>NC_138547.1:42383077-43751827 GCF_964234715.1 Podarcis melisellensis | reverse complement strand
TTTTGGGGGGGGGGGCACACATACATGCACATGCATTTGTTGATGTGTTGGTATGTATCTGAATTGAGGTTTATATATCTTGGTGAAACCCCCTCAATCCTGTTAATGGTAACAGTTCTATAGAGTTGTTCTATTTGGAAGTAGCTTCCCAAAGTCCCACACACACACACCCTTCAATGTACTGTTTCCCAAGCTTTCTATTTAAGAAGGTTTGCAAGGCTGCTGAAATGCTGTACTATAATTAGAAGCACACAAATAAGAAAATAAAGAACACCTGTATCTTCCGGGAAAGAAAGTTGGGGCGGAACAAAGCATTTTCTCATGTGGGGTAAGGAACTCTTTTCAACCAAAGGGCCAGATTCCCTTCTGCGGACTATATTCCTTTATTGGGAATAAAGCCAAAAGGCAGAGCAATAAATACGATTCTCACAAAGTTCGAAGACATATTCAAGTCAGGCAAAAACACCCAATGAAGATGCAAAGCAGTGTTGATGAGGGGTGTGGTTTGAGAGGATATGTGGCCTGCCAGGGACTGACTGAACACTGAGGAATGGTGGTTGGATTCTGATTAGCGGGCACTGGGAAAAACGGGGGCTATAGACTGACTTGAAAGAAAGAATCACTGATCTGGAGGAGCCTGTAACAGCTGGGAGATGTGAGGCAGAGGCAAGAGAAGCTGCAGAATTGGAGAGGGGAAAACAGTAGGAAAGAGAGGTGGGTCAGGCTGGTGTAGAGTCAGGGGTTTCTACACCTCCTTCTCCTGCCTCAACCTCTCCTGTCCACTGTCTCCCAGGAGCAGAAGAGGATTGAAAAGAGAGGAGAGAGGAGCAGAAGTAGGTTACACACAGGCAGAGACTTTTCCAGCTTGTGCGCAGCTTGAGTGGGGGAGATACATAAACTGAGAATGGGGGTGGGGCCTCTCTGTTATGGCAACTGCTTCATCAGGTGCACACCAGGGTTAGGAGCTGCACTGCCTTTTCTTGTACTATCGTGCAAGAATGTCCCTCCAGTCTTAAAATAATGAGGTAATATTGGGGAAGCATCACAGGACAACTAATAGATTGGAAGGGTGTATGGATGGCCCAGTATAAACTATTAATGCAGGGTTATTGTATAAATAACATGTTGCAGGTCAGGAGACGGGGGGCAGGGATGCACTCATCTAGTGCTGACCTGAAACACCAAAGATCAGTGTTAGGAAGAGGTTATCCCAACCACCAGAATTTCAGGAAATGCAGGTGTAGCAGCTAAGTGGGCATATATGCCACTTAGCAACGTGTAAGGTATAAGGCAGATTCTGTTTCCTGTCCCCCAAGCATACCAGCACTAACAATAGTTATTTCAGAAAGCACATGACAGAACTTAAATAATTGTAGAGGATAAATCATTTTATCTGTCTGCTGGTCAAGGTACGAACCAGTGGCGTAGCGTGGGTTGTCAGCACCCGGGGCAAGACAAGTAATCTGCGCCCCCTAACCCGTGGATTTGACCCCCTAACCCTAACCCCCAGATGTTGCGCCCGGTGCGGCCGGCCCCCCTGCACCCCCCACGCTATGCCACTGGTACGAACACCATCTCTTCAGGGTGACATTTTCCTTGGCCATCTTCAGAGCTCTACATATTAGTGAATGTATCACTGTGGGTGGCAATTCAAGGCAATCTAAGAGCCATCTCTTGGAGGACATTTCCCAGAGTGTGGCCTCAGGTACCATTATGATTTGTTGCTCAAAGATTGATCAGCTGGGCAGAGGTGCCATGCTAAATATGGCAGTGTCCTCTCAGGAGGGCCCCTCCCCCCTCTGTGACACCTCCAGGTTCCTCCGGAGAAGGCCACCTGGCCCAAGACCATTGCTCATCCATGGCCTTACTTGGCCAAATATCAGTTTTCCAGGGGTTCCAGGGTTTTGAAAAAAGCTACCACCATTTGCAGCCCAGACCCTTCCCCAGATTTGGCCTTCCAGTGGCTAGAATTAAATTCCTCAGGGGATGGTGCTCTGAGTCATACAAGAGTTATGTGTCCCAGTGCACCTGATCTCATATTATCTTGTTCTTTGGTTTGCAGGATTATCACCTAAGAAGGTCTGGATTTGCGGGCACAGTATTGTGCATTGGGCCCACGCTCGTGCAACAGAATCAATCTGGGAAGAGAACCTGGGTCTTCCTTCCTACGTACAGATATCCTGGATCTCTCAGAGGGGAATGAGATGGCATCACGTGCTGCCACTTCTGACAAATCAAATCTCCTTGTTGGGTCCACCTGATTTCATTGTTTTCCAGGTGGGTGAGAATGAGCTGGGTGAATGGAGAGGCATTGACCTCAGCAGGGCAATTGTTAAGCACTTGGAGACCTTACATGCTCAGTACCCACAGATCATCCTTTGCTGGTCTTATCTACTGGAGAGGCGGTTTTGGTTTGGCCAGGGGAGTTGCATCCTCCAGGGATCTGTCATGAATCGAGCCAGGAAGAGTTTAAATCGTAGAGTAAAGCGCAAGGTGCAGTTCCTGGGTGGTATGGCAATTCGGCACCCTAATATTACTTTGAAAAATGAGGCCATATTCAGACGTGATGGAGTGCATCTGACTGACATGGGTAATGATATTTGGTTGTCTGATCTGGTGGAATGCTTAAGGCTTTGGCTTCAGATATGAGTGGTTTGATGGTGAGCAATGCTTGAGTGGTGGTTTAGGCATTGTATAGGCATAATCTTGGTTAGAAGGGAGGTTGTAGTCTCTGCCTGACACCTCCAAAATGGAGCATCCCATTAGAGGGATCCAAGGGAGATGCTTTCAGCTGGCCTGCCTGCCAGAAGAACTTACATTTTGGGGTCAACCAGAAATGAGGGAGTTCCTGACCTACATCAAGGAGTAACTTGAATGCGCTTGGGGAGTGCTAAGTGCTTGATTTGAGTCTACACAACACCTATGCCACACCTCTTACATCTACAGTCACTAAACTTGTGGTCTGATTTTCATGAGGGGTTTGAGATAGTGCCACAATTATACCAAATACTTAATCACCTTTGAGCTCTGGGATCTCTTTATATGCAGATTTCTCCTTGGCCTGAATGGGAGTTTTAGTGGGTAAGGAAATGTCAGAGTTTGGTTCAAGCACTATTAACATCTTCCTGTACCCTTTGTGTGATAGCTTGCCAGTGATGTGATTGGCAGGGAAAGGTGATTGTAATGCTTTTACTAAGCCTACATTAAACCGACTCAAAATACGAGATTTTTCCTTTTGTAATACCTGGCTGCCTTATGAAATAAGTGGCATTTCCCATAAAACTATTTATCCAGCTTGGTATTTAAATAACACATCCTCTCCCTTCCTGATGGCTTAAAAGTTGCATCAGGGGTGTCCCAGGCACTAAAAGCAGCAATCAGGGCATGGGGGCTCCTAAGTAAGCCCTTGGGAAATATGATTGGGTCCAGATTTTGGATTTGGCAGTGGAGGATGATTGAATATCCATCCATCTATCCAGTGAGCATTGGACATTATCACTTTTCAGCTCATAAATATCACTCTTAGCTATTACACCTGGGGTCTGGAGTCTTCTGCCCCTTTAGCTGACCACCAGGACCCTCCCTGGCCCACCTAGTCCAGCCACACCCCTAACTGGCCCTGCTTCCAAGCCACCTTGAATGCTTTTGCTGTTTCCTCACAACTCTGATGCATTTTCCTAGATAGAAGATAAGAGAGGGTTGAGTGTGAGTGTATAGCAACTAGCCTACTATACAATGGTAAAACTTGAATTTGTTGCTTTACCTGCTTTTGTCTCTTACCCTGCCTAAAACTGGCATTGGCCTCTGGAAGGTTTCCCAGGAGGCAATGTGGCTCTCTACCTAAAAGGGTTCCCTATCTCTTCTCTTGCTACATTTCAAGGCCAACATTACTGAACATGTAAGAGCTAGAATCCGATAAAACCTTCACTCCCAACCTTCTGTGCTCAATAATCAAATGTGTGACACATTAGGATTGTAGCTAATGAGAGTAGGTAGAAGATCATGATCAAAGCACCACAGGGTTCAAATACCATGCAAGTTGACATGTGTAGAGACATAAATGCAGTGATAAGAATGCAGGTGTGTGATCCAGAAGAACCAGGGAATTTGTTAGCAGGCTTATAGAAGGAACTGAGGTACAAAATCTGGTGACATTCTCATTGAATTGAGATGAGGCTCCAAGTTTTCAACATTGTGCATTTAACAATTGTTTCAGTCAAGGAAGGGCATCACTATAGTTTCAGACCATTAGCATATTTTCCCCCAGAATTGTTTACACTTCAGGCAAGTCACTTTTTCTTTATGCATGATTTTAAATGTTCAGATCTACATTAATCAATAAATTTGAAAACAGGCTCTAAATTTTTGCTGAAAACCTTGACCTTCCATACAATACTCTGACACTCTTGTGCAGTGCATCTCCCCCCTAGAAAAGTAGATGCCAATATGCACTATGAAGTTGTTACAGTAAGTGCAAAAAAGAGAGGGAGATGCCAGTACTGTGTACCCTTGAGTACCCCCTGAAGAAGAAAAAGCACTGTTCTTGCATGGCAAGGCATCCCCCCAACTCTTTGGTCCTCCCCAATACCAAGAATAAGACGTGGCAAACAGTATTTGGGTGAAATCAGACCACAACTTTATTGACTGTAGGCTTGGCATAGGCATTGTGTAGACCCCACCGCGCTTCCGGCCTGCCAGCTGAAAGAACTTGAGTTTTGGGGTTAACTAGAAATGAGGGTGTCCCAGACCTATATCAAAGGGTAACTCCACTACTGGACTGCATCTGGGGAGTGCTGTGGCCTCTCATTCTCACTTGGGCTTCTGGACAGAAGTATCTCCCCTAGATCCCTTTAATGGAATACCCCATTTTGAAGGAACCATGCAGAGATGTCAACCTACCCATGTGACCAAAACCAAGACTATACTTATCCAAATAAAGAAGTAACATTGCTTATTGTATTCTACTGTTTTTAAATTAAATAATAACACTGTTATAGTGGCTGTTGTATTCTATTGTTTTTAACTTGCTGGAAACTGATGGAAGGCCAGTATAAAAATCTTGGAAATAAAACAAAAATGCAAGAAGAAGAAAAAAGACTATACTTATCCAATGGCTAAACCACCAAAGTTGTGACAATTGCCACGAGGATGGCAAAAAGCAGAAGACTAATGTCAATTTGCCAACTGAGAAAATTCCAACCTGGCCCCCAATATGGTTACCGGTTATGCCATAACCATGCAACAGCAGCATGTAAAAGTAATAGTACCACTCTATTCTGCCTTGGTCAGACCATACTTAGAATACTGTGTCCAATTCTGGGCACCACAATTTAAGAAGGAGGTTGCCATATTTTAAAGAGCAAAAAAGAGGACACACTTTTGCTGACTTCTACTTTTAACTATGGACTGCTATGATGAGTCTACCCATGAAAAATATGTCATATGGCTAGAACGTGGGCAACCAAGATGATCAAGGGTCTGGAGACCAAGCCTTACAAGGAGTGCTTGAAGGAACTGGGTTCTTCAAGAAAGGAGATTTCGACTAATCACACGGGAAAAAACTTTCTAAGATCTGTTCAACAGTGGAGCAGTCTTCCTTAGAAGATTGTGGACTCTCCTTCCTTGGAGGTTTTGAAGCAGAGGTTGGATGACCACCTGTCATATGGATGCTTTAGCTGAGATTCCTGCGTTGCAGGTGTTGAACTAGATGACTCTTGGGGTCCCTTAAAGCTCTACCATTCTATGATTCTATAAAAGGGGGTGGGAGATCCAATGAAAAGTGACTGCAGAACAAACTACATGCCTATGCAATAAACTGGAGGGGCAGACTAAGCCCAATCCATGGTGGCCCATGCCCACTTGCAATTCACTGATTAGGCGAGTGGGCAGGACCAATTAGCCAGGCAGCAAGCTTGGCTCAGAGGCTTCATTTGCTGCCTGGGACTTTGCACGTCAGATCCGGGCACACAGGGGAATGCCAGCCCGCAGCCAAAGAAAGTGGGTGAACTTCCCAAGCAAGACCTGTAATGGTGATCTGCTAGACCAGGGACTACTAAATAAGAAGTGAAAAGCCAGCTGTATGTGAAGGTGATGGCCCTGGACTCTTACAATACCTTTGTGTTTGCAAAAGGTGAGAACATACATTAAGGGTGACACTGACCAAGTTCCAGGAATAATGCTCACTTTCCAAATTTGGTATGAATTCTGATCCATATATTTCAGAAGAAATTTGATAAGTGGTACAAAATTATG
The DNA here is from genome assembly GCF_964234715.1 of Podarcis melisellensis. Taxonomy (NCBI): domain Eukaryota; kingdom Metazoa; phylum Chordata; class Lepidosauria; order Squamata; family Lacertidae; genus Podarcis; species Podarcis melisellensis. The sequence continues at coordinate 43,745,575 of NC_138547.1, read as the reverse complement.
CTGCGCCATCCAAGAATTGTCTCTAACCCATTGAAATTCATCAGCGTTTGTTCCTAATTTACGCTACTGTCCATAAGTTCAGAGCAGGGCACTGTCTGCTCTGCAATTAGCTCATCACATCTATGTTGCTCCAATCAAGATCTAAATAGTCAAAGCCGAAACATATAATTGGAGCTGGCATGGGTTATGTACACTGAATAACCTTTTCTCTTTTGTGAAATTATTTTTAGATATGTTTCTCATGCAAATATACAGATGTGCACACTTGGTGCCCTCTCCTGAATGAGTTATGCCATCATTGACAAGTGTCACATCTTCTTTAATTACAATACTTATGAAGAAAATTGTTAAGTAAGTTTCCCACATAATAAACAAAAGCGAATAAAGCTCATATTAGCTTATAAAGAACTTGATTATATCAACCAGCCCATTATTGGGAACATTAAGTTGAAGGCCTGGAAAGGTCAACAACATTATACTCTACTTTGGTGGTGAATTTATGAGGACCATAATTGAAAAAAGATAAACAAGTCACGGGGCAGGGGGAGGGGAGAAAAAAGAAATGGGAACTATAGTGATTCTGTCGCAGTACTATTAGGGAGAGAGACGTTCTGATGGCAATCAGCCAATGCCTTTTCCACCTGCCTTGCCCCACCCTCCAGCCCTTTCCCAGACCATGACTTTGGGAACAGCAGAAGCAGCTGGGAAGAAAGAAGAGGAGTTTAGGGATATTTCTTAAAAATTAATTTTATAAGTTGTGTGTCTTTGTTCCTCAGTTTGACCCTTTTACATGGTTTTGTATGTTTTGTGGTATTTTATGCACTGTGTCTTGCCATAATTTTTATTGATTATAGTTTAGTAATTCTTTATTGTAATTGATAAGTGTAAACTGTTTATTATTTGCTGATACTTAATTTCACTGTTTACTATTATATTCTAATGGATTATTGAATATTGCTTTTTTTTGTTTATATGTTTATTTTAAAGTTATTGTAACTTATATTTTTGCTAACCAAATCTCACAATTTGGGAAAGACCTGCTAGAGAATAACCAAAAAATAATGTCTAAAATGTCTAAAATGCTAGAATGGCAAACACAAATGTTTAAGTTGAAATTTATTGATTATTTGAAGACACACTGTAAAGAACTTAAAATATAAGCAGGGTTCATATGAACTGATATAGTAAGAGATAATTAAAAGGGAACTAAAAGGGAATATAATGGGAAGTTAATAGCTAGGTATAACTTGGATATGCAGTAACAAAAAAGATGTAAAATAAGTAATCGTAGAAAGGAGGGGAGGGAAGTCGAATAAAATTTGGATTAATTATATTAAGATTGATATTTATTTGTCAAAATACATGTAAAATGAGAAAATGAAAAATTAAAATTAAAAAAAATAAAGTTATTGTGACTTTTTAGTATTGGATCAGGTTGCTGTTATTAATGTTTGATGCTTTATTATGTTTTTATAAGTGTTGGAAACCACCCAGAGTGGACGGGGCAACCCAGCCAGATGGGCGGGCTATAACCATCATCACCATGATCACTACTGGTGCCAGCTCCAGGGAGCCGTGGGGGCCCAGGCACCCACAAAATATTTGCTCTGGGTGCCCATCCTTTGTCCCCCACTGCCACCACTGCAGCCTACCACCACAGCCCACCACCACCTTACCACTGACACTATGGCAGCAACTGGGCCGTGGTCTGCGCCTCCGCTGTGGGGCTCCTGTGGGGGTCTGCTGTGGCCACAGACATGCTTCTAGGGTGCATCTGCAGCCACGGTGGGCCTCAACAGAGGACCCGTGGAGGACATTCGGGCCCCGGAGCACACACACACTCAGCAGCCACAGCCTGGGGCCCAAGTCAGCGCCACAGCTTAAGTTTGTATAAAACCTTCCTCACCTTATTGCAAAACAATTTTTCCAGGTCTTTAAAAATCTCCTGAGCCTTTGAATTTCTTTCATTCTTCTCTACCAAAACCTTAAATGGAAAAATGCAAGAGCAGCCCTTTCTTTCCTCTAACACTCAGCAACTTGACTTGCTGTTAAAACCAAATGAGCTCCGTTCAAGAGTGGGAATCTCTGTGTGTCTGTGTATGTGTGTATGTGAGAGAGATTTTCTGCTTCAGGTGTGAAAAGTCTGAGGCCAGTATCTCAACATCTGAAACTTCATCCTTATAACTTTCCACCTCACTGATTCCCCATCCCATTTCCAAACACATCCTTTCTCCTGTGCCTTCAGCTCTTAATTTCTCTTTCCTTCATTACTTAGCACTGTCTATTATCTACCATCACTCTCCATCGTATTTTGAGCGAAAGGTCTTACAGAATAAGATGGGGAGGGGCCAGCTCTTCTGAGGTTAGGCTCTCATTGAAAAATGCTGGATGAGAGCCCTGTCTTAGCAAGGGCTTCACGAGTCAATTGGATTTATTTTATCTCCTAGGGACATGTTTTTCTTTCATTGTATTTGAATTCCTTTTTCGGTGGAGCAGCAATCGCCGATGCATGCACCAAGGGTATTAGCTAATTTTAGTAAACTTCCTCTACATATTGACCATGACATCATGCAGAGGTTTCTTTAATACAGATTTAAGTGACCATAAAGCTTTCTTTCAATCAGAAATTAGGAATTTGGGCATTGGGTTGCTTCCTGGAAATTTGGTTTCCTATCAAAGTTGAACAAACTTAGGTTAAAGTCAGGTAGAGCTCTCGTGATCAGTTTGTCAAAGATAGAAATATGGACAAATGAATCCCCTTTAATTGCTTAAATAAATCCAAGAATTCAATACCATTCTTCTTAAGCCAAGGACAGAAGAGCAAACATCAACATAAGTGGTGTGTATGTATGTGTATGAATAGTTTATTTTATCCATGGTTAACAGGACTAAGGTAAGTTGGGTGGCTAGTTATGCATATCCATGCCCTCCCAAAAAGGAAATTACTAAAATACATGACATAAAGGATGAAGATATGTATGCAATTTTATTTTCTAATTTATATGAATAGTTGCTACAGACACACACACCACATCTCACCATTGTTGGGAAGTCTGTGACCAGGTGGCCTCGGTATTTTGCCCAGCTGCTAAACTGCTTTGATGGGCAACTTCAAGACTACTTCAGCTCTCCTTTCTCTGAACATAGGATCATCCTCTGTAAAGTAAAGGTAAAAGGTAAATGACTCCTGGACAGTTAAGACCAGTCGAATTTGACTATGGGGTGTGGCACACATCTCCACTTTAAGGCCAAGGGGGGCAGTGTTTATCTGCAGACAGTTTTCTGGGTCATGCGGCCAGCATGGCTAAACTGCTTCTGGTGCAATGGGACACCATGATGGAAACCAGAACGCATAGAAATGCTGTTTACCTTTTTGCTGTAGACCACACTGACACTCTAAAGGATTAAAGAATTTGAGCAAATTCAGTCTGAGGGCCAAATTCACACTTTGAGGCCCTTTTCCCTGTGTTCCATGAGAAATCCAGAGGGCTGCAACATGAGAACAGGCCATTTCAGTGGTGGCTCCATACTTATGCTCAATCCAAGGCCACCAACTTGGATGACTTTAAAAGAGGTTTAGAAAAATTCATGCAAGCTAGGACTATCAGCAGCTACTTGCCGCAATGGGGATATTCTGTATCCATGGTCCAAGGTACTATACTCCTGAATACCAGTTGCTGACAACTGCAGGAGGGGAGAATGTTCTTGTGCTAGGGTCCTGCTTTTGGTCTTCCCATCAGGATTTGGCTGGCCATTGTGAGAGCAGGACTAGATGGGCCATTGTCTAAGTCCCACAGGCTATTCTTATGCTCCTATGTATGGTCAAGCAACTTTTGGCTTGAATGCACTGTGCTATTGCCTTGGAGAACTATTTTTAATTTTTCCCAGGATGCCATGAAAACCAAATTTCTGATTATCTTGTCAATTATTTTGCTTCTTATTACTTGGTTGATTTTATACTAGCCAAAAGCTCATCACTAGGAGGGCAGAAGCTGGGGTAGAAAAGACCCCATAAATTTCAAGCTGGGACAATGAAATGCTGGTAGTTATCACTGGAACTTCGACCTCCTCACTTTCCTACTCAAACCATGTACTCCTCCTTCTTGGCCCCATCTGTAAATACTCACAATTTGTCAATGTTTGGCTGGAGGGTGATGAATAGATCTGAGTTACCTACATTCACCCCAGTTCTAAGAAGGGCTCAGCGTAATAAATCAGTAACATAACAAAGTAAGGTAGCATATATCAGTAATAAAGCAGAGTGTTTTTTCTTACCATTTTTGGGAGCCACAACCAAATTTCACGCATCTTAATAACAAAACAGGGGTTGAGTCATTGTATTCTTTCTTTCTTTCTTTCTTTCTTTCTTTCTTTCTTTCTTTCTTTCTTTCTTTCTTTCTTTCTTTCTTTCTTTCTAAACATTTTTTAAAGTAGGAATAACAGTGTTAAGAAAAGTAGCAAAATTATTGCTACTTTCAGCAGCCAGAAGCACCATAGCCAGACACTGGAGAGACCTATCAGGAGTAAGCATGGACCAATGGTACCAAATAGTATGGGAAACAGCCCAGCTTCCCTTTATCACATACACAGCCCAACAAGACAATGACAAAAATCCACCAACAGCATACAAATCAATATGGCTAACCTGATCCAAAACACCCACCCCACTCACACATGAAAACAAAGACTACCACAGCCAACCACAAATGAATAACCACATCTTAGGCCAACCCCAACCTCTCTCACCACCAAAGGAACACAAGCGAACAGCAAAGAACCTGCACAAGCAACACTTGACACCAAACCCTACATATAGTAAGTAAAATAGAAACATTGCCACCCGACCCCACCCCCCATCTCTTTCCCCCTTTTCTTCCTAATGTCTCAACAAATGAAACCTATTTGTAAAAATGTTACATGGGGAAAAAATACGAGCGGCATTGCACACACTTTTGTAAATCAAGAAAATCTTTAATAAAAAAACAAAAAACAAAATTTTTGCCTATCTAGTCAATCAATCTTTTCTCACAGTGGCCAACCAAATAACTATAGGAAGTCTAAAACCAGAACCTAAGTGCAATCGTACCTCCCCCATGTGTTATGCTATTCCTAACAATTAGAACTAATTTGAGGTAGAAGATGAACACTATGGCTTGTAGATATTCATAGCTTTATCTTTGTGGATTTGTCTAATACTACTTTAAAGTTTTTCAAGTTGGTAGTCATTGATGCTTCTTGTAGGAGGAAGTCAAACTCCAAATAATATATTTGATGTTCAGTGGGTTTAAACTGGGTTTGGAATGAAGCCAGAATTAGCCTATTTTATAGCAGCCATACTATTTTTTTCTAGTTGTCTGAAGTAGCAACCAATTACAGCAAACTGAGCATGATATGCAGTAAGAGAATCAAACTTCCTCTTCCCATTGAATTCAAAGTATTCTAGTGATTTTGAATCTCCCATTGTCTGAACTAACTATTTCTCCTTCTTTAAAGAATGGGCTCATGTAAAATAACAGAGGGGGAAAGAAGCCTTCATCAAAAGCACAAAGGCTTTGAAGGATGTGATGGTACTTCAATAGAATCATTACGATGCCTTATAGTATGTTATTACCTTCTTGGCAATTTAGCATGAAATGCACATCATCACCACTATAAGTTAACACAATGCCTCTTTCAAAGCCGAAATGTTGTGTCATCTCAAGGGCTGTTTTTAACAAGCCTTTAATCTGCACATCTGTATATGTCAAGCAATGATGTGCCCACCACCATTTTTTTTTATTTTTTTAAAAATAGTTGCTAAAGAGATGAAGGATGTGCTCATCATCCAGCCAACAAACCAACATTTTAAGGGCAAAAAAGAAAGATAGATGAGTGAATGAATAAGTGTTATGGATTAGTTTCCACTGCAGTGATACAAACAGAGGATTGTGTTAAGGGCCTCTTTAGATGCCTCAAGAAGCACCCTGTTTTTGAAGTACCAAATTTCTTGAACTAGTTTTAAAAGTGGCTCTAATTTGGGATGGGGGGGGGGGAGAGGATTTGATTGAAAAATTGTACCTGACGCTCATGAGTTTGCCTCGGAATCAGAATGCAGCTCCTTCTAAGATTACACACTTCTCCAGATTTTACAGTGAATTTTCAGTGAACAAAAACATGTATTTTGCATAAAAGATGCCTACAAAACAATTGCACATCACTGAAAAGTGTGCATTTTTATGTTATAGAACATAATATTATATAACAATATTCTTATTTTACATATTTTAAAAATATTTTATATAAAAGCTGTGCACAAATAATGTACAATGTGATGAAGCGGACAGAACAACAACATTGGGATGCCAGCAGGTAGAATGGGAAGGAAGGGACCTATGATTGAGTGACAGCATGTCTAAATCCCGATGGAATTAGCTGCTCAGACTTTCTTGATGCATTAGTGACCTGCTGTTTCAATCAACAGGTAAATGATCATAATAGCTCAGTCTTATACATACTTATTTCAGAGTAAGGCTCACTGGACTCAGTTGATTTTTTTTTTGAGTAGACACTGGAAATATGTATAGAATAAGAAGGTCATATACCAGCACTTGCCAACCTGGTGCTCTCCAGATGTTTTGGACAACCTATGAGTTTTACCCAGTGTTGATGGGAATTTTAGTCCAAAACATATGGAGGGTACCATGTTGGCAAAGTCCGTGGTATTATTTTATGGTGTTCTGTTGACACAGTTTCTCTAAGGCATTGGCCAAATAAATAGACATACATTATGTATGTATCTTGAGATAGCCATAAAAGCTTATCTCTCATAAAGGAACTATATTCAGGCCTATTCTCTCACAGCACTTTATTAGAGCTGAAAGGAATATTCTCCTCACACCAGGAAGGGTGGGGGAGGAATCCATTTTCAGCATTCATTTCATTTATGAACTCTTGAACCTTTTAATAATTGCACCAGAATTCTGTTTAATTCACAGTTAGTTATATTAGCTGCAATCACATCTTGCTTCTGCCTTATTCATTAAAGACAGAGTTAATTCTAAGTCAAACACTAGCTCCAATTTTTGGTATTGGAAAATTTGTTAGAAATAATCAAATTAATTAAAGGCCAGCTAAGCCTCTGCGCAGTTGAATGGAGTCAGATTTTTCACCTGGATGCTGTGATTCTACATATGACAGCTTATGCTTCCCAGTTTATGCCTCCTTGTGGAGAATGGCATTAAGACAATTGCATCAAGTACCACAAAGTGCCCTCTCATCTGTAGAATGTTCTTACAAAGCATCTGTGAAATCCAACATGAGATATAAATCTGAGATATCTACTCAAAAACTGAGCAGACATAAAGCAGGGACACAGAAAATGAACTCAAAATGGGAAGCTGAAAGTTTGGTGCTGAGGACCCATGGTTAAGCACAAAAGAACATCTTGTTCAATCCGCATTCTAAAGCAAAGTTGTAGTAATTAGTAGTTCTGGACATAGCTCTCAACAGGATTGCACATGTTGCAGTGCCGTTTCAGTTCAAATGAAAGTATACAGAATGTGAGTTTTTACAAGGAGAAATGTCCAAAAAATGTTCATTTTAGAAACAAATTGCAAACAAAATATGTATTTTTTTAGAGGAAAGTAGGTACAAAAATGCAAACATGAGGATAATATCTGATTAAGTCATTGTCTTTGTAACTTATCAAAATTAGTGGACTAAAGTTGGATATCAATGTAAAACTGAATTTTCCATGCAGTTTTCCCCCCCTCTACAGAAAGCTGGGGGTGGGGTGGGGAGATATTACTGAACGCATGGGAAACTGACACAAAATGGAAACAGGCTGATCCATCTATCCCTACCTATAGTACCTTTCTAAGGAGATGGTGAATGTAAAAAACCACACATAAGAAGTTCCCTGCTGGATGAAACCAAATACCAATCATCAGAAGCATTCTGTTTGAGGTCCCCAAGGCCCCCATGGCCCCCAGGAACCCCTTCCAGTAAGGCCAGAATCCAGCTGCAAGTATTTATTGGCATACTACCACTGAACACGGAGCTTCCATATCACCACTGACAAATAGATATTGATAGATGTGTCATCCATGTTCTTGTCTAATCCTCTTTTAATGTCATTGAAAGAGGATTAGACAAAAACATGGATGACACAGTGACCATCACCCTCTCTTGAGGTAGTGAATTGAAAAAAATGCTCCAATTCTACAGCCCCATTGAGCTCAACGGGATTACTTCTGAGTAGGCTTGCCTAGGCATGTACTGTTTATTATGTACAACTTGATGCACTTTGAAAAGTGAAGAATGAAAGAAAAATGAACAATTGATCCCAGCAAGGTGGGACATCTGTATAGATGATAGTAAACTCTTGGTTGGGTACTGTACATGATTGGAGTTTAAGGCCACATTCCAGCCCAGCAAAAACACTCAAAGAGGATGCAGAGTAAGGCTGAAGAGGAAGTGTGACCTTGTGGGAGTTCCAAGGGCCCAACAGAGAGGGTCACATTGAACCCTTAGGTGGGCCAGAGGTTCCCCTCCCCTAGCCTCCTTGGATGGCCACCTGAGTTCCAGGGTAGAGTAAAGATGAGATATGAATTTAAGACAACAAACAAACAAAATTAACACAAATATTCCAAGTATCCTTCTACTTCTACATTAGCTCATTTCTTCATTCAACCCATACTTTTCACTGTAGCCTTCCTTGAGCAAAGGATGGGGGGGTATCCTAATTACCTTTGCTGTAAAAATTTACTCCGTTGTGTGGCAATTTGTGGGTGCAAGGCAATATTACCCACATTTCCTGCCTTAAATAAAAACAATAACATGTAGAGGTACTTTGAGAGTTATTTATTATATTTCTTGGTTACCTAGAAACTGAAATCACAGGTCTTAGTTACATTCAAGGAAACAAAGCAAAACCTCCAGAGAATTCATCACAAGGGACCCTGACAAAGGCAGCTTCTGATACAGCTAAGATAAACAACCTGGAGAGTCTCACAAGTACCATTTCAGCATACTGTTTACAACCTTGCACAGGTTCTTGAAACAAACCAATTCACCAGTTCCTTAGCAGAGAACATTCACACATCCAAGGAAGAGAAAGGTATGATTGATTTGGCTTTTGTCAAGGTCAAATGGAACAAAAAGTCTGGGGCCAACAAATAGGAGCTCTCTGCGACGTAGCCACTGTGTTGCCTGACTCTTCATTTCGGCTGCATCAGTTCCTCTGATTAAAAAGAAAAAAAGATGCTGCACTGTAATAAATATATGGTTTTAACTGCATCCTGCCAGGATCCAGAGCAAACTTGGATGAAGTGTTGTTTGTTGCTTTCATTACACCCACACAACACCAACACTGTGCTGTGCCAAAGTTACATTTTTTAGAGTATAAAAAGGAGGGTGAAAGGGTCAGAAAATTCAAGGCGCATGAGCAAAATATTGGAAGTTGCACCTTCCTGCCCTTCATACACAACCTAACAATGCCCACACAGTCCCCAACACCCAAATCATGGATTCAGAGATTTGGGGTGGCATGAGGGCTGCTGAGGAAAAGGCAAACCTCCAAACTTTGTCTCTCCTCCTCTTCCATTAGCGGAGATGTCCACTGCATCAAAAACTTTTTTCATGAGCACAAGGGTTATCTAACCGAATCCCATTTTTCGTGTGGATTATAAATGAGAGATAAAGAAAGCCAAAATTTAAACCCAAGTAGAAGAGCCTGCTGGTTCTCCACCCACCTACAGCTTCTCTCTGCATTCTGCCTCTGTAATACTAAAGAAAACCCAAGGAAATTGGAAGGTCAAGGGGATGCCAAGTGTGGTCTCTAGATTTGAAAGTTCAGATGTAATTGCAGGAGGTAGAGTTCACTTACAAAAGCTTTGCTCGCTTGAGGAATATTTCCCTCTGCATTTTGAAGATAAGCTCTTTTATCCACAGGGCAGCCAGGTTGGTTCGGCAGTCTTGGGGAACTGAACATGAATATTTGTGCAGTAGCTGCAGGAATCTCTGATGAAAAGCTACAAACTAAACTCCACTTTCAATTATTTTGTTTAACGTGGAAACAAAATAGCATATTAAAACACCAGCAGAGCAGCCCAAAAAGGGTGTTGGCAGGAGGGGAAAATGAAGGCAGATATACTGCCTTTTCCAATGCCCTGCTGAGTTCTTGACAGAAGGGCAGAAGATGTTAGGCAAATGTCCCCACTCTCCGTTTCCTGTTCCATCCCCACTCTTAAAAGCAAGTACCCCCCATTGGAATCAGTGGGATGGAAAGAAACTATGCCAGCTCCAGGGCATGGGTGCCATCTTAAAGCTCACTTAAAGAACTGATCCACTTTCTCAACATTTCCCCCTCCCCACTTCTCTTCTGTGTCTTCATGAACCCAATGACAGTGCCTATCTCTCTCTCTGTTTTTATTTTGTTTTCTCGTGTTTAAACCAAAAGCAATCAACTTTGGGAGGCAATAATTGTCTTGAAACCTGGTTAAAATATAGCAACGCCCTCTCTATCTCCAGCTCTCTCCCCCCCCCCACACACATTATCTACAAAAAAAAGGTTCCTAATTGACTGCAATTGACTTGTATGAAGGATTCTGTGATTTAAAAACAGAGCCATTGAATGTACTTTTTTTTTACTAATGGGGAATCCCTCAGTAAGCACACACACACACACAAAATTCAGTTCATTTGTATACCACCCTTCTTGTGAAAATCACCAAGCTGTTTACAATATTAAAACCATAAAACCAATACAGAAATCAAATTACAGATACATATAGCAGAGAGAGAGAGAGAGAGAGAGAGAGGGTGCAAGAGAGCACAATGTCCATAAATCCCTGGTGGCTTTCAAAGGAGATTAGACAAATTCATGGAATGCAGAGTCATCAGTGACTGCTAATTATGGCAGCTATATTGCTTTCTTCATCAGAAACAGAGTATCTCAGAGTATTAGCTGCTGGTAGTAACATGCAAGAGAGGGCTATTGCACTCTTCATGCCCCGCTTGTGGGATTCCCATGGACATGCGGTTGACCAGCGTAGTAAGAAAATGCAGTGCTTGTAGACAGGCCTTTGGTCTTATTCAGCCAGACTCTTATTATTTATTTATTATATATTCCATCTTCCCTCCCAAAGGAACCCAGGGCAGCAACCAACAAGTGATAATGCAATAAAACCACATCTAAATATCTTTAAAACCTCTGAAAAACAATTGCAATACAGATGCAGACTGAGAAAGATCACAATTTAACAGACTTGATGGAAGAGAAAGGTCTTTTGTAGGTGTCAAAAAGAAAACAGAGATGGTACTTGTCTAGAATTTGTGGGCAGGGAATTTCAAAGCATAGATGCCACTACACTAAGAGTTCAATTCCTACATTGCACTGAACGGATCTCCCAATGAGATGGTGTCTCTGGAGGACATCATTTGCAGAATACATTTATTGACTGGGTATATAAAGACGCAAGGCAATATTACAGCCATTATGTTATTATGCTACACTTTCTGGTATTTTGGGAGTTGTATTTTTATGTTTTAATCAAAATTATGAGATTTGTAGCTGTGCAAAGCAGAATGGGGGCTCCTAACAACTCCTTAACAAACTGCAGCTCCCAGAATTCTTTGCAGGAAGCCATGATAGTTTAAAGTGATACTGTATGTCACTGTAGTGCCTTAGAAACTACACAATTATAATGGCATAAGCTTTCATTCACAAGAGGAATGGAAGAGGAAAGTGCAAGGGTAGAAAAGCACATCTTGTGAGCCAACTCTCAGAGTATTGTCTGCATAGGTATTTTGTTTTTGTGTTTTTTGTTTTTTAAATAACACATTTCAGGGGGGGAAATCATGGGTCTCCTCTACACTTATTTCTTCACCTTCAGAAGATTTTGAGGCTTACTCCTGTGTGGATCTATGTTTTCCAGCTCCATGATACATTGGTGAAAACAAGATTCTCTTAGGAGTGATAGATCAAGAGACTGGAGGCAATAGTCGGAAAGGTACTGTTATTGTTCTACAAATTGAAACCTTTTTTTTAAAAAAAAATCCAACATTTTATTATAGCATCTTGAGTTTTTCTACTTTTATAAAATTAACACTGAAGCAGCCTGCACTTCTAATGATCTTAAGTCATTTATTTTCTCTTTGATGGATCTCTGTATCTTTGAAGAGGATCTAGACTCCTTGGCCATAACTCCAGATGTTTTATTGCCAGCTCTTCTGCAGAGTTATGAGCTCGTTTGCTACAAACACTGGCACTTTCATTCTGCAAATCAGTATAATAAATAATTCCCACCACCTAGTTACTGAGGTCCTCCCCCCTTTTTTTGTACCACAATACCAAAAAGTTTTTAATCCTTTTGCTGCTTAAAACACAGTGCTGTGTAACTTGTGAAGCATTTTATATATAAAAATGTGTCTACTTGTAAATCTAAAGCAGCACTATGCTTCTTCTTTGACTCTATGTAATGTCATTTATCCAGTGCTACAAGCAGATAAAGTGCCAAAACCTCTCACTATTTTTCATACCGTTATCCATCAAATAATTAAAAAAAGTGTAATTGCATTTGGAAATTGTTAAAATGCAGGTAAAATCTTGGTGGAATTCTCACAGGTGTGATGCAAAGTACTTATCACAGAATCATAGAATTGTAGAGTTGGAAGGGACCAGGAGTGTCATCTGATGAAGGAGACATTTGTTTTTAATGGATTTATATGTAGAGTTTGGTGGTTCTCACCACTTCTTGCATTGAGAGACCACTTGTGTCTATGCTGCTTGTGGATTGCCAGGATTTCTTTTTTAAGGCTGAGTAATTCTGTGTAAAATTGTACATTGAAATTGCATATATTATATGTATAATATGTACAGCAAGTCAAAGTTAACTATATTTCTGCAGCATAATTTTATAACTATATAAATAAATATAGCTATATAATATTATAACTATATAAATATAGATCTTTCTATATACATAAAATTGTATGGTTGTCATCACTTTGCTGTCAGTGTGGCTGCCAATAGGTGGCCACATCAATACCAGAATGACAACAGAATGGCAGGGAGGCAAGCAGGCAAGCAGCACTGGTGGCAAGTGACCCAGAACTGGGGGTCCATGAACAGCCCTAATAATTATAGCATGCTGTAGTAGACTAAAGGATTGAATTGGGGCATATTGGTCTTGCAATCAGCTAACAAGACATGAACAACACTTACAGTAGGGGGGGGATTGCAAATCATGAGCATAGGAATCATTATCTCAACCCTCTAACAGCAGAACATTTTTCAAAGCTCCTAACACAGATTGACCCTTCAACATGTAGTAACATAGTTGCAAGGGACACGGGTGGCACTGTGGTGTAAACCACTGAGCCTCTTGGGCTTGCTGAAGGTTGACGGTTCAAATCCCTGAGACAGGGTGAACTTCTGTTGCTCTGTCCAAACTTCTGCCAACCTAGCAGTTCAAAAGCATTCCAGTGCAAGTAGATAAATAGGTATCTCTGTGGTGGGAAGGTAAATTCTGTTTGTGCGCTCTGGCTAGAACACCGTTGCACCAGAAGTAGTTTAGTCATGCTGCAGACAGCTGTCCGTGGACAAAGGCTGGTTCCCTCAGCCTGAAGCCAGATGAACTCCACACCCCATAGTCACTCTTGACTGGATTTAACCGTCCAGGGGTCATTTACCTTTTACCTTTAACACAGTTGCATATTTTATTTGAACGGGGTTTTTTTAAATAAAAAAATCTGTTTATTTCTCTTTTTTTACAAAATAGAAAAGTGTCATATGGCAATCAAATTCATTGTAAGTGAAAACAGTATACCAGATCACACCAAACAACTGAAAGGTAAATTCATGATAAATAAAATCACAGAACTAAAAAGAACAAACTTGGAGCCGATGTCTCACATATCAGAGCTGTAAAAATAAAGTATAAAATGATTCCAAACACTAGTTTGAAAAAATAACTGTTGATCTACTCTACTGCCGTCACCTCCTGGTCTTTGTTATAATCATTTGCTATGAAACACACACACACCACACAGAGAGAGAGAGAGAGAGAGAGAGAGAGAGAGAGAGAGAGAGAGAGAGAGAGAGAGAAATCTTCATATAGAATACATTATAGTTTGGCCTTGATGTTATGAAGGCTGTGAAATTTGCCCTGGAGACCCTCTGGTTTACTGGTCTCACATCCTCTATGTAGCAAAGAATCTTAGCGTGAAATCTCCCTTACTTGCACTGGCACCTCCCAGCAATCAGATTTGGAACTAGGAATGGGGAAATCACAGATGCAACCTGATGGATCATCACTCAGTGTGGTATGTCATGTTGTGTTCACTGGAGATAATGGAATTAAGTGTGCCTAGGATTACAGCCTCCATTTATTTATGGTCCATGTCTGTTATGTACTGAATTGAATAGGATCCAAACTGCAGCAGTCTGACTGGTCCTAGAACAATAGGATTCAGAATGCAGCAGTCTGGTTGGTCTTAGAACAATGCAGCAGTATGATTGGTTGGCAGGAACCACCCAATCATGCTCCAGATAGAAGTGAATCCACAACCTGATTGGCTTACAGTAGAATTCCAGAATTAGCCAATCATGTGCAGCCCATTGTGTAAATAATGTATATAAAGCAGATACTTTGAGGGGACATTCATTCATTCCTCCTCACCACTATGAGCTGAATAAAGAGCATGAAATCACTTTGCGACTCTGAGTATATTTCAATGGCACATCCACATATCTTCATCCAAATGGAGAAAAAGAATTACCTGGACCTATATCAGTCTGGGACCCTGCATGTATTTTTGAGACTGAATTAGCCTATATTGAGAGCAGGGCAGTTGTGTGCAACTCTTCTCCTGCTTCTTCATCTTTCTGAAGATCTTAATACTGTAGTAGACCATGGTATCCTTCTGGAACAACTCTGTTGGATGGGTACTGGGGAACTGTTTTACAGTGGTTCCACTTTTACCTAGAGGAATATGTCCAGAAAGTAGCATTGGGGGATTCTGTTTCAGCTTCAACTCTGGAAAGAGAAACATACAATGGGTTGGTTAGTTCCCATGTCCATGAGATCAACTATTAGCCAGTTCTGGATAGAGTGGCATTTTCTCTGAAAGAACAGGCTCGCAGTTTGGAGGTACTCCTGGTAGCCTCAGGGGCTAGGGGTGCCTTTCATCAGCTGCAGCTGGTACTTGACTACAATAGTTTTGGGGGCTGGAATAGTTGACTTAATTACAGTGGTGCCCCGCAAGATGAATGCCTCGCAAGACAAAAAACCCGCAAGACGAAAGGGTTTTTCGGTTTTTGCGACGCTTCGCTAGACGATTTTCCCTATGGGCTTGCATCGCAAGACGAAAGCCCATAGGGAAATCTCGGGGACCTTTTTTTAAATGCTGGCGGTGGGGAGCAAAGCCTTTCCCCCCCCTCCGGACTTCAGAAGAGGTCCAGGAAGGCCGGCGGGGGCGAAAGGCTTTGCTCCCCACCGCCAGCATTTTAAAAGCAGTCCGGGATAGCAGGGAAGCGCTTCCCGCTATCCCGGACGGCTTTTGAAGGCAGGCAGGGGAGGGCAATTGCCCCCCTGCCTGCCTAACCGGGGGCTTTTAAATCGCCCCGGGACTGTCCGGGGCGATTTAAAAGCCCCCGGACGGCTTTTGAAGCCTCCCCCCACCGCCCGGCTTCGGGGCATCGTCCCGATGCCGGGCGGCGGGGCAGGAACGCCTCCCCCAGCCGCCCGGCTTCGGGGCATCGTTCCGATGCCGGGCGGCAGGGCAGGAACGCCTCCCCCCCCCCCCGCCCGGCATCGGAACGATGTCCCGAAGCCCGGCGGCGGGGCAGGAAAGCCTCCCCCCCGCCGCCCGGCATCGGAACGATGTCCCGAAGCCGGGCGGCCGGGCGGGAAAGCCTCCCCCCGCCGCCCGGCTTCGGGGCATCGTCCCGATGCCGGGCGGTGGGGCAGGAACGCCTCCCCCCACCGCCCGGCATCGGAACGATGTCCCGAAGCCGGGCGGCCGGGCGGGAAAGCCTCCCCCCGCCGCCCGGCTTCGGGGCATCGTCCCGATGCCGGGCGGTGGGGCAGGAATGCCTCCCCCAGCCACCCGGCTTCAGGGCATCGTCCCGATGCCGGGCGGTGGGGCAGGAACGCCTCCCCCAGCCGCCAGGCTTCGGGGCATCGTCCCGATGCCGGGCGGTGGGGCAGGAACGCCTCCCCCAGCCGCCCGGCTTCAGGGCATCGTCCCGATGCCGGGCGGTGGGGCAGGAACGCCTCCCCCCGCCGCCCGGCATCGGAACAATGTCCCGAAGCCCAGCGGCGGGGCGGGAAAGCCTTTGTCCCCCCTGCCTGCCTTCCCAGGGGCTTTTAAATCGCCCCGGACAGCGGAGAAGTCCTCCGCTGTCCCGGGCGATTTTAAAATGCCGCCCGCCAGAAGAGGTCGGGGGAAGGCGGTTTCCATAGGAACGCATTAATTGATTTTCAATGCATTCCTATGGAAAACCGTGCATCGCAAGATGAAAAACTCGCAAGACGAAGAGACTTGCGGAACGAATTAATTTCGTCTTGCGAGGCACCACTGTACTGCAATGCACTGTGTGGGGTGCTACCCATGGGCCTGGTCTGCAGGCTCCAGCTGGTGCAAAATGCTGTGGTTAAATTGTTGGTGGTGACAGACTATCACCAGCACAAAACTCCAGCTGATAGCAAAATTCTGCACTAGCTGCCCATAACACTAGCAGGCCAGGTTCAAGATTCTTGTATTAATTTACAAGGCCTTAACATATTGGGGCCAGGATACCTCAGGAACTGCTTATATCTCTTATATCCCTGCTTGTTCATTGTGGGTTTTGAGGGTGTGACTGTTAGTGGTTTGCCCATAGATCAGATGCACATCTCAATATCCACCAGGAATTGTGCATTTAGTATTGTGGGCCCAACTTTGTTGAATTGCCTTCCAGTAGAGGTCAGGCAGGTCCTCACCCTGCTGAACTTCTGGTAACTAAGGAATCCTTTTTTTATTTCATCAGGCAATTCAAATGATGTCTGATTTCATTGTTTAAACCCCTTTTCTATTTGTTTTGTTTTTTACCTTTGTAAAGTGCTTAGAGACTATCATAGTTAAGCGGTATATAAATTGTTTAAATAAATAAAGTAAAATAAAAAATTCTGATCCAATTTCTGGCATCATTTGGGTTGTTTCCAATGCTAGTGCTGTGTGGTGTAAGCCCATAGAAACTGACAGACCTGATTAATTCAAAAGCATTCATTTCAATAGGTCTGCTCTAAGTACAACTCTTTGTGTTTGTGCCTCTGTGTATGTGAAACTAAAACCCACAAGCGCTTCTAAATGCATTTTTATACTTCTTTGAGTTCAGAAATGGAATGGAAATTGGGGGAGGGGCTGGAAAAGTAAGTGGGTAATTTAATTCTAGTCTTCTTAGTGTGGTGAATGTGGATCAGGACAGTTTGTGTAGAAAACTGCAATGACAGAATTCTTCAAGCCTTCTCAGAACTCCCCACTGACCTCAGACCCATTTTTTCATACCAACATTCTTTCTGCTTAAATCTTCTTGGAGGTTTTTAAGCAGAGGCTGGATAGCCATCCATCATGGTTGCTTAAGTTGAGATGCCTGCACTTCAGGGGGTTGGACTAGATAACCCTTGAGATCCCTTCCAGCTACAATTCTATGGTTCTATGATCATACCCAAATATTGCCCACCTATTGTCTCCTGAAGTCACCTGACTACATCCTGTAAGTTCCTGTAAATTGGTTGATCACTTGTTGAGTCACATGATATCTCTAGAGGCAATAGTGGCTGGTGCAAGCAAAGATGAATCCCCACTTGTGATTCCCGGCAATGTGCAATTATGTACATTTGAAGTGGAGGGACTTCCTTCTTTGACTTGCTGCTGTGATTCAAAACCTCAGCTTTTTAGGAAACAAGCCATGCACCATTCCATACCCACTGTATCCCACACCTTTGAAAATGGATTTGATTAAGCCTGGAATGAAGGGAAGCTTGTATGTAGCCCTGGAGCTGGTGGCTCTCATAACTGGAGCAGGTGTGAAATTGACAGAATTTGTTTCTCATGTCATTACCATCTAGACTCTTTCTGGAATGCCTAAGAAGAAATGTATTCTTATGGGATGTATTAGCCCGCAGGAACTCACTGCAGCCACCCAGAAATCTCCATTACCTTCTCTAATGCCACCCATAACTCAGCCAATTGCCAGTCAAATTGCCGACTGCTCCTTTTTTACCTTCTGAGTTATGTTGCTCTAAAGAAATCATCTCATGTCCTGAAGCTTGGGAAGTGCCAGCTGACAAAGGGCTTTAAATTTTATTGCTATAGTTCTTTTTCTTAAAAAAAAAAAAAAAGTTTGCATGTGAATGAATATGATATAACTTGTCTCAGCCCTCGTGGCCTCTGAGTGCAATCAAAATGCTGATTTTTTTACCCACAAAGCCCTAAATCAGATTTGGAGGGGAACTCTTGTTTCTGCTGAGGGCCTTGTTTCTTTGGGGATGAATCATTGAGGGCCAGATGCTATTGTGCAGGGACAAGGACAAAATGGTCCCCCATTTTCTTTCCCTCTCTCTGCCTTCCCTTTTCCTTTCATTTCATCCTCCTCGCTATTCTTCCTTGCCCAGTGAGCTGCTAAGGCAGAGTTGAGAAACTTAGGACATAGGAGACAAATGTGGTCCCTAGCCCTCTCCATCTGTTCCTTAAAAAAGCTTCAAAACTATTCAATAGTTAATTGAATAGTAAATGGTTCTTCCCCTCCATGAACCTGCTCTATGAGCATTCACAATCATGTCTGAACATTCCCTTGGAGTTGAGTGGTTGAAGATTTCTCTCTCTCTCATATATATTTTGTTTAAACAACCTTAAAAAACCAATGACTTTCCTTCTTCTCTTTCCATGGTTCATTTTGCATAGCATAAATCCCTGCATATTTTACATAAACTAAACCATTCAGTATTCCATTATTACATCCAACAAAACTTGTTTACGCTGCTGAATTTATCTTAATGCTGCCAACATTTTCAGGTGTACACAGTTTCCCCCCATATATTCAATAAACATTTTCCAATCTTCTTTAAATGTATGTTCTTCTTGTTCTCTTATTCTATATGTTAGGTCCACAAGCTGCACATATTCCATCACTTTTAAGTTGCCATTCTTCTTTAGTTGGGACATCGCTCATTTTCCATTTTGGGGCTAACAAAACATGGGCTGCAGTGGTAGCATACATCAATAATCTTTTTTGATACCTGAGAATTTCTGTCTGAATTATCCCCAACAAAAAGGACGCTGGTTGTTTTTTTGGAAAACATTTTTTTCAATTCATTATGGATTATTTCCCAACACTCTTTTACCCTTTTACATGTTGAGATTTCTTCAACAGATCAGCAGGACAGAAGTGATCTAATCTGCATTTAGGATTGCAGTGCTGATATGGCGCCACTCTCGGAGAGCTTCATGATGTGATTGTGTCTATCACTATGCTTTTTACTTTCACAGTAGTTTTATCCAACCGAACCTTCCAGCAATTCAAGGAGCATTTTAATTTCCAGCAAACTGTGATCCTACATCATTATTGGGTTTTTTTGTTTGTATTTTTTGCCTCCAGGGTCTCCCGAGCACTTGAAATTTGTCAAAATATCACTTGTGTGTGTTTTTTTAAAAAAAAAAGGAAAAGGAAAAGGAGAACATTATACTTCCTACTCAACAGGAAATAAAAGACATAAAAAAGACATGATTACCAATATCACAGAGGGGAGGAGAAGAGATAAAGTTTTGGAATTGTTTTAGAAAGCAGCTATTTAGGAATGAATTATCCATGAAAGAAAAGAAAATCAACCCAGCCATCCTAAGCAAAGTAGGCTGCACAACTGCTCCGTGTTTTGTTAGAACAATGCAATTCTTGTCCCTTTAGTAGAGTGAATTTGCTCCATCTCCCTTACAGGAGGAATGGTGCTTCTCAGAGCCAGCCAAACCAAGACTGGTACTTGCCTTATAAAACCACTTCCGCCTTCAAAGGAGGTGGGGTTGTGGGCTTCACGCCCATGCGCGCAGCGGCTGACTCTCAGCCTCTGCGTGACTGAGGGAATCCCCGGCCGCATCATCCCCTGGACAGCCAATAAGCTGGCTCGGGGGCGTGGCCTATCTTATTTAATGCAGGCGCAGCGGGGGCGTGGCCTATCTTTATTTTTATCTAATATTTAATGCAGGCGCAGCCGGGGATCTCCCTCTTTTGCTGCCTCCAGCTGCTCCGGTTTCCCACCCTCCCGTCCTTTAAGGTTTTCATCTTTGACCTTGCTATGGATCTCAGTTGGTTGTCTGTTGAAGGGACCTGGTAGGATTTTTTTCCACTTGGCAAATTGGCACCAGCCACTTGGTTTTTCACCTACCTCGTAGCAAATCATCACAACTTCCTTGGTATTGGCGGTTAGGCCATATTGGTATTGTTATGTAGATGGAAGGGGGGAGGAAGCGCCATCACCTCCTCCGCATATTGAAGGGTAGTCCAATAAAGGATTCCGGGGGGCATGGCCCTGTCCGAAGCCTATGGAGGTGAGGGCCCAAGGCACGCCCCCGAGTGGTGACCCCGGGGGAGTTCCTAGTTGATGTGCATCAGCAGGACTCCCGCTACTGGTGTTTAACCCTTCCCGGACATCAAGCAGACGAGCTGAAGCCGGATAGTCGGTTAGGACCAATGCCTGAGCCAATAATGCTCATCACCTGTAACCAATAAAGTTGTGGCCATATTTTGCCCATTAACCTTAAATAATTGTGTCACGTGTCTTTATTTCCACTGGAGGGGGGAGGACTCGCCACGCAATGGTGATGCTCCTCCAATCACTTCCTCTTTCTTGTTGTTCAGCATCCTTACCATCCACCATTCAAGAATGTGGACTTTGTTACTCATGTTTTGGGTGGGGGGTACTGAGTAGGATTTGGGGGAGTGTTCCTAAATTAGCCCCTTGGAGCACCTTTTTTACCTACTCCATGCTGCCCCTTATTTGATTGTCTTATGATGGATTTTGGCTTGCTCATTTGGCTCATTTGTTCATTTAAATTGGCATTTAGCACAGGCAGGTGAGTAGGTAACATGCGTTGAAAGGCATTTATACAAACACCTTCCATTATGAATCAGCTCATAAGGCTGTTTGTTCTGGTCCTCTTGGGGCCTTGTATTATGTTGGGTGGGTATATGTCAGTCAGGTCCTGTGAACTGTTTGCTCTCCAGTGTGGGGAGATAGAAATATTTGCCTCTTGTCACACACTTTATGTTGATGGATCTCCATGGTTTTGCCCAGGGTGCTAGACATAGGTTACATCTGCCTTCCCTTAGGTAGTTTGCTGTAGATTCTCACATGCTATGTGAGTAAATAAAGCCTAATATTAAAGTTCTGGGTGGTATCCAATTCACTTTTCCATTAGTGCCAGGGTTTCTGCTTGTAAAAGAGAACTCTCCCTCACTGCCTGCTTGCCCCTCATATGTTCTGGAGAGTACAGGAAACAATTAAAATAGTTTTAGGGGGTGCAGGGAGGAGAATGTTCTGTTGTGTGAGCAAAAAACCATTGCATTGATGGAATATCCATGGAATATTGCAATGTCTCTTCTGTCTTCCTTCTGGGTGTGTGGACAATGTGATCAGTCCCTGTTACCACACCACAGTTTATACTAGAATTATAACAGTGATAAGACTAAAAGCCATTGCATAAAGAGAGCTCCTTGTGAAATTGTTAGACAGGCATTTCTCAAAGCACCTTTTCTGACCTAATACCTTTTTCGAAGGTCCTGCAATGAGAGAGAGAGAGAGAGAGAGAGAGAGAGAGAGAGAGAGAGAGAGAGAGAGAGAGAGAGAGAGAGACGGTGAAGTGGTTTATCTTCTGAACTCTATTAAATATGAGAGGTTGGCAATCCTTGGGTGGAGAGACCCTCCATACTTGGAGTGTGTCACACTAATTCGGCAAATAATGTCACTGCTGCAAGCTTTGAAATACTTGCTCCAAAGCAGTGGCATTAGAGTGAGTGGGAAAGGAATGAGAGAGGCATTCCTACAATTATGGGGCTGCGAGTCATCCCAGTGATTTGTTACAATCTTGCTTGTAAGTCATTAGTTTATAAATTGCAATATGAGGGCTGCTTTTTTCATTTTTGCTTCTCTTGAGGTCTAAAAGAATTCTCCACCAAGACAGATAACAGCACTTGCCCTATATATCAAGGAGCAATCTAATTTCATTGGGGATAAAGCACCACGATGTGTGTCCGTATTGAATTGAAGCTGCCAACAACCACAATCCACCACTTTACCTCCTACGCCATCAGCATACTCTTTCCTTTGCAAGTGCTTTTTTCCTTTGAGGTCCTGGCTTGAAGTGTGTCATCTAGACCACAGGAAGGAACACGAATTGCTGCTTTCTAACTAAGTCAGAACATCAGTCAATCTAGCTCAGTATTGCATCCACTAACTGGCAGAAGCTCTCAAGGGTTTCAGAGAAGGGTTTCTACCAGCCCTACCTGGAAATGCTGGGAAATGAAATCTGGAACCTTCTCCAGGCAGATTGTCTACCACTGAGATACATTCCTTTTCTCTGAAGTGCAAAGAGATAACTGGAGAGAAATTTTTGACTTCATCCAATGTTCTCTGTCTGCTAGCACAAGGGTTCTTGCGCTAGCAGATGGGTGAGTTTTAACACTGTGCAGCAGAGGAATCCTATGCAACAGTTGCCCAGATCACAGTTCACAGTTACTAGCAATCTGCTTATTCTTTCTCTTGCACAACAATGTTGTGCTGGCACAAAACATTTTCCAAGTGGAATGTGTAACGCTTCTCGCATCACTAAAAGCCTCAGAGCAAACCACTTCAAAGGCACATGGCATGGTGAGCAACACAATCACAATGGGGGAGGGGGCCCCTCTAATTTTTGAAGCTCTCTAAGAATGACACCACCTCTGCACCTCAATCCAAAATGTTCATTGGATCACTTCTGTCCTGCAGGCCTACTGAAGAATTATTTAAATAGTCAACTGAATCCTTCATCTGCACATCCCACACCATCACCAAATCTGCTCTGGAGGATTGGTGAACCCCCAAAATAGATTTAGGGACAGCAGAGGGGGTGTAGCTTTGTGAAAACATACCCTTGCACTGACAAAATGAGTAAGTTGGATACCACCCACTGATATAAATAGATAAGGATAACCATATGTGTCACCCTTTGTCTGTAGGGCAAATGGAGACTCCTATATGCTCAGGAGTAATAACAGTACCTCAAAGTATCCATGTTGTATTAACTCTGTCTTCATGGAAGTTTCTTTCTTGAATTGAAAATAACAAGCAGAATAGTGACTCAATTTCAACCATGTGAAACTGAGCAAAAGCACAAAGAATCTTGACCTTACCGGGCACCCAACATAAGTATACCAAAAACATAGCAAACAGAAATAATATCTCTCCTGAAATGGCCTAGAGTTTATTGCTTGCATTTATGGCTAATGCCGGGGTCTTGACACTGGACCTGAACTGTGGAAGCAGCAGCATTCGTGACAGCAGGGCAATGATAAGGGCTTTGAACCCAAGTCTGCTCCTGCAGCTGGCATTTGGCAAGCATGAAATGACAGATGGCTGATCTCACAGTCCTGCAGAAGGCATGCAGTTACCTACCTGCCAGTTCACTTGCATTCTTGAACTTTACAGAGTGCAGAAGGGCACAGGTTTCAAAGCACACCAGGCTTAATGAGCTTTCAATTAGCCTCTTACAAGCATTTCTGATTGGTGAAAGCTCCAAAGGTCCAGGTCCAGCCCAAGATGTTTTGCTGCCTGAGATGAAGCAGAAAATGGTGACCTGTTTCCATTTGCACACACTCAAATACATAGCAAATAATTATTTCAATCAGACAAAAAATCCCACAAGCACCTTTCCTCCTCTTTGGCAGTAGAAACACACACACACACACACACGTGTCATTTCACAGCAGCTAAAATCCACTTCTTGAGGTACCTTCCTCACTCTGCTGAATAAATAGTAGGGCAGAGTGCAATAGTTTTCAAAGTTTTCGCTGAAAATCTAGCAGGGAAATATGCTGTGATATGAAAATACTTCACCACAAGTTACATAAGGCAAGGGTGGCTCTGAAAGGAATTTGTAACTCAGATATATGATTATCACCCAGAGTTCCTGTGTGCTACTTCCCCATGTGGCAAAGCAGTGAACTGCAGGTCATTTTCTCAGTGAAAGACTTCCAAGCCCTGGACTGCCTCTATACACTCAAGCTGATGATTAGATCCTTCTGGACAAATAGGGCTGTGTATCCTGGGCTGATCTGGGATTTGTCAAAGACTGCTATCCACAGTCCAGCCATGGGAGGATTAAGGATCTGACCTGCATAATCCATGACACACTGTTGTAAGGTTGCCAAAAATAAACTAATAAAAACATAGGAAGCTGTCTTATACTCAGTCAATAGCATTGGCCCATGTAGCTCCGCACTGACTACACCGACTGAGTATCAGATGGGAAGCCTCTCTCAGCCCTACTTAGAGATGCTTGGGATTGAACCTAGGGGTTGAATCCACATGCAAAGCAGATACTCAGCCACTGAGCTATAGTCCAACACATCTGACAGGAACCTAGGCAGCTGCCTCATACTGAGTCAGACATGGTCCATTTCTCTCATTATTGTCTACTCTGAGTAGCAGCAGTTTCCAGAGTATCATGTAGGAGTCTCTCCTAGTCCTACCAGGAGGTGCAATGGATTAAATGATGCTATGCATACAAGATCCCAATTAATCCCAAAGATGCTGTTGAGAACCTACTACATATTTTCGAAAGTAGTTTGTCCATTTGTTTGCTTGTTCTCTATATATTCTGTCACCTCTCAAGATAACATTGCCAAACTTGGCAGGCACCATTTTTTGAATCAAAATAGAAGACTGAAACATGACTTTTTGTGACCCTCTTTTTGGGGTCAGGGGGCGGGGCATAGCTTTGGCTTAATATATCATCACCAAACTTGCCAGAAGGATTCTGAGGTGGGGGTGGCATACTTCGCCATTGTTTGGCTGACAGGCACCATTTTGAATCAAGATGGCAGACCAAAACATCACTTTGGCATGACTTGGGTGGTATATAAATCAAATACATGCATACAAATTACACTATCCATTTAAAAATGACATTTGTGTGTGTGGGGGGGGGGGAATCTAAAGATTCAATTGCATTGCTGGGCACCCCCTGCTATATATTGTAGTTGAATGGTATAGAAATGGTTTCTAGGAACATGTAGGAATGTATTTGAAACTGCCTTACAAATAAGTCAAGCCATTGGTTCATCTTGCTCAGTACTGTCCACATGGATTGGGAGCTCTCTAGAGTGATCTAAGATACCAACAACAGATGTCTATTGCATGGTGTTAGTGGGGAGGGAGCTACTAACATGAGTTTGACCAAACTGCGGGAGGCAGTGGAAGACAAAAGGGCCTGGCATGCTCTGGTCCATAGGGTCATGAAGAGTCGGACACGACTAAATGACTAAACAAAAACAAAAGGGGGGGGGGCTATATTTTTCACCTGTGTCAGAATGGTAGAATATTGCAAGTTGAAACTAATATTGTCATTATATTGATATCAACACATCACATTCAGAATTGGAAAGGTGAGATGAGCTGAAAAAATGTACAGTATAAGCAAGGTTAGTAACCTTATGATAGTCAGTGTGGTGTAGTGATGCAACTGATGTGTGAAAAGAATTGTGTGGAACAGCTGTAGTCAGTGCTTTTTTCTGGGGTTATTCAAAGATACACAGTACTGGTATCATTTTTTTCTTCAAATGTTAAAAGTGTGGTACTCACTGTAACAACTTCATGGTGAGTACTGGCACTTTCTCCCTAAAAAAAAAGCACTGTCTGTGGTGTGAGAAATAAATGTATTCTATATGAAGAATTATTAAGATTACATCTCCTAATCTCCCTCCCTCCCTCCCTCCCTCCCTCCCTCCCTCCCTCTCTCTCTCGCACACACACACACACACACACACACACACACACACACACAGAGAGAGAGACATACAAACATTTTGATGACTTTAATATATCAGAAAAGAAACTTTGTTCCACAAAGAAAATGTACACATTCTGTGTAGAGGAAGATGATGAAGAAAACACACAAGTGCTTCCTTGGAGTGCCATAGACAATGCTCTGCTGATAAATCTTTCCTCCCCTCCAGCTCTGTAAGCACCCCCTCCCACACTGCAGAGTGGAAGAGAAGCAGCAACAGAAGTGGCCCAAGGCAAAGCTCCAAGCTGTCCACCAGGTCAAGCCAGCTCTAAATATGTGAATCTGACATCTACATGCTCATACCAACAGCCTGTGGCTACTTTTCTGGCTCCTGCTCAGGCAGGCTTTGAGTTATTATAAATATTAAAATGATCATTTTGTTGACTGTCCAAACACACAATATGATATTCATTCCATATCGCGTTGGCAAATGTTCCGTTTTCATCTGCTGAGGAATGAGCTTTACACAGTTGGCTGCGTGTGGTTCCTCAAGTCTGTAGCATTTCCTTATTGTGCTCTGGCTAAAATATGCTGTCATGCTACATAGCATGAGAGCCATTTCCAAGAGACACTCATCATGCAGCGAGGAGCAAGCCCTTGACCAAACTGCATTCACCTCCATTACTCCTGATGACTCTAATCTAATGTTTAGCAAATGAGGCATTTGATTCCCCCGCCCTCCAACTGTATTGCTTTTTCCATCTGTCAACTCCATAAATCATGACACTATCACCTCCAAGGCACTTCTCACTCATTCTCCTACCCAGACAGTTAGCTACTGTAGATGGACAAGATTATAACTGGAGGGAAAAAAGTGAATATTCAGCTGAAAGCTTCAGTGCCATAACCACCAGGGTGCAATCAATGGCTGTTGCATCCTGCTTAGAACAATGGCTCACTGAGACAAAAAAATTCCCCATCACATAATGACTGTTTTAATTTTAAAAATGCATTTAAAGAATTGCATTTTATAAGAACAGAATCACAGAATAATAGAATCATAGAGATGGAAGGGGCCACAAGGGTTATTTAGACCAACCCCCTGCAATGCAGGAATATTTTGCCTTGAACCCACAACTCTGAGTATGAGTCTACTGCTGTACCAACTGAGCTGGTGGAAATGGCTCTACACATCGATCTTTAGATCTTGTTGGGTTCCAGTGCCCTCAGTCAGCATGGCTAATGGGTAGAGGTGATTGGAGTCAAAGTCAAGCAATAGATGGAGGACCACCCTTATTTTAAACCATCATTGACTCATAGGTTTGCAGAATTGGAAGGGACCTTCAGGATCATCAAGTCCAACCCCCTGCAATGCAGGAATATGCAGCCATTCCATATGGGGTTTAAACCTGCAATCTTGGCATTATCAGCCAACTGGACTACCCACCTGGACTATCGAGGCCAAGCTGATAGTTGATGGTAACCCGCTCCCCACACCAATTTTGCATGCCTAAGCCTATCCCAGTTATAGCTGAAATTCCCAAGATCACTAAATATGCCTTCATGTTTTCTGTAACAAACTGAGAGATGCTTACAGGGGGTGGGCGGGGGGGAAGTGTGCTTAATAAAATAGTCACTGCTTCCACCACCTCATTTATTACTCCCCAAGCAGGAGGGACAAGCACTACAGAAATTAATCAGGGAGCAGGGAAGCACTCTTAGCAAAGTCTCTTGGATGCTTGGATGAGGAGCCAAATTGGTATATTTCCCACTGCCACTCCGTAAAAACTCATAGCATAGGTGAGTGGTTTAAGTGGTGAGTAAAACTGATCTGGGCAAGTCAGATGCTTAGTCACCCTCCCAGTCTTCTCATCTGGATGACTTCATTCAATCAGATTCAAGATAAAGCAGATAAGGAGATAGCCGTTACAGAAAATAAAATACAGCAGTGATTTTTCTAGATGAGGCTTACAGCTGTTGCGATCATAATTTTGTTTGATGGGTTCACACCAAATGAAAGCGAAGAGAATGATAAAAACACATTGACTGCTAGTCATTTCTAAGTTGGACCCCAGAAAGTGTTGAACATTCACCAGCATTTTGGTGCACATTTCTCCTGATATACACATTTTTTCATGCAGTTTTGCTTAATATGCATTTTTCTGCAAGTAATTTTTATGTTCACCAATACATGCACTTTGATGCACACTTTCATCATAATCTATGCATTTTTGTACACATGTAGAGAACTGCATCACACCATTCAGAGAAGTGTGGATTTTGAGGAGTAGCTACACTAGTTGTTTCAGGACATGCAAATTAGGATTTCTGCCTCGTCCCTAATTCTATGATTCTCTCATTTTCGGTGCTGCCTCTTAATTAACAGGAATTAAGGAAGGAGAGGTGAGAACTTGCAGTGATCTTTGTTTCTCTTCCTAACCCAGCGACCCATCTGTATTATTATTATTATTATTATTATTATTATTATTATTATTATTATTATTATTTTCTTGCTGTTTGCAACCCTGGGATCCTTTGGGAGAAAGGATGGGATATGACTATAATAAATAAAGTAAATGAATCATAAATAATTTTTGGGTAAGGAAACAAAGTAACAGTTCCTACATATCAGCTCACTTTGGGTGTATGTGTGAAGACAGTGGTTGTGGAGAGGTGGTGAACGATGAAGAGCAGGGTTTTGGAAGCTGGTTCTTGTCTCAAGAATGGTACCTGTACCCCCAGAGGTTTCCAAGCACCTTTCAATAGTCTCCACAACCCAAGCAAGGAGAGGACTCACCTTGGACCTGTACAAGTGTAGAGGATGATGTCACTGAAGTAGGCTACAACCTCTTCACCCTCCTTTTGCTGTTTTGTGCTGCTGTGACCCTTGGAACTACCAGACCTTGCCAAGGCAGCTCTGCTGTGCCAAGCGGTTCACTGACTTATCAAGGATGCTGCTGCATTGGTGATGAGGTGAGTATACCTCTCCCATTCCAATGCTAGGGTATCTGATTCACATGCAAAAAGCACTAGGTTCAATCCCTGACATCTCTTGGTAGGGCTAGGAATGTCCTCTGCCTGAAACCACAGAGAGCTGCTACCATTGAGAGCAGACAAGACTCAGCTGTATGGAACAATGGTCTGTCTCAGTATAAGGCAACTGGAGCCACCCCTGGGGCACTAACACTGCTGTTAAGAACCCAGTGGTGTAGCTCAATCACCACACACACACACACACACACACCCCATAGTCATGGAAAAACTAAAGTGTGTTTGTTTATTCTAGATCAGTGATTATGTGTATGTATTTATATGCATATATGCTAAAGACATGAGGTATCCTTTCTACTCTTTGGGAATATTTAATTTCTAGAGACTTTGAGAAGGATGCTGAATTTTGAATATGAGAAAGACCCTGAATCCTGAAGAACAATAAGACATGCAACTCATACCAGCAAGCTCAGTTTCCTGTGTCAGTTTCACATGCACACAATCTGCCCCGTCCAATCTTTATTCTTTACCTTTTTGCAGATTTAAACAAAAGCAAAAATCCCCAACCCCTCAGAAAAACTGTACAACAATTGTGCACATGCACATACATTTTGTATATACCCCTCCCCCAAAATACACTTGATTGTACACATTTCCCCATAAAATACACATTTTTGAACCGAAACTGCAATGCAAAATGTGGGGGATTGTGTGGTCTGACTGACTGCCACATTCTAATCAGAACAGAAGTTCAGGACTGGTGAATTAGGTTGGTGCTCCTTAAAATGCAGACTGAACAAATTTCTCCTCCGTCCCTATGACTTTATATGTCTTTCTCTGCTTCCCCCTCCCCTCCCCTTTCTAGGCTGCGTGCAACTATTTTGCAAGGAGACGCAACTACCTTGGTTTGATTGAGATGCTGAGAAATTACTGCAGCGTAAGTAGGAAGTCAGCCAGGGCTGAATTGAAAAGGTCATACACCCCCCACTAGTTTTACACGAAGAAGGAACTAGAGTCACCAGGTGACAGAAACTAATAATGTTTCACTAGACAAAGGAGTGAGCCACTTAAAGAGGTTTAATTTAAAATCTAGCTTGGCGGCAGCATTCCAGTGACAGCTTTCAAGAGATTAGAACAACCACTATTAGGTATTAATTTGAGCCTGCATCTTCCTTTGCTTTGATTCCCCCCCCCCCCACCTTTCTCCTGTTCATCATTCAAGCTCAGCTTCTCCTGGAATAATTGGCCTTTGCCCATCTCCTTTCATTGCTGAAGCAACTGGAAAGAGGATTGGAGGCCTGTTCTTAATGTATCCCCTGCTACATGCTTTACATGCTCTTAATTTATCATCTGCCATTGCAGCTCATGCAGAATTCTGTGGTCCAGCTAGAATTTGCATGGCCTGAACCCCTAAGTCTGACAGCTGGTCCACTCAGTAGTAAGAAAGAAGTACCATGCTTTCATGCCACCCATTACTGGTTCCAGCTCCTCCCACTACCTTTAGGTAACTTCCAACATATTAACAACATTGACAGAGAGAGAAAAAAATATCCCTTTACTTTGCTCTGGGAATGCTTCTTTCTGTACATTCCTCCATTGAACATAGGAAGCTGCCTTATACTGAGTCATTGGTCCCTCTGAGTACTGAGTTCCAGGTGAGGCTCTCTCACAGAAGTTCCTGGAGAAATCCAGGACCTTCTGCATGTAAAGTAGATGCTCTACTTCTGAGCCACAGCATCCCTACATGTTATTGTTCAGTTGAGCCATTCTGTTGTTGGTTAGAAGAACCCAAAGTTTTTCTTGTGGGCTGCTGGGGCCTTCCTCTGAGGTCCTCCTCACCTGAGAACAAAAATGGGGAAGACATTACGTTCAGTTTGCATTTAAAGGCAACTATGCCTAAACTGAAAACAGCATACAAAATGCTTTATGTTGTGGGAAAATGCTATACAAAAATGTGTATTTTAGTGGAAACTGCATGGAAGAAATGTGTGTATTAGCAGCTAGTCATGTTAAAACACGGAGGAATTTTCATTTTTTTTTTTAAAGTAATTCTCAAACTGATATAGATGTTTGAAGAACTGAACTTAAGACAGGAAAAAAACTGGAAATTGAAATGGACTGATTTGCCCACTTCTGTTTACTTTGTGGTAGCACACTTCTAATGGAAAGTCATGGCCCTGGGGAAATCTTTCAGGAGTCATCTAGTGTGCACCTCCTAGCCCCTAAGACAACCCATTTCATTTTCTATTACATGTTATTGAAATACCAAAGTTGTTTTGGAGGCAATTTAACCAGACAATGAATGGAAAACTTCAACAATATTACAACTGGCATTACTCTGGTTTTCAAAGAGCAGTTCCTACATAAATGATGCTATTTGTAGCACTTTCTGAAATACTTATAACGAATGTTTATTTTTCTTTCCTGAATTGTTTATTTTTTATTATTATGCTAATGAATGAATTGAAGCATTCTTCCCCTGATATTTTTCAAATAAATACATTCTTTAAAAAAACAACTAATTTCAGGAGACTCAACTTCAAATTGAGCCTTGTCACAGAAACAGCTAACTAGTGTATGTGTCTCTTGTTTTTAACGTTACCAGTGACTTCCACAATGCATTGTCCATCTTCACCTCCATGTTGCATAATCAATAGATTTCAATCCAGCAAAGGCTAGTCTATCAGGAGGAATGGGACATTGCTCCATCAATTGGTCTACCCTCAGCCAGTCACCACCTGTCTGCCTTCTTATATCCAACCTGTCATTGGCTTTGTCTCCACCCACTGTTGGTGTCCCTGTCTTTTGCCCAATCAGTCTCAATGGGCACCAGACACCTCTGGTTCAATCCCAGTTCAGATTTATAGAGATGAAGTCCTCCTCACTGCCAGGCTGAATGTATCACAGCTCAGAGAAGACAATGTAAAGGTTACAGAAGACAAAACAAAACAAAACAATCATTATACACCTTTCTTTCACTCTTCTCTTTTTCTTGTCCTGGGGAGAGCCAAAGAGGTACCTCAGCGGCAGATCATCTAGATGAATTCTCCTTCTCCTTCTCCTTCACTGTCAGTCAGAGACATCTGTGGCCATTACAGATGGAAATTAAGAAAAATG
This sequence comes from Podarcis melisellensis, assembly GCF_964234715.1. Taxonomy (NCBI): domain Eukaryota; kingdom Metazoa; phylum Chordata; class Lepidosauria; order Squamata; family Lacertidae; genus Podarcis; species Podarcis melisellensis. The sequence continues at coordinate 43,713,469 of NC_138547.1, read as the reverse complement.
AGCCATCGCTGATCTGAGACATTTGAGTGGGAGTTCTCTAATTATTTGCTTTTGCAGCAAATCAGGCAGCTTCTCTGGTTTTGCAATGCATTTTCTGTGTGGTTTCTTCCATGCTTTGAGAATGTAAGCAAGTGCAAAATTTACAGGGACACGGATAAAATGGCAGCAAGAGGAAGACATCTGACAGCTGGAGACTTCAGAAGCTCCAGCTCCCATGAAGACCCAAGGGCCCTATATATGTAAGACACACACACACACTATAGGTGAAACAAAGCATATATTCCTATTAAAATGGGTTTAAATGTCTATGTTGTCCAGTGCTTATGTGTATTTCCTACTTTGAAGGATTGTTTTGTTCCAGTAACTTAGCATTGTAGTATTTTCCAACCAGGAGAGGTAAAAGGTAAATTTAAAAGCAGTTGCCAGGCAACATTGTGTGTGTGTGTGTGTGTATCAGTATGGACTGCAAAAAAACCCAATGACAATAAACTGGAAAAAAATGTCTCCATCAGATTACAAACTTATGCCTTAAACCTACTTTTACAAAAGATATTTAAATCAGTCTGTGCCTTATATGTGCCTGGAAAGAGAATGCACATGTGAATTAAAAACAGCATTTCTATCCCGTGTAAACACCATTTACAATGGATGCATTTCCAACTCAATGAAGTGCTTTTGTGAAAAACACCTTATTTCTAATCAGCTTTTACAAAAAGAGGTGGTTGTTTTCTTGAGCCAATATGATTGATTGCTGACTCACTGCGGATCAATCAGAAACTGATGAGGGTTCTGTTCTTAGCAAAGGACAGCATACCAGATCATTGTGCTAAAAATCTTCCAAAGCCCTTTGATAACAGCCAGAAGCTTCAATTATTTTCTACAAGCTTTGAATGAGAGACATTGTGTCCTGATGACCTTTACAAACAGAAATAGAAGTAGCGTTCAACATTGAAGGAGCTAGAAAACAATGGACCTCTTCTAGCCCTGAGCAAGATATTCGGTCTTTGTACATCACAGTGAGTTCAGGTATGAGGAGCAGGGCATAGCTCAGTGATATGGAAAAGATTCCAGGTTCAACCCCTGACATTCCAGGTATTGCTAGGAAATACACTTATCTGAAACCATAGGGAGCCACTGCCGGTTAGTGTAAACCAGTGTTCAACTTTGGGTCTCCAGATATTGTTGGACTACAACTCCTAATGTCTATGAGCACTGGTAGCTGGTCAGGAATGATGCGGGTTGCAATCCAACAACACTTGGGACCCTAAATTTAAAGGACACTGTTGTAGACAGTTCTGAGCAAGATGAATCATATTTGATTTAGCATTTAACACAGCTTCATATGTTCCTATTGAAAATTTCATTTGGGTCCTCAAAATCTATAAATTGACTCTGATGTTCAGAACTGAAATCAGGTCCTGGCAAGCCAAGCCAATGCCCTTTCCATTTGCCTTTCTTTGCTTTAGCAGCAGGTCATTACTGTCCCTGAACCTCAGGTATGGAGTGAAGTGTCAGCTATGACAATAGATGCTGGTTTATTAATATGAATAGGGTACTGTCCCAGCAGCCTTAGCCTGCCCACAACCAGTTACCCCCTGTCCACCTTTTTACTTGCAACTATCACCTTACTCCTGTTTAATCTCAGTGTTTCCCTTCTCAGTAGGTATGAATATGATACAAAACTTGGGTGACCAAGATGACAAATGGTCTGGAAACTAAGCCTTATGAGGAATGGTTGAAGGAGTTGGGTTTGTTCAGCCTGGAGAAGAAGAGCTTGGAGAAGAAGAGACTGTAAGGTGATAAGATAGCCATCTTCAAATATATGGTCTGTCACATGGAAGATGAAACAAGCTTGTTTTCGGCTGCTCCAGAGGGTAGGACCTGAACAAATGGATTCTAATTACAAGAAAGGAGATTCCAACTAAACATTAGTAAGAATGTTCTGACAGTAAGAGCTATTTGACAGTTGAATGGGCTAGCTCAGAAAGTGGTGGGCTCTTCTTGACTGAAGGTTTTTCAAGAGAGGTTGGCTGGCCATCTGTCAGGGCTTCTTTAGCTGTGATTGATGGGGGTTGGTCTAAATGACTCTTGGGATCACTTTCAACTCTATAGATCTATGATTCTAGTTGGCCCTATCTGGCTTTGGCTGATAGATAGATCAACCAATCAATGACTATTTCCAAAATATTTTTTTTAAAATGTCTTTAGATACCCAGTGTATCTTTGTGTAGGCCAGGGCTGGAGAATGTGTGGCTTTTCAAACGATGCTGGACTAAAACTCCCATCGTCTCTGACCACTCATTATGCAATCTATGAATGCTGGGAGTTGGAATCCAACAATGTCAAGAGGATGTAGACTATGCTTAAATCTGGTGGGTCAGTTATCTATAATCTACTGTTGAGATTGTTCATAATGTGAGATGTTGAACGGCAGGGAGAACTGTTTTAATCATCAAATGTCTATAAATAACTCTGGCAAGTAGAACTAATCCTGTATAGACTAAAAATATTTAGTGATGATGAACATTTCAGGACGACTGTTTATGTTTGGCATTTTCATAAGGTAGGGTATTCATATTATTTCTATGCACACCTAGAGCTCCACATGCCCCACCTAAAAATAAAATGATGCAACCTTCATTTTTACTGATTAGAAAGGGATCTGAATCACAACTATAAAGAAGAAGAAAAGGACTTCAGAGAGAATATAGATTTAACTCTGAAGTCTGCCTTGTTACTCATCAAAGTGAAGTTAAGCTGTAATTAATCACTAACAGTCTAAATTTGTACTGCTAGACTAAATAATCTAATTTACAGAGACAGTTTATTGAGACTCATCTATGTAGCCGATGAGGCTCCTCTTTGCTAGCTAGGTGTTGAAACACTTTGGTTTTTGTTGATTCACATCTTCAAAAGATGGTGTGTGAAACTTATACTGGTCTCCCTGTACTTATTAGTGCCACAGGGAGGAGTTACCTACAATAAATTGGTTTCCTCAGGAACAGCAATAAATTGTCTCGTCTTGTCACAAGACAAGAAAAGCTTCAGAACACATGTCCTAATCTGTGTAAGGTCTGGCAGGAATGTTTGGAGTACGTGTCCTCAATACCAGGTGTGTTGGGTGTTATTTGCAGTGGGCAGATGGATTTTGTTCTGTATCTGTTTCTGGAGCCATTTCCTCACGTTTTGAGATCTTGTTCCTTACTGGCCCTAGGAAGCTAGCACCATAACTTCTTTTTAGGAGTGGGAAGGAATATAACTGTTGAGCCATTTTGTGTTCTGTTTTCAGGCATTGTTAACAGGTTGTTCTAGCTAAAAAGTCCCAAAGGTCCCAAGAGGGTCAAAAGTTAAGCCCAGGATCTTAGCAGTTATGAGAAATGAAACCTAATGTTTTGGAGGAAGAACCTTAACTGTGAATGAAAATTCCTCCAGAAGTTTATTCCTCTTTTGATGGACCAAAAGCTTTGAAGTGGGAGTTTGGAGGCCCTGACCTCCAAACCCAGCAGGAAAAAAGGGCCCAGAAAGACTGAACTTGTGCATTAACCAATGTGGACTGGGAACAGTGCTTTGATTTACCAGAGAGTAAGAATTCTGGGCAAACCTACTGCAGCAAGGCAGATATGTGTTCCTGCTGCTGGAGCTGTGAACAGATTTACAAAGGGACTCAGCCTGCAAATTCAACAGTGATTTTGAAATGCTGTGATGTGCTTTGTTTCCCTGAAGTATAGAGTTAAAACCACAACAAGAACAATCCAGGTTGAAGAGCAGAAATGCTGGACTAGAGAAAGAAAAGGCTCAAACATAGTTACATCATGAGTGGAAAACTTGTGATCTTCCATATGTTGCTAAACAGCAAATCCCATTATGCTTGACAAATGGCAGTACTGGCTGGGGTTTATGGGACACAATGGGGCACAATGACACCTGAAAGACAGAGTTTCCCAACCTATGCCATGAATAAAAATTGCTGGAGTACTATGAAGCTAGATATCACACACACTTAACACACTGTAGAAGAAAGAAGGCAGGAGAAAAGCTGAAATAATAGATAAATGGAAACTGATATGTAATGACTTGGATTAGATAATAAAACAGCCCAGGCCAGTTTTAGCTGCATGTATTTTCTTCTGTAGATTCTTAGTTTCTTATTTTAGTTTATTTTTAAATGTATTTTGGACACCTGTTGTTGCTGTATACAAACCTAAGATAAAAAGTGAGTTCGTATAGGAATGTGTCTCGGTAGACTTAAAGTGGTCTCCAGTGATTGTGGGTTGGAAGTAAGACTACACTCATTAGCTTGTTCTTTTGATTGCTTTCATTTTTCCTATGCAGTTGTGTGTTAATTTGTCCATCAATAAACGGCCTCATGTTCCGGGCCTACAAAGGCGAATAAGCTTGCCTTGTATTAAACAAGAATTCAATAGCTGACGTGGGTTTAGCCTTTGTATTCACCCTATTCCTAGTTGCTTTACCATTCAACCCTATACAGAGAGTTGGTTGGGTCATTCAAAATGTTCTGGAAATTAAAGGGTTGTTTAGGGGAGGCAACCAGGCAAAATTAGATATCCACATGGTGGCGGTGGTAGAATGAAGAAAAGCTGGTTTGCTTGCCTCTGTTCCACCTCACCATGCTAGCTGCAGCCTGTGTCGTTACACAGAGAAAGTGACAAAACTTGAAGCTTGGCGTATGGGTCACTGCAGGTAGGCTAGCAATGAATGACTAATACCCCACCCACAGACCCTTAGGCAGAAGCTGGAGGGCTTATAGGTGCAAGAAGTCATTCCAGAACAACAAAAACACACAAAAAAACAATTAGGCCAGTTTGTTTAACTGTATTCAGTTGTATTACTGCAAGTAACACTTCTCCACAAGTAAAAAGCTAGATTTGCTTTTTTTTTAAATGAATGCTGAAAACTCAGGCAGGTAGTCTGGAAATGTGTGTGTGTGTGTGTGTGTGTGTGTGTGTACAGTCTCCCTGCAGCTACAGTCCTGCATAAATAAAGGGCTTTGCATTGCAGTGCACCTCTCCCCCACCCCTCCACCCAAAAACATAACAAAGCAGGACATAAGGAACGGCTGGCATTTAAATATCTGCTACATCATCAGTTATCAAGACCTATGCATCCAAAGCAGGCAAGTATGAATGTCATTCATATATTTGTGAGCACTAATAGATGTATAAAGCTGATCCTGAGAAAAGGTAATTGCCCACAAGCAGAAGCAGAACAATTCACACAGCAACCATATTCCTTTTCTGGTTGGGACCATTTTATAAAATGGGGGGGGGGGATATGGCTCATAAAAGCAGATCAGTAAATAACTTATCTTTTAAAAAGAGCCTTCCTTTCTTCTTCTGAAATACATTTTTATTGAGGGGAGTCATGCAACATGGTGATTAAAGTCGGAGGATGCGACTTTGGTTAACATCCAAACATTATCTGTCTCAGTAAAAATGAGTCAGTTAAAGGCTCTGTGCTGCCAACCCCTTGAAAATAGGTCCAATCTTAGACTTAGTTCTCACAAGGCCTCTCCTCCCAGGGAGGAGTTGTGAGTGGGAGCAGCTTCCTGCAGTGCCAGGGAGGCGTATCCGGCTCCCTGCTTTTAATTGCCTCTGCTGCCGCGGCCAAGCCTTTCAGCCGGCCAACAGGGACGGCTGGTGGGCGGGGTTAGCTGCATTTAAGCAGCTGGCGGCAGCGCTCTGTCCCCAGTCGGTTCCTGCTTGCATCAGATCTCCTACCCTCCCTCCCTTTTAGGTCAGGTTCCTTTGCATATTGGCCTTGCTATGGAATTTGGTTGGTTGCCTTGGTTGCCTGGGGGGCCTGGTAGGACTTTTTTTATCCATTTGGCAAATTGGCACCAGCCTCTTGGTTTTTTCGCCTACCTCGTAGCAGCTCGTCACAACTTTCTGGTATTGGTGGTTAGGCACTGGAATAGGTGTGCTGTGTTGGAGGATTGGGGATGGGCCATCATCTACCCCTCCTCTTTTGGGTATTCCGTTAAAGGAATCCGGTGGATGTGGATCCTGTCCGATGCCCTGCTGGTGGCTAGGGCCATGGCACGTTCCCCGGTGACGTCATGGGGAAGCTTCCAGTTGTATTTGCATCAACAAGCTCCCCCCACTGGTTGTTAACTCTGAAATGACTCCCTGCTGAGCGGGGTGGAGTCATGTATTGCTGTTTTATCCAATGCCTAAGCCAATACTACTCACATGATGTAACCAATAAAAGTTGTGGCCTAATTTGCCCATTAACCTAAAATAATGTATTTTTGTGTCTTATTATAATCCTATGCGGGTGGCGGGTCCTCGACTCACAAGCAGCAGGTACGGTAATTATAAGGAGTAATATCCAGCATTGTGTGAGAGGGCTTTCCCTGCCTCTTCTGCCATGAGGCCTCCCTCACAGTCCCCCAAGGGCCCCAGTTGGATACCACCTAACAGATGTAATACTAATAGCAATTTACTCATTTCTCAATCTTTGACTATTAGGCATAGCACATTTTACAGCAAAATCATAAAAAATACAATATCATCATAAAATCTGACTTAATAAAATTTGACTTAATTTTTGTTATTCAAACCAAGATGATGTGTTAATATATGTTAATCATCTCAGGCCCTTCTTCATGTGTTTCCTACATGAGAGGTCCGGAGGTGGCAACACAATAATCGGCCTTGTTTTTGTGGCGGCTCCCCATTTATGGAATGCTCTCCCCAGAGAGGCTCACCTGGCACCTTCACTACATATCATTAGGTACCAGGCAAAAACTTTCCTCTTCTCCCAGGCTTTGGCCAATTAAACAACATATGGTTAATGCTATTGTTTTGTTTGTTATTATGGTATGTGTTTTGTTATTTTTGTATTGTAAACTGTGGTCATTGGATGAAGGGAGGTATATGAATTTAATTAATAAAGAAAATATGCAGTTTATGCATATGTGCCCACTCAGTTGTTGCTGTTGCTGCAGACCTACCTGTCTGATGGCTACAGCTGCTGAGGGTTACACAACCCCCACCAGATGAAGCTCTTCCAGGCCTCTCCAGGGTGCTTAACTCATCCGCAAGCCTGACTTTGAGAAAGGAGTCCTTCCTCAGAGTGAGACCTTTGGGGCATGTCTGCTGGAGTAATTGGAAATTCTGCTTACAATCAGATGAGCACACTTGGTGGGCATGCAGGAGAGGGCCTTCGTGGTGACTTCTTCCAAGATTTGGAACTCCATCTCTGGAGAAGCTAGATGAGCTCCCTCCTTGCTTTTCATATTCAGCCAATTGTAAACAGAACTTCCAGCTGCCGGTAGCAGATGTAGTCATGAGATACATAGTAGCAGCATTATTTCCTTTCCTTGCTCAATAGCTTTCTCACTACTGGTTTTCCATGCATGAAAAGTGAATATATTTGTGAGATACTGCAACAAATGGAGACGCTTTCTCCATGGATTAATTTCTCAGTGGGTAAGCACACACATCCCTACTTCAGATTACATATGGAGGCTCACATGATTGACCATTGCTCATCTTCAGAAATCTCCCCTGCATATAGGGGGGAAATGCATATGAATAGGATGGCAGCTCGGGACAGTACCATTTCAAACTGCAGGTGGAAGTGAACGTGATGGAATGTTCCCCTCAAACAAAATATATCAACCATATAATGCATTATTTCACATTCCTTGCATTTGTTATCTGTCCAATAAAAAGTGACAAAAATGATGTGCTGGATCCCCTAATAAAGCTCTTAGAACTATCTAGTTTTATTTTCAATTGCACATAGATACTAGTTTCTCAAAAGTATTAACTGAAGCCAAACCAAGATAAAAATATCAACTCAAGTATAGTAAGTTCACAGAACCCCCAATTTGCTTGTAAAGCTTCTATCTTAGTGTGGGTGTTCTAAAATTATGAAGTTGTTTCGTGTTAAGAAAAATTCCTTGATATTTGCATTTTTAGCATTTTATAATTATGTGCCCAGTAGAGGAGTAGCTCATTTCTCCTTAATTGTGAAACTATGATAGACAGATGGGGGTGGAAGAGGAAATGTAGACCTTTTGAAAGGAAATGATAACAGTGCATCCTGGTCCAGCAATCTGCTTTGTGGGGGCTGTTTAACAGTTGCATAGAATCCCCACAGACTTGCACAGAAGCAGTGTGTAGGCACAGAGATCTGCTTGTGAAGTGTATGTAGGTTCATAGCCTTCATTTTGGACTGCAAGTGTGAGTAAGTTCTGCCAGCAGATGCTCACTGCATTCCTTCCCACCTGACTGGAAACATAGAATCATAATATTGTAGAGTTGGAAGGGACCCCAAGGGTCATCTAGTCAAAGCCTCTAAAATGCAGGCATCTCAGCTAGATCATGGGGTGTGTGGAGTATTAGGGAGGAGGAGTACCTCTGGAGGAGGACATGCTGTACTCCTTCTGGGGTAGTTTGTCCACCTTTGGTTCCCACCCTTCACTCCTAGAAGGAGTTGGCATATGACAGCAGCCACACCCTGGTAAATGCTTCAGCTGGCTGGCTAAACTAGGTAAGGGTAGCCAAAGTGTTTGAAACCCTCAGTGAGCTTGGGACGTTCCCTGCATGTGAAGATAGGCTCCAGTGGATTGATCAGACGGGACCAATAGTGGGTCCAATGGTCAAGAAAGTGGTTTCTGTACAAGCTGTAGAGGGAAGTGAGGGGCAGATAGGGCTCATCAAGAAGGTAGACCATCTAGCAGAAGGAAAACTCTGATCCTAAACCTCTGCTGCCTTGTGGGACATCTTTGGGAGAAGAAAGGGCTATGGAGTAAATGCTACTCAGCTCCAGAGTGGAGTCCCCAAGGCAGTTGGATGGTGCCTTGCACACCTCCTTCTGGCAAGTCCTGCAGCCAAGCTGGTGCCAAATGTACTGCTCTGTTTTCCTTTGGAACACAGCAGTTAGGCTGAGAGATGGATTGTCATCTGAGCAGCCCAGGATCTTCATACACACTGCCCTGGCTTGCGCTCCAGGGAAGTCACTTCCGTGCGAACACAACCATTTGACTTCACCCCTGTAGGCACACTTTATTGTCCCTTAAGACAAAGGTCTGTATTGTTAAAGCTATGGTTTTCCCAATAGTGATGTATGGAAGTGAGAGCTGGACCATAAAGAAGAATTGATGCTTTTGAATTATGGTGCTGGAGGAGACTCTTGAGAGTCCCATGGACTGCAAGAAGATTAAACCTATCCATTCTTATCCCTGAGTGCTCACTGGAAGGACAGATCCTGAAGCTGAGGCGCCAATGCTTTGGCCACCTCATGAGAAGAGAAGAATCCCTGGAAAAGACCCTGATGCTGGGAAAGATTGAGGGCACAAGGAGAAGGGGGCGACAGAGGACAATACGGTTGGACAGTGTTCTTGAAGCTCTTAACATGAGTTTGACCAAACTGTGGGTGGCAGTGGAAGACAAAAGTGGGGTCATGAAGAGTCGGACACGACTAAATGACTAAACAACAACAAGACAGGCAGATGCCAACAACTAGATCATACATGACAGATGGCTACCCAACCTCTGCTTTAAAACAACCAAGGTAGGAGAGTCTACCCCCCCTCATGGGAGTCTGTTCCACTGTTGAACAGCTATTAAGAGATTATATCCATTAAAACAAAAGCCCACAAGTAAACAATTAAGCATTTTGTTAAAAGCAACAGAAAACTATTGTTTTAACCAGGAAAAGCTTCACCAAGCAAACACCTACACGTTGAGCATCTTATAGATCAGGCACAATCAACCTCTCTGGGAAGGACATCTCAGGCTGAGCTGAAATAGGCAAAATGTTCTCTCTTTTAATAGAAGAGGTAATTTAACAAAATTCAGCTACCTCCAATCTCAGAGGTAGAGCCACAGGAGGTGAAAGTCCCCTTGTGCTTGAGTCCTACTTGTGGGTTTCCCACAGGCATATGGATGGCCAACATGAGAGGAGGATGCAGGACTAGGTGGGCAGCACCTTATGTTTTTATATTCTAATGCTCTTTGACCTTTTTTTTGCATTTTGTCAAGACAGCTCATCGTTTTTTGGCACAATGAAAGAGAATGAACAGTCTGAAAATAAGTTATCCAAGAAATGAGAAGAATTAGATCCAGTTGTAATTGGTCTTGAGAGCCATGTAATGTCAGAGACGAGAACCTAAGCATGATCACATAGCTTCTTCCAGTAGGAAGAAAATTGCCCAGAGCCTAGTATTTTGCCTAGGTGGCTGCTAACTAAAAGCTAGCAGACACATCCATTGGATTGTCATATCTTCTCAGCTTGTTGCTTGCACATTAATGTTTCCAGATTTGGGCTGTTGCTAAGCAGCCAGTGTGTTTAATAAGAAGTCACATACTCAAAGGGCCACCTGTTCCCATCTGCCAAACTCAGCCGTAATGTAATGTGTCGATGCACTTCAACCACATGGAACTTGCAGGATAATACCGTTTGTCATTGGGACAGTGTTTATTGTAACTCATGGATCATTACTCATAAAAATTATGGCCTCTGCATGTTACAAATAAGGCAAGCGACAGATACAAATGTGTCAGTCCTCCTTGCAAATGATTGTTTTAATGGAAGAGCTGAGCTGGAGGGAGATTAGTCTGGTCATATGGCAGATGGGAGCAATATACTGTCACTTCTTGGAAAGTCTGTGAAGGAGAAGATTTATTGTTCGGCAGACAGTTGGTCCATCCTACCGATAATTGCATCTCCTGCACTGTAAATGAATGAATATGGCGACCTCACGTAGACCTAATAACATTTGTGTCACCTCACTGAGATCAATGCTAACATAATCAGCTGTTGCTGAAGCTTTATTACATAGTGTGTAGTTTGGAAGTAGTGATCTCAAGAAGACATGGATCCATTCCAAAAATAGAATATTGTTGCATGAAGCTAACATTCCTTCAAGTATCCAAGCTGATAGATGCTCCTTCTGAGCAATTGATTACAACTTTGAAAAATTAAAGCAACAATAGATTGATACATAACTGACAGTGAAAGCATCACTGCTAATTTCACTGACAGGGCTGCTTCTTCATGGAGGCTTTCAGAATGAAATGCCCTGTCAGGAGTAGGACCATCATCTGGGAATCTGCAGCAAACCCCTTGACAAAGCTGGTGTCAGTTAGAGGCAGGATCTTATCAGTTGTGGCACCTACTCTATGGAATGCCTTGATGAGTGAGGTTCATGGGCTCCATCATTCTATTTCTTCTGGTAGCTGGTGAAGACTGTTTTGTTGTTGTTGTTTTTGTTGTTGTTGTTGTTGTTGTTTTGCTTTTGCTTTTTTTAAGAAAGATATTTAGTTAACAGTTAATTGTGTAACTATTGCTGACTCAGTTCTCTGTTATTTTACTGCATATATATCTACTCAGCAATGGGTCCTGTTAAGAGTATCACATGTCCCCAAGGTGCACTTAGTATGCACTAGAGACCAGGCTTTTAGTTTTGCCAGTCCTCTGGACTCATTTACCAGCTGAAACGAGGCAGGGCCCCAGTGACTTGATATTTTTATTTAAGACTTTTTGTGTGTGTTTAAGATGGCTTTCTCTGAAGCATGGTCCAGTCAGTCTATATCGTAATGATTGTACAATTGTAGAAATGGTTTCATTGCTTTAGCTTACTGAGTTTATATTCTTTTGCATATTATCCTCTTTAGTTCATTTTATTGTATAATACTTTGGTAATTTTTGGCTATGAAATGATTTTGTGTGTGTATGTATGTTATTCTGTTTTTATTGTTTGGCTACTTCGAGCCACTTTGGAGAAATAAAGACGATTGACTGAATTGGTTTATAAAGCCACTCCCGACATACGGAAGGGGGGGTTGCGGGCTCACGCCCACCAACATCCGCGCGGGGCTGGCTGCAGCCCTGTGCGACCTGGGGAATCCTCGGGCCGTGTCAGCCCCAGAGCTAGCCAATCGGCTGGCTGCAGGGGTGGGGCTTGGGCCATTTAATGTCGGCGCGGCCCGGGATCGCCCCTTTCCTTCCTCGCCCCAGCTGTGGTTTCCCACCCACCCTCCCTCTAGGTTTTCCCTCGGATTTTGCTATGGACCTCGGTTGGTCGCTGCAAGGGGCTAATTGGCTAATGGCATTGATTTAAAAGCCATTTGGTTTTTTGCCTACCTCGTAGCAAATCATCACAATGCCTTTGGTTTGGTGGTTAGGCATTGGTAGGGGCATTGTTATGCAGATGAGTCGGGGGGAGGAGCGCCATCACCTCCCCCAAATATTCAAGGGTAGTCCAATAAATGGATTCCAGGGGGCGTTGCCTCGTCTGAAATCTATGGAGGCTAGGGCCTAAAGTGTGCCCCTGAGCGGTGACCCCTTGGGGAGTGCTTAGAGATGTGCATCTCAGGGGCTCCTCCTGCTGGAGTTAACCCTTTCCAGTTCTCATACCGGATAGTCTGATAGGACCAATGCCTAAAGCCAATACCACTCTTACCTGTAACCAATAAAGTTGTGGCCATTTTTAGCCCATTAACCTAAAATCTTGGTGTCCTGTGTCTTCATTTATTCCATCTGTTGGGGGGTGGGATTCACCATGCAACTAATTCCTTTTTCAAATGAACTTTCCAAGCACTGCTGCTGCAACAGTTGATACTGTAATTGTTACTGCTGCAACTGCTATGGATCACTTAAGGTATTCTTTGTCCATTCATGATCATTTGTACCCTTCATGGTATTAGGGTACAGTGGTACCTCAGGTTACATATGCTTCAGGTTACAGACTCCGCTAACCCAGAAAAAGTGCTTCAGGTTAAGAACTTTGCTTCAGGGTGAGAACAGAAATCGGGCTCCGACGGCGCGGCGGCAGCGGGAGACCCCCATTAGCTAAAGTGGTGCTTCAGGTTAAGCACAGTTTCAGGTTAAGTACGGACCTCCAGGACGAATTAAGTACTTAACCGGAGGTACCACTATAGTTATATGTGATACCTCTTTCAACGCTGTTTGCTCCAGCAAAAGTATCAGGGTGGGCATGCTGCTTCATTTCAATTCACTGCACGCCATGTAGTTTTCTGCTGAAATTCTGCAACTTTTTATAACACACTTGTCCAAGTTTCTTTGGTTTTTTTTGTTCTACTTTTCATTGTGTTGCTGTGTAGGAGTCCCCTGTAGACAGCAATAATGCTATGACACTGGGAAAGTGTCTCAAAACAAGTAATGAAATGGGATGATATGTGGACAATTCAGTGTATATTATATTGATAATGGCATATTCCAAAATACATTTGCAAAAAAGTACCTTTCAGAAGGGGCCCTATTGATACAACGCCTGCTTTTATTAGTTGTAATTTAGTGCTTCCACAATTGCTGTTACTATTATTATTATTCCTATTATTGCTGCTGTTATTGCTACGATTACTGCATCTAAGGTTGCTGCTATTCTTAGGATTGCTAACAAAACTAGCTGGTATAAGTGACATTTATCAAGTGATTTGTGGGTGTTCTGTAATACTAATCTTAAAGCTCAACAGAAATTCTCTATGAGGGCAGTTTTTGTGTGTGTGTTTTTTAAAGAAAAATATTTATATCCCACACTCTGCACAGACAGCTTATCTAGGAAACAGAATTGGATGTACCTGAGCTCAGTTCAGTTTGTGCAACCGGAAAAGTGTTTGCAGATCTTGTGTGGGCTGCGTGCTCAAGCTGTGTGCATCTGTCATATGTATTTGAGACAAAATAAAATGTTGATTTAGCAAACGCCTTTGCCAGAGATCACCCTAATGAAAAGGCCGAATTGTTCCTCTTCTCATTTTTTTATTATTACTAGTAGCGCAGAAGTTTCAAAACCTAAACTGCAGTGTTTTGACTCCCTGAAATCTAATTGAAATCCAGTTTTCAAACACTCAGCTAAGAATCGCTCTGCATTCTAAAATGAAGTGCCGGCAGGGGTGGGGAGGGGATAGAAAATTAATTTTACCAGTCTTTCCACTTTGGTGTATTAAATCAAATTGCTACTGTCAAGTCAACTTATTAGTCACAGGGCTAAAAATAAACTGATTTTTTTTAAAATGATTCATCAGGTTGCTTCAGAATTGGTGGTAAATAAATCTTGCATAGCTGGACTGTAGAAGTTAGCAATTTAGCAACAAGTGTCATTCCCAGCAAGGGAAATTGCTTCCCTCTATATCATTGTGTTGAGTGATTGGAGAGAGAGAAGAAAACAATATACAAATGTGATTTGCAAAGCTATTCTTTTTAAAGAAAATGAATATTATTATAACCTGAGCATTCTTCCATGATTTACATGTCTGACTGCAAACTTTTCTTATAATGTTATGTGTAGCTGGTAGCCCTGATACTTGAAAACAGACTTTATTCAGTCTTTTTCTTTCCTGCTGTGGAGAAGACCTGTAATTCAAGCAGTAGACCAAATAGGCTTTGCACAGAGAAGATCAGGTTTGCTACAAGCAATACAGTTAAAGGGATCTCAGGTAGCATTGTTGGTGAAACCTTTGACAAGCATAGGAAATTGCTTTATATTGACTCATACCACTGATCCATCTACTTCAGAATTGTCTTCACTGACTGGAAGTCACTTACCCTGGTTGCAGGCAAAGGACATGCCCATTCTGACCTGGAGATGCCAGGAATTAAAGCTGTGGCTTTCTGTTCTGTGTGCAAAGAAGAGGCCGCCCTGACACTGAGCTGAGGCTCTAACCCCCCCCCCCCCATTCTCATTTTTCTGGTCTTCTTTTCACCTCCTTTCCACATCCATTTTTTTTTTAAAGGAAACACATGAAAAACTTTCTCTGTGTGCTCATTGCTCCTAATAGATGCATTCAAGTACACAATTTTCCCCAATACAACACATTGCTTATCTTATATTTACCAATAAATGCACAATTCCGTGTGCACTTCCTTCTATGCATCCCTTCTATGCATTCCATATGCATCCCAGCATTTGGAAAAGTGCAATTTTCTGAAAATATAAGTGTTTTGGTTCATATATTAGTTCATAACCTAATTATGTTCATATATTAGTATATAATGTAATTATGTAGCTTATTATTGAAATGTGAACAAAATGAATTTTCCATTCATCTCTAAGCATTGAACTGGGAAAAACCAAGGGACTGACTTTTTATAGGGACCAGCTTCATGTCTTCAATCCAGTGGCTTCAGTGATTGCCTTATTCTGAACTACTAGTCCAAGACTAATTTCTCATTGGGCATGCTATGTTCTAGGATATTACTTTTTTTTTTTTAAAAAAAAAAAAAGTCCTACTGGACATGCCCAAACCAGCCCTTGGCATTGTCACCACCATCTCAAAAAAGGTGCTCTTTTGGGTCTTCCTTCCTTCCTTTGCAGAAAGTGCAATGCAGCTGTTTCATTGCAAATGGATCTGTCATCTAGGCAACCTAATTTTCAGCTGAGGCTCCATGTAGAAGTGTTGGCTGAAATGTAGAGGGTTGAAAGGGAGGGTGAGACCCCCCCCCAATATCTCACTTTAATTTGCTATCACCACCCAAGCCCCTTCTTGCAGTGGTGGAAGTGGCTTCACACTTCTGAACAGTTTAGCCACCATCCTTCCCACAACATTCTCCTTGGAACAACATCATATCATTTTGAGCTGATTTACAAAAGGGAAATATGATGGCCACCAGCTGCTCACTGAAGTGCTCCCCCTGGTAAGGCTATGCCCTCTTTCATTCCCTCCTGGGGGAACAAATATCATTCTGCAGTTCCCCATGTTTCTTCTCTTGCAAATAGGGCAGTCAAATTGCATGTCTCTATGTCTATGCTTTGATTCAGCAAAAGATTTGGCATTGCAAACAAATATGGCCGTAATGCTAAAACAAAACAAAACAAAACACCACAAATATACAGGCAACCTCTTTTTCTTTGTCTTTTTTGCAAGTGAAGATCTTCTGACATTTTGTTGGAACAGAGTCTTCCTGTTTTGCGAGCTTTTGTGTTTTCTTTTGCAACCCCTCCCCACCACTACTGCTGGCTTTCTTTCCTCTTGCCTCCTTAACAGGCTTTGGCTGGCTGTCGACCTGGCTTGTTAAGTAGAATTCTTTTGTACATGCACAGACAAAATTGAAGGTTTACTCTTGTAAGCACATTCTGTGAGACACAAACATCCCTCTGACACGCTTGGGCAGTTTCTAGTGCGAAAAATGCTGTTGTTTTTCTTTACTTTTCTTGTACTTCCCTAGGAATGCTATGGAGAGAGTCATAAGCAAATCACTATCTACTTGTTTCAGATATCCCTGGGATGTGTCCAGATTGTTATCTAGCCTTACTGAACTTCAGAAGGTGGGAGAGTATCAATTTAGAAATGTGAGAATAAATTTTAAATGTTAAACCATCCTCCCCTCTTGCATATGTTAAGGGGAAAAAATCCCCAGCAGAGTCATTGTTTAGTCTGTGCACTCTATAGAATCAAAAAATGACTGTTTCGTGTGAACTGAAGATCTAGATCAATTAGGGGTGTGTGTGTGTGTGTGTGTGTGTATCTAACTTTTCATTTGGGGACGGGGCCCCCTACACCTTTTGAAAAGTGGCATGTTTTGGAATTTGAGAGGGGCGATTTTAAGGAGAAAAGTTTCTGGGGATGTTAAGTTAAATTATTTAGGGAGCATACTCTTATCTAACAGAATGCCTGGTTTTATTCATTATTGTAACTGTGTATTTATGTTTGCTGTAATGGCTGCAGCAACACAAATAAATAATATTTGCATTTGTACATGTTACTAAACTATGGGCAGTAGCCAGCTAAATAGTTGTTGCTAGTGCAAAGAGTTTCAGCTGTACAGTGGAACTTCCCTTCTCCTCTTCCTGTGCGACAGCTGAGTGGTTAATAAAAATGTCTAAACTCCTTACGATAGGATCTTTGTGTAGCTCCTACAGCTTTTATCAGCCTCAGCCATCATGGCCAATGTTTAGGAATGATTGGAGTTGTAGTCCAGCAATATGTTGGATAGCTCAGTTGGTAGAGCATGAGACTCTTAATCTCAGGGTCATGGGTTTGAACCCCACATTGGGCAAAAGATTCCTGCATTGCAGTGCATTGGACTAGATGACCCTCATCGTCCCTTCCAACTCTACAATTTTATGATTCTATGATTGTCTGGGCAGCCACAGGTTAACCACCGTGATCTGCTGTGAAATTGTATATGCACAGCCCCCTCCAATGCATTCAGTTAATGTGTAAGGGGGAATGAAGTCATGCCCACTGGCCCCTGGCACACCTATTGGCCATGCTCCTTACTGGTGGCTGGACATTATTTGTGAGAAGAGGGTCTGCATACAGCTGTGTGCTCTTCTGTGTGGTTGAAGGACCTGGGCTTGTTGAATGCCCAAATGATTCTTTCATACGAATGACAAAAGTGTGTCTGCCACAGGGGATGGCCAGAATGTACAATGTCAAGCTTGGCCAGTAGAGGCGATTTCAGTCTTCCCTTTGCACATCCACTAAATACTAGGGGAGGGTTCATTTATGTATTCCGTGAGTCACAGTGGCTCTGTGGGATTGATCCTTATAAATGGAAGTTAATTTGTTAAAGTTTCTGAAAAATTAATTTAAAAATATAAGAAAGAAAGAAAGAAAGAAAGAAAGAAAGAAAGAAAGGAAGGAAGGAAGGAAGGAAGGAAGGAAGGAAGGAAGGAAGGAAGGAAGGAAGGAAGAAAAAGTTAGATACTTACATAAGTAATTAAAAAAAACTGTTGGAAAGGTGTGCCCAGTCGGGCCACTACCATTTCTAATTGAATAGGAAAATCCAGAGGAACCATGAGCAAATACATTTTCTCTCTTTCTCCCTCACATGCACCTGCATTTTCCTGATTATCAGGTTAACAGTGGGTATTTTCTGATGTGCTGCCCACACAAAACTTAAAGATAATACAATTTCTCAGTATAAGAATGTAAGGAAATCCTGCTGGATTAGGCCAGCGTCCCATCTTGTTCAGCATCCCGTCCTCACAGTGGCCAACCAGATGCTTATGCAAAACTCACAAGCAGGCCTCCCGCAATTCTCAGCAACTGTTTTTCAGAAGGATTGGATATGCATTTAGTATTCATTTAGTATTTCCATTTTTGCCTTGCCCTTCATGGAATTCAACACACACACCTCAACACACAGTAACTTAGGTCATATTCAGGGTATACCCATTGAAACCAATGAACTGAAATGAGTACTTTGTGTTGATTTCAGTGACTCTGCTCTGAGTATGACTTATCCTATTTTTGCATGTAGAATATACCTCCCCCCCAATATGTATAAGATGACTCTATTTCAAGGAGCCAAAAAATTAGATATCAATACTTTTTTGTTGTTGAGCTTTCTTTTGTGAAATCACCCAAAAAGTTGATGAACTTTCTCTGGAGCATCACAAAAATATCCCCTGATCGATCCACCACCCTGGTTGATGGAATTGGTATCATATTTCTGCGTCTGGCTTCCCTCGACTCAGCAGCGAGAGCCGATGGCACCGCAGCCAAGCTGCCTTCTCGACTATGTTGTGCCTTGTACCAGAGTTACTGTATAAGGCGACCACCCAATTAGGAGGAATAAAATTCTAGGGGGGAAATTGTATTATGCACTAAAAAATATGGTAAGTTTAATAGTGGGGGAATTGAAAGCCAAAATAAAACCAGGTTTCTTAATTGTGCTATGGAGGCTCCACGAGTGCAGCAGGCACCACACGGCCTTCCAACATGTATAGGGAACTTGGATGAGAATGAAATCAGGGGCAGGTGTACCTGTTGTATCCCTGCTTTCCTTTCACACCATTGTAATCATGTGGTGAGGAGAACACCTGTGTAGGCTTCAGCTGAATCCAGAAAGCCACTTTCCCCATGTTCTTCTTAGCCACGCTCTCTCAATGTCTCAGAATGTGAAACCATCTCCTGGAAGGTCTGATATTGGCCCCTGTTCAAATGTCAAGCTGATCCATGAACAAGTATTGCCAGTTCTATTCAAGATATCACCTTTGACAGTCTACTGATGGTTGGTGGTGAAAGAATGCACTCCAAGTCAATGAAGCTAGCTGCTATGATTCTGCTGCAATTAGTGTTATGACCTCAGAAATTGGACACCTTATGCCGCCTTCCTTTCTACAGATGCCCTATTCCTGACATGTAGATTAGGAGCACAGTAGCAACTACTGTGGTCATCTGCATGAGATTTGTTTCCCCCCCCCCATGCTTTCTGCAATGTGATAAAGGGGTTCTTCATAACACAGAAGCACTGACTGCCACTGCAGTGGCAGCCAGCAATGGAACATTAATTAATAGGAAGAGGGTCAAAAGGTTGCAGATTTCTGGGTCGTATCACTATGTGCAATGGAACCATAGCTTTTAGCCTCATTAATTTGGAGGGCATTCAAGTACCTTTCACCAACCATAAGCGAGTTGGTGGTTACTAATTAAACATGTCTACTACTTCTTCACATCCTTAATTTAATGAGCCCTCTATATCTTTGACCCTAAGGGGTGGGAAATTAATATTTGGAGGAACATGTATCAAAGAGTCAATAACATTATTATTATTATTTTAAAAAATTAAGGGCTAAGTCTTTGAACCCACATGCAAACTAGTTCCCCAAAGATTCTAAGAAAAGTGAATGACAATTTCAGGGGTAAGTCCAATTAGAGTGGTAGCTTTAGACTAACCAATTAATTCATGGTGAGTTTGACAGGCATATAAGCTCTCTTTGGGCATTCTGTATATAAGTGAACATGTGTTAGAGGAGGCGGAGGTGGCGGGGTGTATGTTCCACCTCTGTCTTTCTTGTTCCAGTCACCCTCCACAAGTAGGAGGTCAGGGCTTATCTCCTTGTGAAGGCCTCCCTGCCTTTTAACATTCAGGGAAATCAAAGGCTGCTTTGCAGGTGTGAGTCAATTAAAGAACAAACTGCATAGTTCTCCAAATATCTCTTGCAAATTCCGGAATCAATTACAATCTCATACTATTGACCTACTTACATCTTTAGTTCTTGCATCTAGTGTAATGAGTTTATTTAATGTTAGTAAAACACCAGTAAATTGTCAGCTTACAGTCTTATGCAAGAATCATAAAAAACATTCTTCCTTCAGAAGTGTATAGTGATTAGGGCTGAGCTGAATATCCTGTCATTCTGACTTTCATTTCAACCCACCACTTAATCTTGCTCATCATTTGCATTGTTGTTGTACTGTTCATTTTGCTTCCACTGATGCTGCTTTTTCATAGCTCCGTTTCCCTCATTATCCTTTCTCTCTTTGCCTTTGGCCTCATTGGTCAAACTACAGTTTAATCCAGTTGGCTCTGGTGGTGACTGGCATGACTTTGTCAGCAACTTTACAAAGGCTTGCAAACAAATCAAACAAGCACACATGTTGCCAGGTAGGGATGGAGGATAAATTTGATTTGGTACAGTCTATCAAATTCATACTCTCCCAAGCAATATGTGAACTAAAACACTGTTATCCTTCAAAATGCGCACTTTCCTGAATTTTGTGAGGCAGTTCTCTAACCAAACAATGTTCACAAAAATACATACATTAGGGGAAATTGTGCATAAAAATGAATATTAGTTATTAGAATATTAGTTAAAAAAAATACAAAACTGCATTGTATTAGGGGAAAGACCTTGCAAAACTGTGTACATTGGTCAAAACTGCATGATGAATTTCCAGCAAAATAAGAAGAACTGAATGTAAGATTGGAAAATAGGGAAGTTGAGGAAACCAAAACTGATGGGTCATTCCAATGCTAGCTACAATCAGTCAGCACTAAGGGTGTAGGATGCTTCTTTATGCTAGGTAAAAATATTGATTGCTCTTGTCCAGAATTGTTTGCTCCAGCCTTCCAGATGTTTTGGGTGGCAATTGCCACCCCAACTAACATGATCAATTTTCAGTGATGATGGGAACAGTAATACAAACACTGAGCAAAGAGTGTTTGCGCAATAGGGCTTTCATCCCTTCTCCCCCAGCGTGCCCCCACTCCCTGAAATTGGTTTTGGGGAGTCAGGAGAACCCCCAGAACAGCACGAAGTGAGAGTAGATGAGGGATTGTTCTCCCTGGCAGAGCAAAATGCTTGCATTGATGGAACGATTGCCTTAGTGTGATGTTGTATTCCTCCCAAGGTAACAATGTACTTTCTGAGGAAGGTCTGTAGTACTGTTGAGTTTACTGTAGCTGTTTAAACACTTTGCCACCAAAACTCCAAAGGGCACAGTGCACTTCAGCTCTTCCTTTGTAACTAATGGAATCTTGCATGATAATCACTTAATCTATCTCAAGCTCTCGTGGATAGCAGCACAGGTTTATCTAATCTATATAACTGTCATGACTTTAATTGACTAATGGTTAATAAGGATTTCTAAACAGATTAAATTAATGGCATTAAGCAAAAAGACAGCTTTCTAATGAGATCCATTGATTTGGTGGCGGATTTTGTTTGTCTTACAGTTGTGGTCTGTGGCGGAAGCACATTCCAAAAATGAATAAGAATTTACTTACAGAGGGGCACTGTCACCTCAGCCATGCACATCTCAACCTAGTGGATGTTGTGAGTGGTATACCTTAAGCTGTTCAGCAGGTAGTCAAGCAGGGGCAAACAGTCTTTGAGAAGATCAGTCAGCGTGTGACCAAATACATACTCAGAGTGAGGAGGCCAGTAGCTTTATAGAAGGTGACAACATATTGATTCTTTGCCTCTGATCGTAGAATCAGAGAATTATAGAGTGGAAGGGACCCCAAGGATCATCTAGTCCAACCCCCTGAAAGGCAGGAAACTCAGTTAAAGCATCCATGACAAATGGCCATCCAACATCTACTTAAAACCTCCAATGAAGGAGAGTCTACAACCTCTCAAGGGAGACCATTCTGTTTTATTGTTTCATCACTTGTTGTTTGCCAGCCTAGGCTCCTTTGGGAGCAAGGGTGGGATATAAAGTTCAAAAAGAACTAAATTTAATAAATATCCCCAATTCATCAGACATCCCTACTAGTATGAACAATCCTGGGGAGGAAAAATAAGTTTGAAATAAAGTGTTTAGTTTATATAAAAGCTTCTGCAGCTTTACCTTTTTACATTTCAGATTTTTATTTTTATTTTTTTATGCTTCCGTTTCACTTCTCTTCCATGGAACTCAGATGAGCTCATGCCACCAATTTCTTCCTTGAAGTCTGGTAAATAAAGGAGTGGTACACAAGCAGAGGGCAAGAAAAAGGTGTAATGAATGGCAAAATCATCTATTTGAAGGGGCCATAAGTGGATGTACTCAGCTTGCAAGACTTCAGTGCTGATCCTTTTTGCTCAAGGAAACTAACAGTAAAGCTAATAAAAAATAAGTGAAAAGTCATACACACATACACACAAAATAAGTTTTGATATATTTTCATATCCCTTGAAATTGTATGTTCGTTGCCTTTGAAAGTTGCTGTGATCACTGTTTTCTGTTTGCAGATACTGAACTTTTTCAGGGTTGCAGTAGCTCAGAGAAGCCTATTGGTTTCTGATTTATAAAGCTATCAAAATCCTTTATTTGACTTTCATGCATTTCATATGTAGTGAAAACATGGTTGAGTAGCCTGCCTGGATGAAATCCAATTAAAGTGAACGCAATTTGGATAGACCTCCTCTGCATGGCTTGTACCCGGGTGACGGGCTCATAATAAATTTATGGAACGTTGTTTAATGTGTTTATTGTCTATTCTCTGCCATTTAGAACTGAAGCGAAAAGAAAGTCAACTAAATAGCAAGCCAAGACAGACAAACAGATGCAGAGGAGTTCCCATCACATATTATGATTAAAAAATGCAAAGGATAATCTCTGCACATGTATTCCATTAAAGATTAAAATTCTATCACCAGCTTCATTCAACAAAAGATTGGGGTTTTTGTTGTTGTTTGGTGCCATTGAGCTCCCTTAATATAGCACCCCCATTTTTCTCTCAGATCATTTTCCTTGATTTTAATTTTTCTAAAACTTTTTAAATGATTTACAACACAGAGGTTTTTTTTAAAAGCAAATACTGTACTCTAGAAGGGTTTAAAGAAAGTCTGACTGGACTTTCACATTGCATTCTGCTTCAAGCATTGTGTTTCAGGGGCTCCTTCCAAAAATTCCTCTGAGAAAATGTTTGCAAGAGATTCTGGAGTTTGAAATGACTTGCAGTCCAAGCCAATGCACAAATATTCCCCCATTAGCAGGACTAACTCTGCTCAATAGTATTTTCCCCCAAGTATTGGTGCCAGATTTTAGAGGGCCAATACTAACTTATGGGATGCGGGTGGCGCTGTGGGTTAAACCACAGAGCCTAGGACTTGCCAATCAGAAGGTTGGCGGTTCGAATCCCCGTGACGGGGTGAGCTCCCGTTGCTCGGTCCCTGGTCCTGCCAACCTAGCAGTTCGAAAGCACGTCAAAGTGCAAGTAGATGAATAGGTCCCGCTCTGGCGGGAAGGTAAACGGCATTTCCGTGCGCTGCTCTGGTTCGCCAGAAGTGGCTTAGTCATGCTGGCCACATGACCCGAAAGCTGTACGCCGGCTCCCTCGGCCAATAAAGCGAGATGAGAGCCGCAACCCCAGAGTCGGCCACAACTGGACCTAATGGTCAGGGGTCCCTTTACCTTTACCTTTACTAACTTATACTGAGTGAGTCCTTTGGTCCATCTAGTATTGTCTGCACTGCATGGCAGTGACTCTACAGGGTTTGAGACAAGGGTCTTTCTCAGTTCTACCTGGATATGTTGTGGGGTTGAACTTGAGATCTTTTGCAAACCAACCATGTTATCTGCCACTGAGTTATGGATGCTCCTAATGAACACACGAAGCTGCCTTATGCTGAGTTAAACTAATGATCCATCTAGCTCAGCATTGTCCATGCTGAATGGCCCTCCAGACAAAGGTCATGCCCTAGCAGGGATTAAGCCTGGGGCATTCTGCAGAGGTTGAATACCAACTTCCTCCTCCGCCCATTTTGCTTTTTATTCCTGCACAGAACATAGGAGAGATCATCTTCTGGAGATCATAAAGGAAATGTGTCTCCCATTTCCTGCACTTTCAGGGAACAGAATGCTGATTATATTAATTTTTAATGAAATAATAACAATTGATAAATGTTTTAAGGATTGATGCTGGTAGGGATGCAGGAAAGAGCCTTCTCTGTGGCTGTTTCCAGATTATAGAATATAGATACCATACTGGTGTCCTCCTTTTTGTGCTTCAGCCAGCAAGTATAAACTTCATTCTTTCAACACGCTTTTCAAAACAAGCAATGGCAGGTCCTCTGTGTGGAGAAGACAGAGAAATGCTATTAGGTGTGTGAGAGAAAGCAGAACACCTAACTGGTTTCTGTCTTCACCCGAAAGGAAAGTGATGCCCAACCTGGTGATAACAGAATAAATGATGTAAAGAAGGAGCAACAGCCTGATATTGGAAAAAGAGGTGGTAAGGGAACACCCAGCTACTTTAAATGAATTCAAACCACCAGGGCCTGATGAGCTGCAGCCAAGGAAGGAGCTTGTGGATATAATCTCAGAGCCTTTTTTTTTAAATTCTTGATGAGCAAGTTAGTTCACTGCAGACTGGAAGTGGGCAAATATTGTTCCCATCTCCAAAAAGGAGAAAAAAGAAGACCCAGTTAACTACTGACAGGTGAGCTTGACAATGATACCAGGAAAGGTATTATAACAGATAATTGAACAGTGAGGCTGTGAGCACTTAGAAAAAAATGCTCAGCATTGATTTTTCAAAAACAAGTCATATCAGATGAATTTCATTTTTTATTTTTTTATTTTGATGGAGTTACAAGCTTGGTGGAACAAGGGAAGGCTGTGGACATACTGTATCTTGATTTCACTAAGGCTTTTGACAAAGTCCCTCATGATATTCTTGTGAGGAAGTTGATAAAAGGTGGGTTGAAGGAGGTAACTGTTAGGTGGATTTACAGCTAATTGACTGACTGAACCCCTAGAGTGCTCATTAATGGTTCCTCACCACCTGAGGAAAAGTAACAAGTGGGGTGTCAGGGTTATGCATTGGCCCATTGTTGCTCAATGGCTTTGTAAATGGTTTGGGTAAAGGAATTGAGGGGATGCTCAACAAATTTGCATACTAGGAGAAGGGGTAGCTAATGCCACAGAAGAGAGAATCAGGATTCAATATTATCTAAACAGATAGGGAGAGCTGGTCCCAATGTAACAAAAGGAATTTCAGTAGGGACAAATGTAAGGTTCTGCACTTAAGCAGGAAGAACCAGCTGCAAAGATATAGGATGGGAGACACTTGACAGTAGGACCTGTGAAAAGGCTCTAGGGGTCTAAGTAGGGGTCTAGCTTAATATAAGTCAACAGTGTGATGCAGCAGCAAAGAAGCTAACACTAATCTAGACTGCATCAACAGAAGTACAATGTCCCGATCAAGGGAAGTAATAGTCCCACTCTATTCTGCCTTTGTCAGACCACACCTGAAAAACTGTGTCCAATTCTGGGCACCACAATTTAAGCAGGATATTGACAAGCTGGAAAGTGTGTAGAAGAGGGCAACCAAGGTAATCAAGAATCTGGAAACAAAGCCTTATGCGGAATGGTTGAGGAAGTTGGGTATATTTAGCCTGGAAAAGAGGAGAGTATGAGGAGATATAATAGCCATCTTCAAATATCTGAAAGGCTGTCATATGAAAGATGGAGCATGCTCCCCCCCCCCCTGCTCCAGAGGCTAGGACCTGAACTAATGGCTTCAAGTTACCAGCAAGAAAATTCCAACTAAACATCAGGAATAAGTTTCTGAAGAGAAGATATGTTTAACAGTGGAATGGACTCCCATGGAAGGCAGTGGACTCTCCTTCATTGGATGTTTTTAAGTAGAAGCTGGATGGCCATCTGTCACAGATCCTTTAGCTGAGATTCCTGCATTGCAGGGGGTTGGACTAGATGACCCTTTGGGTCCCTTGCAATTGTACAATTCAGTGATTCTATTTTTCTACTTATTGCAATAAATCCACTTTTTGAAGGAAGTTGGCTTGTTGTATATGATCACTAATTAATTTTAATTGTGCAACCCGAACTTGCAGGTATTCATTTAAGAATGGAAGAAGGATTAGGCCAGAGGTCCACCAAGTCTAGCATATTTTTCTCAGAGTGGCCAAACAGATGCTTATGAAACCCTACAAGCAGCACCTGAGCACAGCAGCACTCTCTCCACCCGCAGTTCACAGCAACTGGCATGAAAAGCTGTATGAAATTAGGCCGAGGACCTAAGGTTGCCCACCCATGTCCTTAATGGAAAAGATAATTATGGATATCATCACAAGAACGCTATGTGAAAATAACAGGTTTATTTCAAACTTCCCAGAAACAAACAGCATATGAGAGCTTATGAGCAAAATGGGGTGGTTAATGTCCGGAAAACTACTTGAGAAATAGAAGGAAACAAGTATGGAGGTCATCAGCAGAGGGCAGGGAATAGGCTGAGGTGATGATGGATAACATTGTTCTGTTACGGTAAACCAAGGGCTCTTGATGCTGCTGCTGTCAGCCCATCCACATTTAAAAGCAGAGCAATCAAATTTGAAGCACACTTGGGAGTACTCAGATTTGAATTTAACTCTATCCATCTCTTTTTGCACCATCGTGCTAATGCAGAATTTGAGCAATTTCAGCCAATGTCACAGTGTTGAAAATGCTTAAGTGAGGCAATGGGATATTTTGTCATGCGTCATCATAAAGAGAAACTTTGATGAAGCTTTGTGATGCTGTGTTGGGACATCAAGCCTTTCTGCTTCCCTTTTGGTTTGGCCACTGTGAGAACAAGATGCTAGATGTGCTATTGGCCTGATTCATCAGGCTCTTCATAGTGGTACTTTCCTGCCTTGCTATCTGAGGACCTTTAACTGTGTCTATCATGGATGAAGACTGATGAAGATGTTGTCCCATTGTGCAGCAGCTGTACAAAAGGCCAATTCTATTTCAGGGATCGTAAGGAAAGGGGTTGAAAATACAACTGCCAATATCACAATGTCTTTATACAAATCTACGGTAAGATCGCACTCAGAACAACTCTGGCCACCTCACCTCAAAATGTACATTGTAGAGCTGGAAAATGTTGTAGGCAAAATGGTGAAAGGGCTGGAGCAATTCTCCCACAAGGAGGAAAATTTACAACATGGGGGTGGGGGGAGGCAAGTAAAAAAAGGGACATGGCAGAGATGTCTAAGTGTGATGGAGAGAGGTTGATCTCTCAATATGCTAGAACTCAGGGCTCTTGAATGAAGTTGAATGTTGGAAAATTCAGTACAAGCAAAAAATAAAATAAAATTCATCTTCACCAAGTGCATAAACTATGAAATCTGCTCCCAGAAAATGAAGTGATGGCCACAAGCTATAAAAGAAGACAAATCCACGAAGAATGGGAATATCAATGGCTACTAGGTATCATGACTACATTCTACCTCCACTAGAGGTGGCCCATCAATTAGGCAAGGTGAGGTGACTGCCTCAGGTGGCAGCAGATCCTGGTGTAGATAATTAGTCCTCTTTTGTTCCTCTCAACCCTTCTTCCCTACTGGTGAGGTATGTGTGTGTGTGTGTGTGTCATTTTGTGATTTGCCTCAGGTGCCAAAATGTATTGATCCAGTCCTGACCACCATTGCCTGAAGCAATACGCTTCTGCATACTGATTTCTGGGAATCTCAAGTGGGGAGAGTCCTGTTTGCACACTTCCCATAGTCATTTGTGTGTCCACTGTGAGTATAGGATGCCTGATGCAGCAGGAGTATTTTATGTTCTTCTGTATAAAACATATTTCCCCTTATATAATGAATTCCTGTACATTCCTGTAACACACTTACTTACTGCACCTTACTTGACAGGAGAATTGCACTGCAAAATTCCCTGAAGTGTGAATGTCAAAAGGATGGCTGTGTATTGTTTCAGGAAGTGTGATTCTAAAACATTCAAAAAACAATTATGATTGATACAAAGATTAAAAAAAATAAGAAAAAGATTTAAAACATGTGTCAACCTTCTACGTGATTTGATAGAGGTAAAGGTAAAGGGACCCCTGACCGTTATGTCCAGTCATGACCAACTCTGGGGTTGCAGCATTCATCTTGCTTTATTGGCCGAGGGAGCTGGCGTACAGCTTCCGGGTCATGTGGCCAGCATGACTAAGCCGCTTCTGGCGAACCAGAGCAGCGCACGGAAATGCCGTTTACCTTCCTGCCTGAGTGGTACCTATTTATCTACTTGCACTTTGACGTGCTTTCGAACTGCTAGGTTGGCAGGAGCAGCGACTGAGCAACAGGAGCTCACCCCTTCGCGGGGATTTAAACTGCTGACCTTTTGATCAGCTTGTCCTAGGCTCTGTGGTTTAACCCACACCATCACCCATGTCCTACGTGATTAGATAGGCTTGCCTAAAAACCTGTTTTTAGCAGGTGCTGAAAAAGAGTACAGTAAGGGAGGCTACCAGGTGCCAATAGGCAGGAAGTTCCAAACTATGGTTGCTGCCACACTAAGATGTTGATTTCTTACAAAAACAAAATGAATTATTATGTGGCACCAGTAACAGAGTCACTTGCTCAGATTGAGGCTGAGTGGGCATATATATGTTAATGTAATATCCCAAGGAATGTAAACTGGTCTCATGCTCTTAAAACCCCGTAAGACTCCTGCTTCAGTTTGCTTCTGTATGAAACTCTGGGCACATTGATACAATTCCATTTCACACCTTTGCCTTGGAGTATGATAATGAATGACAGAGCTCAGTAGCCACTTTTCTCTGTTTTTCTCTGGCTCCAATTTAATTGGGAATGTTCTACATAAACCTGCCTCCAGGCCTCTGGAAGCAAGGTAAGTTTATGTAGACCATTCCCAATTAAAGTGGAGCAGGGCAAGATGGAGAAAGATGGCTACTGAGCTAGGCCATTCATCAGAATAAGGTCTTTTTCAAAAGAAAAGAAAAGAAAAGCCCTGCTCCTTCAAGAGTTCTAGCAGTGCAAACCCCAATGAATTGCATGTTATTCGTAAAGTAGAATGACCATGATTTAAATCAGGGGTCAGCAGACTTTTTCAGCAGGCGGCCAGTCCACTGTTCCTCAGACCTTGTGGGGGGCTGGACTATACTTTTTTTGGGGGGAATGAACGAATTCCTATGTCCCACAAATAACCCAGAGATGCATTTTAAATAAAAGCACACATTCTACTCATGTAAAAACACCAGGCAGGCCCCACAAATAACCCAGAGTAGCATTTAAAATAAAAGGATGCATTCTACTCATGTAAAACCACACTGATTCCTGGACCGTCCGTGGGCAGGATTGAGAAGGCGATTGGGCCAGATCCGGCCCCTGGGCCTTAGTTTGCCTACCCATGATTTAAATCCACCATCATGGAGGGCACGTGTTGCGGTGAGATCACCTAAACTGCCTCCTTGTTGTTGAGGCAGGACCATTTGGATAGCCTCAACTCCTCATTGGTTCTCCCTCAGTTGCTGGGGTAGAATTTGGCTGTTTGGGGACTCTGATTGGCAATCAAGGGGCTATTTAAGCTGCTGCACGTTGTTGGGAGTTTTCTCTTTCTTGCAAGGTGCATTGGATCACCTGCCCCCCACCCTATATTTAGGGCTGTTCTTTGGCCTTGCTATGCCTGTCTAGGGGTCGTCTGTTTTTGGAGCAGGGGCCCAGTAGGAATTTTGCTTCAGCCAGCCCAGTTTGGGGGTGGGGCATCCATGCTCAGTTCATTACATGCTTAAATTACCCAGAGTATGAGCTGAAGACAGTTTGGTCACTGCATGGATGGGTGATTGCCTGGGAACCACATGTGTCTGCTATCTTGGGTTCCGTAAGAATATAAGAAGAGCTTGCTGAATCAGGCCAATGACCCATCTAGTTCAGCATCCTGTTCTCAGAGTGGCTAACCAGATGCCTGCGGGAAACCCACGAGCAAGATTCAAGCACATAAGCAGTCTCACCTCCTGAGGTTTCCAGCAACTGGTATTCAGAAACTCCAACTTACTGCCTCTGACAAGGAGGCAGAATATAGCCGTCATGACCTCCAGAGCTAACAGCCATTCTCTGTGAATTCCACAGTGGGATGGAAGAAAGATGATATTCACAAGCAAATTTATTGCTGTAGGTATGGATCTTTCAGGATGTTTCTTGGTACCTCTTTCTCATCCGGTTTGATGATCAAAACTTAATATATTTACTGAGTAGGTGGTGGGCTTTGGGAAATGTAGAATAGAGCTGGATTTCAGCCCATGTTGGAATGCAGGCTTTCCCAGGCTCAGTTCCTCATATGTCAAATTGAAGGTCATGCAAATATAAATTTACATAAGAAAAGCCCTGGTGCATCAGACCGAAGACCTATTTAATAGAGCTGTTCTAAACCCCAATCCCTAGTTTTATGAATGCTGTTGCTGCTTACAAAACGTGGGTGTTTTTAATGCCTCTGGAAGGGGGTGGAGAGTGGGAGAAATTAACATACATTTTTGGAGGGCAGGGTTAGGGAATTG
The DNA here is from genome assembly GCF_964234715.1 of Podarcis melisellensis. Classification (NCBI taxonomy): domain Eukaryota; kingdom Metazoa; phylum Chordata; class Lepidosauria; order Squamata; family Lacertidae; genus Podarcis; species Podarcis melisellensis. The sequence goes on along the minus strand of NC_138547.1, from coordinate 43,683,019 downwards.
TACTTGAACAAATTAAATGTTCAAGGTGGCCTGGAGATCTTCCTTTCCCTCCCAACTTCAAATGAATCCCCTGCTCATGACTGATGTGTGACAAACAGAAATTCAATAGGTGACAATTTCTTTGGGCTAAACATGATGGAATATTCAGTGCTAAAATTGTTTAACAGTACCGGAGTCATTTCAGAAAATAAAAGGTGTCAGCACTCGTTACTGACCACATCAAAGATGCTTATCTCTATTTCAGTGATAGCAGCCTGCTTCAGTCTCCAGTATTTCTATCATTTCTGAGTCTGACCTTAGAAGAAACACAATTTCCGTGAATTCAAGACAGTAACCTTAAATGTCATTTAAGTAAAAGTCAAAGCAATCACACAAGGCACGCAGCAGCTGATTTGACCATTTGATATTTAGAAATAAAAAGTCTTATCTCCACTTCTTTTAAGCAAAGTACATTGGATAATCAATACTCATATAAAAATATTGCTTCAGGTTCCTACACTGTTTATAACTCAAATATTGCTTTGCTACAACCTCCTGCGACTGTTGCTGCCAGCAACAAGAGGGGATTTGGGGCTAATATGATCATAAATCTCTCTTGTGGCACGTGAAAGCTTCCTATGAAAAGACAACACAAATCATCAGTTATATCATCTTAACTTTGTCATGTTTGTATGTGTTTGTATGTGTTTGTGCTGGAAACCCAGGGTGGTAACTGCCAGTCACAACTAACGATGTCTTACCTGCAGGGGTTGTGTTAGCCCACCAAGTTACCGGTAATCCTAGCCACCAAAGCATGAGTGCCATCACACTAAAGGATCAAATCCTTACTTTGAACAATGTTTCCTTTTCATAATTGGTTAGAGTTTGGGGATAGTGTGCTCCCAGGCTTTGAATATTAATTTTGTTCATAGAATTGTAGAGTTGGAAGAGACCATGAGGGTCATCTAGTCCAACTCCCTGCAATGCAGGAATCTTTTGCCCAATGTGGGGCTCAAACCCACAACCCTGAGATTAAGAGTCTTATGCTGTACCGACTGAGCTATCACAGATTCTTTCTTCATTGCTGAAATATAAGGTAGGTCATGTAAGGTTTGGAATGCATTCAAAAGAAAGCCTCAGAATAGGAGAACAGGGAACTGACCAAATTGTAATTTTGGGTTACTTGTAAATAAGCTGTGGGGACCTTTGGTCCTCCAGATGTTGCTGAACTACAACACCCATCAGCTTCAGCAAGCATGGTCAATGACCAGGGATGATGGGAATTGTAGTTGAACATCATCTGGACGGCCAAATGGCCCCCACAGCTGATTTCATTCTCGGCATTCTCCATATATATTTTATCAAAGGAGATCACCAGGCAGATTTGGATCACCAGGGTTTTGTTCAAACAAAATGAAACCCACTAAGACTGCAGTATGATGCACTCTTACCTGAGAGTTGGCCCAATTGATTATAATGGGCCTTACATTTAAGTACACATACATGGGATTGCAGTGTTACCTTCTTACTCAAATACCTACTCCTGACCACCTCTTGACCACCTCCTAAAGCTCCTAGCAAGTGGAGTAAAGCTTTGGCAAATTCCTTTTACCACAGAGAATCTCTTCACAGCTTGATGAGAAGCATACTTTAATTTAAAATGAATGCAGAAAAGAAGGGGGAAAATCAGGTTTCAAAATGTATTTGTTCAGTGATGCAGAAGAAAAAGACACTCTGTATGAAATAATAATAATATAATTCTTTTTTAAAGAAACACCCCAAAATAGCCTCCTTAATTTTTAACGTTCCTGTGAGCAGAGGGAGGAATGTGCAATTCAAGGTTCTGTGCTGAACAATACTTAAAGTAGAAAAGGCAGAAGAGATCAAGGCTCCAGACATAACAATGTTCAAAGTGAGAAGAACAATTAATTAAAATGAAACAGTGCTATACCCTAGTTTGCTAAAGGAATACATTTACTTGGTATTAATTTTGAAGGTAAACAGAGGGAGACATCAAGCGACATATTTCATATGGCAAACTCTTGTTTCACAAAAAAAGTTATTAACAAGAAACCTGTGGAATTGTTTGCAACCATTCTAGAATTTTCTTAAATAACTCGATTTAAACTCTAGTTCCAAAGCTGGGATGCCTCATTCAGTGCCTATTGTTTGCTGGGAATCTTACAAAGAATGCTGGAATTAGGTGACTTTGTTCTAATCCAGAAAGGATCTTCTGCAAGAGGTCAAACTCTGAATTACATTACATAGTGTACACTCTTGCATTGCAAATTTAGCATGTTTTCTTGGCTTCACATTATTCTAATAAACCAATCCCCTCCTCTCACCCCCAGGACCATCTGCCTCTCAGGAAGCAATAGCAGAGTGGAGAAGACAAGTGAAAAAGACACTGGTCCGAGAGTGATTAACCTATTGCCCTTCAGATGTTGCTGGACGATAACCCTCATCTTTGACCACTGACCACACTGGTTGAGGCAAATGGGTCAAACAGCATCAGGAGGGCCACAGGTTTCCCATTTAGGATTTCAAAGTTAAAAACAGCATTTTACATTAACCCTAGATATCAAGGATATTTCTGAAAGTCTATAATGTTGTTGTCATGTAGCTTCTTCTTCCTTGCGATTTCTCTCCCAGATGAAGCCGCATTGGACAAAACATCTGCGCAGTACAACATGAAAGCCCTGTATGCTCAGTAGTAGCATTTTACTTATCTAAAATATTGATAAACCATACTTCATCCGTGCAGATACCAGTGCAGGATCCATCAAAGTCAGGCCATTCAATCTGCTTCTGAACACAACTCCCAGCTATCAAATGTATGAACTGGACCTGATCATTTGCCAAGCTGCATCCTACACTTGCAATGTTGCATAGATTAGATGGGTATTCTCACAATTTATACAGGTCATTGTTCCCCAAATGGAAGCAGAAATATTTGGGAACATCCTTCTGCAAGATGCTGTGTTAACACAATACATTTTTCATCAGCGATGAGGACAGAATAAGGCTAGAGGTACTATTCACCTCACAGTAGACAACAGCTGCATTGATGTCTCCTTTGACAGAACTAGGAATAGCTCACCAGATGGGGCAGAGGTGCTACATTAGCTTCCCGGCAGCTCAGCAAGTGAGTCACTGTTTCCTACTAGGAGAAGGAGGGGCAAGGTGGCAGGGAGGTCAATGAGATGCAAATCCACTGGGAGGAATGCTGGATTAGTTCTGGCAGCACCTTTGTATTGTACAGGCCTCACTGCCACCTTGATTTGCAGTTGTGCTTCATTCACACCTCCATACTCTATCTACCTGCATTTTTGTTTTCCCCACCTCCCTATTAGAGAAAATCTGCAGGAGAAGACTGTTCTGAACTTTTCATTCTGCTATGGGATCCTCTAATAGCTGGCCTATGATTAAAGAGAATAGAATCAGGGGAGGACCATACAGGTCAATTATTTTTGCTTTGTTCAAAATGAATGATTTGAACAGTGCAGCAAATATGCCTGGGGAGGAATAAAAAAAGCATATCAATAAAATGTATGTCACTGTGATATTTTGTGGCATTCTCTTAAAAAAAAAGATTATGTCACCACTGCCAGTTTTTCAGGAAACACAAGCCTGTATTGCTCACCAGTTAATAATAGTCTTGGAGTCCACCACCTGCTTGTGTGAATGCGTGCGCACACACACACAGGTAGATAACCACAGAGGCAGCTGTCTCAGGTGGTAGATGACAGGGGGTCGTAGCAGTCACCCCCAAACACACCCAAATAACACGATGCCACATGCATAACCTGATCACAGTATCCCCTACTATGATGAAATTAATTGTATAACTATTAAAATTACTAATTTCTACTTCTAAATTTGCACCTACCCATATAAACTGGCATCAGGAATTTTTGCACAAATCTGTCATTTTTTATCCCCCCCCCCTTTTAGTGAGGCATAAATTGCTACCAGAGAGATTACTGAACCTTAACCCAGTCATGCTTACAACAGCAGATTGCAGCCAGGATGCTAAGAGAGGCAATTTCCCTAGGATCATCAAGGGTGTTTGAGTGAGTTAAAAGAGCAATCAGGGTCTGCTTCCTGTAGAGTTCAGTCTCTTATACTAGCTCAATAATTGTGATTACTTCTTTATCAGGTAAGATGGAGTGATACTCCCAAGGAATGCTTGCTTCAGTTTCTTCACAGGTATGAGGTGTGTGCTGTAGAGAGAAATGGGGGGCACATGGGGCTAATCAACCTGGGGAGGTGGCTCATCTAGGAGAATGAAAACTGAACCACCATTGCCTTGTGGGATATCTTCAGGAGAAGAAAAGACTAAGAGTGGAGTCTTACAGACATCTGGCAACTCCTGTAGCCAACCTGGTGCCAAACATTGCTTTCCTTTCCTTTGGACCATATCAGTAAGACTGAGAGAAGGGTCTTGTCATGAGGGCAGCCCTGGACCTCCATACACACTGCCCAGGCTTGTGCCCCAGGGATCTCACTTTGGTGTTCCTAATGGAGCAGTTTGACTTCACACCCAGAGGCACACTCCATTGTCTCTCGGGATAGATGGATGCCAACAATGAGATACAACTGCAGGACTCAACCTTAGTCATGATTGCTATCTGGCATTTCATATTCTTGAGAACCTGAGATTCAAGAGCCACATGTAGCCCTCTGGTCCTTGGGGCTCTCCCCAGATCATACCCCTCTTTGACCTGTTCACCACCATACTCTATTTATTTTGTCCAGCTAAAATGTAGTAATGCTTCTTGCTTGCTTGGATGGAGACATGTATGCCTAGGTACCACTGACTGTTTCATGGCTGCACTACAGCCTCCTGTACAGAGATAAGAGCCACATCAATTTCCCCACCCACCCCCTGTGACCCTCTGAAGGTACTTCACTAGGGAATGTGTCCTTCAATCTGTCAAAGGTTCATCATTTCTGGATGATATTACTGACCACATTCCCCTTGGCCTTACACTAATGATTCCTAGCAGTCATCATGGACTCTAACACTGAGGGGGCAGCAAGCTCAGCTCACCTCCACTGTAGTATTAGCCACAACAGTGTCCAATATTTAACAGGCAGCAAATGATGCGTCAACCAACAGACAGTTGCTAACGATGATTTATTACTCATGCCTCTTTCCTTCCATCACTGCATAGACAACGCAATTTTCTAAAAAATCAATTTGTCTTGGGGCTGAACTAGGCATGACGGTTGTCTCATACCTTGGCCTTACGTTGCTGTAGTTAGTGTAATGAATAGCCACCACAGGTGGAGTAGGAAAGACCATGCCACAGGGAAGGGAGGCTTTTACCTTCTCCACCTGCCACAGTCTCACTTGAAATTGAAGCACCCAAACTGGTGTGAAGAAATGTCCCATTCAGAAAAGCTATCGCTCACTGGTAGAACATCTGTTTTGCATGCCAAAGATCCCAGGTTCGATCTCTTGGTGTCTCGAGTTAGGGTTGGGAAAGACATCATCTGAAAACTTGAAGAGCTACAGCCTGTCCACTAGTTCCCAACTGGTGGTCTGCATACTCCAGAGGGCCTACATACCCCACTCAGGGGCTCCATGGCACCATTCACATAACAAAAAATTCAAGATATCAAAATTTTCAAAAGTAGGGGGTTGGGTTTTGAAAAACAGGGGGTCCACAGTACTTAACTGATTGGGAACCCCTGCTCTAGACAATGATCTGTCTCCAAGTAATACATTTTCATGGTTTTGCTCTGAGAAGCACTAATAATGGATGCAACCCAATAGCTGCACAGAGGCAGTTTCCTCTGTATACACTCCGGCTTGTCCCGTGTGTAGGAAGCATGGGTCCGAGTGGTTTTCTGTTTGACCCACATTTCTAGGCAAGGGTCTGAGTGGTCTCCCCTTGCCCTACTCCTTTTTTAGGGAAAACCCACAATTTACTGCTAAATTGGAGAAAATGTCTATCTTGAGAAAACCTGAATTGCTGTTTGCTCCAGTTGAGCACTAAAATTGGTTTTCTCCAGGGAAAAGCAGTGAGACATGAGAAAATGTGTATGAGCCCTCGGTGGTCAAAAGCAGAAACTACGCATACAAAAGGTCCCAAGTTCAATCCCCAGCATTCCCAAGTAGGAATGGGAATATCCCTTGCCTGAAAACCTGGGGCAGTCAGAGCAGATAACAGTGGGCTAGATGGACCATTGACTTGATATAAGGCAGCTTCTTACGGTGTCAGTGTTGGCAGCAGTTCTGAGGGGTTAAAAAGCAAAGGGTTAAAGCCATCCCACCCTTCAAATCTCTCTTAATGCATCTCATCTCTCCTCCTTCCTGGCTCTGGTGCTATTAGTTCAAAGATAAATGTTAACAGGAAACTTTTTCCTACCATTTTCAAAGTATGCATTGAACAACAGATGATTTGAATATCACATTGAGAAGCTGGGGTCAACATTCCCTTGGTGGCCTTTTTGAAGTGAATATAGATGGGGAAGAGACACTCCACATTTCCTCTAATGTAAATCTCAACTTGTCCTTGAAGAATTTTTCTCATCCTGAAATACACTCGTTTAGCTTTTCTCGAAATTCCTCAGATATTTTGCCTAAGAATGTACCTTTAACTTTGCATTGAACAAAATTAATTGCCAACTGTATGGAAGACCATTCATTAGAGCTTTCTGCTGGATGACTCTCAAAGCTACAGAACAAATTGTCTCTTCTACCAAGCATACTGTCTGCCCTTGCTTTTTCACATAAAATTTAAATGTGAAGTTGTTATTCTTAGTTATTCATTAGCTTCCTAATGACTCAGTAATACTACAAAATAGATCATGGATAAGGAACTGGTAGCCTTCCAGATGTTGCTGGACTCCAACTCCAATCAGCATGGTCTGTGGTCTAGAATGATGGGAGTTGCAGTCCAGAGACATCTGGAGGGCCACGTGTTCTCAATCCCTGAAACAGATAAACTTGTTGGTGTTGTTGTTTAGTCGTGTCCGACTCTTCGTGACCCCATGGACCAGAGCATGCCAGGCACTCCTGTCTTCCACTGCCTCCCGCAGTTTAGTCAAACTCATGCTGGTAGCTTCGAGAACACTATCCAACCATCTCGTCCTCTGTCATCCCCTTCCCCTTGTGCCCTCCATCTTTCCCAACATCAGGGTCTTTTCCAGGGAGTCTTCTCTTCTCATGAGGTGGCCAAAGTATTGGAGCCTCAGCTTCACGATCTGTCCATCCAGTGATAAACTTAACAGGATTCATAAGGCTTTAGACAACTGTTGACATTTGCCACTTTGAAGGTCCTTCCTTTTTTCTCTCATTCTGGTAGAAAAGTGTTCAGGACACTTTTCTACTAAAGCAAGCATGTGCTTTGCAAAATGCAGTTCTGAATCCTTGCTGCTTGTTGTGTACTGTTAATCACAACAGATCTGCTGATGCCTCTTTCTAAGTAGTATAATGGACATTAAGCACACTTTCTAAGAGGCATAACACATTTGAATGGTGTGATATGATGCATTTTTTAAAAACCATGCTGTGCAGCTCCAGAGAGGGTACCACTGCAGCTGCTGAGATTCTCTGGGATGTACCTTCTCAAGACCAGACTGGGGGAAATAGTTTAAAACAAGCTGGGAGGCTTTTGCAGAGAAGAGGTAAGCCTTACCTTTCCATCTGCCAATGCCTCCTGACCTTGTATTAACATAATGCGACTATCATGGGCATGTAACCACCAAATTTCATTTGGAATGTGTTGGGTGCAATACTCACACAGATTATAAACTCTGGCATCTAATATCCAGAAGCACCAGATATTTAATTCTTTGGGTGAAGGACAACATCTAGGTTTCAGTGTCAGCCTACCTGAGGAATTCAACTGACTTCTCTAGGAACAATCATGGTGCATCAGGTCCTAGAAAGTCATTGTCTCAGAAGACAGTGTGAAATCAATTTTCTTTTGGATAGACATTGCCTGACTATGCGCCTGCTTGTTTGATAAACCCTTACCTAGCTTTAAATACATTACTTTCCCTGACCCAATTGGACTGCCAGTGCTTTCTCCTGCCTTTTGCGCCCAGCCAGTCCTGACATTCAGTTGCCTGGGGATTGACACTTGCTTGCATTTGGCACACTGTGTTGTTACGACATAAGACTAAAGGTGAGGAAAGGTTATAACTAAGCAAGCGGAAGACAAAACTGCTCTGACTCCCAAAATCAAACTGAGGTTAAAGTCAGAGGGGCAATTCCTCAGAGGAAGAGGAAGTGCTGGATCAAGACATTGATGCAAATGTGCAGAGTAGCCAAAGAAATCAGAGCTTCACCAGCAGGCTAATAACAGAGAGAAATGCTCTTGACTCTTGCTATAATTCCTTACTTATAAGCAAACAAGTGACTATTTTCAGAAACCGTAAAAAATTGAAAAAAGACACTATTACATAAAAAGTCCATGCTTTGAAATATGGAGTTCTTTTAAAATGTCATCAGTGCTGCTAGTCCAAGTGAACCCCCATGGGCTTCTCCCTCCCCCCACCTAAGGGAAGTCATAAAGGTCAACAGTCTTTGAAGTTTCTTGAGGGAAGATCAAATGCATCTGGAATTAAGGCTCTTTTTAATGTGCTGTACTACTTATTAGAACACACTGGGCTGCTCTCAGTAGATGCCTAGGACGACCTGCACAAACCAAACGGTGCTCTCCAAATCAGGCAGCTGCCCTGAAATATCCAATGGGGCAAGTCAAAACATTATCCTGGAGAAAATTGAGATTAACCTTGGTGAAACGACTAGATAATGATGAATCAGATATGAGCTGTTAATCAGATTACGGCTCTTTTCATGCAGGCTATAGTTCTGTGACCAGAGTGCATAGCTGATACTTGCCCTGGTTCTTAGGAACATATGAAGTGACTTGCTGAATGAGGCCAAAGCAGAATTCTGCATCTGGTGACACTCACTTTAGATTATTCTCTATGGATATTCTCTGTGGATATCCTGCATCCCATTACTTTATGGGTTTAGTACTCAAATTGCCCTGGCTGCCAATAATCTACTGGACCAGTTTTAAGGGCTGGGTATTAACATATAAGCCTTTTTTGTTATTGCCCTACATGATCATAATGATCAGCTGATGATGCCTTCCTGGTTCATGCTGAAGCCTATGGAGGTACAGTTTGTGGCCATGAGAGAGAGGCCACCTTCTCCATGGTGCTGCACATATTATGGAACCACATTCCCCTGAGATTAGGAAGCATTCAATTTAATGATGTTCAGGCATCTTTTAAAACCACACCTGTGCTCCCAGCCTCCACAGATGCCTTGGTCTCAGTACATGATAACTGTGCCCTAATGTACCAGTTGCATCTTCTTCATGTACTTTAATGTTCTGATAAGTATTGTAAATTGTTGCACAGTGCCTTGAGGCTTGACATGGGAGGCTGTACAGGAATGTTTAATTAATTAACTAACAATAATCCCAGAATTAGATCATGCCAAGTTTGCTGCATCTTTCATTTCTTTCAGTTCACCTGCAGCTATCCCACACACCTGTCAACAATGTGTTTTTGCATTGCATTGATAAAACACTTTTTAAAAATGCAATATTTGATGTGCATGTTACATGCATATTGAAACTGAACTAAAATTTCTTAGAATACAATTAATGAGAAAAATTTCAGTTTTCTCTTTTTACTCACACCCATGGATAGTGATGAAGTTTGTCAAAAGAGCAAACGAGTAGGCTCTGCCAAAGCTTGCAAGTTCCTGCAGAAACTGATCTTCTGCCTTACATGTGAGACTTTGCAAACAATCTTTGATACAAATCTTTTCACAACCTTTCACTGTTCTTGACCTCCAAGCTAGCTCATAACTCTGCTTGGCTTGCTGTCACTGTTTTTGTGTATTGGAACTGTCTCTGTGCCCTGCGCTGGCATTGCAGAATGATTTTACAGGATTTTTTATTTTTTTTTTTTATAATAATGTTTTTATTTGCTTTTTTCCAAGGTCAGATACATCGTCAGTTATTCAACAAAGGCAGTTTTACAGAAAGAAAAGGAAAAAGGTTATAAGCAAAAAAGAGATCTTACTTTACAAAACAATTTTTCATGATCTACTGGACTTCCCCACATCTTCCATCCCCTGCATCTTTTTCAATAAAATAAAGTTACAGCAAATTAATACCTTGTTTCCTATGTTTTGTACTTTCCTCAATTGTATATTAGGTTTAGGGGAAATATTGTTAGTTCACAATTCCAACAGTCCTCAATATAGAAACTTTACCCTAGACTTTAGTCATTTCATCATCAGAACTTAAATTCAGCAATATCAAAAATTTGAGATCTGAAGCTTGTTGTCTAAAAACTTAACAAATTCTCAACATTCACATAACTTATAATGTTTTTGTAAATAGTCCTTAAATTTTTTCCAGTCCTCTTCCACTGCCTCTTCTCCCAGGTCTCGGATTCTGCCAGTCATTTCGGCCAGTTCCATATAGTCCATCAGCTGCGTATGCCACTCTTCCAGCGTGGGTAGCTCCTGTACCTTCCAATATTTAGCCAATAGAATTCTTGCTGCTGTAGTTGCATATAAAAAGAAAGTTCTATCCTTCTTTGTCACTCTCTGGCCCACAATGCCCAGGAGAAAGGCCTCTGGTTTCTTAGTAAAGGTATACTTAAATACCTTTTTCAACTCATTATAAACCATTTCCCAGAATGCCTTCACCTTCGGGCATGTCCACCAGAGGTGAAAGAACGTTCCTTCAGCTTCCTTACACTTCCAACACCTTTTATCAGACAAATGGTAAATCTTTGCAAGTTTGACTGGGGTCATGTACCACCTATATATCATTTTCATAATGTTTTCTTTCAAGGCACTACATGCCGTGAATTTCATATCGGTGTTCCATAACCTTTCCCAGTCTTCAAACATGATGTTGTAACCAATGTCTTGAGCCCATTTAATCATAGCTGATTTAACTAACTCATCTTGTGTATTCCATTTAAGCAGCAAGTTATACATTCTTGAGAGCACTTTCGTCTTAGGTTCAAGTAGTTCTGTCTCTAATTTTGATTTTTCCACCTGGAAACCAATCTTTTTATCTTTTTTAAACATCTCTTGAATTTGGGCATAGAGAAACCAGTCTCGCACCTTGTCCTTTATTTTTTCTAAACTCTGCAGCTTCCAATTATCTCCAACTTTTTCTATTATCTCACAATATTTAGCCCAACCACTCTCCATGTTAAGTACTTTGGTGGTCTTCGCCTCCGTTGGTGACAACCACCTCGGTGTCTTATTTTCAAATAAGTCCTTGTATCTAGTCCAGACATTAAACAAAGCTTTCCTGACAATATGGCTCTTGAACAATTTATGTACCTTTACCTTGTCGTACCACAAATATGCATGCCATCCAAAAGCATTGTTAAACCCTTCCAGATCTAGGACATCAGTGTTTTCTAGTAGAAACCAATCCTTCAGCCAGCAGAAGGATGCTGCCTCATAGTATAACCTTAAGTCCGGCAGGGCAAACCCCCCTCTTTCTTTAGCATCTGTTAGTATTTTAAGTTTTATCCGGGGCCTTTTGCCCTGCCAGACAAATTTCGTAATGTCCTTCTGCCACTTTCCAAAACACTCCACTCTATCCACGATCTGCAGGGTTTGAAACAAGAATAACATCTTTGGCAATACATTCATCTTTACAGCTGCAATTCTTCCCGACAAGGTAAGTTTTAGTCTTGACCAGATTTCTAAATCCTTTTTAATTTCAATCCAGCATTTTTCATAATTATCTTTGAATAAGTTCAAATTTTTCCCGGTCAAATTCACCCCCAGGTATTTCACTTTTTTAGCCACATTTAACTCCGTTTCTTTCTGAAACTCATCTATTTCTAAAGAAGTCAGATTTTTCGCCAAAACCTTTGTTTTTTGTTTGTTCAACTTGAATCCTGCCACCTGACCAAACTCATAAATTAATTCTAAAGCTCTTTTAGTACTAGCTTCTGGCTCCTGTAGTGTTAAAACCAAATCATCTGCAAAGGCCTTCAACTTGTATTGTTTACCTCCGACCTGTATTCCTTGTACCTCCCGATCCTTCCTAATCAAGTTCAGCAGTACCTCCAGGACCGAAATAAATAGCAGGGGTGATAGGGGGCACCCCTGTCGTGTTCCTTTTTCAATTCTGAACTCTTCTGTCACCACATTATTCACTATCAATTTAGCTTTTTGCTCTGAATAGATTGCTTCTATACCATTTTGAAACGCCCCTCCCACTCCCATCCCTTCCAAATTTCTCTTCATAAATTTCCAAGATATATTGTCAAAGGCCTTCTCTGCATCTATAAAAATTAATACAGCTCTTGTGTTCAAATTTGTCTGTAGTAGCTCCAGAACATCTATAATATTCCTAGTGTTGTCAGACAGATGTCTACCAGGGAGAAAGCCTGCTTGGTCTTTATGAATTACTTCATTCAGAACTTTTTTAAATCTACTTGCCAGAATGTCAGCAAAAATTTTGTAATCCACATTCAGGAGTGAAATAGGACGATAATTCTTGAGTTGAGTCTTTTCAGATTCCAATTTTGGTATCAAAGTGATGAATGCTTCTTTCCACGATTCCGGAGCCCCCTTCCCCTCCATAATTTGGTTACACACCTCCACTAATGGTTGAATCAAATAATCTTTTAAAACCTTGTAATATTTGGAGGTGAGTCCATCTGGGCCTGGGGATTTCCCCAATTGCATGTTCTGAATGGCACTTTCTATTTCCTGCTGTGTTATTCTGTAATTCAGGGTTGTTTGTTTATCTTGGGATAATTTTTTCAATCCGTTACTTTTTAAAAATTGAATAATCTCCTCCTCCGCCTGTGGACCTTGAGTAAACAGTTTTTTGAAGTATCTCTGGAAACACTTTCTAATTTCTTCTGGTTTCTGAATACTTTCTCCATCAACCTCCAAGTTGGTAATAGAATTCAATTTGTGTCTCTTTTTCAGCTGCCATGCTAATAATTTTCCACATTTGTTTGCTGATTCAAAAGATCTTTGTTTCATTTGTTTAATTTTCCATTCTACTTCTTGGTTTATCAATTTGGCATATTGTGCTTGATGGAACTTAATTTCTCTTAACACTTCTTTTGACTTTGGGTTAAGTCTAAGTCTTTTTTCACCCTCTCGTATCTTCTCTAAAATCTTGTCTCTTTTCCCATTCCAGAGTTTTTTCTTAATAGAATTTTGTTGAATCAGAAACCCCCTCATTACAGCTTTGCTTGCGTCCCAGATTGTTCTCTTGTCCACCGGGGTATTCATATTGATTTCAAAATAATCCTTCAACGTTTTTTGGGCCTTCTTCACAATCTCCTGATCTCTGAACAAAGTGTCATTCATTCTCCATCTGAAGGATCCAGCTGGCACAAGTCTCAGATCCATTTTCAATGCGTTATGGTCGGAGCAGGTTTTAGGGCAGATCTCTATTTTTTTTGTCTTAGGGGCCAGCCCTCTAGTTATCCAAATTTGGTCAATTCTTGTCCATGATAGGTGAGCCTCAGAAAAGAAAGTCCCTTCTTTACCTAGTGGGTTTTTGGTCCTCCAAATGTCGATCAAGTCCATATTGTCTGTCAGTTCAAAAAAAGATTTAGGTAGTCTGCCATCTTTAGTCAAATTTTGGTTTTGTGACTTATCCATATGTGTAGAGACGACTCCATTCATATCTCCCATCAAAATGATGTTAGTGTAGTCTATATGATCCAACATTATCTCATGCAGCTTTTTGTAAAATTCCGCTTTCCCCTCATTTGGTGCATATACTCCTACTATCAAAAATTTTTCTCCTTGTGTTTGGATTTCAATCGCCAAAATTCTTCCTTGTTCATCTTTAAATATCAACTTTGGTGCTAGGTTCTCTTTTGCATAAATCACTACTCCTCTTTTCTTAACTTTGTCTGAAGAAACAAATTCTTGGCCTAATTTTTTGTTAATTAAAACTCTCCTATGGAGCCTAGTCACATGTGTTTCTTGTAGGCATATGATGTCCAATTGTTCCTTTCTCAATATGTGAAAAATCTTTTTCCTTTTCTCAGGGGAATTTGCACCATGAATGTTCCAACTAAATAGCTGCAGAGACATCTTGAATCAAATTGTTAGCCAGTAGGAGTGTCTTTCTTGCTGTCAAGATCTGGAGGTATTGCACCAGGCGGAGGTGGTGGCCAGGCACCTGCTACTCCTTTCCGAAGGTCCTCCCCGTAGTCGTTCAAAAATTTTTCTTGGTCTTCTGCTGATCTAATTCTCACTTTTTTCCCTTTAATGCTGAAGGATAGTCCTTGAGGGAATTCCCACCTATAAGGGATTGTGTTGTTTCTCAGTAGGCTTGCGAGGTCTTTATATGCAATTCTTAAATCCAACAGCTGTTTCGGAATGTCTCTGAAGATTTCTGCAGTTCTTCCCTGAATCACCAATGTATTTTTAAAATGAAGGCCGAGTATGTTATCTTTTTCTTGCTTAGATCTCAAAATGACCAAGCAATCTCTTGGTTTGTCCTTCTTTGCTACTCTTCCCAGCCTGAAGGCGGTGACAATTTTAAAGTCCTTGTCTTCTGCGATACCCCAGAACTTTGATATTTCTGCCGTCAGGTAGCTGATCAAATCTTCTTTCTCAAGTTCTGGTATATTCCTAATCCTAAGGTTGCTTTCCCGGTTTTTCAATTCTGCCATGGACAGGTAGGCTTGCTGTTCATTAAGCTGTCTGCTCAGTGGTCTTACTTCTCCTCTTACTTCCTCTATCCTCTTTTTATTTTGGTCTGCCTTTAAATTTGCTTCTTCGGCTAATTTACGATTTTCTGCTGTTGTTGCCTGCAAATTTCCAATGGCCTCTAAATTTTTAGAAACTTGGTCAGTCAATTTGTTGATTGTGGCTGTCACCTGATCAAACTTAGAGGCCTGCTCATCTGCCTTTTTATTTAACGCTGCCAGCTGTTCCAAAATTTCCTTAGATACAGGATCTAGTCCTCCTGCAGCCATGTCCCGAAAAGCTGGCTGTTTAATTTCTCCTTCTTGCAGACCTGTAACTATTGGAACTGATGATCTGCGAGGCTGCACCGGCAAGGTTGTTTGTATTAGCTCAGATTGTTTTGCTTTTTTGGCAGCTCTTGTTTTTGCGGCTCCACTCATTCCACAGCTGTCCATGTAGCAAGGTCAAATTGTAAATCCCATGGGAAAGACAAACCGAAAGGTAAACATCCAGGCAGAAGCTTTACAAAAAACCCTGCAGTTCCCAGAGACTATATATTCCACAATCCAGTAGGGGGAGCTCCCCAAAAGTTAAGAGAAAAAAAAAGGTGAAAAGTTTCCACCATTAAATTCCCCTCTTTAAAAGTTCCAAAAAGTTCCAAAAGTTAGAGAAAAACCGAAAACCAAGGGGTAGAACCTTCAAAAGTTCATTTAAACTAGCAGAGAGTACGTGTTCTTTACAGTGGTGCATGCACAGTTCCTTATTTGTAACCACAAAAGTAGCCCCAAAGTAACTTTAAAGTCTTATATACAGTTACCGCAGTCTGATGATTTTTGTATCCAGACAGCCCGAGAGCTGTTTTGAAACTTTGTAATCCACACAAAAGAGAAAGGAAGAGGTTGCTGCCTATATCCTCTTGTAAAAAAGAAATTCTCAACTTTTCTTAACTTTCCATGCACTTTAATTCGAATTTGCAAGGTGTACTCCAACTTCTTAAAAGTCCCTCTCAGCGCTTCAGATTTATAGCTCTTTGCTTGGTGTTTAAACAGAGCCGGAAGACGGACTTCCTTTTTAACGTCTCCCGCTTTCAGCCAAATTTCAGAAATTTAGAGTCCCAAATCTCAAAAACCTTACTCACGAGTAAGTTGATTCCAATCGAATGTTCAAGGAAGAAAGGTCAGCGCTCATCAGCAGCAGCCGCGCGGCTTCACTCCCGCGGAAAGAGCGATGAACTCACAGCACCGCTACCCCCTCCACGTTCCGGAGCCCCTTACGGGGTCCCTTCTTCGTTTCCGAGGTCGCTCTTGGTGCCCGCCGAGTCCCACGACCACAGGCTCACTCTACCTGTGGTTTTTCTTAACGGGTCTCCGCTTTGCCGTAGCGGACGACCCTTTTCCGCGGAGCCCCTCTTCACAGCGCGAAGAGGACCGCCATTGCTGTTTCGCGCCGCCTCCGGAAGTCCCGATTTTACAGGATTTTTTAAAAAAGGGAAAAAAGCCGGAATCTCTCAACTCCTGTGAGTGATCAGCAGCGTGCCTTGCCAAAAGCAGAAAAGAGGAATGAAAAAATATTTGCCTGCATTCAGGAAACCTGTAAAGACTTATTTTTTAAAGGAAAAAAAGATGCAGGCTGTTAGCCAATAGTTTTATTAAGTTTCTAAGCTGATTGTTTTAACTGCTCTCTGAAATTTGTTATGATGTTGTTTGAAAATGCTGTTAGGTATTTATTACCATTGTTGTTGTCCTGTGCGTCCTGTGCTCCCTTCAGGTGTGCAGAAAGGAGATTTCTGGGAGTGTTTGGAAAGGAGATTTCAGATTTTCAAACTTGCTAAAGTTTTTTATTATAATGATTCATCTTATTACTGATCTTTGTAAGGAACACAGGAAGACTTTCTTGGCTGAAAAATGAGACGAGAATGCTTGATTCAACCAACACCCACCCCACAGCTCTCGGTTGTATACCATTCAAATTAAAAATATTGCTGCTTCAGGAGAGTGGATCTTGTTTGGGTTCTTGAAACAATGAGGGGTGTTCACAGGTTCACGAAAATATGAACTCACCAAACCAGAAATAAACTATCTCCCCCCCTTTTTTTATTAAAGATTTTCTTGATTTATAAAAGTGTGTGCAATGTCTCTCTTTCGTATTCCCCCCCCCCCAGCACTCCGAATGCAAGAGCAACAGAAGCCAAAGATCTACTTGCTCCAGTGTCCTGCTTCCCACAATGGTGGCAGGATGTACTGTGAAGCGCATATGTAGGGTTTGAGGCCTCTGAACTGCCTCTAAACCTGGAGAAGGAAAGGTGCTCATTAATGGACATTCAGTTGTGGATGCTGACAGGAAAGGGCAATTGGTCTCTAATCCTGCTTTTTACAGTCATCTTTAAAACAGTATGTATAGCCAGTGTGAAGAAGTCTTCTTTTTTGGGTCTATGGCTCCCTTTTCATTTCACTGAGTTATCTTGGGTTCTAACAATACAGAAATTATGAAAATGTATTAGTACCAAACAGTGCTTGGGAAAATATTTTAAATGCAATTCATATCTTAGATGCAATCCTTTGTGTGTTTACTCATAATGCAATTCCAATACATTCAGTGTGGGAGGTTTGCTCCATAGTAAATTTGTTTGGAATTATTCTCCCATAAATACTAACCTGGAAGTAAGCGCAACCGAATTTAAGTTAGATTTATGCACCTGGAACATGTAATAATCAGGCCAGATTAAGATTGGTTGAAGCCTTGGGTGTCTACTAATTTGGGTCAGAGGGGGCAGAAAAACATGTATCTATAGTACAAAGGTATATCACTCTGGTAAAGGGAATCAAAGCTAGATTACTACATTCACTGTCCCCCTTTGCTGCCGGTTCATATTTCCTTGTGTGGCAGGCTAACCATTTGCATTGAATGTTCTGTTCCATTTGCACCTAAATGTTAATTTTGGGTTTTTCTTTCTTTCTTTTTTCTGTGTGCATTCACACACATTTCCTTCATATATGTGTGTGCGGGTGGGCAGAGGTCTAAATCAGTTTTTTTTTTCATTTTCCTTTCATATTTTAAACTGGGTTGTCAACAGAATATCTGCCCCAAGAGGGGGGAATGGGGAGAAAGGAATAAGAGATTCCCCTTGGGCGAGGAAAAAAAAAAGGATTAGGAGATTTGAATAAGAGTTTCAAAGAGGCACAGGAGCTCAGAACGATGGGCACTTCTAAAGAATTCCTATTTCAAAAGTGCCACATTTGAACAAAGTACCTCCACCTGCCTAATTACATTTTCTTTCTTCTTTTGTGATATTTTCCAGATTATATCTAATTGAAAAGAAGCAGTCTAATCATTTCTAAGCTATGCCGCACAGAGCTATATTGATTCCCAATATTCATAGGGTTCATTTATTACGATAAATTTCTAGCTCAGGTGCCAAAATCAAGAAAGCCTCATTCATCTTTTCCTTGCACCAGCTCCATTAAAATCTAGTTGGTGTGATAGTTACATGGAGAAAGCAGGCTGGGAAAGGGGGAGGGGGAATAACCTATTTGGCTTTCTTGAATTAAAATAGAGACATCTTTCTTCATTTCAGCACCCTGCCTTCACATACCCAAGATTCTTTCACAGGCAGAATAAAAGACCCTGGCAATGCAGGAGAATTCTGGTACTAGGCTGAAGGTTGAGGCTAACCTGACTTTATTGTGCTCAGTTAGAAAGAGGCAGACACTAGATATGTATTATAACTTGACCGGCTGGTCAATGGTCAGCAATGATGGAAGTATAGTCCAGGAGCAAGTGGTGGGCTACAGTCCCCGTCCCCCACACTCTTTAAGATTCTTATGATATGGTATCAGTAGCAATTACAGTCATACCTCAGGTTGAAGCTGCTTCAGGTTGAGTGTTTTCGGGTTGAGCTCCGCGGCGACCCGCAAGTAACGGAGCGTGTTACTTCCGGGTTTCACCACTTGTGCATGTACAGACGCTCAAAATGACATCACGCGCATGCACAGAAGCAGCGAATCACAGCACGCATTCTGCTCTGGATGCAAACGGGGCTCCGGAACGGATCCCGTTCACATCCAGAGGTACCATTGAATTTAACTTAGACTCTTCTTTTTTGGCAATTTAAAAAACATTTTTGTTTACCCAAGCAGTTGATGGATGATAGATATTGACCACTGACCATTGACCATTGATACTGTAGAATTAATAACCATGAGAGTATGTGATAGCCTTTTTTTAAAAAAAAAATTGATGTTCTTTATGCTTATAAAAGCTTTGTTTAAGATGGGTTTTTAAATGTTTTCTTTTAAGTTGTACTGTTTTAACATTTTGGAGTTTTTGCTGTCTTGGACTCTTTTGGAAGAAAGAGTGGGATAAGACAAATTCAGTAAATAAACACATGCATACATACATGCATGCATACAGTGGGTACTATTTTAGTTGTGGGAGGAATTGTTGAAAGTGCTGGACATGTATATACTGAGGAAATAAAGATTAGGAGGAGACATGATAATGTCTTTCAAGCATCTGAAAGGTTGTCATGTAGAGGATTGAGCAGACTTGATCTCTATTGCTTCAGGGGGTGGGAATAGAACCTTTGGGTTTATTTATTTTATTGCTACATTAATATCCCACCTTTCCTCCAAGGAACTCAAGGTGGTATACATAGTTCTCCTCCTCTCCATTTTTATCATCATAACAACCCTGTGAGGTTGGTTAGGCTGAGAGACTATGACTGGCCCAAAA
Organism: Podarcis melisellensis; assembly: GCF_964234715.1. NCBI lineage: Eukaryota > Metazoa > Chordata > Lepidosauria > Squamata > Lacertidae > Podarcis > Podarcis melisellensis. The sequence goes on along the minus strand of NC_138547.1, from coordinate 43,663,620 downwards.
TTGCCCATGGCTGGGAAGGGATTAAAACTCCCTGGTCCTAGTCCAGCTCCCTAAGCACTGCACCACACTGGCTTCCTTCTGGATAAATGGGACACAAAGAGAAACTGCAAGGAAGAAAATTTTGGCTAAGCAAAAGACAAAGCATCCTAAAAGTAAGACCTGTTTGACAATGAAATTGACTTCTTCAAGAGGTGGTGTGTGTTCCTTTATTTGGAAGCATTTGCACAGAATATTGGTGGCCATCTGCTAGGAATGCTTCAGCATCTTGTAAACTCTAAACTCCTTCCAACTCTAAGATTCTATAATCAGCAAATGTGAGAGGTTTTTTGAAAAATTCACATCTACCAGGTGTTGCCAATGTGCTTCTGACTTTGCAATACTATCCTATATGATCCGGGCATGTCCTATCCTGTTCTTCTGTAGTTAGAGGTTAGCTTGGATATTAACTTTATTTCAGAGATGCCATTGACATTTACAGCTGTCCATTTAGCTCGGAACTATATTCATGTGCTCTGGGAACTGTCAGGTAGTCATCAAAAATGGTAGGTTTTGAGCACACTTAACGGTTTCAGAAACATTTTTATGTCAACCTTGGAAGCACAGATCTCTGCCATCATTCCTTCAGTAGAAGATCATACCACTCTTTCCACATTTTAGCATGTCCTTTATTAGCAAAACCCAGACACTTAATTGGACATTTAGAGTGTGAATACTGCGGAATATGATTTAATTGCTTTTTTTTTTTACACAATTTGGTTGTTACTATCAACTGCCACATTGTGTAATTATTGCATCATCAAGGTGAGCTTTTGCTTTTATTTGCTACATCTCTGTGTTGAAGATGAATAATGAGCTGAATGGGAGGCAATTCAGAGTGATTTCACCTCTGCCCAAGTCAAACCACAATATCAAAAAAGCATCCCAACAAAATCTTCCACAGGCAGCATTAAGGAGAGTCTCACCTTATAATGACTATTAAAGGATGCCCCTTCTCAGCACACACAAGCACCAGAAGAGCTAAGGGAGTTTGTATGGAACTGCCAATGTTTTTAAATAGTAAAAGCAAGAATATACACTTTGGACACCTCTTAAGTATTTGACTGTAAAAAGGTGCAAGAGGCAATCCCACTTCCTCAGACATAGGAAACTAATATAAACTTTAGGGTTTAGCATGCCTAATAAGGGTTATGCCCAGATATGGAATATGGGGGAAAGTGAATTCATTTTATTTGCTCTACTATGGGTCCTGAATCTGTCATTTGGCAGGATTAATGCACTCGGGGGGGGGGGGCTCATGTGTCGACAAATTTAAAATGCTTCTGCCAAAGGGAAGGGGGAGTTGTAGCCATTTTTAGATTCTCTATATGAGTGAATGGGGAGCACCAAGATTAATTTCATACAGAGCAGCTCAGAAACTAAATAAAAAAGGTGAATATTGGGCCTCCTGCAGATACCTAATGTTGTTTTCTTTGTACACCAATTTCCTACCATATTCCCTATCGCCTTGTTTTTGTTTGGTTTTGATAATAAAAAAATCAGAATAAATTTAATGATATTAAAAGAAACTCAAAATGGGGTCAGGAACACTTCTCATTTTAAGCTTCTTTCATTCAAAGTCATTAGCTATAATCTATAATAGTTCCGAAGATTTTCTGTTTTTTCTTTTTTCAAATAATTTTTATTAACCGACCAATCAAATCAAATCACATCACATCACATAAATTCTGAATTACAAAGCCGAATTTTAAATTTTGTTGAGCGGACCCATATTTCAAGATCCGAAGGGGGATTCTGATCATCTTCTTGCTACTGCGTTAATGTCCGAATCAGTCCAAACAAAGTTCATAATTCTATCCAGTCTTATCTTGCTGTTTCCGCATCTCATCTTGTTCGTATATTTTCTCTTTTTTCTTTATGATCTCTTCTGATAGTCTCCTTAAGCCGATAAACACCAATAATAATCCTGTGTGAATTTTCCGTTCATCCAATCCTCAAATCGAGATGGTTTCCATATATCATCGCATTCATAAATAACATCGCTCTTTCCATCATAATCACAGAACTGTCGTTCTTAAGTCCCTCTGAGAAGTTTCACCCACAATATAAAAACAGCTCTATTTCTCTATTTCTCCTCCCAGACTTAAGTCCTCCGACAGAACTTCCCAATATGGCGACGGTATTTTTAGCTGCGTCATTCCAAAGCCCTTATACATTCCATGCTCTTCTTAAAGCATGCTTTGGTTAGAAAGTTTATCTCCACACAGACATAAATTCACAGCTTAAGTCCTTCAAATGACATTTCTGACTTGTGAGGGGGGGGGATTCTTGTTTAATCACATAGAGGAAAGAAAGGAAAGTTTTTCCCCTCCCCCATCCAGTCCTTTTGCCATACCAAGTCTTGGTGTGTCTTCATCTGGTTAATTCTTGTTCTTCCAACTCGTCTCGTTTATCTTCTGTTAGCAGTCTTTACTCCCCCTCCTTCCTTGAAATACGTGCATTCGCTTCATCCTAATCATTTCTTTTGAAGTTCTTTCAGCTAGAGGCGCGGATCAGAGGCAGCGTCCAGGAGCACCAATATATCCACAGAAGGGCATTCTGCCTAGTGCCCCCATCCCCTCAAATTCGGGGGTGGTATAGGGCACAGCAGACAAGGACAGCCCCCCCCCCACAATCCTGGGGTAGGGAGGCTATTACTCCCATCACAGCCTCCAAATTACCTTGTGTGGGTCGGAGAGATGTTATTGTCAGCCATCTTCTGATGCGCCCCTAGTAGCCCCCCAATTCCGAAGATTTTCATCAGGCATTTTAAGCTGTATGTACCCATTTCAGCAGCTGCAGATTACTTTTCCATGTGAAAACATAAATGCATCCAGACCAACTGTTATTAAAGTATCACTGATCAATTGACACTGAGGGACAAATTTCCCTTGGAGATACCACTGCTTCCAAAGGCATTGCCTCAGGTTTCCAACTGCCTGAATGAAGGAACTGTAGGTGGGTGTTTTTGATTCTTCCCCCATACAATGGGGAGACGATTAAAATCTCTTATGCTTATGATATGCCAGCCCAGATTTAATTTACTTTCATATTAATTCAGTTTAATGATCAAATACATGGCATTTTTGGCCATAACATGCTCCTCTTGGGCAAAATGCAAAAGTTCATCTCTAAAATTATTTCTACCTTGGGAGCAGTTATTATTCATCATTCTGTATTAACTTGTCCCCATTAAGTTAACAGAGCAAGCTGGCAGCTTGATCATGCAATATTCCAGTGTGTATTTTTTTTAATCAGGTGCTCTCTCTGTGCCCCCACACCAGAAAGAAGACTCAGACCCTCCAAGTGTCCTTATTTTCCAGGGATGTCCCTGATTTAGCAGAGCTGTCCCAGTTTCTGATTTGAATATCCCACTTTTCCTTAGGATGTCCCTATTTCCACTGGAGAAATGTTGGAAGGTATGGAGCTATCCAGCCTCTGAGCAGGCTGAAGGCAATCCTGTGCAGGGATTTTTCTAAAAAAAAAAAAATGTTTAGAAGAGAAGAAGGGTTTGGATTTGATATCCCGCTTTATCACTACCCTAAGGAGTCTCAAAGCGGCTCACATTCTCCTTTCCCTTCCTCCCCCACAACAAACACTCTGTGAGGTGAGTGGGGCTGAGAGACTTCAGAGAAGTGTGACTAGCCCAAGGTCACCCAGCAGCTGCATGTGGAGGAGTGGGGAAGCAAACCTGGTTCACCAGATTACAAGACTACCACTCTTAACCACTACACCACTCTGGCTCTTTACTGTTTTGTTATGTTTTGATATATGTTGGAAGCCTCCCAGAGTGGCTGGGGTGACCCAGAAAGATGTGTGAAGTATAAATAGTAAAATTATCAATATACCCCTATTTTCATCGGAGAAATGTTGGAGGGTATGCAGAGACATAACCAGAATCAATGTTATATTTGTTAAAATATAACAACTGGAGGAACTACAGACAAAACCTAAAACAAAGTAACCAATTTCAAAGAAGACTGGCTGGGAAAACTCCCTCCAGACATCTGGGCTTGAAATGCATCTGAAAGCTAAGGATGAGGAGAAAATAACTCCCTTCTTGCTAAGTAAGCCTTGGATATGACCTGGAAAAGCACACCCTGATTGCAATGTCAAGCTGTCCACTGCAGTGTGCATGCCAGGCCCACAGGGGCCACAAATGGTCCTTACCCTTGGTGTCCTTTCGATATTGACCTGGCTTTGCCATGTAAGGTACACTCAAAATAAAACTTCTAAAATCCATCTCAGCTAGTAGCCATCATTCCACACAATGTGCAGTGCTCATCAAATCCGTTAACTGTATGTTATATAATGCAAGGGTAGGGAACTTTTGACCTTCCAGATGTTATGGGACTATCAACAGCTCCAGCTAGCATGACAAGCGGTTAGGGTTGATAGGAGTTACAGTGGTACCTCTGGTTATGTACTTAATTCATTCTGGAGGTCTGTTCTTAACCTGAAACTGTTCTTAACCTGAAGGACCACTTTAGCTAATGGGGCCTCCTGCTGCTGCTGCAAAATTTCTGTTCTCATCCTGAAGCAAAGTTCTTAACCCGAGGTACTATTTCTGGGTTAGCAGAGTCTGTTACCTAAGCGTCTGTAACCTGAAGTGTATGTAACCCAAGGTACCACTGTATAGTCAAACATTTGGAGGGCTACAGATTCGCCATCTTTGATATAATGAAATGCTTTGTTGTTGTTTTTCTGTGCCTGTTGCAAATCAGCATTATAGGGTGACCCTGAATTCTAGCGGAAATAAAGAAGAAAGTTATATTGATGTTGCCTTGTAACTTGGTTTCTTCTAATATAGTAGAGATAGACATAAATAAAAATACGTACCATGTTTGATAACTAGGCAGAAGGAGAGAGAGAAAATTCACATTTGGATCCAGCCAGCAGGCACAAGATAAAAGCTGATAAAAAATAGGTCACACCTATCAGCTTAATGATTCTCAACAGCTATTGCATATAGAACCTTGTTTGTAGCAGTGAGAAAAAGCAAAGCAAGAAGCTCATGTTAAGAATTATAAATATACTAGCAAAATCCTCATTGTTATGATGGGAAATATGCCTGTGTTAGGCAGGCTTGTACAGTACAGTATATGGCATTTTGCCCAGAGAGATACACTGAGCACACACTTTCCTTGTAGGACCATTGCCAGTCCACTCCAAGCTTGCCTTTACTGCAGCAGTATCCTTAGTTATGCAAGTAAACAAGCATAGCAATATATGAGTAAGTGTCAGACCTCCCAACCCAATCTCCTTTGACCAGATTTGGCTGTATAGCTTAGCATCGCCTGTAAAGGTCAAACCTACTCCCCAGAATGCTTTGAAAAAGGAAAGGAAAGAAGGAAAATAGAGATGCTCAAGGATTTTGTTCAATCTGCAGTCTTAAGCAAAACAGCCCAATTTGCTATTCTCAGACATGCTCAGAGATTGGAATGCAGGTATTCTTCAGTTTTCACATCTTGTTGATACAGTTCCAGCTTAAAAAAAAATTACAGGGAAAAAGATGCAAACCATTTCACTGTGTGGGGGGTTTGTTTTGTTTTTAAAGGAAAAGGATGCTGGAAAAAGAGGAAACATGCTGATGAATGAAGACATTGAAAAGTGACATAGACTAGAACTAAACTGATCTGCCTATCCATGTTTTAAATAGGCGGTGGTGAACTGTGTACATAGGAACCTTCTGTAAGGAAAGCAGACTTTCTTCCACTGCACTATGGCTCCTCTGTTATGAAGCATCTGCATACATATGAGAAACTGTAAGGATATATTGAAAGATGGCACTTTATTCATTTACTTTTGTTTCACAAGTTTGGTAACATTTCACTTGATTATAATAAAGCATCAAAGTGGTTTACAAAAAGAGTAAAACAATAAAATTATCAGTTTTAAAAATCAGCTAAAAACACTATTGAAAACACTAAAAAATGATTAAAATCAACAGTAAGCTATAAACTGAACACACATGACAAGATTCTACATGTTAGCAAAGGCTTGCCTGAACAAATAATTTTTTAGCAGGCACCAAAGAGAGTACAGTACAGTGAAGGTGTCTGCCTGATGACAATAGGCAGGGAGTTCATGCAAAAAGGAACTAGGGGGTGGACTACAAACTTAATATGTGCCAGCAGTGTGATGCAGCAGCAAAAAAGACTAATGCTATGCTAGGCTGCATCAACAGAAGTATAGTGTCCCAATCAGGCAAAATAATGGCTTTGATCTATTCTGCCATGGTCAGCCCACACCAATGGCTTGTGTCCAATTTGCCCTGTGCCCAATTTGGAGAGCTACAGTTTATGGAGGATGTTGACAAGCTGGAATGTATGTGGAGGAGGGCAACCAAGATGATCAAAGCTCTGGAACCAAGCCTTTTGAGGAACGGTCGAAGGAGTTGGGTATGTTTAGCCTGGAAAAGAGGAGACTGAGAGGAGATACAATAGCCGTCTATAAATATCTAGCACTGTCATATATAAGATGGATCAAGCTTGTTTTCTCCTGCTCTGGAGGGTAGGTCCAAACCAATGGCTTCAAGTTACAAGAAAGGAGATTCCAGCTAAATATCAGGAAGAACTTTCTGATAGCAAGAACTGCTTAGTATTGGAACACACTCCCATGAGAGGTGGTGGACTCTCCTTCATTGGAGGGTTTTGAGCAGAGGTTAGATGGCTATCTGTCATGGATGCCTTAGTTAAGATTCTTGCATTGTAAGGGTTGGACGAAGTGATTCTCAGGGTCTCTTCCAACAGGGTCCCTATGCTGTGAGTAACCTCTTGAACTTTGCCCAGTAGCAAATTGGCAACGAATGTAGATCTCTGAGCAGAGATGTTATGTGCTGGCACATAGCGTTTCACTCCTATCAGAAATTGTCCTACAGTTTTCTAGATTAGGTGCAAAGGAATTCTCACATGGAGCTCATTGCAGTTACTGAGTCATGAAGGCTAATACAACTTCCTTTCCCTTATGACTTCAGTAATTTACTCCTATTTGTTTTCTTTTGTCTAAAGAGCTTATACATCTAATGCCATATAGGGTTATCAAGACAGTCACAGCAGAAAAAACACACAAAATGCACACACAAATAAATTGTGCCTTTTAATACAAGAGTAAAACAAAATCCAAGAACAAATCAGAAATAGTTAACAATGCAGTTTGATCTGGAACTCATCTTCCATTAAATGATTATGGTCTGGTTTTGATTACTACAACAAGTAACTTGTCCATGGTTTCTATAATCCAAGGATTGGAGATGAAAACACAGAATTCATCTGAGTTCCCTGATTGTACTGGGGAGTTAGATTGCAATCTGACATCCCTATAAATTACAGCATAGCAGAATATAGGCTAGCCCCAGTAATTAAATATTGAGCCTGTTTCTTCCGACACATGTTGACTCTTCATCTCCTTAGCAGTAACCTAGGTTCTCCTTCTCTCTCATTTGGCAATAGTGCTGTACTAAAAAGCTCTTCATCGAAAAATTACCCAAAGGGAGAAAAACTTTTGGTGAAACTCATAAGGGTAGGATACAGAGTTTTTGTTGTGCTTATGTTTCTTTCATGGAAGGTAAGGGCTGCTTGTGAGTCTCCCTCCTTTCATTCTACAAATCTGGTGATCAACAATCTAAGCAGCCATCTTGAGTGCTTGAGTTTGCTTGAGCTTCCTGAAAATCCTGTAACACCCTCAGCTGGGTTTTCTTTGAAGTAAACACAGGAAAGTCAGGAAGGCTGCTTGCAGCATACCTGACAGCTGTTGGTCATTTAAAAAAAAGTAAAAGTGAAGTGTCTTCATTTTTAAGGACATCAGTGCAGAAATATTTTTTTAAAAGCTAAGAGGAAGGTTTTCCCTTAAACACAAAACCAATGAGTGCATCGATCTCAAACACTCAGTAGGCAGTTTTCATGTGCTTCCATTGAAGCTCAGGGGAAGCTGTCAGGAAAACATTTCCTATGGGGATTTTTCAGATCAGGGGAGGCTGCAGAGCTCCTGAGAAATATTTGATGAAAAGGAAGGAAGGAAGGAAGGAAAGAAGGAAGGAAGGCAGATGAAGAAGATCACTCAAAGCCCCCTTACAACAAAAAAGTAAGGTTGATTCTTCACCTACCAAAATCCCAAAGAAATTCTAACATGCCTTGGGAATGAGATGGAAATATGGAAGGGGGGGGGAAGTTTCGAGAAATCAGAGGGTCAGTTTCGGCAGAGCACTACTGCAGAGTGTGCTGGAATGTTCGACCGGGCCTTTGTGCCTCAGCAGATGGTCTGGGAGAGGTACTTAGGAAGTAATGTTCATGCCTCTGGCATCAAAGATGGTAAACAGGAGCTAGACTGCAATAAACATTATTTGATATTTCAAGTAGCCATGGAACTAATTTGGCAATTGCAACCCAGCTCTGAAGCTATAACATCACAGCATACTATTCAGGGCTGAGCAAAGCACAGATCAATGGCAGCGCACACTCTTTCTTTGCAGAAACTGCCAGGTATAATGACCGGCACAGCTCTACTTGAAAGAATTGAAAGCAGCTAGGTTGGTTGCAATCGGACTCAAACCTGGACGATTTGTGAGCAATACTGGGTTACATTAGCCTCCAACTTTGTGCCCTCCCAGTATTTTGGACTATGACTCCCAATACCCCTGGCCATGCTGGGAGGGGCTGATAGGTATTATAGTACAGGGGTACAGTGTTAGCAGAGACATCACCTTTCCAACAAAGGTCTGTATAGTTAAAGCTATGGTTTTCCCAGTAGTGATGCACGGAAGTGAGAGCTGGACCATAAAGAAGGCTGATTGCCAAAGAATTGATGCTTTTGAATTATGGTGCTGGAGGAGACTCTTGAGAGTCCCATGGACTGCAAGAAGATCAAACCTATCCATTCTTAAGGAAATCAGCCCTGAGTGCTCACTGGAAGGACAGATCCTGAAGCTGAGGCTCCAATACTTTGGCCACCTCATGAGAAGAGAAGACTCCCTGGAAAAGACCCTGATGTTGGGAAAGATGGAGGGCACAAGGAGAAGGGGACAACAGAGGATGAGATGGTTGGACAGTGTTCTCAAAGCTACCAACATGAGTTTGACCAAACTGCAGGAGGCAGTAGAAGACAGGAGTGCCTGGCGTGCTCTGGTCCATAGGGTCACGAAGAGCTGGACTCGACTAAATGACTAAACAACAACCTTGGTTTACGAACTTAATCCGTTCTGGAAGTCTTAAACCGAAAGCATTCTTAAACTGAGGTGTGCTTTCCCTAATGAGGCCTCCCGCCACTGGTGCCCTTCCACCATTTGGCTTCCATTCTTAGTCCGAGGTAAGTTTCGCAAAGTGGGACACTACTTCCGGTTTTGCAGAGTTCATAAACTGAATCGTTTGTAAACAGGGCTGTTCTTAAACTGAGGTACCACTGTACAAAACATTGAGTGGGCAGCAGGTTGGGTGAAGAGTGGGTTTGATAGTCCAAATTGTTCAGTAATAGGCAACTTCATATATGAAAAAATGTTCTCATAAATATCAAAATCAGCAGACCTTCACTTTCCCTACCTTCAGTATTTGAATTCTAGTACAAAAGCAGTATGCAAGCTCTGATTGGTGAGGTCTGTGGTTTTCAGATTGGGCCCTTGAGAAGTCATGGATTTCCATTGAAGATTATCAAGGGTTACTTAAGGATAAGCTCAATAATGGTAAACTAGAGCCATAGGAAGCTCTCTTGTTCCAGGCCAGACTATATAGCCCATTGCGGTCTGCTCCATCAGAAGCCTCTTTCTAAGGTTTCAGGCAGAGACCTTTCCCATCACCACCTCCTACCTCTTCCTTTTAATAAGAGGCGACAGTGACTGAACTTAAATCTGTCAGGATCTGGCAAGGTTTGGAAACCTCAAATGCAATAGGAAGAGGAGGAGGAGAATGGAGAAGGAGATGGGGTACTGGAAGGTGGGAAAGCAAGGATGGAGAAGAGGGGTTCTCCTTGCAGGGCAACCAGCATCATATAGCCAACATGCTTAAGTGTAATTTAACACCATAGAGTAAGATGTCCTAACAAGCTTAGAATGGCAGGTCTCCTTACCTTGAATAACCAAGCTTTTGTACCTGTCGTAGTCTACCTTTGAATTAAGCGTGTGACAGTCTGAGCCGGTTGCTCCAGCTCAGCCACTTGGCTTTCACAAGTCTCCTTTGTGTTCCTGTATCAATAGTTTAGGAACTTTCACCACTTTATAAATAAGCTATGTTTTACTGCCTGTGCAAATTTTCTAATTGATGTATGGAAAAGCACATGAATCTGACCTTTGGAGAATTTGTAAGTAACTTGGTGTTGTTTTTGTAGGTAAGGTTAGACACACACACCCAGACAGTGCAGGACAAAAGAGTCTAGTGGGTGACCTCGCCCTACCTCCTCTTTAAAAACTTGGTGAGATGGGTTTGCCAATTGTTAGGACATCTCTATAGCTTTTATCCAGTTACAAAACTCATACCTTGCTCATGTACCTTGGAGTCTTCACCTTGTGCTTGCTGCTGTCCCTGTGCCACTATCAGTCTGAACCAATATCTTACAAAAGTCAGTTGCCCACATCTTCCCTTCCAGTGTTCACCAAATGACTGTAGGTAGGCATGAGCAAATCTCTCCATTTCAGTTTTTTTCACTTTCTCTTTCTTTATCTTATATCCAGCCTTCCACATTTCCACGTATTTCTCCTAATATAAGCATTTTTAAATGAAGTTTTGCCCATTTTTTGACACATTTTTGCAAAGCAGATTTTCTTACATTATTTTCACATATATGCATTTATTTATTTTGCAAACTTTCACCTAGTACATGGGGTTTTGTGATCATTACTTGGGGGAAGAACTGCTACCAAACTGGAGAATTGCATTGCAGAATACAGAGAGGAGCAAATCTTGAAGGGTGTTTTTTGCATTGTTTCAGAAAGTGCTAATTAAGTAAATGCAAACTGAATTGAGCTCCCCCCTCATCTTTACATTCTCACATGGTGGACTGCTGCGATGATTGCTTATTTGAACAGCACTGTAGTGTGTCCTAGAACATCTCCAGAAACTACTACAGTGGTACCTCAAGTTACAAATGCCTCAGGTTACAAACACTTCAGATTACAAACTCTGCTAACCTGGAAGAGTTACCTTGAGTTGAGAACTTTGCCCCAGGATGAGAACCGAAATTGTGTGCCGGCGGCGCAGTGGCAGCAAGAGGCCCCATTAGCAAAAGCATGCCTCTAGTTAAGAACAGTTTCACGTTAATAACGGACCTCCGGAATGAATTAGGTTCGTAACTAGAGGTACCACTGTACTGAATGCAAGGGGTCCACTGCAGACACTCATTTTCTTTTGTAGAAAAGAGAATGTGCAAAGTGTTCTCTAAAGGGAGAAAGGTGAACATCAGAATGCTGATATAGATAAAGAGGGTTGTGTTTTTTGTTTTTGTTTTCATTTCCTTGGCTTGCTTCATTGAATCTGCAGGGATGGGGGGTTTAGCATCCTATCCGATTTGAGTGTTCTGGGTCACCTAGCTTGCCTTAGGTGTGCATTCTGAAGGAATTTTCTTTGCAATCAGCATAATTACTTCCGCATGTAAAATGAATAATCATATATTCAAGAGCATAATTAGATCAGTAAAATGCTGGCACTATCCTGACACAAATAGGTCTTTCTGTCTTATAACACCTTGAAGGATGCTGGGCTAAAATGCCATCAATTTGATTTGGCTCCAAAACATTAACTAGGCTATCTTTGAATTAATAAAGAGGAAAAACTGAGCTGTGATAGTGCATAGCTAAATTTTATTTCTGAGAGTTCAGAAAACCTCCCAAGAGCTTTGGAGGAGCATTCCACAGAAGGTATATATCTGATTGACAGATGATAATGAGGTATCCCATTCTGTTTTAAAATCCCTGCTAATTAAAATGTGCTAATCAATATAGGTCTTTATCACAGGATTAGCAAAGGTTAGGACCAAAGTCTGATTTGGTTCTAGAAAAATGAACAGCATTTGCTGTATAAAACCAAAGAGTCAAAATATAGTGCCTTTAAATAGAGCAAAGATAAAACTACAGACATATTTTTGCATCAGAAGTAGTGATGAGGGAAAGTTTTGTATGGGTCATGTGTTACTGTTAACCTACCTAATTATTATTTCCTTTGCCAATACATAGCTAGATTTTTTAGGACTTTGTGGTGCAGTTTCTCTACTCAATAAATGTGTGCAAAAAGGCAAGAACAGGTCAAAGTAGCCATTGTGGCTAGTAGCCTCATCTAACTTGTCAAATCCTCTTTTAAAGCCCTCCAAGTAGCTGACCATTGCTTTCTCCTGTAGGACCAGATTCTGGTATGTGTGGAAATGCACAAATGCAATGTGCTGTGCATTTTAAGAAAATCCTCATATTAGAGGAAATTGCTACCAAAAAAAAAATACCCAAAATTGCATCAGAGAATGAAAATATTAGAATAAACAAACCTTTTTAGAAATATTTCAGAAATGAGGCAAGCAGAATTAGAGATGGGGAAAAATTGAAACAGGAGGAAATCAAACCTGACAGATTTGTCAATTCTGTCTCAAAAGACTTTGGTGTTGTTGCATTCTTGGTTCTCCTGAAGTCATATGTATTTTGCTTCTGAGCATCGCCAGGCACCATTAACTTCAATGGGTTTTTAAGCATGATCGCTTCACTTAGGTTGCATAAAGAAATGAGAAGGGGGGGGGGGCTTGAATCCTTTTTTTAAAAAAAGTTAACACAACAGAATTCCACACGTTCTTGTGCCATAGTCTTTATTTTATTCTATTGTTTTCAAAACAGCAACCACACTCAGTCGTTTAAGTGTTGTAGTGACTGCCATTGACCAGCTATAGTTATAGCAACAGAGAAAGTGGGGGAATATAAGCAATTAGTCATTCCACTGATGGGTACTTCTTATTTTGAAGTTTCATTTTACATTAAATTGATCACAAACTTTCTTTTTTTAAAAAACACCTCTATGAAGTGATATTATATACCAGACATGTATATGTAATAAACCAGAAGCAAAAAAAAAAATCAGTATGGGTTGATTATATAATAAAGTTTTGTTTCCACCTCTTATTTTAATGGAGGCGCCCTCTTTAAAAAAGTACCAGTCTTAAAGGATGCCCAATTTCTACAATTATAGTAATTATATACTAAATATGTATACATGCTGGAGTGTGGGAGTTAAATACAAGGAGTACTCATATCACATTCACAAATAATAATTAAGGATGGGACAGGCTCTCCATTTTAGTTTCCATGTGCCCACAAATTACCTCTCCCCCCCAACAAAATTATACAATTATATGTCAGAGCCAAATAGGGTGATGGAGGGAGATATTTATGAATAGTTTAATCAGGGTTTAAAATAATCCTCCTTTTGTTAATAGTGTTTGTGTGTGTGATTGCTTCTAAAGGGCTTGGGATTCTTCATCAGTTCATGAAGCGCTCCCCATACCTCTGATGGGCCTCATTCCCTCTCAGTTATGTCAGCAGGCAGATATATCTGATTGGCTCTGTACGAAAAGTAAGTGCCAAAATCCTTCCTGTTTGGTATGTTTTTATTGATTGAATTAATAATGAAGAACATGACCAAACCCCCTCTGGGCCTACAAAGCATGTTCTCCTTCATAGAGAGCATGTGTTGTGGTGGGGTCTGAACAGGCCACCCCTCTGTTGCTGGGCGGGTTAGAATGGATGACCATCCACAGTGATTGGGCGGTTGGGTTACTGGGCAAATTTTGGTGTTGCCATTTAGGGGGATGGACCAAAAGTTATAAAATCAAGTCACACAGCACTGACTGGGCTCTTTTGCTGCATGCATCAGATCACCCGCCCACCCTCCCCAATCTAGGGCTATTGCGTTGACCTTGCTGTGCCTGTCATGGGGTCATCTGCTTTTGGGGCAGGGGCCTGGTAGGAATTTTGTCCATTTGGCGGATTGGCTGGTGCCATTTGGTTTTTGCCTACTGTGTAGCAAATCGTCACAACTTGTAAGATTGCGCTTAGGCGTTGGTTAAAAAATTGGTTGGTGGAGGGGTAAGGATTGGTGGTGCCTGCCCCTCCAATGCTGCTGTGGAAAGGGAATTCCATTAAAGGAATCCAGGGGCTTGCCATTCTTTCATTCGTACCCCTGAATGGGGCTTAGGGCCACGCAAGCCCCCGGGAGCATGCGGGGGGGGGGTGAGGGTCTGGTGCCCGGCTCCATGCTCTCCAATATTGTTTTCCCTCACTAGCTTTCTCTGGAATCCAGAAGTCAGTTCTGTCCCTGGGCGGGGACAGATAGTCATAACCAATGCTAAGCAACCAATCACATTTATGTATTTTAATAAAGTTGTGGCCAAAATTATGCCAAAAACCTTAAACAAAAATTATGTGTGAATTGTGAATTATTTAGGGGTGGCTTGGGGGACCTTGACACGCAAATAGGCGCAGAGTTTTACAAACTAAGATTTGGCAGAAATGCAGGGTACCTATGTTAAAATGTTGCTTCTGTATTTTTAGACTTGCTATAATTTTTATTGTAGCAAAAGTCTGGGGTGTATTATTGATGTCTCTACCCCACCCCCCTTTTTTAGCTCTGCTTCAATATTCCGCACCTGATTTCTGTGTGGATTATGTTTCAGCCTGAATTTTGCGTTTTAATAATAATAAAAGAGGACTACACCAATTCATGGAGGATAATGCTATCCATGGCTGTTGGCCATTATTATTATGTGCTACCTCCATAGTTGGAGGCACTATGCCTCCAAATGCCAGTTGCTGGGAACTGCAAGTGGGGAACCTGCTTGCCAGCTTCATGGGGACATCTGGTTGGCTAGCATGAGAACAGGATATTGGACTAGATGGGACTTTGGCCCAATCCAGCAAGGTGCTTCTCATTCCTTCCTTCCTATTTCTATACTACTTTATACTCATACGAGTAACAAAGTGGCTTACAAACAATGAATAACAATAACATAATAGAGTACCATGATTACAACATAAATCATGCAGAATAATTAATAAATCACTAGTAAAGCAATCCTGTCCTTATAACTCATGTTAGAGCAGCTTTCATGAGTACTTGAAGGGAATGACCAGAAAAATCTGTGTTTGAGTCCAACACCAGGGTGTTTATGTATTCTTACTTGTGGTTGCTAAAAATGCATTGTCACAACACAGTGACACACAAAATTATATTTGGGAATGCAAAACAGTTATTTCATTTCATCTTTGTCTCAGAAGTTTTACTCAGATCAGTTACAATCCTCCTTTTATGTGCTTTCTTCCTTGTTTTTTTCTTCTGACTTTCACCTGTAAGGCTCAGTCTTCTAAATGCCACCCATTTCAGGGGGAATTTGCATCTTACCTTTTATACTGGAAGGGACAGACATGCAATGCACCCTCCAAATAACAAAATTCTGTGCAGCCAGAAAATGTCAGGCACACTATTCCCAATATATCTGTTTCTCATTCACCCAAATTGGTAAGCATGAGCAGTACAAAAAGGCTTCTCAAACTGATTCAACATAAGAACACTGGGAAGAATGGGGACAGTGTGCCCTTTCTTTGTGAAGCTTCTCACTAGATCAATAATTTCTGAAGTACGTGCTGAGATACACTATTATACCATAAAAGAGGATTACACTTGCATTAATTGCATAAAGGTTCTTGTGAGTGCCGAGTGCACCCACCCACAAATAAGAGCAAATGCTGCATCTCGGTTTGAGTACCTGCCATGATATTGCTTCTCCCATGCCTCTATGTTTGTCATTATTAATAAATAATAATAATAATATTTTTTTATTTATCCCCTGCTCTTCATGGTTCAGAAAACCGGGCTCAGGGCGGCTAACAACAAATTTAAAACACTTAATTGATGAAACAAAAAACAGCATAAGATACAGTATAAAAAGTGAATAACAATAAATTCAGAATTCAAAAACCAATTTAGGGGGGGAATCCATTCAATAAACATTAGATGATCACCAGGGCTGGCTGGCTAAATGAGTCCTACTTGGGCCAGCGAGGAGACCAGGGGAGAATTAGCTGTGGGATCCCAGAGCGGGTAATCTTCATAAAAGGCGAGGGAGAGGGAAGGAGGGGAATAAAAGATCAGGCTAAGTTCAAATTGAAAGCCAGGCGGAATAGCTCTGTCTTACAGGCCCTGTGGAAGGAAATTAAATCCTGCAGGGCCCTGGTCTCATGGGACAGAGTATTCCATCAGGTCGGAGCCATCATTGAGAAGGCCCTGGTGGAGGATAATCTGACTTCCTTAGGGCCCGGGACCTCTAAACTATGATTATTCATGGACCTTAAGGTCCTATGTGGGGCATACCAGGAGAGGCAGTCCCATAAATATGAAGGCCCTAAGCCACAAAGGGATCATCCATTCTCTCCTGATGCCAAGATGCATCAGAAGTACTGTGTTTTTCCGTGTATAATACTATATTTCTCCCCAGTTTAAAATTGGGGGTCATCTTATACACGGAATGTTGCAATTATTTATTTCTTAAATTTGGGCTGAAAAAATAGGGATCGTCTTATACATGAGGGCATCTTATACACAGAAAAATACCGTACCCTTTCTCAATGAGTCTTCCCATTACGTCTCTCAGTAAACCAGAAAAACTGATACCAGACAGCACTAGATGTTTTAGTTAGTTCATAAAGCATGTAAAGCAGCACTTGCTTGTACCACTTCTGTCACATTTCCTTTTACGAGCTTTGCACATAAAATTAACCTTATATCCCACAGATATGTTTCCACTATAAATTTTAGTTGAAACTCTTCTCTTCTACTTTACTTTGCACAGTTTAGTACTGTGCTGAAAAGGTCTCGTGCATTTTTAATCATTCTGCAACAATTAATGAGAAAAGAAATAAAATTACTGACATTTTTGGGTGAAATGTCTAAAGGGGTTTCAAAAGGAGGGTGGAGCAAGGATTTTCTCCTGTTCCAGAAACTAGGACCCGAACCAATAGATTCAAGTTACAATAAAGGAGATTCCGATTTCTGAAAGTAAGGGCTGTTTGACCATGGAACAGACTCCCTTGAGAGCTAGTAGATTCTCCTTAAAGGTAAAGATAAAGGGACCCCTGACCATTAGGTCCAGTCGTGGCCGACTCTGGGGTTGCGGCGCTCATCTCACTTTATTGGCCAAGGGAGCTGGCGTACAGCTTCCGGGTCATGTGGCCAGCAGGACTAAGCCGCTTCTGGAGAACCAGAGCAGCGCACAGAAACGCCGTTTACCTTCCTGCCGGAGTGGTACCTATTTATCTACTTGCACTTTGATGTGCTTTCGAACTGCTAGGTTGGCAGGAGCAGGGACCGAGTAATGGGAGCTCAGCCTGTCAAGGGGATTCGAACCGCTGACCTTCTGATCAGAAAGTCCTAGGCTCTGTGGTTTAACCCACAGCGCCACCTGCATCCGGATTCTCCTTACTTGGAGGTATTTAAAAAAAGGCTGGGCAGCCATCAGTCATATAGGATCTACTTGAGATTCCTGCATTGCAAGGTTGTGGACTAGATGAAGCTTGGAATCCATTCCAACCCTACAATTCTATTATTGTATGATTCACACGGGTGGGGTTCAGGGGGACTTTGTTGTGCTTGCTTTACATTAGATGTGGCCATGAAGTGGTTGTGAGTGACCTTCCTTTCATTCCACAAATAATCTCACCAGTGTCTTCACTCTGCAGCCTCCCCAGGTGCCCACATCTGGAAAGTGCAGGCAACCAGGGAGGCTTCAGTCTGCTGGAAAAAGTGTTTATTCAAAAGTAAAACAGATGCACCACTCTTGACCATTCTTTACATCAATTCAAACCTCACATCCAAACTCTTTTTAAAAATCTCTCTTTCCTTTTTTTAAAAATCTCTCTCTCTCTTTTTAAAAAATAGATCAACTGGCATGAGAATGAAGCAGAAAAATTGAAGTCAATTTCACAGAAGAAAACTTTTTAGAAACTGAAGGAAAGATTTTGGCACATCACTAAAAACCGTCTATCTCCCCAGTTGTTGCAATTAGATTGCTGTTATGAAGTTTTTGTTTAATGATTATCATTGTGTAGTATTAGAAAAACATGCACATACTCACATAATATAAGGCTGATAAATCATGCTTAGATTTACTATAGATAAAAAGAATGGTAATATAAGGACTAACACAAAATTATTGCTGGATGCAGCTAGAATTCATGAGTGTAATAAGTGGTGTTTGACACATATTGAGAAAGAACATGATTGAGCAGTTTATTTAAATAAAGAGTTGATGAAAATGGCTTTGCAGGAGCAAATGCGCTTTGGTTGGGATTTTAGGAAGATAAGAAGCTGCCTTATGCTGAATCAGACCATTGGTCCTAGGACTTTTCATGCTGACTGGCAAGTGGCTCTCTGGGGTTTCAAGCAGAGTTCTCTCCTAGCCCTGGCCATAGATGTCAGGGATTGAACTGGTGACCTTCTGCATGCAAAGCAGGTGTTCAGCCACTGAAATAACAAGAACTATGTAGTGAATGCCAACATTAAAGAAAGAAGATGTAGTAGGGTCTGCATGCTGTACTTTGTTGAAGGGAAGATGATGTATTTGTATTTCCAGCTATTGGCTGGAACAGATATGCAAGGAACTGGGTTTTCACCATGGAAAATAGAATATTCTGGGGAGCCAATCAGAAAACAAGCACCTCAGTTTGAATGGGGATAGTCAAGAGGTGTAAAGGTCTGAGTGTAAAAGAGAGTCATTAAGTAAGGGCTAGTTGTGTACCTAGACCATCAGTATCCAGGACACTTGGGGCAACCAGTATTTATCCAGACTTGCATGCTTGTGTGTGTGTGTGTGTGTGTGTGTGTCTAACCCACCCTGACACCATGGCACAAGGTGAGAAGGAAATCAAGACAAATTAATAAATACCTTTCAAAATATTTCATTTGCATGCCAACTCCAGAACAATTTAAACGATTTCATCTCTAGAACAGCTTGGCAGTTCCATATTATTTTCCATTACCCTCTTCATCTGGGAACATTTGCATATACATGTGGCTTTCCCCTGCCCCTCCCTCCCTCTCTCAACATGATCCCCATGTGGAAAACAGACCCACGTTGAGTCATAAGTGGAATTTAAAAGACTTGTTTCTTCCTACACTCCTGCCATTTGAAAGGAAAGCGTTGCTCATTAGTGAAACTACTTCCCACCTGATGACAAATACAAAGGTTAATGGTATTTTTAGCTTAGACCCAGAAGGGCCCTTTTCATTGGTCAGTCATTAATACTGCAGCATTGTATGCCTGACCGATTGCCTCCCATATATATCTACCTTGGCCCTTAGCTCACCTTTTGGGTGCCCCCACCAAATGAGATAGGGCAAGTGGCTATTTAAGAAACAGCTCTTTTGTTTACTTACTTGTTCATTTATTTTCATTTCACGCTTGTTTATTTGCATTTATCATTATTTATTCATCAACACTTTTATATCCCACATTTCCTCTAAAAATATTTTCAAGGAGGGGGCCGCGCCCCCTCAATATTCACTGGTAATGCATACACTCTGCATGCACACACTCACATTACTCATGCATGCTGAGCAATGTGCTCGCATCACACACGCAAGCCTCACAGAGTGCACACGACATGTCAGCACATCACGCAGCATATGTGAGTGACATCAACATGTCACACGATATGTGCACATTCTGTGGCGCCAGCCCCCCTCAATCACAGGGACAAGCTGGTGCACCTGCCAAACAGGAATGCCTACTTTCTGTTGGGGAGATGCAGCTGGTCAGGAAGGCCCCCTTTTGTGGGCTTGTCCACATTTCCTCTTGTGCCATGCTAGGATGCATGGGTCTCAAGGATTTTCTGCTTGTTCCATGCTTTCTAGTGTTGGGTCTGAACAGTTTTGCATGTGCCCCTATGATATCCCCTGGAAAACACACTCTTTACTGCTAAATCAGGACAAACAGCAATCTACGGGACACTTGGTTGCCATTGGTTCTGATTCAGCAACAAAATGCAGGTTTTACCAGGGGAAAGCAGAGAGAGTGACAGATGGAAATGTGGATAAGTCCTTACTCTCAGACTTTCTACATTTTTCTCTCAACCTGAGGCCAGCCTCACCTTTCTATGTGACACCGCACCCTCTGACATCTCTAGATTGCTTTGGGCCACCCAACCTGAACTATAGCCATTCTAGGCTTATTCAACCTGCCTCAGGCTTATTCAACCTGCCACTTTCCTCTCTGAATCAACCTAATTCAGCTCAGGCCTCAACTGAGTCTTGCAGCTGCAGTAAATATGTATTCTCCTAGACCTAGACTTTTGTAGATCCTTGCACTGCCCTTGACCTCTGCTGTTGGCTTTACTTTGGTTTATTCATGGACCACCTTCAATTCATGTTAGATTGCATATTAAGTATTATTCCTGTATTTTTAACATTTGACCTGTTTTCTTTTAACTAACCAACATTCTAGCTTCAGTTAAAGAGAGTATATGGAGAGAACAAAACAATATATTTTGATTTATGTACCTGTTCGTTCCCCTCCCCCCAATAGGTAATACCAATAATGATTATTTTTTTCACCAGTCACAGATGCACCTCAAGCAAACACCATAGCCTGCGTTTTAGGAGAGATGAAAGATGAATGCTGACCTTTTCTTAGATGTAACAAGTACAAGGGGAACACAAATTATTCATGAAGACAGCAGTTAGTTCTTCATTAGGAGTTTGATTATGAAACGGTGACTCTTTGTCTCTCAGTGGGAGGATGTTCAATGGGAAAACAGATGAAAAGCCATTGATCACACCATTCAGATAAACTTTCATTCTGCAAAACTGTTTCTAATACTGTTTTTTCGCAGGGTCAGATTAAGGTGGGTAGGAGATCCTAGGGTTGTAGGGCCTACTCAGCCTCAGATTGCAGAGATGGCAGGGACTGGTACAAATATTATTTTAAAAATTAGATGGAAGATTGGCTTTATTGCTTTTAATGTCAAGAGCCTACTAACTCCCCACTAAAAATAAATAAAAATAACCCAAACTTTCCTACACCTACTCAAGTGACATTCATATTCAAGTGGGAATTTGAATTTGGGTGTCCCTGGTCCTAGTCGCAACACTACACCACATTGGATCACCTTCTACATCATTTTGCATCTGACCCATCCTAAAGCTTTGAAGATTGGAACATTGCGAAGGCTTCATGAAGATTTAGGATTTGCACAATAAGGTACCCACCTATACTTTAAACGTTGTTTAAGGAACGTTTTACAGGAGGCAAAGGCCAGCATCTTCCATGAATGACACATCTGACAGCTGTGCCTATAAAATTCACTAACCTAAACAAATACAGATAAATCAGCTTGCTAAATACTGGCAGGGAGAAATAAAGCGTTCCGCTGTTTTTCCAGTGTGTGCAGTTAGTATGCTAAGGAAAGATTTGAAAACATGGAAAATATCATTATTTTGTGTGTGGTTATTGTTGTTGTTATATATTTATAAATCTTCCAATTGAATTCATGGAAATATATTTTCTGCCCCACTCCCCCGCCCCCCGATTCCTCAGCAGTGAATCACATTCCATGGCATGTATTTGCACATATTAATAATTTATTTTCTACCATTTTTGATAAAAAATCAATTTAAAAAATGTGTAAGAAAGGTAATTCTTATGTCAAGGACATAAACAGTGTGTGTAATTTTTGAGAGCAGAGGAAGGTGCTATCTTTGAGCACAACAGATTGGGAATGTCTAGTGTTGTCCCACATAGCATCTTAGCCTCAGAGACTGTCTGGTGGAGTCCTTACCCATAAGGTGTGTAAGGAAGGAAACCCCTTCTTTTTTAAATTTCCTACCTACACCCTTCTTTTTTAAATTTCCTACCTACACCCATGTGTGTAGAACAGAACAGTGAAAATGTTCTGGAAGGCCTTTAAATGCCATTTTGGTAGTCAAGATAACCCCAAGACTAATTGTCCATCTGCATATCACTACCTGGCAGCCCTGCTGACCTTGAGTCTCATACTTTGTAAAGCTGGATTTTTATTTTGTAATTTTGCTTGTTTACCTTTTGATATAATTGCTCAGTTGTTTCCTGTTGCTATGATTTTGTACTTTATGTATATTTTACCCTGTTTATTTTTATTATTTTGTCCCCCACTCTGAGATTGAAGAGCAGGCTATTGGTACTGCAAGCAAGCAAGCAAACAAACAAACAAATAACTAACCAAGCAAGCAAGCAACAAACCATGATGACTATGTTCTGCCTCCGTGGTCAGAGGCAATGATGCTTGTGACTGCCAGTTGCTGGAAACTGTAGGTGGGGCAAGTGCTCTCGCTGCTCAGGTCCTCCCACCAAAGATGAGCATAAGTGCTCCACTGACCACAGCCTCTCTAATATCATGGAGAACACCAAGAGGAGTGCTGCTAGTTGTTCTCTATGTTACAGGGCTCCAAATGGCCTCAACTAGAATCCAGGCATTTGGTGTCATTCCACAGAATCTTCCATTGTGTGGAAGATTCTCCCTTCAAAGATTCAGCAGGCCTTCTCACTTTTGACTTCCAGGCATTTATTGACAAGCCATTGCAGCTATTTAATGATTATTAGTACTGATTTTAAAGATGTTTTATGTTTTAGTGTCATATACCACTCTGATACATTATGATATGGTGGTACAGAGATAGAGATACAGAGAGAGAGAATTTGGCGACCTCGTATATGGAATGCATGTCAACCTCCAGTTACACCACCTGCATTGTTATTAAGTGCCTCAAATCATTTGCATGCTATCTTGCCTTCTAAAATCTTCAAGTAGCAAGCTTACCGTAATCTGTACCAGAAAAAAATGGCTTGTCTTATAAAATGAAAAGGAGGGGGGCAATCAAAGTAGCACCTCTATTTGGCTCCACTCCGTTATTTTTAAGAAAGTCATCAGTGTCACCCAAACATATGGCATCTATCTATAGAATGTGCTCTTGTGACTTAACTGTTTGTACTTTCCTTATGGCTCTTTGCACATTTCTCCTGATGCATCTGCAGTACTGTCAGCCTGAAACAGGTGTTAAGAGGCAGCAATACTGGAGAAAGTGATTTCACAAAGAACAAAATAAAGGAAATGGAGCTAGAGTTAGGGATGGGGTGAACTCCCTTGGTCTGATTCGCAACTGGGATTGGGAAACTGAACTACACTTCTCCCAACATCTGGGGAAACAGCTTGTTTTAAGTCCTATTCTGATCTAGATTGAACCTCACCACACACACCAATGTCATCAGGAATGCAATGTGATCTGATCCATCCCACAAACTCTCTCTGCTCACTTCCATCCCCTTCGAGCTCACCATCCCCTTCGAGCTCACCTACATACTTACCTCCTCCATGTCTACTTGTTTTGACCCATGTACTTGCCTGCTGCCTCGCTACCTCCCTTCAGTTTCCCCTTTCAAATCAACCTCTTGCACTCCTCCCAGGCTCCCACACTACTATAGCTATTAGGTGCACTGGGGAAATTAAACTTCCCAGTGCGCCTTTTAGCAACATTATTTTTATTATTAATTAAATGTGTATACTACCCTTCATCCGTAATTCTCAGGGTGAATATAAAAAACACAAAATACATAATTAAAAAAAGAATAAATGCAAACCAAAAATCTCCCTCTGCTGGTCCTCCAGTATGTTGATTTAGTTTTAGATTCTCATTCTGGTCTGTTCTAGTTGACTGGAGGAATGCACCTTTGGGGGAGAAGTCAAACTGTGGGAAGGTTACAGCACGTGCTGTGCCTATAGAAACCAATATGGGAGAGGCATGTTTTGTTGCAGCTGGAGCAGATAAAGGTGTCTGGTTGTGTTGCTGCAGATACACCATGGCATTTCTTCTCTCTGCACTCCTCCCAGTGGTCATTCCTCCTCTTGTCACTGCTATGGATCCATGGCCTGCCTGCCTGTCTCCAGATATTGTGGTAATCTGCAAAGGATTCCCACACAGTACGGTTGATGTTGTCAGAGTTTGTCTGCCAATGGGCCGGATGCTGGATGTCAGCTCCCTGTAGAGCGCTTCCTCAGGGACCCTGCCATCTTCCATTCTGCACAAGGAGACATATTGCCCCCATATCATGTAAGTGACACATGGCACGAAGCCATAGGCTTAAAAAATGAAATAAATGGCTGCAGGTATAAACGGAGGGGAGAAACTGCTTAACACCTTCTTGCTGTTTCTTCTAATCAAATTCCAGCAGTGGCTGGAGTAGCTGGGTGATGGCACTTTTACTACTGTTACTAACATTATTGCAGCTAATCAGAAGGGGGAAGTCAGTATCTTTGACAAACAATTGTCAGGATTCATTCCCATCCAGACCTTGAACCTGAAGAACAAGAGGAAACAGGATCCATGACCAGTGGCCTGCATAGCAGAACAAAGGGCTGCTTGGGAGGATTATAATTTACTATTACTTTTTTGGTAATAGTCCCCCCCCCCATGTGCTTGGGTGTTTTTCAAAATAATAAAATAAAATAGTACTGATATTTTAGATTGCCGAAAGCCACCCTGAGAGATGCATAGGCACTGGGAAGATGGCGAAGAAATTGTTCATATAAATGTCAGCCAGAATCTTCTCCAGCATTCTGGAGTTGTGCAGCAGAGATTCAGGGGTTATTTCGTGGACAGACCAATGTGAAATGGGATCCCCAAAGGTTGAAAGTTTGAATGCAACTCTATGACACTATTCCAATCATGAAGCCTTTCTGAATTGCAGCAATATGGCACAGTTGTCTTCTTCAGAAGTGCTTTCCTTCACATGCAACATTAAGTACAAATCTCATTTTCTCTCTTTCGCGACACTGTTAACCTCTTAAACAAGGTAATATCCACAGTTCTATGAGCAACTTTTCCTCTGTCAAATAAAGCACTGAAAATTAAATCGATGCAATTCATAGCTGCATACCAAATCTGGTGAAATAACTGCAAGCCATCATCATTATGCCAGGAGATTATACTTTTATTACTGGGAGCATTCTTGGAATACAGCTTAATACGAGTCAATAAATCTCTCATTAAGTAGAATAGCAATGGTGCTGGAACATCAATAAGCATTTTCTTTTAATTAATTAGCATCTGTGTCTTATGTTTGCAAAACTCCAGGAGGAGCTGTTAAACCAAAAAGAAAAACAATACCCGCATTCCACTTTCTTTATTTTCCCCCTTTCTCTATTCTTATGCTCTCATCTTCAGAAAGCTACGGTCACATCCACACCATATATTTAAAGCACATTTAAAACAAATGGCTTCCCCTCAAAGAATCCTGAAAACTGTAGTTTGTTATGGGTGCTGTGAACTGTAGCACTGTTGGGGGTAAACTAGAGTTTCTGGGATTCTTGTGTTTTTAATGTATGGTATGGATGTGACCATTCACTAACTGATCTAAGCAAGAGTGTCAAAGGTGACACAATATTCTATTCTGGTTGTGTTAGTTGCACTTTGGGACTTAAATCAGTCCCATCACATTAATTCCAGTAGGATATAACTACAACTAACTTGGGACGCGGGTGGCGCTGTGGTTAAAAGCCTCAGTGCCTAGGACTTGCTGATCAAAAGGTCAGCGGTTCAAATCCCCGCGGCGGGGTGCGCTCCCGTTGCTCGGTCCCAGCGCCTGCCAACCTAGCAGTTTGAAAGCACCCCTGGGTGCAAGTAGATAAATAGGGACCGCTTACTGGCGGGAAGGTAAACAGCGTTTCCGTGTGCTGCGCTGGCTCGCCAGATGCAGCTTTGTCACACCGGCCACGTGACCCGGAAGTGTCTCTGGACAGCGCTGGCCCCTGGCCTCTTAAGTGAGATGGGCGCACAACCCTAGAGTCGGACACGACTGGCCCGTATGGGCAGGGGTACCTTTACCTTTACCTTACAACTAACTTAGGATATGGTGATGCTTGGTGATGCTTTCAATTCTTACCCATTCCAGCATAAGGTCCCAGGGTAGGGGATGCAACTTTAACAACAGTGTAAAACAAATGAACAGCTGCATGACAGAGGCAGATTTAGGGAAGCACAGCCAGGGCACTGAGCTGGGAGGCCGCCGCAGCGGTAACCACAACAATGATTTAGAATAGGAGGCTAGAGGTTGGAGAGGGGATTTTGGAGTCACAGAGGCTGCTGCTGAAATTTGAAAGTCCAAAGTACATGGGAAGAATGAAGGTGCAGATACACCAATGTGGGATAGAAATTCCACAATTTAGGGGCTGTCAGTCCACCAAGTGTATGTGGGCAGTGGAACTACTGAGGGTGGGGTCCCTCCACTGATCTCAACACCCCTAGAGGGTTTGTAGGGAAGGAGACATTTCTTCAGACTTGAGCCTATCTGTTTCAATGAGGCTATTCAAACAGTAACTCAGCTGAATATCACCTTTAGTCTCTGTAGAATATGGCCAAATCAGAGCAGCATGATTTTACCCATTTACTGGGAGAAAAGCCCATTGGAGTTGATGGGTTTACTTCTGAGTGGACATGTATAAAAAGGTGTTTTTAACCTGGCATTTTTTATTTACTTCAAAAGTGCTAATCTGATTGGGGAAATGATGCCAGGGTTTACCTGGCACATTTTGTATCGTTTTTCTTATCAAATTAGTGGTTTTGAAGTACATAAAAGATGCCAGAATATTCAGCATTTACTCATTTCCCAAACATCGCATCTGTTTTGGCCCAAAGCCTCAGATTTAGGTATACTTGCATAGCAGAAGGGCAAAAGCTCAGTGGCAAAGCATCTGCTTGGAATGTGGAAGGTCCCAGGTTCTAGCCCAGTCATCTCCAACTAGCACAAGGAATATCCCATGTCTGAAATGCTGGAAAGCCGCTTCCTGACAGTGTAGACAATTCTGAGCTACATATACAAATGGTCTGGCTCAGTATAAGGCAGCTTCCTATGTTCTACCGGTTATTACAAAAAGAAGTAAAGAGGATTTTAACTGGCATCATTTTTCTATTAAACTAAAACATTAAATACATGTCTGCAATGTTCTAACAATTTATTTTGTGTAGGCTGGGCTCTACTGGGATTTGAAACTAATTCAGTGTGTAGCATAGTCATAAAGCAAAATAAATATTATACATCTATTTACTGTAGCGAACTGGATTGCCTCATGATAAAGATATCAAATCCATATGAATAGATGAAGCTATTCAGAGCGCTGGTCTACCTATCCCAGTCTTGTCTGATCTCCATAGCATAGTGTGTTATGCTATGGAGATAAGACAAGACTGGAATGTGACATAATAAGAAGCCATAAACAGCAAATGTGTGGAGGGCAATGGGATTGTACCTGCTGCTCCCTGTGCACAATTTCTGCATGTTGAACAACAGCTTCGTGTATGGTGTCTTTACTTTGTGTATGCATGGTCTGGGGTCTGGATGTGCTCTGCATGCAAAGCTAATACTCTATCACTGAGCAGCAGCCTGCGAGAAGAATTTACTTCCACACCACCTTCTTCTCCAGGCAAAGACCACCTTTTAAATAAAACATGGGATGAAACAAGTAACTCATATCCAGTGCCTAGTTAGGGACCTACCATTGGATCAGCAGCTTTGATGTGATAGAATCCTGGGTGTGGTATTTGCCACAGCTTAAACTCAAAACTGTTGTAATGTACAGTTACTGACTCACACTTGTGTGCACGGACAGGTTAGCCTAAGCCCTAAGCTCAAGTAACCAGTGGGAGGGACAAAGCAGGTTCCCAGCAACCTTTCTTCCCTCCCTCCCCACACTTTTTCTGACTTCACTGATAGTGGTGGTCAAGCAATAGCTCCCAGCTGAAGAAAAGCCATGTGAATGAAAACTATTTCTAAATAGGATTTTCTAGCCAGCTGTAACATCTGAAACCCTGTGGGCAAAATCTACACTTACTTGCAAAGCTAAGTGTCTGCAATTTATTCTAGTCTAAGTATTTTCATGAGGAACATTTGTTTAGAACATTGCTTTCAGTCCAAGGAAAATGAACCCTGGGTAAGCATCTGGAACTCCTGCAATCTCACAGCACTTGGAGATTGGAGTGGCATGCAACATAAAGCATGTGCTCCAACACTGAACTATGGTACTTCTCAACACAATCCGACTTTTATAGGGAGTCAGAAAAGAATGCACCAGAGTGAGCCCTTACAGATAGAATGCTTTCTGCATTTTTAGACCATGTATAGCAAAATATGAGAGCTGGAAATCTAGGAGGCCAACATGGTAGCATCCTATCCCTTTTGTTCTGGACTTCAGAGGTAACAAAATCCTGTAAGTATGCTTATGCTGCCAGCTTAATAAGAATAATAGAATGTCTCAGGGCATGAGGAGGTCATAAGGGTTAGAAGCTGTGCAGAGATGCTGATAATCATCCCTAAAAGGCTTTTTAAGGACTTTATCAAGAATTCCATTTCTTCATTTAATAGAAATTCATGTCCCACTATCCTTGACCTGTACTCAATGCGACATCTGAATGACAGGATAGAGCACTTGTTAGCCACCTTGAGGCCCATCAGGAGAAAAGATAGAGTATATAATAATGATAATAGTGATACACATGCTAAGAAACAAGCAACGAGTTCTTGACCCTACTCTTTCCTTACACACTAGGAGCACAGTAAGAGAGCATTTATCAGAAGTGACATTTTAGATGAACCTTCCCAATTTGGTGCCATCAAGATGGTGTTGGACGAAAACTCTCAACATTCCTGAACATTGGCTATGCCAGCTTAGACTGATGGGATTTGGGCTTGGCTATCAGAAGGTCTGTGGTTTGAATCCCCGCGACGGGGTGAGCTCCCGTTGCTCAGTCCCAGCTCCTGTCAACCTAGCAGTTTGAAAGCACGCCAAAAAGTGCAAGTAGATTAATAGGTACTGCCCTGGTGGGAAGGTTTAGCCAGAAGCGGCTTAGTCATGCTGGCCACATGACCCGGAAAACCTGTCTACGGACAAACATCGGCTCCCTCGGCCTGTAAAGTGAGATGAGCGCTGCAACCCCAGAGTTGTTCGCGACTGGACTTAACTGTCAGGGGTCCTTTACCTTTACCTTTTTTTAAGGCTAGCAATGGGCAGATGGACAGCTACATTGCCTATCTTAGGAGGCTAGAAAAGAATAGGGAAGAAGGTCGCTGGAGATAAGGATCCTTCCAGTTTACACCAAATACCTATCTGTTCCATCACCCCATTTTCTATTAATAATGAAACAGATGAATATCACAAGCAAGGAATAAAAGTAATTGGCTACCACTGCTCTCTGTCCAAAGTTTTATTTATGATAGTGTTTCACTTAATTGTTCAATACTTGGTGGTGGTCTTTTAAATGTGAATATTTATCTATTGATGGCTGCATCATTGTAAGACGACTTGCCTATGTGAATGTGACTTCACAGGTTATTAACACTACAAACTTAACTTGTAGCAACATCTCAAATGTGGTCAGTTCACATATTCAGCCTCTGGGTGAGCAGCTATCTGCGGACATCTCTGAACCTATCTATGATTCTGTTGCATTTTCACTGCTCAGAAACTGCAACCAACCATATAAATTACAATTTGACTTAGGCAAGAATGAAAATTCCCTGCATTACAGCACTGTTCTGTCTTTTGCAGTGTGTCAAGATTAATAACATAAACCCTCAGTCCACTGTTCTATGAAAATGCCTTATTTCTTTGGCAAAAGCAAGCATGGAAGAGGTGAATTCTTTCAGCTGCAAGATACTGGAAAATAGAAGTGAAACCTTCATTGCGAGTGGCACACCTCTCCTTAGCGTCAAAAAGATTACCCCATTGTATTCTCTCTATTGACTTTATGAGGCTTAGAATAGGGTTCCACTAGATAAGAAGATTGGGATATCATAAAGGTTACTGTCAGCTCAGTCCCAGCTTCTAGTCATTCAATACGAATTTATGAATGTTTTCTGACTCTTCTTTAACTTATACATTACATGCTGTTGGGGTTCATAAAGAGTATGGCTATTGCTCCAGTTCTCCTTCCTGCTGCTACCATCAGTATTCAACTGAAAGTTCCTTCCCATCCAGTGCCAGATTTACATATAAGCAAAACAAGCTATAGCTTAGGGCCCCACCCTCTTGCCCCACCCCCAATTCACTATTAATATACTTCTTCCTAATTGTATTTCAGTTCAACAATTACTTTGATAAAATACATATTTTGTTATGTGCAAATGGCTTTAGATACCTATTATGTCCATAAATTACCATACAGCATATATTCAACACAAAAAAACAGCAATAATTTGTTGTTGACAAAGGACAGCTGAACATATAAAGGGCCCCATTACCTTCAGTAGCTTAGAGCATCATCAAACCATCAAACCTGTTCACATCCCATTGCGGTTCTGCTTGGGCAAAATGAAAATAGAACAAGTAGGTAGGAGTGGGGATGAAATGTTGCCTAAAATTATAGCAGCTATACTACTTTGCCTAAAACAAATCTGAAAGTTAGTTTTGAAATTTCTGTAAGGCAAATGTTGGGAACTTCAGGACCAGGGGAGAAATGCAACTTGGCAGGTCTCTCTGTCTGTTCCTCAGGACCCTTCTCAAGTCACACCACTTCCTCAATCTCAACCCTCTCTCCATCCTCCATAACATATGATTAATGAGGATTTAAACCCCAAATCAAACACATAATTTAAGAATACAAAGAGAGGAATTCAGAAGGCAGAAATGGGGCGGTGTTTCACATTGCAGGTTTTATGTACCTGTGCCTACAAGGGTTCAAGATGGGGGAGGGGTGCATTTCTTTTCCTCCTAAGGCCCACATCCTTTCCTGAAGAGATAGTGGTTCCCTGAGGATGCTGGCTGTGAGAGGTTCCAGCCAGATCCACCATGGTGGACATGTTATCAAGTGGTTCTGAGAAGTGATTAGGTCCTCAGTTGGTGCCTGAGTCTGTTCCTGACAAATCAATAGTCAGGAACATGTATGTATGAGACTTCCAGGCTTCCCTGACTCCTTTCTCCTGAATCAGTGCCCTGGTTCCTGCTTGAATCATGTTCAAATACTGCTTTCTACTAAAAAAAGAAAGGAAGAAAGCAATTTACAGCCAAGTAATAAAATCACATAAGCATATTAAAAATAGGTTTTACACTGCAATCATATCATTTGTGTTTCTCAAACGTCTGATAAATGTCTCAAATGGCCAAAAGAAAGGAAAGTAAGCAGCTTTGTTCTTAATTTGGAAACATAAATTCTCAGCATACAGTGATAACAGAGGGGTGTTCTGTACCTTCTAATCTGGTTCAACGTTTCATCTGCAATGAAATTTCAAGAGAAATTTGAAATACCCATGTATGGGAAAACCCCAGGAATTTTGAGCAGAATATACTATATGGAAATCCAGTCCATGCTCTGAAAAGAAGAGGCTGAAACAATGCCGAAATTTCCCATCATTTCCATGCCAGCAGATCAAGGGTTCATGTCAAGAGGCGATAAGCCATAATTGGGAGAACCAGATTGTTTGTTGCTTAGATTGGTTGTGTCCAGTTCAGAACTAAGTAGGCTAAGTTATTAAATTCTAATCACTTGGTTGAACAAAAGCTTCCTTCATAAATCATTCCTTAATAGCCTGTCCAAAATTTCTTAAAGGTGCTGCAGCTGCACTGCAGGAGTGTTCAGCCAGTCAGATTTTAATTATTGAAATGATGCAGCTCAAAGTTAGTTCAGGAAATAAATCCATCCTGGGTGTGGCAATGCTATGTTACTTAGGTATTGACTGATCAACCGCTTGCTGTGGTTCATTACCACCGATACAGACAGCATTACACTTCCAGCTCAGGGATCTGCCAGATATCTTTCTGGTTCAATGTAGGGGGCAAATGAATGGATTGGTTGAAATATTTATATCATACTGTTTGATCTATAATACCCACATTGTAGATAACAAACTTCTTAAGATATTCAGGAGATCAAAATTAGGGATTTTAAGTAGAACCTGCTGAATTGTCACGTCCTGAAGCAACATACAAACTGAAACACAGCTATCCAATATCTGACTTTTGTGATACAGTTCTCAAAAAACAACAAAAAGGGATACAAAGAAACATATATCAGGGAAAGTGAGCACAAAAATCCCTATATTATATTACATACAAAAGGCATATATTAAGCAAAATCCAAATAAACCTCTGCAGAACTTTTTTTTTTAAAAAAAAGTAAACTGATGTGAGCACAGGAAGAATTAAATAAAGATTGGGAAAACTGAGACAATCCAGAATTGACAGATTTCTCCCCAGTTTCCACTCCATACATTCTATTTGATGCGTATTTGTTTGTCTGCTTTTACATTGCCATCCCCACCCCCTCAGCATAGTGATTTCAGCCAATCTAAGAGGCCATGTAGTATTATGATGTCTTAATGCTATACTATTAGCACCAAAGAGAGCAATTGGAGCCAGTTCAGAGTGAGAGTAATGACCGCTCCCCACCTCAAATGGGGGGGTCACTTTTTGTGGGGTCGCACGCAGCCCCTTGATCCTACACAATCCCGGCAATGTAGCTTGTCTTCACCTTCCCAAGCTGGATACCTGGAGGTTCCCGCCCAACCTCAGACAGTTAGCCAACCCCAGCTGTGGAGGTGTTGCTTGGGGAGTTGACCAGGTAGGGTTAGGACCTCCCTGCACGCACAGTAGAGGGTGGAACATACCTGGGAGTCCTCAGTCAGCTCCAGAGCTTCTCCCACCCTGCCCTCCCTCAGTTTACACCTTCCTTTTGCAGGTTAACCTCTTCTTTACAGGTATGCAGGCATTGCTACAGTCATTGATGGTAGCTGTTGAAGGACCGGGAAGGAATTTTTCTGCATTGGCAGGTTTTGCCTTCCCCATAGCAAAATGTCACAACTTTGGCGGTTTCAGGCCTTGGGCTTAAGCCTTTAGTCTATCTTCCCTAAATTGGCAGCGGCAGTCCCAGGGTTCCCAGTTAAAGGGGTTGTGTGGAAGGGAGTAACTGGCCATATGCTATTAGGTTGTCAGTGCTCTCCCCTGTGTTGCGGCGAAATGGGGTGGTGGTGGTGAGCTCACTGTTTAAACATGTTTTCCAGAGCCAGCCCAATCCCCACACAGTTTGGATAACCCTGATGTTCCCCAGATCCCCACCTGGGGACTGGGAGGAATAAACGCCCAATGCCTAAGCTAAGGTCTCCCTAAATCTGAAAGTTTAATAAAGTTGTGGCCTGGGGTCGGGGGAGTCTCCGCCTGACCACACAATGCTTCATCTGTAACACTGCCTTCACTCTGAATGGGCGAGCAACTTTGTCTCATTCCAGTTATACATGCCATCATTTCAATTCCGAACCTAGCATCCAAAGAATTACTTGAGAAGCACCCACAGGCTTACATGCACTTTGAACAGTGAATTGTCACTCCCTTCATGCCATATTACAAACTGCTTTCAAAACTCTACTCAAAAGAACTTTGCCTTGTGGCCATCATTCAGGAATCATTTAAATCTGGGGGGGTCACTAAACTAATTCTAGAGGTTTGTTTCCCCTGCTAAAATATCTACAAACAAAAGAAGAAATGGTGTATTCATCTGAAATTGCAGCAGCATGAGTAATGGCCCTCCAACTTGTTTGCAATTTGGCAATGGGCTGGGGAGAGGAGGACCATTAGCCACACACATTGGGTGGGTCACCAAAGCCAGCTTATTGCATATCTTTGTACAGTGGATGTGGGTTACAGACAGCATGGCTCTACTAAGGGGAATAAAGTGTGAAATAAATGAGTAGCTGGTCTGAAAGAGGGCAGCAGAGTGAGTGTGGGGTCATCAAAAACACAGCAAATTGTGGCACTTCCTAGTATTATGGTGGAAGTGTAAATCAGATCATGATGTTACTTGTATCATGGTTTTGGGGTCATTCCATAGGTCTTTCTGATGCATTGGTTCCATGATAAATTATACATCTTTATTATTAATGTATGAGACAGTAGTGATGGAAATTTGTAGCTCTAAAGTTTCTGTCAGAAAAGGTTCCCATTCCTTCCTTTGACTTGTCTAGCTCTTTTTTCTCCTTTTTGCATATTTAAATCAGAGCTGAAATGAGTAGCTTTTGGGGGGAGGGATGGTTGGTGAAAGATGCTTTGGGGATGTTCTCTCTTACCCAACCCCAGCCTCTTTTCTCTTTTCCAGGAATATAGAAAAGTTCAGAACTGGTTTTCAGGGTTATATTCCATTAGAGCAGAGCAGCTTATGCTGCCTTTGTTAAAAACTGCTTATGCATTTAAATGTAGAGGAGGGGTCATTTAGAAGTTACACTCAGCATTATCAGTGAGAAGGGCCTTCTCCACACATGCATATAGTTTGTGCAACTCTTGAGAATAGTTCCATTGCCAAAACTCATAACTAAGTCTGAGCCAAATGTTCTAATTTGAAAACTTTCTGGTGAAGTTTTGGTTCCAATTTTGGCTGGCATGGTGAAAAAATGTCCTAAAACCACACCATTCCTTCTTACTCCCTGTTCTCCCCAAGGTGGTGAACTCCATCCCATGTCAGGATTCAGCTATGCTCATGCATGAGGTATCATTGGAGGAGGGTGAACATTGCCCTCATGAGGATTTCTCCACCTGTAGCTACCCTGAGGAGATGGTGGATTGAGACAAATGCATGTTGTTCCTGGCTTGCTCACCAGCGCTTATATACTTGTGGGTTGTTAGGGTTAGGGTGCTGGACTCTCACCTGGGACACCAGGGTTTGAATCCCTGCTCATCCCATGAAGCTCACTGGGCAGCTTTGGGCCATTCATAATCTTTCAGTTTAATTTACCTCATAGGGTTTGTTGTGAGGGTGAAATATATCACCTTGAGACCACTGGAAGAAAAAAAGTGGTATATCAATGTATTTGTCCAGCACATCCCAGCCAACTTAATTCTTTATTGACAAAAGCACACACTTATCACAGCTTTTAAGGTGCACTTTGGACACCCACACGCTTCCAGCATCTTTATAGCTGTTTTCCTGGTTTGTGCCTGGTGGAACAGTTGAAGTAACAGTGGGACCATAACTCCCAGGATTATGTACCCTCATCTGATGGACTATGCACATGCAACCAGAGACATTGACTGCTTAGATCTTTCCCCTTCCCCACACCCTGGCTCCTGCCTCGTGGGTGTCATCAAACTCATAAATCGCTGGCCCCCTCTCCCAGGTCCACCTTCAGCCTCATGCCTCTGTCACACATTCATCAGAGCCCTGCTAGTCCCTGACAGTAATACATAACCATACTTATAGCTCCTACCCTTTAGAATTCCCTCCAATTACATTTTAATCTTTTTTCTTTCTGGAACCTACTGAAAACCTTCCTCTTTCAGCAAACTTTCTAGGTAGAATTCTTCATCCCAGTCTCTATCTGTATTGGAACTATTTGCTAACTGATTTATATGCAGAATTTTTTTAAAAATAGTTTTTATACATGAAAGTATTTAAATTGCTTTATTTGCAGAATTGTTTTTCACCATTTTTATACTTCTCATTCATGTAACCTGCCTTGGGACTTCTGATGCAGCAACAACATCCAGATCAGAGGAAAAGAGACCTAACATCAACCAAGGCCAGATCTATACAGATATTTAAAAAATGCTATTAAAAATCATTATGGGGGTGGGGGACTCCCAAGGCAATCTGTCACTGACTTTGGATTCTGCTCTACAGTGCTACCTAGTGCCATATTTTTATAACACATTTTTAACATTATAAGTTGACCTGTGTAGCTGAGTCCCAAGTTCCCTGTCTCTGCTGCAGCCTTAAGAGACAGGAACAGGGAATCTTTGACCCTCCAGATGTTGCTGGACTCCCACTCCCATACGCCCTAGTCAGCAATAAGCCCTAGTCAGCATGGTCACTATTAAAAGGATGATAGGAATCAACAACACCTGGGGAGCCACAGGTTCCTCATCTCTGCTATAAAAAAAACCCTGTCCAAGCATG
This sequence comes from Podarcis melisellensis, assembly GCF_964234715.1. Taxonomy (NCBI): domain Eukaryota; kingdom Metazoa; phylum Chordata; class Lepidosauria; order Squamata; family Lacertidae; genus Podarcis; species Podarcis melisellensis. The sequence continues at coordinate 43,627,681 of NC_138547.1, read as the reverse complement.
AGTGGGACTGTGGAGAAACTGGAAGCTGAATGTTGCAAGAGATTTTAAGTCTATTTCTCTTGCTTGGTAATTTTTGCAGAACTGCCAGCTGGTAATATTTCTTTCTAGATGTTGTGACTATGGGAGAGATGTTTCTGGGAATAGGGTTAACAAAAAAAAAAGTATTTTTAAGTATGTTGAAGTCTCATCGGGGAGACAAATATTCCTAATTCAGGTAACTACACATGTCAATGTTATAGAAAGAATCTTCTATTTAATGACTTTAATGAAATAAACCATCTGATTCCAGATAGAAAGTGAGAGTCTATTAAAACCTTTTGGGGAAACTTGGGAGTGAAAAGGCTGAATAAACTCATCATAGGAACTTCTGATAAACTGCCACTTGGAATTGTAAATCTATTTGTCAAAATACCTTAGAGAGAGACACTCTGTTTTATCTTGCTATATAGATTGCTAAGCTATTTCCCCCGCAAGCACTATTACCCTTTGAACAGAGCTGTATTATATATTTATACTTGCTAAGCATAAGCCAAGTTAGAAGAGAGTCCCTACAGTTTCAAAAGATTTTGAATAGCATTTGTGTGTGTGTTGGGTTTTGTTTGTTTGTTCGTATGCAAGGAAAACAGTCTCCCTGGAATAGACTTACTTTGGTCATGGGCACTTTCTGTGCCCTTTAACCCAAGCAGAACAAGAGCCACATCCAGGTCATATTCATACTATATATTTTAAACACTGAACAGTCATGGCTTCCCCCAAATTGTTATGGGAGCTGTAGTTTGATCAGGGTAATCAGAACCATTAGGTGGCTCCTACTACTCTCAAAGCACTACAATTCAGAGTGTTTTAACAACCAATCTCTCTTCCCAGGGAACTCTGGGAACGCCCATCAAGTTTTGTTGTCCTTGTCCTTCAATCTGGCTAATACAGTGCTTTTGCTCTAATACAGGAAGTCAACTCTGGACATGGCAAGGAAGGGACTGGAAATTGAGACAGTGGCAAACAGGGAAAGCCTATGCATTCATTTTCATTGCATACATTCCTGGATTGATTGCACTGGAGTATGGCTACAAAGTAGTTCTGTCAAAGGCTTCATGGGGTGGGGAAATAGGTTTGGAGATGTGATTTGAAGAAAGAGGGATAGCATCATGTTGTGGGAGGCAGAGGATAGCCCAATATTATTATTTTACCTGCCTGAAGCAAAGGACATTGTGGTGTCCCTGCCTGCTCCCATTCCATGTGAAGAAGCTGACATGCTTCAACATGGCTGATGGAGGAGCACTCCCCACTGCACTTGGAAGCAGCAACCTCACACAGTCCTGTCCTCTAGCAACTTGCCCCTCAGCAAAGACTGCCACCTAATGGACTAGTGTAATGCACTGCATGTGGAGCTGCCCTTGGGTATCATCCAGAGACTGCAGCTAGTGCAGAATGCATCTACTAGCCTGGTATATGGTGCAACCTGATGGGGACATGTGCAGTTGGCCCTGAAAGTGGTGCACTGAGCTTCTTACCCACAGCATTAGAACCTCACTTGGTCACTGCACAAGTTGAAAGTGCTGGAAAGAATTTTTTCCTCCTAACCATAATTAGTCCCTTGGTGGTAGTGGTGGTTTTGCCTTTTATTTTATCCCCTATGCATAGGTGGCTACAAAGACAGACAGATCATACCTAGTTTTTCTTTGTAAGCATTAAGGGCAATCACTGCTTGAATGAAAACATTATAAAATGACATTCCAGATGCCATTAATTAAAGGTGCAATTCATCATAGCCATAACAACCATTCATACTCATGCTTTGTTGGGCAGGACAACACTCCCCCTCTGCAGGATTTCTGGATTGCAGTAAATAAAGTTGAGCCACTTCTCCTGCTCTCTTAAATAAAAATATATTTTAAAAAAATTGTGTGTGCGTGCGTGTGCACACACATGCATGCATATTGCATAATTGCATCGTGATTCTGCAGTGGATTCAGCATGGTCCATTGCTGCTATATAGCGGCCCATTATAGATGGAAACAAAGAAGTGTAAAAGTGAGGGGAGGCATTGATTGTGAATTCTCAGAAGGTATTTTATGAACAATTCCCTTTTTTTGCTTTTGGTACGCTTGACTTCCACTACAATTTCTTCTTGAAAAGAAGAGGGGAACTTTATATCTCTCTGCTGTGCACAGCAAAATCTGGTATTCTATTACTATAACTCAGAAAAAGTGTGAAGGACTTAGATAGGAAATAGACTCATAGCTGTTTCGGAGGAGAAGTGGAAACAGAAGTATTTTTCAGTGCTTCCTCTTGCTTGTTTAACAAGGCTACACTTGTGTAACCCACACTCCACATTTAGTTTCACGTGAGTCTATTAATTTCATTTGGCATGACTAAGTCCCCATTCACACCATACAATTAAAGGACCACGATACCAGGATAAACAGTCATGGCTTCTACCAAAGAATTCTGGGAGCTGGGAGTTGTTAAGTGCAGCTCTGTGAGGGTAATACGGACCTCCCTACAACTTTCAATGCTCTTAACAAACTACTGCTCCCAGGATTCTTTGTTTGTTGGGGGTGGGGTGGGGAAGCCATGTTTATTTCCACTGGCATCATAGTGACTGTGGCCTTCGTCATACTCAAAGCAGGCCAAATGAAATTAATAGACATGGCTTACTTAAGTCCCTTAATTACAGTGGGTCTTCTCTGGATAGAAGTGAGTTGGAAACAACCCGTGCATTGCATGTGCATTTTAAAAGTATTTCATTCACTGTGGTATTTCTCAGCCTTCATTTACTATAAGGCCTGGGGTGGGGTATAGCAATATAGCTGTGTAATTAAAAATAAAATAAAATCATTTCAATAAGAAATTTCAATTGGCTTCAAACAGGAAGCCAATAAGTTGCTGTTTAATGTTTCTTGTAAGCCACTTTGGAAAGATTTGTAACCTGAAAGGCAAGGTAGAAATAATGGCAACGGATGGATGAAACTGCTATGTGAACAAGATACTGTGAAGATGTTGCAGCCATCAGATATACATAAAATACTTCCCCTGTTTGCAATATATCACGCAAGCAGGGAGGGGGGGGGAAAGAGGTTTTCCTTCTCTCGTCAGCAGATGAAGGGGCTTATTCCCTCTTTGTCTCTTTCCATGCTCAAAATCTAAACCTTTTAAAATAATGTTTTTGCTACGGTTTTCATTTTGCAAAAATGTTTCAAGCTGAACTTCACTTGAACCTCTGATGCACTGTGACTGAAGCCTTGTGAAATTGAATCTGATGTCTAATTCAGTTTTATTTTAACTGGTTTATCCCTTCAAAGGATCTCTGAATTAGAGTAACAGAACTGACACATGTTATCTTCCAACTCAGTAGCTTTCTGCTTGTAATTTTGCACATTGGATAGAACTGGCATGCAAGACACAAGAGCAAGGGCACAGTTGTTTCCTTGAAAGTAAAAACCAGTGTTCATATTGCTGAGAATACAGTAGGATCTAATATTTGTACTTGTTTTTAATGGACCCAGCCTGGATAGTTCAGTTGGTTAGAGCATGGTGCTGATAACCCAAGGTTGCAGGTTCAATCCCTGTATGGGCCAACTGCATATTCCTGCAATTCAGGGGGTGGGGCTAAATGATCCTTAGGGTCCCTTTCCAACTCTATGATTCCATGATTCCCTCCCAGCTTCACCTTCTGTTTTATAAGCTTATGCTGGAGAGCCTGTTTTATAGCCTGAGGTCCACATTCCCTCATGGGTAATTTTCCAGTGGCCGCTGGTGGGGGTGAGGTCTAGTGGCAAATGTTGGTGGGACAAGAGGTGTTGTTTTTACCTTTGCACAGTAAAAGACAGAGGTTTCTACTTATGGCCACATGTCACCAACTGTCATAGGCTGCTTGGCCACAGAGGAATGATGGGAGGAACCAGCTAGGAAACCCCAAAGGGAAGATGGTTTAGAGCCTGAGCATTGGTGAGATGATAATGAGTGGTCAGAGGGAGGAGACTGGGATAAGGAGGTGTCAGAAGTGGCAACAGTGGTGAACAGGGGGAGTCTGTGTCAGGGAGAAGTCCAGAATCAAAAGCTGAAGCTGAAGCTGAAGAGGAGGGAGTCCAAGAGGCAGAGAAGAGCCAGGTTGGTGAAGAGGCACAAGTGTCTCCCCCTTCTGCAGCAATGAGCTCTCCTCCCCCTGGACTTCCAGAACCAGGAGAGGCATGAAGGGGGTGGAGGAGAAGTTTGTTTCACACAGCCGCACTCAGATTGGTTGGGATAAACCTTGGGGAGGAAGTCAATTAAACAGCTGTGGGGAGGCAGGAATCTTCTGTCTTAGCTTCTGTTTCGTGGGGACAAGACCTGCTAGAGATGAGTTGCAATGTTCATCAGGCCTGACCATCCTGTGCACTTCCAGTTTTTGCTAATAAATTCCAACTTTAATTCAACTTACCCAGTGTGATTTACTGCTTGCTCACTCCTGGCACTCATCTCTTTCTATCCTCCATTCAAAAAAAAGCAAGAGGCATTATCACAGTTGCAGCCAGGCAAAAAAACTAAAAGAGGATGCAGGGGAATTTGTACGGGGATATGGGGTGGGGTGTAGAGATGTTGTGTGCAGATGACATAGGCCTTCTGAGGATGCTCTACAGAGACCCATAAATCATTTTGCCTAAGCCTGCATGGAGTTCTGAACAAAGGCAGTTGCCTGTAAATGTGACATGAAGGTTGGCAATATTAACCCCACCATATAGGAATCGCTTGCAGATGATTGCAGTGCCTGGAGACAGGCAGGTCATGTATCTACAACAGCGACCAGAAGGGGAATAACAGCTGGGAGGAGCACAGAGAGAAGAAATGCTGTGGTGCATCTGTAGCAGCACAACTGGACACAAACATCTGCTCCAACTTCAATAAATCAGGACCAGGCGGCAGAAGGCCCCCAGTTGGCACACCCACTCAACAGGGACAAATGCAAGGTCCTGCACTTGGTCAGGAAGAACCAGCTGAACAAATATCAAATGAAAGACACCTGGATTGCTAGTACATGTGAAAAGGATCTTGGGGTCTTGGAAGGCCACAAACTTAACATGAGTCAGCAGTGTGATGTGGCAGCAAAAAGGAAATAAAGGCTAATGCTATTCTAGACTGGATCAATGTTAGAATACTGTCCGAATCAAGGGAAGTAATAGTACTGCTTTGGTACTATCCTACCTTGGTCAAACCACACCTGGAGTACTGTGTCCAGTTTGGGGCACCACAATTTAAGAAGGATGTAAGGTTGTCATATGTCCAGGACACGCCCTCTTTTTTCATACATAGAGTCTTCATAGCAATCCATGGCTAAAAGTAGAAGTCAGCAAATGTGTCCTCTTTTTTGCTTTTCAGAATATGGCAACCCAGAGGAGGGCAACAAAGATGATAAAATTTCTGGAAACCAAGCCTTATGAGGAATGGCTGAGGGAGTTGAGTATGTTTAGCCTGGAAAAGAGGAGACTGAGAGGAGATACGATAGCCATCTAGAACTATATAAAGGGCATGTGACAAGATGGAAGAAGGAGCAAGTTTGTTTTCTCCTGCTCTGGAGGTTAGGGCCTGAACCAATGGCTTCAAGTTACCAAGAAAGGAGATTCCAGCTAAACATCAGGAAGAATTCTGATTGTAAGAGCTGTTTGATAGTTTGATAGGACTCCCTCGGAAGGTGGTGGACTCTCCTTGGAGGCTTTTATGTAGAGGTTTGATGGCCATCTGTCATGGATCCCTTTGTTGAGATTCCTGTATTGGAGGAAGTTGGACAAGATATGACCCTTGGGGTTCCATTGAACTCCACAATTCTGTGAGGCAGGTGGAACCATCCATCTCATGATGAAAAACAGTGACTCTTTCTCCCTTCACCCCTCAGAAGATTACATTTCAGAGAGGAAATGGGATTTTCTTTTACTTAAAAATTGCTTTGCAGAATGTTTGTGGTCTTTCAAATGAAGCAGTTGCTGCAGCTGAGGAACCAGTGGTCATGTGATTCAATTTGTGGGATTGCAGCTGGTAAATATTAAAGGTCATAATGAATATAAATCTTGATTATGCTTTGCAGAATCTAGTGAGGACACACTCATTTAAGCCAAGATTATATTGTCTTTTGCAGCCAGCCAGTGTTATGATGGTTTATTGTGGATTTCTTGCTTCTGCTTCTTTCATAAATTAAAAAGAGCGGACAAGGAATTAACAGTGGGACTGTGGGATAGGAAATTAACCTTGTGCCCTCAGTAAAGCTTTACTAGACTAGCTTTGGCGCATTGGCTAATTAAAGGTAGGCATTTAAAATACCCCCCCAACAAAAAAAAATGGCCTAACAATAATCCTAGCCTTCCATAATTATTAGCTCAGAGATGGGAAAGAATCAGAAAGCTTTATGAATATAGCAGTGACAAAAAAAATAAGGTAATTCCCTTATGCAATATAATGGGCATTACTGAAACATGGTGGGATGAGACTCATGACTGGAATGAAGCAACTGAGGTATATACGGAAAATCTATTCAAAGGGAATATGCTGAACAGGAAGGGAAGAGGAGTGAAATTATAAGTAAAGTGATGTGTATACCTGTGAGAAGGAAACAATAATGTCTTCACTGTAGGAGTCTGCTTTAAACTTCCAAGCCAGACATGGATGTTGCCTGCCTAGAGCAGGTGACTAAGTATTTAAAAAAGGAAAGCATAGTAGTCATGGGAGACTGCCAACAGTGTATTGCCCAACAAATCCCCCAGTGCATTGCTGAAATTTTATTTTCCTGAAGGTAGAAGAAGCAACCAGGAGATCAACTATCTTGGATCTGATCCTCAGCAACAGGGAAGCAATTGCCAATTAGGTGGAAGTAGTGGGAACCTTGGGAGAAAGTGATCATGCCCTACTGGAATTTATTTTACAGAGGAAAGTGGAAGCTGAGTGTAGCCAGATGTGCACTCTGGATCTTAAGAAAGCTGATTTCAAAAAGCTTAAGGAACTACTGGGTGTGATCCCATGGTCAGAAATGTACAAAGAGAAGGGAGTTCATGATAAATGGGGGTTTATTAAATGCACAATTGCAAACTACCAGTAAGAAGGAAAGGTAGTATACATCAAATGACTGCATAAGAAGCTTTCAGGTGAGGTGAGATTTAAAAGGAGCATGCATGAGAAATGGAAGACGGGGGAAATCATGAAGGAAAAGTAGCCAACAGTTAGGGCAGGCTAAAGTTCAGAATGAGCAAACTCAATTAATTTCAGTTGTATCTTCCTTGCTGAATTCTGCAAAAGAAGACTGTGAATAAGGAGGAGAAAGCTGATAGACAGTGCCCACCCACCCCCTGGCTGACTGTAATTAAGAAGGCAGGGTAGATAAGGGCTGGATGAAAGCTGACTGAAGTTGGTGGGGCAGGGTCCCATTCACCCTTATAGAACAGCATTGACTGGTCCATCTTCTCTTCATGGAAACCACATTGGGTAGGGCAATGTGTCACTTGCATGAAACAAACAGAGATGCATTTCAAATACCCTGAGGGCCCCCCTTCCAAATTCTCAATCTCCTCATAATGATTGGCATTTCACTAGTTACTAATAACGTACCCTTCTGTTTACAAGAACTGAAGAAAAGATATTGGCATTTTTGAAGAATGTCAATATTTCCTATGCTTGTGTGCCTATTTAATTAAAATCTTCTAGGCCTTTAAACTGTATTGGGGGGGGGGAGGAGTGCTCTATCAACAATTTATTCAAATATATATCCAAAAACTTAATTACAATGTCTACCAAGGTGAAGCTTAGCTTAAGAATAAGCTGCATAAACAAACAGACTGGGACCCCAGCATTAAGAAGATTTGTCATTACATTGTTTGCTTTAAGGAGACAAAACAAAACAATGCTGGTACTTTGGAACAATTTGAGAAGCACACAGACATAAACAAATGTTTCTAGCTGCTTTCCTCCAAACACAGTAGCAGGATGTTGCATGCTTTTCTGTGGGGGATGTAAGGCAGACTTTTCCCCAAGTAATAGACCTGCTGTGAGCACAGATGGGCACCTTGTGTCAGGCTCAGACAGAATGATAGAAGAAAGCAGATATATGACATTGCAGATCTCCAAAGTAGCTTCAGCAACAATTAACCTTAGACAGAGAGGGCTAAGGCTGACTGCTATATCATAATATAGCTATGGTATTGCAACAGTGAACCTTAGATTGAGATATAGATATAGGAGCAGTGATTCTGTTCAAATTGTATGCTCCACTTTCACTAATAGGTGCCTCTTCAGTTCAAGAGGTCCCGCCCACTTCCATTGCTTTTGTGACGGATTCTTCTGAGTCAGAAGAAGTCTGTGTCATCCTTGGGCTGGGGCTTCTGGGGCTGGCACTGTGTTCAGTTTGCTTTCTGAAGTCTGAAGTCTCATTCCCTGCAGAAGGGGTATTTGACCCCTGGGTCATGAAGCCCATAACTTTTTGTGGGGGTACATAATCTTATCTTATTGCTTCATGGTCAAATGCACCTTAAATGTCACCTGAAGATCTGCAACCAAAGATTTGGCAAGTTATTTTAAAATAACATCTAATCATTCAATTCTGCAGCTCTCAGCCACATGTGTAGCTCACCTCTTCATGGTGCTCTCTGTCATCATTGGTCTATAACTCCCATCATCACTTTCCATTGTTCATTTTACTTACAAACCCCTTCACTATAGGGGTGAAACTGCCAATAGGTTTAACTTCATCTCCACAGTGTGTATTTGCAAAGTCTGTCAGTTTCACTACTGCTTGTGCACAATGTTGTCCTGTGCACAATGTTTCCCCTGCCCTACAACTGCTGCAAGATGTTTTGCACCCAAATCGCTGGGTTGTATTGAACTAAACTCTACTACAGCTGACTCATTGAAATAAATGGACCAAAGATAGTTATGTCCATTAATTTCAATGGCTTGTATCCAATGCTTGTCCTACTCAGAGCAGACCAACTGCAATTAATATGCACCACTTACTTAAGTCCTTTAATGTCAATTCTGAGTGAGGTTAGCAAATTTCATGGGTTAGAATTGGATGAAGAACCATCTGCTATTACAACCTGAAACTAGACATCTTGCTCAAAGATACTTTTCTTTTGTTGCTTCCTGTATGATAGATGCTCTCTCTGGATCCATGACCAGGGTCCTGGAACTGCAATATCCACACTGGACATTGAAGCGCATGAGTTGTTGCATCAAGCCCAATAAAACCTAAGTATGTGTTTCTGCATTTGTGTGCATGTTCTCATCCACTCTCCCACCCCAACACCATCCATCCCTCTTTCCATCATTCCCTCTCCCATCTCAGTTAAAATTCAGCTAGCAAGCTCTTAGGAACAGGACCAGTTTGTCTGTTTATGCTACTTTGCTAACAATCTTTATACACCGACTTTTTCTTACCAATAATTCTGTGGATGTTTTTTGTAATCATGATTGCATTTCTTTTAACAAAATAAATAAATCCAAATCCAATGAAAAATTTATGAATAGATTGGGACAAAATTATGCAGGTGGAAATGTATGGTGTCTTAAAGGATGCATTTAGCACAGCATGCCATCTTCATAGCTCTTTGCCAATCAGTTGCATTATCTTCCACCCTCAAATTCGAGTGGCGTGACTTTGGTGATGTTACAGTTGTTGCAAGAGAGCATATCACTGAAAAGCCATCTGTTTTGCAGAGAAAAGAGGGAGGCTTTTTGTATGTGGGCTGTTGTTCTTTGTCCTCTTATCTAAATTTTTCTCCCATAAAAAGCATAGTCTGGCCCTAAATCTTGGGCTACACATTTTGCATCAGATCTCCATGGCTCAGAATGTCACTTGTCTTAGGAATAGGAGAGAAAATTGATTCAGTTCACATTTAAAGTCAAACCTAATCCCCACTTTCTGAAACAATGCGCAGACTGAAACACAGCCATCCTTCAAAATCCATGTCTCTGAATTTTGCAGTGCAGTTCTCCTGCTAACTAATGTGTACATAAATAATAGAATCATAGAGTTGGAAGGGTCCCCAAGGGTCATCTAGTCCAACCCCATGAAATGCAGGAATCCTGCCCACAGCCATCGTTAGGTGGCTGTATATACTGGAGTGTCCATAAAGATGCATTTATTACTGAAATAGCACACACCCTATCATTTGTCCAGCTTGTACCCTTCTGGCATGGACATAGTGAAACATAGTCCATATTTCATAATCCATATCATGATATTGGTTTCATAGTACCCTTCCCTGCATGAACATAGTGAAACATAGGCAGCCCTATAGTTTCAGTGCCGTATCTGAAGCTCAAGGCTTCCTTTTAATCAAAAAATGAAAAATGTCTGGAAGGTGGATAATAAGAAGGTGTTATAAAGAAAACATTGACAGATCCTTGATTATACAATTATAAACAACAGTGGGATGAAGCTAATGATTGTAGACAGATCGATGTAAAAGAAAGACAAGGAGATGAAAATTATATGAATAAATGTTTCTCATATGTAGAAGTGGAAGTTGGCAGAAAGAGTAATGTTGTTGAATGAGCTCCCCCTTCCCATCCCCCACACCTACTCAACACCCATAAGATATTCTATATACAGAGGGCAGTTTGATATGGAAGCTGAAGTATCTTTAAAAGTGAAACCAGATCAAAGAGCATTTGCCAAAAAAGGAAGAAAAGGACATGAATTTTTCAAAGGTGACTCAAAGCCATCTGAGCTAAACAAATTGGAAAAGATGGCATTCCAACTGGAGAAGGTGAAATAAAAGGCCAGTGAGTTTGTGAGCAAAGTGTCACACAGAGAGAAAAAGCCCCAAAGTGGATGTTGACGATGTACTAGTGTAAAATTATCAGAAGAAGACCTAGTTTACACGTCAGCTTGTTCAATCTGGTTGCTGACCTCCAACATCAAGAGAGAGGCTGCCACTATCAGGGAATTCCAGGCCACAGATATGGGAACAGGCCGATGGAGGAGGATGTGTTAGGGTAGATGGTTGCAGTTTGGGGAAATTAGGCAGGGCTGTTTGTGGAGGGTTTGCATAATAACACTGTGGAGGTCTCTCATGAGACAAAAAATCCTATTGGCCTTGATATAGGGCTGCAGGTGATAGCTCAGGAGCTGGAGTACAGTTCCATTATTCCTGACCAGTGGCCATGTTGGTTAGGACTGATGAGAGCTGGAGTTCAACAAAATCTGGAGGACTACAGATTCTTCATCACTGCATAGCCACTTCTGGCATCCTTTTGATCCTTTAACGCATGTAATATACTCAAACGTCTTGCCCTGGTGAACAACCTGGCCACCAAGTGGGCTCCATAAAGTGGAAGAGGTGAATGTGTCAATGCCTGAGCCATTCAGATGTTTCAGGGGCTAGCCAGGGATTTGACTAGTGCACCAGTCATATCAGCCAGAAATCCCCCAGAACCATCTGTAAACACATTGGATCCATCAGCAGTGAAGTCCTGAACCACCCAGAGTCAGACACCTCAGCATGGATGTCGAAGTCCCCTACAACCAGATATCTGGGAGTCCTCAACACTGCCTCTGAAACCAGCTCCATCCACTCAGGCAGGGAGACTGCTGAGCAGTGAGGCAGGCAGAATTCCTAATCTGTCCAGATTGGCCAATGCCAGGAGCAAACACTTTAGATCTCCCCACAACTGGACAGAGTTCCTGGGGAGAGAGATGAAATCTCTATAGTCTACAGCAGCCCCACCCCCCTAACCCTCTAAGCCTCTAACCCTCAAGTCTGCCTTGATGCTACACTGAGTACCCAGGTGGGTACAAGTGGGTGAGACTGATGTCATGGTTCTGACCCATTCAAGTCTCAGTGATACAGACCAAGTTGGTCTCCTCTTCCATAATCAGATGATGGATGAGGGAAGTCTTACTCGGGAGCTGACCTGGCATTCAGCAACAGCAGCTGCAGACTCAAGGGTGGGCTGATAGGACAGCCACAATTTCCCAAGGTTGGAGGAGGGGCTGGCACATGGCACAGTCACTAACTGCCCATGCCATGTGACCCTTAGCTGGCTGCAAGCCTCACATCATACCTCCCCTTGCCCAGAACTGCAATTGCCCCCCCCCCATTCTCCCCAGCTCCTCTCAACCCCAGGCACATCAGGTCCCTTAATAGAGATTTTAAAAACCACATTTTTTTAAAGAAGAAGAAGTTTAAAAGCAGTTTAAAAGCTTTCTAACATTTTAATCAATCAGGGCAATAATAACAGAGCTCTCCCCACAAAACCACCCAACCCAATAATTTGTTCAGCTGCCTCTGCTTTTGTAGCTAGTGTAAGTCTGGTTCCTGCCCCCCCAGGCCAGGTGGGAAATGCTTGCAAGGCAGGAGGCAGGTCTTCTGGGATTTGCAGCCAAGAGAGCCCCTGGCCTTTTCAGCAGCCTTAGTCAGTTGGGGCCCTGCCCTACCAGGCCAAGTGGAAATTTTCTATATCAACACTGGTTAAAGGTTGTACCCATGGACTGTGCCAGAGGCCAGGCAAGAAATGCTTGCCTTTCATCACCAGAACTTAATAGATCCTTGCTGTAGATTGTATGGCATATAAGAACAAAGGGTAAAGGGAGGTCATCTCATGGTTTTAACAAAACCCACAAACTTGAAGCAATTCTCCACATTGTCTTTAAATTTTACTGTTTATGTTACACCTCTCCTTATTCTGTTGTAACATCCCTCCACCCCAAAGATACTAGCCTTATTAGTTTGTTGCAGGGGCAGAGGATGGGGGGGGGGGCTTTAGCAAAGAGATTTGAGATTGGAGACCACTAAACTGTGTTCAGTGTGTACGCACTGAAATAAATTTGACATTAGTTCATCAGCAGCCCTTATTTTCTTACCCTTTTCGTCTTTTTGTTGTCCTTATTTTCTCACTGTGTGTTTTAAAACTAATTCCACATCTATCTGCTGGTTGGGATGCCAGCCAAGGTGGCTTTTTGGTCTGACCCAGCGGGGTTCTTCTCATGGCCTTACATCACTTTATGGTTCATGGGTTTCTCATCCTTCCTTTTGCCCTCTTAGAAAATTTCACACATCTAATAGATTCTATTTCATTCATTTCCTATCTGGATGGGTCCAGCTTCTGACTTTAATTTTTAATTCTCAGTCTCAGCATACATTTCTTATGTTGTTCCTAGGGAACCAATTACAGGCTCCCTAACATCTTTTTTCCTGCTATTTTTTATCATTATGAGTCAAAAATGGTTGAAATATAGATGGCTGAGGGACTCTAGCTTTGGACTGGTTAAACAAATGTCAGAAATATTTGTATGTATGTGCTTAAATTCTGCCCTTCAGACAACATTCCACCATTTTTCTGGATGTTGTCTGCCTGTCTGACCTTCCAGTAACGCCTCCCCTTCCGCTTTATTTTTACAGCTATGGCATTCAATATCTGCTTCTTCAGTTCCTTAAACAGCCTGAGATAGAGATTATCAGCATCTGCTTTGAATATTATAAATGATGCACTTAAAAACCTTTTTCTTTCTTTTTTGTTGAATGCAGATTTACCAACCCAAGTCTACATTTATGTGATGGAGGGGGTGGGGGGAGATCCTAGGCACCATATGTATAAAGCATTATTACACTACTTTAAATAATCATTAGGGAGACATGGGTGGTGCTGTGGTTTAAACCACAGAGCTTAGGGGTTGCCGATCAGAAGGTTGGTAGTTTGAATCCTCACGACGTGGTGAGCTCCCATTGCTCAGTCCCTGCTCCTGCCCACCTAGCAGTTCAAAAGCACGTCAAAGTGCAAGTAGATAAATAGGTACAAGACAGGTGTTTATACATAGCCGTCTGCATGCAATAACATTACTAGACCATAAAAAATAGTGTGTGGTCCTACATGAGACACCTAGCATGACCATTGGAGACATGTAAATAACAACTGCACCAAAGCACTACCAGTATAATGAAGGATTGTCTGCACCATAAATAAAAGACTGAATCATTCTCTCTCTTTTTAAAAAAAATGTATTTAATGATTTTCAGTTACAGGTGAATTAGATATAAAAAAGAGAGAAAAGAGAGAATAATATCAACAATAACAATAATAAAAAATTGGAGTAAAGAGCCATCGCAAAAAGGGAAAACTAAAATAGATGCAATCCCAGTTGTGGTTCATTGGATGTACAGTAGTCAGAGGCAAGTGTTATTCCACTATGTTCTGTGTGATGCTGGCATATGGGAGCCATGCTCATTAGTTTGTGCATATTCAACAAAATATACCGTTGCAAAAAAAAAAAGGTTTTTCTTTTTCTTTCCAGTACAGTGCTCTCACTGTGAGGCTGCAAGTTTGTCTCTAAGTATAGAGCCCCATTCCAATAATAATAATAATAATAATAATAATAATAATAATAATAATAATAATAATTTATTACTTATATCCTGCCCATCTGGCCGGGTTTCCCCAGCCACTCTGGGCAGCCATTAAAAACTTCCCTAGACAGGTCTGCCTTCAGATGTCTTCTAAATGTCAGGTGGTTGTTTATTTCTTTGACATCTGATGGGAGAGCATTCCAGAGGGTGGGTGCCACTACCGAGAAGGCCTTCTGCTTGGTTCCCTGTAGCTTTGCTTCTCGCAGTGAGGGAACCGCCAGAAGGCCCTCGGCGCTGGACCTCAGTGTCCCGGCAGAATGATGGGGGTGGATATGCTCCTTCAGGTATGCTAGCCCTTTTATTTATTAATTATATTTCTTCCATGACAAAACTCCATATGGTGTGCTAGGTAGCTGTGTCTTGCGCTTTCAGTTGATGGGACTCCAAAACAGTTTCAGTAAATAACTGCAAAGTAGAACAGAGAGGGTTTATCCTCCTAGGAGCACATGCATACAGACAGTGCATTGGAACTGAGCAAAGGCATTTTAATAAATAAAGGTAATAGATGTGTTGACTTTGCATAGTGGAACCTGTTGGAATTATTTTGTTGCCCCATATCAATTTTTCCCTCTCAGACAAAGTCCCCTTACAACGACAAGCGCACACATTTCTCCTAGCTTGATTAGTGTTGCCTTCTGAAAGAGGCTCATAAAAATTGCAGTCATGGAAATTCTCTGTTGCATCATATAGGTCATGCAATAATAGGGAACTTTCAAAAGCAGATGTCAAACCAACAAATAACAGAGGTTACAGAGAAGGATATTTTATACAACAAGTCGATTTTATACCACAACAAAGGAACAAGTATATAATCTGGAGCCCTGAAAGATTAAAACAAAAAACTGAAAATCATCGCCGTTAATGAAAGCAGTGCAAAGGCTTAACTGATCTGGCCAGTCAGAATTACTACATTCAGTAAAAAAATCTTCCCCTTTGTTCCTTTATAAATAATAAGTAATTTAAAAACTAACAGTCTAGACATAGAAGGGTCAGTGCATAAATATGCTAACAGACCTGACAGAACAGAAAAATTGCATGGTTCAGGCCAAAGGTCCACTGTTTCCCATAATGACCAATCATATGCTTTCACGAAGTCCTCAGATAGGCTGTCAGTATGTTCTAGTCAGAAAGACTAGTTCCCACATGTATGCACACAGCTTAATTTCTCTGCCCTTGATAAATGGAAGCTAAATTGGAAACTATCTGTGTGAACTGAAAAGCCTTGGAAAAGCATTGAGTTTGACGTGATATGAAATGTACAGAAGTTTCATCTATGCTATTATAGTCACTTTCATATGCATGGCATCACAAAATAATATAATTTTAGAGTTGAAAGGGACCTCAAGGGCCATCTAGTCCAACCCCTTTGAATGGAGGAGTACATACTTGCTAATGTACTCCTCAGGCGACGAACATGCATGTGTGGAAAAGCTCTGTGTTGTCTAACTAATACTTCCCATTGATTTCAACAGGATATATGTATGCAGTTGCCTAGCTCTTGATTTGGAAAAGATAAGACTTATATAAACCTAGAAGATGGATCTTTATATTTTGAAACTCTGTTTTAGAACTAGTTCTCACACACATATGTGTAAGTAAATTGTTACCCATGGTAATTTTAATCCATTTAGATTTCTTCAGAAAATAATGGTTGAAGGAAGCTATAGGGTGAGAGTCAAGTAAGTCATACTCAGAGTTAGACCCACTGAAATAGATGAATTTACCTGTGTCTTCTCCGTGTATGACTAACATTGAATATAAAGTGTAAGATGGAGCTATTTCTACTTCAGGGTACTGCAGGCATGTCCAAAGTCCGTTTCAGGGACCTAATCCGGCCAGCTGGTTGGTTTAATATGGCCCCTGTGGCAGTTTATTTCCTGGGGTAAAATCCTATAAAAACCCCTCAACAGTCCTAAAAAAAGGTAACAACTTTGGTTGGCCCTTTGGTCGGCCCTCACGGCCCTTCACTTCATCAAATCTGGCCCTCTTTGAAAAAGGTTTGGAAAGCACTGAAGAGTTAAAAGTCAAAGAGTTCAAGAGAAGCAGAGAAGGGGCTGCTGGATGTCAGGAGCTGCATTCTCTCCCGTGCGGCAGAGTGTGCGTGACTACTGGATCACATGCCCTGTGAGTTGACATTCCATTCTTTGGAAGCATGGAAACAGAAGGAACTGTGCGCCACTTCCATCTTCTGTGTTCTTTGTTCTGTCCTGTTGTTGTTCTCTCTCCGAGGACCCCCCCATCTGCTTCCGCTGGGAAAGCACCCCGGTCACCCGCCCCTTCCCATTGTGCCTGCCCCCCTCCCTGCAAGGGTTCAGGTGAGTGCAAAACGCCTTGGGGCACAGCAAGCTTTTGGAGGGGGGGCTGGGGGAAGGATGCAATGCCAGTGGGATGTTGGAGGGGGAGACAGCAGGCAGGGAAGCTGCTGGGCAGGTGGGGGAGGGGAGAGACCCCCCCAATGAAGGGAGGTGGGTGTGCAGCTGAGCCCCCCCCATTTCGAGTATTCCGAATAGCAATAGGGATGCTATAAACACATGCAGAAATACTAATGTTTCCTAACTTTCAGCTGAGTTTCCTGCATTCCAGGGGTTGGACAACCTATTGCTTAATAGGTTTAATTCCACTTCCCATATTAATCATAATACAAAACAAAACGATACAATATAATACAATCCAAATACCTTTATTGGCATTTCAAGTTAAGACATTTCAAAATGGCATCAGATGCAAAGTCTTTCTTCTTCCTGTTTCCAAGAGATTTGAGTGGGGAAATCCTTTCGATTCCTCAGTAATAAGAGGCAGTGGGGTGAGGGAGGCCAGGGCCACATCCACACCATTTAAAGCACTATGAAGCCACTTTAAACACTCATGGCTTCTTCCCCAAAGAATCTGGGAGCTATAGTTTGAAAAGGGTGCAGAGAGCTGTTAGGAGGCCCCCCTGCTCCCCTCCCAGAGTTCCCTGCCAAGGAGGGAACCCTACTCCTAACCCTAACACTACTCCTCATGCTAACTCTAACTCTAATGCTAACCCTTAACCCTTAACTAGAACTACAATTCCCAGAGCTCCCTGGCAAGAAGGCAAGCCTAACCCTACCCCTGATGCTAACCCTAACTCTAACCCTTAACTAGAGCTACAATTCCCAGAGTTCCCTCACAAGGAGGGAACCCTTCCCCTACCCCCTACCCCCTAACCCTACCCCTACCCTAACGCTAATCCCCCTTAGCAACTCTCCGTCCCCTTAACCACCTATAGTTCCCAGAATCCCTGAGGGGAAGCCATTCCTGTTCAAAGTGTCTTCATAGTACTTCCAATGGTGGGCCTAATGTGTCCCAATGTTTCCTCCCTCATTTTCTTCTTTCTCCCCACTGCCCCATCACTTGCAATGCAGCAGATGTCCGCCTGCAGTCTCCCTTCAAAGCTCCTTCTCTCACGTCTGGCCTTGTCCATTGCTCACTGCCAGGATTTCACGTTTATTTTTCCGATGTTAATAGGGACGTCCTGCGGTTCTCCTCATGACTTTGAAGGCTGGACTTGGGGAAAACCTCAGCGGCTCCAGACATCCCTGTAAGGCAAAGGCAACCAGGTGAGAGGGATGGCCCCCATCCACAGTATCCACAACCACACAACCCGACTGCCTGTTTGGCTGCCTGTTCACAAACAAGGCTTCCAAACCAGTTTGCATCCATCTCAGCCAGGGTAGCCTCGTGGCATCCACTAGTCTCAATGCAAACTCTTCCGCCAACCATCCACCAGCTGCAGCCTCGCCAGGTCCATTGCCAGACATCAACCAGCTTCAGAGCTGAATATCAGTTGCCTTCAAGTAGCGATCCCACCAGCAAGTAAACGTTGTGCTTGTCTTCTCCTTGCTCCACAGCATCCCAGCACCGGGCGATTGCCTCCTTCCGCTTGCCAGTTTGCTGCCACAGGGCAGGAGACCACCAGGGCTGAGTGCCAGCGAGCTGCCCATTTCTCTCTGGGGAGGGCAACTGCCGAGGCTTGTGCCTTGGCCCACATTTATACCCACTCAGCTGCCAAATGTTTTTGTGACATCCCAGTCAACCCACAGACAATGGCAGCAGCTGGGGAGGCATCACCCCCACCCCCTCAGTCCTCACAATGGTGAGCACAGCTCAGCAGTCAAAACACATACAATATCCCCCCCTCCAAGTTGTGCCAATATCTGTGAATGCCACACCAGAAACTCAAGGGGGCAGAATGGGGACATTTTTCAGCCCTGAGGTTGCATTTCCCTCCACACAACACTAGTCAAATGCACCAATGAACAGAGCAATGAATGCAAGCCTTACCTTTGCTCAAGGAATGACATTCACAGAGAAAGTTAGCATCTCGGGGGGAAAGCACTTTTACATCAATCAATCAATCATTTATCGCATTTGACTAAAAGCCATTACAAATCCAGTTACAAAAGCACCAAACCCAATGACCCAAACTATAGCTCCCAGATTCTTTGGGGGAAGAAACCAGGTGGATGCCATGTGAACTCAGCGATGTGTCAAGTGACGGCTACATACTACCTCCAGGTTCAAAGGTGGCATATTTCTGCCTATAGGTTCCTGAGAATCCCGAGGGCTGTTGTGGTCAGATTCTGGGCAGTTTTTGCACAGGCATTTGTGAGAACGAAATGCTGAAGTTGGGCCACTGGCCTGATCCAGGCAGCTTTCTTATGTTACAAAGAAGTCTTCCAAGAAAGAGCCTGGCAGCACTGTTGCACCCATGTCTACTTGGAAGTAAGTCCTACTGAATTCAGTGCGGCTTCCTCCCGTGTAGGTGGGATTGTAACCTTTGCCATTTTTGGGGAGAGCTGCCTGTGGTGCCAAGTAATTAAAAATAAGTATAAATGTCTAAAACAAAATCCTTGTGTCTGAAAATCAAGCTTTTGGCTGCTTAGGCTTCTGCCAATGAAACAGTCCTCTTCTGATCTCACTACAGTGGAAAGACAAACCAGCCAGTGAGTGCTTAGTAGGCAGGGCAGAGGAGTCAGACCCTTAAGTCATGGACACAACAGGTGTGTGTGTGGCTGGCGCGTGTCCAGGGGGCGTGGTGCGGCCACCTGTGGGGGTTTGGTGCCTAGCATGGGGGGCAGCCACGATGGCACCCCACCGGGATAATGCTACCGGGGGCGGTGTACTCCATCCCCACCCCCCTCTTCCTCCACCAGTGATTAGGTGACTTTCTGAAACTTGTAGCATTTCTTGGAGTGCTACATTAAAAGTATTCTCTTGGAAGGCTTCCTTTATAGCATATGAAAGCTGGCTGGATCAGGCCAGCGGCCCAAGTTCAGCATCTCGTTCTCACAGACGCCTGTGCAAAAACTGCCCAGAATCTGACCACAACAGCCCTCGGGATTCTCAGGAACCTATAGGCAGAAATATGCCACCTTTGAACCTGGAGGTAGTATGTAGCCGTCACTTGACACATCGCTGAGTTCACATGGCATCCACCTGGTTTCTTCCCTCAAAGAATCTGGGAGCTATAGTTTGGGTCATTGGTTTGGTGCTTTGGTAACTGAATTTGTAATGGCTTTTAGTCAAATACAATAAATGATGGATGGATGGATGGATGGATGGATGGATGAGAAAGTGTTTTTTTCCTGAGATACTAACTTTCTCTCTGCATGTCATTCCTTGAACAGCTTCCTGTGGAAAGATAAGGCTTGCTTTCATTGCTCTGATCATTTGTACATTTGACTAGTGTTGTGTGGAGGGAAATGAAGCCCCCGGCTGAAAAATGTCCCCCTCCTGCCCTCCTGTGTTTGAAATTCTAGAATAAGTAACTGCCTCTTTCCCCTCAGCTGCTATGTCTGTTGGTGACATCACAGGAGACCATACATAGACAGGGCTGGGGAAACTAGGCCTCAAGGGGGGGGGGGTATATTAATAAAGAAAATCCTGAAGTATAGTCACAGAGATTGTTGGGACTCCAACTTCCATCAGCCCCACCCCTAATATCTATGGATGCAGGGAAAATAATAATAATATAGTAGTAGTAGTAGTAGTAGTAGTAGTAATAATAATAATAATAATAATAATAATAATAATAATAATAATGGCCATCTGGTGGGAAAAATAATAAGCTTCAGCTATGGAAGGCCTGGGGTATGTGATTTTGGGGTTGGACTAGATGACCCTCAGGTCTCTTTTATGATCTCCTCTCCAGTTCAATCTTCTAAACTCTGACTGAATAAGCATGATAGATCCCTGAGTTTCTGCCATTGACTTGTGATTCTTCCTGCAAAATATTTTTTAAGCCCATTAAAGTTGAATGATCAGAGACCCTTTCCTTCCATTGAAGCAAAGGGCAGCTTACCGGTATTTCCAGGGGTTAAATCCTAAAAGAACCTCAGCAACTGTTATCCTAAAAAAAAGTTTAATAACTTTGGCCGTTTGGTTGGCCCTCGTGGCCCTTCACTTCATCAAATCTTGCCCTCTTTGAAAAAAGTTTGGACACCACTTGAGTAGTTCCTCAGTGCTCACCGATAAATATTGCTTGAAGGAGGTACTACAAGCTATTATCTGTTGTGTCCAGTCAACTCAATAGTCTATTGATAAATAAATCCCCAGAATTTGGTATAACCCTAGTGACTATACTCCAGGAATTTCTGTAATATCAAAAGTTGCACTTTGGACCAAAGGTGGGGAACATCACCAGGCATCTCTGTCTGGTCATGGGAACTCTTCCCATGCCAAACACTTCACTGGCCTGCCTTATAATCTGAATCTTTCTTGACTCAGAATGTGCACTTGAGCTCAGGCCAGGCTTCTTGCTTGCATGGATGTATGCAGAAACTTGCTTATGGTACAAAGGTTGTTGTGTTGGTGATTGTTGTTGTCATCGTCATCAACATCATTATTTTGTTTATTTTGCTTATGAATCACTTCCCTGAGGTAGTTCTCTTGCATCTGTTGCTCTACCTCCCTGACCACTATTGTCATGTGGTACCTGGAAGGTTGTCCAGAACAGAACGTGCTACATGGGGTGAACAAGGTTCCCTACTATTATTCTCCGTTTCTGCCAACCAAACTACTTTTCCTGCTGTTGACAGGAAATGCACCCCACAAAAAAGGGAAGAAGCTACGCTCTATTACAATACTAGCAATAATTATATAAAGTTCTTGCAAGCACACTTACATGAAGTAATTCAGCTTGTCATTGATATATCTCTTAACAGGACAACAAAGCAAAACTTGGAGCAAACAGATATTAATGAAGCATTGAATCCATTTTAAATCAATTTACACATTAATGCACTGCTAAATATAAAACAATTCATCAAAGCCTGAAATAACTCCAATTTAAGAACAATTTTTAAAAAAACAAACCCAACACTACTGACATATGCATCAGATTTGCCAATATGGTAACTGCAGGGTTAATCCAGTGGAATTTATCATAAATTTGCTTGATAAAATTTTCTTTTCACAAATGCTGATTAAAATGGGATTATGCCATGCAAGATAAAATTTATTGCTAGTATAATAAAAGTCTAAAAATGGCATGACAAGAAAGCCACGTCCTGAAGTGCACAATAGAGCTATTTCAAAATACAATGGCACATTTCATTTTATGACATGTATATCCTGCCTTTCCTCCAAGGAGTTCAAGGTGTGGGTGCCCCTTTTCCATTTCATCCTCCTAAGAATAATTGTGTGGGTGAGGGCAGGCTGAGAGGTGTGACTGACCCTGTGGGATTCATGACTGAGTAGGGATGGAGGAGAAATTCAATTCACATTCAATGGTGCCTTTTTGTGAATTTTTCACTGTCTGAAACAATCTGATTATGGAAATGCAGCCAACCTTCAAAATCCAGACTAACACAACTTTTGCAATGCAGTTCTCCAACACACACACACACACATATATATATATATGTGCATAAATTGGAGTGGAAGTGAGTACAAAAATTAACATATTCATAAAGATAACATATAAAAATGCATCATATTAAGAATAATTGCTTTAAAAATTGTTCATTAATTAATACTGTATACAAAACATGTGCTTATCAGTAGAAATTTGCAACAAAATGCTAATGAATTTTCATTTTTAAAAATACAACTTGCTGCAGAAATCTGGAGAACTGAGTTTTTGACTGTAAAATCCTTAAGTGAAATTGATGGATCTTTCCATTTCTATGACTGAGTGAGGATTTGAACTCAGGTCTCTAGAGATAACAGTGAGGGGGTTTTTTAGTTGTTGATTCTTAGGGATGGACAAGTCAATCAATTCCATATTTTCTCAGTTCTCTTTTTTGCATCCTTAAGTTTAATGTCTCAAATTTTCATGTATATTTGCAAAATAAAATAAAATAAAAGTCCACATGAAAATGCGCAAACAATTGTTTCTGGGAGGATGAAACGGAGAGTGGGCATACACACCACAAACTCTTTGGAGAAAAGGAAAGATATGCATGTTGTAAAATGAAATGTAGAGTTATATTTTTTAAATAGCAGTATTGTACACTTCAGAACTCAGATTTCTTGCCAAGCTGTTCTTAGAGTTTTATTATATGAGCCATGAATTTCTATTGGCATTTCTCCAAATATGCACATTCGGCATGTAACTTTGGCAGAGAGAAGGGTTGTGGTTCTGTGGTGGAGCATCTGCTCTGTTTGCAGAAGGTAGCCAGGTTCATGCCCTGCCTTCTTCAGTTAGGGCTGGGGAAAACCCATGTCGGAACATCTATAGAGCTGCTGCTATTTAGGTAAACAATACTGAGCTAGAGGGACCAGTGGCCTGATCTGTAAATAGCTGCTTCCTGTTATATATCCTCAGGGCTGGTGCTATCAGACAGCCACTTTGGGTGCAGACCTCAGAGAGGTACAATGCTGACTTTGGAGGGACACTGTTTTATACAGATTAGTTTTTGTTATAAATTTCTGGTAATATTTTACTTTTATATTTTAAATAATTTTTGAAGGAATTCATACATTAGAAATTCTTTCAATGTCTAGAGTGGTACCTTGGGTTACAGACGCTTCAGGTTACAGACTCCGCTAACTCAGAAATAGTACCTCGGATTATAAACTTTGCTTCAGGATGAGAACAGAAATTGTGCTCCGGCGGCGCGGCGGCAGCAGGAGGCCCCATTAGCTAAAGTGGTGCTTCAGGTTAAGAACAGTTTCAGGTTAAGAACGGACCTCCGGAACGAATTAAGTTCTTAACCCAAGGTACTACTGAATATGAAATAGATCATAGAACTGATTGGAGGTTATGCAATATCTATCTATCTACATCAAGGGTAGTCAACCTTCCTATACCTACCACCCAGTAATGCATCTTTCTTGATGGTAAAATTTCCTCACCACCCACCATTGCTCAATGGAAGGAGGATTCAGCTTGTGCCGTAGAACCCCACACCGCCCACCTAGAATCCTGCAAACGCCCACTAGTGGGCAGTAGGAACCAGGTTGACAACCCCTGGTCTACATACACAAAAAGTGAAAATGCACTTAATTTAAAATCTTACAACGGCATCTTAATCTTATTTAGAAAAAGTTTTCTAGTGAGCTATGGCTAATCAAAAAAGGACCATCTGGAGCTCACTGTTGCAAACGAAAGGCAGAAAAAGCTAAGGAGCAGGCAAAGCAAGAGGTTTTCTTCCTGAAATAGCTTTGTACACAGAAGAACAAGAATATGATTATTCTCTTGTTGAAACTAGCACTGAGGGAGTTGGATGTCGCACTCCTACTACAAATGGTATAAACTTGAAGACCAAAGTTTTGCAAATTGGTGATATTTCTGGAAAGCTGACAGAGGAAAAAGAATATGACAAGAAAAGTGAAAGTACTCTAAAGTCTGAAAAAGAACGCAGTATTGTGCCTGACTTGAATTACAGTGACCCTGCTTACTGCCCTAACTTGTGCTATTATAATTTGTGACAGCTTGTCCACAGCAGGTTGCATTTCCCATAGATTCAAAAAACATTAAATGTTTTCCTATCTACTGCAAGAGGAGACTAGCCAATGATGAAGAAGTACTCTGTCAATGGCTGATATATTCAACCTCAAAAGATGTGTGTCTTTTAAAAAAAAGTTATTGATGTAAGTTGTTTGGGGTGGGGGTGGAGAGGGAAAGTAAATCAACCCTGCAAGAAACAGGTTAAAAACAAAACAAAACAGGAAGAACATTGGAAAAATTCTATCTTCATTTGAGAGGAATACTGACCATCAGGGCCATCTTTAGCATAAGCAGCACCGGGGAATGCAAGAATCTTTTCCCCATGACTCTGAGATTGATAATCTCATGCTGAGGAGACAGATGACCATGACAGATGACCATCTTTGTTTGTTTGTGCCCTGAATCAAGATGACCCTTGTTTTGCCAACAGAACTTTGCTCCCCAAATAGCAACAGACTGATTTCATTCAGGCAGGGGAGAAATAGCAGGAGTGAGTGTAGCAAAGGGGGACGGAGGAAAGAGAGGGGGAAATGAAGTGTCATGAGGTCATAGGAAAAGACACAGTAGGGGAAGGGATAGCACTCTGCCCATGTTCAGAGGAGACTTCTTTGCTCACAATAAAGCATTTCAAGAATGACAGGAAAGGAAAGGAAAGGAAAGGAAAGGGAAGGGAAGGGAAGGGAAGGGAAGGGAAGGGAAGGGAAGGGAAGGGAAGGGAAGGGAAGGGCATGAAAAAGGGATGGAAATAAGGATGAAAGTGAAAACATGAGTACAAAGAAGGCTGCAGAAGAGGAGTGGTTGGATGCTTCAGAATTGGGGGCATGTTAAAATGGAACTGAGTGGTTGCGATTGGGGGTGGGGGAGATCCAGGAGGTTAACATGGGTGTCTGTGTGCAAAGGGAGAGGTTAAGTTCCTCCATCCTATGTTATATTCCAGCAGTTATTTCTTATACATATACAAGCTTATATTTGCAGCTGTAAGTGCTAGAACCTTACTTGGGTTTGTTTTATTTTAAATAAAAAACTCCCAGAACCAAGTTTATCAGAATTCATTCTCACTGCACTTTTTCAGTGATCACATGGAATCAAGGAACACACAGAGACCTGTTCAATCCAGACCAGATTCTCCTCTGAAGCTTTAGGAGAATGCTATTACCAGCATTTCAATAAGGAAATTTGCCATAATGCATACTCCCAACCATTTTCACAACCAGTATAAAGAATATTTTCATGGGAATGTGTGCATAGTGTGGTGTTTTGTGGTACATTTGTTGTGGAGCTGGGATACAGTCGGGGGAAGAGGGGGTTATTGCAAGCAGCTGCAAAAGGGGAAGTGGCAGGGGGGAAGGGGGGAGGGGGAGGGGTTTCTTATCTTGGTTTCTCACTCCCGGAGCATATGGTGAGCAGGACTTTGCTAGGGAGAGGGGTGCTAGGGCAGAGATAAGGTGTTGGGAGAGCCCTTGATCTTGGTGTGGAAAGTTAAATTCGCAGCTGTCTGGCTGGAAGTGGGAGGGGGAAGGCTGCTTAGTTTGGAGATCGGGCTTTACAGCGAGTGGGGAAGGGGGAGGGAGGGGGACTAGAGAGCCGCTTTGCTGCAAGCTGGGGAGGGAGGGGAGATTGTTCATAAGAGGATTCACTTGGGCTGAAAAGGTTCCCCACCTCTGCCTTAGAAAAATAGTGAAGATGATATCCAAAAGAATATATTGATAAATAAAAATCCCAATGGGCACAGCAGGGTGGGCAACCAACACAAGCAGCAGAGGAGCCCAGCGCAACAAAAACAGCCCAAGGTATTGTGTTGGCGACTGGGCGAAGCTGGTGCCTTTTGGTGTAAGCAAAGTTTGCTGGACAGGCCTCTCCACAGCCCTACGCCAATCCCAGGCAGGCAGGAGGGCGGAGCTGGCCGACTGCCTCAGCGCCTGGCTGGCTGGCTGGCTGGCTCACCCCTAAAGTCATGCGCAGAGAGCCAGGGTGGTGTAGTTGTTAAGAGCCGTAGTCTCGTAATCTGGGGAACCGGGTTCGCTTCCCCGCTCCTCCACATGCAGCTGCTGAGTGACCTTGGGCCAGTCACACTTTTCTGAAGTCTCTCAGCCCCACTCACCTCAGTGTTTGTTGTGGGGGAGGAAGGGAATGGAGAATGTTAGCCGCTTTTGTTGTGGGGGAGGAAGGGAATGGAGAATGTTAGCCGCTTTGAGACTCCTGAAGGGGAGTGAAAGGCGGGATATCAAATCCAAACTACTACTACTACTACTACTATTCTTCTTCTTCTTCTTCTTCTTCTTCTTCTTCTTCTTCTTCTTCTTCTTCTTCTTCTTCTTCCCTCAGCAGAAGAGCCCATCACAGCGCTCTGACTGACGGGTGGGCTCTTCTCCGGACCCCAATTCTCAGGCCCCAGACTCTTGGCCTGGTGGCCCTGAGAGCCCAGCGCCTGGGGGCCCCACACTCCTCCCACCTATGGTCAAGACGGCCCTGCTGACCACTTAGAAAACTATCAGACATGGAGAGAACTTGAATTGTGCTTATCTGAAGGAAAACCAATTGGTGATATTATCCAGGAGAAAAGTAGGCATGTATTCTGACCAAACTGTGGGAGGCAGTGGAAGACAGAAGTGCCTGGCGTGCTCTGGTCCAGGGGGTCACAAAGAGTGGGACACGACTAAACGACTAAACAACAACAATAACAACATTGGCTAGAAATCTTGGAACACTTGATTACTTTGGTCAGAGTTCTTGGCATGCAAAACTTGGCATTCCATAGTACAACTAAAAAGCTGTACAGTGCTAGCAATGGATTTTTTTATTTTACATTTGTAGAATATCTAGCGCTTTTCAATCCTATCATGAATGAACAATTGTGCAGAATTAAATATCAAGAAACAATGGTTCATTATCTAGGGAAAGATACCCAAAATGAGCTTTTGCAGTTTCCAGCAGGTACTGTAAAGCAGAACATTTTAGGACATGCAAACTCAACCAAATGCTACTCAGTTATTCAGGACTGCACATTGAACAAATGACCATGATGGTACGTTATGTCGATGTAATCAAACCATAACACAATGAGAAGTCTGAGACTGAGGTTCCAATAAGAGAACATTTATTGGGATTTGTTGCACTAAAGGAAACTATAGATGCTTTTATGTTAGAAACTCTTCTTGGGCAGGTTGAGCAAATGGGATTACCAATTGAGAATCTCCCTGGTCAAGGTTATGATAATGGGAGTAACATGAAAGGCAAGAAAATGCTTCAGGAGACAGGAAGGAACAGAGGCCAAGTGGGAAGCAGAAGATGCGTATGCCTGGCAGTTTCCTCCTTTTTGCAGTTTCTCTTTCTTCTTGCTCATACCTGCCCCTCTTTGTTGCCTGTGGTTTCAAGCCAACTTTAATGAAACCCAGATTCCTCTGAATAAACCTAATTTGGCCTAGGATTTAGACATCAGTCAAATCCAGTACACAGCCCTACTGTATATAGCTGAGGAGACCCACAATGGTCATCAATGGATGCATCTACCAAAGAGTAGGGTAACCCTTTTAAGTCATGAAAAGCAATCAGTTTGGGGCATGAGTCATAAAAAGCAACTCTTGTTAGTAATGTCTATCATTTGCTCATTGGTTGTTGTTGTTGTTTTAAAAAAAATTAAAATTAATGCATGTATTCTTTTGGTCCTGAATCTGCTGCCAATCAACTTGATTGATAAGCTGCCCCAATCAGCAAATCAGTATCCAGAGCTGCATTATCAACCCATTGCATGCTTACATGGATTACTTTGGATGATTATCAGCACTGTGTCATGGAAACCACTTCTGTATAATTGATTCTATGATTGTAACATGAAATGTTCTACTTTAAAATTCAGTATGCATCTTTACCTTGAATTGGAAACTACAGTATGTACAAGGAGTGCACCAACAAATAAATGCACATTGTCTTGCTATTTTTTTATTTTTTAAAATGGGCCTCACTCTAAAGACTTAGAGCTGGTAAAAGGTAAAGGGACCCCTGACTGTTATGTCCAGTCGTGAACGAATCTGGGGTTGCGGCGCTCATCTCGCTTTACTGGCCAAGGGAGCCAGCGTTTGTCCACAGACAGCTTCTGGGTCATGTGACCAGCACAACTAAGCTGCTTCTGGTGAACCAGAGCAGTGCATGGAAATGCTGTTTACCTTCCCACAGGAGCAGTGCCTATTTATCTCCTTGCACTTTGACGTGCTTTCGAACTGCTAGTTTGACAGCAGCAGGGACCGAGCAACAGGAGCTCACCCCTTTGCAGGAATTCAAACCGCCCTTCTGATCAGCAAACCCTAGGCTCTGTGGTTTAGACCACAGCACCACCCACTTCCCATTTAGAGCTGGTTACAGAAGTTTAAATATAAATCAAAATAAAATCAGTTGCATTAATCAGTAGCCCCACCAGTTATCTGTAATCTGTTTGTAACATTGTAATTGTAATCTGTTTGTATCTTTGCATCCCTTGCTCCTACTGAAACCAGGGAGGATTGGGTTCTGGATGGTTAGGGAACCAGTTGCTACTGCTTCACAGGTGGTTTCCCTTGCATGCAGGGAAGCCACTCATGAAGGAGCAGCACCACTAAAATGGAGTTTTAAAATCCTTTAAATACCCTTAACCACCAGCCCCTGATTTGCTTTGGGATGGATTGGAAGCAGATGGTAGTCCTTGAGATGGCCTAGGGTGATTCAGCTCAATATGGAGGCCACAGGGAGGCACTATGCACAGCTGTAATGCACAGTCTATCCCTGAGTTCTCTGTCCACTCTGAAAGAGCCTTCTCCAACTTGGTGACCTTCTGATGTTTTTAACTACCACTCCCATCAGCCACAGAGAGCAGGGGTGATTGGATTTGGGGTCCAAAACATACAGAGTGCACCAGGTTGGGGACAGTTACTCTGTATAAACTGTACAAAGAATTTACTTCACTTTTTGTTTGAACACATACCTTCCAGCTCAGCTGGGTAAGCATTCATCTGGGCTAATCCAGAAGTAGAGCCACTGGAAAGCCCTAATCAACATGACTTCCATCACAGCACTTCCTTTCCCCAGTCCTAAGCTTCCATTGGCGCTCTGCTGAAGTACTGCAATGTTAGGAAGCCTGTTGCATATTCCAAACAAGTTGTTTATCAATTGCACAACAGCATATAAAAATTTAATAAGACAATTTTGATAGTGCTGTTAAACACATTATAAAAGAGGCGGTATCTCTTGCAAAAAACAGGAGATGCATGTGAAATCTGTGTGTGCTTGGGGAGAGACTTCTGGCACCTGCTTAATTCATCACGTTCCTTTTTTATGATGTTCTACAGAGTTTCTTCTGCCCTGTTGTTAGTTTATAGATCTTGATGGCTGTAACTGTAAAACAAATAACCCAGTTCTCATTCATTCCCAGTATATGAGCTCATTAATGTGAATGAGTTAACCTACCAAGAGCATAATTCAGCTGTCTTTGTTCAACAGTAGTGATACCTAAGGCCTCTTCTGATGGCTAAAATAAAGTTTTCTTCTGAGATCTCTTAACTGATCTACACTGAGTTTTTAGTTTGCATATATTTTGTTACTTATTTCATGTACAGCGATCCCTTGGCCTTCCAGGTGTTGCTGAATCCCAACTCCCATCGCTCCAGCCATCACAGCCAGTGGATGAAGATGATAGGATTTATAGCCCAGCAACAGCTGAACAGCCAAAGGTTGCCTATCCTTGATCTACCTGCTCATTTTAAATGTTCGTTCCCCAGCTTGAAGCCTGCTAGTAATGGCCAAACACCAACCTGCTCAGCCCCCAAACCTGACTGTGTCCATCAAGCACTGACAAAAAAAAAACACTTAAGGAATTTTGTGGGTATTGATGGGGAGAGACTTCATCAGGCAAGGCTTTCTTCCGCCTGCCTTGCCCCAGCCTCCAGTCTCTGCTTCTCAATTTGTATTGTATTATTTTATGCACTGTGACTTGCAGCTGTTTTTATTGATTATAGTTTAGAAATTATTTATTATAATTATTAAGAGTGGATATCTGTTTAATTTTTATATGCTGAAATTTAATATTATTCTATACTATTTTAATGGATTGAATATTACTTTATTTGGTATAAGTTGGTTATTTTAAAGTTATGTTTTATTGTCACATTTTTGTATTGGATTAGATTGTTATAAGGTGTACATTCTTTGTTTCTTCAGCTTGCAAACCGCCTTGGGTATTATAAAATGGAAAAACGGTATACAAATTAAAAGTGAAATGAAATGATCTTACCCTCTTGAAAGTAAGGAGGTAACAGACTTGTGAAAGCTAGGGCTGCACCCCTAGCACAAGGGTTTTTGCACTACTGGACAAGTGAGTTTTAACACTGGGCTGCAGAGGAATCCAACACAACATTGCACTAGCAGAAGCTTGTTGTGTAACAGGTTGCACAATCTTTTGTGCAACAAAGTTGTCAGCATTCTCTTGAGCAACAGCAATGGTGCAAAACATTTCACCAGCAGAACCAATATACTGCTAAGTGACTTAAACTTAGCACCACATTGGATACAATCAAAAAGCTGTCATCATTTAAAACAAAAACAAGAAAACAACCTACAACAACAACAACAACATGATGATGATGATGATGATGATGATGAACAGGCTAGTAATAAAAGATCAGGAGATATTAGGTGAACAAGCAGGTTTTTAGGAGAGGCTGGAATGACACATTTGCTGATCATCTAAACTCAATGGGGAAGTGATTCCAGAAGCAATGTACCACTGCAGAAAAGGCCCACTCCATGATTGCAACCAGATGGACCTGCAAAAGTGATGGTTGCAATCATGGAGTGGGCAACCAGCACAACTCCATCAACAAAGCTGTAACATGCTCACAGTAGGTTGTCCCCATCAGCAATGAGGTTTGCACCAGGTGATGTTTCCAGACCAGCCTATAACGTGCATTATCATAATATAGTGTTGATGAGGCATACCTTCACATATTCCACATTCAGCAAATCCTGCAGCACGGGGTGAGATTGTGAAGGCTCCCTTGAGTACCTACAACTGCTCAGCAAAAGGTTTAGTCATGTATCACAGTGAAATGGCCTTTTCTATGTATTATGGTAGACCCTCTCCATTGCGAGAATGTTTCTGATGCCTGTTTCTATAACCTTGTGTTGAACAAGTTTTTTAAGCAATGTCAGGAGCTGGGAAAGGAGAGCAAAGATATATAAATCTGGTCAATATATTATCTATTAAAAATGAATCCTTTTCCATGCATGTCTTTTGTAGAAATTCAATTTGAGACCTGTAGCTGTCACCCATGCCTGCATTTTAAACATTCATTAATTTAATACAATTACTCTTTCCGCCATGGAATGATTACATCTCATTCTAACAGATGTTCCCTCTAGCATTAAAGAGGAGCAGTCTCTTAAATATACTTTACAGTGTTTTATGTAAACCCACCTTCTTTTCTAAGGGCTTCTCTGATAATGATAATTCAGTTCAGGCTTGATTGCTATTCCTTTCGTATTCATCATAAATGCATCGATGTCATGGGAAGGTGGGTGGGCAACATGAAATCAAAAAGATAGAATTAATGTCAATCCCAAAGCATGAAAGGATAAAAGAATGGGGGGAAATGAACTTTAAATCTTCCCAGTAACATATTGCAAACAAAATCTTACCATCCAGGTAATTTAATATCTGGTGGTTCTCAATTGCTGACTTAACTAAACAATTTCAAACTTATCTCTGTTACATTAGCCACTTATTTGCACACACCAGTTCCCAGTCTTCCAACATTTCATCAGACACTGATGTCACTGTGTTGGCTTCTTGGTTCACAACACAGGAGAGGGCTGCTTCTGTGGGCTGACATATCTGGCATCATTCAAGCCTCCTGTGCCCCGCTTCTCTCCTCTCTCTTGATTTTCTTAGGATGTGTTCAAAGTCAAGTTGTTCTCCTTGGAGCAGCTTTAACCCACATGTAGCGCATCCAGATATTGCTGGACTCTAACTCCCTTCAGCCCTGGGAAGCATGGCTAATAGTCTGGGATGAAGGAAATTAGAATCTAGAAGGTGCCATGTTGGCTACCCTAATGATATAGTTCAGGGGTAGTCAACCTTTTTATACCTACCACCCACTAATGCATCTTTCTTGATGGTAAAATTTCCTTACTGCCCACCAGTCCTGTAGCAACATGTGCCGTAGAACCCCCTAACACCCACCTGGAATCTTGAAACGCCCACTAGTTGGCAGTAGGGACCAGGCTGACTACTCCTGATCTAGATGATGTTATCAGCTGACAGTGGTCACTATTACACACATCCCAGTGCTTTTCCTATGATGCTACTCACCAGTATATAGTACCATCACCTTTTCTTTGCGGCCTTTTGTGTTGGTACCCACAGCACTATTTTGAGTACCAGAACCAACAGCTACTCTTAACAGTATTGTGGAATTTACAATACTTACTTTGACCCTTGGGGTACCCTCCCAGAGACTGCACAATTGCAGTCCCCAGAGGCAAATAACTAACAAAGCAATCCTAACTATGGAAAGTTGGTATAAGTTATCCCACTTTCCAAACTTCATTCCAAGCTCGCACTCCCCTTTTTGCCAGCCACTGGGTTGCTATTTCATATGACCAAGCTGAAAGGAGTTTGTTTTTTTTTTTAATAAAATTTTTATTGGGTTTTTAACTTTTTTAACAGACAGACAAACATATAAGAACAAAACAAAACATGCATGATTTCATAACCTTACTTTCATTACCTTTTTTCATTGACTTCCCCGCACCCTCCCTCCCACATTCCAATTTCATAAATTATCTCAGCAAGTTATTTCCTCTCATCCCTTAAATATTTCTTATCTTTTCCTAATATTTGTCTCCTTTACTTAACCCAGTTTAACCTATCCAATTTTACACAATAAATCATTTCCCTAAGGGCGGCCTAGATTTTCTCCCATGAATTCCTCCCTTCCCATATTACACCAAAAATCATATTATAACAATTCAAAAATCTCAGATATTAGCTATTCTACTCTCCCCTCCCCCCCCTGCCCCGGTTTCTGTCCCTTCCCAAACCGATGTCCCAATAGATTGGCTGCTTTAGCCCGGGTTTCTTACGTCAGAGGCTCTTAAGCCCCAGTTAGTCTTTCTCCACCAGTTTTGTTGATAGTCCATTTTGTTGGCCCTTTCTTCTTGGGGAGGTTTTGTCATCAGCCCCTCATGTTTTTCTCCTTCTGAGTCAATCAATATCAGTTTCTGTTCAGGACCACTCATTCTCCCATGCTCCAGCCAAATGAAGAAGTCCCTATCATATTTGTTTACTCTTATATAGTCCAATATTCCAGTTATTCCAGGGACTTCTTCTTTTCTCTTTCCCTCCTTTTGCAGATTTGTGGTCCACTTGTCATTTTCTTTGTTTCCTTTGTTCCCAGAGGTTGTCGGCTTTTGATTGGTTTTTTCCATCAGAGATTCCTCTCCTTCTTCCTCTTCCTTTTCCCCCAATTTCAAAGTTATCTCATCCTCTGCAGCTGCAGAGTTTTTTTCCATCAACTTTGTATCATTAGCAGAGTTGCTCAGTTCCAAACCGAAAGTCTCCAATTGTTTACTCATTGTGGTACTTTGCTTTTGTAAAGTTCCCACGAGAAAAAACATCCTTTCAATCTCTGCCCATAGTTTCTCTTCTGCAGCCATTGCAATATCTTTAATTCCCTCCAGGGGGATTTCCATCATAGTCCTATTCCAACAATTCGTTACTGTTGTTTCCAGCCACTTTGTTATTCCCAATCACTTTGTTTCTAAAAGTTCAATTTTAATGTAGCTCTTTTAATCCAAAGAAATACTGGCAACACAGTTCCGCTTTACCGCTCGTTTGACAGCTCTTTTGACAGCTGTCAAACTCTTGATTCTTTTTCCTCGGGCTCACATACAGGGCACACCCGGGTCCAGGGGGGGGGGGGATTGCCAAGAAAAAGAAAATTTTCCGAGATTCTACTCTTTTCCACTCCAGCACGATAACTTTGTAATCCAATTCATGAGAGCTATTTATTTGAGCACCAAAGTCTTTTCTGCCTTAGTGCTCCTCTCCTTACTTTGAGTCTTTCTGTGGGGGGGGGGAGTGCGGACTTCCTTTTAACACACCCCCGATCGTACTCAATTTTAGGTATAAAGCTTTTAGTGCCGAAATTTCCTTCTACTTACGGGTTCTTAGTTTCAGTCCGAATTTCAGGAAGAAAGATAGCGCTCTCCGGTCATGGCTCGCGGCTCCGCTCCGCCAAGGCAGCGATCGACTCTCAGCACCACACCACTCTCCGGTCCACTCCGTAGCCTTTAAAAAGGCTCTTCGCGGGTCAGGGAGGGCGCTTAAGGTGCCCACCGAGTCACCATGTCCGCAGGCTTCCGCGCCTGCGGTTTCTAAGGGTCCCCGTGTCGCCGGCACGGCAAGACCCGTCCTTAGCGGAGCCGATTCCCTCCGGAGCTCGGAGGGAATCCGCCATTACCCGTTCGCGCTATCCCGGAAGTCGCCAAGCTGAAAGGAGTTTGAAACAGGTCTATGTCTCTCCTTGCCCCATCCTGCCCCTACCATAGCCACTTTGGGGGACTTAGGCTGGTGTAAGTAACAATAGGCTTAAGGTCAGGGGTAGTCCCAAATACACAAGAATTCAAAGTTTTTCATCCCAGTTGGTCTTGGCTTTGGATTGTGCTGTAAGTAAATAACTCCACTTACCTGGACAGGTAATTCCACCGGACTTACTTCTAAGTTTATATGGCCAGGATTGCACTGTAAGTTACTGATTACATTTATATTCCAACTTTCCACTACAATGGAACTCAAGTAGCATTGAAATTCTTCTCCTGTAGTGTTCCAGGCATTTGCCTGACAGAGTCCTTTTAAGCTTTAGCAATATTGCTGCATCATGTGCCCTCAGACATGTCCCTGTGTATTAATGTGTTAATGGCTACATGTATGGAAGCCTGCTTCCATTTGTGGAGCTCCCACGTTCAATCAGAGTTGCTGCATTTTACAGCTGAATAAGCTTCGACATTAGGGCTCTCACCCTGCTGTGGAATAAGAATCCTTGTTATTCTATTCAACAATTCTTCTTGTTGTTGTTCATTGTACAGAAGCAAAATAAGGCTCACCTACAAATGGAGTGGCTATGGCACAGTACTAATAATTAATGGGATGGTAGCAGTCGCCTACTCCAGATTCATGAACTCATTACAAATTCAGAGGAATGAGGCTGAATACTAAACATTCCATGAACAAGAATGGTTCTGGCTTAAGGAGAAATGCCCAATGATCAGGAAACTCCATAGAGTTCGAAGTAGCTGCTTTCTTGTTTCTTTTCTTTTAATTTTGTTTAATAGCATTCATGAAACTAGTGAAAGAAAGTTTTTCTTTTCTTTTCTATGACTTGAAATGTTTTAATAACATTATTTACACATCTGATTTGGGGATGGCAGGCTTTAAGCAGTGCTGTCTCTCACTTCTCCCCATCCCCTCAAAAAATACACAAAAAACCCAACCATCACTCCCTGCAAAAGAGGTGTTTTGATGTTGATATGCTTTCATTATATTGTTTGATTTGTAAATAACATTGTGTTTTAAGTTCTATGTATATCTATTAAGTTGTAACAACTAAAATATTGTGATCTTGTTTTAGAACCATGTTCTTTATTCTGACATAGATGTGTAGTTATTCTGATAGAGTTATGTGATTAGCATATTGTTTGATTGAGTATACTGCAATCAGTAATCATAGAATCATATATTTGAAAGGGAACCTGGAGCCATCTAATTCAACCACCCACCCCCCGGGGGGGACCTGGAGAGTCCATTTACTTGTTACGGATAATAGCTATTCATTTATCCTCCATGACTTTGTCTAATTCCCTAGCCAGGACTATCAAAGTCAGTGGCCATTATCATATATAGTGACAACAAGATCTGCATAAGAATGCACCCTGCCTTTCCACACTTTGCCAACAAAGGCACATATGCATTTTTGTGGTTATTTATCAAATCTAAGCCCTAGTAAGAATATTTGAAATAAGAAAATGAAGGGCCTGTTGGATCAGGTCAATGGATCGTCTAGTCCAGCATATTGTTCTCACAGAAACCAACCAGAAGCAGGAATGTAATGACAATTGTAATGTGGAATTAACTATGGTAACTATGAATATACAACAGATGGGTAATGGTAAAAGATGCAGAATATTTTATTTTAAATATGGAGGGAGGGAGGACATCTGAAAGTTTGTTTATTTTAATGTTTGAAATTGTTAAAATTAAAACGTATAAAATTATGTAAAACCAATTAAAAAATTATAAAAAAAAGAAACCAACCAGCTTCTTCTGCGAAACCCTCAAGCAGAACCCAAGCACAAGAGCACTCTCCTCTCGTGTGGTTTTCCAGCAGCTGGTATTCAGAAGCACCACTGTTTCTGACCATGGCGGAAGAGCAGAGTACGGTATTAGCAAAGCAGCAACTAAAAAAGAAGCTAAGCATCACAATTATAGCAAAGTCATATTATATGATTAACAAATTAATAGAGCATTTATAATTCATAAAACAATATTAACAACATTAACAAAATAGCAAGTAAGAAGAATAAAAGAAC
The DNA here is from genome assembly GCF_964234715.1 of Podarcis melisellensis. Lineage (NCBI taxonomy): Eukaryota > Metazoa > Chordata > Lepidosauria > Squamata > Lacertidae > Podarcis > Podarcis melisellensis. The sequence continues at coordinate 43,590,790 of NC_138547.1, read as the reverse complement.
AAGCTAAGCACTGTTAAGTGTCTCATCAGATGTCCATGAGTTCTGAAAGTGAGAGAAAACTTCTCTCCATCCCTATTTGCCATGCTATGCATAATTTTATAACTTATGTCACCTCTTGATTGCATTTTCTCTAAACTAGAAAGTCCCAAATGCTGCAACTTTTCCTCACTCCATCCCTTTCATCAATTTGGTTGCCCTTTTCTCTGAATATTTTCCTGCACTACAGTAACCTTTTTGAGGTGAGGCATTTGACCTCAATATGTGTGCATTTTGATGCCAACACATATGTACATCCACATCTGGAGTGTCAGCTGTAATGCATGGACTGCTGCAACAATATAATCTAACAGGAAAAGTCTGGTCAAAATTCTGAGCTGTGGTGCCCAAAAGTTAATACTCTATGTCAACTAGAATCAAGCAAAATGAAACAATTTTAATCTGCTTTAAATGTGTGAAAATCCTTGAGAAATGACAACACATTTTAAGTCACTTGCTTAGGTGGATTTTTAGAACAAATTTGACAGATTCATATAGGAGAAGTCTATCAATGGCTACTAACTATGATAGCTCAATGTATTAGCAATATTCAGAGAGTTAACATGTCAGTGTCAGTTGCCTAGGAAAGAGAATAGATCAAAATCCTCATTATGTCCTGTTTGTGGACACATCTGGCTAGGCAAGGAAGCCTGATCCAGCAAGATGCATGCTCAGTGGTTGAGCAAATAATTTTTATGCACAAGGTTCAATCTCTGGTATTTTCAAGAAAGATACTTGAAAGATACAAGACTTCATTCATCATCCCAGCTCTTTATCAAGTGAGCTACATAACATTATATTAAGAAGGCACAAACCATGATGTTCCAGGTACTACAGTTTAAGAAGAATGTCAACAAACTAGAATGTTCAGAGGAGGGTGACAAGATAGTGAGAGGTCTACAGGGAAATTTGAAGGAGGTGGGTATCTTTAGTCTGAAGAAGAGAGAATTTAGACGCATTGGTGTCTGGTGCCCACTGGGGCTATTGGGGCGGAGGGCAGGGAGCCCAAAAGTAGGTGGAGCCAGAGGTAATGACAGGCAGAGCTGAGTAATTCCTCCATTTCTCCCTCATGGCTGAGCTTTATAAGGCCAACACTGATGCTAAAGAGGATAAAGCTGATAGTCAGGGTGACCCCATGAGACTGGTTGTAAAATGCCCCTCAACTGCCGCAATAAATCAGGACATCCAAATTTGGGTGCTGGGAGTTCTTCTGTAGGAGCACGTCCTGGAAGACACACATCCCAATTTTCCATGGCAACATGTTGGAGGGTATGTTATAAGAAGGTAGACAGAATGCAACCAGACACTGGTGAGGGCTCATCATTGAGCTTACCAACTGACAGTGAAGGCAGCAAAGCAGGCATACTTTGCTGCCTCCATTGCATCCTCATTATGTCATCCGGGAGAGCTCTTCAAAGTGCTGTGGGGTCTTTTGCAGTCTGGCCCAAAGGAGGTGGTGGAACCAATGGTAGCTTGTTGTGACTTGTTTGCAAAGCATTTTGAGGATAACATTGCTTGCATCCACCAGGATCTTGACTCTGTTACAGAAGATGAATATCATGGAGTATCCAGAGCACTGTCTAGTCCTGTTGTGTTGGATGAATTTTGGTTAGTAAGGTTCGGGGATGTGGGATAGTGCCCTATTTGCCCTAACGGAACAGCCTCTAATCTTAAGAGGTGATATGATGGTCATCATCAGATATCCGAAGAGCTGTCACATAGATGAGGGAACATTACACACAAGTGCAATAGTTCTAAGTGATAGGATTCAAATCAACAGGTTCAAGACAAAAAAGATCAGAAAATAACTTTTTAATGGTACAATTTTTTTGACAAAAGAACAGACAGTACAGTACGACTTTTAGTGGTGATGTGCTTCTTTGCCCTGAAGATTATTCCAAAAATGAAATAATAGGAAATACCTCCTGGAGGTCTCTGGATAGTCCTTCTGCACAATTACATATTGATGATATGTTACAATGAATCTTTGTCACTTCTCTTTGTAGGAATGTGTCAGAATGAAGTTCTTCTCTTCCACCCTCCCCTTGCTCAAATCACAGCACTGAAAAGTGGGAGCTGATTTTCCCTTTGTTGTTTTCTGCTTTATTTACTTTCATTACAGGTTTCCTTAGAGTACTTTCCCTCCCTCTGATTGGTTCCTTTCAGTCTCTTCATGTGTATGCATTTGTCATGTAGCAGAGGAGAGCTCTGGATGACACAGGAGATTAATGTACAGTGCTACTTCATCTGTGATTGCATATCAAAAGACTTCTTTGCTATTCTTTCATCACTAATTCCAATGCAAAAGAAGAGCCTCACACTTGAGTTGTTTTAATCCAGCTACAAATGCTTTATTTTCCTCCCCTTCCGAAGACCAATCACAGCATGTTTTGACACATGCTAGCAAGTTTTATCCACCCAAGCTCTTTTCATTTTGAGGTTTGCACATCTGGTCACATTAACATCTTCATCTGAGGCCATTCTTTTCTTTCCCCTAGCTACAAAAGTGAAGCTAATGCTACCAGGAACAGAGTTCCACTCCAGATTGGTGTAGTCTTTACTCCTTAGACTTTTCTTCTCCTGAAGATATCCTACAAGGCAGGAGAGGTATAAGATCAAAGTTTTTCTTCTCCTGGATGGGCTACCTTCCTAGGTTGGCAAGCCCGATCATATAACATGTAAAATAAAAGAGCGCAAGGGGGAAAGTATACCTTTAAAACATACAAAAACAAAGAACAGAAAGTCACCAAGAAGCAAAATTACTATAAGGATGCCAGCAATTAATGCTAGTGGGACAACAAAGGGGGGGTGGCGTTTGAAGGGCACAAGAAGGAGACAAAGGGCATATAATTTCAATCCTTCTTCCAAATAAAATCATATTTGACTGAAACGAGTGGAATATAAAAAATCAGAGAAAGACTTATTTAAGATATAGTAAAATCTTATTTTATTGTAATAGTACCAATTACTATAATGATCTGTATTATATCAGTCATGCCAAACAACAGTAGTTAAAATGATATTTCCATGTCTGATTAAAATGAGTATTTCTAGTGAAAACTAATGTTTATATAACTATTCACCAGGATTCATTTTCATTTTGGTTTGACATTTCTTGTTCTGTCCTCATTTGTGCAAGAGTGCAGGAATTCCTGCTAAGCAAACCCAGAATTAAATCAATAATAGGACATAGAGGGTGTCCAGTGTTATCAAATTTCATTAAGGCATGGGCAAGTGGTTGATCTTTCATGATCAATCTCCATTTTTGTCAACATAACCCAAACAATTTAATGACAAAATACCTGCCATCCTGCAGTTTCAAAGATCTACTCATTTTAAAGCAATAGGTCAGAAAAATCACTTTCTGAGTAATGATTTCCCATCACAGGTTGATGAAATGTGATGTATATTTCATTGTAGCAACATATTTCAACACTGAATCAAACTGCTCTTTCTTAAACCATATTTACTTTATTTGTTGGCCCATTCTTTCTTTCCCTTCGAATCATTGACAACATGTTTAAATTTGAACTATTCATGAAGACAATCCATTCATTGCTGAATTTAGGTTACTGCTCGATTGCATCCTTCAGTTTAGGAATGGAGGGTGGGGGCTGAAGGGAAATTTGCCTATTTCACATATTCTGAAACAATATGCAAACAAAAATACAGCCACCCTTACAAATCTGCATTCTGCCAAATTTTGAAATGCAATTCTCCAGCCAAGTAATGTGTACAAATATGTATATACTAAGGAAATGTGTTCATAAAATGCATATATTGGCAAAATTGGCATACAAAAATGCATTATATTCATGAAAATATAAATATTAATGGAAATCCGTTTTGCCAATATGTTCATGGGGGAATCTCTGTAAAATGCTGATGAGTTTTCATTAGGATTTTTATTATTTTTTTAATCACAAGCCAATGTGGAAATATGGAAAACTGAACTGAAGTCTGGAAGAATAAGAAAACTGGAAGTAAAAGATACTTTCATCGCTAGATGGAGGAGAATTTTGCCTAGTGCACATTTTAAAGGAAACTCACCTAATTCGCACCACTCACAATAATACATGACCAGGAACACAATTATCCTTCAGGTTGCCTCTTCCACCGTTGAGTGAGGGGTAAATTACCCATATCCTGCCTCCCCTGGAAAAGAAAACTCTAATGGTCTTACCTTGGGGAGGAGCTGAGACAGGCATCTGATGAACAACTGGCCAATCAGCAAGCATGGGCATCAGGCTTTATAAGCCTGTTTTGTCTCAATTTCTTCCTCTCTTTGTCACTGAAGTGACCTAGTCCCTTGTTTGGAGACTGAGTAGCCTGCTTCTCACAGTTGGGAGATCTTTTGGAGGGTATCCCACCCCTCTCTGATTTGGGTTAACTGTCTTTTAGTGCTTAAAACTGGTTGGGTGACTACCTGAGGCACTATTGGGTTAAGAGAACTCTCATAAACTTTCACTGCCTTGGCTTTGGGTGCACTTCAGGTTTGGTATGTGCACCAAGGTCAACCCTAGCCAGCAGGGCTGCAGTGCACTTGTCAGGTTTACAGAGGAGGAATTTCCTCCTAGTCCCTTGGCTGTGGGATACAGGTGGTACCTGTAAACACACCCAGAATATAGGAGATGATAGATCAAATGAGAAATTCTTGCCCAGACTATATTTTGATTCAATTTAATCTGGTTACTTTGGTGTGGTTTGCAGGTCTTCTAAGGTATATTTGAATAAATACAGCATTTCTTACCATAGTTACATTTCTAGAGTCCTTTTTATGGGTCTGGTGGCAATTGAAAATATTTGTTAATTTCAATGGTTCTACTCTGATGTTGGGTTCAGGCCTAAATATTGTAAGTCCTCAGTTCAAAAATGTACCAAAATGCATAAAAATATTTATTAGAGGTAAAATATATTTTGAAATGAATATACAGTGATAGCATGCATGTTTAAATACTTATTTAGTTTTGAAGTGTGCATTCAAATATATAGGAAACTTCCCAGAACTCTCTTCACTGTTTAGGTTTTGATGTCAGGTGTTTGGATATCCTTCAGTAGACAACTATTTAGAGGAAACTTTCCCTGAAATTTAAAATGGAAAAATATTGTTCCAATGCACCTCTTTCTAGTCTAGCTGCTGTGGACCTTCAGGTCACATGATTCCTGGCATTGGGCCATGGCCATGCAGATGGAGTCCAAAACATCCACAGAGTATCCAGTTAGAGAAGGTTCTTCTAAGTGGAACATTTTGACTTAGGTAAGGCAGATGAAGGGAGAAGATATTTTCTTCCATATATATTGATTCTTTTATTTGGAATGAGTTTAGATAAGCTCCTTTTGAAATAGAAGTTACATGGGCTATCTATTTTGCTTCTTCTTGGGACAATTACATATTGGTTCAGTTTTCTGGGCACAACAAATACATCTTCAGTATTCACTGGAGATTATCCCATCATTCGTAAGTAGTCAATCTATTCTAGAAACCGTGTAAAAGTCTCACTACTCTATCTTTCCATCTTTCCAACTCCTAACTGGACCATACTTTAAAGGCCCCACACGCATGCTTGACCTAGTTCCAAATTAGAACCTTCATTAGTCTTTTGAAATTTTCACCCCTTAAGCTCCTAGCTAATTAATTTATCTGTAGGCACCAAGCTATGTGGTCTCTCCTAACTTCAAAGGCTCTGAGATGCAAACAGAGACCCTTTAAAGAAGGTTATGGCTGAGCAATTATACATATTATCACATCGAGACTTTCTTCTACCAATTATATATCACATCCTAAAATATATAAATGGGATTGCTCTAAAATTATTTTATAAGTGTGTTCTGCCATTCTTAGTTTCGGGCAATGCAAACCTGTGTTAGTTTATTGGAATGTCACAGTGTTTCAGGTAAGTTTGCAGGAGGCTGCATCATAAAACTGAACAACACAGAGAATCAGAAATGTAGGAAACACAGGAAACTGTCTTATCCTAAGTCAGACCATTGATTCATCTTGCCTGGTATTGTCCAGACTGACTGGCAGTGGCTCCAGGATTTTGGACAAGATTCTCTCCCAGACTTAACTGGAGATGCTGGGATTGAATTTAGGACATTGTGCATGCAAACAGATGCTCTACCACTAAGCTATGACTCTTCCACATTAAAACTGGTGTGTGTGAAAGTGATAAAGGATATATAAACTCAACAACTTTGGGGGAAAATCATAAAAAAGAGCTCAACAACTTCAATCCTTAAAAAAGATCAACAACTTTGGCCAACTTTGGGCACCCCTGTATAAGCTGTGTCTTGCCACTTTAAAGAGTCATGGCTTTCCGCAAAGAATGCAAGGTGCTGGAAGTTGTTAGAAGAACCCTATTTCCCTGCAATGAGCTTCAAATTCCCATAGTGGTTTAACAATTTACCGTATCCTTCTTCCCAGAGACATCTGGGAGTTGTAGCTCTGTGAGGGAGAAATGAGTCTCTTAAACCTCTCATTGCCTAACTAAAACTGCCAAGATTCATTGGGAGAAGCCACAACCCTTTAAAGAGGTATGATACCACTTTAAATGTATAGTGCAGATGGAACTGGGGAACCTTTTAACACCTTTATAAATGAAGAGAAGTATTGTGGCATTGGCATTTATGAACTCAGGTCCTGAGCTAATACTTGAATGGAGGTTTTGGAAATTCAGATACTGCTGTTTAAAAGTTAAACTGCCTCACTGAGAATTGTGAGCTTGCCTGCACCATAATCTCCATTGTCCCTGGTTTCGAGGATGTGTTGTTGTTGTTTAGTCGTTTAGTCGTGTCCGACTCTTCATGACCCCATGGACCAGAGCACGCCAGGCACTTCTGTCTTCCACTGCCTCCCGCAGTTTGGACAAACTCATGCTGGTAGCTTCAAGAACACTGTCCAACCATCTAGCCCTCTGTCCTCCCCTTCTCCTTGTGCCCTCCATCTTTCCCAACATCAGAGTCTCCTCCAGCACCATAATTCAAAAGCGTCAATTCTTCGGCGATCAGCCTTCTTTATGGTCCAGCTCTCACTTCCATACATCACTACTGGGAAAACCATAGCTTTTACTATACGGACCTTTGTTGGCAAGGTGATGTCTCTACTTTTTAAGATGCTATCTAGGTTTGTCATTGCTTCGGGGATGTATTTCAGTCAAATTTCCAGGCTGAAATTCATCCACACTAGTTAATTTAACCACCCCAATGGGTCTAGGCAGCCCCTCCCCATCATGCAGTCACACATTTGCTATTTTTCTTTTTCATTTAAAAAAAATGAGCTCAATTTATTGTTAAAAATGAAAATAAAGGATAAATGTCTGGGGGTGGGGAGAGAAACAAGTTCTCTTTACATTTCAGGCTGGTTTATTTTTATGTCTGAAATTCTCCGATGCTCTTATCTCTTTGGGATTAGTGATCTTCTATCGAAAGCTGAAGGAATGTTTATCTTTCCCAGCTCAGCAGTTTAAGAAGATGGAGATAGATAGAGCAGTTTGGGTGTTTTTGTGTTGATTATGGTCTTGAATAATGTAGATCCATCTTTCATCTCACTCAAGCCACCTTGATTGAGGCAGTGGGGGGGCTGATAGGTTTCAGAACTCTGCACACACTGAGATTATCATTGGAATTCTCTGTATGCATCTGGAGGGGAAATGGTACATGAAAATAGGTCCTGGGTTAAGATGCCTTTCAAAATGATTACACAAATGCTGCTACCTGCATGGGAGTGATATTTCCACCTGAAGGATTTGCATCAGGGGCAGGAGAAATTGAGCCACATGTGAAAAATGCAGCTCTGGAGATACAAAATTTCTCCTCCATTTTGTCTGATGACACTTTCTCATAAGGGTGCATTCAGACATGGAGAATAGGCATTAGTTTTCCTGATAATAATGCTGGTGCTTCTGTCCCTTTTTTAATGTGCCTTTCACACTGCAGTACCTGTTGCGTTATGGAACCATGGCATTTTTACTGATATACCAACATACCATGCTAAATTTCATTCACCACAGTGAGTATTGTTTGACACAACAATGACCATCATTGGACAACATCACTGCTCCCCGATATTTTATGCATATCTGTGTTTGTCTTCCCCATTTTCCTCCGATTTCCCTTACACATCCCCAGGGGGAGGAATACACTAATCTTGGAGCTGATGTGCTTCTTTTTCTATTACTCCCCATCCTCCAAATGATCCAATATAAAGGGGAACCATTTTTGTTGTTGTTGTGCCACCTCTTTCCCATATGCTCACTGGATTCCTCTGCTAAGGTGGTTTTATTTCATTGCCTTTATTAATTTGCTGTAGCTTCTTTGAGGGAGATCATGATAAAAGTGGTGAGCTAGGAACCCTATAAGATGGCTAGATGGGGGGAGGGAACAGAAAAAGATCTTGGAATCCTTTCCTTAATATGAAAATTCTGGAAGAAACCCTGATGCTTCTTATCCCATCGCATTTGTTGTTTGTTGTTTAGTTGTTTAGTCATGTCCGACTCTTCGTGACCCCATGGACCAGAGCACACCAGGCACTCCTGTCTTCCACTGCCTCCTGCAGTTTGGTCAAACTCATGTTGGTACCTTTGAGAACACTGCCCAACCATCTAGCCCTCTGTCCTCCCCTTCTCCTTGTGCCCTCCATCTTTCCCAACATCGGGGTCTTTTCCAGGGAGTCTTCTCTTCTCATGAGGTGGCCAAAGTCTTGGCGCCTCAGCTTCAGGATCTGTCCTTCCAGTGAGCACTCAGGGCTGATTTCTTTAAGAATTGATAGGTTTGATATTTTTGTAGTCTATGGGACGCTCAAGAGTCTCATCGTCAAGCATCAATTCTTCGGTGATCAGCCTTCCTTATGGTCCAGCTCTCACTTCCATACATCACTACTGGGAAAACCATAGCTTTAGCTATATGGACCTTTGCTGGCAAGGTGATACCCATATTCATTCCTTCTTGGGATTTGAGGGGTGTTACCAGTGCTTCCAAAAAAAAATGATCATGTGTTTGCATTTGATGCTTGATGCTAGAACAACACACTTTAGTCCCCAGAACCATATATCAATCAGCTAGGTGCACCACACAAACACATGCAAATGAATATTCATGGGGAAAGGCCTCTTTCTCAATATCCAGCATTTGCACACTGTGATAGAAAATGTTCGGTAGCCTGCTTTATGTAATGAGAACGCCTGTCCTATCAAGTAGGAAACAACTGGCGTGGAAATGAAAGAGAATTGCACAGAAATGCAAAGTCAGAGAGCACACTGATGTCATTACACCCTGCTGCGATAATTTCAGAGAAAATTGACCCCAAATGCTCTGTAAGTCAAGCTCTCAGGCTTTCTAAATGTTGAAATTTAACTGTTTTAATTGGCTGCTTAATTGCTGGCCCTATTGTTCCCATGATATTTGATTTTGTTCCAGTCTCTCATTGATTTTGCTGTTGTTTCACAGTGTTGTGAACTTCACCCAAGGTGAAGGGTGTATGTGATTGTATGAAGCAAACAAAAATACAAGCCTAGTGCAGACACAACCAAATATGATCAGTTAGTCACAGGTAAAACTCAAGGAGGGAGAAATAATGTTCTCTCCCCACAGCGAATTTCTCCTTCCCACCTCAACATTAACATTAACTAGGTCTCTGTCATAGGGGTTTATTTGGAATTGTTTTAAATTCATTAGCGGCTGTTTGCTGTGTTGTTTTAGCTGCCTTTGTACATTGCCTTGATACATTTTTGGAAGGCAATTAACAACAACAACAACTTACTGTTCTTAGCTTTGATTCCCCAGTATAGGGAATAGGGTAAATTTTTAGTTCAGGTTGCTTTTTAAGGCAAAACTACTTAATTAGCAGTTCCTGAAGCAATATGTGAACCAAAACACAGCTATCCTTCAAAGTTTTCACTTTTCCAAAATTCAAAATGCAGTTCCCCAACCAAATAAGGTTTATATTGCAAAATGGGTGTAGAGAATTGCATTCATTAATGAAGGCAACACGCAAAAAGCATTATATTAGGAATAATTACTTGCAAAAATGTGCATGTGAGGCAAAATTGCATATAAAATGTGTATATTAGGGAACCCCACATTAAAATAATAATGAATTCCCATGAAGACTTAAAAAAAATGTTATCAAACTCATGGAAAAATGCAGAAGAGAAGAATGGGAAATGAGAAAATGAAACTGACCAATTTTTTAATCCCTAAGTGTAATAAGTTATAAACTATGTGATCTTGAAGAACAGCTGAAAGTCTCAGTGGCTTTGCTTAAATTTTCAAGAAAAAGAAAAAAGGCAGCTGCTACTAATGATCTCAAATAAACAGATCACTATAATTCTTCCTTTTGCAACACTACCATAAAGCAACTAGATTAAACACAACTTTATTTGGAAGCCACACATTACCAAAAAGCCAGGGGGCATAGTAGAGGGAAACCACACATTCCAGGACATCTCAGAAAAAACAACATCAGGATGAGACCAGAACCACCCCACAATCTACATGTCATGTAATGAAGAATCTTTTAATACAATGGAAAGAGAAGTAGGAACTCAGGTAGAAAATACCTTAGTGTCCAGAAGAAAAAGTATAAGAATTCCAGAGGGACACAGAGCCATTCTTTGAGCAATACCCAGGAGCACTGTAAAACTTTCATCACAGCCTGGCTCCATCTGTCTGTCACTCTGTGCTACTAGATGAGACATCTAGCTAGGCAGAGCACTTGTTCCTGGTCCAACATGCATGGATGTGTGTGAGACAGATAGAAATATGTATTTCAATGTTTTGAATCACATAATTAAAAATGCAGCATCTTGCTGTTTCCCTCATGTAGAAGTCTCACTAAGTTCTTTAAGATTGGACTTTATGCACAAAATTCCCTACATAGAGGACTCTCTTTCCCTGGGTATAGGTTTTGTTGTTGTGGGGATGCAACCTTGGAGAGCCACTGGATCACTTTTCAAGAATGCATCCAGGAACTCAGGTTCTTTCTGGAGTGCCAGATATAGGCTGTGCTAGACTGCAGAGGGCAGTGTTTGGCTGCAGCAGCGCATGGAGCTGGTTTCAGAGGCAGCGGCAAGAGGCATTGGGGGGCAGCGAGGGCAAAGGTTGGACCCCCATGGGCACCCACAGCAAAAAATTGCTTCTGACTTCCTGGAGATGGTGCCAGTTGCAACAACCACCACCATCACACAGAACAAGCATCAGCTCCATCAGCTCCTCCTCCTCCCTGAGCTTGGTGGTGGCAGCACTGATGGGGAAAATAGGACATTCCAGAATCAAATTGTAATTCTGGAACTGTCCCTGGAAAACCGGGACCCTTGGAGGGTATGCTCATGTGTTCTGAGAATGAGATAGAATAATGGAGTTCTAAGTGGGAAGGAGGAAACATTTGAGAAACCAGAGGACATATTTTGGCACAACACTAACATTTATATCAGTAGATATTGCTGATAAAGAAGGTTATTATGTGTCTTTACAGTGGTACCTTGGGTTACATATGCTTCAGGTTACAGACTCTGCTAACCCAGAAATTGTACCTCGGGTTAAGAACTTTGCTTCAGGATGAGAACAGAAATCGTGCTCTGGTGGTGCGGCAGCAGCAGGAGGCCCCATTAGCTAAAGTGGTGCTTCAGGTTAAGAACAGTTTCAGGTTAAGAAAGGACCTCCGGAATGAATTAAGTACTTAACCCGAGGTACCACTGTATATTTATGAGATATTTAAAAGGGTGTCATACCAACACACCAATATCATTAAACAGTCATGTCTCCCTTCATAAAAACCTGGGATCAGTTGTTTGTAAGTGTGTAGAGAGTTGTTAGGAGACTCCCTACTCCCCTCACAGACATACAATTTCTAGAGGAACTGAAGCCCTGTGAGGGGAATAGGGGTCTCCTAGAAACTCTCTGTGCAAACTATATTTCCCAATATTTTGGGGGGAAAGATATGACTCTTTAAAATGTGTAATACTGCTTTAAATGTATAGTGCAGATGGGGCTTCTATACTGATCTATCAAACACATGCATAGATACCAGGAATGGCAACTATGCTATTTACCTTCCTGTTGCATTGCCTGGTGACAATGCAATGTTCTATGTAAAGAACATTTATGCAGCAGTAGAGATAAAGATTATTCTAGTAGACATTTAAATTCACTTGAGGACTCTGCATTCAAGACCTCTGGGTTAATAATCTATAAAGGGAGCCCTGATGTCATATGCTTTTAGTATAAGCCACCACTGATGTACATTTTCCTGTTAAAATAAACACGTTTGTGCTCTGCTTGAAAGTTTCCAGCGATTACTGATGTGCTGATCTGATTTAAATTCACAGAGCTTCTGAAGAACTTGGCAGGGTGAAAAGCCTAAGATCTACTAAAGCAGCATATATGATGTCTTTGGGGACATCTAAAAAGAACAGTCTTCTTCACTATGGGTATGCTCTATCAGAAACATAAGGGTGAGTACAAGATCGCCTAGTCATCTGAAATTAGCTTCTTCCAAAGTCTTCAAAATGTACTAGGCAAACCAATGGACCAAATGAGGCATGGGCAAAAGATCATTCTGAGCCCTGCAGACATAGCATAGATGTCAAATGTGGAGTGGGCCAGGTGGCTTCACTGTGTGGATTAATGCTGTGCTGAACATTTCTTTCTTTTTTCACGATATCCCACCAAGTAATGAGAAAATGTATGGCATTTAAATATATCAAAAGGGGCAGCAAATTTAAGTGAAAAATCTCACTGTTAGGTTGATCTAATATTTTGTTTGTTTACCTTACTTTCAATGGACTCTGTATGTTTTCTGGGTGTCCTTTAATTCTACAAAGCTTTCTGATAATCCTCACACCTGATCTAGATATGGATCTGTGGACATGGGGAGTGTTTTTTCCATTCAAACTGACTGAGTTGCATTCAACTGAACAGCCTATTCAAACCTTCAATTGAATGCACTGATATCAAGGGCAGGGTGAGGCAAAACCCTGGTCTCACTTCCATACATTCTGTGAATGTATGAAAATAGCTATCAGAAGGTGGTCCTTCTGCACTCATGAAAAGTCATGGGATCCCAGTTGCTCTCATTATTGTACAAATGTATTGAAAATTCATGGCAGGCATTGACAGCCAACATCAGAAGTAACCTAGAGCTAAAGTTACTGCATGGATTCTCTCTCTCTCTCTCTCTCTCTCTCTCTCTCTCTCTGTCATTTAATAACCAGACTCAATAGCCTTTGCAAGACATTTACTTGAGATTTATTATGGAGGTTTTTTTGTTGCTGCCACTGTTGTGTGGGTTTTTATGATGTTGTTGTTTGCCTCTTTTGTTCAAACACCTGCCTGTGAACCAACAGGGCCTGGTTGACTTCTGACTGAAAATGGGTATCAATTTAACACCTTTTCATATTTTCTCAGCTTACATTATTCCATAATTGCAGCAAAAGACAGGCAGGTGTGGCCATTAACAAGATTTTTCAATAGCATTACACATTCTGAACAAGAGCATCAAAGGAAAAACAGAGGAGATAGATCCAGTTTTGCACAGCATAAGATGTTCTGCCAAAAACCTTGGCATGAATGCAATCAATTCCCTTTGCATAGAACTGTGACTACAAATTAAGGCTCACTAGCATGTTTACCTGTAGGTGGTCCAGCTAAAGAAAACTGAAAGAATCACAGTGGAGATGGAACTGTTAAAAGGTCTACACGCAGTTCTTGGTGCCACAATTTATGAAGTACTGTCAGCCTTGTACCCTGCATTACTTGGGAATTTGAAGAAGGAGAAAACAATCAGTGAATTTTTGTGAAATCAGTGGTTAAAATCTGTGTAGCTTTAAAAAGTTTAGTCTGCCATCATGATCCAAATTTGTGTCCAGTTGAAACTGAACATAGATGAAAACCTGCTCCTTGATTCCAGAAACCCTCATGCAAAATTTGGTTATAGTGTTGTAAGAAGGGCTGAAATAAATACAGTAGTACCTCGGGTTAAGAACTTAATTCGTTCCGGAGGTCTGTTCTTAACCTGAAACTGTTCTTAACCTGAGGTACCACTTTAGCTAATGGGACCTCCCGCTGCTACCACGCTGCTGCCACATGATTTCTGTTCTCATCCCGAAGCAAAGTTCTTAACCCGAGGTACCATTTCTGGGTAAATGGAGTCTGTAACCTGAAGCGTCTGTAACCTGAAGCATCTGTAACCCAAGGTACCACTGCAATTGAAAGACAAACAACTTTCCAAATGCATAGTAGAGGAAGATATAGAGAAATTGGAATAGGTTCAGAGGAGGGCAACAAAGACGCTCAGTGGTATGGAAGAAAAGTCCGATGACATAAAGTTGAAGGAGCAGTTTGTGTAGCCTGGAGAAGAGAAGATTGAAGTGGGATTACTTTCCCAAATAATACAAAAAACTAAAACAGTTTCAGGTTTTACATTTCTCTGAAGTCTGCAATGCAGTTCTCTAGCCAAGCAATGTGTACAAAAATGTACACATGACTGTAAAGTGTATGTTAAAATACATATGTTAGTGAAAATCTTATTCAAAAATGCATTACATTTGTGAACACCGGTTTGCAAGAATGTGCAGATTAGGCAAAATTGCAAAGAAAAATGTGTATATCAAGAGAAATTCACACTAAAATGCTAATGAATTTTTCTTTTGCAATAAAAAAACAAGTGGCATTGCCACCCTCCCATGGCTAAAGCAGCCATCTGTGAGAGGGTAGGGGAGTAATGGCAAAGCCAAGCTGGGCCAGTGAGGGGACCTTTTGAGCTCTTGGGGATCTCAGCCACTGCTGGCTCCTTGATATGATAAAGCAGGGAACTTCTTGGCCTAGTTCTCAGTGAGGTGAGGCAACCGCATTTCAATGTTGCATTTTATTATTTTAAGTTCTGAGCCATCCAAGGAACAAAGTTAATGGTGGGGGAGGCAGCGGCAAAATGAAATAAATTAACCTTTCTCTGGGCTGTGCAGGTGTGCATGAATATGACTGAATATCCCCCACTCCTGCACACCCCCAAAATGCCATGCACACATGGGAAAAGTGTATATTAGATCTCTTCTTCCTAACATCTAGTTTTCTGTGTGAAGAAAATGCTTCTGCATATATTCAGTTCTATGGGATTTGAACTACACTCTGAAGTGATTCTACCCCACAGTCCAAAGCAGTTCAGCCCAGGCACAGATTCACCAGCTCAGTAAGAACTAGTCTCTAACAGAATCCTAAGAGAGAACAGAGGAAATGGATGGATACTTTCAAGGATCACTTTTGAACTTATGACAAATCACTACCATCTTAACAGTTTACCAGTGAAACTTCTTCCATCTGTTTACTTATTGGATCTTCTCCAGAGTTCTCCCTTCTCCCTTCACTAAAGCAAAACAAATGGCATAAATGTGGGGAAATGGAAGCAAGTGCTGAAAACACAGTATTAAACTCTCCACTAATCCTTGTCAATGCTTGAGTTGCAAAAGAATGAAGTACAGGATCACAGGAGGCTGCCTGATACAAAGTCAATACACTGGTCACTCTAGCTCAGTGTTCTCTGCACAGGGTGTGGCCGACACCTGGTCTGTAGACCTGATTCAAACCACTAGCAAGGCTTTCTGATACCCTGCCTCAACTGTTATTATTTTTATATATTTTTATATTTTTTATATTAACAGCAAAAAGTACCAATAAAGTAGACATTATGCTGGAGTAGTCTGAGCCCTGTGCTCTGATGGAGGTGCAAACTGATCATTTGAGGAGCAGCCAGGGAGTGATAATGCCCCTCTTCAGCTGTTATGCATGGATCAGCAGAAGGCTAAGCAGGGCTGTGTGTTTCTGCTTGCCTCCTTTTTTTGTTGGTTGTGGATGCCAGAGTGTGGTGACCACATTTACTTTTTGGAAATCTCACCATAGGCTCTGCTCACAAGTCTACCAGAAGGTTGGCCAAGTATGAATGCAGCAATTGGGCCAAAAGTAATGTTAGCTACCCAATTTAAACTGACTGAAAACAGCTCTCCAGTTTCAGGAAATGTTCTTTCAGAGTCGTTTCTAGAGACACTGGGGATTGAACCAGGACTGCTGCATGAAAAGCAGATGCTCTATCTCTGAGCTACAGTCCTTTCCCAAAGCTTGCAGCCTCTGACTTGGCAAGCATCAGCAAACAGAGTTTGACAGTGCAACCGCCAAAACTCCAGAGCATGCACTCTCTACTAAAACTTTTGATTGTTGCTGTTGTTTCATGAATAATTTAGAGCAAGATGTCCCATGAGCTGGAGAATGGGACTGTCAAGTGGCAGGAAATTAAAAGGTCTCATTTTTCGTTAATGTTCAGTTTTCATTATGGTCTTGGTACACTGCTTGCTTGCCAGAGCCTCTTTTTTTCTCACAAAAGGAAAGGAGAAGAAAACAAATAAATGGTACAGTATGATGCAAAAGGGATACAGCATGGGTCCCTTGGCCTCTACTTCTGTGGACTTGCCTAAAACATCTGCCTATGGTCTTGACTCTTTCCCTAATGATGACATGTTCCATAAATGAATGGATATGTCAAGGGTATATTTTTCTATCCAGTTTTTCATACCTGAGACAGGTGCTGTGATACTTTTCAAGGGCAGTTTACTATTTTAATCTGTAAATAATAATAATAATTACAATACAAATAAAACCTTGTATTTGTTAATAATAATAATAATAATAATAATAACAATAACAATAACAATAACAATAACAATAACAATAACAATAATAACAATAATATAGTTCCAGTACAAACTTGATCCACACATCCCAAACTAATGTACAGAATGGAACATAATTATTCTTCAGATCTCACGCCTTCTGGAATTTCACAACACTGTTCTTGGCTCAAAAATTTATCAAAATCTCATTCTTATAGATATAGATTAAATACATTTTGAAATGCATACATTGAGACAGATGCATTTTGTGGTAACATACATTTTTAAAAATATACTTCAGTATGAATTTTCATACAATTTTTCTCTTTTTAAAAAATCAGATATAGGGTGAAACATATTTATGAATGAACACACGTGGAATTGACCCACAGACTGGAAATTGACTGATACATCCCTAAAAACTACATGGGTTAAGAGTTAAATGGTCGCAAGTAATGCAAGATTTTCTTTCTTTTATCAACAGCTGCTTCAAGTCCTTTAGCTCCTGTTATTTGCAGAGCAGCACAATGTAATATTCATTTCCCCAATTCAGAACATCTGCTACAAGTTCATTAGTTTACACAAAACTGCAACATCTTCTAACTGTAGGTTCAGAAGGGACGTTTGGAAGAGAGGTAGTGGGTGGGAACTAGTGCTTCTGCAGTCTTCTGAAGTAAGCAGTTCTGAAGGTAGAAAAATGCTAAAAGCATTTCTGGAAAGTCAGCAATGCCTAGCCCTGGGTCCCCACTTACCTGGTAGTGCCATTTGCTTCCACTGTGTAGTGGGTGGAATGGACCAGGTCACATTCTCTCAGCCACAACCCCTCACCTGCCTCACACCTCAGTGATCTTACTTATACTGTACCCTCTTTTGCTCAAGTGGAATGTTTCATTGAACTCTGCTAATGCTTCTCTTTTTTTAACTGGGTGAAGGATAGAGAGCGGTGTTTGCATGGCTGCAAGAATCTAAATTTCTGCACGAAAGCAAAATTTGCATCCATTGCTGCTCGCTATTGCCCCTTACCTCACCCCACCCCACATTGACATAGTTGCTGAGAAGGGAATGTGTGCCTCAGGCTGAAAACAGTTTCACAGTGTTGTAGTAGAACATAAACAAATGGCTTCTTACACCCCTAATTGTAAAGCAATATCTACAAGGTGAAAGCTAAATGAGAATCAGAACTTCCAACACATGCTTCTGCTTTGAACTTTCTTCTTCCTGTTGTTGTTTTTGTTGCTGCTGCTGCATTTATACCCCACTTTTTTCTCTGGGGGGACTCAAGATAGCTTACGGATAAAACAAAAACAAAAACATAGAAAACTTAATCATTAAAAAAACAATTAAACATTGGCAAAAGTAAAATGATATACATATTTTCCATCATGGAACCACTGCTTGTCAACAGAAATATATCTATATGCTGCAAAGGATTCAGGCACGTGTACTGGGTGTTTAGTTGGCTCATACCTTCACTCCAACCTTTGCATTCCAGAGAGCAATGGAATATATTCTTAGAATCTTCAACATCTCAAGCTGGGGCTGACAGGAGCTATTCTTGAACATCTGGAGGAAGACAGGTTCCCCAATCCTGGCCTACAGAGAATAATTTTGTTGTCATCTTTTTGTCTCAGAAGGAAGCAGATTGTGCCTCCATGGGTGAAGCCAAACTGCCAGAGAATCATAGCACCTGTTGTGAATGTATATACCAGTAACTCGTAACTGCTGCCTCCCGTGTTGTTTTTGCTGTGCAAGACTGGGCAGTGTGTATGGAGGTCCCGGGCTGCCCAGAGCACAAGAACCTACTCTTGGTCTTGTTGATGTGGTACAAAGGAAAGCAGAACAATACATTTGGCACTAACTGGACCACAAGAGACACCAGAAGGAGGAGTACAAGGCACCATCCAACTGCCTTAGGGACTCCCCTCCGGATCTGTGCAGGATTTACTCTTTAGCCCTTTTGTCTCCCAATGATGTCCCATAAGGCTTAAAGATTAGAAGTCCTAATTGTGCTATTTGTGAATTAACAACATCCACACCAAAACTGCTTGGAGTTTTAAATAGATGTATCCCTTTTCCTTATTTCCTTTTTTAGTCTTAAGGGGAACCAGTTGCTTTGTGAGGATTATCTACCTGATGTGAAACCAGAAAGCTTGTAGAAAGCACAGATGTATACACATTCCTGTGAAGTTGAGTCTTCCAAAGAGGGTTGTGTCTTAAAAAAACAACAACCAAAAAAAGCCCTATTCCCTTGGGTTAAATGAGCTTAATTTCCCTATCTTTATTTTGATTTGTATCCAGCTAAATTTGTACATCTGTGACTGGCTACATTAGCCATTCAAGTGTATCTGAGCAGGGACCAAAAACATCTCCATAGCAACTTCCTCTGGCTGCTCCTCCTTAGTAACCAATTTAACATAATTATTTATGATAGGAGCCTGTATTATGGCTCTAGGGCAGAATATCTTAAAAAGTCTATTGCTCTCGATTGTAAAACAAGCAGATGACCCAATGAATATGCACATAATTCATTGCTCAATCTAATATCAAAGAGGCTCCTCTGTCCCCATCTACAATTAAGCCACCATTCCAACGATTATACAGCTCCTAATCAGTCTGTATGCATTGCCTCAAGATGTACCAGAGGATAGTTTGTGGGCAAAAGGAAGGGGGGAGGAAAAGAAGGAATTCAGCTTAATTATGGGAAAAGCTTTATTTTAAAGGAAAGATAAAGTATTGCTGCATTTGCATCAAACTTACTTTGGAGGATATTTCAAAGCCACAGAACTTCAAGGAGCCAAGTACATTAGGGTTCTTGAATCAATGGAACCTGGGTGTCTTAGAAATATAGTTGTTGTTGTTTAGTCGTTTCATTGTGTCTGACTCTTCGTGACCCCATGGACCAGAGCACGCCAGGCACTCCTGTCTTCCACTGCCTCCCGCAGTTTGGTCAGACTGGTCAGACTCATATAGTAAAGCCTTTCCTACTCCCAGGAGGGAAGGGATTGTGAGCGGGAGACGATTCCTGCATCATGCAGGGGGCACTCCGCCCCCTGCTTCAACTCCAGGGCTGGTGCCATGCCCCTCCCCAGTTGGGCACCCAATAGGGAAGCTATGGGCGTGGCTCGCTGCTCAAATGCAGCTGTGCCAGCCCATCCCCACCATTGCACATACATTTTCTTTGAGTCACCCACCCTCCACTCCCTTTAGATTAGCTGTTCCTGAGACTTTGCTATGGACCTCTGGTTGGTCGCCCTGTTTAACCAGGGGGCCTGGTAGGAGTTTTTTCCAATTGGCTAAATTGGCCCGGCCTCTTAGTTTTTTTCACCTACCTCATAGCAACCGTCACAACTTTCGTGGTATTTGGCGGTTAGGCATTGGAATGTGTTGTTTCAGGGGGCAAGGTGTGGCCATCGCCTTCCCCGACAATTTTGGATATTCCGCTAAAGGAATCCGGCGGTCGTGGATCCTGTCCGATGCCCGTGTGGCGGGGGGCCATGGCACGACCCTCGGTGATATCAGGAAGAGAGCCTATAGTTGGATTAGCATCAACAGGCTCTCCCTACTGGTGGTTAACCCCTCCTCAGACTCACCCCTCTACGAGTGGGGGGAGTCTAATGTTCCGTGGTCCAATGCCTAAGCCAACTACGTGTCCACGTGTCTTTATTCCCCAAGCGGGATCAGGTCCTTGAATCACAAGCTGCCATAAAGGTCCCAAGGCAGCCTGATATTACTCTGCTAATGGCTGTGTAACCTGAATGCCCCCTTGCAATAATGCATCAGACCACAGCCCAAGGCCTTCCCTAAATGGTAAACACACCCCATTGCACCGCCTAAGCCTCAACAGTGAAGACAGCAACAGACCATGTGAGAAGCCCAGAATTGCCATAGGGGTACTGGTTTACTTAGCAGTGATCTCCTTGGAAGTAGGGGTCCTTGGAAATAGGGGTCTGATCCAGCTGAAAACAATGGCCAAGTAGATGATAGAAAAAATAAGAATTGTCAGAATAAACTTCTGCTTTGGAACTTTGCAGGGTTAACGCCTTCCCATGGACCTCTCTAGTGTCCAGCACACTTGTTCATTTCCTATATTTGGACAGAATTCTTGACTGCAGCACAAGTAACCTGACATAGTAGAAAACAACAAATTAAATGCTGTTTCTAACTCTTAAGGCCTTTACGTACATGCAAACGTGCCATAATTGGTGCAAAATGGAAGATGCAGTTAATCTTAACTGTTGCATAAGAACTGTTCTAAAAATCAGTGGTTGACTCTGGCTTCCTTGCAAAGGAATAACATGGTTTTTGGGGAACACAGCTACTAGCTCTAGCTAAAGACTCCAGAATGAAAACTGGATATTGCATACTATACCTATCCAATAAAAAGGGTTTAGCTAGGTTCTATTCTTGCCTGCAAAATTGGCAATGCTTACTTCAAGGTATTGGGCAGGGCTGAAGCAAAGGTCAACCCTTATTGCAACAGATTGTCTCCTCTGGATAAAAGACAAGCAAGAAGAAACATTTGGATCTGACTGTAACAAAAGATCAAACTTGCAATTGGATTCTGATTTCTGTTTTTAACCCCTTAAATTCTAATTCCCACAATCAAAATCTCTACAAAATTCCTGTTAGTAGGAGAGTTTTAATGGGGGGGGGGTTAACTGGGAGCGGATCGTGAAGCTTTGTGGATCACTTTGTAGTGTAAGCAGCTAACTCATTAAATGTTGATTTTTACAATGGACAGGGAACATCTGTGACCCTCCTAATTTTGTTGAATCACCACTCCTAGAACTTCAGTTGCCCCCAAATGGAAAACCGTACACCTGAGGCTTTCAGCCTGATATAAAAATATGTGAAGTTTAGCATCACTTGAAAAAATAACTCATAAATTACATGCTGCCAAAGGCCTGGAAGACCCTGAAGTATTAAGCTGCTTGGTGGGATTTAATCATATATACAACAAATACAGATACATAGGACTCCTTCTCCACTGTACAATCTTCCAATATTGAGCTTCATAGTTTCCCCATTCCTGATTTATACAATGAGCTGCAGCTAGTATGTGTAACATTTTGTAACATTCTTCTGTTGGGGTGGTTTTGCTGAACATGGTGATGATATTATTATTATTATTACTATTACTATTATTATTATTATTTATTTCAGAACAGATAAGCCACCAGATGTACTCCAATGATAGAGTGACCTCAGCTGACTCTTGATGTTTCTTCTGCTCCCTTAAATTTGAGCTTTAAATATGGTATGAAGGCTGTAAGAGGAATGGGGGGAACACAGCTAAATATAAAACAGATGCAAAAGTTCTTTTCTCCTTTAATAAATTATGTGACTAAGAAAGCGATTACATGTGTTGACAATATGTCCAGGAGACAGGAGGGAAATGGCTATGGTGCTGGTGGTGACGAATTGAATACAGAGAGAAGAGAATTTCTAAACAATGGATGATCAAAAAAGGTGTGGTTCTTCCCTTGTGTTATTCCCCCTGTCCCCAAATATATCTCCTGTTCCCCAGTGTAATTGTCAACAGGGGCTTTAATAATAAAAAACACCTTCTGCTCTTTATTTGCACACTGAATATTACACTCAAACACAGGAGCTCAGCAGCGGCTGTTTTAGGCCTGGATTGTGGGAGCTGCTTCTAGTGGAGATGATCAGCATGATATGCCACTCTTCCTTAAATACTAAACATAGAAGATTTAGGATTCACTTTTCAATATTTGAATCTCTCTGTGTGAACTTTCCAAGCCTCTGGGATCATGTGTTAGAGAATAGAAACATTTCAATTGATTTACATCTATATTTCCACCTTTCTGCATCTTGGCATTATGTGCACAAAATACTTATCTACCAAGGTAGTGGTGCCATTTTTTAAAATTAAAAAAAATCCTTGTGAATGGATAGATCAGTCTAGTTCTTGTCTGTATCAGTTCCACATGTTCTATTTAGCCAGTTGCAGTCTCTGGGAGCTTGTGACCAGGACTTGTAAACAGTGGCGTTTGCAATGGTGTTTCGAGGGGGGAGGTCTAGAGTGCTGTTTTGCAGTGTACATAGGACAAGATGGCAAGGGAGCAGCTGCACAAACCTGCAATACCTGTGCCATGTTGTTTTCCTGCCTGAGAATGTGCAAAAAATACGCCTGCAGCTAGTAAAAGCTGATTGACTTGCTGGAAAAGAAGGTACAGCAATTTGATGCATCAGGAACACTTTCTGATGATAAGAGTTGTTTGACAGTGGAATGGATTTCCTTGGTGGACTTGCCTTGGAGGTTGGGTGGGCTTCTGTGAGGGATGCTTTAGTTGAGATTTCTGCATTGCAGAGGGTTGGACTAGATGATCCTCAGAATCCCTTCTAGCTCAACAATTCTATGTGTTTATTCAGAAGACCATTGTGTCCCAATTCCTCATAAATCTGCATTTTTAAAATGAAACACCAAAGCCAATACAAAGTTCACACTTCTTCCTGCTATTTCAACACACACACACACACACACACACACACACACACACACTCAATTGTTAAAACTAAAGACCCTTAAAGCACTTTATAAAAACAAACTCTGTGCTTGGACCATGGCTTGTTTGCACTCTCTTGCTTCTGCAACTCTGCCCCCACATTGGTGAGTGCTTTAGTAAATGTTTATATATTCTGTTATTGGAACCCTAGCTCCTGAAGTCATTTGCTGGAGTTCCATAGTGAACATATACTTGGGATGGCATAGAAAATGTTAATGTGAATTGTTAATGTGAAGATTAATTCCAGCTTTTAAGGCTAGTGATCATATCAGTGAAATATGCAGTCTTTCCTTTCCTTTCTTGTCATCTCCTTGCTGTCTCCCCCACTGATACACAGATGCAAACACACACACACACACAAAATCAATGCTGAAATCAATTATTCAATCAGTTGAATGACCATTCAAGTAAGGGTAGTTCAGAGGAAAAATAGCTTGCCATCTCTTCCCTCCTTTAGCACACAGTAACGACAAAGAGTTCTGCCAGGGAAATTGTTTTGTAACAATTTAGTTATCTGGGCAAACAGATGTTTGGTGCTTCAGTAGAACGTAGCCCACTGAATTCAATGAGTTATGAAGCAAAGACAGAAATCTGTTTGGCCTGTTTGATCCCCAGGAATTAGAAAAAGAATGACACTATACTTTGTCAGCAAAGGAGATTCATATATGTTTGTGCATGGGGATGCTGAAGAATAGAGGCACATATGCATAAAGCCCAGCTTAGCCATTTATCTTCATGGTTTTTTGTATGTGGAACAGCATTATTCATCCAATGAACCAGAGTCTGAGCCGTCAAATATTTAGCTCTACGTTGTTACTTACACAATCATTTGGGCCTCATTCCACATTGTGAGGGACAGGATGCTGGATTAGAGAGGCCTTTGGTTTGTAACTGTAGGGCTCTACTTATGCCGCCGTGTTCAAATATATGCAGAGGGGAAACCAGGGAACAAATTCACACCCTGAAAGTCAAGCTCAGAGTTTGATGGTCCTCATGCTCATCAACCGGTGACATGGCCTTAGACTTGAGATTCTGATGGCACAGATATTGTTGAAGGGCAGGGAGCCTCACTCAAAAAGATCCCCATAAATACAATATATGCTGGAGATTCCCGGAGGGGGGACCAGCAATGCCAGAATCCTTTTTGCTTGCCTAGTTTTTCTAACTCTGAGGGTGACTTCTGTCCAGAACCCTCCATAATGTATAAGGACATCCTGCTTCTGTCCTTCTTCCCTAGAGAAAGCAAAAGGGCTCATCACCCAACCAGAACCAATACTTCAGAAATAGGGCATAGCCCCTATAAGGGCAATACTTTCCCTCTGAAGTGTTCTGCAACAGACAGCAGCTTGGCTGAAGGACACTCCTTAAAGCTTACTTCTAGAGCAACATCATTGACTACCGCTCTGACTGCCTTACATCCAACCTCTAATATCTGCTCCACAGGGAGCCAATCAGGACTCTTAACTCCTGCCAAGTCGCATGAGTACCCCATGTGGTTCCAGCCTGGAAATGAACAGCTGATGATTGCAACATCAGCTGGTGACTTTCAAGTGTTATCTGCAGTGGACCCATTACACTGATGGATCTAAGTCAGTGATGTCTTAATTTCAGTGGGCTTATTCTGAGTATGACTAACAATGGGTTGTATCCCATGTAGCACTCGCTAAAGTCACATAACAATATAGTTCTGTTGGTGAAATGCTTTGTGCAAGCAGAATGTCATTGAGCAAGAGAACGCATAAGCATGTCTCTCTTGAAAGACAGGCTATGCAATCTGCTTTGCAACAAGTTTTTGCTAGTGGAACACTTAAATGTACACTGGCAGACAGAAAACATTGGATATAGCTAGTATATTGAAATAGATTTTGCATACGGTGGGATGGTTCACATATACATCACCACCAATTGATTCTTCCAGCTTTGGTGATATGCAACTGCATTTGTGAACAGCTTTACTTGGAGAGCATTGAGTGTGAAATTATGCAAATTTTATTAGAAAGTTATGTATGGGTGATGCATCAGGCAATGCATTCTTGATGTTGCAACAATCAGATGGCAAGGATGAGTGTGGGAATTGGTCCTCACCTGCCCACTTTCAATGGTGGGTTCGCATATACATACACATGTCCAGTACTTGCTTACTGTATGCCTGATGCTTTTCAGGTCAATGCATTAACTCCTTCCAAAAAAACACCATATTTGATTGGACATCTAGAGACACAAATTTCTATCTGCACTTTTATCTCTGGGATTGTTCATTCACACATGCAAGTTTCCATCTGATCTTGCAGTCATCAAACAGCAGGGAAGCCAACTTGAATAAAATATTTTGGGAGGGCACATAAGCCCCTCTCTGCATAATCAATCACACAACGTGGCGCACCTCACCATTTGAATGGCAATCGCATCAACTTTGGGGGTCCCTAAATTTTAGTAGAGTCACTTGTTGGTTGACCACATGCAAAAAGGATGGCTTTGAAAGAGGATTAGACAAATTCATGGAGGATAACCACAATACAATGACAATGTTCTTTCCCCACTGTCAGAGGTAGCATACCTCTGAATACCAGCTGCTGGAAATCACATGTGAGGAGAGTGGTATTGTACTCAAGCCTGGCTTGCATGTTTCCCATGGACATCTGATTGGCCACTGTGAGAACAGAATGATGGACTAGATTGGCCTTTGGCCTGTTCCAACAGCGTTCTTCTCATGTTGTTCTTATGTTCCTAAAGGCTATATGATTCCTGTACCTTTAACACTGACAGAGATGATTGAATTTTGAGAGATGTACTTTGCTAACATGGACCAGTTTCCTCTTCTCCATATCAGTTTAAATGTATAGGGACCCGATTGCCTCTCTTTGAAGCTCATCTCTCTATATCTAATAATAAACAAAACAAAACTCTGCCAAAAATGGACAATATCCTTCAGGGTTACATTCCCAACCAAATGAATGGAAAGTTTCCCACAGCAACATTCCCAGCCTCTGTAAGCAGCATTGGTAGAAGTTGGGGAAAATATTTAAATGGTGTGCTGTGTGCACAAATCTTCACATTTCCATTATGTCAAAATAAAAATATGAAAAACTATGTTCTTGAATAGCATTTGTCCTTCAAGTCTAGAAGTCCCTAGAAAGTTTGGTGACTTCCTTTCCATTTAAATGTGAATGAAATAAAATTATCATTGTAAATTACTTGCTGACCATTGGCACATGAGTTATCTCACAGGAACTGCAGAAAATAAATATTTTTTCCAATGAATGTTTCCATCTTTCCTGCTGGAGAGTAATAATGAGAAACTGTGGCTGACACCTTGTCAAGATAAGTGGTATCAAGCCAACACATCTCCCATAAGGAGCTGGCAAGTAAAGAAAGGTTAAAGAATGCTTATGGGTTTTCTAATTTTTATTTCCCCAGCTATGATTTGTTGGGTCTTTGGAAGTGTTTTTCTTTCTGCACTCATTCCAGACCCTCTGTGTCTCATTTAATGTTCTGGCACATGCTCTAATGGAATCTGCCTTCTGCCAACACTCAATATTTACCAATTGAAGCAAGTGGCTTCTGATATTGGACTTTGTGAACCTACCAGGTGTGATGTGGTAGGGTTAATCCCACAGGACCTGTGACTGCAAATTTGCAAATTTGTTAATTCAATCTCACAAGAGCCCAAGAGGTGAGAATTGGAAAGCGGAGGGAAATGGTTGGGCATTTATCAATGGGATTTTTCAATTGGAGACCACAATAGAAGTGAGTCTATTTCGGTTTGGGCACACACTTGACTTCTGTCCATAAACAGTGTTCCAGGAAGGAGACACATTTTGAAGAATTTGGATGAATCTCTTCAGTTGAATTAAGAAAACAAAGAATAAACCTGGTGGTCTCTTGGTGTCAAACTGAGTCATAGGAAGCTGTTGAGGGGAGGTAAACAACTATGCCAAAGGTGAGAACTAAAGAGTTTGAAAACAACCAAACCTAGACAATATTATATTCCCTGACCAATCACATATTTCTATGACATAAATATAAAGAGATTTAAAAACTTTACAAAGAATAAGTCTATGGCCAATGGAATATACAATAATGCCAACCAAACAAGCTTCACAACATGGAAATGCTAACACTATGCATACATAGTATTACATTGAAGCATTCTGAAATATTTGTGTAGCTGTGTAGTATATATCTTTCA
Source organism: Podarcis melisellensis (assembly GCF_964234715.1). Classification (NCBI taxonomy): domain Eukaryota; kingdom Metazoa; phylum Chordata; class Lepidosauria; order Squamata; family Lacertidae; genus Podarcis; species Podarcis melisellensis. Next base: position 43,563,386 of record NC_138547.1, on the reverse strand, counting down.
AATGCTCACTGCACCACAGCAATTCAGTTCAAAATCCTGGGTGCTCCAAACCATGATATTGTGAAGATGAAGACATTCTAAACACAGGTGTGTTTCAGAAAGCCTGCTAATGTGTTTTGACTTCTAAAGCTCCTCCCTGAACATTCAGGAAAGACAGTGAGCAGCCCCGTTAGGTGGACCCAATTCAGTCTGTGATGTGTGGCAGGGCCTGTTTGGCACCAGTATCCTGGTAACGAAATGCTCTTCCAACAAATACACAATTGTTTCCCACAACATTTTCATTCAGGACATCTCTTTTTTTATTCAAGATTTTGGCACATAGCTGGAGGGGAGTTTTATAGTTCATCCATTGACTGCCTGGTGAATTGTACTTTATTGCTGCATTGTCACTATTTATTTTGTTTGTTAATATTACTATTGGCTTTAACAAGTTGGTTTTATTCATTGGATCATTGTTCGCTGTCCTGGACTCCTTAAAATTAATAAATGCAAGTTTGTCTTGTTCCTTAAGTTTTATGGGTCTGCCCTGAGTAGGAATAATGTTGGATACATCCCCATTATCATAAACACTACTCCTGGTTGGTAAGCACATGAAAGAGCTCTCCACAATTCCTCATTCTAGTCCTGCTAGCTCTCAACACTCTGGGATTCATATATTTATATGCATAAGCTTTTGGACTTCATCTCTGACCTATGAGAATTCTCCAGATGCTATCTCCACTATTTTGGGTTTTTCCCTGGCAACCAGTTAAGGAGTGCATTATTTTTCAAATGAAAGATTGAAAGATGAAAGATGGAGGCTGTGCCTACAAAGTATGCTAGCCACCCTCACTATTCAACATGCATCATTTTCCAAACCTCACTCATGTCCTCCTTAAAAGAAGATAACTCTGCCTGTTTCAGCCTGAGCATTATGGGTGAATGGATGGAACAAAAATGTGATAAATAAGTAAATAAAAGAGTACAGGAACAAAATTAAGTGTCTCATGTGAAAGCATTTTCTGATTCATGGGGTGCATCCTCTTTACAATGTCATCCATGAACCAGCTTCAAGAATGTGAAATCAAAAGATAAGAGGCAAAGGGATCAGAACTGGCATTTTGAAAAACTAGCAACATATATCAAAGTCGACCGAGCAGGAAAGGAGAATGCAATATATAAAGTACAGTGCCGATGTGTATGCTAAGATAATGCAAAGCTGAAACAAAGTGGGTTACTTATAACACACACGACATTGCCTCTATTCACAAACCTCCCTCTCCTTAAAAGGGTACTGTATTGCAACTAATGCTGTGTTTGTAGGCACAGGGCTGCACTTTAAAGCATCGTATCTGAGTGCTCTCCCCCACCACCAGCACTTTCCCCATAAAAACGTGCTCTTTACCACTGAATCAGAGCAAACGGCAATGTGCAGAAAAAATAATAATATTTAATTCAGCATTAAAGAGCAGGTTTTCACAGGGAAAGCAAGTTGACTTTTCAAAGGAAAAATCCTTTAAAAAATGATGTAGATATTCACACCTCTGTGTTCCTGATGTAGAGTTTCATTCCCCTTCTCATCCAGGCATAACAGATTTAGGCACATGAGAGAGGATGAGAAGTTTTCTGCACATGGTCTAATTTCCCTTGTGCAGATTTAAAAGTTAGAAGATTTAATTAGCTCTTGAGTTCTAATGTTTCTTAAACACTTAAGCTGGAGTTAGTAACCTGGCCAGAGTTCACCCATAACCCATGTCTTGCCTGTTTATTTTCAATCTCCTAATACAAATGTATATGCTTAGGTACAGAGTGTGCAGAAAATTCATGTACAGGTGAAAACAGAATACACAGAAAATGTACTGGGAAAAGATGTTTTGCAAAGATATGCATGTTCAGCAAAAATTGCACACAGAACTGTTTATGTTAGATAAATTTGTACTAAAATGCTGATGAATTTTAATGAGGACTTAAAAAAAGATCTCAAATGCATGCAGGAATGTGAAGAACTGAATTTAAGGGTGGAGAAATGAGAGACTGAGAGAATGCCATCATCAAGTGTCTCTCTCTGTGTGTGTGTGTGTGGGGGGGGTGAATTTAGTAGTTTTGCCCTGGGGAGGAATTGGGGAAGGGTCAGGTGGGCAGTCAGGTTGAGGAAGTCTGGCTTCACTCCAGACACTCCAATCTTCTCCTTGCCGCTCCCTCCTTCCCTGTGCAGTATGCATTTTGCATTAGGGACTTTGAGGGGAGCCTTTGATTGGCCTTGGGACTTCCGTTTTTTTGCCTACTCCATGCTGCTGTGAGTCCTGTCCTCAAAGCTGTTTATTATTATTATTGGTTTAACTGGTTTTCAGTCAGGCCAGGAAAGACAAGTTAAGGTCTGGTAGGCTGACTTGCTGGGGCCACAGTGAGCTTGCCAGGTTCATAGTTCCAAGCTTCTCACAGCAAGGAGCGATAATTCCAACTTTTTTGCTGCAGGGCTACAGGTGAAGCCTCTCAATGTGCCCAAGAGTAAGGAGGGATCCAATCTCTCCTGCCTTAGGAAACTTTCCCGCCTGAACCATATCCTTATTGTGTGCCAAGACCCCATGACCCACAGGTCCCAAGGGGATGAGTAAACACACAGACAACAGTATTTGGTTTTATGGGTTCAAAGAGGCCACAGCTTTATTGGTTACAGATGTGAAAGCCACTTCTGACCTAGGGAGGAGGTGGTGGTGTGGGCTTCATGCTGGCTCTCAGCCTCCGTGTGATTTGGGGAATCCTCGGTCACGTCATCCCCAGGCCAGCCAATCAGCTGGCCCAGGGGGTGTGGCCTGGGCCATTTAAGGCAACCACGGCTGAGGATCTCCCTCTTTAGTTGCCCAGATGATCCAGTTTCCCACCCACCCGCCCTTCAAGGTTTCCCTTCTGACCTTGCTATGGACCTGGGTTGGTCGCCGTTAAGGGGCCTGGTAGGAATTTTTCCCACTTGACAAATTGGCACCAGCCACTTGGTTTTTTGCCTACCTTGTAGCAAATCACCATAACTTCCTTGGTATTGGCAGTTAGGCATTGGTATGGGTATTGTTATGTAGATGGAGGGGGGGAAGTGCCATCACCTCCCCCAGATATTGAAGGGTAGTCCGATAAAGGATTCCGGGGGGCGTAGCCCCGTCCGAAGCCTATGGAGGTGAGGGCCTAAGGCACGCCCCCAAGCGGTGACCCCAGCGGAGTTCCTAGTTGATGTGCATCAGCAGGGCTCCCCCTGCTGGTGTTAACTCTTCTCGGTCTTCAAGCAAACAGGCTGAAGCCAGATAGTTGGTTAGGACCAATGCCTAAGCCAATACTGCTCATGACCTGTAACCGATAAAGTTGTAGCCAATTTTAGCCCATTAACCTAAAATACGGCGTCTTGTGTCTTTATTCATACTGGGGGGAAGCGGGAACTCGCCACGCAACAGTTTGGCTTAGGCATTGGGTGAAGCCAGACTACATCACTTCCACGTTTCTCCTGGGAGTGCATCTAAGGGTAAACCACCATTAAAGGGGGCCCTATGACCGACATCAAATTGGGGTATCCACAAGGGGGTATGGCCCTAACCCTCATCTGGGCATTGGACAGAAGCCACATGCCCCAGATCCCTTTAATAGGATACCCATAATAAGGAGCGGCAGGCGGAGGCTACAACCTCCCCTCTGGCGAAACAAAGGCTTACCCATTCCCCACTTGAACTACGTATATTCTTATTATTTAATGCTTTTGGAGGTGCCACCCCCCCAAATCTTATTATCACATTCTTACCATTACCCCGAAGACACCAGAGCAAATGTTTCAGCAGCTTAGTCAAAATGGGACAGTGTTGAGCATTTCCATTACTGCCACCCATTTTGGTCCATTATGGCTGTTCTGAGGTTTGCTGAAGTATGTGGTTCCTTGAACCTGGCATCTTCTGTTTGTAATGCATGTACTCCAGCACTGAGCTACAACTTGTCTCATCACTACTCTTCTCCAAGCTCTATATCATGTCTCGTAGCCCTATTCATCACAAATTTGTCTAAACCCTTTTTAAAGCTATCCAAAGTGGTGACCTTAATAGCTTTAGTGGAGAAATAGCCAGTTCAAGAAGAGGAACAGGGTGTAGGCTTGTCCATTACAATATCCATTGCTGGTATTGTAAGGGGATCACTCACATGGAATTGTTAACATCATTGAGAAGCATCAATTCTCATAGTTATTTTGGGGAAGTAATGGCAGTTATACAGGTATAAAACTAATGTAAATTTAGCATCATATGCTAAGAATCGCCTTTGCATCCTCTTAGGATTTGCATTTGAAAAACAGGGAAATCCCAGAAACTTCAGATTTCTCTTTTTATCCCAACCATGACCATTAAATCATCCTGAATTTTTCACTGAATGGTTTTTTTGTATGATGAAAATGTTCAGGGAAAGACAGAGAACAAGGCTTATCACATTTTATTTTATTTTTGTATCTCAGTTCTGCTCAGGGTAGATCCATTGACATTTGTGAACAGAAGCTAAAGTGTCCATGAACTTCAATGGGTCTACTCCGAGTAAGACTCACATTGGATACAACCCTTGGTATCCAGCTTCCTTATTTAATTTAGCTTACAGGTGCACACATAGTCGAACTTGACATTTTGCTCTTTTTAAAAAATAGTTATTTTCAAGCAATGCCTGTGTGGGAGAGAGCTAAGGCTATGTTGGATTTTGCTTTCATTCATATGTATAAAATCTCCCAGGCAATGCTTTCTTCCAAAAAGCAATAATAACTAGGGACCATCTGACATTACTATTATTTATGATGCTGACATTTACAAAGACTTGATGACCAAAATAACAAAGTATAATGCATGACAGGGATGTAGAAAATAAGGCACATATTAAAAAGAATCCTCAGTACATTTTATCTATTTTTTGAAGTCACTTCTGCTTGGGGTATCAAGCAGTAGGGAAAGTATGGTAAAAACAGGCAACTGGGCAGGTTTCATGCTGTGCCACAAACAGGCCTAGTAAATTAGTGTTTCAACCTTGCTGCACTTTAGGGTATGCATCTGTATTAGTATTTATGCAGCTTTCACAATGGGAAAAGAATATTGGTGCTTCCATTGCCATAAGTGAAACCTTATATGGCATATAGAAAGTAGATTTATATTCAAACAATCTATTGGCCCAAGTAGCTCTATTATAGATGGAAGAAACTCTTCACTGTTCCAAGCAGGAGCAATGACTCAGTGCAGTGGTCACACATTTCTGAGGGGGCCACAACCAGATGCCCCCACAACAGGCTCCCTCATTGAGGCTGGAGCTATGGGAAGGCAATCCCACCCGGGCTGGGCCTTTGTGACTTGGGCAGTGGTGCTTCCTCCTCCTCCTCCTGGCTGGCAAAGAGACACCTGTGTGTGCCCTGCCTCTGGGCCAACTAACTGAGAGGGAGGGAGGGAGGGAGGGAGGGAGGGAGGGAGGGAGGGAGGGAAAGGTGGGAAAGCACTGCTGGAGCCACATGCATTGGCCAGAGTGCCTTGCTGCAAGGACAGGAAGGTGAGGTGGCACAGCAGTCCTGACTTCTTGTTTCTCTGCTTTATCTCTGCTCACTGACTGGGGCTAGTTTGCAAGGAGAGACTTCCTTGATTAGATGCTGGCCAGTGAAGGGACTGAACGCTGTGCAGTCCATCAAGTCCACCCTGCCCCGGGGTGCCGGCAACCCATGCTATGCTCCTGGGCAGGATTATTTCCCATTGTCAAGCATTGCATGTAGGATATTTTCCATGTGCTGTGCCAGTGGGCTATGGACATCCTCCTGAGCTGCCATGGTTATTATTAAATAGCCACAGATTTTCATTATTTGTTTTTTGTTTGTTTACTAAATTTGTATTTCATCCATGGGTCTCAGGGCAGTTCACGGCACTGAATAAAATCCATTGTCAGAGGTCAGTTCATGAATGCCAGTTGTTGGGAAGCACTGAGTAACAACAGGATTGGATGGTTCTGACCTTACTGGAGGCATCTGACTTGCCACAATGGAAAAGAGGGTTCTGGTCTACTATAGATGGACAAAAGAAAGGTCTATCTAGTTCTGCACTCTCTTTGCATAGTGGCCAACCAGATGCCTATGGGAAGCCCACAAGCAACAGAACTGTCTCCACCTGTGATTCCCAGAAACTATTTCTTGCTGGAGAAAATTCCACAGCATGAGAACAAGCTGTTTTGTCTTAAGCTGAATCTTCCAACATTCAGCTTAATTGGATGTCCCTGATTTCTAGTATTACGAGAAAGGAACGAAAAACTTTATCTACTTTCTACACACCACTCATAATTTCATTCACCTCTTATCATGTCTGCTCTTATTCCCTTTTTCTGTAAATTAAGATGCACCCAATGTTGTTGCTTTTCCTTTAGAGTGATCCAGGAGGCCTCATCTTATATTCCTAGAATTACATTCCACTGTGCCAAACATATTTCACTAAATTTGGGCATTCTGCTATCATTGCATGGATGTCCCTGAAACACTACAGTGATGAGCATTGTGGCTGGATTTGTGCAAGTGAGTTAGGCCATTTTTTTTTCTTAAATATTAGGGAAGATTGAAGTGAGGAAAAAAAATTTTTTGATGCTTTTTGGTGCCATCTACTGCTTCCCTTTTGAGATACAGTAATATACCAATTCCTGTGTGTTGACTTTTGCTTTCTTTTGGAAGGCATGAAAATATCCTAGTCTGAAGGGCAAAGGAGGTAATGTATGACGTTGTTAATTACAAAATGTAACACACATTATAGTCAAATCAATAGCTGCATGGATTAGACAACATTAATCCAGCAAATTCATTATCACCCTTGGATAAGACACAGCTGCTTTATTTTATCCATATTTCTTGTCTTTTCCAGCTAAATGTTATCTTTCTTAGATTTTTATTCACTTATGAATGCACTTTCTGTTAAACTGTCTGTTGATACCAAACCTTGCAAGATGAGAAAGGTCATCCTAAATAGAATGATTTGCAAACAATTTCCATAGAAAACAAACAGATATAGTTTACAGATAAAATAGCAAATCTAAACACATACTGTACTTAAATGTAGACAATTAAAATGTACATTGTTAAGGATGTGCCATTTCTTTAGTTTTGGCTCTGTGATAAAGCTCACTCAGGGACTACTTGGAGCAGTGTGAGAATATATATATATATATATATATATATATATATATATATATATATATATATGCAGGTTTTGGTGTCCTCGGGTGTCTTCCCGTGTAAAAGTTGGGGTGTCTAGGCGACGTTTCGACGAGGTCTCACTCGTCGAAACGTCGCCTAGACACCCCAACTTTTACACGGGAAGACACCCGAGGACACCAAAACCTGCATTCCTGTACCCGTGAAAATCTACGAAAGCATATATATATATATATACACACATATTCAGTGCTAGTCCTAGTCCTACTCAGAGTAAACACATTGAAGTTATTGGTCGTGAATAACTTGGGTTCATTGATTTCAATGGGTCTACTCTGAGTTGGACTTATTTGAATACAACTCAGAGATGCTGACTGTTTTGTATACCAAAACCAAAGTTAGGAGAATATTGATGTTTATTCCCACATTCCAGGGTAAATACTGATGTCCATTTATCAAGTGAACATTTATCAAGGGCCATAACTTGGGAGCAGATCATCTGCTTTGTATGAAGGAGGTCTCGGTTTCAATCTGCAGCATCTCCAGTTAGGGCTGGGGAAAATCTCATTTCTTTCTGAAACCCTAAAGATCTGCAGCCAGTCACTGTGGACAATTTTAGATGGACCAGTCACCTGACTCAGCAGAAGGCAGCTTCCTGTGTTCCTAAGTGGTACAGCGACATTGAAAACGTAACATAATCATTCTGACAACCGTACAGACAACATAGTCAACTGGCTTATGAAACAGACACATGCACAACATCATAAGTTACCACTTCATAAATCTTCATAAGTCTTCACTTAGGGCCAAACTATATTGGGAGAGCCATGACTGGATGAAAAATGAAATTTAAAAAAATTGTTATGGGGGAGAGGGAACTTTACTGAGACTACCTTGGGAAACAGGGTAACCTAACCATTATACTTATTTGCTTTTTCTAGTTTAAATTTCCACCAAGATTCTATTTGTCCATCAAGTATTGTCAGGATCTGTGGATCACTGCTCTTCATGGTGAGCCACTTAACAGCAGGTGGCAGATTCTCTGGGAAGTACCTTCAAGCCACTTTGAGCAAGGAACAAAGTATTCTAGAGCCCTTGTGTGCACCTGTAACCTTACTTCTGATTACTGACTTGATCCTTGATCTTTGAACCTTCTGGTTCCTACCTCTTGTGCTACCCCAGATTCAAGCACAGTCCTGACAATCCCCCTTAATGGAAACACTCATCTACCCAGCGGGGGCTGGTGTGTTAGGGCAAATGGGGGCACTGCCCCACCAACCTCAGTCTGCCCTTAGCCAGCCCCCACCTGCCGGCCTTCTTACTTGCATCCAGACCAGGGGGTGGCCTTGGCTGCCAGCTTCTTCCACTTTACTCCTGGTGTTGCCATTACAGATCTTGGTAGGGAGACAAAATTAAAATTACTTGACTCTGCTTTCCCCAACATTCCCAATGGGTACCAGCAATCACTACATGTACAGTGGTACCTCGCAAGACGAAATTAATTCGTTCTGCGAGTTTTTTCGTCTTGCAAATTTTTCATCTTGCGAAGCACGGATTCCCATAGGAATGCATTGAAAATCAGTTAATGCGTTCCTATGGTCAAAAAAAGTTTTAAAATCACCAAAGTGTACAGTATTGTACATAGATTTTCTAAGACTCTGGGGGACAACTCGAAGAAGGTTGCTCTTCCACTCTTTGCTTCTTGCTGAAGAACCTGTTCATGGTCTGCTGCTTCATCCGCCTTTTCAGCACCTCCCTGAAAGATGACATGACCCTCATATCAAAAAGTCACGTGTCAGGTCCTTGTCAGGGTGGTCCCGCTGTGCAAAAGCCTGCACATCTTTCCACTTCTGGCAACTTCTTCTCAGTTCTTTCTTCTCCTTCTTCCTCTTGCCGGCCTCTGCAGCAGCAGTCTTCTTGGGCCCCATGGCAGCACAGCTCCTACCTTCGCAACCCCCCCCCCCAAAAAAATCAGTGCTTCACATCCAAAAAATTCAAAAGCACCAAAGCTCCTAGAAAACACCCCAACCCAAAATCCAACCCCCCCAAATTTTTTTTTTAAAAGTTTAACTTACCAAATGGCTGCAAAAGAAGTTTTGGAAAAGCTTCAAAAATCACCAAAGTCTTCAAAAACCTCAAAAAAGGCTACCACACCGCGTGCTACGAGTTGCTCCTCGAAGTCAAGTCATAACTGCACCTCTTCAAGCAATGCACCCTGGATATTAACGGTTTTAAGAAAAAGGAAACAAACTTGCAAGACGTTTTCGTCTTGCGAAGCAAGCCCATAGGGAAATGCGTCTTGCGAAGCAACTCAAAAAACGAAAAACTCTTTCGTCTTGCGAGTTTTTCGTCTTACGAGGCATTCGTCTTGCGAGGTACCACTGTACCTGTGTGTTTTCCCCAAAGGAAAACACAGAAGTGTGTGTATGAGAGAGATTTAGACTGGAAAGATATCACAGGAGAAAGGGATAAGGCCAAGTCCTATACCCACAAGTGTGGAGAGTGTTGTTGAGCTCCTGTCTTGCTTGTTGGTTCCCCATTGGGGCATCTGTTCAGCTACTATGAGCAGAGGAGGGTGGACTAAATGGATTTTGGCCCAATTCAGCATGGCCCTTCTTATGCAGTTATGCTTTTAAGATCCTCAGTCAAGGAGAATAATGCTAACAGTGGCTAGTAGCCATGATGGAGGTATATTTTCTTCAGGGCTTGTCCATACTTCCACTTGGCCTGTGCCTAAAAAAGCAAGTTCTGAGTAGTTTTCCACTTCTCCTGCCTTTCCTAGGCATGGAGTGTCTTTGTCTTTGCCCTGCTGCTTTCCACCAAAAAACCTGCTCTCTAGAACTAAATCTGAACAAACAGAAATCTGCAGAAAACTTGACTGTGATTTGTTCCTATTCAGTGCTAAAGAGTGGGTTTCGTGGGGGGAAACAGGAGGGTAAATGGAGGTACTGACAAGCCCTCACTCTTGGAAGTGATATGCTTCTAAATACCAGTTGCTAGGAATGTTGGGGAGAGTGTTGTTGTGTTTGAGCTTCCCATGGGAAGCATGTTTGGCCATTGTGAGAACAAAATGCTGGACTAGGTAGGCCACTGGCCTAATCCAACAGGATGTGGATCCTCCATGTGCCTACATTCTTCCAGATATACTGCTATTCCACAGTACCTTGTTCCAGGTTGGGGGGTTTTTTTTAGAGGGGAGGGGAGAGTCTACTTTTTAAACAAACTAAAAGAGGGAGGATATATAGTCATGGATCTCCGGTGTCTCATGAAATTTGGCTCTCAGTCTTGTACTGGATTGTAATTTGGTTATGCTTGTACAATGACATTTATAAATTGCTAGCAATTTACTCTGAACTTGGTATTTTCCTCCACCTCTGTAGTTGGAAGCAAAGATTTTTAAAAAACAACACACCAATGCACATGGTGACGTCAGTATCTTTCCACCCACACCAAATCTTGGCATCTCTGAGCACTTCTATTTATGAATTTTCTTATTGCCAAAGCATAAATGATTAAATGAATTATTATAATGTCAGGCTGGGTGCATTCATATATTTAATGTATGCATTACTTTTTATAGTTTTCTCCTTTTTTTATTTATGAATGACATTCCTGAATGTCTGGGTAGGAAATATAAAGCAAATGAATATAAAGTAAGTTGCCTCAATAGGCACCGAAGCCATTTCAAACTTTATTATGTTCTATCCAAAACTTGCAATTTTGAACTTTTAACTTTTGCTAGAGGTCTAAAAGCATTTCATGGCAGATTGATGTGCATAATCTGGATTGTCTGTTGTCTCTCCACATGGAGGTTTAGAAAATTGCTTCTTTTACATTTGCCTGATTTAAAACAAAGTCTTTCTCTCATTTAACAGCTTTCCGTATAACCTAGTGACGTCAGTGCTCATTCTTCTGTAATACACTTAGATTGGGAAGTTGCGGCCTCCTGCACAGGTTTATGAGCTTCTGGTGGCACAACTCCTACTTAGATGCTCTCCTTGCTTTGGCCATCTTGAACAAATCTGGGAATCATGCTACTTTTGGGTCAAGTCTGCAGCCTCTCACTGTCATGCTCAGCATAGCTTGTTAGTCAGAAGGGCTGATAACAATGAACAAGTTGGAGACAGCAACATTCTACTATTTCCTGGATACAGAAACAAAGGATGGTGCTTCAAAAGAAGTTCTGGAAGTCTGAATATATTAATAGATTCAGTGTCTCAGTTCAGACATAATGCTAAGCTGTAGGGTTTCTTTAACCATGGCTTGTCAAACATGCAAGGATCTAATAGATTGTCTTACTGTGTGCCCTCTTTGTTCACTTACAAGAGCATAACACTTTCCCCACTTCTGTGCTCTAGCAATTTGTGTTCAGAGGTGCACCTCCTCTGATATTGGCAGTAATGCACATCATGGCTAGTAGCCATTACTAGTCTTATCCTTCTCAGGCTCAGCTCTACTCTGCATCCCAAAGTGCCTTTGTCTGCCTTGAACTGAATTGTGACCATGCCTCTTGTTTGCTGGAGAAGTGTGTGCACCAAGGAACCTCTGATTTTTATATGGCTAGGATTTAGCTTCCTGTACAAAGAAACATATATGTTGCTTTGCCCAGTTGCCTCGGTCCCCACCCTACACCAGAATGCAGCTCTTATAATAATGCATCCTGCATTATTGCAGGATACTCCTGCAATAAGGATACCCCATCCCTGAATTAGATAATCACCAGACTCACTCCTCTGGGTGCCCATGCATCACAAAAGGCAAGTGAAGAAATGCCTCTTGGTTGAAGCCCACACCTGGAGCAAAGAGGCAAGATGCGTATGCGGAGTAAGCTCAGGGCACAACTTAAAAACAAAAAAACCCACCACAATGAGTTGTGCAATGCAGGCACCACATGACTTCCTAAAATAAAGGGTGGAATTATCATTGAATTACTGACTAATATTCACAACAACTCATGACAACTTTTTAAAACTACTTCATAAATGTCTCAAACTGAATTTAAGATTGGAAAAATAAAAAGCTCAGAGAAACCAAAATTGACAGGGAGCCTGTGTGGCATAATGTTTAGAGTGTTGGACTAGGACCTAGGAGATTTGGGTTTTCCATGAAGCTCACTTTGCCATGAAGCTCACCTTGGGTCAGGCAATGCCTCTCAGCCTAACGCACCTCACAGGGTTCTTTTGGGGATTAATTTAAGATAGGGAGAAACATGTATACCGCTTTGAGCTCCTTGGAGAGAAAAAGGTGGGATATAAATGCAATTGATAATAGTTATATAATTAATCATACCAACGACATGTCCATCCATGGTGGGAAATGCCAGGGAAGGGTGCAGAGGTCTCTGTGCTAAATGGTAAAACATACCTTCTGCTTCTTTATACTTCCAACACTTATTACCTTTTGTTTTGTACATTTTGTTTAACTGGGGTTAGATACTATCTGTACATCATTTTCATATAATTCACCTTAAGCGCCCTGTTTTATTATTTTTGGTTGGTGCTGCTGTTTCTGCAATTTTGCTGTTAGATTTGTTCATTGCAGTGAGGTTGATTTCATTGTTGTAAAGTTATTTTTTTAAAGAAATAATTATCTGTTTAAATTTTGTTTCGTACACCATGTGTACAAACTGTGAAACGCAAGATAACATAATGAATGAATGAATGAATGAATGGATCCACCGAAAGTTACAGATAAGTATGGAAGGAATACAAAATGTGTAAATAGGAAAACACTATTTGTACAGCAGTCTAATGACTTAAAAGGACCTATTTTTAAGGGGGTTATAACCTGCACATTTAGCTTTTAAACCCACACCTACTAAACACCCCACCTACTCTCCTTACTGGCTTATTCAGAGCTTTAATTTCACAGAATCTAGCTTGATACATTTCAACTGAGAGACAGCTTGCATTGTTTGACTTTTCAGCACAATATGTTTCTGCATTTCTCTCTCTCTCTCTTTAATCAGATAAAGGTTTCATGATGGGGGAAAATATAGTTGAACTATGGAGTGAGCTTCAAAGCATATAATGAACAATACAATACAATACAATCACTTCTGCTTATCATTTCGATGGTGAGAGTTTCCTCCATTTGTATACACTGCACATGCCTGCAACATGTGCATGCAGAAACACAAAGATACTCATGCAACCAATGTGTGCTTCTGATGAAATTGATGCTAAAAGATGCATGCATGTCTCATTCAGTCTAGTGTTGATAGACGTCTGGTCTGAGGAATTATTCTCCATTTCTTAATTCAGATGCAGATCACTAAGAGATCATGGCAGTAGCAGATTCTGAAAACAATTCAAAACATTAGTGTTGGCCTTTAAAGTCCTAAATGGCCTGGGCCCAGTATACAGTACCTGAAGAAGCATATCCACCCTTATTGTCCAGTCCTGATACTGAGGTCCAGCTCCGAGGGTCTTCTGGCAGTTCCCTCACTCTGAGAAATTACAGAGAACCAGGCAGAGGGCCTTCTCTGTAGTGGCACCTGCCCTTTGGAATGCCCTCCCATCAGATGTAAAGGAGATAAACAATTATAGACCTTCTATAGATATCTGAAGGCAGACCTGTATTGAGAAGTTTTAAATATCTGATGTTTCATTATATTCTGTTGGAAGCTGCCAAGAGAACCCAGTCAGGTGGTCAGGGTACAAATACTGAATTATTTTTATTACTAAGTATGCTTGGATGGCCACATTTATTAGCTATATTAAAATGGTTCTGCAGCAGTTAAGTAGAGACTAAATTTTGGCTTCCTGTTAGCAGATGGAATCTAGGGAGATGGGAAGTAAATTTCCCCACAACTCCTCTTGAGGAAGGGCAATAGCTTAGGGGTAGAATAGTTCTTGAATGCAGAGGGTCCTAGGTTCAATCCCTGATGTCTCTAGGTAGCACTGAGAGCAACTCTTACCTGAATCCTTAGAGAGTCACTGCTAGTCATTGTATGTAGACAATACTTAGCTAGAGGAACCAATGGTCTCCGTCAGATATTCTAGATGGTCAGGACCACCCAGAAACCTGCACTGACAGATTGAGTCTCCCCCCCCCCCGCTCCCCATTAACTCTCATTATTGATGAAAATAAGATGAAAATAAAATGTGATCAAAAGTGTACAGGTGAGAGGGGATGCTATCCTTGTAAAAACATAAGAGCATAAAACAAGCCTGCTGGATGAGGCCAATGGCCCATCCAGTCCAGCACAAAGTTCTCACAGTGAATGTCTGTGGAAAACCTTCAGGCAGCATCTAAGCACAATGGCTTTATCCCCTCCAGCAACTGGTATTCAGACAGAGCTGTAGCTAAGGGGGGGTGAGATGGGCCCCCGCCAGGGGTGCAGGCAAGGGGGGGCATAAAATTGCCTGTTGAGACCCTCCTCCAGGTGCCCTGTCCAGCCAGCACTCCCTGCCCATAGCCCAGGCAGGGCACTGGATGGCAGCTGCTCTCAGCTGCTCCCCTCACCCCTTGGCCCTCCTGGCAGCTGGGCTGGCTGGGCAGCCTGATGGGGGAGCCTGCACATGCCCAAACACCCCATCCTGTTTGGCCATGAGGTGCCGCCTCTGCCTCTCCCGGACCTCACTCAGGGTCAGGGCTGAGAAGGTCCACCAGCCTTGGCCCCGATGCTGCCTGGCCACCACACTGCCCGCACTCCTGACTCTCCAGGCGCCGGGGGAGAGTCACCAACTTCAAAACCTGCCTACTCTGGAGTCACTTCTCTCTCTCTCTCTCCTATTGCACACCCCCCCTCAAGGGTGCCAAATTGAATAAAATATATGGGGGCGGGGGCGGGCAGGTAATCACTGTCCTGTATAATTGACAACCAGACGGAGCACACACAAACTATTTGAATGGCAATGCCCATTAACTGTGGAGGAGAACCTCCTCAAATATTTTAGGGGTGTGTGTGAATGAACCTTGGCCCCAAGGAGTAGGCTCCCATGCCCTTCTCCCTATGAAAGTGGGGTGCTCCCCACTTTATGTGATTTCACTTATGCAGGCAGGGGCCCGGAACATAATGTCACACAATGGTAAATCAATCAACGCATAAAACAGGATAAGTCTTTGCTGAAGAAAATAAACTTGTTCAGAAACAGCACAGTTAAAGAGCATACACAGAGTGCTCATAGCAGCTATCTGACTCTTCACAGAGGCACAGTCTTAGTTACTGATTTACTAGAGTCCTGGAGCCACTGTGTCTGCAACAACACAACACACACACAAAGAGTTGAGACACAAACAGAGGCTGGCTACTTTTATAGGGAGAATGAGTCTTCACCCAAGATGAATCACAGTGATGTAGCAGTTTGCTGTTAACGCAGGCTTAGGCTTGAAGGATTGTGTACGCCTTGTAGGCCTTACTGCTTCTTCTGCTCTCAGGAACCTTTGTCTCATGACACATAACCCACACATAAGTTGGGAAATGCCTATACAGTGGTACCTCGGGTTACATACACTTCAGGTTACAGACTCCGCTAACCCAGAAATAGTGCTTCAGGTTAAGAACTTTGCTTCAGGATGAGAACCGAAATCGTGCTCCGGCTGCGCGGTGGCAGCAGGAGGCCCCATTAACTAAAGTGGTGCTTCAGGTTAAGAATAGTTTCAGGTTAAGAACGGACCTCCGGAACGAATTAAGTACTTAACCTGAGGTTCCACTGTATACCATCATCTAGGTCAACCTTCCCCATCTTGGTGTCCTGCTTCAATCAGAATTCATTACAAAAAAGAATTCATT
This sequence comes from Podarcis melisellensis, assembly GCF_964234715.1. NCBI lineage: Eukaryota > Metazoa > Chordata > Lepidosauria > Squamata > Lacertidae > Podarcis > Podarcis melisellensis. The sequence continues at coordinate 43,547,496 of NC_138547.1, read as the reverse complement.
ACAAGGTGAAGTGTGTGAGGAATTGAATGGGTGTGGGGGGTTGGGGTTGGAGGAGAGGCAGAAAGAAGAGCTAATTTGTTCACGGCTAGGGGGTGCAATCTGTACAGTTCTGTCAGGGGCGCAAGATCACCTAGCTATGGCTCTGTAGTCAGAAGCATAATGCCTCTGACAGTGGAAGGGGAACATAGGCTCACACATTTTTATTGGCCCTTTTATAGGTACATTGATGCCCCAACCTGGCCTTGCAAGCCAGAAGACATCATCCTGTAAAAACAAATTTATGGGAGAAATCTTCACCCCTGAAAAGAGAAGGGCAAGATAACCTCCACTTAAAGAACAGATGAGTATCATTTGAAAAGTATGACAGATAGGTAAGTTGCAATCTGCACACATTCGGATCTCTCCAAGGTCTCAGGCAGAGGACTTTCACACCATCTGCTAACTGATCCTTTTCACTGGAGATACTTGGGGAGGTTAAGCATGCAAAGCATGTTCAGTGCCACATGGATCTGGCTCCTACACACAAGTACTCCTCCTCATGCCCATCCTCCACCAAAAGCATTTGCAGAGCTCACATCACTTTCTTACTTCTGTGTAGATCATGCATTGCTTCATTAATTTGCCACACTGTTCTGTTGAATCTGCATGAAACAAACAACAAAAAAGGACATGTACTGCAATTTCCCTTCTTTTTCTGTGCCTTTGCCTCTGCTCCACTTATGCATGCCAAAATTGTTGTTGTTGATGATGATGATGAAGAAATTAAAAGGCCAGGTGTCAGAGAACACTAGCCCAGGCAGTGTTAATTTCCCGTGGCTGGAAATTACACGGAGGGCAACCCATCCATACGGTGCCTTAACGTGGCTTACATGAGACAAAAGGCTTTCCTAGCAATATTCAGGGTGGTGAGTTGCAAAGAGGCTGAGGATGTTGGTAGGGCCGTCCAATGACAGTCTGCCTAGGGCCGGCCAAAACTCAGTCAATCTTGGCTATATATTGAAATCTCTCCCATCTAACCTGAGCCTATGTTATGTGTAAATTTTGATCCACAAGTGTAGGAGGTTAGATGAGAGGAATGGCCACTCTGTTACATCCTGCTATGGTTCATCCTGGAACTCCCATAGCTATCTGCCCTTTTCTCCTCAGAACAACACTTAGCCTAAACTGACAATTCACACTGGTCAGAGCGAAGTGGTGTGAAACCGAAACCTCTTGCACCAAAGTCCACCAACTCCCATCCTCTCCAAAGAGAAAGTGGCATGATGCTTTTTAACACATTCTACAAAGAATGGAAATACTGAGAATTCCAGTATGGATCTTTTACAAATGTCTTTTGTGGCAGAAGAAAAAGAAGAGCACTTTATTCCAGAATAGCAGTGGGATATGATAAAGATGTGTGAAAAGATACCAAAACAATTCATAATCAATAGCAGCTATGTCACTGTAAAATGTAAGAGCTGAGAGGTCCTAAGTGAAGTTGCTTAGCAAAATAGGGTAGGAAACAGAGAGTCAGAGACAGAGAGACAGAGAAGGGAGTAAGGCAGCCTGTCGGACACCATCGGCTGGCCACCTCTGTGCCAAAGAATACCTCCCCTCCACACACATCTTCCCTTGAATTTATTTGAAAGAACTGAAAAATGGCTAGATCTTGACCAGGTGCCTTAGCAGGAGGAAAGGGGACCAGAGTGTGCCTTCAATTTTGCTATAATTCCTCAGCCCAAGAGACTTGTCAGGGGATTGATTGCAAGGTGAGCTTGGCTTCAGCTTATTGTCTGGCTCCCTGCATGGAACATTTGATCATTTATCATGCCATCGATCCAATAAACAACACCCCACTGTCATCTGTTATTTTTGTTCTGTGCCTTCCTGGTTTGCAGGGTAAGCATGAGTGTAGGAAGGAGAAAACATATTTTATATAGAGAGAAGATGCCCAACTTTTCAAAAAGAGACAGCATTGCCTCATTGTATGCTGCTAGACAGCTTTTTAGTTAAGGTCAGCTTCGTCAGCTTTTTTCTTCTTCTCTCTCTCCCTTCCACCAGGCTGTCCAAGAAGACTACAGCTTCTTAAAATGTTTCCTATTTTCCATAACTCTGTCAGAGCTCAAAGGCAATGACAATGAGTGCTCTGTTGAGTTGTACTCTGCTAGGCTTCCAACTTTTAAAACTCTGAATAAGGGGCATATAGCTCAGTGGTTCTGCTTTGTATGCAGAAGATTCCAGATTCAATTCCCAACATCTCTGCAACATAGGATTGCCAAATACCCAGAATTTCCCAGACATACCCGGAATACTGCAATTGAAAGCAGTGTCTGGACGAAAATTGGAAAAATGTCCAGGAGAATCCAGACGTATAGCAACCCATGTTGGCAGAATCATTTTTGCCAATTTCCCTTAAAAATAGCTCAGAAACGTCAACAAGAAAAAGGTCAACAAATTTGGCCAAAAAGGAAAGGAAAAGAAAAGAAAGGAAAGGAAAAGGAAAAGGAAAAGGAAAGGTCAACAACTTTGGCAAAAAAGTTTTCCGGATTTTTACTTTTTGAAATAGGCAACCCTACTAATGTTCTCTCTCTTGACAATCTGGAGAACCACTATCAGATGGCGTCAGCATTATTGAGGGATACACCAGTCGACCAGTATGTTGAACACCCCCCCATTTGAATTCATAAAATGTATGCAGATGTTAGACTATGTTTAATCTTTCTCGAGCTATTCTTTATGGAGCTAGTGTAGTTTTGTGACAATGACCATTCATGAATTCATTCATTAGCCCATGTGATATTTATATGTTTTCCATTAATCATTTGTTTATTTTCCATTTTCCATTGCATTTCCTCCTCACTTTCCCAAACAAAAAATGTTTGTTTCTTTAAAAAAAAGAGGTTTCTTTGTTCCACCAGAGTGACTGAGCACTTTAATCCACTTCAATCTTACAAACCTAATATTCAAAAGCATTGATAAGACAGCTTCTTGCCTTCCTATTAAATCTATATGCAGTCTGTTAGTGGCAAGGAAAAATAGGTATAAAAGAGGAGAATTCCCTGGATGCTAAGCGTGAGAGAACCCAGCAGACATTTAAAATCACAAAATATGCAGCAAAGTGAAACATTTGAAATATAGGCTGTTGGACCTTTAAAATATGCCCCTAAGAGTTCCAAAATGGTCCTCGCTTCCCTTTGCACAGAAAAAACAAACAAACCCTACACGTTTGGTAAGTTTAAAATTGTTTACTTAACAAACTCTCCAAAGGTTCTTGTGCTTTTCCATACAGCACTCAGAGAACACAGACAGCAATACTTAGGTTAGTTTCAAAGTGATGAAAGTTCCTATATTGTTGTTATAGGAAAACAAAAAATAGCATATGAAAGCCATGTGGTCTGAGCTTGGATCAACCAGCTCAGACCTCACGTGTTGAGCTTCTCTGGTGAGCTGAGGGGGGTGGACCAGGGCAAGAGGGGGTTGCCTGGCAGGAGAGCTTACTCCATGGCATTAACCACTTCATGCATAAATTAGCCTTGAACATGTTGATTATATTAGGCTGGCTATCCCACACATTTACCGATAACCAGCAGTGGAGGTTGGCAAGATCTAGCAGTTGTGGTTTTTCTTTACCATTGCTTATATCCCACTTCTCTGTTAGTATTTTCATGGCAACTAACCAAATCCAAGAATGCATAATAGTCAATGCAAAATTGACATGTTGAAGACTTCCCCTCGCTCTGCTATAAATTGAGGGGGCTGAATGGTGCAAAAGGGGCACAAATGGAGGTAGTTGATGGTGGCTAATAATATCAGAGTCCTCGGCCCCTCCCTCTGCTACTTATAGTTAATGTTCTTTACCAGCTACTGAAAGGCTGCCATTTGGAAAGAGCAGGTGAAACCCCAGTGAGCTGCTTCCAGACAGTGTAGGAGATACAGAGCTAGGTGTTGCAGTGCAGAAAGCAGGCCACATCTTCTAACACGCGTTATGGTAGGGTCCCAGGTTCAATCCCCGGTGCCTCCAGGTAGATCTGGGTGATACTTCTGCCTGAGTTATATACTAAGGAAACCACCCTGAGCCTTGTTAATGTTGTTGCTTCTCCACCCATCCTCTACAAACATGCAAGCAATATTAAACACCCTCGTGTTGTCTTGCAATTTCCTCCTGGGTGGTAAACCAGACTGGGGGGCAGATAGAGAGATCAGGGGAATGGGCAGAGTTGACAGTATCAAGGAGAAAGTTGGCCCATTCAGATAGCCTCCCCCCCATGCCCTCCCTCCCCACAGAAAAGAAGGGCCTGGATCTGCCACTGCAAACATCTCTATCTTACACATTTCTTTCTAAGCAAACTCATCTTCTGTGTAGATAGCTTGGAAGACATTAGAATGTTTGGCAGCCACACTTCCATTTAAATACAGCTTGTAGTTTGTGCAAATAATACTGTAGCAGAGTTTACATTTATTTCCTCGTTGCTGCTTGGAAAGATATAAACATATGCAATCATAATCACTGCACGGCTGGTGATCCAGCCATTCTGAGGGAGAGAAAAAACAGTTATTAAGGTGCCATTTCTGGCTAAATAATTTATTAATTACATTACCCACAACCCATGCAAGTAGAAAAGTGTTCCAAATGTTAATGAATAAATGTGCTGTGCTGTTTAGAAATTAAGTGAGCATACCAGCCACAAATTAGGATCAAAACAAAAATAAAGTTGTCAGACATATAACCATCTCACTTTCAAAATCATGTTCCATTTCTTTTTCAAAGAATTTTACCAAGTGTAACACAGGCTGCGTCTAGACATTGCATCCATTTCATCATTTGATGAAGGCAACATCAGGTGGTGAGGTACGCATAAGATCAACCCACAACAGATCAAACTCTGTTGTATTGTGCCATCAGCAGCAGAGAAACAATGGATAATGGTGTCCGGGAAAGTAGTTATTTCATTTTCAAATCACTTCCTGTGAAACTGCCCCTCTCAAAAGAAACAAATTAACCATAAAGATGTATATTCAAACAAATTTAGTACTGCTACAGACCAGGCTAAGCACCTTGTTGAAAAAGGAGCATCTTCAAAAGGCAATGGAGTTGGTCCCTCCCTGATATATTATGCGAGGGAGTTTCAAAGCATAGGTGTCACCATACTAAAGGTCCCGTTCCTACCTCATGCATGGATAAGAAAGCATATGCAAGAGACCTTCTCCTGCAGAGGGCAGGAATCAGTCAGATCATTACAGCTTCCAGGTATCCTGGTCCTAAGCTGTGCAATGCTTAGTTCACCAGCACCTTGAATGTAGCCCAGTAGCTAATTGGCAGGCAGTAGTAAAGGCAGATGTAACACAGGATGACAATAAGCATATGATATCATTGTAGGGATTTCGCCCCCCTATAGGACATGAGTCACAAATTCAGCTAAGAATATTTGAGTGATGAAATGCACTCCCCCCCCCCCCATGTTTTATCACCCCTGTGGTTTCTGGGTGGGTGACATATAGACACATATGAATCAGCCTGCAGTAAAGCTTAGGAAGCAGATAGCTGATACAGCCTATTAAACCTTTGTAGACCTATGATGTTACTTCAGCAGAAACCTGAGATTACAGCATGCCAGGGAGGCTACTAGGCTGACCTGTTGACATAGTAGTTTGCAGTATAAAGAAAGGTGAGTGTATATGAAAAGTGAAATTCCTAAATATATTATTTCCTCCATCTGCAGCCCAAAGTGGTATAGAGCATCCATCGTTCAGTCTCAGAAAAGGCCAATTATACCATTCCCATAGCAATGTAAGAATCCCTTCCCATTGTGATATGATGATCCACGTAAAGAAGGTGTCTACCGGCATATCTCCTTCCTTCCAAGTATTACTGGAGAGGTGTGGGAAGGCACAGGGAGAAGAAGCCCCCACACCACTGTAGGCAAATAGTCCTGAAGGTGTGTAGTTTGGAGAGGCAAAATGGAAATTCATTACCAAGAAGATTTTCGTAATAAGAAACCTTTCAGGCTCCCAGTCTATACTAGCTGTGCCAGCTCTTGGAAAAAAAACCAAAAGAAAATAACCCAGTGCTTGTACATCAGGGGTGGGGAACCCTTTTCAGCCCAGAGGGCTACATTTGCTTCTGAGGACCACATGCTGGTGGTGGGTGAGGCCAGAGGCAAAAATGGGCAGAACAACAATTGTAACTGTTACCTTTCTAAAGTAGGCTGGTTTCTACACATGCTCACACATCCCTCTCTGTCTTCCATTCAGGCAAACAAGAAGCATGATCAGAGTTCAAAGGCACATTCCAGAAAGAAACGCTCAAGGAGGGTGTGCAACGAGACTGTTGTAGCCTGGGGAGAGTTCTGAGAATCAGAAGGAGAGGCCTGGGTAGGTGCATATGGCCCCAAGGCCTGAAAACCTCCACCCCTGCCATATATGCTTGAATACCAATTATTTAGTCATTTCTTGTACTAATTCATTTCAAATGACATGTATCCCATAGATTTAAAAATGTGCACAGTGGCAGCTCTTGCATCCTATGGAAGCAGCTTGTGCTAAATGCAATTAATAGCATCTGACATTTGTGGAAAGTGTTTTCCTAAAGAGTGAACGTCAGTCATGTGTGACGAGGAACAGGAGAACAAAGGAGTCATGCTAGGAGATTAAATTAGAATATTATCCTAAATTTCCAACGTTTATGTTTTGCTGCAGAGAACCTCCCAGGAACCTTCATACTAAAGTAAGGAAAAATTGATTTTATATTACCAATTTGAGGATACCCAGCAATGGGTAGCTACTGACTCATTCTCTTTGTGAGATTTTCAAGACATGTCAAATGCAATTGCTGTTTTGATAGCAGAGGTCTTTCTCCTTTGGAGCAAACAGTAAGAAATATTCTGTCATGCAGTGTGCCATGAATTAAGGAAAACATTTGAATTTTGCCAAGGTTCCCCTTCTCACTAACTTGCCTTTTTGACCTTTGCCATGATGGGTTGTACATATCTGCAAAAGACATGTTAAGTGGTCTTTACAGTAGGAATCCTAAATCCTAAAACTCCTTGAGAATGGAAGGACCTTCCCATCACCGAGGCCACCTGAGCATCAAGTGACAGCAGTGAATCTAGAAGTACCCCTAATCTATATTTGTCTCCAGGCACTGTGGTCGTCTGCAAGTAATTGCCACACAGTGGGGTTAATGTTGCCAGCTTTCATGTCATGTTTGCAGACATCTTTGTAATAAAGATTGGGCTGCCAACAGGCCTGGTGCCTGAAGCCAGTCTCTCATGGAACACATCCTTGAGGATCCTGCCATAGACATGACCAATCCAGTGTAGATGTCACTGAGACAGGAGCAAAGGACTAGAGATGAGGGAGGACGAGGACTGAGGGAAACCTAAACTGACAGATTTCCCCATCCCTTCTCATTTTCTTACATTGCAAGGTTCCTGGTCCAAGATGAGTATAAGGTGCAGTGTGCAGCCTGTTCAACCTGGAATTAGCTTCAGATCCTTTGATGTAATTATTTTGAAGCAAGTTGCTTGTGGCCTGTGGCCTGTGGCCAAGCTCCAGGTCAAATCCCATCCATCTCCCAGATACCAGCTCAGGACAAAAGGGAGAGCAATCACACACAAAGCAAATGGAGTCATGCATGGGTCCCATCTAGATGGCAGAGATAAACTGTTCATCAGAAAATACAAAATTCCTCAGAAAGACAAATCTCCAAATTCCAGATCCAAGTTTCATGAAAGACCTAATTTTATTTGCGAAGAAAATAGCTAAAAGGCATGCTTGGACCAGCAAGGGGAGGGAGGTCCATTGACAGGTGAGGCAGAAAGACTATTTTCAGAGTTAATTTATATCTTTGTGGAAGGGAAGAAAAATGTGAAAAGAGCAAAGCAGATAATAATGTTCCTAGTGACAAAATGTTAACTCTTCTGACATTAAAAAGTAATATGTTTTAGTTCACATAAATGTTATCAGAAGTGTGGTGGGGAAATCTTAGTCATATGTCACTGATGTCGCCAGTTCAAATTATTGCTCATGCATGAAATGGAATCTTCATATCAAGAGACACAGAAAAGTATCCAATGTGATATATGCATGTGCATCCTTCTCATATTTTTCCCCAGCTAGAAACCTTTCACAGGGGGTCAACAACATAGATTTCAAGATACTGAAAAGGTTGTGGTCTTATCTGACCTTTTAATTTCCAATTAATTAAAAAAGGCTGCCAATGTTTGCAAATTAAATTTTAGCCCCTGCCTTTTTCATTCCCACAAATAGTGGCTCATTCTGATCAAAGGAAGTTGATCTCCATAGTAGGAGCAGGTTGGGAGGATGATAAATAAAAGGCAAATAAGGGGGGGGGGCGAACAGAAATCAAATCTAGAACAGGTAGGAAATGGTGAGGCATTTGTTCAGTTTGCGTTTGGATGAGAATCTACCTAACTCACACTTCCTGAACCAACACACACATAAATGAAAGAATTCTTTGAAATTCATACTTCTCTGAATTTTGCAATGCAGTTTTCAGAAAACAACAAAAAGCATGCTTTTGCCAACCTGGAGTCCCCCAGATGTTTTGGACTACTACTTCCATTAGTTCCAGCCAGCTATATTAGTGTGATGCTATAGTAGTAGTAGTAGTAGTAATAGTTTTACTATTTATTTACACCCTGCCCATCTGGCTGGGTTGCCCCAGCAGCTTCCAACACATATAAAAATATAATAAAACATCACATATTCAAAACCTTCCAATACAGGGCTGCCCTCAGATGTCTTCTAGAAGTTGTATAGTTATTTATCTCATTGACATCTGATGGGAGGGCGCTCCAGAGGGATGGTGCCAGTACTGAGAAGGTCTTCTAGTGGTTCCCTTCATGTCTTGCAGTGAAGGAATCACCAGAAGGTCATCAGAGCTGGACCTCAGTGTCCAGGCTGAACGATGCAGGTGGAGACACTCCTTCAAGTATACTGGGCCAAGGCCATTTAGGATGTTAAAGGTCAGTATCGACACTGACCAACTCTAGTCAGCCTTGGAATTATTAAGTTTTGGAACAATGGCCAAAACTCAAACAACCTTAACATTGGTTCCAGGAGCTATTCAGACATTGCACTGATTGAGTGTTGATGTGAGAGTGGGATTGTGCTCTCATGCACATGTTGCACAAAGTAGGAAAGCCTTTTTTAACCTGGCGCCCTCCAGGTTCTTTGGACAACAACTCTAACCACCATAGGCTATTGATCATTTTAGCTGGGGCTGGTGGGACACAGTCCAAAAACACTGGGGGAGCAAAGGGTTGGCAGAGAATGATTTGCAACAATACAATATATTAGGGAAAATTGATTGCAAAACAATATAATGGGGGGTCTATAAAAATGCTTAGACATTAAGTGGAAAATGTGCTTGAGTTTTTAAAAATGAAATGTGGTGAACTGAAATGAAGACTGAAAAAAGAGAGAAATGGAACCTGACAGGTTTGCCCATCCCTACTTAGAGTTGACTATCAAGCCAACTTTCTGATGGTGATGGTGTCAAAGAAACACTTTCTCCCCTAGCAACACCATTGCATCATCACAGTTCCATCCAGCAGAGTTTTTCAGAGTGGTCTGGGATCCCCTGCAATCTGGAAGCAGGCTTGGAAGCCATTGACATGGCATTGCTTACTCCTGCTAATCATCAGTACTGGTTTTGGTCATTTAAGTCTCCTCATGGCTTGAGACCAGGATAACTGAGGGGCAACCCCTCCTAACATGAAGCTAAATCAAGATATGCTTTGGAGGCCCTTCTCTGAGTGCCCCCACCAAATGAGGTGCACTGGGAAGCTAAAAGGGATAGGTTCTTTTCAGTGATGGTACTGAGTTTTGGAATTCTCTCCCTAAATAAGCTTTCCTGGCATCTGCATTGGTGTCATTTCAGTGCCTGGTGAAGATCTCTCTTAATTTGCCAAGGTCTTTAAATTTGCCCCAGATTTTTGTTGCTTTTATTCTGCATGGTGGTTTATATGTTGTTCGGTTTCCTTATTGTGATCACTACTGAATTTTCAAATAGTGCAGTGCAGGCTAGTGCAGGCTAGTGCAGTGATCTGTCTGCACCCCATCCCCTGCTCAACACACACACACACACACACCTTCCACCCTGGTCACTATATGCAAGAGAGCTGCTCCTTCACTCTGCAAAGGCTTGCTGGGCTGGCAGGTGGTTGGGTTGGATTGCTCCCTTAACAGAAAGAATTTTCAGCCCAGGCTTAATTTCCCTTTCCCTTACACAGTCTAAAAGCAAACCTTTCAGGTGTATGATGTGAAATACGACTGCAGTTTTAATCCAGCAGGGTGGATGGGTGAATATGTGCAACACCTATTAGAAGTGGGGGAGGGGGGAGCTGTCCTAATGACTGTGCAGGAGAAGAGGTGAGACTGACAATGTCACATGGAAATGGAAATGTGATTTTCCCTAAACGAAATAACCCACCAATCAATGCAAAAATACATTGCTAGCATTTGACTTAGCAATGCAAATGTAACCCTGGTAGTGTTACATGCTGTAGAAGAATGCATACAATGTAAAATCCTGGAAAAGGAGTCCAGTAAAAAGCATAGGTATTTGTTCCTATCATTATTGCAACAGCCCATATAGGTAGGGCTTTTTCACATGATATATAGATGTTCTGTGCTATAAACAACCAGCAAGCATGATTAACTTCTCAGTCTGCATAATGTGGATCACGGCCGGCCTCAGCATACCATGCTGGCTAGTGAGTGGGTCCATTTGCTTTTACACTTGGAAACTTTGATGGATGGGTCTGTCTTAAAAAATAACAAATCTAGGAATCTAGAGGCATGGCTTTCTTGTGCAGACAGTTTATCAGTAGGCTCCAGCAATGAGGGAACTGACAAATGCAGAATTACTTATAAACAAACAAGAAAGAAGAAATGTGCACATTTGAAAACTGTAGAATCTCTGTTATGTTACTAGTCAGTTTTGGTATTATTCAGTTTGGGAACTAGTGCTTAGATTCAAAGAACCCTTTTGTTGCTGCTGCTGCTGCTGCTGCTGCTGTTGTTATTGTTTAATCGTTTAGTCGTGTCTGACTATTCATAACCCCATGGACCAAAGCACGCCAAGCACTCCTGTCTTCCACTGCCTCCCACAGTTTGGTCTTGTGTGTTGGACAGATGACTATCTGAGAGAGACCCATGGTTGTCTTGGAGTCCATGAAAACTTGAGCAGGCCCAGCAGCAGCCTCCAAGTCACTCAGCAATAGCCCAGAGCCTATCCCAACCAGCCAAATTAGTGACCCTGTGGGGCATCTCTGATCTGTCTCTTTGGCCCAACACCAGGTGCATATCCTCTAAGCCCCTAATAATATTTAAATTACTGGATACTTTAGTTTAGCATGTGTTTTATTTACAGCTGCACAACCCTCCTCTGTTGGAAGCTGCATGCCTCTGAATGCTAGTTGATGAGAATGACAAGCGAGAAAAATGTTCTTACTCGGAGTTCTTACTCTGAGTTCCTGCTTATGTGCGTCCTATGGGAATCTTGTTGACCAATTAAAGAACAGGATGCTGGACAAGACGAGTCTTTGGCCTGACCAATCAAGGCTCTTCTGTTGCTCTCAGGTGTGCTTTAAAATGAGAAAATCACACTTACCTTTTTTGCTTCTGTATTTTATTATGTCCAAGTCCTTCTAAATGTGTTAAGGAGTGGGGCCTTCTCTCTGGTTTTTCTCCTAAACCTGGTCCTCTTTCCAAGAGCTCTTCTGTCTGAATTTCTTCCTCTGCTCAATCACTGAGGAATTTGTGATGCTGCGGCTGTTGATAAACCACAGTCCCCATCATTCCTGACCATTGGCTAAGCTGACTGGCTGGGAGTGACTGCTCATGCTTGGTGGGGCTGATGGAGGGTGCTGAGTTTCCCATCATGACTCTGCACCTCCCAGTACTGGTACATCACCTATGGAGTTGGTACTATTTTCCCAGCCCTCCCACAAGCTCTGCTTTTTACTGCAGGAGTGGTTTAATACAGGAATGGGGAATGTGGCCTTCCAGGCCTTTCTATCTGACCCTTCATACTTTCCCAGTCTACAACTCTCACTGGCCCTGCTTTGCATCCTTCCTGTTTGACTAGACTGTGCCTTTGGATGTAAAAGAGTTAGTAATGTGTGAATGTGTGTTGAAATGAGCCTACTGTACAAAGGGGAAATTTGCATTTATTGCTCCAACCACTTCTGCTTATGGCTCCACCCACCATGGCATGTGCCCCATGGGGGGGGGGGTTTGCACTGAATTGAATGTGTCCCTTGATATGAAAAATGCTCCTCACACCAGGTAAAGGGGGACTCTTGGTATGCACTGGACCTCTGAAGTACCATTACTAGTGGAAGCACATCATTTCCAACCCAGCCCTATTAATCATTGGTTGTTTAAGCCATGCCATAGCACTGATGGACCCTTCCATGGAGGCTTTGTTGCCAAGGCTCTCTTTGAACAATATCTGAATTGCTATCTTTCAAATGGAGGCAGGCGCATTGAACACCTCCTTTTGCCAGCCACCTACCTGGCCAGACTGATACCCAACCAGTTTAAGTCGTATTGGTTTACTAAATGGTGAAATTAGGTTTTGTGTGGGTGTTTTTTTTTTTTTTTTGGATAAATAAATAAATCTGCCTGGAGCTGAAGGGGAAGGCTTTCTTAAATATGTTAAAAGCATCTCACAAGACCCACTTTCTGTTTCCATTTTCTAAGATAAAATCTGACAGCGCTACCTCACTGTGAAGCACTTTGTTGTGAATCATCTCCTCAAGCTGTACCACGTGGTATGGTGCTTGATAATGAAATGGACTAGCAAGAGCTCACCCACAGCAATAGAATAATTATCTCTTTTCCCACCCCAACTCCCAGACACAAAGGAAAAAACAGGAGCTGTCTTGTACTGAATCACACCATTGGTCCATCTAAATTCAGTATTGCCTACAGCAGACTTTCTGAACCTTGGGTGCCCAGATGTTGGACTACAACTTCCATCATTCCTAACTAGCAGGTCCACTGGTCTGGGAGTTGTAGTTCAACAACATCTGGAGATCCAAGGTTGAGAAAAGGTGGCCTACACTGACTTGTATATGCTCTCCAGGGTTTCAGGAAGAAGTTGGTAGCATGCAACTAAGATGCTCTACCATTGTGCTATGGTCCTTCCTCATATTTCCTTCCCCTCTCCTTTGACACAAACACTGTTTGCTATTTATTTATAAGCATACCCTTTCCTCACCCACCCTTTCTTTCTCCCAGTTTAAAAAACAAAATAAAAAAACCCTGGAGAACATGTTTATTTTCCATCTGTCATTTTGGTCAATTGCTTTAAGCATCATTAAGCTATCAGGTGAGAGCTTGAAAAGCAGCCACATACCACTGGTTAGGCAGAACCACAAGCAGCAGTGGGTGGAGTAGGAAATGTTAATTTACACACTCATCCCTCTCTAGCTTCCAGCTGGGCAGGCAAGAAACATATAGCAAGGAAACTTTCTAGCCAGGTGAAAACATTCAAGGGGGAGTGTCTAGTAGGGAGCCACCACCTGTCCCCTCCACCCCAGTCCCATACCACATGGAGGGTGACAGAACCAAGGAATGGAATACAATATAGGGTTTGATGTTTGGAAACCTCGGGCTCAGAGAGAAAATGTGCCCCTTGAAACTCTCCCCAGGCAGCACCCTCAGTGGCCTTCTTTGCACCCCAACTGGCTGGAATGTGGCCTTGAATTCTGATAATATCTTTTGCTTGTTAGGAAGGAGAACAGAGTGGTAAAGGTGTATAGAAAGCAGTATACTCTACAAATGCACACCTCCCACCTTTGCCTCTGGTCAGGCCCACCTTAGGCATGTGGTCCGTGAAACATTGCCCAGAAGGGAATATGGCCCCGAGCTGTAAAGCACTTTTTTGTGAATCATCTCCTCAAGCTGTACCACCCCACTCCTGCTGTAATCACAGGGGGCAAACACTTGACCAGGGCTTCAATTGTACTAGATGTATTTCCCTATATGTGGTCTTCCATACATTCCTGCATAGCCATTGGAAACCTCATGCCAAGAGTTCTTTACACTGTATATATAAAATATTATCCAGAACATTTTACTCTTCCCTCTTTAATCTCATTTTCCAGAATTCATTCTGACTTACCTCCTTTATTCTCATGTGTCATTTTAGATTAATTTGTTATGCTAAATACATGCCAAATAAATAATGAGCTTTCAAATTAGTCCATATGTATTAAGGCAAGAATTCAATTATTTCTGGATCCATTAAGATTTTGCCATGGCATCAAGACCACTTTTTGAAAAGATGATGGACGTGCTGAGATGTTTTTAAAAAACTGTATGCTATTTATGAGCTGCTTTCTCTTTCCAGCATGCTGGTATGTTACATATATAGACCAAAACACATTCAGCTTTGCAATCCAAATTTCAGTCTTCATTATTTTTAATGAACACTCAACTTCAAATTCATTCCCTTGGAGATCCCTCAATGAATCTCAGGTGACTCCTGATAATTTGCTCAATTTATAATTTGTTAACTAGTGATGTCATATTTGACTATTCCAGAATCCATCAATTCCACATTTGAATAACTCATCGTGATAATAATGGCTAGGATCCAGAGGACCAGAGGAAGTCCCGCCTGCCTGTGCAAGATGACTCTGTTTTTGCAGTTTTAGAAACCTCACTTTGATTGGGAGCCTTGTGTTATCAGGGTATCTGGTAACAAGGAAGCTTAAAAGACCCCTTATTACCTCCTTATTAAATGTAGTAAGGTTGGGGATAAGAAATATGCATTCAACATCTATGTTGGCATTGAATGGATGGCTGGCACTGTGTGCATGTTTGCCTCCCCCATTTAAGCCCTTGTACATTCTTTTGAAGGAATGAAAAGAACTCTAAAGGGCCAACCAAACATACACACATGCTGCACTTATGGAAAGTTTAAAGGGATGCTTAGGGTCATATGGTCCAACCCCCTGCACTGCAGGAATCTCAACAAAAGCATCCAGGACAGATGGCCACCCAACCTCTCATTTAAAACCTCCAAGGAAGAAGAGTCCACCACCTTCTGGAGTTTGTTCCACTGCAGGACAGCTCTTACCATCAGAAAGTGCTTCCTAATGTTTAGTCAGAATTTCCTTTCTTATAACTTAGAATCATAGAATCATAGAGTTGGAAGAGACCACAAGGGCCATCGAGTCCAACCCCCTGCCAAGCAGGAAACACCATCAGAGCACTCCTGACATATGGTTGTCAAGCCTCTGCTTAAAGACCTCCAAAGAAGGAGACTCCACCACACTCCTTAGCAGCAAATTCCACTGTCAAACAGCTCTTACTGTCAGGAAGTTCTTCCTAATGTTTAGGTGGAATCTTCCTTCTTGTAGTTTGGATCCATTGCTCCATATCCGCTTCTCTGGAGCAGCAGAAAACAACCTTTCTCCCTCCTCTATGTGACATCCTTTTATATATTTGAACATGGCTATCATATCACCCCTTAACCTCCTCTTCTCCAGGCTAAACATGCCCAGCTCCCTTAGCCGTTCCTCATAAGGCATCGTTTCCAGGCCTTTGACCATTTTGGTTGCCCTCCTCTGGACACGTTCCAGTTTGTCAGTGTCCTTCTTGAACTGGGGTGCCCAGAACTGGACACAGTACTCCAAGTGAGGTCTGACCAGAGCAGAATACAGTGGCACTATTACTTCCCTTGATCTAGATGCTATACTCCTATTGATGCAGCCCAGAATTGCATTGGCTTTTTTAGCTGCCGCGCCACACTGTTGGCTCATGTCAAGTTTGTGGTCAAGCGAGACTCCTAGATCCTTTTCACATGTACTGCTCTCAAGTCAGGTGTCACCCATCTTGTATTTGTGCCTCTCATTTTTTTTTGCCCAAGTGCAATACTTTACATTTCTCCCTGTTAAAATTCATCTTGTTTGTTTTGGCCCAGTTCTCTAATCTGTCAAGGTCGTTTTGAAGTGTGATCCTGTCCTCTGGGGTGTTAGCCACCCCTCCCAGTTTGGTGTCATCTGCAAATTTGATCAGAATGTCCTTGAGTCCATCATCCAAGTCATTGATAAAGATGTTGAATAAGACCGGGCCCAAGACAGAACCCTGTGGCACCCCACTAGTCACTCTTCTCCAGGATGAAGAGGAACCATTGATGAGCACCCTTTGGGTTCGGTCAGTCAGCCAGTTACAAATCCACTGAGTGGTAGCATAGTCGAGACCGCATTTTACCAGCTTCTTTACAAGAATATCATGGGGCACCTTGTCAAATGCCCTGCTGAAATCAAGGTAGGCTACATCCACTGCGTTCCCTTCATCTACCAGGGTTGTAATTCTGTCAAAAAACGAGATCAGGTTAGTCTGACATGACTTATTTTTCAGAAATCCATGCTGACTATTGGTGATCACAGCATTCCTTTCTAGGTGCTCACAGACTGTTTGCTTAATGATCTGCTCCAGAATCTTCCCTGGTATTGATGTCAGACTGACTGGGCGGTAATTATTTGGGTCCTCTCTTTTCCCCTTTTTGAAAATAGGGACAACATTTGCCCTCCTCCAGTCTGCCGGGACTTCGCCTGTTCTCCAGGAATTCTCAAAGATGACTGCCAGTGGTTCTGAGATCACATCTGCCAGTTCTTTTAATACTCTTGGATGCAGTTCATCTGGCCCTGGAGACTTGAATACATCTATACTAGCCAAGTATTCTTGTACTATCTCCTTAGTTATTCTGGGCTGTGTTTCCTCTGCTGAATCATTTGCTCCAAATTCTTCAGGTCGGGCATTTTTTCTTTATCGGAGAAGACTGAGGAAAAGAAGCTGTTGGTTCGGGTCCTAGCCTCTGGAGCAGGAGAAGACAAGTTTGTTCAATCAATCCTCCATGTGAAAGCCCTTTAGATATTTGAAGATGGCTATCATATGGCTTAGTCTCCTCTTTTCCAGGCTTAACATACCCAACTCCTTCAACCATTCCTCATAAGGTTTGGTTTTGAGATGCTTAATCATCTTGGTTGCCCTCCTCTGCACATGTTCCAGCTTGTCAATATCCTTCTTAAAATTTTGGTGCTCAATATTCCAGGTGTGGTCTGACCAAGGCAGAATAGAATTGTATTAGAACTTTCCTTTATCAGAACACTATACTTCTGTTGATGCAACCTAAAATAACATTAGCTTTTTTGTTGCTGCATCACACTGTTGACTCATGTTAAGCTTGTGGTCTACTGTACTAAGATCCCAAACTCTTTTCACACATACCATTGACAAGCCATGTGTCCACTATCTTAATATTTGTGAAACTGGATATTCCTGCCTAACTGTAGAACTTGACATTCGTCCCTATTTTGTTACTTTCAGTCCAGTTCTCTAATCTCTTATGGCCATCTTGAATCCCAATTCTGATTTCTGTAGCATTAGCTACCCCCCCAAGTCTGGTGTCATCTAAAAATCTGATGAGCATCCCCTCAATTACATCATGCAGTTTGTTTATGAAGATGTTGAACAACAACAGGCCCAGGACAGAACCCTGCGGCACCCCACTTGTCACTTTTTTCCAAGATGACAAGGAACCATCTTTGAGTTCAGTCAGCCAATCAACTACAAATCCACCAACAATTACTTCATCCTGTCCACATATTACCAGCTTCTCTTCAAGAATATCATGGGGGACTTTGTCAATAGCCTTACTGAAAGATATGCTATGTCCACAGCATTCCCCTGATCCACCAAGCTTGCAACTCTATCACTGTGCTGTGGCCCTTCCTGATGTAGTCCGGATGTAACTATGGTATGACTAATGGTGGGTCCACCTCTCCCTGTTTTTAAGTACTTTCCCATCTCTGGATACTTAGTAGCAGCAGTAGTAGTAAATAATTATAAGGGGATAATAATGTACCAAACATAGAGAGAGCTCAGTTGGTGAAGGTTGAGACTCTTAATATTTGAAATCAATTTAGAAATCAGTGGGGAAAGCATACAGAGTTCACCAGAAAGTAAAATAAAACTCAAACGCATTGGGAAAGTGGAGAACATTTTGTATTCCCCCCTGAATGTTTATTTCATTGTTATTTTTGCTGAGAGAACAAAACAAAAACAAAAGAAAAAGAAAAACAAGGGACAGAGTGTTTGAAAAGAGATCAAAGAGCGTATTGTGATTTTATGCATAACGACATGAATCACAGCAAAGATTTGCCCTTATTCTATCAAAATACTTTTTGTTGCTCTCAACATTTAAAAAAAAATATACACAATTTAACTTTGTTTCAGCAACACCTCGATGAACAGTCTGGGACTGCCTGAGGCTGCAGACTTGCTGAAAGTAAGCAATAATGATTGGGGATGGAGGGTCTGATACATTCTCAATCCATGTCAGTTTTTACATATTATTCACAGGTCTGCCCTGACCCTTTTAAAGGGACACAGGTGGCAGTGTGGTCTAAACCACTGAGCCTCTTGGGTTGCCGATCAGAAGGTCGGTGGTTCGAATCCCCACGATGGGGTGAGCTCCCGTTGCTCTGTCCCAGCTTCTGCCAACCTAGCAGTTCAAAAGCACACCAGTGCAAGCAGATAAATAGGTACCACTGCAGTGGGAAGGTCAACAACATTTCCATGTGCTCTGGCTTCTGTCATAGTATTCTATTGCTCCACATGACCTGGAGAGCTGTCTGCTGACAAACACAGGCTCCCTCAGCCTGAAAGCAAGATGAGTGCTGCACCCTATAGTCACCTTTGACTGGACTTAACCGTCCAGGGGTTCTTTATGTTTACTTTTTACCTGACCCATTTATAAATTTATCTGTGATTAAAATAAACAGTACAAAAACATTACCGGTACATATTTATATATTTTATCACAAAACATATATTTAAGTCCATATTTCATTTCAATGCACCCATTTCTAAATACATGTTTTAACCCTAAAGTATACACCTCTATGTTTCTTCTTTTTAATTTTTTTTACCTGAGAGCTGTATTGCAAAATTTGGAGAATTTAAAAATCTAAAAGCTAATTGTGTACTTATTTTTATTTTCAGTCCAATTGGGGTTGTTTTCTTAAAATTTCCAATTGACCAAAACTCCTCCATGCCAACTTGGAGTTAGATTGGTATTTGAGAATCTCAATGTAACAGCAACAGAATATAGACATAACAGATAATGATAGCAATACTTAGATTATACCCATTTAAATTAATGAATATGTTACTTATCCAACTAAGTCATGCTGAAAGCAGACCCACTGAAAGCAATAAACTTTAGCTTATAATTTTCAATTGTTCTGCTCTGAATATCACAAACGTTGAGTATCACCCAATGTTTTAATATTATTTCTGTGGAAGGAAATGAGCCTTTGACAGCTTCTCTGAAATCTGCTTGCACATGAGGCTTCCACCTCCATTTGCACCACTCTCTCTTCTCTTTGGCGATCACTCATGGCTGAGTAAGATTGTCTTCCATAAACACAGTCTTAACAGTGAATCTGTAAGTGACTGTGGAAGCCAATTCTGGATCCACACATCCTTCCACAGTGGTTTGCGTATTGAGGCCCCATGACCACCCTGTTTCCTAAGGTGCAAATAACTAGACAACATATGGCAGCTCGGTTTTGGGGATCAAATAAGGCCACAACTTTATTGGTTACAGATGTGAGATTTGGCCATTGGTATTATGGTAAGCAACCGCGTACATCACTCCCGCTAGCCACTGGGAGTGTTTCTAAGAGTGAAGCCAGCAGGGTGGGAATGACCTATGACCTACATCAAATTGGGGTATCCCCCAAACAGTCCCCATTGGAGGAGTGGTATGGCCCTAGCCCCTGTCTAGCGAGAGTGAGGCTGAAAGGCCCCGCAGGCTGGGCAATTAAACTTTCCTTGAGTGCGGTGTGAAGAGCAGCAATTGGTCGGTTGGCCCTGTGCCCAGGGGAACACCCACCACCCTCCGCCGCCATTGGCCCATTTGATGGCAGGAATAGGATCCGGCCTGCGATAGGCTGGTTTTCAAGAGAGGCCTGGGGTGCACCCGCAATGCCGCTGGCCCCATAAGGGGGTATACAGACTTGCCAAATGTCCCATCCTCTTAGCTTGTTTCTCCAGCAGTACCTTCATCAATCTATATAAGGAGGACAAAATTTGTGGCAGTTACATCAAGAACACCTACCAAAGAATAAAGTTTTAGATTGCATGCTGAAGGATACCTTCCTTCCTCAACCAACTACAGAACTGTAACTTGCACCATGTAGTTTTTGTTTTCCACTTTGATAATGGTGGGATATTAATAATTTAAATAATTTAAATAAATAAAATGTTCAAGAGAGAATTCCCCATTAAACTGCAGTGTAGATACGTCTTATATAGAAGAAAGGAAACACAGAGAGGGAGGGAGACAGGCAAACAGACTTTAGTGTGAAAAACATAGCTGCCACCACCCAAGCACAGAAAAGTCATGTGCCCAACCAGCCAGATAGCCAACCTTTCTGGGAGAAGACAAGGGACTAGAACAATTCCCATTAACAGCTAATTAATGCAGGGGAAAGTAGTAAATGGGAAGGCTGGTTTGTTTGAGATATTTATTTACACCAGGGATAGGCAACCTGTTCACATGATGTAGGATGCTAACTTCCATCAGAACCAAGCAGTATAGCTAATGGTCAGTCATGAAGGAAATTAGAGTCCAACAAAATCTGGAGTGCCACAGGCTCCCCCATCCCTGGTTTGCACATAGTCAACCACTCCTTCACATTCTTGTTAAAATAATCAAGGGATACACAGCCAGCGGCAGGCTACTTGGAGTAGGGAATGAGTACTATCCCCTCACCCCATAAAGTAATGGTAAAGATGCTCTCCCTCCCTTTCATCATGCTGTAGCAGTTTCACTTAGCAAAGTTCCTCACTGTCTCATGTTCATGCTCACTCCATGGCATGCCAGATGTGCAGAGGTTCATTGGAACTGAAGTCAATGTAGAAGTGGCTGCCTGCTGGTGCTTTGAAAAAGCCACTTCCTTGAACTAGTCCCAGTTCTTCAGTGAAGTGGGCATTCCATTGACTTTGACAATTCAGTCCCAAGTCTTTATATAAATTAGAACACAAGAGCTCTGTGGGATGAAGCCAAAGACCCATCTATCCCAGCATGCCATTCTCACAGTAGCCAATCAGATGCCCCAATGGGAAGCCCACAAGTAGGACAGCACTCTTCCCACTTGTAATGGTTTATTATTAAACATTATTATTATTATCTGTGTATCTGAAGTAGTGTGCATGCACACGAAAGCTCATACCAAGAACTAACTTAGTTGGTCTTTAAGGTGCTACTGGAAGGAATTTTTTTTGTTTTGACTATGGCAGACCAACACGGCTACCTATCTGTAACTATTATTATTATTATTATTATTATTATTATTATTATTAATTTATTAATTAAATTTGTATATTGGCCTTCATCCGCAGATCTCAGGACTGTTCACAACATAAAATTACAATATAAAAACACACAACACATTTAATAGGGCATCAGAAATAAATCAGCCAAAGGCCTGGCTGAAGAGATACATTTTCACTAGGTGCCTAAAGATATATAATGAAGACAGCAGCCAAAACTCCTTGGGGAGAGTATTCCACAAGTGGGGAGCCACTGAAGAAAGGCCACTCTCATGCTGCCACCCTCCAGATCTCTTGTGGAGGAGGCACATGAAGAAGGGCCTCAGATGATGATCTCAGAGGCCAGGTTCGGTTCATATGAGGTCTTGAGATGCTTAAGGCTTTCCCAGAAGCTGGTCGTCAAAAGCATACTGTCTCTGACCTAGCTATCATGGCTGGTAGTCATTACTAGCCTTATTCTCCATGAATTTGTCTACTGCTCTTTTAAACCACCCAAGTTGGTGGCCCTTGCTACATCATGTGGGAGCAAAGTTCATAGTTTAATAGTGCACTGCAGAAAGAAGTAATTCCTTTTGTTTGTCCCGATTCTTCAAATGTTCAATCTTATTGGATGGTTCCAAGTATTAGTATTATGAGAGGGAGAAAAAAATGGGCTTCAACCAAACAGCTTTTAAAGTAGTCCAGCTGAAAAAAAGAAAGAAAGAAAGAAAGAAAGAAAGAAAGAAAGAGAAAGAAAGAAAGAAACTTGAGTGCATAAATCTCTCTCTCTGCTTCCCTAATTCCATTTTCAATCAAAGGTGATTTAATTCTAAGGGAGACCAGAAAACCATGTTTTCCTAATGAAAGCACCGTGCATTTAAAATGTGCCCTTGTCCCCGACACACCATTTGTATACCATTTTACTTTGCGCTTTTTTCATTTTCCCGCAACATTTCCCCCATAATGTCCCTCCTTGTGTCCATTATGTCTCTGCTCACATGCTGTACTGCATTTTAATCAATGCTTTGAGTCAAATCTTTTTCAATGCCTCTTTTATGTTTCCTTTTCTGGAAGTTTTAAAGTCATTTTTTTCTTACTGAGTATATTTTGACCTGCTTGGAGTTGCCAATTTTCAAGTCACTCTAGCTGGCAACTAGACCCAGCTGGAGACTTTTTGCAAATGACAAGATGGCACCCTCACTGTTCCACATACAGAAGCCAGCTTGACTGGCAGTCCAGCCTTCAATGCAGGCAACAGGAAATCATGGTACACTATGACTATGGACAGAAAGGTACCTTAGTTGCACTGAGCAGAAGGGATGCAAAGGTTAGCAAAGGTCTGTTCCAACCTGTATACGTCACAGTCAGCACTGTTTCCATTTGGCTGCAATTCAGCTTCCACTCAAAAACTATTATTCATCTCGCTGTCTTGCTGTCAACTTTGTGCTTCAACACAAAGGAAATGTGGGTGATGAGGGTGATGGAGTCATCAATTATGTACAGTTTACAGATTAGAAAATACAACAATAGTGTGTAATGAATTCACTTGCTTGATTCCTGTTCCAGACCGCAAATGAACATGCAAACTGATGCGGTTCTGCTTCTGTGATTGCTTAGGGTGGATTTCTCTGCCCAGTGGCAGAGCTTCTTGCTCTGGCACTAGGGGTGGAGAGCCGGCACGGCACACTGCCCAAAGGGGTGGGATGCACATCCTGGGGGCAGGGCGCACTGCCCACAGCTGCGTTCTGAGGATGTTGTGCACCGCCTGCAGGGGCAAGGCACCCAGCGTGGGCAGGGAGGCAGCCGCAATAGAACCCCACTGGGATTGCACTGCCAGGGGCTGTGCTTTCCCCCCGCCCCCCTCTTCCTCCATTAGTGTCCCTGCCATCACTACTACACTACACTGTACTTCAATCCCTCACCTCTGTTCCCTACTCATCAGCATTTGTCACCCAGGGTTTCTTCCTCACTCTGCTGACTGGTAGAAGGTCCCCCAAAGAACCATTTATAAGAAGTAGGTTGCCGGGGGGTGGCGGGTGGCGGCACCCGACATGCTAGAACCTGGTTACTGCAATAATAATAAATTTTATTTATATCCCGCCCTCCCCAGCCGAAGCTGGGCTCAGGGCGGCTAACAACAATCAAAAATAGTTCAACATTCTAAAAACATTCATTATAAAATTAATTAAAATCAAATTAATGGCAACCATCAAGCAAAATTCTGTGCAGGTTGCCAGAGGAGGGGGTCAGGCTGCGCCCTGACCAAAGGCCTGGTGGAACAGCTCTGTCTTGCAGGCCCTGCGGAAAGATGTCAGGTCCCGCAGGGCCCTAGTCTCTTGTGACAGAGCGTTCCACCAGATTGGAGCCGTGGCCGAGAAAGCCCTGGCTCTAGTTGAGGCCAGCCTAACCTCTCTGTGGCCTGGGATCTTTAGGATGTTTTTATTTGCAGACCGTAAATTTCTCTGTGGGACATACCAGGAGAGGCGGTCCCATAGGTACGAGGGTCCTAGGCCGTATAGGGCTTTAAAGGTTAAAACCAGCACCTTAAACCTGATCAATGTGAAAAGATAATGTGGTATGTAACACCACCACCACCCCAAGTAACCAAAGAAGGAGAATTTGTATTGGCAGAATGAAGTACTTCAGGTGTACTGGCTGAAATTCCAAAGGTTCCAATTTTCGCCTGCAACAAAAGAATGGGCAGCCCTACAGAATAGTTCTTACTTTGCAACCCTGGATTGAAGATGAGATCACCTGGCATAATGTGGCTACCTTCTCCCTTACAGCTTCTCCTACAAGTTCCAAAGATATCAGTAGTCCACTCTGAAGTAACTCAGAGCAGGGCTTTTAGTGTGGCTGCCCTGTTTTGTCCATTCCTGCCAAAATATGATAGGCAACCACTAGCTGAAGTTTATGGAAATAATTGAAGGCCTTTTTTGTTCCAGCAAGGTTTTGCTGTTGGGTCTTTACATTATTTTTAAATTCATCTGCTACTATTTTCAGCTGTTTTTATTACATTTTGTACATCTTCTCGGGACACACATGTGTAAGGTGACTTTTATGAAGAAAAAGAAGAGACTGACAGGAAGAGAGGTGACAGGAAGAGAGGTGACAATCTTCTGTCAAAACTACCCATGGATCAAGGGAGTTCTTATTTTGTTGTGCTGAGCTTTTCCTTTTTTATCACCTCCCAGATTTTCCACTGTTCTCCTGAGTTTTTCCTCACTATACAAATTAAATTCATTCTGGGGGTCCATACTTAACCTGAAAAGTTCGTAACTGGAGGTGCCGCTTCTGCGCATGCACATGGAGCAATAGAGTGCTTCTGCACATGTGTACAGTGTGCAGAGCACTTCTGCGTATGCACATGCAACGAAAGCTGGAAGTATACACTTCTGGGTTGGCCGCGTTCACAACCTGAAAGTTACGTATCCAGAGTGCTACATAACTCGAAGGTCCACTGTAGAAGAAAAGAAGAACAGATGTCATTTCAAAACCTTAAAATCAGAATAAGAGTGAGAACAGAAGACGCACCCATCATTGCAAAGGCAGCCATTAAAAACTCTTTACCACTAATACTTAGCACAGGTTAAACTACGGATGATTTATGATCAACCATCCATTAGAATGCAAGTTTGTTGAAAGAAGATGCTCTTTTTTCCACTGTGATGAGACTAAACGTGCCCATATGGCTAATAGCATTTTTGTCAGCACGATAGATGTGGCAGAGACAATAATAAGTTGATCTATTGTACAGGCGTTTTCATTGTGAATCCGCCTATAGGAGAATTTTTTATGATCATCACCTGTGCAATGTTGAATACAAAGGAGGAGCTGCCATTTGCCTTAAATCATGTTTTTTGAAAATGGAGGCAGAATGGATGGAATGAAAAGAAGAAACTGCTTTCTACAATAAAGACTGCAGAATTATTAATGACACTTTTAAAATTATGAATACCAAGAACTCTGAAGATTAAAGGAATTGTGTAGAATCATCAATTGAGGTTGTTGCGTTTGGGTAGGAATCTGGCTTCTGGGTTGCCTCTGGGACTTCAGGGGGGTTGCCTGTGGCCTCACACCAGAGACACGTTAATCAGACTGAAAGCTCTGTGACTAGAAGTATGTAAGTCCCAATGTGGTGGTGTATAGTCCTTGGGTCACCTGACCAATGTTTAGGTAGGCTGGTACACGGGTAGCGCTGTGGGTTAAACCACAGAGCCTAGGACTTGCCAATCAGAAGGTCAGCGGTTCGAATCCCCGCGACGGGATGAGCTCCCATTGCTCGGTCCCTGCTGCTGCCAACCTAGCAGCTTGAAAACACATCAAAGTGCAAGTAGATAAATAGGTACCACTCTGGCGGGAAGGTAAACAACATTTCCGTGCGCTGCTCTGCTTCACCAGATAAGGCTTAGTCATGCTGGCCACATGACCCGGAAGCTGTACGTTGGATCCCTTGGTGCAACCCCAGAGTTGGTCATGACTGGACCTAATGGTCAGGGGTCCCTTTACCTTTACCTTTTACTGTATCTTAGATGGTACCATCAAAGCATAGAGCTCATCCTGGCAGATTTTCCAGTGCAGGCAGAAAGCCTGAGATGCAGGACATAACATAGTGACTTCTGGAAGCCCTAGTCCAAGAAACAAAAGGGGTGCTCACACATTATACTCAACCAGTGGATAATCTGTATGCCGGTTTACTCAAATAGCTGAGCTGCACACTCAAATGATTATCTGCATGTAATAGCCAATGTGCATTCAACTTGTGAAACTGTGAACACAGAAGCTGAGCTGTACAAATCAACAAGTATACACTCCTTGATACAGGCATTGTTTCACATGAAGATGAAGTTTATATCTGTTTGCAGGGGTGCCAACTTGAATAAAACATGGGGGGCAGGCAAGCCCCGCCCTGCATAATCGATCACAAGACATGGCATACACACACCATTTGAATGGCAATGCCCATCAATTTGGGACGCACACCTCTCAAGTATTTTATGGGGGGGGGTCAAAACTCCTAGTGTCAGCCCCTAGGAGTTGGCTCCTATGCTTGCCATCATTGCAATGTGTGAACAAGCTTAATCACACAACTGGATGTCTTACAAGGAAGGTGGTTTTCATCTCAAGAAAGCAAAATGCTTTGCTTCTGAATAAAGCTGTACTGAATGCCCATTATTCTACTTAAAGGGTGGGAGACTCAAATGAAGGGTTTTTTGGTTTTGTTTAGAAGCTAAATGTCATTCCTCTCAGTCTCCAATTTTAAGCCTGTTCACCAAATCATTATAGATCTCTCCCAAATTAATTTGGCCCTCCTTATTTGTTTAGATTTGGGAAGTCAGCCAAAATGCCCCCACCCCAAATTTGGCACACCTTTGAAGTGAAAGGAAGCAGAATTAGTCCAAGTTTTTAAAGACATTTTTAAAACTGAGAACTGCACCAGAGAATTCAGGAAATGTAAACGTTCTGATACCTATTTCATTATTATTACTGAACTGAACATTAGTTTGGGAGATGGGGATCAGATACATCAACAACTTAATTTTAAAGGAACCCTAATTAAATGTGTCATCATCTTGGATGCCTGCATGTCCCACTGGATGAAATCCCAGATGGTAGCCCTCATAGTGTGAAAACTCAATGGAGCAGCCTAGATTTTCCTGTCCAGTGCATTATTGGCATGCTTAGAAGGGCTATTGACAAAGTGGCAAAAGAATGATAGCAACTTTTAAAGCAGTGAAAAAGATTCTATCATCTATCAGTCCATCCATCCACCCACTCACCCACCTACCTACCTACACCCTTGAGCAAATTAATTGTAACAAAGCATGTTTTCTATCTTACTCGTAATCCTGTACTCAAAACAAACATGGAAAGTCAGTTGATCATTATGGTGTCAGAAGCCTGCAGCCAATAGAAGGAATCATATGCTGGCCACAATATACTGAGGTTCTACAAAAGAGAGTTATTCCAGAGCTGGAAAAGAGGTATCCTGATGGGACTGCGATATTGCAGCAGGACCTAGCCCCCTGTCACACACCAAAAGTGGTGAAGAAATTCATGACAGAGCAGCAAATACAGGTACTTGATTGGTCAGGGAATTCCCCAGACATAAATCCCTTTGAGAATTTGTGGGTTATATGCAAAAGTCGCCTCCGTGATGTTGACTGTAAGACTATGGAGAAGCTCATTCAGGCACCTATTCAAGTGTGGTACAGAGATCCGAAAAGCAACAGTGACTGTTCAAAACTAGTAGACTCCATGCCAAATCGTGTTCAAATGCTGCTTAAAAATAGTGGAGGTCATATCCGTTACTAATGTATGTATATGTGAGTTTTGTACATGTAGATGTGAGTTTTGCACAATAAACTGCATTGTTTATTTCAATTAATTTGCACAAGGATGTACCTATTAGGCTCCAGCTTACTTCTAAGTAAAGCTGTAAATCCAATTAACTTTTATCCCAACAAATACTATTTTAGTTGTTTCTCATTCTGTGAAACCAACAAAATTACTGTGTAATTTTGATAAATTGAGCAATATTTTAATAATATCCCTGCCCCCTTTAACAACTGCTCTGATAAATAGGGACTCTGGGGGTGTGTGGTGTGGGGGTGGGTGGGTGTATTAACGCAGGTAATATATTTTCAGGAAAACTAGAGTAATTCAAATAAGCACTTTGGCTACTCCAGTTTAATCCAGATTCTAATACTAAAACCATTTTCCCAGTGCAAATCCCAGTTGACCATTCCATTGGCAACACTGTGTGAGTTTCATTCCATTTTTGGCTTAAATTCTGCATAATTTGTATAAAAAGGGTTTTTTGTTGTTGTTTCTATTAGAGCATTTAATTAGTGATATTTAAATTTCGAAAGTGGTGTCAAACTAATTGGCTGTTACTTGAGTGGATAATGGGTGCTCTTGCTGTCTGGTGAAATTGTTAGCAACCCAATTAGTCTAGAATTAGTATATACATATGTGGTTCTGGCCAGTACCCAGACTATCAAGGAACAAGACCTGTGGATTTAGTCACTCATGTTCCTTTAGGGAGCTTATATTTCATGACAGATTGAAATTATTGCATGTCATCTTTAATATGTGTTCTCTGTCCCAATCTGTGAGACTCTGGGAGAAACAGTGAACTTTAATCAGCCTCAATATAGATAAAAAAATAAAACCATGTGCAGGTATTCGTTCGAGGTAGAGATGGACACTTGGAGGACAGTGTTAGGATCATACCTCTTAGACCTTTATAACACAAGAAGAGTCTGATAGATCAGGCTAGTGGCCTGTTCAGTCCAGTATCCTGTTCTCATGGTAGCCAAGCAGATGTCTAGGGGAACCCCACAGAAAGGATCCAACTTTTTTTGACCCACATGTGATAAAGGTCCAGTTTGCATAGGGTTTATATAAGTAGACACTCTTTACATGTTGCCAGCATGAAATGTGTATACAGAGCCTATCTCAGCTCTCACTCCATGTGTTATCTCTGAGACAAGCAAACATCCTGAGAAATGTCTGGGCTCTCTGCTGATTAAACAGCAAAAGAACTTTCTGAAGAGAAGAGCTGTTTAACAGTGGAATTAATTTCAGAAGGTGGTGGACTCTCCTTCTTTGGAGGTGAGCTTTTGGATGCTTTTGTTGAGATTCCTGCATTGCAATGGGTTGGACTCAAGTTGGTAGAGCATGTTAAAGTAGTGTCTTAGTGCTTTAAATGTCTGGTGTGGATGTGGCCCCAAATTCAGCTTGAAATGAAATATGGTACTGAAGAAAGAGCCATTAGGTTGGACCTATATTTTAAAAATAACATAAGAATAGTGGTGTCATTCCTGTTCTTCAAGTAGTCCATCAAAAGTCTCTGGGAGGCTCCAAGTAGGACATGAGCACAGTAGTATTCCTCTCACTTGTGATTCGCAGCAAGGCTCCTGGGTATCCCAATCCTCTATGAATTTGTCTATAAGGGTAATGAAGTTTGTGAGTTGAGGACCCGCCACCTGCTTAGGGATAAATATGACACAAGGACACATGTATTTTAGGTTAATGGGCTAAATAAGGCCACAAATTTATTAGTTACAGCATGTGAGAGGTATTGGTTTAGGCATTGGATCAAGCAATCTATACATGACCCCACCCTGCACAGTGGGGAGTCATTTGAAGGTTAACACCCAGTGGGAGGAGCTTGTTGATGGAAATACATCTGGAAGCTTCCCCTGATGTCACCGGCTGTCATGCCATAGTAGGGCATTGGACAGGATCCATAACCAACGGATTCCTTTAACGGAATACCCGACAAGGCGAGGGGTAGGTGATGGCCACAAACTGCCTACAACACACAATACATATTCCAATGCCTAACCGCCACCCGAGCCGAAGAGGCTCACCACCAAATACCCTCACAGCTGCAACTAATCCCTAATGCTACTGATGATATCGGCCAACCACACGTCATTGCCTTGATCAGAGTAGTAAGTTCATCTAAGTCCTTTTTTATGTTTAATAACAAGTCCACACTTTTTTTGAAGGCCAAGTCATTTTCCCCAAGCTGAATGATCAGGATGTCAGAATGACCCAACGCAGCTGCACCGTAACAGAGTGAGGACATGAGGCTGCTGTGGCTGTTTGAATGCGACTCAACCCAGCCCCCTAGCCAGCCCTATTGGATAGTGACACAGGGGGCCGAATATGCCCCCCTGCTGATGCGGGACCAGCTCCCACTCACAACACCTCCCCTCTGGTAGGAGGAGAGGCCTTACTGCAAAACTCCCATTGAAACCATTGGAACTTAAGTTAGTTGTGACAAACAATTAGCATTGGTTCAATGGGACGTCAGTGCAACTAACTCATGCCCTGGGTGAAGGCCATTTCATCTAGTGTTTAAAGGAAATTGATGGCAACTTTCACTTCCTTGTGAGCTCAGCACAGCTTGTTATGCAGTAACCAAGACAACTTGACATTTCCAAGGCAGGAACATGAGAGATAACACCAACTGTTGGTTAAGCCCTTCCAAAAATTTATCTTTGGAATATGTACCAATCATAAGCCAATTGTGCCAAGTCCATGGTGCTTCCCTCACCCCCTGTGCCAGCAAAATATAAAGGTCACTCCTTCCTCATAGTTTGGCTACCTGCAAAATAAAAGTTGTGCCTTGATGCAAGGAATAAGAACATAAAGAAGAGCCTCTTGGATCAGCTCAATGGCCCATCTAGTCCAGCACTCTCGTCTCACAGTGGCCAAACCAATGCCTGTGGGAAATCCTCAAAGCAGGACACAAGCAGAAGAGCACACTTCCATTCTGAGGTTTCCAGCAACTGGTTTTCAGAAGTGTTTAGTACATTACATTACATTGATGATGATTTCATATCAGAAGTGCTCAAAAACATTATATTGTACATTAATACACACTAGAAAATAGAATGCATCCTTTGGTATTTGATGGTTACCGAGTATTTCAAAATGTACCACAGCAGCTACAGAGTGTGAAGTGGCAACTGATGTATTTCATGACGCCTTAGAGTTTGTGTGTCTTCATTTGCACCTGCATTCACACTGGAGCCAAGGTGCATGTCCACCCCACTCAGAGACTTAACTTCTATGATCCCTGAAAAATGGCACATCTGGCAAGTTACAATCACTTTTAACTAGGCATCTCTCAAATATGGACAAAATAGGGAGAGTGGTTTTTCAGGAACAGGGATCAGAGAATAGATCTGGGCTGGGGAACTTGTGGCCCCAGTGGTGTAGCGTGGGGGTTGCAGGGGGGCCCGGCTGCACCGGGCGCAACATCTGGGGGTTAGAGTTAGGGGGTGCAAAACCACGGGTTAGGGGGCACAAATTACTTGCCTTGCTCCGGGTGCTGACAACCCACGCTACGCCACTGTGTGGCCCTCAAGATGTTACTGTACTAGGGCTTTCAAAATCCCTGTCTATTAGCCATGCTGCATGGTGTGTGTGTATGTGTGTGTGTGTGTGTGTAAATTGGATGCCCAAAACAACTGGAGGGTAAGAATTCTTGAACTCTATATTAAGAGCTAGTGAACAGGAACAGTTGGAGTGTACAGTAGAAGTGTTCCATAAATGTGGTGCCATTACTGAAAAGACCCTCTCTGCAATTATCATCTGCGTTGTCTCTGAAAGCAGGAGAGCTCAGTGAAGTGTCTCTTAAAAAGCTTATTATGCTAGGGCAACAACACCAGGCTTCTTGAGGAGGGATAGATGCAACTCTCATTTTAGCTTCTCTTATTTTCCCAATCTTAAGTTCAAAGAAAGTCTGCACACAAAAATGTGTATAGATTCTGATGTTCATTGCTCTGCTGTATGCATTTTTGTAGGCATATTTGATTAATGTACACTTTCCTCTAATATGCACTTCCTCATTTTTGCATGCCTTATTTGACTGAAGAACTGCTGTCTCTCACAAAATCTGGAAATTTGAATTGTGAGTAATAGCAGCATTTTGGCCAAGTATTGATTTGGGAAGTGTGAACTGGGGCCCCAACCCTCAGGGAGGTAAAATTCTCAGAGTTCCTTGGGTATTTGAATGATTGTTAAACCATTCTTGGAACTGTAGCTCTGTGACATAGGAGCCAACTCCCAGGGGCCAAGGGGCCTCCCCCCATAAAATATTTGAGGGGGCTGGCCCCCACAAGGTTGATGGGCATTGTCATTCAAATGGTGTGCATGCACTGCATCATGTGATCAATTATGCGGTGTGGGGCTTATCTGCACTCCCAATATTTTATTCAAGTTGGCACCTCTGCTCTGTAAGAGGATAGTGGTTTCCAAACAACTCTCAGCACTTTTAACAAACTACAGTTCCCAGGATACTTTGAGAAAAGACATGACTAAAGTGGCATACGCTTTAAATTTATGGAATGGATGTGGCCTGGGTAGGTTTGCATCAAACTAAACAGATCCCACACCTGGCTAATGGGGTTGCACTTGGCTCTAGTAGGTCACAGATTATGAATACTTGTGATAACTCTGTATAAGACACTGCAAAATTTGAGTAGCCATGCCTTTCCCATGCTTCCTAGTCTGCTCATTTATAAATGTATTAAGGTCAAGGGCAGAGAAATGTCAAGTTATTAGAGCAAACATCAGTGCTGATGTATGTTGAAACCACCCCAAATTCCCACAAGTATCTGATTATTATTATTATTTTCCAATTTGCACACTAGACCTTCAGGAGCATTATTATTATTATTATTACTATTATTATTATCATTATTATTATCAATATTAATTAATTTATATCCCCCATTTTCCCTTTACAGGACTCAAAGCAGCTCACAGATAAAAACAAGAACAGCTAAAACCATAGAAAAACCAAGCCTTAAAATATCAGGTGGATTTTTTAAATTTGCCAAAATGTATCTGGCTATGCTTTCTAGATGAGACATAGACATAACTGGTGGCTGAAGACTTGCTTTGCTCTTTTCTTTTCTTGCCCACCTCAGCAATATATCACAATTTCTGCATCCTACATAGAGTAGGGGTAATTAAAATGAGATCGTCATAGCGTCTTCTTTTTTGCTCTTCAAAATATGGCAACCCTAGCTAGGCTTTCATACTTCCAGTTAAGAAGTGGTGAAGGGAGAACTTGAACATCTCCTATATACATGAATGTCACTTCCTTGTGGAACTTGCACACTAGTTGCCCCTTTGAATACTACTCTGAAGTCCCCAGAGTGGTGATATCTATTGTTTGTGCACCCACCTCTTGGCACTGCTCATAATGTGTTAATGAGCTCTCAGTTGCATGGGATTAATTTGCCCCTTTATATACACTTCTGTGGCCACTGTGAAAAATTGCTCGAAGGCTTACCATTTGGATGTTAAGAAACCATTCAAATCATGCCAGAAATGGCAGAGCATGAGTGTGAACCTTATGTTGACAGTTGATAGATTGGCGAGTGAAGAAACACTCTCTGGATGGACATCATATGTCACCGGGGGGCAGCCTAGTCGTTCTCTTGGAGCCTTTGCCAGTGGCTCATGAAAGTGAGGAACGTTCAGAATCTCTAAATTTCAGAGATCATTACACAACAGCAAATTGGACTCCCATCCTTTCAGCAATCCATCAATAGCTGGCTTGCCTCCCAAGGTCTCCACTCTCCATCTCTTCCAACTTCCCCTAGTTCTATTTTGTTTGACAATGGAGCACATTCCAGGCAAAAATAAAACAGGAAAAGCAATGCAGGCACACCCACAACACAAAACCTCTGCGCATCAAGCAGCCTTGGGTACCAGGTAAGAAAATGGGCAGAGGGCCAAAATAGTTAAAAGAGACTGCCTTTAAGGGCCAGAGTATCTTTTGGATCTGCATGCTGTCACAGAAGGCAGAATCTCCATAGTTCAAGCCCAGGATGCTAGCCACTACAGTTCTGCATGACTTGCGAACCCATCAATGTAAGTGCAGCCTCCTCAGCCTAAATGGAGCCCATTAGCTGTGAACTGTGGGCTGTCTGTACCTGGACAATCTCCCTTCAAGGGTGGCAGTCTATAAGCCCTCAGAAATGGTCAGGCTCTAGAGAATCCATGTACAAAATGGTGGTGGGAAGAGAATGTTCTGACTGCCAGTTCAAATGCATCAGTGTGAACTGCAGCAGCCCCGAAATGGGATCCAGAAGCAGAGCAACTCTGGGAATGAAAACCAAAGACAGATGAAAAAACGGGATTGTGGTGAATAACAGGCTGGTGAAGAAGTTAAGGAAGTTTTAAACGCCAAGAATGAGCTGGAAGGTGGATGGAGTCATTGGTTGCAGCATATAGGGCAAAGGGAGTGGCAGAGAAGGAGGGTTTGAGAGAGAAGGAGCTATGGCTATCTGAGATGTGTGTTAGGGCAGAAGCATGGAAACTTCTCTACCTGAGGGTTAAAAAAGACTGCTTCATGCACAGCCTTCTTGTGAGCCAGGTGGCAGCAGTGGCATCACAATGGGGGGCGGTACACCCCAGGTTCTATGTCTGCGGGGGTGACAAGAAGTCACCCCACGAGGGTTCATGGCAGCGTGAGCAGCCATCGTGCTGCCACAGCCGCACATGGAGGATTCTCCGTTCATGGCTGCAGCCACGAACAGAGCATCCCAGCACTGGCGGCAAACCACTAAGTACAGTGCATGTGCGGCGTCACACGCATGCGCTGTATGTAACGACACCGTACATGCACTTTATAGTGGTGTGCCCCGCTGCTGCTCCAGCACCATACGGCCGATTCCTCCATTTTGGGCTGTAGCGGCAATGGAGGGATCCTAGCACCATCCGTACGGCACTGGAGCGGCGCTGGCGGCAACCCGCTATACAGTGCATGTGCAGCGTCACTACGTACGGCCCATGCATCGTACATAGAGTCGTCGCACATGAGCCCTACTTAGTGACGCCCGCCCCAGGTGTCACAACACCTTCACCCGTGTGTGGCAGTGATGGGTGGGGCCAGAAAAAAAGTGGGATTGGATCACTAGATGTGACTTTTACCTTTGTAGAGTAGGCTGCTTTCCAACCATTCAAACATCAGAGAAGTCTACACACTCCTAGGCAAGCAAAAGGCATCAGCTCAAGCACACATTCCAGCCAGGTAAAATCACTCAATAAGGGTGCGATGAGGAGCAGGGAGTGCTATGAGAACACAGAGATCTGGAGGCCTTCATCTGCCCACTTCCCAAATCTGAGATTCCCAAGTCTGATATGCCTGTATTAGGACTATTTACAGCTGAGACCAAGGGCAGAGCTGGAGGCAGAATGGACCGAGGTTGGCAAGGAGGAAGGTGGCATCATTCTCAAAGTTCAGTCTGGAAAGCTTGCTTGGTGGCAAATGAAAAAAAGGAACTGCCAGAGTTTGACACCCACATCCGGTGACCTAGGTGGTCCTAAGGAGATGGACCACAAGTTGCACAGAAAGCACGATCCATTGCATCACCCCGTTATAACCAATATATTTGGGGTTTTTATTTTTGTTTTAAGCTAAAAGTGAAATCCTAATTCTGCTTCAAGACTTGGTAAAAAAAACAAAACACAAAACCACCACCACCAGCAAAAACACTCTTAGATAATTGATGCAGTCAGCATACATATTGGACAGAACTGGTTTTTATATCTTTCTCCACACAGAGTGCACTTGCTTGCAGAATAAATCACTCTCCCTAGGCTACCATCCAGCAATGTTTTATTTTCAACAGTCAGCTTTTCTCCTTAAACCACTGACCCTCATTCTAAATGCCCTTTACAAAGCTATATTTCTACATATTTTGAAACTGGTTGCAGATCCTAACAAAGTGGGCCAGTTTTGGACGTTACTGGATTCAAGTAGTTGTCACTACAGGCAGTTTTGGAACACAAAGTGCTGGAAAAACAAAGGGCAGTGCCAATCAGTTAAGATGTTTTGTCAGTGGTGGCCAGCAAACTGGATGGCTTTAAATACTCTCCCCCCTCCCTCAGTTTCCAGCAGCTGGAGGCTAGTAGCCATCAACAGCTTTCTCCTCCATGAATTTGACTCTTTTAAAGCTAACTAAGTTAATGGCAGGGACGTGGGTGGTTCTGTGGGTTAAACCACAGAGCCTAGGACTTGCTGATCAGAAAGTTGGTGGTTCGATTCCCCGAGACAGGCTGAGCTCCCGTTGCTCGGTCCCTGCTCCTGCCAACCTAGCAGTTCGAAAGCATGTCAAAGTCCAAGTAGATAAATAGGAACCGCTCCAGCGGGAAGGTAAACGGTGTTTCTGTGCGCTGCTCTGGTTCACCAGAAGCAGCTTAGTCATGCTGGCTGCATGACCCGGAAGCTGTACGCTGGCTCCCTCAGCCAATAAAGCAAGATGAGCGCCACAACCCCAGAGTCGGCCACGATTGGACCTAATGGTCAGGGGTCCCTTTAATGCCATCACTGCCTCATTTGGAAGTGAGTTCCATAATTTGACTGTTGAAAAAGAATAGTTGGAAGGTAGTAGATTAGGGTGGGGGAGTTATTCATGGCACTCACTAAAAATGTACTCATAGGCCTAAAAATACTGGTGACTCCCAGACTATAATCTGAAATTGATAGTATAGAACTATGATGGTGGTGGTGATTATCTTGATCTTGAGAGTTCTTGCTATTTCCTCTGTCCCCACTAGCTATCAGCTCTGTCATCTGGCTCCACTAGGTGACACTGCCAAGCAAAGCACCACCCCTGAGATTTCAGGCTCCACCTCACCCCCCAACCTTAGAGTCTGACCCTACTGATTGCAAAATGATTCTCCTAGAATGGAGATAATTGACCAAAGTGTGCTTGTATAGATTAACATCCTTAGACTCAAAGCACATATTTATCCATCCATATTTAATACATCCCTTTCTGAAAACTCCACACAGCATTACAAAGCACGTTCTTTTAAATTAGATTTTTAAAAGCAAATACAGTATAACTTGGAGCAATATCAGTTTTATTGACACATCTCACTACTTTTTTTTATTTGGCAAGAGGTGCAAGCTTTTCTTTAACCTGCTATTGTTTCACATGTTCAAACTAACGTTTCTGGATTCAGACCTGCTGCTTAAACATAGAGACTTCCTCTGTTATAGGCTTTGCTTGGGCCAGGGAGGGAATGCATGAAATTCAGTAACTGTTGCAAAATACTAGAGGTGAAAATTCTGAGCTTTTCAATGCATCTTCCATATTTGAATTGTTTGCTTGCCTTCCTCATTTTGCAGCCACATTTGCAGGCCATGATTGTGGGAGAGGGGAATCTTGCATATGTCTCCACCAAACAAAAAGAGGTTTAGTAAAAGCCTTGGAGAGGGACTTTGGGGGGTAGTGGCATCCTAGTTATGGAACTTAACTTATTAGCTAACTTAATAAGACTAATTTATGCATAATGAAAACAAGTAACCTCAGACAATACACTTTGACCTCATTGTTTTTTTTCAAAGCCTTTCTATTCCCTTCCAACACAGACAGCATTCATTTGTGGTCTCGCTTCCTGCTCTTGCAACGCAAGGGGGCTATTTTCATCACCTTCCCTCCTGATAAAGCTTTTACCAAATGAACTGATGGCTGAATATTAATTGATTCTGTTCACAACACTGGGATTTATGCAGACGCCACCAGAATGTTAGTGCAGAAAATCACAATATTGGGCACATAATTGTTTATGTTGCCATCTTATTGACTCCTTTACATAGGTTAGCAAGAACACAACTGGGTGACAGTTTAATTATTTGAGAGTTTAATTATTTGAGCTCTGATCTTTGACCAGGTTTTTTTCCTCCTGTTCCCACTCCCACCATATAGGAAAGAATATTATAGTTATTTCCACATTTCCAGTACCCCAATGAGTAATTCATATTAATCCTTTGTACAGTGGTACCTCGGGATGTGAATGGGATCTGTTCCTGAGCGCCGTTCGCATCCTGAACGGAACGTAAGACATGAAGGCGCGTCTACGATTGTGTGGGTCGCGTTTCACTGATTCTGCGCATGCGTGTGACATCATTTTGAGCGTCTGTGCATGCACGAGCAGCAAAACCCAGACGTAACACACTCCGTTACTTCTGGGTTGCCGCAGAGCGCAACCTGAAAGCACTCAACCTGAAGCTCATTCAACTCGAGGTATGACTGTATTCCAACAGGTCATATACCATCTACCCATCAATTTATAACAATTTATTCTGTGAACTGCCTTGAGACTCCTGGGTATAGGGTGGTATATAAATTCAATAAATAATAATTTCAGGGTTTTTTTTAATTCTGTAGGTTTAGTGATACTCATAGTAGGGCCATTGGGCTATCTCCAATAAACTCCTACACAGAGTAAGGCCATTGAAATTAAGGAATGGAAGTTGGTCATGTCCATCCATTTCAATGGTCCACTCTGAGTAGGACTAACAATGGAAACAGCTCATGGGAATTAATGCTCATGGGTAATTTAGGTCCATTAATTTGAGTAGAACCAGTGCTTTTTTCTAAAAAAAAAAAAATGTCTAGGGGTACTCTCATTTTCCTACTCATATTGAAATACTTCTCCTCAATGAGTCCAAACTTAGATTCACAAAATGTTTGGGGGTATGCATACCCCTGTGTCGCCCCAGAAAAAAGCACTGAGTAGAACTGAGTGGAACCTTCACTTTATGCCTGAGTAGAATTTGAAACAGGAATTAGCCTGTTATATAACTGACATACTATCAACTGTGCCACCCTGTCTAGAATGAAACATATGTCTACTTATCTATTCTATTCATTTCATAAAATTTAATACAAAGCTTGATTGTGAAAAACCTTGATTCTAAAATGTCTATGACTTTATATCTGTGATGTCATATTCATACAAGCAAGTCATCAACTTCCTGCTGTAGGACATAATAGAACAGTGTATAATTATTCCTGGTGTGGATAAGTTGGAAATAGCTTTTTCTCCCTCTATAATTCTTAGGCTGAGTCTATAGACACATCAAAGAAGCATTCCAGCTAAATGTGTTGTAAATTTAAACAGGGAAAGCAGGTAGAGAAAAACAGGACTCCACAGCGCCATCTGGTGACCCAATGATATATCACATATACAACACATATAAATCACTTTTTCTTTTCCAATCTAGCTGAGTCTCTAGAATCTGAGGTATTCCAATGAATCTTAACAGTTGGAGCTCTGGGACAGACAAAAGTGAGGAAGTCTTCACACAGTGTGTGGTTAAAAAACATAATTTACCACTCCATATTTGGTGGTAGCCACCAAGCTGGATGGCTTTAAAAGGGGATTAGACAAATGAGGCTATCAGTGACTAGCAGCTCTAGTGGCTGTGTAGCACCTCCAGTAATGAATGCCAGTTGCTGGGAAGCACAAGTGGGGAGAATACTGTGACCCTGATGTCCTGCTTGAGGGCTTTCCATAAGAATTTGGTTGCCCATAATGGGAATAGGATTCTGAATTAGATAAGCTTTTGGTCAGATCCAAAAGGAGCCTCTTATGTCATTAAGTGATGGGCATGTGTTCCTATACCAAACTTAATGTGGGTTCACATGGAGTGCATTGTTGGATAGTCAGTGTTTGTGACTGGAAGTAGAACTCTGTTGAGCTGCAGTTCCAGTGCAGCAAATGGCCAGTGGGTGGTATTGAAGCTCTCAGTTCAGCAAGGCTCATGTGACCCAAGAGGACCATAGAGTTTTGCCTGGGCGTATGAAACAACTGATTTTGGCTGGGTTCAGTCTGATGAGCTGCAGGGTGGATGCACCTAGGGAGAAGGAAGACAACTCATTCCGGAAGACGAACCCCCTGGAAGAACGTGACACATAGGGGCAGGAATGTTAGAAGCTGTGTCCCTGGAGCTACAGAATCAATGCCCTCACCTCAGACACCAATTCTGCATCAGCTTCAGATTGCTGGTTTAGAGAGGCCAGCTCCTCAGGACACAATGCATTTCCTGCCGTCTTAATGAAGCAAGCAAGTCAAGCTGGAGCTCTGGGCTTTCATTGTTCTTCTTTTTTAAAGGGCAAAATGATTTCCCCCTCTCCTTGAAGTCACTGTGGATTTCTTACTTTCAGTAGCAAGTTGTTGATTTTTATTTTATTTTTTAATAAATGTTCAATATCTTGTTCTGTGGGAAGGAACACATAGAGCCATACGAGCCTTTTAAACCCCTCACTAGAGTGGAGAGTGTGGTGTATAGGAAGCCAGCAGAACTTGTTATTAAGCTGCAGTGATTCAGGTCCGGGACTAGTGTAACGCTTCCAATAGGAAGCCTGCTGGGATTTCATTAATATTTGAAAAAGTCACTAATATTGGGAGGAATGCATACTGCTGCTAGGATAAGGCCAAACTAAGAGGTGTGCTATATTGCTGAGAGCTAAAATTAAGAAATTCCCTAAGCACCTTTCATTCAGCTCCTCTCTGGCTGCTTTCTATGCTGACATCTGGATTACATGATCTTTTTTTCTACCAGAATCTTTATGAAGTTCTGGACAACCAGTTACTGTCAATTACTGCTGAGAGTTTATGTGTTCCTTAGGCTCATACTCTCCAACATTTCTCTCCAACATATGCAAATATCATCATCATCATCATCACCATCATTATTTCTATGCTGCCCATTAAACATTAAAAAACTTCTATATGCATGGCTGCCATCGGATGCCTTCTACATACCCTCCAACATTTCACCAATTAAAATAGGGGTGTCCTAAGGAATAGCAGGACATTCCGGGATCAAATCAGAAACTGGGACAGCTTCTGTAAATCTGGGAAAGTCCCTGGAAAATAGGAAAATTTGGAGAGGGTGGGCGGGGCTGCTATATGGCTCAGATCTTAGTTCCTTTGTTTATTTTTGGTATTTCTGTGGCTGTTAGCAATGCATGAGAAGCTTTAATCAGAACAGACAGTGTGGTAGATGGGTAATGTTTCAAGATATCATCCTGTACCCTATGGTAGCCTTTTTATTTTGAGAATCGCAGCTGTAGTAAGGAGGGCAAAAAAGTGTGTGTGTGGATAGTCAAAGCACTCTGTCCTTGACACAAGTCAGGTGATGTATTGGTCTCCAATCCAAAATGAGAAGCCAGACTCAAAAGCAAAATGCTATCTACATGCTAAAATTTATACAGAGCAGGAAAATCCCTCCATATATATTTTCTTTTTCTGATGGTAAGCTACTTGTGTGTTGGGATGCAGTGACAGGACGGGTGCTGGGGGAGAACAACACACAAATGGAAGATTAAGGTAGAAAACTCCCTATGGGGAGAAAGAAATCATGATCTTTTTTTGATGAGGACAGATAATAAAGTGCTGGGGATGTAGTTAAACATAAATCAGTACATATCACATCAAATTCATGGTGTACCCTATCCATTTTCAGCCTTGAGTCAGGGACAGAATGTTGAAAGGGTTTCATTCTTCATTAAAGAACAGATCTGTGAGCGAGCAAGAGACTGATAAGTTTGAAACTCTTTTGATGGTGAAGTTGAAATAAAAGGAATGTAAATTGCCGTGAATTATCTAACAGAAAACAGGATGATTCATTTGTGTCCAGGTTCTGGAGCACAAATCCATATAAAACCATGGATTATAACACAAAGAGGGGTGCAGAAGTGATGGCACATGAGCAGAATGTGGCCTCCAGGCCTCTCTATCTGGCCCTTGACTTTCTCCCATGACCACAGTTCTCTCACAGGCCATGCACTTCATTGTGATCAACCAACTCCTTGGACACCTTTGATGCCTCATGTTTGCCTGGCTAGCAAATGGAGGGTGTGTGGGTGTGGATGTGTTTAAAACATCTGACTTTTACAAGGTTGGAATATGTAGTCTACTGTATGAAGTGTGGTGTCCTTAGCTTTGTTCCCTTTTGCCTCTGGCCATACCCATTTTTTCCTCTGCTCCCATCTACAGCTGGCATGTGGCCCCTAAGATGTTGACCACAAGGAAATGTGTCCCTTGAGCTGAAAAAAGATTTCCCACTCCTGGTGTATATTAAAACCACATTGCTTTTTGTGATTGGGCAAACTTCCACCATATAGGCTCAGAACTGGGTTCAGCAAACAACAATTGCTCCCAAACTAGGACAAATAGCTCCATTCATTTCAAGCCCTTTTCTGAACCAAATCAAGTCCTATTGTGCATTTGATGCAAAAGTGTGACAGCATCCCCAGAATGCCTGACAATCCCATTCCTCCATTCCACCCCCTTTCTGCCTGCATTTCTCCATTTTAGCCCTTTCCATCTAATTCACTCATTTGCCTGGTTGCCTGCCCTGGAAAGGGTAGTGATGAAAAAATAATAATAATAAGGAAAGAGGTGCCTCTCCCTTAGCACACCCTAGTCTGGTACCTAGCACACTGTTGTGCCCGTGAAGCCCGAAGCTGTTGAAAAATTCATTTTCCCAGTGCTGTTGACAGCTGTGGGAGAGATGAAATGAGCAAATATGCAACCAGTTGCCCAAGCTGGATCAAAATCTGAGCCTGTGAAGAAATGTTGGTGCTGTAATGCTCTCCTCATACTTGAAGTGAGTATTGCAAGCCACAGAGGCTTGTATTTCTGATGCAAAAAGTGCAATATTCAGATAAATCTCATTAGATTGATTGCATCATTAGGCAGTCTTTAGTTGCTCACACTTCAAAGCTGCCACTGTCCAGTGCCTAAAACCGGTTCCATGCATTGTATTTAACACAATTTCCTTTATTAAGTAAACTCAAAGCAGCTTGTCCACATATACCATTTGATTTTTTTCTCTTGCTAGAGTGCATGTACACACCATGAGTAAAGGAACAGGGCTATGCAGAATCCATGAGTACTTTGTTGATGCTGGGATAAACTGTGCTTTGAGATTTTAAGTGTTTGGGGGGTAGGCACTGGTCTCTTTGCCCTAAGAATAATCACTTTATATGATGACATTTGTGCTTCTATAATAAGCTTAGATCACAAGTAACAAGTATGGCCAGTTGCTCAGGTGTTCCTTGACTGTGGCGGTGCTTAAAGAGACAGGTACAAAATGAACCAGTACACTTTGAGGTTTGCTGTGGACAATGATTGCTAGATGCAAGAGACATTAAAGCTCAGCCTAAGCTACTTAGTTTTAGTTTTGCCCCCCCCCGCCCCCAGCATTATTAACAATACACCTCTCTTATTTATGATGTTTCAACACACCTTGAGAAACGGTTGTGCCATTATTTGTGTTGCCTTAAATTGCTCTGATTCTCACTCACAACAGGGGACATAAGAATTTCCTTGCTGGATCAAGCCAGTGGCTCATCTTCTCCAGCATTCTGTTCTCACAGTGGCCAGTGATGACATCATATCCAAATCTGAATGGCTGTATCATGAAGGGCCCTCTTTCTGTTCCTATTCTCACTTATTAGGAATGATCATCTATGTGACTGATCCAAGAAAAACTGTGCTCACACTCTCAGTTGTCCTCATATACCCTTTAAGATGTCACACATACCAAGTCTGATTAGCTAGACAGTGCCATCATGTTCACAGCATGATCCTTGATTGACTGGGATCACTGATGTAACAAGAAACAAAGCAGCAGCATCTAAGACAGCCTCCTGCAACCTAGTGCTGTCCAGATGTTGCAGGTCTACATCTTCCATCATCTCTGACCACTGCCCATTCTGGCAGGGGCTGATGGGAGTTAGAGTCCAACAATATGTCACCAGGTTATCGATGGCTAATCTAAGCAGCATCAATGAGAAGACACAAAGGCAATGAGCAAACTATTTCGGGGAGAATTTAAAAAGCGGTATGTTGTTGTTTTTTAATACAAAGTGGCTTGGGGAAAATATTTCTACCCCAGTGAGATAATATTTCCAACCTAAAAATAAAATCTGAATAATTCAGTGCAGACCTAATTGACATCAACTGAGTGTGAATACTCAGCAGGTTCATTTGCTGCAGAGTATTAAGATTTCATAGCAAATAGTTATATGACTGTACTTTTAGCACAATACTGATGATACACTAAGTACAAGCTGCTAAGTATAGCCTAGTACTCATCATATTGTCCTAGTTCTCTCCCCTCCCTCCTTTATCTGATTCGTGTGCAGATGGTTTGGACCATAATTTAACAAAGACCTCAAACAATAATGAAATTGTGTGATTTCTATGAAAAACCTGCCTCTTCCTTTCAATCTAATTCTCAAATGGTGGTCCATAAGCCAAAACCGCAAAGATTTTTATGAAATGACAG
The DNA here is from genome assembly GCF_964234715.1 of Podarcis melisellensis. NCBI lineage: Eukaryota > Metazoa > Chordata > Lepidosauria > Squamata > Lacertidae > Podarcis > Podarcis melisellensis. Next base: position 43,503,518 of record NC_138547.1, on the reverse strand, counting down.
AGATATTGTATCTAATTTTAGGAGCAGAGAAAGAGCAGCTGCAAGGAGCTTAGTTTTCCACATCTCTGCCAGAAAAAAACACTCGGCTCCAACTGCAAGGTGTCCTGAGACCACAAGCCTAAAGGGAGCACAATCGCGCCTCATCTATCAGCCAGAGGATTGAGTGATACCCAGCTGTATCACATTACTATCTGTTGCTTGTAAGCTACCCTGAAAGTCATCTGACTGAAAGGCGGGATATTAACATTCAGAATACATGCATCAGGTATGGTGAACTGTAGGCAAATGCACCCCTTTAAGTTTCTTCTAAGGCCACATTCTTCCTAACCAAGTCTCATCCCTCAGCCCTCCATGAGTGTTTTGCTTGGATGGAATGTGACCTAGAATTCCTCGGTGATTCTTGCTTGCTTCAGTGGAGGTCATTGGAGCCTGTGTGGAAATTATCCAACTTTGCAAAGGTCATACTTGTATTCACTGATTATCCCACTTTTGCTATTCACTACAATGTGGTCTAGGGACGCGGGTGGCACTGTGGGTTAAACCACAGAGCCTAGGGCTTGCCGATCGGAAGGTTGGCGGTTCGAATCCCCACGACAGGGTGAGCTCCCATTGTTCGGTCCCTGCTCCTGCCAACCTAGCAGTTCGAAAGCACGTCAAAGTGCAAGTAGATAAATAGGTACTGCTCCGGCGGGAAGGTAAATGGCGTTTCCGTGTGCTGCTCTGGTTTTACCTTTACAATGTGGTATCCAGAGGTTTGTCCAGAAGAGATGTAGCCCTTGGGCTGAAAAAAATTCCCAATCCTGGAAATAAACACATAAATAATAGGGATGTGCACAGCCCTATGTAGCCCCAATCTGGGGGGTCTCTATCAGGTTGACACACCCTGGGCCGAGCAAGGGACCATCTGCCTCATCCGGGATCTGCTCTTGAATTGATTGGGGACTGTGCTAATATTTAATTAGGGATTGATTTTTTTTAATAAAAACCAACTTAAACGTATACTGTATGACCCCTTGGCCTGAGGGTCCCCAAGCCTGGTGCAAAGTCCCAGGTTCCATCAAAAAGTCAGTAACCTGGTACTTTCACAACCATCACATCCTGTCTGCCACAGTTCACTGAAAGCTTCCTGTGAACATTTGGAAAGTTCATTCTAAAGAAAAACTCCGTTCCAATCTTCAGTTGAAAGTGAATCTGCTGCCTTGAAGTCTAGGGCAAAAGGAAATTGGTAGTGTGCCTTACTAGGTGAGTAAGTGCCTGTCAGCTGCTCTTATTGCCTCCAAGGTACTTGTGCATCACTCTCAAAGCATAAATGCCCAAGACAGTGTTGGCTACTTAACAGTTGCATTTCATTTGTGTTGTTTCCTTTGAGGCTCATAAGGTGTCCTCATTATTAGCAGCAGAAACTGAGATGTAGGTGATTAATCCTAGGCAGTCATTAATTCCTAGGGTGAGGAGGGAGGAATCCAGTACTATGCAGAATGTGTTGTCCTTCCATACTGAAACATCCAGCCAAGAGTAAATCCCTGAGTGCATAGACTATTTTATGAGCCACAATTCCATTGTTAAATTGAATGCAGGGCATTGGTTAATTACCCAACATATCAGCGAGCTACATAGCCTCTTTGGTTTTTATAAGAGTGATAATGATCTCTTTAGGAAATCTCTCTTCCTTGGCGTTAAACCCAAGGACACCAAAGATGATGGGTTTTTTTATTATTATTCTGGATATTTTTTCATTAAGAATGCTTGGAATAAAGTTAGGAATGCAATCTCTCTCTCTCTCTCTCTCTCTCTCTCTCTCTCTCTCTCTCTCTCGTGTGTGTGTGTTGCACTTTAAGTAGATTTGGGCAACCTTTCCCAAGTGAAATTTCTGAAGAATCTTTGAGGGATGTCGGTGTAGGATGTCACCCAGTGCTATGTCTGAGGGACACTTTTTCACCCAAAGTACAGTATGGGGATCTTTTCATCAGAAGAAACAGCAAAAGAAGTCTGTGATTAGACTCTGGTTGTGTGTATCCATTAAAGAGAAGTACCCAGAAGTCGATCCAAAACTCATGTTAAAGAACCAAAGGACCAGGACCTCTTTTGCTTGTTTCACCCTGAAGGCAGCTGAAAATAAACTGGGGTTAAACAGCTGGAAATCTTTTCAGAAAACCCCTTTCCACTTGTTGGGCTGTTCAGAGAAATAATTAACTTTGAAGATCTTCATGGTGGAAATGTGTTTAGATCTGTGTACCTCAAAGATGGGAGAGCTGGGAGCTTGCAAGGGATTCTTAGGCTTCAGTTCCAACCAGTGCAGCTGATGACCAGGGATGAGGAGCCCAAAACATTTGCAGGGCACCGGGTTGGAGAAGTCTACTTTAAATAGATAAAACAAACAAGCTATGTATGCTGAACTTATTGGATAAAGGGTAGGATAAGAATGGAATAAACAAATGGGTGTGTGGGCAGATAAATAGGGTGGCCATTGTGGCTTAGTGCTTTGAGTGTTGGACTAGGAACTGGGAGGCCAAGATTCAAATCCCCAATTCACCATGAGGTTCAGTGGGTGACCTTGAGGCAGTCACTGCTTTTGAGCCTAAACTACCCCACAGGGTTGTTGTGAAGATTACATTAGGAGTGCTAGAACCATAAATGGCACTGTGAGCAACTTGTAGATATAAATGCAATAGATAAATGAATATTGTAGGGACCACAAAAAAATCTGGGGGAAATATAGACAGCTGCATGTTCAAAACAGTTTTTTTAAATAAAAAAATATACATTATTTTTTTTAAAAAAATTATAGGCTACGCAGAACTCTCTCAAGGCAGCTTACACAGAAACAATGGGCTGCAGGAAAATGACTGAACATCTGTTTTGCATTCAGAAGGTCCCAGATCCAATCCCTGACATCTCCTGGTAGGACTGGGAGAGACCCTGGAAATCCTGGAAAACTGCTGCCAGTCAGTGTGGGCAATACTAAGTTCCATAAACCAATAGTCTGACTCATCTTAAGGTAGTTTCCTATGTACCTAACTTTGGATATAAGTAAGAAAAAATACAGCACAAAGCTCCCATTGGAACTTCAACATACGAACGTGAAAGAACACAGGATCCCTTTACAGCGGTACCTCGGGTTACAGATGCTTCCACTTACAAACGCTTCAGGTTACAGACTCCGCTAACCCAGAAATAGTACCTTGGGTTAAGAACTTTGCTTCAGGATGAGAACAGAAATTGTGCGGTGGCCGCATAGTGGCAGTGGGAGACCCTATTAGCTAAAGTGGTGCTTCAGGTTAAGAACAGCTTCAGGTTAAGAACGGACCTCGGGAACGTATTAAGTTCTTAACCCGAGGTACCACTGTATTCTTCTATCCAGTCAGAAACAGAATGGTTATAAGACAGAACAAGAGACAATCCAGCAGAGACAACCTAAAGTCATTTTTGGAGTGGGAGTTAATTCTGAACTTAACTTTTAAAACTTCTTTATTTTTCAGTTTCAAAATATACTTGTGTCAAACAAACCCCATATACCCCCTACCTCTCAATAGTCTCGAGAGTGACTATGGTAGACTGGCAGCTTCAGCCATCTGAATTTGGGGGTGGGGAACAATTTGCATAAATTCCATTAGGTAACTGAATCTCCAACATTTTTGATCAGGAATGGTAAAAATGTCATTGGACTCAAACTCCCAACTTTCCTAGTCAGGCAGGGATGATGGTAGTTAGAATCAAACAACAACAGGATTTTCACTCATTTGCACCTATGAGATAAGGATTGAGGCAGTCCTCATCAATGAACCATAATGATCCAATTCCCAATTTTCATTTAAAAAAGAGTGTTTCTAGCATTTATAGAACCTGACTTACGAGGCAAAATGTGCAGGTACTATTCACTTAATATATTCCACCAGAAACTTGCCTGCCCCCACTGTTCAGTTGTGTTGGTTTGTTTGGAGTATTTACTTTGTCTACCTCCTCCCCCCCCCCAAAAAAAAATAATCTCAAGGACACCCAAGCATCTTCCATCCCTGTTTTAGATGGCCTCCCCAGCCAACATTTTCCGCCAGCCACCAGCCTCCCCCCACCTACTCATTTATTTAAAGCTCAGAATATACAGAGCTCCAGAGGCAAAACACTTTCCCTTCCATTCTGCAAGTCTCCTCTCTCCTTCCCCCCTGCTCAATATTTTACAGCTGGTCTGTCACGCTGAGTGTGTTGGAAAGGGTCAGGCAGTGACTCAGAGTTTTGCTAGGGGTCACTGGAACCATCATAGCTTGTCACTGTAAATGCCACATATATATTTTTCCCCTTGTTGAAAGTTTGTGAAATAAAATTAGGCAACGTTCTATCAGGCACACGCTGCACAACAGGGTCTGGGCAGTAGGAAAGCCTGTGGATACAAAAGCTCAGCAGGCATTCACATCCTAGCAACAAATTGATATATATGTAGTGAATTTCTGGGTGGAATTCTGTACCACATTTTTATGAAAGATCTGTCTTTACAAGCATATCAGCTTGCCAAGTGGACCCATTGCCCTGCCCTTCCCCTTGTAGTATTCTGGGTTTTCTCCCAACCCACATGAGACAATTTCAGGGGTACAGGGCATAAACAGGGGAGGTGGGTAGGGGAGCCCCATTGCACAGATGACCCCCCATGAGTTACATTAATGTCAAATGCTTGCTTTTAAAACAACAACATAAAACAGTTGAAATTCCGAGGAAATCCTGCAACAAATGCTTCCAACCAGCGCATTAATTGTGTATCCAACCCTTAGGTGACCTTGGGCCAGTCACCATCTCTCAACTTAACCCATGGGTTCTTGTGAGTATAAAATGGGAAGATGGAGTCATGTGCACCACCTTGAGCTCCTTGGTGGAAAGATGGCATATAAATGTAATAATAAAATAATAACAAGGAGCCCTGCATGGCAAACAAGTAATAAAACATCCTAGAAACAATTCCAGTGCAGCTGCAGACTGGGAAGAGAGGGAAACATGGATTGTGTCCAATGGGAGATTTTTGCCCCTGGCTTAGTGGTGCCCTTTGGATCCATAGCATTCCCCCAGCCCAGTCTTGCAACACAAGAATGTAGTAGTTAAGAGCGGTAGTTTGCTTCCCCGCTCCGCCACATGCAGCTGCTGGGTGACCTTGGGCTAGTCACACTTCTTTGAAGTCTCTCAGCCCCACTCACCTCACAGAGTGTTTGTTGTGGGGGAGGAGGTGAAAGGAGAATGTTAGCCGCTTTGAGACTCCTTAAGGGGAGTGAAAGGTGGAATATCAAGTCCAAATTCTCCCTCCTCCTCTTTTCTCGCTAGCAATGCTCTGATGCAGTTGAGGCTAGGGCTGCAGAGGATTCTATGATAGTGGGGAGCAGATCAAAGAGGTCAGGATTCTCTCTCCGAGGGGGAGATTTACCCTCTCCCATGGTCTCTGGGAGCCTTATTCAAGGGGCATAGGTTTGCAGAGCCTGAATAGTAGTGGTATTTCACCAGGTTTATTGCACCAACAATAAACAGATCATGCACCATTAACTAAGATTACTGCAAAAAAAGAGAGAGAGAGCGAGAACAACATTCTCTTTGTCCACTGATGGCAGGCGTGAACTTGCCATGTAATGGTGCTGCTAAATTGAATGGACATTTGCTATGGAATATGAGAGACCTCTATTATGAGCTTGCTGACTATTATAATCAGTGCTGTTTCTACTGAACCTATTGATTTCTGTAGGATTGTTCTCTGGAGTCTCGTAGAAGTTCGTTCAAGGGCAGCAGTGTCAACAGTGATGGGCTACAATGAGCTGCAATTTAATGCATTCCTTTGCTTAAGTCCCAGGGTGCTCTACACTTGAACAGATTTGACAGATTTTCTGGCAACATTTATGTGGATTGAGGATATATTAGATAATATGTAACACTTCAAGCCTCCTTTTGCTGAACTGTTGCTATGGAGACCCAAAGGCATCCACTGGAAATTAAAATATGAGTGAATCTTGGCTTTATGGGATGGAAGCATTTGACAACGGCAGTTGGGAATGCATTCCATGAGAATTCATGACTCCTATTAATTGAATCAATTTATACTGATTAGAGCTTTGCAGAATATTCCCAATGTTAAATTTTTAGGATAAAAATAGCCATTACAGTGGGGTAGAAATATCTTCCAAAAGCCAATTTAATATTATAAATATAGAGATTTAATGGTGTTGGTATAATAGTCCAGACCTGTTTTTTACCTGGTGGCTTGAACTAGGGATTGATGAATCTGGAAATTTTTGTTTCTCTCCATTTGGTCAATTTTCATATGCATAACATCCAACATTTCCTATGCAGTTTTACCTAGCATATGCTAGGTATCTGCAATGATCGTGTGGTGTCCTCACATATCTGCATTGGATCACACAATTAACTAGGCATCTCAAGATGGTTCAGGAACTCCTTAGGGCTTCTAGGTAGCTCTGTAAGCAAAGCTCCCCTCCCCACAAAAATTGCACACACACAGCAAAAATGAAGCCAAGCTGACTACAGAAATGCCCAGAGCTAGAGATGTGCTGGATCTTTCATTTTGACAAATAAGTCTAGATTTCCTCAGGGCATTCCAGTTCCATTTATTTGCCTTTTCCATGGTTCTATGAACCTGCTTGTCCTAAAGCTAACTAATCCAACAATACATCCCCAGATTTTGCTGGACTACAGCTGCCATCATCCTTGAGCAGTGGCCATGCTGGCTGCAGATTATGAGAGTTGGAGTCCAACAACATCTGGGAAATCCAAGGCTGGGGAAGGCTGTCCAATAGCTTCTGTTAGCACTGGCCCTGGGTTTCACAAACTACACTGGTACCTCTGGTTACGTACTTAATTCGTTCGGGAGGTCTGTTCTTAACCTGAAACTGTTCTTAACCTGAAGCACCACTTTAGCTAATGAGGCCTCCTGCTGCTGCCGTACGGCTGCTGTGTGATTTCTGTTCTCATCCTGAAGCTAAGTTCTTAACCTGAGGTACTATTTATGGGTTAGTGGAGTCTGTAACCTGAAGTGTATGTAACCTGAAGCATATGTAACCTGAGGTACCACTGTAATGGCAGCTTGGTGAGCCCCAAATCTGGGAAATGTATGTTGTTCCATGTTGCTATCATGTTGAAGTATTGGAGGGTGGTATTCCTTCCTATTTTGAATCTCTCTTTCTCTTTCTCTTTCTCTTTTTCTTCCTCATGGTATATTTTTCCTGCTCCTCCCACACTGCAATTTTGGCTCCCAGAACAGGAAACAATATCAGGTGCTGCTTAGAAAGAGGTGAGTGGTAAAATGTCCAGAACCTGCAACAAATACTGGAAAAAACTTTTCATTTAGAGACAAAAGAAAAAATAAGTCTATGGAGCACCACTAGCCAGCAAAAGTGACACTCGCTATTGGGAAGTTTTGCCCTCAGTGTCTTTGATAGCAGCTTATATGATTATGATTTTTATGACTTTGTGCTGACTTGCCCTGAGAATGAGGATATTGCATCTGTTCTCAGGAGAATCCCTTTAATTTTGTCATTTAAGTGCCTGGAAATGTAAATTCCTGATCTAATCCTCACGATTGCTTCATTGTTTACACTGTTTACCACAAAATGTGCAGCTAATAATGACACTGCTGCAGCTGTGCTCGAAATCTGTAGGCTTTAAGGAACATTCTCGGATAGTTTCAATTTTAGTCAAATAACCACGAGGCAGATTGCTTGGGAGTCTTTGGCTGCTGCAATGACAAAAGATGTAGCAGGGGGAAGAAAACAGGAGGGAGAGGGAAGTAAAAGAAATCTGCTATGTTGCAAGCCATCGTAGAATCCTTCCATTACTGATAAATCCAGAGCATATATGGAATGGCATCACAGTGATGAAGCAAAGGGAGCAGATGTCCATATGGTGGTAAACCAACACTTCCAGTAATGCGATCAAAGTTGAGCACTAGTAATTGAAAAAAGAAAGAAAATGTAAACATCATATTGGGTAGGATGTGGATAGGGAACCATTTTAAACCTGAGAACCACATTGTCCCCTGACCATCTTTCCAGGGGCCACATGCTAGTGGTGGGGAGGGCCAGAGTCAGAGGGATGAGTGTAAATATTGCCCTCCTTCCAGGCAAACAAGAGGCATAATCAGAGTACTAAGACACCTTCTAGCCAAGCAAAAGAATCCAGGGAAAGTTTGAAGAAAGGCAAGTGAAGGCTGTTGCCTGGGATGGGTTGTCACCTAGAAAGACTTCTTCCTTTTTTCTAAATTAATTTTTAAATTACAAAATTATAAAACATACCACACAATTTATCACAAATACATTCTTATTTCCTAACTTAATATTTCCTTATATTAATAACATATCTCCTATCTCCTTTTTCATTTTTACAATATTTCTAATATTAATTCTTCACAGAGGTTCTTGCAAACCTACAAACGTTGTCTGGTCATCGCAAATACTTTTCAAATAATCTGTAAATTTACTCCAGTCCTCGGTGAACTTCTGGTCCCACCGGGTTCGGATACTTCCTTTTAATATTTCAACATTTTTAAAAATTCATTATATACTGTCTCCCAGAAGCATTCCACCTTTTTACACTCCCACCACATGTGATAAAATGTTCCTTCTTTTTCCTTACATTTCCAGTATTTATTACTTTATACATTTTTGCTAACTTCACTGTGTGTAATATACCATCTAAACATCATTTTCATCACATTCTCTTTTAATGCATTACATGCAGTGAATTTCAAACCTCCTTTCCATAATTTTATCCAGTCATTCAATTGTATATTATACCCAAAGTCTTTGGCCCAATGAATCATAACCGATTTAACCTCCTCATCTTTCGTATGCAATTCAAGCAGCAATTTGTACATTTTGGACATTTTTTTTGAATCATTATTCAATATTTCTTGTTGAAACCTTGATTCTATTTCAAAAAAACCTTTTTCTTTAACATCTTGTTTAAATATTTCATTGACCTGATAATAATGTAACCAATCGTTAACATATTCTTTTACTTCTTCATATGGTTTCAATTTCCATTTGCCCCCTTCTCTAATTATTAAGTTCCCATATTTTATCCACCTCCCACTCGTATTGACCTTTTTTACACTCATCGCTCACCTAGAAAGACTTCTGGGGGCCAGACAGAGAAGCCTGAAGGACCACATTCAGCCCCTAGGTCTGGGTTCACTACTGCTAGGACAAGGGAAAGAGATGTATTACCAGCTGGTGATATCAAGAGAATAAGCGTATGCATCGATCAACTGGTGGGCATTTTGCTTCTGAAAGCAGAATCATTTCCCCCACCTCATCATCAGTTGTGCCAGGCCTTCTGCCCTGGTATCCTTACACTTCTCTAAAACTCTTCTGAAACATATGTTGGTTTTTCGTTTTATTTTTAATGCAAGGATTTCATTTAAATTTTTGGCAGTGGTTTGTCCTCACCCTTTTATTGCAAAGGCAAAGATTTGTAATAAGCATAAAGAAATCAATAAACAAATAAAAATGAGATAGGAACATGATAGATACATCTTCTTGTTTTGTGTGATGAGTAACACACATTCTTAAGGGAGGTTGAAGCTGGCTGTGCAAAGTGGTTCAAAATTTAATGCTAGAGGAGCCGAGGAAGCTTGAATTGTTGAAGACCCAACAATATGTTCAAAGCCTTTCCCCAGATTCTTTTTCATCCTCCTTTGGTTGGGTAGAGTTTAATTGGTATATGTGCTCATATCTCTTCCAAACAGGGGCATTGCTTTTCACTAGTTCTGCATCTTGGGTGGACCCATCAGACTTTTATGCAGTTAGGCCAGAACTGTGCTGATTTATGAGGAAGCAAATCCTTCCTGCAAAACTTAGAATACAGTGGTACCTCAGGTTAAGTACTTAATTCATTCAAACTGTTCTTAACCTGAAGCACCACTTTAGCTAATGGGGCCTCCAGCTGCTGCCATGCCAGCGGAGCACAATTTCTGTTCTCATCCTGAAGCAAAGTTCTTAACCGGAAACACTATTTCTGGGTTAGCAGAATCTGTAACCTGAAGTGTAGGTAACCTGAAGCGTATGTAACCTGAGGTACCACTGTATTAGAGATTGGTTCCACTGGTTCATTTTCACTGCACCAGCCTCACTGCTGTCTCACCACTTCCCCTCTTCCTCCTGGTAAGTAGCAATGATGCAACTGACTGCAAGTGAGGTGAGTGCCAGTGCCAAACTGCTACTAGTTGGGGCTATGCCCCCACAAAACAATGATGGCCCTTTTGAATTTTCACTGAGAGTGAGAGTATATGCACTGAGAGTGCATTGTATATTTTGGCACTGTAAGTATTAGAGATTTCAGAGGCTAAACGTGATGCCTTAACAAAAGGCTCCTGATGTGAGTAATTGGTGCATGTTCTACTATACTCCAGGAATCCTTTGAAAAGGGAAGCCTTAAAAAAAAGGCTGAGGTGTGATCGTCATTGAAAATGTTTGCCTAATGTTATTTTAGAGCAGGCCTATCTAATTATTATTTAACTATTATTATTTTTTCACATTTATAGCCCATCTTTCTTCTGTCTTGGAACCCAAGGTGCCTTCCTTATGGTTCCTAGGTACTCTCCCACCAAAACGCTGGAGACATCTGGACCTACTTAAGCATCAGCAAAGTGTACCTCTTTTGCCTGTACCCTGGGACCACTGACCTATGAAGCTGAAAGCAATCCACCAACTATAGAGGGAGTGCCGGATTTACATATATGCTAAACAAGCTATAGCTTAGGGTCCCACTCTCCTGGTGGCCCCCCAAAAAAATCAAGGAAAAAAACACCTGGATGTACATTTCCAAAATATAAAATAAAAAACAAATAAAATAAAACCTACATACAGCAACTTCTTCCTAATTGTATTTCAGTTCAACAACTACTTTGATAAAATACATATTTTGTTATGTGCAAATGGCTTTAGATACCTATTAGGTCCATAAGTATACAGCATATATTCAACACAAAAAGACAGCGACAATTTGTTGTTGACAAAGGACAGCTGGACATATAAAGGGCCCCATTACCTTCAGTAGCTTAGGGCCTCATCAAACCTAAATCCGGCGCTGCATAGAGGATCATAGGAACTTGTGACTTATACCAGCTGGCTAACACCAGGTAAGAAAATTTGTTCATCTACCTCAGTATTGCATTCTCTGATTGGCAGCTGCTCTCCAAGGTCTTAGAGAGAATGATCTTGCTCATCACTGTCTCCCTGATTCTTTCAAGTCTGAGTATGGCAGGGATTTAGCTTGTGCTCCACTACTGGGTTACAGTGCCTCTAGGACCAGTGGGGAATGTCAAGCATGGGAGCTGGATGTGACCCTCCAGACCCCTTGTTACTTTCCCTAGGCTACACATCCTTTCTCCAGGCCACAACTCTCATTGGTTTTGCTACAAGACCCACTTGAATGTTCTTGCTTGTCTAGAATTTGTCCTCACACTGTGATAACTCCTCCTGATTGTATGGAAGAAGGAATATGGGTGGTGTGCTTGGAAACTTGACTTTTTGTGTCTTTCTTCTTTTTTACATTTAAAGCTCAAAATTCACACTAGCCAATGAAATATATGACCCAAAACACAATCATCCTTCAAAGGTCACACTTCACCAAATTCTGCAGTACTAGCCAATTAATGTGTACAAAATATACTATGATAAAGTATGTACAAAACTGCATATCTTTGTGAAAAGAACTTTTTTATTTTTTAAAAAATGCACTGAGTCAGGGGGAATTGCTTTGCAAAAATGTGAATATTGGGATAAATATGCACTACAATGCTGATGATTTTCCAGCAGGATTTTTTTGAAAATGCAGATTCCTACAGAAATGTGAAGAACTGAATTCAGGAATGGAAAAACAAGAAACAGAGAACTGAAATGGTTTGATCCCACCATCCCTACATGTGCCCCCCAGAAGAGTCTTTGGAAAGGGAATCCAATCCTTAGGCTGCTGAAACAAAAAGAAAAAAAGAAAGAATCCTACCCCTGGCCTAGTAGCTCAGCAGGGACTTGATGAACCTCCCAGTTTAGCAGGCTGCCTGGGACTACAAAAATGATGGGAAGGAGCTGTGAAACACGCAGTAAATCACTGTTCATGGTTAGAAGGATACATTTTTATTGGTAGATCACAATTTGTGTAACGTTGCTCTTGAATTTTAGTTGCGTTTTTAAGCCATGGGAAGCCGTAATCATTGAAGCAATAACTGGTGCAATGTGCTTAAAATCATCTCAGTCTTATTTATGATGATTTTTTTAGAGTTGGAGGTGTGAGGGCTGCAGTGCTCACTTGATAACAGAATGTCCTGAATTACTTCCACGTGTATGAGAGTCATGATTCCAAGCAGAGTGAAAAAAATAAGTTTCATTCCATTGCATTCCGTTGGTATCACGTATTTCTCTGCCCCCTCCCCTTTGTTTTTCTTTTTTTAAAAAACAAAAAAACCCTTTAGACTTGCTTTTCAGTCTCCCTTCAGTTCTCTCCCTTTTCTTCTTTTTGAAATATATATAGTTTCCATAGTAACTAATGCCAATAGTGAGAAGAGCAATAACTTAACTGTGCGACAACAAGTTCTATACAAAGACAGCGCCTGAAATTCTTTCATATGCATTTAAAAGGCTTTATGCACTCCAAGTGATGGGTTAATTGAATGTTTATTTCCACAAAGTTTATAGTATAAGCTGAACATTGTACAACTACAGTCAATATAGGCTTTAGTTCAAGACCCTAGGCATATCCCACTAGGCTGCCTGCATAGAACCTTGGTATTGAGAAGCAATCAGCAAAACCACCTCATTGTTGTATGGGTTCTATATATTTTCACTGCAAATGTTTTTGCAGCTAGTGAACATATGACCTTAAAACAGTTACTTCAAAAGATAAATGTCATGTAGCCAATTACTGAACTGTCCAGGAAAAAAGGATATTGGGGTTCCAATGGGTAGTTTGATGAAAGTCTGTATCTATTATGAGGCAGCTGTGAAAAAGGTGAAATGCATTACTGGAGTGATTAGGAAAGGGATAAAAAATAAAACCACTGGTATAATAATAGCTTTATTCAAACTGAAATTTGCAGAAGAAGACAACCAATATATTCAAAGTGTTGGAGAAATTCCACTGTGAAGAGTGGTTACAATGTTCAGGGTTTCTTCTTCTTTTAAGACTAATAAGGAATGATGTAACAGTTGGTTGGCATCCATTTGTCTTGAGAGACAATGGAAGAGTGCCTTTGGTAAAAAGGTCAGAAGGTTACAGCACCTGCTGTGGCCGTAGAGACCAAAATGGGAGAGACATGTTTGGTTGCAGCTAGGGCAGATGAAGGCGTCCAGTTGTGCTGCTGCAGATGCACCCTGGTGTTTCTTCTCACTGCACTCCATGTAGTGGTCATTCCTCCTCTGGTCACTGCTGTGGATGCACAACCTGACTGCCAGTTTCCAGGTGCTGTAACAGAGGCATATAACATGATGGTCAGTCTTGAGAAAGTGGATAGAGGGAATTTTTTCTTCCTCTTGCATAATATTAAAACTCGGGCGTATCTAATGAATCTGTGCATGTTGGAATGATAAAGTGATGATGACCAACTAGGATGTCTTTACAATGAGGCTACAGCTATCTGTGGCTAAATAGACATTGGATGTCAATTGCTGGGACTCACAGGAAAAATATTGCTTGTTGGCTTCTGTAGGCATCTGAATGCAGAATGAGATGGCTCTTTGAGAGCCTTGGAAATCATCCTTTGAGGGCTTTTGCAATTAAAGCCTGGGTCTTCAGACAAAAATAAGCAAATATTGTGAGTGGCAGCTGAAAGCAAAAAAGCAATGTGATAATGACTGGCCAACATTGTAAGCAGGGAGGCAAATTTGTGGGCAAAAAGAAGGTGGTGGTGGTGCAGCTGCTACACCAAAGGTCTCGGTTGCTTCTGGAATTCAGAATCATGTCAATGTGGGAATTCTTCTTTGCCCAGGAGCTGTGCATTCTCCATAAAAGTTCATCTCTCTTCAGCAGTTAACCAATTCCTCTTGCATCTCAACTCTGTCTGCTTCCCTGTAGCTGGACATTAAATTCTTCCTTGAAGTCCCAAATTGTGATGTTTTGAACTTATTTGGCAATAAATTATAGTGTTACTGCCTCTGCTTTATTCCTCCTATAATGGAGAGTCCTGGGAACTGATTTATTACAGCCCTTTCCCCCCTTTTGTCACATATCCCATTATAAGGAAGCCATGACTGCCAAGCTTCTTCTCTTAGTAAGTTTTCGATCTGATCGGCTGCCTGGAAGTTTTAGAGCTGATTGCATTGTGGCTTGGTGACTAACCCCTGACTTTGGGGTTTCACCAGCTTCCTCCCATAAATAAATAAACAAATTGAGGGGGGGGCATTTTATGGTGGTGGAGGAGAAAATTAAAATAAAAGTGGACGCAGCCCAGTGGACTGATTGTGATGCAGATCACTTGGTCATTAGATTGATTGATTGATGGTGAGTGAGATGGGTGTGATAATATAACCTTATTCCTCAGCTGTACTGCATGGATCATCTGAGAAGGGGGGCTTTTGGCCATACCCACCACTGGCATGCGGCCCCTAGAAAGTTAGGCAATGGTGAATGTGGCCTCCGGGACAACAAAAAAAAGTCAGTCACACTTGGCTTAAACTTTGTTGAATTTCTTTCAAAGCTGAATTGGAAGTCGAATACTTTAAAAAAAATTTCCAGAATCTCTGAGGGATGCTAACAGGGTTTCAAAATGGTTAACAAAATGTTGTGTTGAAGGGGCAGAGGAGGATTGTACATATTCCTTCATATCATATGAAATGTTTGACATGCTTCTCAGAATCAAGTTGCATGGTTTTAGATTATAAAGACTGCTGTGTGACTAGTGGCTCTGGGACATGCTACCCAACTACATTCATTAAAATGCTTAATCTTTTAACTCTTCGGTGATGGTTTATTTCAACTGGTTCATTATTGTGTGGACTGAGAATTAGCTTTGGCTGCAAGTTATCTCCTTTGTTACACTAGTGATGGTACTGTTAGGAAGGCTGGCCCTCTGCTGGTCCTGGAGGCCCAGCAAATGCCCAGTCATGCAAATCTGTTGGAACCAGCTCTATGAAAACCTCCAGATCTTATTAAAACAAGAAGCACAACTGTCAAAAGATTAATTCTGTAAGCATTGTCAGGGGCAGTGATGAGGAACCTGTTAACCTTTAACTCCCTTCACCCATGACCATTAGTCATGGTAGCTGAGGCTGTAGTGAGTTGATGAGAGGCGGATGAGAGTCCTACAACATATGGTGGTCTGCAGGCTGAGAAAAGTTTGCCCTAAGTAATGCCATTGCCTTCGAATTTATCTGATTCTCTGCCTAGTAGGCATCCCAAATTTATGTTTTGCCTCGCTAATATAAGGACAATTTTGTTTTGCTATGCCTTATTATTCTCCTTACCTTACAAGGTTTCTTTGAGGATGAAGCATGAAGAAATGTTTTTCTTTATCATCGTGATTCTGCTTTTGCTTCTGCTTCATTTCTCCATCACGGCTCCATCTCGGAAAGGTTTATGAGACTTGATCTCACAGACATAGGCGAGATGCCTATCTTTGAGTCCTTCAAACGAAAATAATTACAAACATTATATTTCTAATCCAAAATTTTAAAAAGATCTTTATACAAATGAATAGGGTTGCAATCAAAGAACTGTATAATGAATTTTGTGTGCCCAGTAAGGGGCCTCTTGCAAGAGATGGGAGAAGCTGTCAGTTCCAGTTACTTTCTGTTTATCACTTTTCCTGATTTTGAGTTCAGTTTACCCTGTTTCCACATCAATTTGCATTTTGTGTAAGTCTGCATGTGTTTGCATGCACATTTCTCCTAACGTGCATTCCTGATTCCGGTGACTGGATGCTGAAGGTCATTGCTTATGCTGCCTAAATGACACCACCCATGCACAAGGTGAAGACATCAGCAGGCTTGGCGGAATGCCAAACATTTTGAGAGAGAGAGAGAAGAAAACCAAGGGGAGGACGAATCAAAAGATATCCCACAAGAGTGGATCATGCAGAGTGTCCCAGGTTCAATCCCTGCTGTATCCAGGTAGGACTGGGAAGAAACCCTGCCTAAAACCATGGAAAACAGCTGCCAGACAGTGTAGACAGCACTGAGCTAGATCAAGCAACGACTCAGTATAAAGCAACTTCCTATCCTTCTAAAAGTCCCACCTGCTATTCATGTTCGCTTTCTTTCTCTCCTCCCCATTACATTACACTCAGGTAGCTGAAAGACAAATAACTATATAGACCAAGTTGGAACCTAGAACAAATGAAACAATGAAGATAACTTTGTCCAGGTACTATCCAGGAAGTTGCATCGTCGAATTGATAGAGTGGCCCAAGGCTCACAAGAAGGGAAGGTTCCTTGTGTTAGGAAATTTCTTTCAGGATCTTTGCCAAATGAGATGACCTGTTTGGTTTCCCTAGATCTTCCAGACAATGTTCTGGTGGAGGCAACAAGTGAGTTTCAGTATTTCATGCAGTGTGCATTTATTCTTGTAGACTTTTGACCCAAGAAAAAAACACCTATCACTCCTTTCCTGTTAAGGGCACTTCAACCCAGCAGAGGCATTCTGCTTCAGGTTTGGCAAGCAAAAATATGAGTGTCCTTGGAAAAGAAGGGTGCCTCTCACCCTGGGACCCAGGGTGTCTGAGCACCCATCAAATTCCCCATGAAGGGGCCAGGCACCCACAAATTTCAGTGCCAGGGCCATGCACACTGCATGGCACCCACAGCCCCAGGCACCCATGTCCGTGGGGCCAAGCCTCTCACTATCCTGGGCAGGGAGAAAACTGCCCTAAAGATGTTGGAAACTTGTTCACACGCTACACTGAACACAGGTACAACCTGTCTCTACACATGTACAAGTGTTTATGTGAAACTCTGTACACTTGTTGATTTGTACAGCTTAGCTATTATGTATTCTTTGAATGTTACACTTAAATAATTGTACAAATGTACAGCTCAACTATCTGTATACAGAGGTACACAGATTATGCACACATTGAATGTAACTTGTAAACACCGCTTTTGTCATCTTGGGATGCACAGATGCTTTCCAGTGCAAACACTCTTTTAATTTTTTATTATCTTAAGGATTATATCCATAGATAAGCATCAGTGGCTGTCTTCAGCATGCCACTGCCTCCTGAGTTATGTTGGTCTAGTTTGTGGGAGATGGCCTTTTCTTCCGTGGTCAGGGAACATCTTTCCAAAACTTGGCCCCATTTTTTATGACCCTCTGCAGATCCAATAGGACTTGGCAAGGGTAATTGGTAAAGCATTTGATGGGGTCCTTTATAAGACAACAATTTAAAGGGATTTTCATTTTTATTTAATGGAAACTGACAAAGTTATTTGAATAGGGCTTGGAAGACTTGAGTGGCTCATGAAAGAATACCACAAAGAACAGAAGAGCTTTAAAAGCCTTGGGGGGGGGGTCTTAAAATCAGAGCTGCAGTGGGGGTGGGGCAAAGTATGGAATACTGTTCCATTAAGCTGGATGGGATCAGAGAAAAATATGCCCATGCACAATCTGAAGTCAGGGAGAGAAGAGAACCACCACACCAGGTTCATCAAAGACTATCGCAAAGAAGACTGAATGGGGACAGAATAAAAATGTGCAAAATCTAAAAATTAGGTAGCAGAGGAAGCTGGCTGGCAGCACCACCCCTAGACTAGTTGTAAATAAGAAGGCAGGCAGGTGGGGACTGGCTGAGAAGCAGATATTGGTGGGGTAGTGCCTGCATTTACCCTAAAGCCCTAAATGGCTTTGGCCCTGTACACTTGAAGGAGCATCTCCACCCCAATTGTTCAACCCAGACACTGAGGTCCAGCTCCAATGGCCTTATGGCAGTTCCCTCACTACAGGGAACCCTGCAAAGGGCCTTATCAGTAGTGGCATCCACACTGTAGAACACCCTCCCATAATATATCAAGGTGATGAGTAACCTTTAGAAGACATCTGAAGGAAGACCTGTTTAGAGGAGTCTTTTTAAAGTGTAATGTTTTATTGGGTTTTTGTATATGTTGGAAGCTGCTCAGGGTGGCTGGGGAAAACCAGTTGGATGGGAGGGTACAGATACCACCATCATCATCATCCAGCTGCCACTGCTCCCCTCCCTTCTCTTAGTTTTTACCTCTACAGTGGTTACACCTCCACAGAATCTAATACAGTTACTTCAGTACAATACATTGCATATGTATCATGGGGTGGGTGGACACTGTAAAGAAACATACAGGAGAAATGTTTCTGAAACCTGAACTAGTCTCACAGAAATTTACCCCATTTCTTACTATTTTCATCCCCCCTTCCTCAAAAAACTTGGGCAGCATTGGGGGGTGGGATCAGGAATGGAATAATGCTTGAGTGATGTCATGTTGTTTAACTTGTTAACTGATTCGGTGGCTTTTTCAAGGCAAAAGTGCAGGATGTTATTATGTTTATTATCTTTCTTTATCCTGATTTATGGAGAATCTGAAAGGGCTAATGAAATGACTTGGAGATTACTTATGTCCCTTTATATTATCTTGTTACTGAATATGTATGACTAAATTGTATGATATATACTTAGGTTGATGACTTTGTTATATACAACTGCTGTACGATACTGGATATGGGAATTATGGCAGATGGTTAACTCATGAATAAATAAAAGTACAATACAATACAAAACAAATGAACTATACATTATGAACTGGATACGCAGCTACTTTCCTCTGCTGCCCTGACTCCCATTATCATCATAAACTCATCTGATCTCCCATTTTGATTTTTCAGTTCAGCAAATGTCTGTTTTTGCCCATACCAATAGGTGAGCTGACCTTGGAGGTTACGGGGGGGGGGGGGATTCTGTCTCCTTAATATTGGGTGTTTAAAAATTAATACACCTTGTTTCCTAGGTCCTACCTTAGCAAATTCAGAATTCTTCTTGCTTTCAGTATCCTAAGTTTGCTTGGGTCTTGAAGCCTATCTAAACAGTGCCCCCCCCTCTGGTCCTGAAATGAGTATTTTCAATTGCTTGCTTCCCCCCCCTAAAATCTAGGGAAAGACCTTGCAGTCTTGGAATGTTGCAGCTGACCCCACTCCTGCCTCCTTTGCCCCCCCACCGCACATGGTAGCTAAGTCTCTGAGGCTTCTATCATTTTACTTATTCACAAAGTCTCCAAAATAACTTCGCCCTGGGAACCATCATTTTAATGCCACACAGCAATGCCCCAACAGAGGACAAAGAACACAGCCACTGTGTCTAGCAGACATTGATAGCCTTATCCTCCATGGTTTTTTTCTAAAAACCCTTTAAAGTCATCCAAACTGGTGAATTTCACTACCTCTTTGACAACATCATTCTGGGAAACTGAAACAGCAATTCACAGCAAACCAGCACATGCTGCTATTGCGACCTGCCTGTCATTACAAGCATGGCATACCACAGAGGGTGGGTGACACCAGAGTGCCTGCCCCCCAGCCTGATGCTGGACCAGCCAGTGATGACTGAATATTGCAGCCAGTCATTTCCCCTGCCCACCTATCCCGTCCGCATACTGTTGTGGATGCAAGCATGGCATTAGATATAAACCTGCTTCCCCTCTTTAGAAGAGAGTTAATATTTTTCAGTCTTTAAGATATTGCTTTTTCTTACCTTACCAGTCTTCATCAACATCTTTTATCGGTATTTTATTTTCATTTAAATTGCAGCCCTTGAAAAGCTCCTCTCAGCAGTTTGCCACATGTGGATTAAGAAAAATGAAGCAGATATTTTTTCCCTCCCCACTCCATATCAAATGCTTTTCATGACCAGAATATATGAAACTTAGCAGTGATTATTCCTGTGCCCTTTTGATATGTATCACTGCAATCTCTTTGCTCACAAAGATACTCAGAGCAAAATATAAATAAGGGTCTGGAGTTCTTTCCCTCCCTCTTATTCTCTCATCTTAATTTAACTCAAACCAGCATTTTCAATCATCTCAGTGGCAAAATGATGTAAGGATTGATGCAGCCATATTGCTTGAACCATAGTTAGGCAATCTGGAATGTCCTGAAGATTCACACCCTCCTCCTCTTTCTCCTCTCTCTTTGGAAGCAAATGTTCCACTCCCTTTAATGGTTTCAGCTAACCATGGTCTGCAGTGACGTGTGTGTGTGAATAATGGTTCATTCCAATCCACAGTATGCAATTGCATGTAGCAGCAGGTTTGCAAACTGATTTGAGCTGAAGGTTATGAGTGAAAATATTTATGAAGCTGTTGAGATCACCACAGCTGTTTCTAAAAGTTAAAATGGGAAGATGGATTTGTGCACAAAAGGGGAAGAGGAAGTGTGGAGGAAGTGGCAAGATAATGTTGAAGATTGTATGCTACACTCATCTAAACATGGTTGGCAGATTTGATAATATTACATTAATCAATCAATCAATCTTTATTGCTATCAAAGACCACACAGGATAACATTACATTCACAATACATCTGTGGCCAGGTCTCACATTTTACCCCTGTGCAAAAGTGCTTTTGGCCACTGTGGAAACCTGGGCATCCATATTCAGGATTGAATCCAGGAGGAGAGATGAATTGAAAATGCATGTCTTCAAGAGAAATGTAATCTTATCTGGGGCAGATTGAAACCCTATTACCTGTTTTTCTTTTGATAGACCAGGAGCAACATGGATGATGAAGAAGTAGATGTGATGATGATTTCAATGTATATCCCATCATTCCTTTTGAAGGAGCCCAAGGTGGCAGCAGTATAGAAATTTTTAAAATAAATAATAGGCATAGATTCAAATGTATAAGTAATTACTTCAAACAGAAAGGGCAAGCAAGTGAATGTTGTATCATGTCTTTCTTGCAGCAGGTTTCATGCACTTGCACTTCCTGAGCCACTTCAGAAAAGGCCTGTTCTCATATTGCTACCCTCCAGACTTCTCATGGAGGGGGCACATGAAGAAGGGCCTCAGATAATGATTGCAGGGTCTGGGTTGGTTCACACAGGTGGATGCAGTCCTTGAGGTATTGTGATCCTATAGTTCAAATCCAGTTTCCACAGGATCCGCAGAATTGTCTTCAACTGTCTCTTTAATTTTTTGTAGCAACTATATTATGATCTGTGGAGAAAATCAAATTTATGCTATTTGCAAGTCCCTTATTTCTCCTCCTGTTCTACCTATTGGATTGCTGAAGTTGGTTTTAGCTTTTATCATGTGGCTGAAATGAAGAGCAAAGAGAAGAAGAAGAAATGCTAGAAAGATTCATTTCTAAGGGAGTAATAAATAACCTTTAATGTGACTTTTTAAAATGATGTTCTACAAAGTCTATTTAGATAAGGGCCTTCCAGAGGCAGCTGGGTTATCACAAATAGTGTTATCTGAGACTCCAAGGAAAAAAAACCAAAATTGTTAAATGTTGAAAAACCTTCTCTTCTACCCCCCCCCTTTGTATAAAGAGATCTAAATAGCATTTCTTGCCAAGGGACAGAGCTGAACAATTCAGAGATGGTGAGAATTTAATAATCACTGGTGTGGGCCAAACCAATAGTTCCCCTCAAAATTTGCCAATTTCTTACTGGGTGGCGTTCAAGGTCTTACTATGAGTATATAGCAGCTTGGGACCAGTTTACTAGAAGGCTTACCTTACCCCATATATGCCTGATGGCTTTGATCTGCAGAACTCAGAATGTTACAAAGGCCATATAATATTTGTTCCACATTTGTAAGGAAACAATCTCTTAACACAGGATCTCCTATGCTGTAAAACTGCCTGTCCTTCTACACTGCTTTCACTGTACCCTTTCTGGCACCTGCTAAAAATGTTTCTGTTTAGACAAGCTTACCTAGACATGTAAAGTTGCTGTGCATTTTAATTTGTAATTTTAGCTTATAATGTATATTATTTTTAACTCAACAATTTGAATGTCTATTTTACATCCCTTGTAAACTGCTAAGCAGTTTTTATTTACAGATAGGAGGCGTGCACATTTTGTTAAATGAAAGATAAAAATTCTGGCAACAGACAGGAGAGTAGAAGATGTCTTGCGAAGTATAGTACGTAGCCACAATAGCTGTGTACTACTTCCACTGTTGGGAGTTGGTGTGCCTCGGAATACCAGCTGCTGGGAATCTTAATTGGGGAGACTGTTGCTTCATTCATAAAATATATTCTGTTCCTCATCTGGAGATGAATTGGTGCCATTGTCCATAGCCATTACAGTGGTGCCCCGCAAGACGAAATTAATTCGTTCCGCATTTTTTGTCGTCTAGCGAATTTTTCGTCTTGCGAAGCACGAAATCCCATAGGAATGCATTGAAAATCAATTAATGCGTTCCTATGGTCAAAAAAAGTCTAAACAAAGCCAAATTTGGTACAACAACAGTTTATTAACTGCTCTTTAAAGTCACACATACTGTAAAGAGCAGTTCAAAAACTGAAGGGAAAATAAATTAACTTTATAAACAAAACATGTCTTTGTTTTTAGACGTCGCGAGACGTTTTCGTCTTGCGAAGCAAGCCCATAGGGGAAATTCGTCTTGCGAGGCAAATCGAAAACGGAAAAACCTTTCGTCTAGCGAGTTTTTTGTCTTGCGAGGCATTCGTCTTGCGAGGTACCACTGTATTAGCAATTCCAGAAGGGCCAAAGACTGGGTTCTACTAGGAGCAGACCTATTGAAATGAATGGCTATAACTGAGTTGTGTCCATTAATTTAAATGGATCTACAACTTTTTATCTTAAAAATTGTGACAAGATACCTTGCTTGCTCGAGAATTGGGTACTGGAGGTAGCTGCTGAAGATTGTCCCTGCTGTCACAGAGGAAAGGGTGCTATCACTTTTATCCAGGGGTATATAGGATAACACACACACACACACACATACACACACACCTGCATCCCTTCTGAGGCCAGCAACATCCAAACAGATCATTCTGGTCACACAGAAACAGGGCATGAAGATGAAAGCATTCCTGTTTTCCTTCCCCATGATTCAAAACCCAGAGATATTCTGCCTCTGAACATATCAGCTTCATTCACAGCTCATTGCTAATAGCCTCAAAAGACTTACCCTCCATGAATTCATCCCCATGATCACTCATGAGTTTTCAAGGTCACTGGTTCGGAGCCCATGGTGACATCCATCTACCACTGCAGTGTGAATCGTTATAATATGATAAACCCCCCTGTTGAATTACGCATATGGAAGTCAATGGCAAACTTTACAGAATCCAACCTAGACCCTTTTCCAGAGTTCAGCAAGGCTTGAAGAATGAAAGAAGAAAAACAACAACAATATATGCTCAACATTAGTTACTGTCACCAATGGTGTGTTCAGGTGTGCAGGTCAACACCACAGAACAATGTCAAAAGTCTGTTAATATTCCCAAGTTCCTTTGTTTATATGGGGGGGGGGGGATTCAAAGCTACAGCTATGTCAACATTATTAATAGAACGGCACAGAGTTCCATACATCTGCCCCATGTATGGCAGTGGCAGCATGAATAATTAATGTTTTGTCTACCTTAATAGCTCAGTATGTTTATGTTGCTGAGCGCTCCCTTTCTATGCTACTCACATTTTATTACCATTGATATAATTTGTCACAGGGGAAGAAAATTAGAAAAGCGTAGAAGTCACACAAATAAATGCATTTTCTTTTCTTTTTCTGAGGAAGTTCAAGGTTGTATTCCTTTTACATAGTTGCTCACCCTGCCTTACACTTAAAACTGCAACAGAGGCTGCTGGGCATATTCACTTCCTCAATAAAATATTTGAGGGGGCTGCCCCCCCAAGGTTGATGGGCATTGTCATTCAAATAGTGTGCATGCTCCGCTTACCTTGCCCACCCCCCAATATTTTATTTAAGTTAGCACTTCTGATAGAGTGTGTTTCCTCAGACTGTACTTCCTTCCAAAGGGAGTGGGTAGCGCTGTGGTCTAAACCACTGGGCCTTTGGGTCTTGCTGATCGGAAGGTTGGCGGTTTGAATACCCATGATGGGGTGAGCTCCCATTACTCTGTCCCAGCTCCTGCCAACCTACCAGTTTGAAAGCACACCTGTGCAAGTAAATAAATAGGTACTGCTGTGGTGGGAAGGTAAACTACATTTCCATGAGGTCAATGGGACCATTGTGCCAGAAGTGGTGTAGTCATGCTGGCCATATGACCCGGAAAGCTGTCTGTGGACAAACGCCAGCTCCCTTGGCCTGAAAAGCAAGATGAGTGCCACACACCATAGTTCAATTCAACTCAACCATCCAGGGGTCCTTTACCTTTAACTTCCTTCCTGATTCTTTTTCAGTTAGCACTGGATTTTCATATTGTTAGCTCCATGAGGACCACATTCATGTGTGTTTTTTTATGATTTCAAACGGCAGTCTTACCAGACTATTTAGTTATGCACTCTGCGTCACCTGAGGTGAAGTGTCCCACTGCTGCCCCTGCAGTTTGGATGCAAACTCCAGTCTGCCACACCAGGTGTGTGGGAGATCCATTCTAGACCAGGCAGCAGGGCTTTGCATCAGACCCTCTCTTCAGGTGATTCTGGTGCAAAGCTCCACTGCAACACTGGGTGAGGATGGAGATCCTTTTCAGTTTGCCCCCTCCCACCCAGAAGTGGGACTTTGTTTTGGCTCCTCCCTTCAGGAGAAGCTGGTGCAAAGTCCTGCCACACCACCAGGTGGGTGGAGATCTGCTGCCCAGTGTCAAAATTGAGTAGTGGAATGCTGCTCCTCTTGACAACACAGCAGGAGGGGAGGCATTCCAGAAAGCTTTGCTGCCAGCCCCTCTCTGCCTCCAGAGGCTGGGGGAACCAACAGTAATGCTGAACGGTGGAAGGGGGAGTGACGCCCCTTGGGGGGTGCCATCTGAGATGGCCATCTTACCAAGCCTCATAGGCAAGGTTGGCTCTGGGTGGAGCCCAAAAAACCAATTTAGGGCTCTCTCAGGGAGTGGGGGGAGTTCCATGGCACAGCTAAAAATCCATGCAGAAGTGGAGCTGCCTAGATGGGTATGACCCCATGTCCCAAGAGAACATAAGATTAGTCTGCAGGGATCCCACCCACTCTCAACCTTGGCAAAGTAAGACTTTACTGGTGTGTGTGTGTGTGTGTGTGTGTGTGTGTGTGTGTGTGTGAGAGAGAGAGAGAGAGAGAGAGAGAGAGAGAGAGAAATTAATTCTTTTCAGAGTCAAAACAATGACATGATTCATTTATAACCTGAGGATTTCTCACTCCTCTGTCACAAACTGTCAATGAATCAGTATAGATTTCCCTGCTCACCAAACTGAACATCCATTAATCATATTCAGCTATTCCAAACTTTGAGAAGGGTGGGAGAAAAGAAATCTTGTTTCACTGAAGTGAGCAGAAATACCTGTAGAGGTATTGCAAGATAGTGGCTTGTTTGTTTGTTTGTAAGAAGGTACAGAAAATAATTAGGGGAATGAGCAACTGATTTAGCAGAAGAAACAAATCAGTCTAATTTATTTTAAAAGCATTTATAAACTTGCAATTCATGGAAGGTAGCATACAGTAACACATGTGATAAATATAAAACACCATAAAAACAATGGGGCAGAAAGATCATTAAAACTACTGGCTAATCATAGGCTTCTATATAAAAAAGGGAATTCAAGAGATGCCTGAAAATCAAAAATGAGGATGACTGCCAAGTGAAAGCTGGAAAAGTGTTCCACAGCATTGAACTGGTGGCACTAAATCCCTGATTTCTAGGGGAGGCCAGATGACTGTCTATAACACGGGAGGGAAAACTAGCAGCTCTCCTTTGGATGACTGAGCTCCTTTGGATGACTGAGCTGGGATCAGGGACGCCAACTTGAATAAAATATTAGGGGGGCCCAGGTAAGCCCAGCCCCACATAACTGATCACATGACATGGTGCACGCACACCATTTGAATGGCAATGCCCACCAACTTGGGGGGGGGGAACCCTCCTCAAATATTTTATGAGGGGAGCCCTCTTGGCCTCTAGGAGTTGGCTCCTATGACTAGGATATAAGAATTCATGCAATCCTTAAGGTATCCTGAGCCTATGTTGTCCAGGGCTTTATGTATTAGTACAAGACTCTTGAATCTGGTCTGATAACATATGGGCAGCCAGTGCAGATGCTTCAGCAGTGGTATTACTTGCTGTCAGCCTCCACAAGCAGCCTAGGGTGCCTGTGCATGTAAGTGCGGGGCGGGACGTCCCCAGTTATTTGTTTTCCAGAATTATTTGCACTACAGGCTCAATTGGTGCCAGCTTGGCCCTCCTACAGTGGCAGTTTTGTCAGTGATGAGTTAATGGAGGCAAAATTAGTCTTCTGGCCCTTTCATTCTCATCTTGGTATTTACAAAGACATTGGGACAGGCTGCTCTTGGTGCCACCCACTGAGGTTCTTAGCTTACTCATCTTCAGGCTGCCACCACTAAAAGAAGCATAAAAGGCCACAATTATGCCACAGTGGTCTGGCTTCTTAGGAGCAAAGAGGTGGTTGATTGCTCTATTTCTCTCTGATTGGAAGCTTGATCATTGTCTTAAATGCAGTCCATAGCTATACACACATTTCAACTCTGAGGTTGCAGATTATTGCTTTAGCATCTTTTTTAAAACAGTGGAGAGGCTTGAGACAGTGTTGTCTTGCTTATTTGGCAGCCATTTGGCTGTAGAGGAAGCTCTACTTTCTTGCTTTGCAGTTCCGATTCCTTCAATTTGACCCACAGAATGAGCTACTCTAGAGAGTGGTTGCTTCTTTAAGAGAGGAGATGTTAATAAAAGCCCTACTGCAACACAAGAAATGTTTAGAAGCCCTTTGAGCTTTCCTGAAAGTGCATCAAACAGTTCTCCTAAGCAACAGCAATCAACTTCAATGTTGCACAGCATTATAGGCAGGGGTGTACTATTCTGGGGTTGTGGAGGGGTTGTGGGATTGCATCAGGTTCCAGCAAGATCCCTGTCTTCAGCATCCTAGAGCCACCTGCTCAGCAACAAAGGGGAGCTTTTTAATCACTGATAATTCTCTTCACCTTTTGTGCTGATTGGAGTCAAAATGTATAATCTAAGAAGGTTGTGAGTGGGGGCAGCTTTGAGGGGATGTGGCTGTGAATTTGCTGAAGGGAACCCATACTTCTGAATTTGCCACTACATTACTGGCACACAGCTATACTTGGGCTTATACTTGCTGGTGAGGCCAGAGTGTGATGGAATGCTGGGAGTTGTCTTTTTTATATTTACACAACAGAGCGAGGCATTACATAGTGTACATGTCCTTTTCAGAGATGGTTTGACCTCTGGTTCAAATGGATTGTACTTCGCTGTAACTCTGACACCATGCTTTTCTCTCTCTCTTTTTATTTTTTGTAGAGCAAGTGCAAACGGGCTTTCTTAGTCCAGGCACAAAGGACTTCTTTGATTCCATACAGTTCAAACAACATTGACAGAGCCTACGCATATAATTCCTCTCTACACCCTGGTCAAGAGGGGAGATTGAGACAAACACACACTTTCCAATCCTGCTTTTAGTCAGTGCCCTCAGCTGATCATGGCACAGCATGAATGAGATCATAGCCTTTTTCCTGACCCAATCAGTAAGATACTTTGCTTTCTGCCTCTGTACTCTCAGTTGCTGTGCAGCTGTTGGCCAGCAGCTGAATATAAACTGATTTCATGAACGAACATTGTGAATGAGGTGATGAGAGATGAAATCATAATGATACATTCTGTAATAAGCCCTAAACAGTTTTGGCCCTGTATACCTGAAGGAGTGTCTCCAACCTCCATCATTCAGCCCAGACACTGAGATCCAGCTTTGAGGACCTTCTGGCAGGTCCCCCACTGAGAGAAGGGAACCAGGCAGAGGGCCTTCTTGGTAGTGGCGCCTGTCCTCCTGTCAGATGTCAATGGCAGCCCTGCTCAGGGAAGTTTTTAATGTTGTCATCACTGACAGTATGAACCAGCATGGTATAAAAGCTTTCCCCCAACCTTGTGTTTATGCTGGCAAGGTTTGAGGGAAACTGTCATCAAAAACATATGGAGGGCACCAGGCTGGGGAAGGCTGCTGAAATCATGTGTACAAATATCTAATTATGAACACACATAATCAAACTCCTAGAAAACCCAGCTCTCATGTTGTTTTACCTGCCATAGAACCCTGATGCGTCTAGGAAAGAGACAGGGCTCTCTCTCACACAAAAATAGACAGGATGTCTTGCAGGACAAGTCACTCAGAGGAATACAACAGAAATTTGCCTTATACCTAGCCAGACCATTTGTCCAACTCACTCTGGATTGTCTCTATACTGATTGACAGTGAATTTTCAGAGTTTTAGGGTCTTTCCCAGTCCTGCCCTGGGGGTACCAGGAATTGTCCCTGGAGCTTTCTACATGCAATGTATGTGCTGTGCTTTTGAGCTATGGCCCTTCCCCTGTTTATATTATGCTGCTCTGATAAAGCTGTCTCTCATCCAGAGGGAATACTGCTCAGAATACCAATTGCTGGCAATTACAAACAGGGAGGGGTGCTGTTGTGCTCAAGTCCTGCTTGCAGGCTTACTGGAGGCATCTGGCTGGCCACTGTGAGAGCACAATGCTGGAACAGAAATGGGCCCTTGGTCTCATCCAGCAGCATTCTTCTTACACTATTATATTCTTCACTAATGCTGGGCAAAAAGTGCTTCCTGGTCTTCAAAACCCTATTCTCTAGCAGCAAGAGATGGGAAGCACTTTCAGTACTTTCACGGGAGTGAACAAAAACAAAATCTTCAGACTTTCAAGAGTAGAAGAATCTACATTTATAATGGCCAGCATCAGTTGCGAGTCATCTCTTTCTCTGCCTTTCCTCCCTCCCTTTCTAAGGCACAAAGTAGTGGCTACCAGGGGCATTGTTGCTTTATACACAGATTGAAACATAGCTACCAATCAGATCATGCATTTCTCAAAATATTGTGCTCTTGTTTTGGTTAAATAATGTGCACATGAATGCATATCTTATGCGGGGAAACCATATATCTTCAGGAGAAATACATTGTAAAGCACACAACATTGCATATTTTAAAGAGGGTAATGGGTTCATTTGTTTTGTTCTTGTACTTGCCTTTTATTATGAACTTTGTTTTTTGTTTTTTATTTTATGCTGTAAACTGTCCTGAGATCATTGGATGAAGGATGTTCTACAAAGTTAATAAATGAATTTGCGGGAGAGGGATGTGTACAAAATGTGTACAATTTGCATGCAGTTTAAGGCTTGTATTCAACTCCATGTGAGCTGTGTTCTGAATGTGCAATGGGTCTTCCCCTTCTCAAAATATGCGCCAGAGAGACTCCCAACACTTTTGAGAGGGTTGCAGCAGAGCAGAAGGGGAAGTTCTCTTGTACAAGCAGAAGTCTTGCTGTTGTGCAAGCAGAAGTTGTTGCACAAGTGGAATGGCAATGTTAGATACAACCCCAAATGTGCACAGTGTGTGTGCTTGTTACAACACAAAGAAATGAGATGGAAGAGAGCAATGACATTGTGCATGCAGAAGTGAAATGGAATAGAAAAAGGTTGATCTGTCCATCCATCACTAAATAATTATGTTTGGAAAAGGAAATGAAAGGAAGAGGGGCATAGGGGCCTCAGCTGCTGGCCATTATAAATGTATGTTCCCCAACCTGCAAGTTGAATAACTTTACCAACCCTCTAAAACATTGTGGGCATCTTCACTTCTATTTCATCCCTTCCAGCCCCATGAATGTTCCCTTCAAAACCTTGAACTACATTTAGATCAATCAAACAGATACTTAAAGTCCATGTTAAAACAGTGAAAGCTACTCCTGGCCCCTCTGCATGTCTCCACATGGAAAGCCACCTCAACCACTACTTTGGGGCCAGTACAGAGCAGGAGGCAGTCTGGTACCCTTGCCCCAGGACTTGGAAGGTTAAGCCAGCCAGGGGACCCCGCCAGGGGCCTCCCAGACTTAAGCTGTCATGCCCTGAATGCCACATGCCTCCCAGCTGACTGGGGACCCCTACCCTGGGCCTCAGACAAGCTCTGCATGGGTCTTGCTGCTTTGCATTCAAAGACTACGAAAAGAAAAATGAAATGAGGAAAATCAGAGTTGACTTTTTGAACTCCATTTCGGCTTTTCCTTACTATTCTGGAAGAGGCTATTTCTTGTTCTCTGTTGCCATCTAAAGGCAAACATGAACATAGCGAGACAAAGTGAATCTGAGTCAAGGCGGGTGAAAGTAAATGTGTTGCCCAGAGCCATAGAGATACTTGATGTTTCATTTAATCCCTTGAGAAATTTCTTTCAGAGAGACTAAACTTTTTTTTTATGTTGGCATTAAAAAGAAGAAGAAAAGCAGAGTTCTGCTGATGCTAAATAATCACTCAATCGATCTAGGTTCATTGTTCATGTGAAAGGTCATGACAGACCTGCAGCAACAGTACAATAAAACTACAGTGGTACCTTGATTCTTGAATTTAATCCATTCCAGCAGTCCATTTGATTCCTGAAACGGTTTGAATACCAAGGCATGGCTTCTGATTGGCTGCAGGAACTTCCTGCACTCAAGCGAAAGCCACATCAGACATTTGGCTTCTGAAAAACATTTGCAAACCAGAACACTAACTTCTGCATTTGTGGCATTCGGGAGCCTATTTGTTTGACAACTAAGCCATTCAAGAACCACGGTACTACGGATATACATCCATAATCTGAGCTAACATCCATGATGTAAGGTAAAGGTTGCCAGAGACACCAACAAACTCAAATCCAGCTTGATTTCAAATTAAACTTCAGAACCACCACAACAATTTATAGCAATTTTATTGTATTTTTTCCTGCCCCCCCCCAGCCAGTGCATAGAGGGCTACACTTCGTGTTATGAAGCTACTCTTGTCACTCAACAGAAACTGGATAATTTCTGCTGGGATGTACCTGCTTGCTTTTGTGAATAAAGGTTTCATAAAGTGATCTCTTGGGTCACAATGTAAGGGGCAGGCTAATGTGAAGTCTTCCACAAAGCGTGTTCTCATTAAAGAGAGAGCACGTGTTGCGGATGGGGCCAGACAAACATCCACAGTGGTTAGCCAGGCTGTTGCAAGGGATTGAAGGGATTGGTGATTGTTGTTACTGGGGTAAATTTGATGTTGCAATTAAGGGGTGGAGTCAGAGGTTATTTATACTGGGTCCACAGCTTGTTCCTTTCTCTTTCGCTGTGGACACCGGATCACCCGCCCGCCCTCCCTTGTTGGGCTTCGCTTGACCTTGCTATTGCCTGTCATGGGGTCGTCCGCCTTGGTGCGGGGACCTAGTAGGAATTTTTCCTTTTGGCTGATTAGTGTGTGCCAATTGGGTTTTGCCTACTACATAGCAAATCGTCACAACTTGTAAGGTTGGCGGTTAGGCATTGGTTAAATTGGTTGGTGGAGGGGTATGGATTGGCTGTGCCTACCCCTCCAATGCTGCTGCGGAATGGGAATTCCGTTAAAGGAATTCTGGGGCTTACCATCCCCTTGTCCAAACCCCTGGAATCGGGTGCGGGCCGCGTAAGACCCCAAGGCGCAGGCAGGGAGGAACTGAAGGGTCTGAATCGCAGCCCCAGTTGCCCTGCTTGTTCCTCCACACTGACGTACGCTGGAATCCGGGAGTCAGTGCTATCCCCCAAGGCGGGTGGGGATAGCTAGTCATAACCAATGCCTACGCAACCACTCACAATTTGTATGTTAATAAAGTTGTGGCCAAAATTATGCCAAAAACCTTAAACAAAAATTATGTGTGATGTGTGAGTTATTGGGGTAGGGATGGTTTGGGGGACCTCAGCACGCAACTACAAGTCTGTCTGCATATGGGACCTGGTTGAAGCAGCCATCCAAGACTGCAGTGGGCATCACTCGGAAACACAGCTCAATAGAGACATTTCTTTAAGGAAACTGGTGAGAGTTTAGTCAGATAACTAGCTCTAAAATGCTCTGTTCTCAAGAGTGGATAAAATGTGGCATTTCTAATTAGTTGCAGGTCACTTCTGGACTCTAGCCAGAAGAGCCAGTCCCTTAGTTGACACTTATTCAGGGTCAGTGCTGAGCTCATTTCTAGAAAATGATAATAGTTTAAAACCTCTTGACAAGCTGCTTTCTGGGGTTGGTTATTATCTAATTCCATATAGCAGAGCGCAAGAAAACACTGAATAGGCATAGTAGCAATTTTTAAAAATATACTTCAAGTGAGCACAGTCCACTCTTGCCTTAACTGTTTGCCACTTGGCTTATGTATAAAGAGATGCTGGTAG
This sequence comes from Podarcis melisellensis, assembly GCF_964234715.1. Taxonomy (NCBI): domain Eukaryota; kingdom Metazoa; phylum Chordata; class Lepidosauria; order Squamata; family Lacertidae; genus Podarcis; species Podarcis melisellensis. The sequence continues at coordinate 43,471,222 of NC_138547.1, read as the reverse complement.
TCGTACCTTGGCTACTGAATGCCTTGGGAGTCGAACGTTCCAGCTCCTGAATGATTGAAAACTGGAAGTGAGTGTTCTGGTTTTCAAATGTTCTTTCAGAAGCCGAATGTCCGATGGGGCTTCCTGCAGCCAGTCAGAAGCCACACTTTGGAAGTCAAACATTTTGGAATTCGAACAGACTTGCAGAGTGGATTCTGTTCTACTTCCAAGGCACAACTGTATTCCTGATGGTAGAGAGAAGGGGCGGTGGCGGGGGGCGTGATCTGCAAATTTCCAAAATTGAGTTTAAATTTTTGATTCAAGCACCATCTATACCTAGGACTGAGTATGCCCAAAATCCCAATCTTGGGTTTAGAGTAATTTATAGATAGGCTTTCCTGTTTACAGTATGTGCTGAACATCTCAAAGAGATTTTTGAGGCCCAATCAGGAAAGGATCATTAACTCATCAACATTCATCAAGATTGAAAACTTTCTGCTCCTAATTACTGGAGAGGGGGGGGGGGTTGCATTGACTAAATATTACACCAAATCATTAATATAAAAGTTTAAAAGAGTGGGAGCCAGAATGCAACCTTGCTTCACTCCTTGCAACATTTTAAAAGCATCAGTCATACCACAATTTAAATCTACTCTGCCCCTCATTTCTTTGCTGCTGTATAATTCATGGATCAATACCAGAAGTCTGAAGTTGATGTTGGCAATTTGAAATTTCTCCCACTGTCTATTTTGATTAATAGAATCAAATGCAGCAGAAAGTTCAATAAAGGCTACATAGGGATTATACTTATTGTTCTTGGTATATTTTCTTATAATATGGTTCAGGGTGAAACACTGATCGATGATACCATGTTCTCCTCTAAGTCCCACTTTAAAACTAGTCTGATAGTTTTTGAAGGAGATTCCAGGCACATAGCTTTGAGGAGATGTCCAACAAGGTGAATGGCGGATCATTCCTATGCGCTTTCTTATAAATTTGGAAATGATACTCAATTCTCATCCAAAGGGCATCTGACCCATGCTGTTTATGGTGGTAAATAAGACAGAATAGGCATCCAGCATTTTAAGTATTCCTTATAGAGCTCAGGTGGAAACAGATCTTCTCCAGGAGCTTCATTTGATTTCAGGCAAGAAAGAATGTAGGGTTTCAACAAAGCTAGTAGTATTTACCCAAGAATGTAAATAATATTAGAACACATCCCTATTTTCCTCCAGTGGATTTATATGATTCCTAATAGTTTAGTCTCCCATCCAAGTATCTTAAGAGGATTAAATGACCTTAGCTTCAGCTGTTAAATGCAGAATGTGTAAATTCAGGAGCTGGAAAATGAAAAAATCAAGAGATCTCCTATTGTGACAACTCCTGTTTGCCTAGAAATATGCAAACTTCTCCATTAAGCTCAATCTCTTCATATAATGAATCTCCATCCTCTTCCCTATACAGAAGTTGGCGTTTCTCAAGACGTCACCTGTCAGTTGTGGCAATTCTTCATTCCAAACCACTGGGACTCCATGTTTCACAGAACGGTCAAAATGCTCGTTAAAATATGAGAGCTCACTTTGTTTCAATTTGCATTAATGGCTCTGTAATTAGATAGCTGGACCTGTAAATATTTTTTATGGCTCATTACTTGCAGGTCATACATCCCACAGCACAATTTTTTGAGGTGCCTTTGGGAAGCAAATGTTTGTTATCACCTTCTAGAAACTGTGCGTTAGAAATTGGGCTAGGCCAAATGGGTGGGGACACTGGGTTCCCATGCTGAAGATTTGAGACAGGATTAATTTACACAACTGGCTATCAGAAAATAGCCTACAGACCCCCAGAATAGTGTACCTGAGCTTGAAGTTTCAAACTCTGCTTACATTTTGCATTTTCCTGCCCATGACACACTTCACACAACCCAACCTTACAAGGATTGGTAAATTGTGTCGGTTTCATATTTCCAGTCTTACATTCTGTTTAGAGCCCATTTCCACATCAGTTTGCAAATGGGTGTGTCTGTGTTTTTTATGTCTCCATGGAAATTTATACCTTTTCTGGAAGCATTTCTATTTGTATGCACTTTTGCATGCGTTTCCCCTGTTATAAACCTTTTTGTGCTATGTTTTTGTTGGAGAGCTGCATTGCAAAATGCAATGCAGAAATGTGGATTTCGAAGGATAAATGAGTTTCACTTTACATATTGGTTCAGGAATTAGGCAGGCCCACAGCAAAATACAATACCCAACCGTTCCAACATGGAGCTTTGTTTATCTCTACACTAGTCGCTGTGGTAAGCGCACTGAAACCCTTTGGTTTACTCTTTGGCTTGGAACATCTTCAACTCCATCCAGGAGTTTCCCATAGAGACTCCTCAGGTCTTTCCTTTATTCCAATGTTTCTATGTCTTGCTTAGATTCAGGAACCTATTTTAGTGGATACAATTTGAGCCCTTGTTTAAGATACATAATATTAGTGCTGAATTTCTGGAAATTAACTTATGGAACACGACTTATTTTAAGTGATTTCAATTACATCTGTTTAACTTTTTTTCCGTTTCCAAGGCCCAGAGATGTTTCATTTACCTACGCTTACTTTTTAACATCTTTATTTAATCTTCATTTAAATACAATTTTAAAATTATCTGATGCTCACGACATGATTGCCTAACGTGAGATAATAGCACCCATCCCACTTAGAGCAATTTATTATAATTATCCACTGAGCTGCTCCAGTATTTTTTTTAAACTTGAACAAGGGAGAATCAATCTCTTATGTTATGAACAGCTCCTTAGAAGTAAGTATTCCATCTTGCTGACATCAAAGTATTGTGCGCAGGAAGCCTGAGAGAGCATCTCTTCCACAATGAGTGTAGAAAAGAAGAAGGAACAACACACAGATGATACCACAAATGGGTTACACTCTCACAAACCAAATGCTCATGCAAGACCACCTAAAACAGGGATAGCAGACATTTTTTTCATCCTGAGGGCAACATTGCTTTCCATACAACCACCAAGGAGCCATATGCCTGTGGTGGGTGAGGCCTGATGCAAAAGTGGGAGGAGCAACAAACACAATAGTCCAGTTTCTACGCACACCCCTCTCTATCCCACATCCAGGTAATGAAAAAGTAGTATGGACACATTCCAGCCATACACACAAACATACAAGAAGGGCATGAAGCAAGACCAGTATGGGGTGGGGTCTGGTGAGAAGGGCTGGGGCCTGGAAAGTTCCCAAAGGGCTGGATAGAGAAGCTTGAAGTACATGGGCCCGAGATTCCCCACCCCTGACTTAGAGCCTCAGAAGAGTGTGAGAGCAGGGTAAGATCAGGAGTAAAGAGGGGGAAGGGAAGCTGTTTTGTTGGCTGTCACCAACTGTCACCTGTTGTCAGCCTGTCAATCAGGCTAAAGAAAATCCACTCCAGTTGGGCATTATAAGAACTAAGCACTAGTTGTAGGGGTCAGCAAACCTTTTCAGCCCGGGGCCGGTCCACTGTCCCTCAGACCTTGTGGGGGCTGGACTTTTTGGGGGGGGGAGAATGAATGTATTCCTTTGCCGCACAAATAACCCAGAGATGCATTTTAAATAAAAGCACACATTCTACTGATGTAAAAACACCAGGCAGGCCCCACAAATAACCCAGAGATGCATTTTAAATAAAAGGATACATTCTATTCATGTAAAAACACGCTGATTCCCAGACCGCCCATGGGCTGGATTTAGAAGGCAATTAGGCAGGATCCTGCCCCCGGGCCTTAGTTTGCCTACCCATGCACTAGTGCCTGGCTCTTTTCCCTCTCCTCACCTATATTTCCTTATGTGCTGTGCTTTTTAGATTGCACATTTGAGGGCAGGGACTGTCTTGGTGTAGTGGTTAAGAGCGGTGGACTTGTAACCTGGTGAACCGGGTTCGATTCCCCGCTCCTTCACATGCAGCTGCTGGGTGACCTTGGGCTAGTCACACTTCTCTGCAGTCTCTAAGCCTTACTCACATCCCAGAGTGTTTGTTGTGGGGGAGGAAGGGAAAGGAGATTGTTAGCCGCTTTGAGACTCCTTAAGGGAAAGGCAGAATATCAAGTCCAAACTACTACTACTACTCCTCCTCCTCCTCCTCCTCCTCCTCCTCCTCCTCCTCCTCCTCCTCCTTGTTTTATGGATCTGGAGCTATGCTCCCCAACCCCTGGCTAGAGTGCATGCATAAAATGTCTACCCCTTCTTTGGTTACTTCCATATATTCATTACATGGACTCATGTGGTCTTTCCTCCTGTGTCTTCCGTGCTAGAAAACCACACACCTCACCCTTGGGTTCATCTCCACTGCAGCTTTATACAAATCAAAAGTTATGGGAGGCTCCCTTCCGATGTCTGTCCTCCTATTCCTTGCCTGATTCACCCATTTACAGTAAAAATGTAAAGTCCTCGTTAAAATCTCAGATGGAAAGTAACTCAGTCTCCTATGTCAGTTGCATCTACATTGGTAAAGGGATATATGATATATATTTACGTAACCCAAGCCCTGAGAGTATAGAGAATGAAGAACACACTACATTTCTATAGCAACTTACACGAGAGATGGAAGGCTATAAGCTTCAGTTTCAGGAAATGACCACAAGAGGGCATGACAGTGATACAGAAAGAAGAGAAAAGTAAGTATTTTAATCTAACCTTTTCCAAGTCGGGCATCGCTTCTCCTTTAGGAGATCTTTCCCAGAACATTCCCTTTGACATTCTTTTTGCAAGCCATTTATGAACGGTGTTATTTGGCCGCCAACACTTGCCTGTCTCTTAAAGGCATCTCTCATGTTCCTGAAGCATCTGAAAGTTGTGAGCTTTTAACACATTCTCTCTAAACACTCTGGTTGGCATAGTGGCGAGAAGCAACAGCAACACCATCAATGCTCATAGTTATACAACTAAGGGTAGAACTCAGGGTCTTGCTGCACAGCAAGTCATCAGATGACCCCCACCTTAAAGAGTGAAATATGATAAGGGCAGCTGCAAACAAGCCTAGCATCTCAGCTGGTACAGAATGTGGTGGTTAGCTTGTTTCTGAGGACAAATTACAACCTGCATAAAGCACTTTGCTTGTGAGATTTACACTGGCTGCCAGTTTACTAGTGGGCAAAGTTGTTATGAGTATGTAAATCTCTATATAGTTTGGGATCAGGTTACCTAAGAGATCAGCTTATCCCTTATATACAGTACTAAAGAGATCACTGTGGTCTGCAGCCAAGTCTCTGCTGCAAGTTCTCAGAAACCTGCTCCACAGTAACTCAGAGAAAGGCTTTTAGTGTGGCTGCCACTGTTCTGTGGAATAGTGTTCCTCTTGAGCTATGACAGGCGCCTACCTTCTGCACTTTCTGGAAACTGGTGAAGATCTCCCCCACCCCACCCCCGCCGACTTTCCCTGCTTGGTAAATGGGTGCTTACAAATAGTGTTGGGTTTTTAATCCTATTTGTTGTTTTTCTGTTTAACTATTTTTAATTAATTAGCGTGTAGATTGCCTTTAGATGGTGGTTCTGAAGGTGATTAATAAATTATTATTAATAAGTCAAAAGAACAGGATAGGTCCTGCAAAATATATAGACTAGCGTGTTGCATATTGTTCCAGAAAGGGCAAAATAGGTGGTTGCTGTTGGCATCCATCTGTCTGAAAAGACAGTGTGCCTCTGGGAAAGAAATCAAACCTTTAGAGAATTACACCAACTGATGTGGCTGCAGAGACCAGTTCCTTGTAACTGCTGCCTCTTGGCAGTTTTTGTTGCACTAGCAGCAATGAAGTGACCTCTCTGGGGAGCAAGCCTGGGCAGTGTGTATGGAGGTCCTAGGCTGCCCAGGATCTGAAGTAGCAAACACAGGTTTAATATTGAATTACATTTCACCTGTAGATGATGGTACAGAAAAGAATAGTCCCTTTCCATCATGTGATCCTGCTGTTTTTCTTTTGCTGTGCTCTTGCTGTGCTCAAGACAAGGGAACATTCTGGGGTTGTTGGTTTTGTTTGTTTGTTTTAAATTCTTTGAAAATGTAACAAAAGTTTTGCTTTGGGACTGAAAGAGAATGCAAAATCCGAAGAAGATAAAGTGAAATACCTCTGAGCTGGTGACCCTCCTCTTAGCCTTGGTGAAAGAAAAGAAAAGAAATACATTGGCACGAGCTCGACTGCAGAAGTTGCCAGAAGGAGACATACAAAACACCATCTCAACCACCTTAGGGACTCTTAGTCCTTTTTCCTCCACAAAGCAGCAGGTATGGATTTTTTTTCCTTGGAGGTTACTCCTGAAGCCTTTCTCATGAATGAGTTTAGCCACAAGGCAACAGAGGTTTAGGACCAGAGTTTTCTTCTTCTAAATGGGCTACCTTCCCAGGTTGACAAGCCCCTCATTTCCCTCAAAAGCATGTGCAGAAACCACCTCCTTGGCCGTTGGATCCACTATTGGGCTCAAAACACCAGAGCCCATCTTCACATGCAGTGGAAGTCCATAATTCACCTAACTCACCAGGTTCTTTTGGTTTAGCTGACCAGTCTAAGCTGTTCCTGGGATTGTGGCCACTGTTGCATGCTGACAGCTTCTAGGAGCCACATGTGATAGCTGAGTGCAGGGTGGGGACCAAAGGTAGACATACTACCCCAGAAGAAGCAAGGCAACCCAAAAGTAGCATGACGTGTCCCCCACAAGAAGTACTAAGGTAAAGGTAAAGGGACCCCTAACCACAAGAGTTACTACCCACCCCCTAACTCCCAACACACCCTGCAGGTTCACCTGAAGGACCTAATCAAATTGGATTTCTCCTGCATCCCTACTTCTGGCTAAATTCCTACAAAACAAATCTGATGAGGTTTTAGAGGGACATTTTAATTTGTGGCTGCTGTATTTCTGTTGTGGTCATAAAAGCATCTGCTCCAGACAACCTTGACACTTTATAAATCAATTCATCATAAACTAAGCCGTGGGTTGTAGCAAAATGTACTGTTCTCTTCCTGAATATAATTCCTGTTAAACCACAGGATAGAGCTCTTAAGTTCGAGAACATTGATCTAAATTCTTGCTCACATTGTTCTGAAATGGTCTACACATTAAAAAGAAGAAGATACACAGGATAATAGTAACAATAATATCTGTAACTACCAGTTCAGGGTCCTGCAGGTGGTCTATTGCATTAAAATCTTCATGTTACAGAGAGATGGAGAGAGAGAGAAGGAGGGAGGGAGCAGCTCCTCTGCTTAGGTAAAGACAGGACTACAATATTTTCTAATGACTTTCCCTTGTGTGGGGGATTGGCAGGGCCGGATTTAGGTTTGATGAGGCCCTAAGCTACTGAAGGAAATGGGGCCCTTTATATGTCCAGCTGTCCTTTGTCAACAACAAATTGTCACTGTTTTTTGTTGTTGAATATATGCTATATGGTAATTTATGGAGCTAATAGGTATCTAAAGCTATTTGGTGTATGTAGGTTTTATTTTATTTATTTTTTTATCTTATTTTTTGGAAATGTACATCCAGGTTTTTTTCCCTTTATTTTTTTGTGGGGGGCCCAAGAGAGTGGGTCCCTAAGCTATAGCTTGTTTAGCTTATACATAAATCAGGCACTAAGGGTGTGCAGAGGATTTGTAGTAGCAAGAAGAGAGGTTAATAAGAACATAGGACAAATCTGAATATGATTAAACAATGCTCAGTGCACCTTAGCAATGAAGTGACAATCAACAATACCCACTTACCCTGTAGGAAGGCCAGGTAGTACCAGTGCAGAATTTTTTTGTCACCCCCCCCCCATCAACAGCTCGGGGTAGGCTTGGGAGTCATGGGCGGGTGCCAAATGTCCGCCCCCCTTCCTATGCCTCTGCGCCCCCACCCCCGCAACTCCCAAGTACCCCAAGCCGTCGGGGGAAGGGGGAGCTATGCCACTTTGCTGGGGTGCTGGCAAAGTTGCGTCCTCTTGGGAGTCACAGCTCCTGTCCGTCCGTCCCCCTCCCTCCCTCCCCGGCTTGCTGTAAAGCGGCAAAGCAGGAGCTGCTTACGGCGAGCCGGGGAGGGAGGGCGGCTAGGAGGGGGGTCCCCGGATCGCCGTAAGCGGCTTCTGCTGTCAGCAGAGGGATCCCACTGCCATCCACACGGTGCTCCAGCGGTGCTGGTGGCAAACCGCTATTTACAGTGCATGTGTTTGGCATCACTATGCACAGCACATGGGTGCGACACCGCACATGCATTGTATGTAGTGGTTTGCCACCACCACCGCCCGAGAGCCATACAGATGGTGGCAGGATTCTCTGCTTGCGGCTGCAGTGGTAGTGGAGGGATCCTCCACTGGCAGCTGTAGCAGTGACGGAGGCATCCTACCGCCATCTGTATGGTGTTCGGGCAGCGCTGGAGGCAAACCGCTATGTACAGCGCATGTGCGTTGTTGCTACGTACAGCACATGCATGCAACACCATGCATGTGTTGTAAGTAGCAGCTTGCCACCGGTGCTGCTCAAACGCCATACAGACGGTGGTGGGATCATCTGCTCGCGGATGCAGCCGCAAATGGAGGATCCTTCACTTGCAGCTGTGGCGGTGTGATGGCTGCTCGCACCGCCGTACCCGGGCCGGGTAAGCAGGGTAAGCACCCCACGGGTGCCTTCTTGTCACCCTCCAGTGCATCGCCCCTCGCCCCCACCTTGCGACGCCACTGAGTGGCAGTTGTGGCTTGTTGCAGGTTCCCCCTTTGTTCCTGGGGGGGGGAGTTGTCTTTTCACTGCTGACCATTATCCAACCCTAAAATTATGAGCTGTAATCATGGACAAGCAGCAGGGTGGAGCCTGGGTCTTCGTTCCAATTTGACACCTAATAATAAAAGCCAGCTGCATCTGGGTTGCTCAATCAGCCATAGAGCAACCATCCCTCCTTCCCTCCATGCTGCTGCTGTTTAACTTGTATCAAAGCTTTGCTTTGCTTTCATGTGTACCCAGTATATTGACCTTGCAATTGCTTTACAATGCTTTCCATGTTCAGAACCAGGAAAGAATTTGCCTACAGACAAATTGGGCCCATTTGGGGGTTCTGCCTTCATAGCAAATGTCACCAACTTTGGGTGGATAAGGTACTGGCTGGAATTCTAGTCCATTGAAGGGTTGGGGTGAAGTGGTGGATCAGCCTATAGCAGGTGCAATCTCAGAGTACATCATTAGAGCGGTCTAAGTGGAAGGCCCTGTCCAGAAACCAAGTGTGGGGCAGAGTCACAGAACTTCCAGAAGCATCTGGCAGTGGACCTGTGTCCATATCCCAGGCATGACCCTGCTTAATCTTCAGCCCTCCATCAGGAGGCTGAAATGCATATACATCCAATGCCTGAGCTAAAGCCTACCTACATCTGTAATCAATAAAGTTGTGGCTAATTTAATCCCCGATCATCGTCTTGTCAAGTTTGCTCCATCACACTATTACTATTGCCCACTGGTGTAGAAGAGGGGGTGCTGCGATTGGGTCCACACCATAGATTCAGGATGCCAACTGCATATTTTAATACTTCCAATACCATTTGCATTATGGCTAGTCATTTGTTTGCTTGCTTTTGCTTCTTATAGTCCACCTTCTTCTCCAAGGACCTCAATGAGCTGTGCATGGCTCTTCCATTCTCCACAATGTCCAACAACCCTGTGAGGCAGCTTAGGCTGAGTGATGGTGACCGGATAAAGGTCACCCAGTGAGTTTCATGGCCAAGCAGGGATTTGAACCTTGGTCTCTCAGTTCCTAACGCAACACTCTAACCACTATGTCACACTGGCTCTCAGACTAGAACTCACATCCACTTGGCTGTTTTCATCTCACAGGTTCATAGGAAGGTGACATACTCAATCAGACAATTGATCCATCTAACACCAGCTGTCTTCAACCTTTCAGACCCAAATACCCACCGTTAACCCAAACGTGCATTTCAGGATCCATTTATCTTCTCTCTTTTTTGGTCACACATTCATATGGAGGTGGTACTGCTGTTGTTACACACCTTAGAACAGGCTGCATCCCATGATTGAGTCCCAAAACAATGACTGAAAACTAGTGCTTTGAACTGACTGCCAGCATGCCTCCATAGTTTCAAACAGGGGTCTTTCTCAGTCCTACTGGAGAAACTATGGATGCAACCTAGGACCTTCTGTGTGCAAATAATGTGGTCTGCACTGATTTTTGCCAAGTACAAATCCAAAGCACATTCTACTTCTTGGCAGGGTTGACATCTAAATGGAAAGTGTTCTTGGACATCTGCTTACTGTTTCAGTTACCACCTGACCCACTACTGCTATTCTTTTCTGTCCTTGCTGCTCACTCATTTGCCACTCACATAGATGGGCAGGGAAAAGCAGCCATTGCTGTTTACTCACCACAAACAGACAGCTCTATTCACCTCTGCCTTCAACTCCCTTGCTTACCCATCAGCTCTCTTGGCAAGCAAGCAAGAAAGATGGAGGAGCCACTGCAGGGAGGCCAATGGATCTCCCAACACTAGGCCAGGATGGGGGGGGGTAGGCAAGTCAGTGGTGAGGTGTTTCCATCTCCTTGCCTCCCTTCCTTCCAGCACAGCAACCAGCAGGCTAATGTTGCAGCTGTGCTACACCAGACGAACAACCTCTAAGTTCTGCTTCATGATATCATCCCCTTTTCTGAAACCATTTCCTCTTTACTGGATGCTAGAATTGGTTAAGCAAAACAAAACAAAAAACAAAACCGACATTGCTTTAAAAGCATGTTGCTTCCAGCTGGCTAATCACCCTAAAATTGAATGCATTCAGCTTGGGGCATTACACAGTTGAGTTTTATCCCCACCCACCCCCACACTTCTGTAGTTAAGATGCTTAAAATATATGACGAGGATAACTGCTTTTATAAAATTAATGACTGCCTGGATGATGAATTTAGTCTACTCATAAAACAACAGAGCGCTTTCAATCCAATGCTAGTTATGCTGTTTGATGATTGTTTTGGCCTTTAAAGGAACTGTATGGAACTTTTTAAATATCTGTTACAGCTGCACTGCTCCCCATACAACTTCAAAGCTTTTCCTTCTGATGCTCTTACTTTGGGATGTTTCAGAACTGGCTGCAAATGTTGCTGTACTTATAAATCCAGCCAAGCATTTAGCCAACCCATCCACCTATGCAGAGCAGTTTCATAGCCACAAATCTGTGGTGGACTAGCATACCCCCAGTGATGCCCACAATTTGCATTTTACATGATAAAGTCCAGCCATTTCTGGTCTTCCCCACCCCAACTCAGCTTGTGCAGCAGGAACATTATGAGTTTCATTGAAGGAGGGGGACTATGAAAAGGACTGTCATACTAATTTGAGTCCCTCAGATGTATTCCCTCATTAAGAACTCTTCCCTTAAACCATTAAACTTTCCAGGAATCAAACATTTGGGAATGTCGTTAGTCAAAAAGAAACAGAAGGCCTTTGTTTCATCTGTATGACACTGGTCACCCCCCTTAGGATGAATGGTATTAACACTTAGTCATATATGTATATAGGTAGGTACACAAAAGGTAAAGGACCCCCGGACAGTTAAGGCCAGTCAAAGGCAACTATGGGGTGTGGCAGACATCTTAGTTTTCAGGCCGAGGGAGCCAGTGTTTGTCCACAGACAGCTTCCCAGGTCATGTGGCCAGCAGGACTAAACTTCTTCTGGCTCAATGGGACACCATGACGGATTTTCTGTATGAATATGAGAATCCTATTGGCTAGATGGCTTTTAGGGGTTTTTTGGGGGGGGGGTTGGCTTGGTTTGCAGTTAAAGGTAGGGACAAGGGAGAAATTTGATTCAGTTTTCATTAAAAGTTTAGCCTACCTAATCTGCACTTCCTGGAACAATATGTGAACCACAACAGGCATCATATGAAATTTGCACTTGTCTGAATTTTGCAGTGCAGTTCTGCAGCCAAGTAATGTGCACAAAAGTGCCTACACTAGCATAAAGTGTGCATAAAATTGCATAAATTAGTGAAAATAACATTGTAACATTGGTGAAAATAACATAGTATTGGTAAGCATTTGCCTTGCATAAATGGATATGCGTATGATAACATCAATTAAAACCTATTGGTAAAAAATAAATAAATGACATTTTGAATTTCTGTCTGAACAGTACTTTTAAAAAAACAATGCATAGAAGAAGACAGTAATGACGTCTGTTAGACTTCTATTGGCAAGGAGTTCTACAGGACAAGGCCTGCTGCCCCAAAGGCTCTGACCCTGATAAAGACTAATAGAATTTTATGAATGTGGAATGTGGAATACCATCACATTTTATGTCATAGTATAATATATTGGTGACTGAGGTGGAGCATAAGGAATCAGGTGGTCCTTAAAGTACTTGGACCAAAGTATTAAGGATTTGCTAATTAATATAAAAGCTTTGGACAAAAGCTTTGAGCAAATATATATATGTATGGGAAGTTCTGTTTCACAAGAGGAAGTCCTTGCACTGATGGAACATCTTTGTTGGATGGGAAGTGTTTGAAACTTCCCGTCAGACATTTTTGCTTAAACATTGCAAATAAAATATTATCCCATTGATTCTGTGAGCGCTACACATGTTATAAATGTGTGCCAGGGGAGAGTTAACTAGGCTAAAGTGTTTTTGTTGCAAGGGACTGATGAAAGACAAAGAGTTAACTCAGAACATTTCCAAGCCACTGCAAAAGTCCCTATTTAACAGTGCAAAGGATGAGCTATGAGATCTAATAAATAAAGACACACTTTGTTGGTCAAGAGAAACTTTGACTAAGCTGATGGAGGGCTTGGGGACTCTGAACATGATCAGAGTAAATAATGTTGGATACTTTGGGTGCATTTGTAGCAGCAAATCCAATTAAAAATTAGACTTCAAAAGGAAGTTTGGATTCTCAGATAGATGCCTGAGTGGAATTGAAATGTGGACTTTGTGGATTATTTGTTCCTGAGAGAGGCTTGCCAGATAGCTCTTAGTAAATATTTATTTTTATTTATTAAAGCTGGTGGGTTTCATGTCATTTGCACTGCAAACATATGGAGATATACATGTCCAAACAACACATGTATTCAAACAAGTGGTTGTTAAAGCAACAACTTGCTCAGGAGGGGTTTTTTTAAAAAATGGAAAATGGCCAAAATAAAGAACTGATACATGGATTGCATATTTACCACACTTACTTGGGAGTAAATCTCATTGAATTCATTGAGATTTACATCTTAGAAGACATTCATAGGTTTGTGTTGGTCTACTAGGAATTTATGTAATGTGCAAATAATGAACATTTAGGAGTAAGGACTCTGTGATCAGTGGGGCTTACACCCTAGTAAGTAGGTTGGTATAGAGTGGCAGCCTATATGTGAAGTCCAAAATATGTTTGCTCAGAAATAAGCCTCACTCAGTGACATACACCCAAGTAAATATATGTAGGGTTGCAACCTAAGTCTGTAACTCCCTGCACATTTATCTAAATTGTATTGAAATTATGGGACTTAATTCTGGCTATATATCCATAGGATAGCTCTGCCTATCTGTTTGGAATATCAGAGGTTGTTTGATAAGAGGCAACCTGGTAAATGATTAATATCTTATATGGTGGTGGTGAGCATCTCAATCTAGAAAAGGGGATGGATACAAGAGAAGGGGACACTCTGTTGTGGCCATATCTCCCTTTCCCAGGTAGCCCAGGACCCAACATGGCAGGAACATGGCTGCCACAAACCATATTATGCTGGGCATTGGATCAAGTAACATCTCTGTTTATATCAACACTTCAATCAAATTTGTTATTTTAATGCTTCCAACTTACTTAGGAAATGGATGGAATTTATTATGCTGGAAGGTGGAGAAATTGGGGGGAGTACCAGTGCTTGAGATTTTGGGTTGCCTAGCAGACTAGATTTGACTGGGTCAGATGAACCAATAGTCTGGGGTCAGTGTCAGACAGTTTCATCTCTTTGTCTGTGAATTTGATTATCAGATTGGTGCCTCTTCTCTTTATCTGAACATCCTCATACAATCACAGAGTTGTAGAGTTGGAAGGGGCCCTGAAGGCCATCTAGCCCAACCCCATGTAATGCAGGAATCGCAGCTAAAAGCACCCATGGCCATCCAACCTCTGCTTCAAAATTCCAAGGAAGGAGAGTCCACCACCACTCTCGAACAGTTCTTCCTGGTGTTTAGTTGGAATCACATTTCTTGTAACTTGAAGCCATTGGTTTGAGCAGGAGGAAACAAGCTTACTCTGTCTTCCATGTGATAGTTATTTAGATATGGGAAGATGGCCATCATATCTCCTCTCAGTCTCCTCTTCTCCAGCCTAAACATAACCAGCTCCCTCCCTCAACCCTTAATTAAAAGACTTGGTATCCAGATCCTTGATCATCTTGTTCACCCTCCTCTACACATGTTCCAGCTTAACAATATCCTTCTTCAATTGTGATGCCTAGAACTGGACATAGTACTCCAGGTAAGGTCTGACCAAGGCAGAATTTAGTGGGATCCATTCATCCTGAACAGAACACACGAGGGCTGCTTTCATCATCATCATCATCATCATCATCATCCATTAAATTTGAATGTTTTATAAACTACCCCTTTATCCCACTATGAATAATGATGCAATCTTAAAATAAACAACAATAATGAAAACAAATAGGAATGTGGAGGGGTGTGTCCAGTTCACACTTTCCAAACCAATGCACTACAATTATTCTTTGACAATTGCATTCATCTGAGTTTTGTGGTGAATCTCATGAACCAAAATGCATGTACAAAAATCTGTGTATTAAGGAAATGCATGCACAAGAATTTATATACTAGTGTAAGGAACATATTAGAGGAAATTGCAACACAAATTTTCATGAAAATGCATACACATTGTCAGGGTTTCTGGGAGAGAGGAGGAGATGACAGAGGAGACGGAGAGCGAGTGGGAGGAGGGGCAGAAGGATGAGGAAGAAGATGACGGAATTCTGAGGGAATCCACGAGTCTGAGCAGCGAGTCAGAGGATTCTCAAAAGGGGGTTACCTCAATCAAGCAAAAGGGAGGAGAAGGGAGAAGCGGAGAGGAGCCCAGTGGAAGACAGACGCAGCAAGAGGCGTCTCAGCCGGAACGGAGTAAAGGGGGTGGAGTCGTCAGCCTCTCGGAGGGAGCAGGATTAGGAGAGAACAGAGAAAGGGGGTTGGAGCAAGGTGTTCAGCCGGAAAGGGTGGAGAGCAGAACAAGGGGTGGTGTAGCGGTCGAAAGAAGGGTCAGCAGCAACGTACGCGCGCCAAGTTCAAACGTAGAGGCGCGCGGAAGTGGAGAGAGCTCAGGGGAGGAGCCCGGCCCTAAAGCCAGAAGGAGGGGGGAAGAGGCGGCAGAGGATTCAGCCTCAGGCGAGTCACGGAGAGAGGGAACCCAGGGGGGCAGGAAGACCCTGCGGAAAAGAAAGGAGAGGAAGAGGTGGTCTAGAGCCAGGCTATTAAGTTGGTGTGGAAGAGGGGAGGAGTCAGAGGGGACTTCAGCGGTCTAACGTGACAGACGTACGGCCACGATGCTGAACTGTACGAGAAGCAGAAATCTTCAATAAACTTTTCCTGTAAATAAACTGCAACGGAGTGAGGTCTCTTGTGAGCTGGGACCCGTCCTGGGTGGCCGTGACAGTAGGTCCCCTCTCAGAAAGCAAAATTTTTTTTTTGCGAAGCTCACGAACGGGAGCAGCCATGAGCGCTGAGGAGCAGCTGGTTGCACTGCGGGATCAGGTTACCGCTCTCACATCGGCAGTCATTGCTTCGCAGAAGAAGAATGACGACTTGGAGAAGACGTGCCAGGATTTGCAGGCAAGGTGGGAACACGCGGACAGGGCGGGGGCCCCAGGTTCCAGAGCGGAGGGCATTGCGCTTGGACGGAGGGGGGGTGCCCTGGTTCCGCATTTTAATGGCAACTTGCAAGACTATCCCAATTTCAGAGCGGACGTCGTATATGCACTGCATTTACTCCGTCACGATTTTAAGGATGAGGAGGAGAAAGTGGGGTTCATTGTTTCGCACCTGCATGGGGAGGCCAGGGCTTGGCTACGCAATCTGTGGCGCGAAGATGGACCGGCCCGTCGCAATTCAACTGCGTTCATCAAAGCGATGGATTCTTGTTTTCAATCCTCTGTGGATGTGGACATTGCGCGCCGTCAAATGCACGGGCTGAGGCAGGGGAAAGCGACTGTGCGCCAATACCACTCTAAATTTTTTGCATTGCTCACCGCCTTAGATTGGCCAAAGGACAGTAAGCCGGTCAGAGATCTTTTTTGGGAGGGATTGAGCCCCCCCATCAAGGATGAGATCGCTAGGGGGGACAGACCCCAGACCCTAGAAGACGTGGTGCAACGGGCTTTAGCTATTGGAATTCGACATGAGGGACGTCCGTGGCACGAGGAGGACGGGCCCCAAGCGCGTGCGCAAGCGAGGACTCTCCCTTTTGTGCACAGGGATTTCAGCCGTGCGCACCCCTCGCCAATGGGGAAGGACAGCGAGGAGCCAATGGAGATTGGTGGTGCTAGGGCTCAGAAGCCATCCCAGAGCCCTGTCCCTGGTGCAGCCAAAGCGAAGCCTCCTAGAGGAACCAGGAAGTGTTACATCTGTGACAGTGCGCACCATATGGCGAAAGAGTGCCCCCAGAGGCTCCAGAAGCACACTGCAGCACTGGCAACTGTAACAGCAGAGGTGCAACCAGGGGAGCAGCTTCAGGGAAACGACAGTGCCTGGCTGGAAGCAGAGCTACTGGGGCTCAGCCAGGCGGATCTGTAGACAAGCCCCCAGCATCACTGCAGAGCGTGGACCCTTTGCCTCCCAGACCGGCAGTTCTGCTCACAGCAACACTCCAGTTGCCTGATGGGAGACTCCTCGAGGTTCCAATAACGATCGATTCGGGAAGCAACGCCGACTTCGTGGGACTGCAGTTCGTTAAGCAGCACAACATGGCGCTCCTGCCTGCAACGACGCCTCTAAACGTGGTCACGGTAGACGGCAGGAAGTTGCTGGGGGGGCAAGTGGTGCAGCAAACCCCTCCCATGATGATGCAGATTGGCAACCATCGAGAACTTATTAGTTTCAATGTCACCCACTTATCGGACACACCCATCGTGTTACGCATGAGTTGGCTGGAGAGGCACAGTCCCGCGGTTGCGTGGTACCAGCGGCAGATCACCTTTTGTTCATCGTATTGTGCTCAGCATTGCTTTCAGACCGATCAGGGAGGAGAAGCCGAGCAGCAGTTGCATCTGGGTATGGTGCAAACAGTGCCTCACAAGTACCAGGACTTCTTGGAGGTTTTCTGTGAGAAGGAAGCTGACAAGTTGCCGCCTCACAGACCTTACGACTGCGCGATTGATTTAGTGCCAGGGGCGCAACTGCCTGCTGCCAAGCTGTACTCCATGTCGGAAGACGAGATGCAAGAGCTTCGGGAGTTCATAGACCATAACCTCAAGCGAGGTTTCATCCAGGAATCTAAAGCAGCGGGTGGCAGCCCTGTGTTCTTTGTGAAGAAGAAAAACACGCCCCAAAAAAGGCTTATAGTGGATTACAGGTTCATAAACAGCTTGACTAAGCCCAAAGCTTTCCCCATGCCCAAGATTGACGACCTTTTAGCGACCGTCAGGAGGGGCAAGATTTTCACCAAGCTGGACCTACGTGGAGCTTACAATCTCATCCGCATCCGGAAAGGAGATGAGTGGAAGACCGCCATGTTCACCCCTCTGGGCACATACGAATACAGAGTCATGCCTTTCGGTCTCCAAAATGGCAGCCACGTTTTTCAAGCATTTATGCACCACGTGCTAGCAGGTCTCCTCTACAAGAAGTGTGTCTGCTTTCTCGACGATATCCTGATTTTCTCGGAATCGCCGGAGGATCACGATAAGGACGTGAGGGAGGTCCTGCAGAGGCTGAAGGACCACAGGCTGTACGCCAAGTTGGAAAAATGCCAGTTTGATGTCAGAGAGGTTGATTTCCTTGGCTACAAGTTGTCCGACGAGGGACTGGCCATGGACAGGGCTAAGGTTCAAGCGCTGTTGGACTGGAAAAGCCCTCGAAATCGGAAAGAGGTCCAGAGGTTCATCGGCTTTGCCAATTTTTACCGCAAGTTTATTAAAGGTTTTGCGAACGCGACGGCGGCTATCACTGACACCCTCAGTTCCAAGAAGAAGAAGTTCGTCTGGACCGAACAAGCGGAGCGGTCCTTCCGGACGCTTAAAGGTCTTTTCGCCTCCGAAGAGCAGCTGCTCCACGTGAATCCCGGCAGACCCATGCGGGTAGAGACCGATGCGTCAGACAGAGCGGTTGGGGCCGTTCTTTTGCAAGAGGATTCACAAGGCAACTGGAGACCGGGTGCGTTCTACTCCCGGAAGCTCAGCAAGACGGAGCGCAATTATACCATATGGGACAGGGAGTTGTTGGCCATTCATGCAGCTTTCAAAGCGTGGCGACACTTCTTAATAGGAGCCAAGCACACGGTGCAAGTCCGCACGGATCACAAGAACTTAGAGTATTGGCGGACGGCTAAGTTACAGACCCAGCGACACATGCGCTGGGCGGAGTTCTTTGCGGATTTCGACTTCAGAATAGAATACATCCCAGGAGACTCCAATGTTATTGCAGACGCGCTGTCCCGAAAGCCGCAATACTTGGAGGAAGCAGCTCCAATCGCAGCAAAGCACATTTTCGCACCGCAGGCGTGGACGTGCGCTACCATCGCAGTCGACCTGGACGCGGTGCGACGCGCGTTGCAAAGAGATCAGTTTGCACAGTCCAAGATGGAGGAGCTACGCGGAGGGTCGCGAGACAACGATGAGTTCCAATTGCAAGATGGACTTTTGACTCGTAAGGGTGCCCTTTACGTGCCCACCGACGATCTTCGAGCCAAGGTTCTGCAACAATTGCATGACGCCCCTAGTGCAGGCCATTTCGGCAAAGAGAAGACGATGGAGTTGGTGGCTAGAGACTTTTGGTGGCCCCAGATGAGAGGAGAGGTGGCGGACTACGTCGCCAGGTGTGATATCTGCCAGAGGTCCAAACCAGTGCACCAGAAGCAGGCGGGATTGCTAGAACCGCTGGAGACACCGCAGCAACCGTGGGAGAGGGTAGCGTTGGACTTTGTTACGGACCTGCCCAGCTCCAGAGGTAAGACGGCGGTGTTAGTGGTGGTGGACTTGTTCACCAAGATGGCGCATTTCATCCCTTGTGCCAAGGTGGCGACGGCAGAACAGACCGCAAAGCTCTTCATCGATCACGTCTTCAGAGTGCATGGACTTCCGCAGTCCGTCTTGTCCGACAGGGGGCGCCAGTTTGTTTCCACTTTCTGGCGAAAGCTTCTGGGCATCTTGCACGTCAAAATCAACCTGACATCGGCGAGACATCCACAAACCAACGGTCAAGCGGAGAGGGTCAACGCGATCATGCAGCAGTACCTGCGGTGCTACGCCAACCAGCGACCTGCGGCGTGGGTGGACTATCTGCCGATGGCTGAATTCGCCTACAACAACACGAAACACGCATCCACCGGGGTGACGCCTTTCTTCGCGAACAATGGCCGTCATCCCAGAACCTTCCCGAGATTTGCGGCACCAGGAGGGGGGGGGCCTCAAGATGCCGACCAGTTTGCAGCGGAGTTGCAAGAGGTGCACGAGGAGCTGCGGAGACATTTGGAGCTGGCAAAACAGGCGTATAAGGTGCAGGCCGATAAGCACAGGAGGGCGGGAGAGGACATCCAGATTGGGGACTGGGTGTGGTTAGCAGCCCACGCGATGCCGGCCAGGTCATTGGCCAAGAAGAAGTTAGGACACAGGCAGCTAGGGCCATATCAAGTTGAGGCTAAGATCAATCCGGTGGCTTTTCGTCTAGCCCTTCCGGAGGGTTCCAGGGTGCACCCGGTCTTTCATAGGTCGGTGCTCACTCCCTACAAAACCCCACACAGGTTTCAAGAGTCAGGAGCACTCCCAGAGCCACGTAGGAGGGCGCCTGAGGGGGGGGAATCGCCAAGACCAGAACCTCTTAACGAGGTCACAGAGATACTGGACTCGAGATGGGGGGAGGAGGGAGTTGAATATTTTCTAGCCAGGGAAGGCACTCCGGACTCTGCCAATAGCTGGGTGCCGGGTTACGCGTTGGACGAACCCCTGTTGAAGGAGGAGTTCCATGCACTTTTTCCGCACAAGCCCATGCCCGAGGAGTATTTTGATGATTGGCTTTTCACGCCCACTTTGTCAGACAGCACGTTCGAGGGTTTCTCCTCACCCGAGGGCCATACGCCCGAAACAAGCCCGACCAGGGATCCGAGACTGGGGGGGGAGGAGACAGGCCCTTGTTGGTGGGTGGATCAGCCAAGGGAGGCATGGAGTCAGAGATGGATGGTAGGTCCTTGGCAGGCAGCGCCAGGAGAAGCAGTGATGGAGGAAGAGACTGTGAGGTCTGTGGGTGGGGAACCCGAGTTCGAACACACATATACGGAGATGACAGAGGAGAACGTTGAAGTGGACAACTTGTATCCTGAACCGACCCCGGAAGAACCACGTTTTCCTCAACCTGCACCCGGCGAGTGGGAGGGGGGAAGGGGGGGCTTCGAGGGGGGGATGGATGTCAGGGTTTCTGGGAGAGAGGAGGAGATGACAGAGGAGACGGAGAGCGAGTGGGAGGAGGGGCAGAAGGATGAGGAAGAAGATGACGGAATTCTGAGGGAATCCACGAGTCTGAGCAGCGAGTCAGAGGATTCTCAAAAGGGGGTTACCTCAATCAAGCAAAAGGGAGGAGAAGGGAGAAGCGGAGAGGAGCCCAGTGGAAGACAGACGCAGCAAGAGGCGTCTCAGCCGGAACGGAGTAAAGGGGGTGGAGTCGTCAGCCTCTCGGAGGGAGCAGGATTAGGAGAGAACAGAGAAAGGGGGTTGGAGCAAGGTGTTCAGCCGGAAAGGGTGGAGAGCAGAACAAGGGGTGGTGTAGCGGTCGAAAGAAGGGTCAGCAGCAACGTACGCGCGCCAAGTTCAAACGTAGAGGCGCGCGGAAGTGGAGAGAGCTCAGGGGAGGAGCCCGGCCCTAAAGCCAGAAGGAGGGGGGAAGAGGCGGCAGAGGATTCAGCCTCAGGCGAGTCACGGAGAGAGGGAACCCAGGGGGGCAGGAAGACCCTGCGGAAAAGAAAGGAGAGGAAGAGGTGGTCTAGAGCCAGGCTATTAAGTTGGTGTGGAAGAGGGGAGGAGTCAGAGGGGACTTCAGCGGTCTAACGTGACAGACGTACGGCCACGATGCTGAACTGTACGAGAAGCAGAAATCTTCAATAAACTTTTCCTGTAAATAAACTGCAACGGAGTGAGGTCTCTTGTGAGCTGGGACCCGTCCTGGGTGGCCGTGACACACATTTTTTGCTCTCTCTCTATCTCTCTCAAACACACACACACACACACACAGAGAGAGTGATAGAGCAATGGGGCAAATTGAAATTAAGAGTAGGGGGAAATGAGAAACCAGAATTAGCAGGGGGGGGTTAAAAGGGGGGGGGGAAAGCCTGGACTAATTTAAATGTCTTAACCTGGTGCTGAAAATATTCCAAGTTTCGCCCATATGGCTTCCTTTTGAAGGATATTCAAAAATTGAGAAGGCCCTCCACTTAATGGATGCATTAGAAATGCACCTTTCCCACAGAGGAATCTCTGAGAAGAGCCTTGTTGGAATATCATAATGTACGGGCAGTTTGTGAGTTCCAGGCAGGTGCTTGTGGAAAATGTGTCAAAGAATTAACCAAATCTTCCACTGGAATATTGCTTTGTTATCTTTACTCCCGGCTCTTTAAAGGGCTCATGACATGTCAAAGAAGAGCTCAATTTCAATACAGGCACAGCTAAGAGCTGATTTTGACCTATGAGCTTCAAGCATGGTTTGGCTCTCAAAGCTGCTACCCCTTCAGGCATGCAATTCATAAGCATTTTGCATAATGAAACAGCACATATGTTTAAGTTTAAAAAAAATGATCAGGGATTCATGTCAGGTAAAATGTCCTAGTTCAATGCAAAGATTTGGAAAATGCTATAAAACAGATTGAATTACTGAAGCATATAATAGGGCAAAAATCCTTTGATATGAGACAATTACTTACTGTCCAGGGAGCAGATAATACTGTAGAAGGAGTTATTTCTCCTAATATTTTTTTATAATTGCTGCTCTATAAAGAACGGCTCGTTAAGACAGTAGCTTTACTATTTCATCAGCATTAACCACACAGAGCATTGCCTGCTCATAAAAGAACATTCTGTAAACAACGGCCACATAGGATGCACTGGATTTTTTTCAGCTCCTGTACTCACCACAACAGGGTCAGGGAACATATGGTTCTGCAGGTGTTATTGGGCTATAGCTCTCATCCTCCTACACCATTGTTCATGCTGGGTGCTGGGGCTGCTGGGAGGTGAATGGCCAAAGGTTACCCATCTCTGCTTTATAACAACCAAACAAGTCAAGTCAATCAGTTCTATTGTGTTTTAGCAGACAGCCATTATACAGATGAAGATGAAAATAATAATAATAATAATAATAATAATAATAATAATAATAATAATAATAATAATGGAGATTTACATTTCTGCTCCTTAACCTTTAAAGGATAAATCATTTCCCATACCCCCTTTCCATACCCCCCTATATACAAGTCAAACGCCTTGTGAGACAAATGTTTTGGCTCTTGAATGTCCTGGTTTGCGAACGTTCTTTGGAACCCGAACATCCATTGCAGCTTCCACAGCTTCCGATTCTCTGCAAGAGCTGCCTGCAGCCAATCAGAAGCTGTGCCTTGGTTACCGAACATTTTGGAAGTCAAACGGATTTCCCGAACAGATTCCGTTTGATTTCCAAGGTACGGTACGACTGTATTCTGAAGCGTATAGACTTCTCTACATCAGACAGCAAAAAACAAGTCTTTTCAAGTCTTCTGCAATCTTAGGAATTCCTTTGTGCCAGCCATGCAATCGGCTAGTGGAAAGACATTTAATCTTGCCTGTGTGAAGGCTACCCTCTTTTTAGTGTTTGGTAAACACTAAAAATCTTGGAAGGGATAAATTCAATGCAATACAGGAAGAATACAGATTATTAGATTGACACGTCTCAATTTTAGCAGCTTGTGATTGGATCTCAACGTCCCTAAGCCTTTGGAGTATTAATTCTTTAGCTCTCTCAAAACCATGCAACAAAAGAAAAGAGGTAGAGAATTCCAATCTCATGGCAGCTGACTGCATTTCACCCTTCTCTGAGTTTGGGCCCATCTCTTCCAAAATTGTCAAACAATATGGTTGCATACTCTCGCTTCCCATAGTGGCGAGAATCTATGGGAGGAAACTTGTGGTGTTTTAAGATGTATGATTTATTTAAAGATATGCAAGCAGAGCATGGGAGTCCCGATACACATTATTTTTACCTGTCAGTTGTCTTGAGTCCCACCAGGAAAATAATCATGATAATCATGAGGCCAACACTTTACCAAAGCTAAGCAGGTCTGTGCCTGGATGGGTGACTGCTTGCAAACCTCCTGTATGTTGTCTTGGATCTTATCACAAAAGGAAGAAGAGGCATAAATATAAGGTTGAATCAGAGAGAGAGAGAGAGAGAGAGGGAGAGAGAGAGAGAGCTATACCCCAAATTCCATCAGAGCAGAGCTGGCTTTCTCTGTCTTTGTCCTTCCAATACTGCTTTTTCTTTACACAGAGATATTCAGTTGTTCCCTAAGCTGGGGGCTGTGCTAGAGAATGGCTCACCTTCTCTAAAGATCTCTTGCATTCCAGAAATGACTTCTGTTGCATCCCCAGCCACCAGCACTTATTGAGGAAACCATCAACCAATCACCCTTACTCATTGACCTACAGTGCCTCTACTAAAAGTTATGGTTGTTCTCTCTCAGACAGCACACATAACGTCATTTTATACCTTAAATGCATTCTCAAATGCTTCACTTCACTAGTGAGGATGGAAATTAATTCACATGAGAGAGATATATGTGCACATGTACACACCTGCCAGTAGTCCTGGAGATGCTCAGTTGCAGAGCATCTGCTATGCATTCAGAAGGTCTGTTTCAATCCCTGGCATCTGCAGGTAGGGCTGTGAAAGAACCCTGTGTGGAACCCTGGAGAACCATAGCAAGTCGAGGTAGACAATAGAATGTTAGACAAATGGTGTCACTCAGCATAAGGCAGGTTCCTATGGGATGAGGCAAATGCAATCTACAGTCAACTTAGATGTTCCCTTAGTTAATCAGATCAGCAAGCAAGCTGATAGTGAGCAGGACGTATCTAAGCAAGACACATATTCATCCTTAGCTCCATTCTTAGACAGGATTGCATTTGAGCCACAGTGGTTGTTGGGAGCGTGGCCCCCCACAATGTAGAGGAAGTGTCAGTTTCAGAAAGTGAGCTGAGTGTACAAGTTGTTGACTCTGTAGATGAGAGCTATCTGTCTGATTTTAGAGAGAACAGCCTGGGGCCCCTCCTTTCCAAGGAAGAAGCTGTTAGCTCCCAAGGAGAGGAAGAATTGGAAGTCAGCCAAAGCCTTGCCAGGCAACCAGCAGATAAGCCAGTGTTGGAGGCTGAGTCTTCTGGGGAAGAGCTAGGCCAGCCCAGCAGTCCTCAAATGAGGAGATTGGAGAAGGTCAGAGAGCAATGGAAGGGAAGGAGACGAAAGGCGGAATTTTGGCATTCTTCCTGTTGGGGGGAGAGACGATGAGTCAGACTGAGCAACTAAGATTAATGAGAGCAGGCAGAATGCCATGCTCTGAATGTGTTTTTCTTTTAAATAAACTTGTATAAAACTGAGGGAGAGTCTTTGCTGCTTATCAGGCTGCTCACCTTCCAGAGATCATTTAAAGGGGTGGAGCTGGATGAAGAAGGTTTGTGCTAGTAAGCTGAGAATTATTGCTAGCCAACCACTAAATTCCACAAAACACACTTACCTGGGAGCAAGCACATTTATACAATCGGACTAGATCCTCCATGTTCACAACAATTAGCATTAGAATAATAATAGTAATAGTAATCCTCATGGAAAAAAATCAGCATTTTAGTGCAAATTTATTCTAACAGCCATTTTTCTATGCATTTGATGAATGTACACATTTCTGCATGAACTTTCCTTGATAATGCATTTTGTATACTACTTTCATTAATATATTCCTTGTATGCACACTTTCCCTTAATATGTCTTCTTCCAACTACTGGATAGAGAACTGCATCCAATTCAAAAAAAGTGTGAATTTAGGAGAGTTGTTTTGTATTGGTTTGAAAAGTGTGGAGCAAGTAGTTTCTTATTAAAAGAATTTCATACATATGGTTGTGCTGGCAAACTTTTCCTTTAAAATCAGTGAGACTTAAGGTTGCAATCATATGTACTTTTCCTTTAACACTCTGGGATTTAAGGCCTGCTTAGCACTGTATTGTTGAGGCTTGCAGTGCTTTGGTCATTTACCTAGGAGTAAATCTCAACAAAATCAGTAGGATTTAGTTCTGAGTAAGCATAAATCATGATGCAAAGTGCCTTATTCAGTTTGGGTGGTGCCCAGTGCTTTTTCTTAATCAAATGTATGTAGTCCACATGAAATTCAAGACTGTTGCTTTTCTAATTAAAACATTAATTTAATTACTGCTGTTAATCTCCTTTGCTTACCAATGAACAAGAAGCTCATTCCCCGGCCCACAGTCTTCCAGATGCTCTGCTCACAAAAATATTTCATATGTGTGTGTGTGTGTGTGTGTGTGAGAGAGAGAGAGAGAGAGAGAGAGAGAGAGAGAGAGAGAGAGAGAGCGCCTCTTCCTTGAAAATTTGTCTGATGATCTAAATTATAAACACACCAATGAACAGAAACCTTGATTCATCTTCTGATGAGTCACTTCTGGTGATTCAAAGTCTCCCTGCATTTTAAGACAAAGGAAGAATTGGGAATAATAGAATATATTATAGGGAAAAACTACAGTTCCAGCTGTAGCAAACATAATACCTTCCGGCAAGATTGAAGAGATGGTGTTGTTATATCTTTATCCATTCATTCATTTATTAGATTTACCATATTTTTCGCCCTATAGGACGCACTTTTCCCCCTCCAAAAATGAAGGGGAAATCTGGGTGCGTCCTATGGGGCGAATGCAGGCTTTCGCTGAAGCTTGGAGAGTGAGAGGGGTCAGTGTGCAGCGACCCCTCTTGCTCTCCAGGCTTCAGGAACACATCCGCAGCCTAGGCAGCCCTGTGGGAGTTCCTGCAGGGCTGTCTAGGCTGTGGATAGCAGCCTGCTTCCCGGAGCACCGGGTGCGCAGAAAGCAGAGTGCCCGGCACTTTGGGAACACATCTGCAGCCTAGGCAGCCCTGTGGGAGTTCCCGCAGGGCTCCCTACGCTGCGGATAGCAGCCTGCTGCCCGGTGCGAGGGGCGCCCTGAAGCAGAGCGCCCCGCGCGCCGGACAGACATCAGCCAGCCCCACAAGCTCGGGAGGCAAGGAGGCGTAGCACCACCATCCTGCTGTTCCTCAACTTGGTTCGGTTTCCCCAACCTGGTTTTTGGGGGGAAATAAAGGGGGGAAATTTTCCTTTATTTCCCCCCCCCCCAAAAAAACTAGGTGCGTCCTATGGGACGGAGTGTCCTATGGGACGAAAAATACGGTATATATCGCCCATCTTCCAAGAATCATGGTGTGGCTTATAATATAAAAACAGGCTAAAGGCCTGCAATCAAAGGAAATGATCACCCTGATTCTCCAATCCCAGTGTTTTTGGGAGGGATGTTGAAGTAATAGATAACCTTGGTCGCACACTAACACACTGGGTTCCACCCAACTTGACATCACGTGACATCATGTGGCAGGAGGAGGCCAGATGGGATCTGTTGCAGCCATGGGGAGGCCCAATGGGGCCTGCTGCAACTGCATAAAATTGAGTTGGGGCAGCCTCCTCCCCTGGTCTCTCACATGGTTTTTGATGTTTCACAGGTTTCCTGCGTTACTTAAAAAGCTCTTTCCGATCACCCAACAGTGAACTGAAGCCCCAGTTCACAAAGTAGAGTTTACCCCGAGATGAATCAGGCATCCTATGACACACTTCAAACTGAAGTAAACTGTTACCTGAAATCAAGGTCCAAACAGTATCTTGAAAGGAAAGAGAAATGCGGGAAGACAACGAGTCTGGACGACGACAACAACAACAACAAAGGCCTTATGTTCTGTAGATGTGAGGAAGGTCAAAAAAAATGTTTCCTGAAGTGAAGAAATATACTCTAGAAATATCATTGTCTCTTTATATGTGCATTTTCATTTAGTTAAGATAATTAAAATGAATGCTTGGCATGCTATTTCAGACCATTGATGGTTTTCCACCCCTGGACATTCTTGGGGAAGCACAATGGGAGGCAGAAGTGCCTTTGATTCCAGAAGCATCTTGACATTTAACCTTGTGTGAATGGAACAAGTTTGCAAAGGCTGACACGAAGGAAGTCAACATGAATTACAGGCAGCTTTCTTTGATAGTTCCTCTTAGATGGAGCCTTCGCTTTCTTGACACATTTCCAGCTGCTGCCAGCTGTCTTGCAGCAACCAGCAAAGAAGCAGATCATGGAAAGTGACTAATGTGTAGACAGTTGGTTGTAATTATTTCTGAGGAGGAGCAACACTTAATTTATTTACTTTATTGACCTCAATACTATTTCACAACTCTCCAGCACCGCAGTGTGCATACCTAGCTACAGGTGTAATGGATGTGCTCTCCAAAGCTCTCCCAAGTGAATTTTGCTGGTCAGCATTCTATGAGTGGGTGAAAGGTTTGCAAGTATTTGGGAAAGGGATATAGCTTAGTGGGACATGCCACACATAGTCATGTCCCATAGTAGTCCCATAGTCCCAAAGTAATTCCCTGATATCTTTAGCTAAAGTGTCAGCAACCAGTGATGTGAAAGTATTCAGGCAGAGTAGTCAATAGGGTGCTCATTTGCACACCATTAAAAAAAGAGGAAAATGAATTGCCAAAAAAGAGGGAAGCCTAGGACACAGATTTGCATGCAATTTGTATATTCTGATACACATGCAAGCAGTAATGTAAGTTGAACAGTTAATCTGTTAGTGCAAACTTTGGGACATCCTCCTAGAGCAGGGAGGTCAACATCATAGAAAATTATGCTTTTCACTGTAGTAGTTGTAATACTCTGGGGAGCTTTCAACAGAACATTAAAAACAGAATAAACTTCAAACATTAAAAACTTCCCTAAACAGGGCTGCCTTCAGATGTCTTCTAAAAGTCGGATAGTTGTTTATTTCCTTGACATCTGATGGGAAGGTGTTCCACAAGGTGGGCACCACTACCGAGAAGGCCCTCTGCCTGGTTCCCTGTAACCTCACTTCTTGCAGTGAGGAAACCACCAGAAGGCCCTCGGTGCTGGACCTCAGTGTTGAGGCAGAACAATGGGGGTAGAGACGCTCCTTCAGGTATACTGACCAGAATGTGGAGGAATGTGGAGGTATTACATGGAAGACTCCATAAAACTGAGTTGATGGTCCATGTGGAAGGCAATTATTTTTCAACAGTGCAGTCCTATGCTTGTCTACTCAGAAGTAGGCCCCATTCAAACGAATGTGGCATGCCCCCAGGTAAGCATATATATAACTATAGTCTTAATACGGACTTTGAGCCTTGATGGGTCAGGTCTGATGGAACCAATGGTCTGCCAGAGATGCTGGAATGATGTTGGAAACTAGAGAGATAATGTGAACTATTTAAATGGTTCCCTTTCTAATCACAGGAGGGATAAAACAAAATTCAGAAATCCCCTGGTTCTAGACCCAATTGAACTGACATTGATGGGTGGTGGGTTGTTTTTTTTTGCAAGGGGTGGAACACTGTATAATTGTTTCTACACACATCAGAAATAGTATGCCATCTGCCTCATTTGTACAAGGGAATGCATTAGATTGTAAGTATTCATGCTGTTTTGCAAACCTCAGCTAATCAGTAGCGATGCAGGCAGTTATCTCTTGTTATTTCCGTCCCAGCATATGCCTTTCCTATTGTCCCTTCCATCAGTATCTAAAACAAGAACTTCTGATTATTTTGTGTATGTGTTCCTTTCTATTTTAGCAAGCCTGTTCTAGGGACTAACTAAAATCAGCTTGCAGTCCATGGAAACAGTGCTTCTGATTCTGGCAAGGGCCTGGAGTGCCCTAGTATCCTGTTTTTTTAAGGAATATTAAGGATATATGCACACTTAGATTTAATGTACACTAACCACATTTAACATGCTGTATTTTTAATCTGAATCCACATGGTGTACTCAGGAACGCATGTGTATCCTGTTTCTTTTTGATGAAAAAACCAGTTGGAGTGTATTTTTCTCTCAAACTGGCTTAACAGAGAGTGGAATCCACCAGCTGATAAAAAATTCAGCTAAGGTGTTAACACCTTTTCCATGCTAGGGTTGCCATACATCGGAAGGTCAGACAACTACTCTTCCTGTAAAGCCTTTCCTCCTCCCAGGAGGGGAGGGGTTGTGATCGGGAGATGATTCCCGCGTCATGCAGGGGGTGCTCCGCCCCCTGCTTCAACTCCAGGGCTGGTGCCACGCCCCTCCCCAGTTGGGCACCCAATAGGGAAGCTCGGTGGGGGTGTAGCTTGCTGCAAAAATGCAGCCGCGCCAGCGATCCCCACCATTGCACACACATTTTCTTCGAGTCACCCACCCTCCACTCCCTTTAGATTAGCTGTTCCTGAGACTTTGCTATGGACCTCTGGTTGGTCGCCCTGTTTAACCAGGAGGCCTGGTAGGAGTTTTTTTCCAATTGGCTAAATTGGCCTGGCCTCTTCGTTTTTTTTCGCCTACCTCGTAGCAACCGCCACAACTTTCGTGGTATTTGGCAGTTAGGCATTGGAATGTGTTGTTAGTGTTTCGGGTGGCAAGGTGTGGCCATTGCCTTCCCCGACAATTTTGGGTATTCCACTAAAGGAATCCGGCGGTCGTGGATCCTGTCCGATGCCCATGTGGCGGGGGGCCATGGCACGACCCTCGGTGACATCAGGAAGGGAGCCTATAGTTGGATTAGCATCAACAGCTTCCCCTACTGATGGTTAACCCCTCCTCAGACTCACCCCTCTACGAGTGGGGGGAGTCTAATGTTCCGTGGTCCAATGCCTAAGCCAATACCTTCTCACATGTTGTAATCAATAAAGTTGTGGTCTTCACCTTACCCATTAACCTTACATTCTGAGTCCACGTGTCTTTATTCCCCAAGCGGGGATCGGGTCCTCGAATCACAGAAGTCTGAGCAGGCACAGATGAGACTGATGGTGCAAACATGCAATGACTATGGATGGGGTAAAAATAGTACCACCACTCAAATGGACACATATTGGAATGAATCAGATACTAATTAGCAATGGGAAAACTGTGGTGATGTAAACATCTTGTTGGGGTGGGGGGTGGGGGTTGAAGAAGAAGGAGGTTAGAAGCACAGTCGTAAAAACAGACTTCAGTATACTCTAAGGTGAAAATGTGAATACAGCCTAAGAATAGGAATTTCATGACATATGCAAGAGAAATCAGAAGCTCCAAGTGTCCCTCTTTTCCAGGGCATTTACAGAAGTCATCCTGTTTTCTGATTTGATCCTGGAATGTCCCTCTTTTCCTTATTTTCATCAGAGAAATGTTGGAGGGGAGGGTATGGTAGGATTTTCATTTGAGAAATGTTGGGGGATATGGAGTTATGTGGCCCCTGAGCCAAGGAGATACAACCTTTAGAAGACATCTGAAGGCAGCCCTGTATATGGAAGTTTTTTAATGTTTAATGTTCTGTTATGTTTTTATATCTATTGGAAGCTGCTCTGAGTGGCTGTGCTAACCCAGACAGATAGGCAGCGAATAAATTATAAAATTGTTGTTGTTGTGGAATAGGACAACCCTATTTTCACTGGAGAAATGTTGGAGGGTATGGAGAAATCTGCTCCAGTTGCTTCTTTGTAAGGGAATGGGAGCCTCAAACTCCAATTGCCACTGAAAATATTATTGGGGTTTTTGTTTTGCATTTTAACACGGGGGGGGGGGGGAGAGTTAAGCTATACAGAGGCAAACTGTGCTCAATGAAATTAACACTGCCTTATCTCCACTTACGGACAGTTCTTACATGCCTCATTTATTTATTTATTATTTATTTATTTATTAAAGAGCTCTGGTGATCCACATGAGAATTTAAGAGTACCGCAGCTGGATCAAGCCAGTGGCCATTTTCATTCAGCATCCAATTCTCGCAGGAACCTGGGCTCCTCCCAGATGGATGATATTTCTGCAACAGATGAAGATGTGGTGTGGTGGTGGTGGTGTGTCAACACCACCTTGAGTTCATTGGAGGAAAGATGAGATGGAATATATAATACTGTATAGTAAAAAAGCAGCTTAATCCCAGCGCTCCCTGCAATGGCTCGCCCCTCAGGTTAGTGGGGATCGTATGTTTAAAGCTCAAGACCAAAGAATCCTGGGAACTAAGGGCGCTTGGAAATGTAGCTCTGTGACGGGTAAACTAGTTTCCAGTATTCTTTGGTGGGAATCACAGGCTGTGCCAATGTACCATAAGACAATTATTATCATTTTCTTATGCATCTTTAACCAAATGCCCCCTTTTCATTTTGAGTTTTTTCCCTACCATAGTAGCTCTATTCACAGTATAAAACATTTCAAGTAACTGGAATAATTACCCTTTTGACAAGGGTAAAGCTATCAAGGGTTACACAGTCACACTATGGTCGTTTGCATTTGGATATTCTGGAGTAGCTCTATTCCAGCAGCATGTAATATTGCAGCCAGCAGTGGGTGGGTTACCAAGTAATCCTTGGTTATGAGAGCAGCAGAGTTTTACAAGCATCCTTAATGTAATCTTACCTAATTTCCTCTATGAAACGTTGGCATGTGCCTTGGGGGAAGGGGAGTGGAAAAGTCTGCTGGATTTCCCAATTTTCTCAATTTTCATATTTCTAAACATCAAGGATGCAATCACAATTCTAAATTAAGGGGGGACATTTTTTAATAAATAAAAATAACCATTTGATGATAATTGATAAATGTGGTACATTTTTTTTTTTTTTAGGGGGAAAGTGTACTATAACTTTGCATTTCTTATGCATAATGCAGTCACTTCTGTGTAATCTGCTCCCTGGGATCTGAATAAATTAGTGCATATGCGGTACTAAAGTGCATGATTAATTGCATTATTATGTTCAAATCAAAATCAGTTGGCGGGGATAGCCAAAAATAAAAGGTTTGTTGCAGTATGGGATCTTGATTAATACTTAAGTAACGCTGAAATAACAAGCCAGTAATTTGAGTGAAGGCTTGTTAGAGAGGTGGAATGTTTTTAATACCAGCTCTTTAGTAGGAAATAGCACTTTGGGGGCATTTGTGGCAGAGAAGTGTGGGATCAGGCCTCCTCTCCTCTCAGCTGGTGAACAGAAGGTCCCTGCTTTAAGCCTTGACATGTCCCACCTCAAACCCTAGAGAGTTGATGTTAGTCAATGTTGGCAGTAGTGAGCTAGATAGACTTGGTATAAGTCTGACTTGGTATAAGACCACTTCCTATTTTCCTAACTCAGCATGCACTGTTTATCACATTGTTTATCCTTGCCACTCTCCCAAGAGCACAGAGCATCCCAAATGGGGTTATCCAACTTTATTTTCACAACAACCCCATAGGGTATAAGCAGGCACAAGAGAGAGTAATTGACTTCAAAAGGCCAACCAGCAAGCTTCATGCTTGATCAGAAATTTGGAATAAAGTCGACTTCCGGTCGGCGCCAGCGTTAATGGCGGTCCTTGCTTCAAGCTCTGAAGCAGGACTGCTCCGTAAGTTCGGGTCTGTCCCGCTACGGCGAGCGGGGGACCCCTAAAATCACAGGCGCTGAAGCCTGTGGACAAGGAGATTCGGTGGGCACCTTTGCGCCCCCCGGTATCGTGAAAGAGCCTTTTTAAAGGCTCCGGAACGGCACCGGGTGTGAGCGCGGTGCTGAGGATCGTAACCCAGCTTGCGGAGCGAAGCCGCGTCGCCATTAACGGAGAGCGCCGATTCCTTCCTGAAACGACTAATTGGCAACAACAACCCGTGAGTAAGAACGGCAAATATAAAGTTAACGGACTCAGTAAATTAAGAAGATTTGGCTGAAAACGGGAAGGCGAAAAAGTAAGGAAGTCAGCCTCCCGGAACTGCACGACTTAAGTAGCAATGAAAGGAACTAGCTATATTTAAAAGGAACCCTTATTTTGAAAACTGTTAAGCCTGACATCTGAGGTGATCTCCCCCCCTTTTTTTTTGAGCGGGAGAGGGGGGGAAGAAGATTGACTGAATTTAACCTGCTAACTGAAGAGAGTTTAGAAAGGAAAACTCTCCGCTGTCGATACCCCTGGCCGGGCTGCCTGAGAGGTGAGCGCCTGGAGAGAACTGTCAAAAGAAAGCGGCGCTACAAAGTAAGATCTCTTTTGAAACAAAAGTATAGGGACTTTAGAGGGCAAAATTTGTAACTTTTCAGTAGCAACAAAGTAAGACTGTTGGATAAACTTTTTCTTTTGGGACTTTGCATGGCTTTTGGCTCCCCTGTTTCTTTGTTACAGTTATTTGGATACAACTTCTCCCTCTAGAGGACTAAAACAGAAAATCAAGGCAGGAAAGTGGGACTTTCCATTTACAACTTTCCTGTGTGAATGACCTTGAGATGAGCACTCCACTGGAAGAGATATCAACAAGAAGCAAAACAAAACAAGCTCAAAAGCAAG
This sequence comes from Podarcis melisellensis, assembly GCF_964234715.1. Taxonomy (NCBI): domain Eukaryota; kingdom Metazoa; phylum Chordata; class Lepidosauria; order Squamata; family Lacertidae; genus Podarcis; species Podarcis melisellensis. The sequence goes on along the minus strand of NC_138547.1, from coordinate 43,437,474 downwards.
CTCAAAAAAGAGGCTCTTTAACAGGAGCTACAGCTGCACAGGAAAAAGGCACATCGGCATCAATGGATTCTATGACACAGGCTCTGCTCAGAATAAATCAATCCTTAGAAGCACTTACCAAGCAATCAACAGAGAACTCTAAGAAACTGACGGAGCTGACAACAAGACTTGACCTGAACACAACGGCAATATCTTCAAATACTGACTCTATTAACCGTTTAATTCAGGAAAGTACTGAGACAAGGAGAATAGCTGAGACCGCTAGGAGCACTGCCGAGGAAACCAGGGGAAAATTTGCACCTATTGCAAAGAAAGTACATGAACACGATGCTACTTTGGCACTTTTGGAATTGGAGAGAAAAAGCAAGAATCTGAAATTAAGATTGGTACCAGAGGAGGAAGAGGACAACCTTGGGGAATTTCTCACAGACAAATTCCAAGAATTCTGGACGGATGAGTTGGAAGGAGAGGAAGATGAATTTGCAATAACCACAGCCTTCCGGATTGGCAGGAAACAAGGCAAGAAACCAAGGGACTGTTTAATCACGTTGAGATCCAAAGAAGAAAGGGATAAATTATTGAACCTTCACTTCCAGAAGGCTTTGATCATCAAAAATTCCCAAATACAGATCTTCAAAGATATCCCTAAACACTTTTTGGAAGTTAGGGCCCAATTTAAAGACCTAGTGGACCTACTGAAAGCAAATAACATCCGATTCAGGTGGGAGTTCCCACAGGGGTTGTCCTTTAACTTCAAAGGGAAGAAAATTAAAATCAAAACAATCCATGAGAAAGATCAATTCCTCGAAAGAAACGCTGAGGATTTCCAAAAAGGAACCGTGACTGAGAGGGAGGTATTGGATATAACAAACTTATCATTTGGCCTGACCCCAGCACCGACAGACGAGGAGCAAGCACTTGGAGCAGTCGGTGGAAAAGAAGCCCAGTAACAAAATGTCTCTGCAACTTCTGAGTTGGAATTGTAATGGTCTGAACCACCCCCGAAAAAGAGGTCAAGTATTTCACATATTAAAGAAAGAACATCTAGATGTAATATGTCTGCAAGAAACCCACATTGCCAGGATACATAGAAAATTACTGATAAACAAGAGATTAGGATTGGAATTCATTTCGTCAGACAAAGTTAAGAAAAGAGGGGTAGTGATGTATGTTAAAGAAAGATTAGAACCAAAAATGATCTTTAAGGATGAACAAGGAAGATATCTGGCAGTGGAAATTCAAATACATGGAGAAAAGATCTTGATTGTAGGAGTTTATGCACCTAACGAGGGGAAGGCAGAGTTCTTTAAGAAGTTGCATGAGACTTTAATGGACTATATGGACTTTAAAATCATAATGATGGGCGATATGAACGGAGTCGTCTCCACAAACATGGACAAAGCGCAAAGACAAATAATTTCTAAAGATGGGAGATTACCAAAGACCTTTTTCGAGCTGACTGATACCATGGACTTGATTGATATTTGGAGAACAAGGAATCCCCTGGAAAGAGAGGGGACCTTCTTCTCTGAAGCAAAGATGACCTGGACCAGGATTGACCAAATTTGGATCTCTAGCAATCTGGCACCAAGGGTTAAAAAGACAGAAATCTGCCCAAAAACCTGCTCCGATCATAACGCAATAAGGATGGACATGAAACTGACAACAGCTGGAAACTTCAGATGGAGAATGAATGACACCCTATTTGGAGATGATGCTATTTACAAAAAGGCCCAAAAGACATTGAAAGACTACTTCGAGGTGAATTTAAGATCAGATGTGGAAAGAAGAATAGTGTGGGATGCTAGCAAGGCCGTGATGCGTGGTTTCCTAATCCAACAAAATTCTATAAAAAGGAAAAAACAGAATGAGAGAAAAGAAAAAATTTGGGAACAGATGAAAGAAGGAGAAAAGAAATTGAGATCTAAACCCAAGTCTCAAGAGATTTTAAGAGAAATAAAGTACCAACAAACCCAGTATATGGAACTGATAAATCAAGAAATAGAATGGAAAATAAAACAAATGAGGCAAAAGACTTTTGAGTCAGCAGATAAATGTGGGAAACTGCTGTCATGGCAATTGAAAAAGAGGCAAAAGCTGAACACGGTAACATCCCTCGAGGTAGAGGGGAAACTTATCAGTAAACCAAATGAGATCAGTAATTGTTTTCAAAGTTTTTTTAAGAAATTATATGCACAAGGGCCAAAGAATGAACAAGAGATAGAAGATTTTATTAAAAAATATGGACTTTCAAAGATTAGTGAAAATAATAAAAGGATTTTGAATGAGAAAATTACAGACCAAGAAATAGAGGGTGCCATTCAGGGTATGCAATTGGGGAAATCACCAGGACCAGATGGATTGACCGCGAGATACTATAAAGCACTTAAGGAATGGCTAATACAACCGTTGAAAGAAGTGTGTAATCAAATCATGGAGGGGAAAAAGGCTCCTGAATCGTGGAAGCAAGCATTTATCTCACTCATACCGAAAACAGAAACTGAGAAGCACCAAGTTAAGAACTACCGCCCTATCTCATTATTAAATGTGGATTATAAAATCTTTGCAGACATTTTAGCAAAAAGATTGAAAAAAGTGTTATTGGATGAGATTCATAAAGACCAAACAGGCTTTCTCCCAGGGAGATATATGTCAGACAATGTGAGGAACATTATAGACATTTTGGAGCTTTTAGAGACGAACATAAACAGAAAAGCAGTTTTGATCTTTGTGGACGCGGAGAAAGCCTTTGACAACGTTAGTTGGAGTTTTATGAAGAAGAATCTGCAAGGGATGGGGGTAGGCCAAAAATTTGAAAATGGTATAGGTGCAATATACTCTGAGCAAAAGGCTAAATTAATTGTGAATGGTATGGTGATGGATGAGATCCCGATAGAAAAAGGGACACGACAGGGATGCCCAATATCCCCCCTATTGTTTATATCGGTCCTGGAGGTACTGTTAAACATGATTAGAAGAGACCAGCTGGTGGAAGGGATACAGCTCGGAGCTAAACATTATAAGTTAAGAGCATTTGCAGATGACTTAGTTTTGACTTTGCAAAAACCAGAAGCCAGTACAAAAAGGGTATTGGAACTTATTGAAAAATTTGGTCAAGTGGCAGGTTTTAAATTAAACAAACAGAAGACAAAGGTGTTGGGAAAAAATTTAACAATGGAGGAAAAAGATAGCTTCCAAAGGGAAACGGGTTTGGAAATAACAAAAAAAGTGAAATATCTGGGGGTGAATTTAACATCTAAGAATATGAATCTGTTTAAGGACAATTATGAGAAATGTTGGTTGGAAGTGAAGAAAGATCTTGACATTTGGTCTAGACTAAGACTCTCCTTGTTAGGCCGAATTGCTGTTATTAAGATGAACGTATTGCCGAGAGTGTTGTTTCTGTTCCAGACACTACAAATTTTGGACAAGATGGACTGTTTCAAGAAGTGGCAGAAAGATATATCTAAATTTGTCTGGCAGGGCAAAAAACCCAGAATAAAATTTAAGATTTTAACTGACTCAAAGGATAGAGGGGGCTTTGCTCTGCCGGACTTAAGACTTTACTATGAGGCAGCAGCATTTTGCTGGCTGAAACAATGGCTACTTCTTGAGAATACAGATGTCTTGGATTTGGAGGGATATGATAATAACTTCGGCTGGCATGCATACTTGTGGTATGACAAGGTAAAGGTTCATAGAGGCTTTAAAAACCACATTGTCAGAAAAGCATTATATAATGTATGGATTCGTTATAAGGATTTGTTGGAAAATAAAACCCCCAGGTGGTTGTCACCCATGGAAGCCAAGGCGGTAAAAAAACTTAATATGGAATCAGATTGGCCAAAATATTATGAAATTATAGAATACGATGGTGAAAAGCCTAAATTACAGAGCTTTGAGAAATTAAAATCTAAAGTTCGAGACTGGCTACATTATCATCAAATTAATGAGACATTTAAGCAAGACAGGAGATTAGGATTTCAGAAGGAGAGGTCAAAGTTAGAAACAGAGCTATTGGAATCCAATACTAAGAATTTGTCTAAAATGTATAATTTGTTGCTGAAATGGAACACTCAAGATGAAACAGTAAAGTCAGCAATGATTAAGTGGGCACAGGATATCGGACATGATATTATGTTTGCAGACTGGGAACAGTTATGGACCACAGGCATCAAATTTACGGCATGTAGTGCCTTAAAAGAGAACATAATGAAAATGATCTATAGGTGGTACATGACCCCAGTCAAGCTTGCAAAGATATATCATCTGCCCAATAACAAGTGCTGGAAGTGTAATGAATGTGAAGGAACCTTTTATCATCTTTGGTGGACCTGTCCAAGAATTAAGGCCTACTGGGAAATGATCTATAATGAAATTAAGAAGGTCCTAAAGTGGACATTTGCAAAGAAGCCGGAGGCCTTTCTCCTGGGCATGGTCGATCAAACGATTCCAAAGAAAGATAGAACTTTTTTCATGTACGCAACCACGGCAGCAAGAATTCTTCTAGCAAAGTATTGGAAGACTCAAGAGCTACCTACTCTGGAAGAATGGCAGATCAAGGTGATTGAATATATGGGACTAGCAGAGATGACCGGCAGAATCCGCGACCAGAGGAGAGAGACGGTGGAAGAGGACTGGAAAAAATTTAAAGTGTATCTTAAGAATTTTTGTAAAATTTTGGAATGAGAAGATGTCAAGGGCTATGAAATTAGAGAATTTATAGCTGTTAAAATCTAAACTTAAGAAAATTTAAAGAAAGTTGTTCTTTTAAAATTGAAAGAAGGATTGCTTAAAGCTAATTTAAAAAATAAGGGTGCAGTGATGGGAAGGTTTGGGGAAGTCATGTATGTTTGTTTGTATGTTTTTCTTTTTCTTTTTCTATTTTATTGTCTATTTTGTTTTCTATACTGTTTAAAATGAATAAAAAATTTTATAAAAAAAAAAAAAAGAAATTTGGAATAAAGTCTTTTATGACACTAAAGCAAAAAAACAACAACAAAAACTGTCATCTGGGGGAAGCCTTTCCATGAGGCTGCCTCAGTAGGAGAGATGGGAAGCAGAAGTCTCACTCCATCAGCTTTGCTGAAAGACCAGCTCCATTAAGCACCTCCTGTGCCTGCTGGTCAGTACAGGAACAACTGTTTAGAAATTGGTGCCAGAGTTTTGGTTTTTATTTTCCTCTTCCCTCCCTGTCCCATCTCCTTTGCGCTCTCTCTCTCTCTCTCTCTCTATAGTTCCAGTTACAGATAGGTAGCCGTGTTGGTCTACCATAGTAAAAAAAAACACAAAAAAAAATTCCTTCCAGTAGCACCTTAAAGACCAACTAAGTTAGTTCTTGGTATGAGCTTTTTGTGTGCATGTGTATCTGAAGAAGTGTGCATGCACACGAATGCTCATACCAAGAACTAACTTAGTTGGTCTTTAAGGTGCTACTGGAAGGATATTTTGTTTTTGTTTTTTGTTCTCTCTCTCTCTCTCTATATATATATATTCCCGCTGGTGGGGACTCTCCTGTTCTGGTAGCTTTTTGGCCTGAAGAGTTGGCTACGAAAGCATGTACAGGACACCCCTCTCCCCCACACACTTCAGACCTTTCTGAATTGAGGAGAGTCTGAATGTGGATTCTAAGGGCCTATCCAGATGACCTATATATTAAGCTTTCACCCTCATTTGCTTGCACAAAGCTCACACAGAAATCAGATTATGTCCAGCCTTTACTGAGAATTCACTCTGAATTGTTTGCACGGAGGTTAGACAACAATGGACATTTATCCTTCAATTCAACCTGGTTTCTTGCAGGGTGTTTGGATGTCTTCCCATTAATTATCTGTTAATTGCAGATTTTTTAAAAAGATGGTTTTGTTGCTCTAGGATGACAGGGCACTTTAATTGTGCAAACCTACATTTCCTTTTTTTTTTTTTTTTCGTGTATAAATTTTTATTAAAGTTTTCCATAAAAAGCAATAAACAAATCCATTTATATATCACATATTTAGCCTTACTTGGACCTCCCCCAACCTTTCTGACAATCTTTCGTATTTCCAATCCTCTCTTCACATTCCTTAATTTTATATTGCCATTAAGTATTATGTTTCTATCTTTGCTTGCCTTTTGACAATACTCCTTCTACTTTCACAAAGCCTCTTTAAAACACGCTAGCGTTGTACTATCCTCACATATACTTTCCAAATACTCTGTAAATTTCCCCCAGTCCTCAATAAAATTCTGGTCCTTTTTGTATCTAATTTTCCCCGTTAATTTGTCTAACTCTGCGTAATCTATTAGTTTTGACCTCCATTCCTCTAAAGTCGGAACCGTTTATTGTTTCCACCTTTGTGCTAGCAGTGTCCTTGCTGCGACAGTAGCATATTGAAACAGTTTAAGATCTCTCCTACTTATATCCGTTCTTGTTATACCTAGAAGGAAGGTTTCTGGTTTTTTAGCAAAACTGTATTTTAATATTTTCTTTAGTTCGTTGTATATAGCTTCCCAGAACCCCCTTACTTTTTTACAGTCCCACCACATATGTATGAACGTGCCCTCCTTCTCCTTACACCTCCAGCATTTGTTACAGGTTTTATACATTTTTGCCAATTTTGCTGGTGTCATGTACCACCTGTAAACCATCTTCATTACATTTTCTTTTAGTGTGGTACATGCCGTAAATTTCAAATTCTCATTCCATATTTTCTGCCAGTCGTCGAAGTCTATATTGTATCCCAAATCTTTGGCCCACTGAATCATTACTACTTTCACTTCCTCATCTATTGTGTGCCATTCCAGCAAGATTTTGTACATTTTGGAAATTGTTTTGGAGTCGCTGTTCACTATCTCTGTTTGGTATCTCGAATCTTTTTCTTTATACCCCTTTTCTTTCACATCCCTTTTGAACATTTCATTTATTTGATGGTAGTGCAGCCAATCAAAAACATGCTCTTTAACTTGTTCATATGGTTTTAATCTCCACTTTCCTCCTTCTTTCTCTACTAAGTCTCCATAGGTAATCCAATCGCTTCTCATATTAACTTTTTTGACCCCCATAACCTCTAGTGGTGATAGCCAATGTGGCACCCCCCCTTCCAATATGTTTTTATATCTGTCCCAAACTTCCCATAGCGATTTCCGGAAGATGTGATTTTCAAAAGTTTTGTATCCCTTCTTCTTTTCTTTCCAAAGGTATGCGTGCCATTTCCTGTTATGTTCTTTAATACCAACAGACCTAAGTGAGTTTGGTGAATGCATGTTCAATTCTCCTCGTTACCAGGAACCTTAATAAGGTTCCCTTTTATGGGGAGATTCTAAGCCTCTTGAGTAGGGATGGGGGAGAAATTAATTCAGTTTGCATTTAAAGCTGAATCTATCCTTTTTGCACTATTCAAAACGGTATGAGAACTGAAACACAACCATCTTTCAAAATTCATACTTCTCTGAATTTTGTGGTGCTGCTCACCGGGGCTTACAAATGGGCATATATTAGAGTAAAGTTGGCATAAGAATGCATACATCAATTAAAATAACATACAAAATGTAATTATGCTAAATAAAATTACTTGCAAAATGTGTTTGTTAGTCAACACTGCATACAAAAATCTGTGTGTTAGGAAAAAAATCACACTAAAATGCTGAATTGTTTTCATGAAGTTTTCTTTTTCAATAAAAATATTGCAAACTGCTGCAGAAATTTTGAGGACTAAATTTAAGACGGGGGGGGGGGGAGAAATGGAGAGAACCAAAATGAACAGATTCTTCCATCTCTAATGTTCAATATTCCCTCAAGACATTGGCAGGTAACAGATAATACAGACAATTTATCTAGTTCTCTCTTTTTGGCTTCTGTAATCTATCATCTAACTGGGAGGAGCCCGGCTTCAGGCTCCTGTTTTCAGAATCCTGTGTCTATAAGACCAACCTCAACCCCCTCTTACACCAGAGGACAGGATTTAGAGCCACTCTGAGTCCCTGCTCTTAGATCTAAGTAACAGCCCAAAATTAACATCAGATAGGATCTGAGGACAGTCTCTTCATCCCTCCCACCAACATGCTAATGGCATGTTTGGAGAAGTGGTGTAGCTCAGAGGTAGAAAACATGCTTAGTGTGCAGAAGGTCCCACCTTCAATCTCTGGCATCTCCAGATAGGACTGAAAAATTTCCTGATCTGAAGCAGTCTATATAGACAGTACTGAGCTACATAGACTAACGGTATGACTTGGTATAAGGCAACTTCCTATCTAGCAATATTCCTTTGAGATTTCTTTCCTCTCCTGTTACCTATGGGAAGCCCACAAGCAGGACATGAGTGCTATAGTCATCTTCTGCTTGCGAACCACTGCAACTGGTATGAAGAGATATACTGCCTCTGAGTAAGAGGTGACATGACAGTTTTTAAAATGATGCATGCCTTAGAAAGAATGGATAAAGGAAAGCTCCCTCTCTCATAAGACTAGAACTCATGGACATCCAAGGAAGCCGAATGTTGGAAGATTCAGGACAGGTAAAAGACAGTACTTATTCATGCAGCACATAGCTTAACTATGCACCCCACTCCAGTCTCTCTCTCATGAGCACATGCACACACTACTCATCGCAATGAAAGTTAATTAGCTGCTGCAGTAATAAAAGCACTGCATTATTGCCGCCACACTAGAATTGGAGATGCTTTGCATCAGATGTCTCACTGGTAAATACTGAATACAAATGTGCAGCATTACAGCCATGCTTCTTTCAATGATAGCTTTTGCTGAGTGCAAAAGTAAAGAGCTTCTGAATCAAGTCAGCAAGTGCAATCCCTGCCCTCTTTTCCTGAGCCTTAAACGACACCTCTCTCTTGTACTTTTCATTATCTGAACCATAGGTGCCAACTCCTAGGGACCATGGGGGCTTCAGCCCCCACAGTAAAATGTTTGAGTGGGCCAGGCCCCCGCAAAGTTGATGGGCAATTGCCATTCAAATGGTGTGCATGCACCGTGTCATTTCATTGATTATGTGGGGTGGGACTTACCTGGGCCCCCATAATATTTCATTCCAGTTGGCACCCCTGATCTGAACCTTCTGGAGTCCCATATCGCAGCAAGGAGAGACATTGTGATTGTGGTTAATAAATCCCTTCTAGAGTTTGTTTGATGCAGAAATCAGCGTAAAACTCACCCGTAGCTACTTTTATTATTATTATTATTATTTTTAAAGGAAACCTGAAATAAGACCCCTCAAAAAAACCAAAAACTAACTAACAAACAAATTAAGAACATGGGAAACTGGCTTTATATTGAATCTGGCCATTGGTCCATTTAACTTATTCAAATACCTAGGCAAACTCTCAGAGGATAAGACTATCAGCGACATATGGTAATAATGGCTCCAAGTTCAGAGGAAGAATGTCTCTGTCAGTAGTGCAGCAGTGATCAGCTGGGCAGAGCAAGGTGGGGAAGGAATGCATATGGAGGTCACTGATGGTCACCTAGAAGGGTAGGAGGAAGGTAGTGGGGAAGTCGGTGCTGAGGTAACATTGGGAGCACCATATTGGCTCTGCTGCAGTTCCCACTACATCACTGATTCATATCTCTACCTTCTGGTTACCAGCACTGACCTCCATGTTGGGAAGCCAGGTAAGCAACGCTATCCCATCCTGCCAACCATCACTAGCTTGTTTATGCCGGTTGCTGGACAACGACTTTGAGAGAGAGAGCTACTGCCCTCATGTCCTTTCAAGAGGTGTCTGGTGTCATCATTGGGGCAACCAGGATTCAGGACTTTAAAACAGGCTTCTGGCCTGATCTAGCAGAGCTCCTTCTTCTGTTCATATGAACTGCATTGACTGGAAGCAGATCTCAAGGGGTTTGCTGGGGATTGAACCTGGGACCTTCTACATGCAAACCACAGACCCTTAGTGCCCCTATTTTCCAGGGACATCTCTGATTTAAAGAAGCTGTTCTGATTCCTGATTTGATCCCAGAATGTCCCAGTTTTCCTTAGGGTGTTCCTATTTTTATTAGAGAAATGTTGGAGGGTATGGAGTTATCTGATCCCCGAGCCATCTGAATATTTTTTAAATGTTTTATTATGTTTTTTATATATGTTGGAAGATGCTCAGACTGGCTGGGGCAACCAAGTAAGATATGTGTGCTATAAATAGTAAAATCATCATTATGGAATGGGACATCCCTATTTCATCGGAGAAATGTTGGAGGGTATGAAACAAAAAATATGCTTTGCCCCTGAGCTATAGACCTTCTGCTGCCTTGTCAAATTGAAAGAGCCCAATAATACTGTCATCATGCTTTTCACCCATAGTTATCAAGGGCTTTCCCAGTTAAGGAACTTTGCTTTTCTCTGCTGTCAATTGCTGATCATGTTTTGCATCTCGGGAAACACCATTCCCCCCCACAGTAGCCATCAAACAGGTTTTGCATCCGGGCAAATGTGTTGAACACACATTTCCCCTGCTTACTTCAAATTAAACATCAACTCCTACCATCACAATAATTTGCCTCAGTGACTCATGCGGCAATTGGGAGTTGACGCCTCTGTTGCTTACATTGTATTTCCTCCCCGCTCCCGTCTCCAAATCCCTTTTCCCTCTGACAGTACCTTGGAACAATTAGTTCTTTATATAAAGCACTTGGTTATATTTTGCTCTTCTTGTATTTTTTAATTTTGGAGAGTGGAGTTCATAGGGGTTCCTTTGTAGCTCAAAAGAGCTATGGGTTTTGTTTTTGGTGTGTGCTTTTGAGAGGAGAGGGGGGCACTCTTCGCAGTTGAAACACATAACATTTCCACAAATAGACTTTTGTTTAATGTACCGTCATTATATTCTAAATTTGAGATACTTGCATAGGATTTTTCCCCCTTGCCCTTTAATTATGAGATTATCACTGGAGTTGTTTAAATCTTATCTAAAAGCATTTTCCTCTGATGTGAAAGTTTTTAGTAGGTGAATATTTGGGGTGGGGGGTGCATATGGTAAAGCATTCCATCATGACAACTCAACCCTACTGTCTAAAGTGTTTCAGTTTCCTTACTCTGAGAATGACCCTCTGTAGTTAAAGGGTATGATGTTCTGTCTCTGCTGTTGGAAGCAGGATGCCTCTGAATGTCAGTTGCTAAGAATCACAAGTGGAGAGTGCTGTTCAGCAGTGTGAGCAGAGCCAGATTTAGGTTTGATGAGGCCCTAAGCAACTGAAGGTAATGGGGCCCTTTATATGTCCAGCTGTCCTTTGTCAACAACAAATTGTCACTTTTTAGTGTTGAATATATGCTATATGGAAATGTATGAACCTAAAAAGGTAAAGGTAAAGGGACCCCTGACCATTAGGTCCAGTCGCGGACGGCTCTGGGGTTGCAGTGCTCATCTCACTTTATTGGCCAAGGGAGCCGGCGTACAGCTTCTGGGTCATGTAGCCAGCATGACTAAGCCGCTCATGGCGAATCAGAGCAGTGCACGAAAATGCTATTTACCTTCTGCCGGAGTGGTACCTATTTATCTACTTGCACTTTGATGTGCTTTCGAACTGCTAGGTTGGCAGGAGCAGGGACCAAGCAAAGGGAGCTCACCCCTTCGCGGGGATTCAAGCTGCTGACCTTCTGATCAGTAAGTCCTAGGCTCTGTGGTTTAACCCACAGTGCCACCCGCGTCCCATTTATGAACCTAAGAGTTATCTAAAGCCATTTGCACATAACAAAATATGTATTTTATCAAAGTAATTGTTGGACTTATATTTTGGAAATGTACATCCAGGTTATTTTTCTTTAATGTTTTGGGGGGGCCAAGAGCGTGCCCCCCTAAGCTATAGCTTGTTTAGATTATATGTAAATCCGGCACTGAGTGTGAGAACCAAACATTGGACTTGATGACCTTTGACCTGATCCAGAAGGGCTCTTTTTATGTTACTCATACTGGAATCAAATAATAAGATGATACATGTTCCAAACTCTACTGGATGAAATGCTCTTACGTTCTTAGATGTGGAATGAAGCACATTCCTCCCTGCCTGTGTTTCAGACCATATAGGATCAGAAGGAACACCATGAAAGATAAGTGGCAAGGTGGAGATCTAAGTAGTGAAATGTAACAACAAATGGAAGAGGTCAAAAGAAAACAAGAACATATATAGTGCATTTCCAGAAGTGGCTTTTACATCTTGTGAAAAAGCAGAAAAAACACAAAAAGTATTAGGTAAGGGAAATGTAAGGGAAATGGAATAAAATGCTGTCTAAATACTGCGAGAAACTGTGCAGTAAATAGTATAAGCAAACAAATCATATGGTTTTCATGAAGATGCAGTGGGAGTCTCCTGCTAATCACTGATATATAATGACTTGGGGTTTTGTTTTTTTTGTTTTTTGCTTTCATGTGTTATCTTCCAGTCATTTTAAATTCCATCTCTTTGAAAGGTTGTTTGCATGTGTCTGAAAAATAAAATGTGTGGGATCCAGACTTTGTCTTCCTGTTAAGCTTTTCTTGGAACAGCATGTGGCAGTTCCGCAGCAAACAATTAAAGCACACCCAACACACATTTTGACGCACATAAGTTCTCTGAAAGAATCTTGGGAACTGTAGTTTGTTAAGGATGCTGAGAATTATATAGCTCTGTGAAGGAGAGTCCACAGCTCCCATGATTCTTCCGTGTGCTTTAAATGTTCACTGGATGTGCTTTAAATGTAGGGTGTAGATCTTCCCAAGGTCTTCCTGAACTCAGATGTGTTCCAACATCCTTTGATTTGTCCCTCTCTGCTTGGGAATTCTGGCTTACTTCTGAATTGTGCTTCCTTGCTTCACTACAGATTAACATTACTTCCTGGAGGGATCCAAGCACATACTTGAAATTTAGGTGTGTGCAACTAAAGTGAATTAAAGTGCTCTGCCCCCCTGGTGGAAAAATTAAAACATTGACTTTTGTGGTTAGGAACATGATTGGGAAATGAACTGAAGAGTATGGAGTGAATGTATGATTACTGAAAAGATGTGAAGACTTGAATTTTTTGTTGGAAGCCTCCCAGAGTGGCTGGGGCAATTTGTTGTTGGTGGTGGTGTTATCATGGCTTCTCATTATCATAAAACCTCCCTGCAGAGAAATCAGAAGAGTTGTTCAATAAAGATCAGATATGGGCTGCATTCCATATCCCTAATGTTTCCCTAACTTTTACTTTTCCACATTATAGTGGAGCTTTCACATAAAGTAAAAGCCACTTCTGGAAAACTAAGGAAATGTGGTGATTGTTTAGTACTCATTTCCATGTTGCTTGATTCCAGAAAAATCCATTTGTGGTATTTCAATCTGGAAAATTGTGAGAGTAAAGTGATTACATTTGATTTTTAACTTTAACTTTAATTTTATTATTTATACCCCACCCATCTGGCTGGGTTTCCCCAGCCACTCTGGGTGGCTCCCAAAAGAGGACTAAAAACAGAATAAAACTTCAAACATTAAAAACTTCCCTAAACAGGGCTGCCTTCAGATGTTTTCTAAAAGTCAGCTAGTTGTTTATTTCCTTGACATCTGATGGGAAGGTGTTCCACAGGGCGGGCGCCACTACCGAGAAGGCCCTCTGCCTGGTTCCCTGTAGCCTCACTTCTCGTATGGAGGGAACCGCCAGAAGGCCCTTGGCGCTGGACCTCAGAGTCCAGGCTGAATGATGGGGGAAGAAGATGCTCCTTCAGGGATATTGGGCTGAGGCTGTTTAGGGCTTTAAAGGCCAACACCAACTCTTTGAATTGTGCTCGGAAATGTACTGGGAGCCAATGTAGGTCTTTCAAGACCGGTGTTATATGGTCTCGGCAGCCACTCCCAGTCACCAGTCTGGCTGCCGCATTCTGGATTAGTTATAGTTTCCGGGTCACCTTCAAAGGTAGTCCCACGTAGAGCGCATTGCAGTAGTCCAAGCGGGAGATAACTAGAGCATGCACCACTCTGGTGAGACAGTGTGAGGGCAGGCAGGGTCCCAGGCTCCAACTGCCTCAAGGCACTCACACAGGACCTTCATTTTCTACACTAGTTCTGATTTGAAAGAGAGGTAGAGCTTGGTATCATCCGCATACTGATGAACACCCAGCCCAAACCGCCTGTTCCCTCTGGGTTCATGGGCTAACCACAAGGGAACATAAGAATGCATGTGTGGCAAGTGATAGAACATAGTGACGTTGTCCAATGATCTTTGTTGTTGTGTCACATCATGCCCACTAGAGTGAATGAAATGCTGTGTAGATCAGTCAAAAAGGTCATGATTCCACAGCACAACAGGAACTGTGGTGCAAAAGGAACATTAGAAAATGAGCCAGAAGCACTGGCATAATCAGGGAAACTAATGGAATATTCCTTGAGCCTGAATGCACCCACAGTCTAGTCTTCCCATAAGCTTTCTGCAAGCAAATGGGATGAATACTCAATAAGCAGCTCATCTGGAGGAGCCCCCAAAATACCTTTTGGTTCTGATTTACACTTCAGTTCCAACTATGGGTTTCTCCATTGAACAAAGACTGCTGCTGACAGCTCAATATCTTGACATTTTACTTCTAAAGTCAATGTGTCATGGACGGAGTACTTGACTGTTTCCCCTGCCCTGCCCCAACATGGGGAGAAGAAAGATACTTCTTTGTGCTTTGTCTCTGGGAGAAGTAATCAATCTAAGAACCCTCAACTCAAGCTAGGAAATCAATTTTAACAGGAAGATAAAATCGCTACTGAAGGATGGTAGTCTATAAGAAACTAAGAGCAATAGAATCTTCTCTCAATTATCCTAAGCAGTTCATAATTTAATCTACCATAATATGATGACTTACGGGAAATGGCTTCCCTTTTCGTTTACAGAAATGTCACCTGCCTAAACAAAGGGTTCCAAGACTATTTTCTCATAAAGCACTAGCACAGATTGGTTCTGGTGATCCACTGAGTACAAAGATTTAATATGCAGAGGCAGGGAAATAAATCATATAGTATGCATGCAATAAATTGATTTAATGACAGAGGTGGGGTGGTGGGAAAGTTGCAAAGTGGCAAGTTCTTTCGCTTGCGATATCTGTTTTCCCTGAAAATGCATGTATGAGAAGACTAATGTTGTTCATGAATAATACCAACAGGGGATTGAAAATAAACCTTACGCTAAACAAACTTTAGCAGTGTCAAAGATGAAGAACACATTGTAAACTTCAGATAATCTGACTTTGTTAATACAAGCCTGCACAGTCACATTTATTTCTCATAACAATTTTGCAGTCTTCCCATGCTATTAATTTGATACCACTGCTAATCTGCATCAAGGGCTTCCAAAGAACATAGTGTTTTGCAATAAATCTCTCTTCCCTCTCTCTTCTCTCCATCTTTGAGCATGTAATCAACTTTGCTTTCCATGGGCCACAGTCACACCATGCAGTACTATGGTGCCACTTTAAACCATATTGGCTCCCCCAAAAGAATTATGGGAGCTGTAGTTTGTTAACGGTTCTGAGAGTTGTTAGGAGACTTCACCTGTCACCTGTCAGTCAGAGCTACAGCTCATAGTTTCCTGTGAAGAGGGAATGATGTTAAACCTTTCTTTTTAAGCCCCTCTCCTCTAACGATGGAGGAGGCATCTGTGGACATATATATGGAATTTGTAAGATATGACCAAAGCAAGCTTTTCTCAGCCTTTTGTATCAAGGTGCACTTGTTCATTATTGGTTGCTCTTTTATTTTTGTTTTTAAAAAGCCCAGCTCATTATATGAATAAAAACATGCATACTAGATGTATAGAATGTATACTGTATTACTATGCTGTATTACTAGTATACTGTATTACTAGTTCTGTCATTTATGTAAATATGGATGGAGCATTTTGCAGGGGAAGATGATGGAGAGGATTGGTGGTGAGGTAGTTGCAAACATTCTTGGATGACACAGATTATTTATATCCATTCCATCCAGTATTTAGGAATGCAGTGGCCTCAGTCCTCATAACACCCAGCCTTGCCTATTGCTCCCTTAAATATAAACTAGAAAACCATAAATTCTTTATGTGTCTCTGGGTATACATGAATGAAATCAGAATTTGTAATTGGATTTTGTTGTATGTATCTGGGATGCTTTTCCAGGCACACGACTAATGAATATGCCATTAACTTACATTTATGAAAAGGACATTGCAAAATTGAGTCTCTTGAGCTGACAGGGGTGACGACACATTGCATATGGGCAAATCATTATTAATTTGGGTTGCATTAAAAATTGTTAATCATCAAGAACCCCTTCAGTATTAATATGGCTCTGTTGCACAATTTCAGGGGAATTTCAGTTTAATCTAAATTCTGATTAACGTCCCCCTCATAAATGTGTGTCTGAAAACGTTAGCTTACTTTGGCTTAGGGAGACGTACAAGAGATGGGTCTGTTATGAACCAAACTGAAGATCACAGGTAAGAAAATAAAGACTTGTTCATTATTTCAGCTTCATTAAGATGTTACCTTTTTCATTACACCTATCTTCCACAAATACATATATAAGTTATGGATTGAAAGAACACATTTGTTTTAAATATCTTAAGATTTAAAGAGAGAGTTTTTGTGTGGAAAGCTCAGGGCAAAAAAATTAAAAATGCTTAGACATGGAGCATTAAAGCACAGACCTTCTGCCTGGAAACACTGGGGCAAAAGTAATTGTGGATAAGGCCTTGCTCTTCCCTCCCTCCTTGTAGGTAGTACCCACTTCTGTGATGAGAGCTTAGATCTAAGCTGAGGTCACTACTCTTGAGGTCTTCTTCTGGCAACCATGGAACCTCTAACCCTCCTTCCACCACCACCATCTGCACACACACTATGCAATTATAATGAGGTTATGTGGGTTACCTTTTTCTCCCTTGAAAAGTGCATAGAATAGAAGGAGGAAGCTAGAAGAAAAGTGATGCTCTTTCCCAGTTCCTCTTTCAGCTCTATGTGCTTTTCAAGACGAAGATTAACCCTACTGAACTGATTTTTGCATAGAAACATTGGGGAAACCATAGTTTTTGTTCTCAATTGCAGATGCATGCAGATTTAATTGAATAATTATTTAAATGATTGATTATTCTACTCAAACACATGGGCTGGATGTATGCTGACCTGTTTAATATTATTTCCCCATATTAGAATGACATTAGATAAATGTCACAGGGCATAACTTGTTAATTAAAGCATTTTTACCTTGATCCCCCCAGCCCCCTGCCAAATGTAAGTAATACCCGGCCACACCATTTTCCGAAACACTGTTTCTTTCCCTCCTGGTTGCTGGTTACTCTGTTCCTCCCTCTAGTGCCACATTTTAATACTTCCTCCATCCCACTGGAGGGGGGTCAGAGTTTGAATGCAATTAAAAAATTTGCTACATAGGGACATGTGAGCAGTGTTTCACCAGTGTAGCAGCATAAAACGATTAAACATTAAGCAATAAAAAGACAAGGTAATAATGCATAATGAATGTAAAAAGTAGACTGTCATGTGTCCATCAATTTTATCAAAAGCATTCCTTAACCCTTTCTTAATGTTAAAAACCATGAGAGTAGATCCCCCTTGGTCTAAGATTTCTTCAATCACGTGTCAAATGATGATCTCTCTCTCTCTCTCTCTCTCTCTCTCTCTCTCTCTCTCTCTCTCTCACACACA
This sequence comes from Podarcis melisellensis, assembly GCF_964234715.1. Lineage (NCBI taxonomy): Eukaryota > Metazoa > Chordata > Lepidosauria > Squamata > Lacertidae > Podarcis > Podarcis melisellensis. Next base: position 43,419,868 of record NC_138547.1, on the reverse strand, counting down.
CACACACACACACACACACACATTGTCTTTCTGTTTGAAAGTTAAAGGTTGGTCTCTTATCACTGTGAAATTCAGCTGGTGTTCCTTTCATTGTGTTATATTCTCTCCTGGGCATCCCTGGCCTCTGCTTTGCAGTGAGTCTAATAGGGATGAGCAGAAACAGCTCCTGTCATATAGTTCCAAAGGATGACTGGTCTCTTGACAGTTTTTCAGCAATATTTTAAGAGAATATGCCACCCCACCCTCTACTTCTTCTATTGATGAATTTGGCATGCAGAGAGAGTGAGTTTTAAATCTCACAAACACAGAGATTCACCAGGGTATAAAACATGGATGGGAATGAAGGAGGCATGATCCTTAGAGGCCTAAAAGCAGAGAGGCAGAAAGTTTCAGAGCTCTAGGACAGTACATCCTTTGGGCCAATGTCAGCTCAATAGCACAATAGGAGGGGCTTTAAACAAAGAGCCAAAGAAAACCCCATCCACACTAACATCAATGATAGAACTAGATGGTAAATATTTCTTGCTAAGTCCCTCTTCTCTAGGCATGGAGAAGGAACCTGTTGCAAATGCACTTATACACGGAATTGGCAGGTAGGTAGGGCCAAACCAATCTTTTCTCAGTGTTTTGCATCAGTGGCTCACTCATGCCCAATTCATTTGTGCATTATTGGTGGCTGATTTGTTTTTGTATTTTAAAAAGTCCAGCTAATCATTTGCATAAAAATGTATATTAAATACATAAAAGAGTCAAACTCCATGCTATACTGCATTTCTGCAGCTAAGTTTTTACTATGCAACATCTTTTTATACAGCCATATGCATAGTTGTGTGATTCTGCTCATATGCTGGTTACTTAATGAAAACCTGCATGTGCATATATTAAATCGGTTCCCCCCTTAAAGAGTGCATGTATTGCGGTGAGACCTGGACAACCGACACCCTGTGTTTTGGGTAGGTACAATTGGTCAGCCACAACACCCGATTGGTAGATCCCTCAAAGCTGGATACAATCTGGCCAAGCCAATGGGACGCAGTCTAAACAGATTGAGGGACCTATATATACCCATGCATGTGACCTAGAGCTTCCTCTAGGTCGGAACACCTGCCCACTAGGTCGGAACACCCACCCACTTCTCCCTACTCTTAGGGCTTGTCACGCTTGACCTTGCTATGTTGTCGTGTGTCATCTATCGTTGGGACAGGGGCACAGCAGGAATTTCCCCACTTGGCTGATTGGCTGTTGCCATTTGGGTTTTGCCTGCCACATAGCAAATCATCACAACTTGTAAGGTTGCGGATAGGCACTGGTTCAGGTGATAGGGATGGGAGAACGCTCTCGCCATCCCTATGTGAAGGGTTTTCCGTTAAAGGAATCCAGAGACTCGATAGTTTGGTCAACCCCTGAGAGTGGGTTGTGCCTGTGCCTGAGTCCGGGGGCAGGGACATTTGGGGGGCGGAGTTAGTCTGTGCCCAGATTTCCCCTTGTCCAGGTGTTCACCCTTGGCTGACCTATGCTGGTACCCTGGGTCAGCACTACCTGCATGGCAGGGCACTAGTCAAACCAGAGCCTATGCAATCAGTCACTTTCTGTAATGAATAAAGTTGTGGCCTAAATTCTGCCAAAAACCCAAAATTTGAGTCAAGTGTGAATTTATTTAGGGAGGAGGTCTCTGGGTCTGAACATGCAAATGTGTGTTACATGTGCAATATAATATAAAAGCATATAATAATGAACATAACACTACTTGTAAAAAGCTACACTTGTTTGTATTTTTATTAATTATTGTTATATGTCATTTATTAAATTTGCTCTACATCTGGTTTGCAACAGTACTGGTAAAAAGCGAAGTTGTTTTTCATTGAGAGCCAGGAATGAGGCAGGAAATTTTTGAGGGTATGTGTGGGATACAGTATGAGCAGATAAGCTCAACAATGAGCTTCTACCCCTGCTCTCCTCAAAATGGAGTATATGGTAAATGTCCAAAGGCCTTTCCTTTTCCTTTCAACCCTGACAGCCAGGTTGATGAAAATGACTCTCCCACCTTTCAAAGATTCCTGTCCCTTATCTCTCCCTTACTCACCCCTCCGCCCCTTTGCATAACAGCATGGAGACAGTGAGGTACACAGACAGTAAGCTCTTGCTTAACCTGTGTCTCAGGATATAAGGAAATAGAAAATATGAAAACACTGGAGCGGAAAGATGACGATCTCTGATTTGGGTTTCTTCCTCAGTTGCAAAAATCTCACTCAGGAATGTATGGTGTCAACATTTATTCTTGCCCTATTAAGAGGGCAAGTGTGGAGGATATGTATTTGCAGTAAAATTCAAGCCTCCAGAGCAAAGGCCAATGACTGGAAACAGGAACAATTAAATAAATAAATAAATAAATAAATAAAAGATAAATAAGACCATGGTATTTTTTGAAGGTTGCATCAGGCAGTAAATAAGCAAAGTTCATTCATTTCTCTCTCACACTCACATGTACATGCACCATCATGAAGTCCTCCCTACGGCAACTCAGAAAATATTTCATACCAATAAAGCTTGCACCCTACAAATCAAATTGTCAGCATCTTAGGCATACACTGTACAATTGGGAAGACAAAAGCTGGCTTTGTCTTGGAATAAGCGGATGCCCTTTTCACTGTTGACACGCCCGGTACACGCAGGAAGGAAGGGTGACCTCAACATGACCAGAAAAAGGATCACCATATTTTTCTAGCCTCCTGGAAAGAATAAAAATTGCTCCTTCACATTTCCCCACTCCTTCCTCAGCCAATTAATACATTATCTACCGGCAACAGAAGGGCTAAGTCTGTTAGTGGGTAGGCACTTTCCTAAATCTAGTGGAGTTTTTTTGTGGGGGGTGGTGGTGGTAGATCCATCGTTTCTATTGCTTAAGGCACAATAAGCTGTTGGCATTCACTTTGGACGGGGTAGAATACTGGTTTAATTACCCAAAGGCCAATGTGAGGTACATGAAGGGCAACTGCAGGGGTGGCTTTATAGTTAGATAGCGGGTGGCACTGTGGCCTCTTGGGCTTGCAGATCGGAAGGTTGGTGGTTCAAATCCCCATGATGGAGTGAGCTCCCGTTGCTCTGTCCCAGCTCCTGCCAACTTAGCAGTTCGAAAGGATGCCAGTGCAAGTAGATAAATAGGTACCACTGCAGTGGGAAGGTAAACAGCATTTCCGTGCGCTCCTGTTTCTGTCACGGGTTTCCGTTGCATCAGAAGTGGTTTAGTCCTGCTGGCCTCATGACCTGGAAATCTGTCTGTGGACAAACGCTGGCTTCCTCAGCCTGGAAGCGAGTTGAGTGCCACAACTCCATAGTCGCCTTTGACTAGACTTAATCATCCAGAAGTCCTTTACCTTTTCCTAGATATATGTACTGGGCAACTGACCAGGGTACCATACTTTAGAGCGCCACAAAATATTGCACAAAATCCTGTCTATCTCCTTTATAGTCAGTCTCCATCAGCCTTGCCTTTAACTCAGTGGCACTGTAGGTAAGCAAGTCCTTCCCTACAAAAAGAACAGGCGGCTGGTGCCCCCCTCCCTTTTAAGCCAGATCCATCCATGCCAGTAGTACCCTAGTTCATTGGCCAGGAGCTGTCCCAGCATCCTTTTTCTGCAAAGGCCTAATTGTTCACTTCACTCAGGACATAGCAGGGTGGCAGCAGCCAATTCGTTTCAGTAAGGGGAAGGGGGAAGAAGGAGGAGGAGGATATGGCACCAGAAGGTAACACAGGGTTCTTCTAAGCTTGGCAACAAAGTGCTGGCATAAATCATTAATACAGCAAGTGGTTCATATGTTCAAGGCCACATACTGAATTAAAAATAAAAGTACTAATAAGGTTAAGTAAGCTTTCCCCCAGACGTTTCCACATTTTAAAGGGGTAAACGGACCCCTGACCATTAGGTCCAGTTGTGGACGACTCTGGGGTTGCAGCGCTCATTTCGCTTTATTGGCTGAGGGAGCCGGCGTACAGCTTCTGGGTCATGCTGCAGGTAAATTTTAAACTCTGCTAACTAGATGTTAAACTCACACAAGTGAGTAAGAGGAAAGGATAATTAATAAATTAATAAATACTATCCTAAAGTTCTGGTTAGTAAAGCTTTTGAATTACAGTAGTACCTCAGGTTAAGTACTTAATTTGGTCCGGAGGTCCGTACTTAACCTGAAACTGTTCTTAACCTGAAGCACCACTTTAGCTAATGGGGTCTCCTGCTGCCGCTGTGCGGCTGCCGCACGATTTCTGTTCTCATCCTGAAGCAAAGTTCTTAACCTGAAGCATTATTTCTGAGTTAGCGGAGTCTGTAACCTGAAGCATATGTAACCTGAAGCGTATGTAACCCGAGGTACCACTGTATATTTATGGGTCTGGACAATTTTTATTCCAAGGGGAGTCAGTTTTTATGCATCCTATGGTTTCAAGCTGCACAATATTAATACAGTGGTACCTCGGGTTACATACGCTTCAGGTTACACACTCCACTAACCCAGAACGGACCTCTGGAATGAATTAAGTACTTAGCCCGAGGTACCACTGTATCTGTAATACTAGTCACTCTTTTGTGTACTTATCAGTGAAAGAAGGAAAAAATACAGGAGGTCAGCATCAGGGGATCTGGTTAAAACAATGCCCACTGATGACACCAGTGTTGACATATTCCCCACTGATTCGATTTCCGCATTTGGTGGTGTTGAGCATCAGGAAAATCCAGAGCTGAGAGGAGAAGCTCCATGACAGTTGGAAACGTCATTCAACACTGCAAAATTAACGGGGTACAACAAGCTCAGATCATCAGTTGTTGAACTGAATATCTGCTTACGGGTAGAGGTTTCCCACCAGCACCATGTAAATTAACTTGACCAAAGAAAATTCCAGCCTGCAATTCTATACACTCTTGCTTGAGAGTAAATCCTATGGGATATAGTAGGACTTAGGTAAAGGGACCCCTGACCATTAGGTCCAGTCCTGACCGACTCTGGGGTTGCGGCACTCATCTTGCTTTATTGGCCGAGGGAGCCAGCGTACAGCTTCCGGGTCATGTGGCCAGCATGACTAAGCTGCTTCTGGAAAACCAGAGCATCGCACGGAAATGCCGCTTACCTTCCCGCCAGAGCGGTACCTATTTATCTACTTGCAGTTTGATGTGCTTTTGAACTCCTAGGTTGCAGGGACCGAGCAATGGGAGCTCACCCCGTTGCAGGGATTCGAACCGCTGACCTTCAGAGTCCTAGGCTCTGTGGTTTAACCCACAGCGCCACCCGCGTCCCAATATAGTAGGACTTACTTCTGAGTAAATATTCATAAGATAGTACCATTTCCTCTCTCTTTTACTCCTTGTGTGTAGAGCAGTCGATTTTTAAGGGAGGGTTGTCATGTGACAGGATTTCTGCCCTGCACTGGCTATTTACTATTGCTGCAAATGCAGTAGAAAAAAGAGAGGTTACATTGCTCACCCAGGTGCCAAATTTAAGCAAATTGTGCAGTTTAAAGAAAAGGATGGATTCATATCTGATGTAAAATCTTTGAGGAAGACATTGATTAAACAGAGCTGATGACTAAGATCAAGAACATTTTTAGGTTATATAATCAATTACAAGAAAAATGCACAGCTTTGGCTACCCTTCAATTTATTCATGAGCATGATGTTTAAGATATTTACCCCCAATTTATCTGCAGTACTTAACATTATTCTCTCTTTAACTGTTGCATTTGGTAAGAGGTCCTTTTCAAAGTTGAAATAAATTAAATAATTGTGTGTGTATTTCTATGTGTCACAAGAATGCCAGGGTTACTGACCCTCCAAGTGTCGCTATTTTCCAGGGACACCCCTGATTTAGAGAAGCTGTCTGAGGTATGGGTATGGGATTAACCACACCTTCCCCCCACAAGGCAATCCTGTATAGGGAAGTTTTTTATGTTTATTGTTTAATGATGTTTTTATATATGTTGGCAGCTGCCCAGAGTGGCTGGAGCAACCCAGTAAGATGTGTGAGGTATAAATAGTAAAATTATTGTTATGGAATGGGACATCCCTATTTCCATCAGAGAAATGTTGGAGGATATGGGGTTAGACTGGTTTCAGTTGAACATAAAAGTGGCATTGGTTTGGCTTCCAAGAAGGCTTTAAAAAAGTGCATTTCATTAAACACGGTACTAGAGAATGACTCATAAAATTAATCCCTGTACCATTATTTATCAAGGGACTGGCTATCACCAATTTGCCCTATATCCCTCCTTCTATGATATCATACCATATGCCTTCCACACAGGGCTGGCGGCTGTTTCTGTTTACATGTGAGGATCACCTACAGAGATAATGATATGCTCCTTTTATTTATATTCATGTATTTACAGTGTAGTGTTGAAATAATGTAATATTCTCTGCTCCATGTTTAATTAAAAAAATAAGAGCCCCCAAATTACCCTCTTGTCCAGGGCTCCTAAAATCCCAGGATTGCCACTGGTGGCTAATGTGGGTTCACTTGCATTACCAGTGTTATTGCAATAACCCAGAACCTCAAACATTTCCATTGTCATTCAGACAGTCCTGGGATCTTGAAGATGGCAGAAAGCATTAGGGGGGATAGCATCAGGCCCAGGAACCATACGCAGCCTTATATGTTTCTTCGTTCACCCTACTGAGGACACACACTCCAGTCCACACACCCCATCTATTCCGTGCCCTCCCCTGGTGATTTTACCTGGCTAGAATGTGTCCTTCAAGCTGTGATAATAACTCTTGCTTCTCTGGATGGAAGATGGAGAGTGTTGTGCATCTGACTTAGGGATGGAGGAGAAATGCAATTCTCATTTAAATACAAACTTACCTAACAATTTTGTGCCCTTTCATGATACCCCAAATCTGCTGCCTGAGGCAGCCACTTGTTTGTTGTACATCCTTCAGCATGGTTGCCTCAGAAAGCACCACGGGGTGACTCCTGAAACGTGCTACTATAGCAGTAAACTTACCACGTTACAGGGTGGGCAGTAGCAGGCTCAAGTGGCAGGGAAAGGGCTCATTAGGTAGAAACCTCCTTGCCCTCCCCTCCTCCTCATTCTGTCAACAGAGGAGCTCAGGATGAAATACTCCATGGGTGTTTCAGTCCAGGGGCGCCGACTTATAAAAAATATTGGGGGGGGCCATACCGACTTATAAAAAATATTGGGGGGGCCCAAGACCTCCAAACCGCTGCTGCTGGGGGAACGAAAGGGGCAAGCCCCGGGCTGCCCCGACCTTAAGTGAACCTGTGAGGGCCCACCCTTTGCGGCAGCCGATTGGCTGCCGCCGTGGGCGGTGAATATTAATGAGCTAGGGGGAATCCCCGCTTCTCGCTGGGCTGACGCCAGCCCCGCGAGATTGTTGATGGGTCGAGAGCCCGCAACCCCACCCCCTCTCTAGATCGGGAGTGGCTTTGTTTTAACTCATTACTGAATGTATTTTAAAAGGTAACTATCGTCAAACAAGGAAAATAAAAAATACCAACATAATTTTGTGATTTTACAAAGCATAATATAACTAATAATTTTCTTAAATTATTGGGGGGCAGAGCCCCCCAAACGAATTTTTGAGGGGGCTCGGGCCCCCTCAGGCCCCCTGAAGTCGGCGCCTATGTTTCAGTCTACCTAATGATAGGACCAGCTCTGTGCCCCATCAAGGGCATGGCAACAATGTGTGTCTCCTAGGATCAGAGATAGCATACCACTGAATGACAGCTGCTGTGGAATATTACTGGAAGAGGGGTATTGTGCTCACGTCCACTCTCCTCCAGCTCCAGGGGGATCTAGTTGGCCACTGTGCTGAACAGGATGGTAGTCTGGATAGGTCTTTGGTCTGCTCCAGTAGGGAACTTCCAATGACCCACTGAAAGACCTCTGTTTTGAAATCTTGCTAGTCAGGACAAACAAATGCTGGAGAAAGTAGTAGGTTAAACTGCTATGGTTGTTTTCTGTTATGTCATATATAAAATGTTTCTATATTTAATACAAAAGGGGTCACTTGGAAGGTTGCTGCATGATGGCAAAAGGGTGGGAGGGGGAGTGAGAAGACGAACATTAGAAGCTTTCCTACAAAGTTTTAATATTTCACTACAGTATCCCATTAAGCAAACAGTCCCCCCCCCATTGACATCTAGTAAATTTTGCTAACATTAACATTACATGTCTACCACTTATTTAATTTTTCATTGTGTTATGCTGACAGTTACAAGGCCATGGAAACCCCATAGGGTGTGAGGAAAAAGAGAGTGAGAAAGAGCACACAAAACAAACATATTCATGCAACTGACAGGATCATATATAAGCATATAAAGCTTTAATTTTTCAAATGCATGTAGAAGAGAGATGATTTTTCTGTATCATTTAGGACAAAGCTCTAAATGTATGTTTCTAGAGATCTAACAGGAGTGTTATTGCCTGAGGTTGCATTCCATCAAAACGGAGAGTCAAAGGATAAGACAGTCTTCAAAATTAATTAGATTTGCAGTTAGCCTTTGGTCCATTCTAAATAGCCCATTTTCCATCTTTCTATAGAACAGACAAAGACAATGAGAAGATCCTGAGGCAAAATCCATCCCCCCAAGTATTCCTAGCTGGCTCCTTGATTTTACAGACACCCCACACACCTCAACAAGTTTCTCTCAGATGCTCATTCCTACACACAAGCTGCAGGGAAATGGTTATGAAGGGATGAGAGCTCTGCTCAAGATTTTGTTGCTGTTTGGGCTTGGAAGGAAATGGTTAATGAGGAATGCAGGGAAGCACAGGAAGCTGCTTTATCCTGAGTCAGACCATTGGTCCATTTAGCTCAGTACTGTCTGCACTGATTGGTCGTGGCTCTCCAGGAAAAGAAAGGAGTCTCTTCTGGAGATGCCATTGGGAGCTGAACCCAGGGCGTTCTGCATGCAAAGGAGATGCTCTACCACTGAGCTATGTTCCTTCCCCAAATACTTAGACCATTTGGGTGTGTCTGTTGGAAATGTGGTGTTGAATGCCATCCCGATCTCTCAGCAGTGTGAGATTCCAGGGGTTCCATTCGCTTACTCTGGGTTCATGTTTCCTTGGGAATGAAGCACAGCAGAGACCATGGTGTCTTTATGATATATGGTTACATACATACAACCTGAGCCTATGATGGAGGGGTTCACAGCATTAACACCACCAAAGACTCTTGTTTCTCCCATAGCTGCATCCTTGGATTCCAACAGAAATCAGGCATGGCCTGCTCCCTTCCTTCCAGCTTCCAGTTTCTAGCTGTCTCTCACATAGCTCAGCTCTGGCCTTTGTCTTTTCTAACTATCAGTGATTTGAGGGAGAGGGGGCACCTATTTGTCACTTCTTTGTCACCTTAACGATCCATATTTAGAAGGTCATTATCAAGAAGTTTGTCTTGCTATTCCAACAATTTGAATCCTTCCTTTGATTTTAACACTGGCTGCATCCAGGAATACATCCTATTCCCCCTCATTAAGAGTGGCCCCCTCAGATGCTTAATTGGGGGAGGGGGCAAAGATCTCACGGGCCCTGAGAGTTGGTTCCTATGCCAGAAGGTAGGAATTGAAGCAATTGATTCAAGTTACAAGAAAGGAGAGTCCGACTAAAAGTCAGGAGGAAAATTTCGGATAATTAGTGCTCACCATTGGGGCATGGCGGAATCTCCTTTCTTGGAGGTTTTTAAGCAGAGATTGGATGGCAAACTGTCATGTATGCTTTAGCTGAAATTCCTGCATTGCAGGGGGCTGAATTAGACAACCATCTGGATCCCTTCCAACTCTACAATTCTGTGATTCTATGATCACCAGTGGTCCATGCAATTTATCTAGGTGGTCCATCACATGTCCACATTCATTATCCATATGGATTTTAAAGTGTATTTTAAATGCTTTTTTATCTATTACATTGTATTTAATTGTATTACAGTTTGAATTTTAATGAATGCAAATTGTAATAAAATAAAATGCAATATAAAAAATGCAAGAAGCAATTAAAATACAATTAAAAATCATACAGCATCCAACACAACAAATCACAATGTCTGCAACAGGAACAGAAAAATCATTAAGTGGGTTGCCAAGTCCATCAGCAATTTTTGAGTGGTCTGTGGTTTTGTTTATAAAAAGTTTGGAAACTACTGTCCTAAAGCATGTGGCTTCACCTCTACAAATTCTATTTGCATTCTGTTTATTTATAAAAAGTATTTTCGTACACCTCCAGAAAATAACTCCTAAGGGCCATGGGGGCTTGGGCTCCCACAATAAAATATTTGAGGGGTTCGGACCCCTGCAAATTTGATGGGAATTGGCATTCAAATAATGTGTGTGCCCTGTGATCGATTATGCAGGGTGGGGCTTACCTGGGCCCCCGCAATATTTCATTCAAGTTGGGAGCCCTAGGTGGTGCATGACAGGAAATGCCATAAAGCAATACTAAATCACTAAAATGTCTTGCTCATCTTAAAAAATAAAATCATAAACAAAAACTGAATAGGCTTGCCACATTTTATTGCAAACCTATCACATTTGAATTATCTAAACCAATATGAAAATAGAAACATAGCCTTCTTTCAAAATGTATACTCCTATGAATTCTGTGATTCAGTTGTGTTGGACTCTGTTTCAATCCAATGGAAATATCAGGGTTGTTTTCCGAGGCCTAATAAAGTTTTCAGGGGTATTTCCTTCCTAATGTAGAAAAAAGAAGAAGCTTGTGAACAGCTTTTGTGTTGATAGCTTGCAATTGGTGTTGGCTTTTTCCAAGCCTTTGTCATACATTATGTTCTAAATTTGTCTAATGTTTGCTGTAGCCAAAGGAATGGGCAAAGTGATAAACAAGACTCACATTTTCTGTCACTCACCCTAATTGTCTTATGCTTGAAAGGCACCCAGGTCATTGCTATGCACAAATGCAAGGAAAATGCCATCTTTCATAACATGGTTCTGATATACATTTCAATTATCTTCCTTTTAGTAAAAAGCAGGCATGGCACAAATTGTGTATGATGATTATGTCCTTTTGCCCAGTTACAGCTTCTTATGCCATCAATGCTTGGAAGATTTTGAGCGACTGTCACTGCGTACATAAATAAGCATTTGAAACAGTTCTGCTTTGATGCATTTTCAAAGCAGCTTCTTACTGTACACCAAAGAAATTCACTTTCTGAAAACTAATATTGGAAGAACTACTTGGTGCACCATCTTAACTGGAGAGCCACTGTGCTAGTTCTACAAAGTATTGATATCTGCACAAATGAGAAAAATTATCCCCATTGTAAACCGAGCTCAGTTCAGCCTTTTTCTCCAAGAAGGTGTGAAAGACAGCATTGAAGGAATTTGGAAGCCACAAAATAGATGCCATTTTCTTAAGGAAACCATTTAAACCAGGAGTGAGGAAACTTTTCCAGTCTGAGGGCCGCATTCTGTAACGGATAACCTTTTGGGGGCCACATGCCAGTGCTAGGCCAGATCAGAGGCAAATGGTGGAAGGGTGATTGCGGAGGTGTTAAACAATTCATGGGGCAGAGTTACTATTGAGTGCAGGGTAGTTGAGCGGTATCTCTTAGGGCTGTGCACAAATCCCCAGACCAAATTGTCCAATTTTGGTCACCTTGGGATTTGTCTGGATTGAATTGAATTGTGTCCACCCAGAATTATCTGGGATGGTTAAAACTTGGAAACCAGTCTCACACCAAGCAGCAGGCGGAGCCGCAATTAACTATCATATGTCTCCTTTCTACCCCACATGATTAATGAAAAGTTCCTGTTTGCATTTCCCCAGCCAGCCACCATGGGCACAACATTATTGCAGGCTCCAAAGAGGCAACCAACATCTCTGTCTCAGTGCCAAAGCATCCAGGGGTGTAGGAAGGGGGGTGCGGGGAATGCGGTCTGCCCCGGGTGTCATCCTTGAAGGGGTTGACAAAATAGCACACCAGGGGGGACAGCACTTACCACGGGGCCGGGCCTGCAGTGCACGTGAGCTACACATCAATCTGATACGCCTTTCCCCTTCCACACAGTAAGTATTTTTCCCCTTGGGAAAGTGTGTGGGTGTGGATGTGAACTTCCACAGAGAGCAGAGGAGTAGAGGATGCTGGGATGAAGAGCTGCCTAACAGATTTTTGTTTCACTCAGATTGAATGAGTTTGGACAAGAGACATGGTGGCTCAGGGGCCCGCACTGCCCAAAATGACAGCGTGGTGTCATTGGAGAAATCTGTCAATTTCGAATTATCTTAGGATCTCATTATCCCAATCCTAAATTCAGTTCTCTGCATGTCCACATCTCCATATCACACTTTTTTTTAAAGTCATCATGAAAGTTCAGCAGAATTTTAGCGTGGATTTATCCTAATACATACATTTTTGTGTATAATGTTCTCTAACATGCACATTACTGCAAAACAATTTCACCTTGTTTAGTGCAGTTTTACAAAGTATTTTCACCAACATATGCATTTTATGCTAACTTTAACCTGTTATGGGTGTGTGGGTTTTTTTTACACATTACGTGGATGGAGAACTGCCATGCAAAATGTTGAAGAATTGCTGTGTTTCAATTTATGTATCCTTCTGGAAATGAAATTTCTTGCCTTTAAATGCAAGCCTAATTGAATTTCTACCCAATCCCTAGATGGGACTTCGAGTCCAACAATATTTCAGCACTACCAGTTCCACATCCATTTTTTGAACTCCCCAGAGAAACTGACATATGGGGAAAAAATGATTCTACATTGTCATTTGGATTTTTTTCCAGCTTTTTTCTTTTTGGTCTTGTCAAGGGGAAAGTTTCAAAATAAGCTGCAAAGGTTAAGGTCTGGAAATGGCAGATAATAGCAAAAGGTAAAGTTAAGACATACAGTCTTGAATTCTGCAGCAGGTCAAGGCTAAGACATATATTAAATACATATTTGCAGAAAGAACCGGTTTATTATTTGATGAAGCCAGCTGTATGTATGGAAACCTGTGAGAATTCACATGAAATCTCCTTAACCAGATGCTACCTGAAATACAAAGCCTAAAACTGAGTTGGTTTTCTACAGCACTCTTAATCTGGCATTCATTGCTCTGCTGCTTTGAAGGAAGCCATCCTGTTTTGATCCATTCTTTGAACCGCAAGATGAGCAGGGGTGAAAATGTTGGTACCAATTTTGGTCAGAAGGAATCCTTGTGTGCACACTCGGCTGCATCTAGACTGTGTCATTGATGGCTTTGCCATGGGGTCCTGGAAGCTGGACCTTCCACATCTACCAGAGCCCACACACTTTGTACTAATTCAGAGCATCAGCTGGCCGACAAACCGATTTCCTTTCCCTCCATTATATTAGGGTTAAGAACAGCAACCCATTAACTTGATTCATTCAGCTTCCCTTGACGGCTTAGTGATGGAGGAGGCTGTTTGCAGGAAGTTCTCTTCCCCCGCCCCCTCTGCCCTATTATAAATTGAATGGGAAATATTGTTCATTGAGGCACTCAGCGAGTGACTGAGCAAAGAACAGCAGTTGCTTATGGCTGAAGGGTGTTAGTAACAAGTGCTGACAGCGGAAGATCTGAAAGCCCACTCAACATATTTCATGCTATTTTCTCTCATTTGGGACAATAATGAGATGATAACTTGATGCTGGAGTATCTCCTCCCCACACACACTCAGAAGTGGGAGCCGTGATACATGTTTTTTCCTTGATCACTAGGTCATAATTACTGCTAAGGACCAAAAAAAACTACTGTGATATCCATGCTGCTAATGCATTTGTTTTCATTTTCCTCCCAGGGATGTATATTTTTGCTCCAAAAATAACAGCAAAGAATAACTCACACATAGAACGAACAGCTCGGGTCTCCTGGCATTAAATACATTTCAAAGAGCCATTCCATACCTCATTTTCTCATAGCCATTGGCACATATCATTATTTAACAGAATGGTGTATAAATAGAATGATTGTCTAGGAACACTGTCAGAGAGAAGGAAGGGTTGCTGTGTTGTTGCTGTTTTTATGTGTTTGTCAAATGCATAAATTGAAGAAGCTAGTGACTATACAAGGAACCAGCTTGTGGGGAAAGTGATTTTGCATGGTACCACAGGCTTTTATTGTTGGGACTTACTTAGGGAGCTGCTATCAGGCTATCGGTCCATCTACCTCAGTATTGCCCACACTGACTGGCAGCAGTTCTGCAGTGTTTCAGGCCAAAACCTTTCCCGGCCCAACCAGGAGATGCCAGGGATTGAACCTGCATGCAAAGGAGGTGTTTGACCATTGAGCTATGATCCTTCACCCCCAAATAAAATGAGGTTCCTAGCCCACATGGTTCTGAACTAAGGGCTGATTTTAAAAGCACACTACCTAACATTGCATCAGACTGCTGGGCTCAGGATTGCTGACACTGACCTACACAGTGGTTTTCCAAAGTTCCAGGCAGGTTCTTTCCCCCCAGCCTTACCCAGAGATGCTGGGGATTGAAACTGGGGCCTTCTGCATGCAAGGGCAGATGCTCTACCACTCAGCTTCCTTTCCACATCTTTCTTCCCTCTTCTAACCTGTCAGAGGACATCATAGATCTGATGCATATTTCTGATTTTGTGCAATGAGCAAGAGGTTGGAGGAGATGGTCTACAAGACTTCCTCCGGTTATGATTCTCTGCTTATATTGCTTTTCTAAGTTCAGTTCAGTTTTTTGTGTTTTAGCAAACAGCCATAACATGCATGACAACAATACTGCTACTAATAGTGGTTTACATTTCTACTCCCACTCGCTGGATCATCACCTTGTCGTGGTGAGTGGGCTTGCATGTTCCTATGACCCTTGTGAGCAAAGCTGTCGGGAATCTCGTACTCCCAGCAGGGTAACCCAAGGCGGTAAGATCAAAGAGAAGGAGCCAGACAAAGAATGATCCAAGAAGTCCTCAATGGCAGAACAGGTGGATGATAACAATCAGTATGTTACAATGGCTGTGAAGGCAGATGAAGGCTGCAGCAGATAGGAATCTACTGGTTGTCGTGACTACTTCATGCCATCAGAACAGAGCCCTACTACGAAGACTGTGCGTTGGTCAGTGTGCACTGATCTGCACGCATAAAACAAATTCACGCACAAGCGTCTTCCAAAAAAAACATTTCTACTCCCCAAATTTTATAGGATAAATCATTTCCCATACCCCCATTTAATTTTGTTACACAAATTTGTAGAGCCTTAGTAAGAAATTTTGATGTTCTACATGTCAGCATCGCCCTTGAGCCAGTGTACCAACTGGACTCATGCACTACAGCCCCGACTGGGCTAGGCGAGCTGGGTAGCACTGCCGGAGACCTCCTTTCCCGCAGGAACTGGTCACAGTGCTGTGGACTCACAGCTTGGAGCTGAGAGCACCGGATTCACTGTCTCAATAATGCAGTCGTTGCGCAGCAGCGTTTTGCAGAGTCTTGCAGAGTATAAACCACTCGGAGAGCAGCTCTGTAAAGTATCTTCTTTTATTCTATAACTACAGCTATAATACAAACTATATACAGAGCTAAATATTCTGAGCATACATCAATGCTACTCTGAGTGCCTGCAGCTGCTCTTAGCAGCAATACTATCTCTTACACTCACTCTCCGACACACTGACTGCCTGACTGACTCTCTCACACACAGACTCACTCACTTGACTAATTAAGTAGAGAGCAGTACATTGCTCCTCCTCTCTGTAGAGTCAGCAGAGACCTCAGGAGATGATCAGGAGATTCTTGGGTATGGGAGGGGTGAAATCTCCTCACTACATATAAAGGATATATATACTTCTCTCGTCAGACAACAGAAAACAGGTATTTGCAAGAGATGGCCTTCTCTTCTGTGATCTTAACAATGGGTGGATGTAGTTGTTTCTAAGATTATTATAAAAAGGGCATTCAAGGAGTGCATGAGCTGGGTCTTCCATTGACACAGAGTTGCAGCTGCAAGCTCTCTCCTTCTTAGGAACTCCTGTATGTTGGCCCATCCAATCTGCAGCTAATGGAAGGACGGCTTTTCAAAGTGTTAGGGGAAATGTAACCAATATGGTGCCCTCCAGATGTTGTTAAACTACAACTCCCATCAGCCTCAGCCAGCATGGCCAATTGTCAGGGATTATAGAATTTGCAGTCAAAATGGAAGGGCATCACATTGGCTACCACTGTGCTAGGGGCATGTCATGTGCCATTTTTAGTAATCAATAAGGACATTTTTTTTTTGAGAGAGAGAGAGAGAGAGAGAACACTTTTCGTAAAGGCCTTGTAAGGCTATCAGTCAATTTTGCACCTTTTGAGAGCCCTCTTCTCAACCTCCCAAAGTGTTATTTTTCAAGATCCAGTGCCAGCATTTAAATTCCCACTTATAGGCTGATCCATTGATTTATTTTTTACAAGTTACCTGTTACAATTAGATGGATGAACTAATTAATAAAAAGGGAATGAAAGAGGGATTTCACAGGAAATGACAACTTTGAATTTCACTCAGGGATTTTGGCAATTAATCTTAACTCCATAATTATAACAAGTGCTTCTGTTAATCTGGACTTAATATTTTTTTTTAAAAAATGATTTTCACTCTCTTCCCCTCTCCCTCCCTTCCAATAAAGCATCATCAGAAAACTCAGGTTCACTTAATTTTAATTTAATCCTCCTCAAAGATCCATCCCCCCCACCAAAATCTTCCATAATACCTTTAAAAATAATACTTTATTCTCCTGTGCTCACATAATGATGGGTTTCTAGCTCGCATGGTTAATGCAGAGAGTCAGGACAAAATATATCCCTTTTTTTGTTTTTTAAGCGGGGAGAGTTTAAATATTCTGGGAATCAATACACACACTTCCTAGAGTGGTTTAACAATCAATCCCTCTTCCCAGGGAACTCTGAGAATTGTAGTTCTGGGAGGGGAATGTGGTCTCCTAACAACTCTCAGCAAACTTAACATACTGCAGCTCATAGCATTCTTTAGTCATGACTGTTTGAAGTTGTATCATAGTGTTAATGTGGCCTTGGTATCTGTATAACTTTGTGTGGTAAGTTGCATATGGATTCCTTTAAGAATGGATAAAACTTACTTCTTGTTCAGGGAAGGCTGGTTACTCAGATCCAGAGCAAATGTTACAGATAGGTAGCCGTGTTGGTCTGCCATAGTCAAAACAAAAAAAAATTCCTTCCAGTAGCACCTTAAAGACCAACTAAGTTAGTTCTTGGTATGGGCTTTCGTGTGCATGCACACTTCTTCAGATACACAGAGCAAATGGTTTGCATGCAAAAGATATCAGGTTCAATCTCTGTGTCAGCAGTGTTGACGTGCATAAGCTTATCACAACAGCCCACAGGACCACATCCCCAAGGAGAGACTGAAAATGTGAGCAGATGTGCTGACCCATTGCCCTGCCCACACAAAAGAGAAGCAGTTCACAGTGTAATAACCAATAATTAGGGTCAACAAGCAGGTAGAAAAAAGGAAAGTGGCCTAATTCTCTGGCTTCTTCCTGTGCTAATACATGCACCCAATATCACAAGTTCAAAAACCTCGTTATCACCTCATTCTCTTGCCCCTGGGAAGAAGGGTCTTTCAATTACTCTGGTTCTCTGGCAGATGATGTCATAGCTTCTAGTCCTAGAGCTGCATTCTCCCATGTTGCCCTTGCACCCCACCACCAATCTCTGGATAAAAAGGCTTTCAGGTAGAAGAGCTAGGAAAGTCATTGCCAATCAGAGCAGATAATACTGAATATGATAAGACAGTGTCCTGGTTTATCTAGGGATTAAATAAAAAACCCCACCTAATTAAACATTATCCCTTTTCACTGTTGGTTCTGTGGTCCCCAAGGAAACCCAGGGTGGGGACAGGGCTATGCACAGACCTATTGCAATATCTGATAGTAGTGAGGGAATTCCTGGTGATCTCACTTGTCAGAAGTTGCAAAGCATTTCAGAATTTGGAAACTCTCGTACAATCCAATTAATCGTGTTGCCGCATTTTCCAATTTCCCACATATTTATTGAGTAGGGAATGCATATGCAAACACACACACCACTTTTCATTTCTCTTAATTGAATGTTTGCTAGAGAGTCCTTACAACTGTAATCAATTTTCAAATAGATTAGAGTCCCATATTAATTTCAGCAAATAGTTTACTCTATAACAATTTGGAGAAACCTGCCTTGATTGTGTGATTATTAACACAGAAGTTAGGCAGTTTCATCAAGTTAAATGGTATTTGATATGTAAACCACCTACTCAGCATTACAGAGGACAGTTCTCTCTCTGGAACAAAAAAGAGAGAGACCATGATGCACAGTGATAATGCAAGATGCCAGTCTTAAAATGATGATTCTCCCAAGTCTTCAAGAAATAAAATGGTTATTGTGGTCACTCCACACTATGGTTACAGTCATACCTCGGGTTACAGATGTTTCAAGTTGCACGTTTTTGGGTTATGGATGCACTGAAACCCGGAAGTACCGGAACAAGTTACTTCTGGGTTTCGGTGCTTGTGCATGTGCCAAACCGCTAAATCGCACTTTGCGCATGCGAAAACGCCGAATTGCAACCTGCACATGTGCAGACATGGCGCTGCGGGTTGCGGATGCTGCGGGTTGTGAACGTGCCTCCCACACGGATCACATTTGCAACCTGAGCATCCGCTGTATTAGAACCCTGTGCAAAAGATTAGAGCGTGGGCCAAAGGAAGCAACAATTCTTGGAAATATAAAAGCCAGCAGTTATTTGCATTGTCCTCCAGCACTAAACGGAACTCATTGGTCCTTTTGAAGACCAGGTTTTAAAAAGGGATAATTAAATGGAATTTTACAGAAGGCAGAAGAAAAGAAAAGAGAGGGCAGTTGGGGAAAAGGTTGCTAGTAGAAGACATGGTAAAATACCCTATGACCATAAAATAGTGAATCAGGAAACTCTTTGCAAAGGGAGCAATGTTGCAACAAGCCTGAGGGCGCAAGTTAGTGATAATAAAACTCAGGCAAAAATATACTAGTTGTATAACATGTGTATGAGTGTGTGTGTGCATTTGTGTAAAACAGGCAACTAGCAAGGTTGCATGAATTAAATCAAACATTTTATTTTACTTATTTATGGAATTTCTTGACCACCCTTTATGCAACCGCAGTCACAGGGCGGTTTCCAAAACAATATAGTCAGTGATTATTATTTTTTTAAAAAATGTGTATCTTTCAAACAAAACATTAACCTAGTAAACAGCAAGGCAATCAACAACTACTAGATACGTTATAACTAGTGATGGGGAAGAAAGTATTTTTGCATTTAAAAGCAATCCCACCTAATTTACGCAGTCCAAAACAATCTGAGAATCAAAACACAGCAATCTTTGAAAATCCACACTTTGCTGAATTTTGCAATGAACTTCTTCAGCCAAGTAATGTGACCTTAAATGCATATATCAGGGTAAAGTGTCAATAAAATGCACATACAGTGGTACCTTGGGTTAAGTACTTAATTCGTTCCGGAGGTCTGTTCTTAACCTGAAACTGTTCTTAACCTGAAGCACCACTTTAGCTAATAGGGCCTCCTGCTGCTGCTGTGCCACCGGAGCACAATTGCTGTTCTTATCCTGAAGCAAAGTTCTTAACCTTAAGCACTATTTCTGGGTTAGCGGAATGTGTAATCTGAAGCATATGTAACCCGAGGTACCACTGTATTGGTGAAAATAATGTAGAAAAATTGGGGGGAAATGCTTTTCAAAAATGTTGTCCTAGACAAAATAGCATACAAAAGTGCTTATATTAGGACAAATTATCACTAAAACACTGGTGAATTTTTGTGATTTTTTATTTTTATTTTTTTGGTGGGGAGGTTTGCAAACTGATGTGGAAATGTGGAGAACTGAACTTAATATCTGAAAAATGAGAAACTGAGAGAACCCTAAAATGACTTATTCACCCATCCCTAGTGATGACAATACCAGCAGGCCTTCTATCAGTCATTTCCACTGAAAATATCTGTGGTTGTGTTTCATTTTAGGGGGGGGGGGTCTGCTGATTGATGCACTTCTTTATTTGGCTGGCAAGCATGTCCCTGAGGCTGACTAGCACCTATATTCAGAAGACACTGCTGTATTGTTAATAATAACAGGAGGTACCTTCAAGATGGTGTTATTAGAGTTATCACAAACTTTAATGGGCTGACATCCTCTTTAGAATTTCTAATTGTAAGCACTCATTCTCCCTAAGTGTGGTAATTCTCTTGACAAATGTGACTTTCAAATGGGTGCTGAAAGAGTTCATCTCCAGGCAAGCCATGGTCCACTGGGAACATGACAATGGATGCATACTCATCACAGCAGAAGTGTAAGAAGAGGAGTACTACAGCCAAATGTAAAAAGCTTGCAGCACAGGGCTTTCTTCCTCCACCCCGCCCCTCACATTCATCTTAAGTGCCAGATCCATTATTCACAGAGAGAAACGAAAGGGCTCATCAACCGTCTGTACCTCTAAGGTCAGTTTATGAAACACACACACACACACCCCTTACATCATGGGGACTTGTCTAGCAAATAAAGTTTCTGGCTAGGTCCAAACTAGGAGTTTGTAAGCAATCATCATTTCCCATCCTGCCCTTTTATTCACTGCATCCAGCATTGCTTCAGTTCTACGGCAGGTTATTTTCTGTGAAAAACTGTGGCAAAATCATATAACTTGCACAATTCACCCAATCAATTACAAAATCTGCATTGTCAATGTGTCATTCTGCCCCGTTCATTTCAATGCAAAGGTAACACAATGCAGATGCAGGAAAGGAAACATAATTATGTATCCTTTACAGGCTGAAAGCACAAAGAACAGTGTGTCCCAACAATATCTGCTGGATTGACTTCTATTTTGTACATGGGAGAAAGAGTCAAACCCCAAACATTAGGATGTTGGCTCTTCTTACATTCTCTTGTTCTTATGATGCTCCATTCCATTCCACCCCCTTCACACTTTTCCATTTACTTCCTCCCAACAGACGGATAACATTCCATGACCACTGAACACCCTCAGTCATTATTGGGTCGTTTTTGTCCCACACCCCTGGGAGTGGGAGCTAAAGTGGTGATGATTATGATCAGGTCAGGTTACCCTTAAGCATCCCAATGCCTCACTCTTGTTTGTGGGCAGTACTATTTTGGCTATATACTGAGCAACACATCAAGAATTGTGTTTGCTCTTTAGCATGTATTTTCCTTTTAAGACTCAACACCATTTGGTGGCAGTAAGTGAGCGCTGTGCACATTCCTAGGCTGGGCATCTAATTTACTCACTGCTCAGGAAAGAGATCAGTCTATAATTACTTGAGTCTGTCTTATTATTAGGACCAAGGTCCCCTTCATTCAAGTCATGCATTTGATCATCCATGATAGTCTTCATGCCTATCAAAAACCCTTCTGGGGACCTTTCTAAGTGACCAACAAATAACCAGCAAATGTGAAAATATTCACCTTTTCCATTTTCTTTCTCCCATTATCACTCAGCATTGTTCATATTAGGCTGTGGCACATTAACTTATGACAGAAATGCAGAGGATATGGAAATGGCAGAGCTGATGATTTCTTGAAGGAGCTTGCAGCGTCCTTGGAATGACACATAGCTACCTGAATTTTCTGGTGGATAATTAGCAGATTAAGTAAAGAGCTATTTCACCTGCAGGATGGTAGCTCCCTAGTGACTTTCTTGAAGGAGCTTTGGCATGCCTATTCAACAGCACTCTCTGTTGCAGAGAGAAGAAATAAATTAAGGCATACAACGAGTATTTCAGGTGTGCAGTGCATTTGCATTCTTGGGTGCGGTGGGGAACGACAGCACAGGTTGCAATAGCAAATTACGAAATTATAATAAAGAAACCCTTATCACAGATATGCAGCAAAAGTTGCTCAAGTAAGAAGGCAGGGGCCACAGAAACTTTGTGCAAGGTTAGCTGATATGTGAGAAGCCATATTCTGCTGGCTTCTTGAAGACACAACCGTTTGCACAGGCACTCCCTGGATCTTTGAATCTCCTGTTTTAATTACTGCCTTGTTATACTGGTACCAATAAAATTTTGCTTGTTGTGATAGAGAGTGAGGAAGCCACCTCATGGGGTGGAGGGCCCACACATTGTTTTTAATTGTTCTGTTTTTTGTTTTTATTTTTTCTTATTCTGCTTAACTCTTATAAGGGAGGGAATATATGCCTGAGAGGGAAGGATTTGGGGGGAACTAGATGGTGCAATCACAGTGGTTATGGGTAAGGGGAGGAAGGGGGAAGAGCTAAACTCAAGACCACACAGCCCATTACCATTCTTGCCCCCTTCTCATGAGTAACACCTTAATAAGCCTCTCTACAATAACCAAGGGACACGGGTCGCGCTGTGGGTTAAACCACAGAGCCTAGGACTTGCCGATCAGAAAGTTGGCGGTTCGAATCCCCGCGACGGGGTGAGCTCCTGTTGCTCAGTCCCTGCTCCTGCCAACCTAGCAGTTCAAAAGCACGTCAAAGTGCAAGTAGATAAATAGGTACTGCTCTGGCGGGAAGGTAAACGGCGTTTCCGTGCGCTGCTCTGGTTTGCCAGAAGGGGCTTAGTCATGCTGGCCACATGACCCGGAGCTGTATGCCGGCTCCCTCGGACAATAAAGCGGGATGAGCGCTGCAACCCCAGAATCGGTCACGACTGGACCTAATAGTCAGGGGTCCCTTTACCTTTACCTTTACAATAACCATCAGGTACTATTCTCTCAACATGCCTTGCATCTCTGCTGTCTCCCTCTACTTCTTTCTCTCCCCCAGTAAAGTAGTGGAGACATTTATCATTCCATGAATGTTCACTATGATCAAACACATACAGAACTGAGATTACAGTAGAAACCAGTAATGCTTTTCCATCTACAGAAAGCACTAGCAAATGCATCCAGTGTTCAGCAAGTGCTTTGTTATTTCAACAGAAGCCTTGCAGTGGACAACTTAATAATGATGATAAATATTTAATCAAGCCACATTATTTATACACAAAATAATGGTTAAATATGCATGCAATAACGCTGGCTAAAAGAAGGGCCAATTTAGTTAATTAGTTGGAATATATACAGTAATCTCAAGAAGAGTGAATACTTTATATTTTCACCAGTTGTTAATAAGGACATACTGCAGTGGTTGTTTTAAAGAAAAACTGAATGTTCAGTTTTTTGGGATGTGTGCAAATGCTGTAATATTTATGAAGATGTGAAATACTCCAGCTTACAAATTTCAGTAATAAATAAATAAATAAATAAATAAATAAATAAATAAATAAATATGTTTGCTTTTCAGCTCATTCCATGGTTATTTCAGGCAACTGGTGTACCCCCCCCCTTTCTACAGAACCTTTGTACCACTTCCAAATTGAAATAATTTTTGAGTATCACTTCTTTGGTCAGTCGAGAAACAAGTAATGTCAACAGGGGGGTTTTTCCCCTCCAAAGGAGGGGGGGAGTATATGAAGATATAGGTTTAGGATTAGTTGTTTTTCTTACTGAGGTCTCTGTTGAGTTTTATTTGGAAATTAAGATAGCATCTGATGCTTCCTGCCTATTCATTCTCGGACTAAAAGGTAAAGGTAAAGGTACCCCTGCCCGTACGGGCCAGTCTTGACAGACTCTGGGGTTGTGCGCCCATCTCACTGAAGAGGCCAGGGGCCAGCGCTGTCCGGAGACACTTCCGGGTCACGTGGCCAGCGTGACATCGCTGCTCTGGCGAGCCAGAGCTGCACACGGAAACGCCGTTTACCTTCCCGCTGGTAAGCGGTCCCTATTTATCTACTTGCACCCGGAGGTGCTTTCGAACTGCTAGGTTGGCAGGCGCTGGGACCGAGCAGCGGGAGCGCACCCCGCCGCAGGGATTCGAACCGCCGACCTTTCGATCGGCAAGTCCTAGGTGCCGAGGCTTTAACCCACAGCGCCACCTGCGTCCCTGGCTAGAACTATATTAATGAAACAGATTTTTATTTTTAAATCACCTTAAGACAATCTGTGTTTTTTACTTGGAAGGAGCCCACCTGTGGGAACAATGAGTGATACCTTCCACTAATTAAGGAGAATTGGGAGCATCAGAAGATCCCTGGTGGATCAGAGAAAAAATCCCTCCAATCCATCATATTTTTCTCCGTGGTGGCCAAGTCGCCCACAAACAGGGCTTCCATTTGATGATGGTGATGATGATGAACATTATTTGTTAGTTACTTTATTTTGCCTGGGGCAACCCAAAACAATAACAGACAGACAGAAACCCCTGTGTGCGCGCACACACACACAGATACAATAAAACCAAAAGGGGAAAGAAATACATCAAAAACATCCTGCCCACTTCTAAAAGGCTACAGATTTTTTAAGGCCTGGTTTTAGAGTAAAGTTTTTTCCTGGAGCCTATACATATATTTTGATGGTGCCAGGTGAGCCCCTCTGGAAAGAGCATTCCACAAACTGGGAGCCACCACAGTTCTCATGTCACTGCTCTCTGGACCTCTTGTGGAGGAGGCACATAAAGAACGGCCTTAGATTATGATTGCAGGGTCTGGGCTGGTTCAGACAGTCCCTGAGGATGCTTGACTTGGATGTAAATATTGGATATTTTAATGGGAATCTAACTGCTGGTTGGAGAATTGTGTGTGATGCAGATTCCTAGCTGCCTTGTTTTGGTAGTTTTGCAAATTATGCCAGGTAGAAGTCATGTAACGAAAACTGAAATTAAATTAATTATGCATTGTAGTGAAAACGTCTGCCCTGAATAAGATGCCAATCAGTTTCATGTTGATGTACTTAAAATATTCTCTTGGGAGTTTTCAAGCAGCTGCCTAACATTTTGGTTTGCTTTCCCCACCCTCCTTGTTTTCAAGAAAAAATGTTTAAGTTTTGGTATTGCAGCTTCAAAGTGTGCCATTTCATTTATACAAACTTAAGGAAAGTTCTAGGAGGAAGAGAAACTATTATAGGGTTCACAGATGGGACAATGTTCAACAGAGCTCCTTGCTCCATGCCTTCTGCCGTCTTGCATACCAATGAGAGAATTGTGTGCTATCACAGTCTCCCTCTTGAACTCTGACTACTGCTGAGATGTGGATAAGTTTGATATGTTCAAGTGGGTCCCCCCCTTTCCTTCCCCTCTTCATTTTTTTAAAAAAGAAACACTGTATTGTTTTGACCCATGGTCAGGTCTCCTAGCTTTCCATGATTCAATGATTTAGGAATAATTTATCGGCTGAGAAATGACTTATCCATAGAGGAATGTGTAGGAAGGAAGGGGGAGGGAGAAGATTAGCATACTGCTTTAGGTTTTACACAGTGTTGAACTTGGATTTCAAGAGGGTGATGAGTGACTTATTCTGTGTTTTATTGATATTGATTCCGGCCCTCAATTAATGTCATTCTTTATAAATGATGTCACCCTCTAAATCGTGGGCTTGCTGCTGTTTCTTTCACAGCAAGCAAGCAAGCAAGCAAGCAAGAAAGAAAGAAAGGAAGGAAGCTACACCACTAGAAGGCCAAAGAAAAACTTCTTACTGTGGTGACACAAATGCTTAGAATATCAATACATTCTCTGTCATCACACGCAGAATGAGAGTGACAGTGAGAGTGATTAATTTGGTTGTGGGGTTGTGTTGTTTTTTAATAACTTTTAAATTACCAGTGTGTGCAATACATCTTTAGCAAACCAAATTGCTAAGAAGGATGCTTGGTGTATGTTTGCAAGGAGTGTGTCATTGTTACCAGGTATGCAAGGATGCCTGAACTCCCCAGTTATTTTGGTCCTAAAGGACTTCCAAGAAAAGGGACCAACATAAGATGGCCTGAGCTGTAACCCTATGTAAGGACAACATCTCTCTCTATGTAAGGTCAAGGCTGGCCCTACCATTAGAAGGTTAGTCATTTGCCCCTGGTGGCAGATGATGGAGATGATGGCCAGGAGAGGTAGGGACAGGTTGGAGGACGGAGCTGTATGTGCCACTTATGGGTGGGTGAATCTGTCAAATTTGTTTTCTCTCAGTTTCTAAGGCACAGATTAAATTTTCTCTGCTTGTGCAATCTGCTGTTGCTCTAGCATGAGGGTGGGAATATTGGTTGTGCAACATGAAATCCAGTGGAACAGTTGCAATTGTGGAAGCTTTTTATCCAACAGGTTGCACAACAGGATGTACTGGGGCTAAAGAAATTTGTTATGCAACCAATCATGCAAACTATGCTGACTTCCTGTGCTTTCTCTTGCACAAGCCATTACATTAGTACAACTAGTACACCATTAGTTTATTTGAGAGCAAGTTTATATGAGAGCCAGTGTGGTGTAGTGGTTCAGAGCGGTGGACTCGTAATCTGGGGAACCGGGTTCGATTCCCCGCTCCTCCACATGCAGCTGCTGGGTGACCTTGGGCTGGTCACACTTCTCTGAAGTCTCTCAGCCCCACTCACCTCACAGAGTGTTTGTTGTGAGGGAGGAAGGGAAGGAAGAATGTTAGCCAATTTGAGACTCCTTATGGTAGTGATAAAGCGGGATATCAAATCCAAACTCTCTCTCTCTATTTCCACATCAGTTTGTACTATCACTTAACCACATGTGAAAAATTATGTCCAAACCTTACTGTACACCCCACAGATCACTTATCCAAACGGCTGACTTCCTTATTTCCTTGTTTGTTTGTGCTTTGCTGGTTGGTGGCAGTCATTTCTGCGAAGAAACCACGAAGTAAGGGGCAAAAGAGAGCATATAAATCCCACATTAGAAGTATTTCCATATGAAAGAATGGAAATTGTGGACTCATTATGTGAATATCTTGTTTGATTTCCTGGACAACCATTTATAGACCACAGGAATGGGGACTGGGAGAAGGTGAGATGTGTTCAGTTCACAGTTTATTTTGTACTTTCTGAACCAGTACTTGAACCAAAACACAGCTATCCTTTGAAATTTGCACTTTGCTGAACTTTGTATTTCTCCAACTAAAAGCTGAGGAGGAGGAGGAGGAGGAGGATTTACCCATCCTTTACCAGCAGGTCCCAGGACAGGTTGCAACAATTAGAAATTCAATATTAAAAAACAGTTAAAACAAATCACAGTCACAGAAGTAGGGTGGGTGCTAAAAACACACCGAGATGTGTAAAGAAACATCTTGCAGTATGCATTTTGATAGGAGAAATTGTAGGGACAAAAACAAATACATTAGGCAAAATTGCAAAGAAAAATGTAAATTACAGGAGAAATGCACAGGAAAGTGTAAACCCATTTTTGTGTGCAGACATATATATATATATATATAGAGAGAGAGAGAGAGAGAAGTGCTTCATAAATTATGCATACTAAACTTGAGTTCTGAAAAATGAGAAACTGAAAGAGTGCTATTGTGATCAATGTCCTTCTTGAGGGTTTCTCCAGGCATCTGGCTGACCGCAGTAAGAACAGGATGCTGGACTAGATAGGCCACAGGCTTGATGCAGCAGGTTCTCCTTATGTTCTTAAGCAGTATTGACAATGGGGTGGTGAGGAGCTCTTTGTCCTGCACACTGGTTCCTACCTGCCTGATTTCAGGGGTAGGCATGCACAGACATCTCCTGAGGGCCCACTTCAAAGCAGGGCACCCAATGACAAGTGGGTGGATTTGCTCCTACACCTCACCATTGCAACTTGCCTCTTACCCTTGCCTAGATGGTGGTGGTGAAAGAGAAGAGCACTAGATTCCATAGACTGCTTGTGCACTGGTTCTCCATGTGGCTAACAAAGCAGGGCTGGGAGGTGGACATGGCGCAAATGTGCTGACCAAATTAATCCAGCACACCTCCCAATGTGATTGTACTTCCTTGACCTCCCTGCCACCTTGCCCCTCTCCTTTGTGGTAATCAACCACAATCCACATGCCAGGAAACTTAGTGCAATGGCTCTGCTCCATCTGGCGAGCCACTTATGCAGGCAAGGAGATAATAGTAACAATGAGAAAGAGAATCACAGTTTGTGAAATGGTGCTGAGACAATAGACTCCCTGACAGAGGAGGGCACAGGAAGAGCATCTAGTCAAAAGGCCCTCCAAAACTAGCAGCCAGCACTAGACAAAATAGTGGATCAGTAAAAAGTCATTGCTAGATCCTACAGACTTGAATCTGAAGCACACAGCAATTGGAGCCCTAATCCCATAAGAATCTAGGCTAATCCCACTTCTCTAGGGCACCCTGCCATGAGGATCAGCCACAAGGAGCTCATCTTACATCAATTTGGATAGTCTTTGAGGGATAACGTCCTTCGCCAGCATTCTTTTTCTTACTTTTGCTCTGGAAATGAAATCCTGTAGATTTTAAATAGAGCAAATGTCTTTTTATCAGCCTGCCATATGTTTTTTGCAGATAACTATGTGGCCTAACTGGCTTGAATCAAACCTCTGACACAAATATGCAAATTCCCTTGGAATGAAGCATGTCTCAACTGTCACTTCCTTAGGCATCATTGATTAAAATATGTAAAGGTTTAAAAATAGTCCTCTGTGGGGTGTGTGAATAGCTCACAAATTGCATCCATTCTCAGTCATCTAAAGTATGTGCATGGTGCCAATGTGTGAGGGTGGGGTGGGGGAATGACTGGTTAGATGAGTGCCTTTAATATCTAGATTACTATGCAATTGGCCATTTTCATTTTGACCACAATCAGCACATTGGTGCTTGTTTCAAATGAAAGGGAAGCATGATGCAATTCAGCTCCATCCATGAAGTTGCTTCAGAAAGCAGAAAAAAATTAATGGCTATATACTCCTCTATCTCCTCCCTTCTCCCTTACACCCCCCTCCCAACACACACACCCCAGCAGGCTATTTTATTGAAATGTGTCGCTTCAGCTCTTAATTTAAATTCTGAAAATCCCCCCCCCCCGTCTGCCTTTACTGCTTCTTTTCCCTGTGTTTTTTTTTTTTAGATCCACATTCCACAGCACAAGCATCTCACACACTGGTCACACAAAGTGTTTTGATAGGATTGTTTGTGCATTTTCATTATGGGTGGTTATATTTTAATGTTTGCTTATTTTTTTTTACACTTGTAAACCACTTGGAAGCTTGTTTTGTCATTAGGCAGTAAATCATCATCCCCACCACTTTTTCCCATGAGAATATGGCCTTCGATCCCCAAAAGGTTGCTTCCCCCTGGTATACCATAGGCAGCAGTCATTCATTACCCCATCGAGAACAACACTTAGAATGTAAAGAGGAGAAGCAAAGAGAACCAGGAACAAGGGAACTTTCACTATATGAAAATTCCTGACATGCCTTTGATAAGAAGTAATCCACAAATGCTTGCATCGCCCTGCAGTGACTATATTAGAGTAACAAAGGAAACCTAATGGAACAAACTACTTAGATGCTCATGTTAAAAGGGGGGCACTCTGGAAGCTCATAATTCGGTAATAACTTTACAAGAAGACAATGCCATGAGACTGGAGTCATGAACCCAAGTGGTGTTCTCATATCTATTAACTTCCAAATGAAGAACAAAAGCATTATTATTTGCATTGATGTAGGAGCAGCTGAAGTAAGGCTCTTGCCCAGTCTAAACCAATGAAGCAGTAGAGTAAATTCTCATAGGAAATGGGCTGAACACTGGGGTGGGGGTGGGGGATCTAAATCAAACCCTTCTGGCTTCAGGGGATTTTCTAGCTGCAAAATAACGTGACTTAATATAGGGAAACTGATAATATTAGCAAGTGTGGTTATATTGGCTTGCAATCACCATTGCAGAGCTACAGCTGGTGCCAAATGAACTGGCACCATTTCAAAAACTCGGATATCCTGTTATGGGCAAAAAA
Source organism: Podarcis melisellensis (assembly GCF_964234715.1). Lineage (NCBI taxonomy): Eukaryota > Metazoa > Chordata > Lepidosauria > Squamata > Lacertidae > Podarcis > Podarcis melisellensis. The sequence goes on along the minus strand of NC_138547.1, from coordinate 43,390,076 downwards.
ATAAATAAAAAATAGAGTGGCTTAATTCAGAACTTGTAGCTATTCTTCTTTGAATAAAGGGGGCTGTGTTTCAACCAATTACCATGGTAACAAAAACAACCATAATGGATCAGCAGAAAGTGTGGAAATAAAGGAACAAGTCAATTTCAAACAGTGTTGAAATTGCTCTGATTTTCAATATATTTCAATGAGCATCAGGGGTATACTGTGATAAGAAGGGAGGGGGGATACTCCAATTTCCCATCTCTGTCAAAGAGAAATGATGGACCTTGATTCTAGCTATAAAAGAAATGAAAGTGATGGTGCCCTCCCCTTTGAGGCAGGACTTGGAGGGATACTCACAAATCAGTTTATACCACTTTCCTGGCATTTCCTTAACTGCTAATTTCCATATTATATTTTTTAAAAAACTCACTTCCAGAAATTATGATTAGAAGAATTATAATGGAAGTGCAGCGATCATTTCTGCGTTACCTGCTTGCTGGATGGTGGGAAGTAGTTTACATCCCCATTAACCCCCCCCCCCAAATATCACAGGAGTAAAGTAACAAAATTCAGGGCCATGTATGAATGAAATTTGGCAGGAGCAGGGACCGAGAACGGGAGTTCACATCGTCGTGGGGATTTGAACCGCCGACCTTCTGATTGGCAAGTCCTAGGCTCTCTGGTTTAACCCACAGCACCACCTGCCCACCTAGCAGTTCAAAAGCACGTCAAAGTGCAAGTAGATAAATAGGTACCGCTCCGGTGGGAAGGTAAATGACATTTCCGTGCGCTGCTCTGGTTCACCAGATGCTCGCCACATGACCCGGAAGCTGTACGCTGGCTCCCTTGGCCAATGAAGCGAGATGAGAGCCGCAACCCCAGAGTTGGTCACGACTGGACCTAATGGTCAGGGGTCTCTTTACCTTTACCTTTTAACAAGTTCTATTTTCCTACTGCAACCCTTGGGATCCCCCATGGTCTGCTTAAACCCACTTCTTATGCATGTAGATAGATAGATAGATGATAGATAGATAGATAGATAGATGATAGATAGATAGATGATAGATAGATGATAGATAGATAGATAGATAGATAGATGATAGATAGATAATACTTTATTCGGCTATAAGCCCACGAAGTAAAACCAAACAATAAATAAAAATAGCATTTTACATTCTAAAATATCAACTAAAATATTTCAACGCATAATCTCCTTCACATTACAACATGTAGATAGTGTTGTTTGGGTTGAGTCGGCCATGACTGGATCTAATGGTCAGGGGTCCCTTTACCTTTACCTATGAATGAAATTTACCATGCCATATTTATATATCGGTCAAAAAGCCACCATCCCAGGTCCAGTTCATCCATGAGACTGGGTGAGGCAGGGAACTGGGAGGGGAAGCAGATCCGGCCTCCAAGGTGCACACTATTCACCACCTCTTGCAATTGTCAGATGTGCTGCTCTCTCCTTCTCTACAGCTCCTTGTCTCCTCTGTCACTGCCACTCATAGTTGCCAACTCCCTGGGGCCCTGGATGCCCAAGCACCCACAAAATTATCAATGAAGGTGCTGGGCATCCACAAATTTTGATGCTATGCATGCTGCAAGGTACCCATGGCCCTGGGCACCCACAGTCGCAGGGCCAAGCTAGCACTCCTGCTGCCACCCCTATCTCTCCCTGCTCCTCTCTGGCTTTCTTTTACTCACCTGTTACCTTCCTCAAATATCATACCATGCCCTCCTATTGATTTGGTGGTGGGATTTGGCCCCTCTTCCATGCTCCTGAGACCACAAAACCTCAATTGAACATTCACCTCAATACTATATTAACCCAATAAAAGATGGTTTTATAAATTCATATTGCCAGGATCGCCCTAAATCTCAAATCTTGTGTGCTAGTCTAAAAAAGAAGTAAAGATAAATAAGAAATCTTAAGAGAAAGAGAGCCCAAGATGGGAGGGAGTGTACTAAATATGATAAATATGATGACTCCACACAGCTGCTAAAAGTCCAAAACTTTATCAACAAAAACCAGAAATCATTCAAATACCATATGCCTTGTGTTACTTCTTTGATCTTTTTTGTCCTTTGTGTCTTACATTTCTGTATTTTCTTGAAGAGATTTTTTTTTTTGCATACAAAAAATCAAAAGTGTTTTATGGTTCTGTTCAAGCTTAGCTCAAAGAAGAATTCTTTAAGGAATAAACATAGGTGATGTATAGATCAGAACAAATTCCACTGTATGATCTTTCCTTTAGTGCACAAGACTCTAAAGATAAGAATTTGAGTTAACTTTTGTTTTTCACCTCAGTGCACCTCTAAAAATTGTTAGACTTCTAAAATTATTTTTACATTACTACAGTATTTGCTGATGTTGTTTTCCAGTTGCTATTTACTGCATTAGGGCACAATTCTAACCCTACATCCACCAGGATGGGCAAATTATGACCCAGCAAATCTCTGGCTGAGCCAGCTAGGTCCCAACTCAGCCAGGCTACACCAGTATAAGTCCCCAACTCAATTTCAGGTAGATATATTCCAGTTAACTCCCTCGTCCTGGTTCAGTTGAGGTTAAGCCAGCTGAGCTGAGAATGGCAGAACTTATACCAGTGTAAGCCCTGGAAAAAAAAATGGAAATTCCAGGGAAAGCAGAGGGGAGAGGAATGCTGGATCCTAACTTCATTCAGCACAGTTACAAGATCTGGCAACCCAGTTAGAGTGGATCAGCAGAAGCCCTCATTTGGACTTTGTGTAGAAATAAAAGAACTTTCCACCCCAAAATGCAAAGCTTTACTGCAGAACAGTCTTAGCTACTAGTTACATTACAAGGACAAAATAACAAAATAACGCATTGCCATTAAGCAATGTGGTTCAGTCCTTTAAGTCCTTTATGCAGTTCAGTAAACTTTCCTTTCTCTAGTCCCAGAGAGGGTCCCTAAGTTCATCATTGCAGAGCTTCTCTGCTACTTCTTCTGCTAGGCCATCTTTTACTTCTCAACTTTCTTCTCCTACTGTGAGAACTGCAGCTCAGGTTTCCCATGATGAGTCATCAGGTAGTTTAACTCACTGAAATGGGGGGGGGGGGACACACCAGCCTTCTACTTTTACCCAGAATGGAACCTCTAACATAAGGTACCATATTTTTCACTCTATAGGACACACTTTCCCCCCTACAAAATTAAGGGGAAATGTGTGTGCGTCCTATGGAGTGAATGCCTCCGAAGCGCAGAGGGAGTGCTCCCAGTCCCACCAGGAGATGCTGGGGACTGAACCTGATGCCTTCTGCATGCTAAGCAGTTGTTCTACCACTGAGTTATGGCCCTAGCTCACAATACTGTTGTCAGGATAAAATGGAGAAGGTGGAGGCTGAAGTGTGTATGCTCTGTGGGGGAAAGGTGTGATAGAAGTACAGTATAAGAAGGAATAAACTAGCCTATAAGTGAATAAACTACAGTATATTTTTAACTTCCTCTCCTAATAATTTTTATATAAATTATAAAAGTGGTATATAAATTTTGTTAAATAAAAAAGAGGAAATGTTCAGACTTTCAAACAGTATGTTATGCCTGAGCCTTCACTGCTGAAACTCCCAACAGCATTTTCATGCTCACAAACACCTAATGAAGGAACCATTGTGACATAACCCATTCAAGCAGAGTGAAGGGGCAACAGGCTCTCAACAGTGGCAGTAGTTGGGGGCTCCCATCTATTAAAAAGCCACAGAAAGTCTTTTCCTACTGCCTGAGGAATTAATCCCTTCTTTAATGTTCATAATTGCTGGATCGATTTAATAGGACTGGAGCTAACATTTGCTTGGTTTTGGCACCATTGATACGGAACTGCCTGCTGCGTCCTCCGCATTGAAGTCACCCTGGTCTTTGGGCCTCCAGCACCTTCTTCAGCATGTCCAACTCATCTAAGAGGCGTATGATACTGGTGTTCCACTGGGTTAGGAAGAAGCCCCTGACAGAGAAGCCGTGCTCCACCATCTCGGCCAGACCTTCTGGCTCTGCACCGGCTTGCAACACTCCTCACATTTCACCCTACTTCACGAGGAGCAAGACACAACCCGCTCCGCTCAGGAGGTCCAGCAGGCGCAAGGTGCTGTGATTGCCGAATCTCACTGACCCCAAGTTTTTAAGATCTGTCATTGACAGCATTGGCCGGAAGAGAGCCCGCAGTCGTGGCAAGCAAAAGAAGACTCCAGCGGGAACAGGAAAAGGGGTGAGGGCTAGGTTAGAGGCAAGAAGGCTCCCAAGCTATTTGCGGGGTGGGATTGCTTTGGAAGATGCCTTCTCACAATCTCTACCCTTGAACCACGTAAGGACATAATAAGTGCCTGCTGGAAGTGCACATTGGCCTGTCTAGTCCAGCACCCTGTTCTCACAGTGGCCAACCAGAGGCCTGTGGAAACAAGAGCATTCTGTATTCCCTTCCTGCATCTTCCAGCAACTACTATTCACAAACATTACTGCCACTGATTGTGGAGGTAGAGCATAGCCATCGTGCCTAGTGGCCATTGATAGCCTTTCCTGCATAAAACCATCCAAGTTGGCGGCCGTCACAGCTTTCTGTGGGATTGAGCTTCCAGAGGGGTAGCTGAGCATGCCTGCTGCAGGAAAAACAGGCATTTAAAGCACATTTCTCCCAAAGAATCCTGGGAATTGCAGTTTGTAAAGGTTGCTACAAATTGTAGCTGTGTGCTAGAAGGGTAATCTACAGTTCCCAGGATTCTTACAGGAGAGAATCAATAATGCTTTTAATGTATGGTGTGTACACAGCCTCAAATTAGCTCCACCAGTTCTGTAATACTAGAGCAAAGATTATAATGCATGTTGTTGTTGTTGTTGTTGTTGTTGTTGTACTTTTATAAATATTATAAAACCCATTCCTGCAAGCCATGTAGTCTGGAATAAACTCAGTCACCCCTCCCATCATTAATTGTTTCTACTGGGGGGGAGGGGTGTTGGATCTGCTTCCCTGACTTGAAGAAAGGTGCAGGTCAGATGTGTGCCCGGACCTGGCCATGCTTCGCAAGAGAGGTGTGTTGGTTCAAGGTGGCCACGCTGCCTGCAACTCGCACTCCTTCCTGACGTGTCTTCCCCAAACCCCTTCTTCCAGAGGCTGTGTTGAAGTTTTCCATCACGTGGAACACAAACTGGCGGAACTACCTCGAGGCTCAGGCAGTGGTGGAAACCCTCCTCAAGCATGAGACGCCAGAGAGCCTCTTGCAATACGAAGGGATCAAAGCAGCTGTGGAGTCTCTCCTACCATACACGGCACTTCCAGAGGCTGGGCCGGTTACTGCAGGCCTCCAAGTTCCTTGATTTCATGTGACAAAACATGAAGTTGCCTGACGCCGCCAAGTGGGACGAGGAGATGGACACATGGTGAGCTTTATTTATTTATTTATTAATTTTATTGAGTACAAATTAGAAAAAATACAAATATTCAAAAAAATGAAAATACATGTCACCAATAAAAAATTAGAAAACATTTTACCTCTTCTCATATTTACAATTATTTACACCTCTACAAAACAATATTCACAATAAAGAAAAGAAATGAAAGGTAAAATATAAAAGAAAAGAACAAGAAGAAGATAAAGAAAAGGAAGAAATAAGATCAATAATGAGAATGAGAAGTAGATGAGTATTCACCATACACAGCCATTTCCAATCTATATTTATGTTCAAGTATGTATTTTCATCATATCCTTATCTATCTTAATTAAAATATTTTTAAAAGACTTCCACCATTTGCCTCACGCGTTTTTGGTAGTCCATTTGTCAAAACTTCTGTTCTTTGTCAAAACCTCCACCAGCCCCAAAGAGCAGGTTGAAAGGAACCCGAAGCCTCCAGAGCCCAGCAGGAACTCCCACTGTGCTCCTGAGGCTTCGGGTTGCCTTCACTGAAGCCTGGAGAGCGAGAGGTAGCCGCCTGAAGCCTCCAGAGTGCGGCAGGAACTCCCACTGCGCTCCGGAGGCTTCGGGTGAATGCACCTTGAACGCACAGAATGCACCTTGTTTTAGTAGGGGAGAACAAGAAGGATAAAAAATCTCCCCCTCTCTGCGCAGCGCCCTTTCAGCGAAGCAGCAGTAGAAATGGAAGGGGCTCAGTTTCTCCTGCCACTTTGTTTTTTGTTTTTTTTAATAAATATTTATTAAAGATTTTCTTAATACAATAGAAAAAACAAACAAAATAACATATAGTTTTTCAGTGTCCACATTTTCTTCACTTCTTTGGACTTCCTCACAACTCTCGTTCCCGCGTTCCAAATTTTCGAGCTTTACCCAGCAATTTATTACCTTGTTTCAATTCTTATATTATAATTCTCCAATATTATATCCCTAATTTTAGATAATTTAAACCCAAACTTTAAAAGCTTAATTTTAACATGATATTTATCCAAAATTTATCTTTTCTTGTACTTACATTTATCTTCATATTCCTTTTAACTAACTTATTGGTGCCATATTGTTGATAGTCTTACATCTTTCTTAACATTCATACAATTTACAGTATTTTTGTAAATAGTCCTTAAATTTCTTCCAATCCTCTTCCACATCCTCTTCTCCCAGGTCTCGGATTCTGCCAGTCATTTCTGCTAATTCCATATAGTCTATCAGTTGCATCTGCCATTCTTCCAGTGTGGGCAAATCTTGGGTTTTCCAGTATTTGGCGACAAGTATCCTTGCTGCTGTTGTTGCATACATAAAAAATGTTCGGTCTTTCTTTAACACCCTCTGGCCGACAATACCTAAAAGAAAGGCCTCTGGTTTCTTAGGGAAGGTATACTTAAATACCTTTTTCAACTCATTATATATCATTTCCCAGAAAGCCTTAACTCTAGGGCAGGTCCACCAGAGGTGAAAGAACGTTCCTTCAGTTTCTTTACATTTCCAACATTTATTATCTGACAGGTGGTATATTTTTGCGAGCTTGACTGGGGTCATGTACCACCTATATATCATTTTCATAATATTTTCTTTCAAGGCATTACATGCTGTGAATCTCAAACCGGTGGTCCATAACCTTTCCCAGTCAGCAAACATGATATTATACCCTATGTCCTGTGCCCATTTTATCATAGCCGATTTGACCGTTTCATCTTGTGTGTTCCATTTTAGCAGCAAGTTATACATTCTTGAGAGTATCTTAGTCCTGGGTTCTAACAATTCCGTTTCTAACTTTGATTTTTCCACCTGGAATCCTATCTTTTTATCCAACTTAAAAACTTCTTTAATCTGAGCATAATGTAACTAATCTCGCACTTTATCTTTTACTTTCTCCAAATATTTTTAAAAGACTTCCACCGTTTGCCTCACGCGTTTTTGGTAGTCCATTTGTCAAAACCTCTGTTCTTTGACAAAACCTCCACCAGCCCCAAAGAGCAGGTTGAAAGGAACCTGAAGCCTCCGGAGCCCAGCGGGAACTCCCACCGTGCTCCTGAGGCTTCGGGTTGCCTTCACTGAAGCCTGGAGAGCGAGAGGTAGCCGCCTGAAGCCTCCAGAGTGCAGCAGGAACTCCCACTGCGCTCCGGAGGCTTCAGGTGAATGCACCTTGAACGCACAGAATGCACCTTGTTTTAGTAGGGGAGAACAAGAAGGAAAAAAAATCTCCCCCTCTCTGCGCAGCACCCTTTCAGCGAAGCGGCAGTAGAAATGGAAGGGGCTCAGTTTCTCCTGCCACTTTGTTGAAGGGGTGCTGAGCAGAGAGGGGGAGATTTTTTCTTTCTTGTTCTCCTCCTCTAAAACAAAGTGCGTCCTATGGTCGGGTGCGTCCTATAGAGTGAAAAATACGGTAAATTTCTCTTTAGAACATTCCAAATACAATGCATTAAACATATAACTTTTTTTTAAAAAAAAAAAAACCAGCAGAAATTTCACTGGCAAAAACTGTGTGATGTAAGTCAAACTACTTTTTTAAGGGTTCTTTTTTCTTATGCCAGGTATAGGCCTGCTGATCCAGCAGGAGCTCCACTCCTGAACAGAGTTCAGATCTAGAGCACTTTGTGTAAGTGTAGGATTGCTCCCTAAGGTACCACCTACCCCTCCCAATCCCCAATGGCTTCACAATGAAATGGAAAATCTTTTCAGACACGCTGTATAACTGCAAAAGACAGATTGCTGGTACATGGCTAAATTGAAGTGCTTTCCATTAATAGTTGTAGTTGATGATACGATAATCACAGTAATATGAAATGAATGCATTCTAGTGTGGGTTTTGGCACAAGAATCTTTAATTTACAGAGTATTTTATGTTTAAACATGCCAGTTCCAAAGGGATTTTGATTAACAATGATGAGCTTCATATCTCCGTAAGTGTAAACCATTTGACAGCAATGTTGTTGATAGAAAAGCTGAGGGGAAATTTCTCAAAAGACTTGAGGGTTTGCTTTTTTCCTGGTGAAATTTCTGAGGTTTGCTTTTTCTCACCCCCATCCCCCAGCCACCCAATAAAAAGAAGGCTGGTTTGTAGCAGCCCACCCCCCCCCCAAAGATTCTCCAGCATCTATCTCTCCCCACCTTTTCTTTTCAGTGGTTGCTATACCAGAAGCTCCTCACTGGCGTGGGGCAAAGCTGCTGGGCTAGGATCCTGCCAGATCCATCACTGTTGCATACCAGAAGAGGCAAGGAGGTGGGAAGGCTGACATGCTGCATAAACCTGGGCAGATAATACTGGGCATGGTGCACATACTTGTGGTTTCTAGCAATTGGTATTCAGAGGTATTACTCTCTCTGACCATGGAGGCAGACCATAGCCATTGTGGCTAATAGCAATTGATGGTGTTATGTATTGAGTTGAATAGGATCCGAAATGCAGCAGTCTGATTGGTCCTAGAACAATAGGATCCAAAATACAGCAGTCTGATTGGTCCTAGAATAATTGGATTCAGAATGCAGCAGTCTGATTGGTCCTAGAACAATGCAGCAGTATGATTGGTCTGCAGGAGCCACCCAATCCAGCTCCAGATGGAAGTGAATCCACAACCTGATTGGCCTACAGGAGAATTCCGGAATTAGCCAATCACGTGCAGCCCATTGTGTAAATAATGTATATAAAGCAGATACTTTGGGGAAACTTTCATTCCTCCTCACCACTATGAGCTGAATAAAGAGCACTAAATCCACTCTCGACCCTGAGTATATTTCAAATAGGTTTACACTACATTAATTTGCCCATTTATTCTTTTTCTGAAGCCATTCCAGTTGGTGGCCATCACTGCCACCATGGAAACAAGTCCCATAGTTTAAATATGCACTGCATGGAAAAGTGTGTTCAGCTTCAATGGATGCCCACAGAATTGCAGAGTTAGAAGGGACACCAAGGGTAATTTAGTCCAAACCCCTGCAGTGCAAGAATTGCAACTAAAGATTCCCTGACAGATGGCCACCCAACCACTGCCCTACACCAGGAATGAAGACGTGAGACAAGAAGGATAGTTGAATGGCCCCAAGTTCCTTAAGTATTTAACATGGATATACACTATTAACTTGTAACAATATGGAGGAAAGTCATTGTGTAGGATACAAAATGCTGGTCATGCAGTCAACAGTCAATTGCTGTTACTGGGGGGGGGGAGTTGAGGTGGGGAAAATCCAAAGAATCTGTGCTACTGCCACTGGGGTTGTCTCTTCACAGAGAAGACTCATTCAAATAATGGGACTAAGTTAAACTATGTAGGGCTAGCATTGGATATAACCAGATGGTTCAGGTTTACAAATGGAATAAGGCATTAAAATTTTATTTTAAAAAACAGTTAAAAGGAATTATTTAAAATATTCTAAAAGCAATTAAAATCAACAATAAGCTAAAAACGAGAGTAAAACACATGTCAGCACTCTACATGTCTGGATAGGCTTGCCTAAAACAAAAACGTTTTTTGCAGGTGCTGGAGAGAGTACATTGAAGGTGTTTGCCTTAAGTCAATAGGCAGGGAGCTCCAAAGTGTAGGTGCTGCCACACTGAAAGATTGATTTCCTTCCCTAATGAATATGTAGGTGACGGAATCCTGAAAAAAAAAATGCAGGGAGAAGAAAGTAGGGCAGTGCAAAGTGCCATGTGAGTGTGCACTTAATACCAGCAAGCCAGGAAAGGTTAGATCCTTATGCAAAGAGTCACACCACACAGGGAGGGGGTGAGAGCTAAGGCTGGATTTGATAAAAGAAGCTCATTACAGCATGAAGTGAAGTGGAAATCAGTTATGGCAAAGGTTAGGGGAGAGAAGAGCTGCAAGGATATGACAGGTTGACTGACAGCAGAATCTAGTGGCTTGGAGCTCATAGGGCAAACTTGGGGTGGACAATTGTTTCCATCAGAAGCTCCATAAACTGACAAGGAAGATAATGCACTGGAGCTTTTATGTATACAACCAAATTGCCAGGCCATTGCTTCAGATAAGACCATAAACAAACAAACAAACAAATGGTTTATTTTCTTTGTAACAAGAACATAAAATAAAGCAAGTGGATATTAACTGACTGACTGCCCTACAGTCTGGCACATGTGCAATATTATTATTAGAAAACTCTCTATTTTAGCTGCATGACATGTGTAAATAATCCTATTTCTAAAGCTCACTTTGGCTTATGCGGCTTAAAGTATGAGATGCACGCAGATAAAAACTGGCAATACTCCTAAATATCCTTTTTGTTGATTCGTCAGCATGATGAATGGTGTAGAGTTGAAATTCTCCTCTTCATTTAATTAAAACATGCTAATTATTTTGGGAGATCACTAGCCTTAGGTTGTAAGGGGTATTAGGGGAAGGTGGTATCTCTAGTGGGGGGCATGTTGTGCTCCTTCTGGGGTAGTTTGTCCACCTTTGTCCCCCACCCTGCACTTAGCTCTCACCTGTGGCTCCTAAAAGCCGACGGCATGTGACAGCAGCCACCTCCCAGGAACGGCTTCAACTAAACCAAGTGCAAGTAGCCAGTGGGTCTCAAACCCTTGATGAGTTAGAGATTTCCGCTGCATGCAAAGACAGGTTCTGGTGGATTGAGTGAACAATACCAATAATGGGTTCAATAATCAAGAAGGTGGTTTCTACAAATGCTGTAGAGGGAAGGGAGGGGCAGATGGAGCTCATCAACCTGGGAAGGTAGCCTATCTAGGAGAAGAAAAGCTTAAAAACACAGAGTTCATATCCGTTACTAATGTACGTATATGTGAGTTTTATAGATATATATGTCAGTTTTGTACAATAAACTAGATTGTTTGTTTCAATTAATTTGCACAAGGGTGTACGAAGTGTAGTGTTAAAACAGCAAAAGAATTTTAACAATTTTCAGGAATCACCTAGCAGCCACAATTTATAATAATAGTAGTAGTAGACAAGCAAAAGCAAAATACTGTTCCAAACCCTCCCAATCTCTGAGTGGTACAAAATTCCAGGAGTTCAAGGGATTTGTTTCCTTCAGAATGAGGAAACATTCAGCCTCCCAGGTCCTAGTCTAACATTCAAAACACTACACCACCCTGGCTCTCAAAATAGACACATAGGAAACCTCATATTGGACAGACCATTGGTTCATCTACCTCAGTGATGGCAACAGTGACTGGCACCAGTTCTCTTAGGTTTCTGGCAAAAGCAGAATCAAGTAATTGGGATCCTCCTACCGGGGCATTTGGTGTTAACTGATCCAGGGCTAGTGGAAGAGGAGGAAGGGGCAGCTTTGTTGCAGTAGACTCTGAGGTGAGGGCAGCTTTACCTGATTCTCTCTTTCCCCCACTTCTTCCATAAGCACACAAGTTGGTGATAAATGGCCATTTGGGGTTGGAAGGAGTTGATAGCTCAGGTGGTACAGATGCCTGAGGTCTTCTTCATATGCCTCCCTTGATCTTTAATGGCTCTCTAGTTCAGGAACTTGTCAAATATATTTACACATCAGTGTTTGCAAGGAACTGCAAACCCTCCAGGATTTAGCTGAGCCTAATTCATAGACTACTTTTGGTCCAAATGGTTCTTCTTAAATGATTTGCAGATTTGTAAGCATCCATGTGAAGTGCTCTCTTCATTAAAAGGAATACATTTAAATGTATGCTGCTGAACAGAATTCTTTTTAATCATATGAAAGGCTTGCATATTGTTTAGTTCATATGTGACATTGGGGTGGGTGGGAAAACAGCTCCGTACAGCACTGGAAGAGGAATGGGAAAATCTCTTAATTTTTTATTTCCATTTCCCATTTTTGTCTTTTAAAAAAATATTCAATTCAGTTCCCCATCAGTTTGTTAATTATTATTTGTTAAGTCCTTATGAAAAAGTGAATGCAATTTTATGCACATTTCACATAACACACATTTTAATATGATTTTATCTTGGAGCACTTTCTCATAATTCCTGCAGCACTTTCTCATAATTAAACACATTTTTTGTACAACATTTTTCCTTAATGCACACTTTTCTGTACATATTTTTTGGTTGGAAAGTAGAAAGTAGACTACTGTACAAAGCTAAATTTCACACCCACTGCTCTGCCCGCTTTTGATATTCACCCTTTTGATACTTACCATTGCTGGCATGTGGCCCTTGGCAAACTGTCTAGAAGGGCATGTGGCTCTTAAGCTGAAAGAGGTACTCCACCCCTAGTCTAAGCAATCTGATGCACAGATGATTCATTGTTAGCCACCATATTTGTGCACCATAGATGTATGGATCTGAGGTTAATATTTGCAAAACTGCAACTTGCTTTCCACACCTGTACACAAATGCTAATAGACAGTTTCTGCAGAGAGGAAGAGGGACAGAAATCACAGATATTCTCAGTATCTCAACCACTTGAAGAAGAGGTTTTTTTTATTTATTTATCTGGATGGATTGTGCTCTATAATCTGTCTGTAATACGAGATATTATATCCAATTCAGAGCTCAGAGCTCTTCTAAACCCATAGCATTAACTTTGTCTTTTGTACTGGGCAGTAGCTGCACTGGAAACATAATCATATTCAGAAACATCATTATTAAGTTTTGAGAGCTCTAATATTTTCCATCTTTTTCTTATTTGGTTTTATTATTTTTGTTAAGGACATTCTTACGTCCTTTGACCAATAAGAAAAGTGTCTGTATTGGGATAATATGGTTAGCAGTTCTTAGAACCATAGGAGTGTGGGTTGGAAGGGACCACAAGGGTCATCTACTCCAATTCCTTGCAACGCAGGAATATTTTGCCCAACGTGAGGCTCGAACACATGACCCATGAGCCTGAGATTAAGAGTCTCATGGTCTACTAACTGAACTACTTTCACACTCAGTTTCAGGAGAGAGACGGTTTTCACATCTGTCCTTTTTCCTTATTATATTCCTCTTCCTAACAACACCTGCAGCAACCTTATGAGGTAGAATAATTCCAGTTTTATGGATGGGCAAACAGTTATGTTACCAAACAGTTGTGCTTGCTGCTTCCCCATAGTCTCATCCCATTCCATACCCATAATCCCTATATTTGGGAAGTCACATTGAACAGGACAACAGGTGGCAAACTTCAATGATAGTACCATCTATCTTCAAGTCAACCCCTTGTGTTTTTCTGGTCTACATTGCTGGATTTTCTTTCTTCTTGTATCTATGTACACTAGTCCAGCCTTCTCAGATTTGTGGCCCTCCAGATATTGTTGCACTACAAGGCAGTATGGCCAGTGGCTAGAGATGGTAGGGACTGCAATTGAACAACACCAGGCTGTGAAAGATTGCAATATTTCTCCAAGAAGCTCAAGATGGAATGCACAATATTATCTCATGTTATTCAGAACAACCTTGTGAGGTAAGTCAGACAGAGATAGTGGCTTCCCTCCGGCTGAGTGACAATTTGAATTTTGGCCTCCTTCATACAGTTCTAACATTTCACTTAAGTCCATCACAATACGGCCCCTGGCCCCCCTCTCCCTCTCTCCCAGCCAATAGGCAGAATGCATTCCCCTAATCTCGCCTACTGCACCCAGTGAAGTCCAGTAGATTTCTGCATGGGGAATGGGCACCGCCTTGTCCTTTGCTTTAGCTAGCAAAATGTTTTGGGCAGACTCTGATCTCCACACACACACACACACAACACAAATACAATGTGACACAAGGATTAGTATTTCTGTCTGACAAGTATTCAAAGTGGACCTTCATTCCAAACCAATATTAATCATGAGTTTTACTGTTTTACATTCATTAACCTGACAGAATGCTTTAAGTATCTCTCCAAGGTTAGACCAAGAATTAGGTAAGTAATCGCAGCAGACCTACTGACTGTGTATGATGGCTCCTTAGAGAAAAACGAGTAAGGCATAAGTGCATAATGTGACAATATTTACTGCGGTGGTGGATAGAAAATGCACAATAAATACAGCTAAGGGTTCTGATCAAGTTTAAAAGGTTGCAAAATATGTTGTCAGCTGCAATTTGGTCAACCAGGGCATACAAGTTCATTGAAAAAGTGCATAAATAGATGGCTTTAAAAGGATTGGACAAATTCATGGCTTCTAGCCATGGTGTCTATGCTTTGCCTCCATGGTTAGATACAATACACCTCCAAATATCAGTTGCTGGAAACCACAGGAGGATAGAATGCTTCTGTGCTTGAGGACTATTTGTAGGGTGATCCCTGTGAGAACAGGATACTGGACTACATATTGCATTTGCTAGGTTCTTGTATTCTTACATTCTTAAATGAGTTGCTTCTTTTGGCAGAATACAATCATCTGTTTGCTTGTCTTGGATATACTGCGTTTCTCAAGTCATCTACTGAAAATGTAAATTTAACACCAATTTCCCTTATAAGAATCATAGGAAGAAATACTATTTGAAAACCAATTGTTACCCAGGTACAAATTGAAAAGGCTTTTGGGAATCAAAATGAAGAGGTTTGTGCAAATATGAATAAATAATTTGCACAGCCTAATGAAATAAATAAAGTCCTTATTCTCTATGTTGTGAGGGTAAAAAGGAGAGGTGGAGAATTATATATGTCACTTTTCACTCCTGGAGGAAAGTTAGGATACAAATATGATGATGGGAGTGGATGAATACGTCAGTATAGATTCTCTCCATTTCTCCTATGTCCAGTCTTAAATTCTATTCTACACAATTCGACATCAATATGAAAATATTTTTAAGAGTCATCATGAAAATTCATCAATATTTCTACTAATATACACTTTAAAAATATTGTATTGATTTTTCAATTACAGATGGATTAGATATAAAAAAGAGAAAATAAAAAATAAGATCAACAATAACAACAACAGGTTGGAGCACAGAGCCGTCACAAAAATGTAACAGGAATATATAACAGAAGCAATCCCAGTTATAGTTCTTTGGATGTACAGCAGTCATATGCAAGTGTTGTTCCACAATGTTCTGTGCATTATTGGCAGATTGAAGCCATGCTCAATAGATTGTGCATATTCAATAGAAAGTTACATTGTTGCATAAAAGTTTATGTTTTTCTTTTCAGTATATGGTGCTCTCATTGTAAGCCTGTCAGTTTGTCCATAAGCATATACACATTTTTGTATGCAATTATGATACAGTGTGTTTTTTATGTTATTTTCACCAATATATGTGTTTATCCAGACACTTTATCATGTGCGTTTTTGTACAGATTACTTGGCTGGGGGACTGCATTACAAAGTTCAGAGAAGAGTGGTTTTTAAAAGTAAATTGCTATATTTCAGTTTGCATATCATTTGGGAATGTGTGAATTAGCTATGTTTGCCTTTAAATGTGAACTGAACTTGAATTTCTTCTTCATCCCTAATCAACATATGTATAAAGAAATATTAGCCACATGATTTGCATCCATAAGTTTTCCCTTTCTGTTGCTAACAGCAGATTCGATAAGGTGAGAAAGATTTATTTTTGGAAA
This sequence comes from Podarcis melisellensis, assembly GCF_964234715.1. Lineage (NCBI taxonomy): Eukaryota > Metazoa > Chordata > Lepidosauria > Squamata > Lacertidae > Podarcis > Podarcis melisellensis. The sequence continues at coordinate 43,374,234 of NC_138547.1, read as the reverse complement.
TTAGGGGGAAATAGCATTCACATGTACCATGTGCTTGATCCAACTCTCATCTCCAGTTTTAGCTTTTAAAGGGAAAGGAAAGAGGGTTTTCAATAATGCAGGACATGCAGCTTCATCACCAGAGTACAAATTGAAACTGTGTACTTAAATGTTGAATATGATTTTGCCATGTTCCCTCTCCTTCCCCTTGCACAAAAAACTGCATTCCATTGGTACACTTCCTAAGTAACTTCCAAACAGCATCCCTACAATTTATCCCTTGCTGCTTCATCTGATAGATATTCTTCTATGACTTGCGGAGTTCAGAGAAAGCTGCTCACCCTTGTTTTTGACCTGAACAATATCTTTTGAACTACAGCTCCAATTAGCTGATGTAATCCAGCAGTGTCAGGACTCTGGGAAGAGACTGTGACATTTCTTGTCTGCCTTCTGTGTCATCTGGATTCTTGAGATGCTTCATGCAAACCTGTTTCTTCCCAGGGTGCTAGATATACCATTTTCAGTCAAATAATCTGGAAAAGGGGGCTCACCTAACACCCATCCTGTCGTCATTCCAGTGTCGGATAAAGCTTCTCAACATTTGTTGATCTGCATTTCTTAACACACTGCTTAATTCCACCCAGGCCCATGACTAGAAGAATGACAGCTTGCAGTAGGGAGTTGTTGTACTTCTGTAGCTGGTACTGTGTGATGCAGAACTACTGGAAAATCAGGGCAGAAAGCCATCACGTGTACAAGAGGTTGTTTTTTTGGGGGGGGCTAACCTAACTTCTATGTTCTGGTAAACCTTAGGTTAGATTGCTGCACTGTGTTATGCATGGAGCTGCCTGTGAAGATGATTTGGAAACTTCAGTTGGTGCAGAATTCAGCAGTCAGGGTGCTCACTGGGGTAAGAAGGTTTGAGCATATAACACCAATCATGGCCTGCACTGGCTGCCTATTAGTTTCTGGGCCCAATTCAAAGGTCTAGTTTTGACCTGTAAAGCCTTAAACAGCTCAAGACCACAATACCTCAAAGATCAACTCTCCCCATTGGAACCAACGCAAACCCTGCAATCATCATCTGAGGCCTTCTTTATGTGTCTCCTCTACTGAATGCCCCAAGGATGGCAAAATGAGAACAGGCCATTTTTGCGGCAGCTCCCCACATGTGAAATGCTCTCCACAAGAAGACTTCCTTGGCACCTCCATTACACATCTTCAGGTGCCAGGGTCTTTAGCTAATTCAGCAATCTATTGCCTTTTATGCTGGGTTTTTTTGTTTTTGTTTGATATTATGGTATTTTTGTGTTTTTATATTGTAAACTGTCTTGTGATCCTTGTATGTAGGGTGGTATAGAAAATTAACAAATATAAAATAACATGCAGCAAACAATTCTGTCTCTCAACATGCAGTGGCAAAGGAAGGAGAACCATCACACAGGGCAGGGTGTCGGGAGCGGGGTAAATCGCCTGCCGGTGCATGTGCGCACACCGCTACATACCACACATGCGCATATGCCATACATATGGCAGCAGGATCCTCTGCTCTCGACTGCAGGGATGTCGGAGGGATCCTTCGCTCGTGGCTGCAGTGGCGGCAAGAGTTAGGATACGGCATATGGTGCTTGAGTGGCGCTATGCATGCGCCACTGGGCGGTTTGTCAACAGCGCCGCTCAAACACTGTACAGACGACGGAGGAGGGTGCAGCCGCAAGCGGAGCATCCTCCGCACATGGCTGCGTGATGGCGGTGGTTTGTGGTGCCGCTCCTGGGAGCAGTGGGGCGAGCCCCCCGAGGGGGGCCTTCTTGTCACCCCTCCTCAGAGATGGCACCCAGGGTAGCCCACCACCCCTTGCCCCCTTCCTTCGCCACTGTCAAAATGGTCTAGAATCCTGATCAAAGCAGATTCTAAATCACACAGAGAGCCACCATGAAACAGATGTTTGCCTTACAACACTTGGATGTGTCTGGTAAAAGGGACATGATGGAGGAGGCAGGGTTAGTGAACTATGATTCTATGATTTTCAGAATCATCTTGCTAATAATAATAATAATAATAATAATAATAATAATAATAATAATTTATTATTTGTACCCCACCCATCTGGCTGGGTTTCCCCAGCCACTCTGGGTGGCTTCCATAGAAATCAAAAATACACTAAAATATCACACATTGAAAACTTCCCTGAACAGGGCTGCCTTAAGATATCTTCTGAATGTCAGGTAGTTATTTATCGCTTTGACATCTGATGGGAGGACGTTCCACAGGGCGGGAGCCATTACCGAGAAGGCCCTCTGCCTGGTTCCCTGTAGCTTTGCTTCTTGCAATGAGGGAACCGCCAGAAGGCCCTCGGCGCTGGACCTCAGCGTCCGGGCAGAACGATGGGGGTGGAGATGCTCCTTCAGGTATACTGGGCCGAGGCCGTTTAGGGCTTTAAAGGTCAACACCAGCACTTTGAATTGTGCTCGGAAATGTACTGGGAGCCAATGTAGGTCTTTCAAGACCGGTGTTATGTGGTCTCGGCGGCCACCCCCAGTCACCAGTCTAGCTGCCACATTCTGGATTAGTTGTAGTTTCCAAGTCACCTTCAAAGGTAGCCCCACGTAGAGCGCATTGCAGTAGTCCAAGCGGGAGATAACTAGAGCATGCACCACTCTGGCGAGACAGTCCGCAGGCAGGTAGGGTCTCAGCCTGCGTACCAGGTGGAGTTGGTAGACAGCTGCCCTGGATACAGAATTGACCTGCGCCTCCATGGACAGCTGTGAGTCCAAAATGACTCCCAGGCTGCGCACCTGGTCCTTCAGGGGCACAGTTACCCTATTCAGGACCAGGGAGTCCTCCACACCAACCCGCCCCTGTCCCCCAAAAACAGTACTTCTGTCTTGTCAGGATTCAACTTCAATCCATTAGCCGCCATCCATCCTCCAACCGCCTCCAGGCACTCACACAGGACCTTTACCGCCTTCACTGGTTCTGATTTGAAAGAGAGGTAGAGCTGGGTATCATCTGCATATTGATGGACACCCAGTTCAAACCCCCTGATGATCTCTCCCAGCGGCTTCATATAGATGTTAAAAAGCATGGGGGAGAGGACGGAACCCTGAGGCACCCCACAAGTGAGGGCCCAGGGGTTTGAACACACATCCCCCCCCACCACTTTCTGAACACGGCCCAGGAGGAAGGAGCGAAACCACTGTATAACAGTGCCCCCAGCACTGTTTTAGCTAAGAACTTAATTCGTTCCGGAGGTCCGTTCTTAACCTGAAACTGTTCTTAACCTGAAGTACCACTTTAGCTAATGGGGCCTCCCGCTGCTGCCACACTGCTGGCACACGATTTCTGTTCTCATCCTAAAGAAAGTTCTTAACCCAAGTTACTATTTCTAGGTTAGCAGAGTCTGTAGCCTGAAGCGTCTGTAACCTGAAGCGTCTGTAACCTGAGGTACCACTGTATAACCCAAAATTAAAGTTCTGTTATGTTCACCTGCACTGTGGATACATTCCATTTTAACTGGCTGACTCACTGTGAAATAAAGACCACCACACCACCAATTCTCTGGTTAAACAGACAATGTAGGGGGAAGGTTTGTCAGTTGAAATAAAGATCATTTCTTTCCCTCTTCATTTTTTTTTAAAGAATACTATCCGCCCCAATGCTTTTTGTGTCTTTTTGAATAAACAAAATGATATTTGAAACTGGATAGCACTCCAGCTGAACATCACCAGAAATCAAGAACAAAGTCAAACATCTAGTCCAGTGGTTCCCACTTAGCTAAATACTGTGGCCACCCCTCCTTTTTCCCAAAAGCCAAGCCATGGACTCCCTACTTTTGGAAATGCTGATATGTATATGATAAATTTTGTTATGTGAATGGTGGCACAATCCTCCTGGGTGGGTTACGTGGACCCCCAGGTGGTCAACGGACCACCAGTTGGGAACCACTGATCTAGTTAATTTTAGGTTGGCCAGGTGCATTTTAAATCCTTCCAAGTAACTGCATGCATAGGTTTGTTCCAGCATTCATCAGTTTCAAGCCTGTTTAAGTCCTTTGCAATAAAGATCCTGTTCCACCTCTCTCTCTCTTTCTCTCTCTCACTCTCTCTCTCGTACAAAATGGGAACCTTAGGCCCTCTAGATGTTGTTGGACTACAACTCCCATCACTGCAGACCAACATGGCCAGTGAAGAGAGATAGTAAGAGATGTAGTCCAATGACAACTTGAGGGCCAAATTTCACCATCCCTAGATTAGGGAACCTATGACTCTCAATATATTGTTGCAGTACAACTCGCACCATATCCAACAATTGACTATGCTATGACTGGTATGAGTTGGAGTCCAGCAGCATATTGGGGGGTCATGTTCCCCCCCTTTTGTACAGTGTAAACTGAAACCAAGATTAAGTTTTGTAAGATTTTTTTTTCATAATACAATGAGATATAGAAAATTAATGTCGTTGTCTTCTTCTTCTTCTTCTTCTTCTTCTTCTTCTTCTTCTTCTTCTTCGGCAATCATTCGTAGCCGAGTAAGATTGTCTTCCATAAAAAGTATTAAAAAAGACTAAAGAATCCATCTTTAAGGTGTTTCTTAACCCTTACCACCCACAAATGTTAGTACCCCCTCTCCCATCTCTCAACTGGGACTTTTCCTTTGTCTTCTCAGCCTCTCACTCTGGGAACCAAGATTTTCCTGTCTCTCACCAAGGGTCCTTCATCAACCACCCCCAATGGTTTGAAATTGAACCTTAATAAAGGCCACTGGCAGAGGACACCAAGGGAAAAAGAGAAATGAATGAAGAAGAGAGGCAACCACAACAAAAAGAAAACAAAGAAACAAAATGAATAAATGAAAAAGAATGAAAAAGAAGCAGAAAGAAATGAAAGAAAGAGAAAGCAAAAGAAACAATAAATAAAGATAAGAGGACTTCCAATTTTCCATCTGCCTACTACATAAAAAAAAGCAGGGAGGGACATTAAGTCAATGATAACATCTATCTTCTCCACTTTTTGTTAAACAATATTTCTTTTAAGATTGTTTACTTATAAATGAGGCTGAGATGAGCAGTTATGCAATATGTTTCTTATCAGAGAGGAGAGGGGTAATCATGCAAACGTTTGACCCCTATTCAGCCATTCAAGCAACATGTTGCAGGGAGAGGTGGGCGTGGGGAATACACCTACTGCAAACTCCCATTCTCTCTGTGTTGCTTCAGCCTTCTTGCAGTAAACAGACAAATCCACATAAGAGTCTGATGGACATGCTTGGAGGTTTCCATTGCATTGGGAAGCCTGATAATGCAGGCTTCCAAAATGAACTGAAGCTTGTAACCTGAATACATTTAGAATCCCACTTCAGACCTTTTGGACTCAAGGTGCGAAAGTCACATGCAGGAGGCAGGGTTTGCACATACGACTCCACTGTGCTCTTCATGTGTTGTCTTGGAATGCCTGTAGGCAGCTATGGAGGGAGCTGAGAGTACAGTAAGAGCAAAGAGTATGCAAGCCAATACCAAAATTAATTATACATGTTTCCTCTATAAATAAATAAATATTGGAAGAGAGGTTGAGTGGAATGTTGGCCGCAGCAAATCTACAGAAAGCTTACTGAATAAAATAGAGGAAGTCCAATAAAATAGAGGAATAAAATAGAGGAATAAAATATAAAAAGTCTCCCTGCAGTTATAAAATAAGTACATCAGGGAGACAACTAGCCTAAATCTCTTCTCCCTGCCGTGTTAGCCTTTAGTTGTCAAAAGAGAGAGACTTCAATAGTGAACAGTAATAAGGGAATGCACCTGAATTTCTTTCCAGTGGGTCTGTAGCACATTTAATTAATTACATTGGCAAGAGCCCACCTCTGCAATTATCTTGTTTAGCCTTGATGTTTACTGCTCTCTAGAATTAAGTGCTCCAAAAGCTCATGACCTTGTGTGATGTTAAAGGCTGTTGTGCACCAAACAGATGGGCTGCTGCTAATTAAGACAGACTCTGTTTGTGTCAGATTGGAACAATCTTAATGATACCAGAGTTTTCCAGAGTCATTCAGTAGGAACTGAAAACTTCAGCCATACATTTGCTTAGTTGTAGAACATCATAAATAGAGTGGATATCTTTTCTCCCCTCATCTTATGTGTGCAAGTTTAGATAGATGTTAAAATTTGAAAATATACTATGGAAATAAGGTTGTGGAATGCTCATCCTTTTGAGGTGTGGCTTGCACCATCATTATACAGCTTTTGTCAGCCAGTCATTATGCACTTCTTTGCCCAGCTTTTGGAGAGATGGGATAAAGTGATATATATTGATGCCACCCTATCTACTGCATGGAGTGTTATTGCTATCATGTGTAATCTTTGCATGTAATCTGCTCTGGGACTAGCAGAGCTTTTATGCAGAGAATCATGTACACTCTTTCATCCAGAAATATACCTTCAAACTATCAGTTCAGATGCTCTGGATGGATTTTCTCGTCCTAAAAAATAATAATCAATTAAACAAGGGAAAATATGATTACTCAAACAATGCATGCATTTGACTTGATATGTTGTAGGGAGATAAGTAAAAATTACTGCATTTGAGTAGGAACATTTGGAACAAAGCAAGAAGAAATATTGTATGAGTTGCTATATGCTCTGATGTTAAGCAGGGTGGACAGGTAAAAAAATATGAGAGAGCTCCTACACCTTCAATAGTTTAAGAAGGAATTTCAGCAACATGTAGATCTGGTCATTCATCTCAATCCTGCTGAAATTCCCTATTCTACACAACTATTAAAGGTACAAGACCCCCCAACTTCTTTTTGCATCAATATCATAGTGGATCATAGTGTGATCCTATTCTAGAAGGAGTAAAGGTAAAGGGACCCCTGACCATTAGGTCCAGTCGCTGGGGTTGCGATGCTCATCTCGCTTTATTGGCCGAGGGAGCCGGCGTACAGCTTCCGGGTCATGTGGCCAGCATGACTACGCCGCTTCTGGTGAACCAGAGCAGCGCACGGAAACCCCGTTTACCTCCTGCTGGAGCGGTACTTATTTATCTACTTGCACTTTGACATACTTAGACTCATTTAATATCTTCTTTGAATGAAACTATAGCCTTGAGAGGCACATATGGGCACCATGGTGAAATAGCTCCTTTGGGTGGCAATCCTACACCTTTCTACCTGGAAGCTAGAGCTTCCTTCTAATTGGACATATCTAGCAAGAGTGAGCTACCTCTGGATGTTTCTGGACTACACTTCCTCCTGACCATTGGGCATGTTGTCTGGGTCTGGTGTGGGATGGAGCCTGGAAAGATCTGGAAGATCCCAGGTTCCATGTCCAGGATGTATTGCTCTGTTTTGAAGCTTAATAAAGTTGTCTCCTGGCTTTTGCTGTTATGCAGTGCTAAGACTAGGGAAAAAAGAAGAACCCCACCTTAATTGCATATGGCAGATTTGAAAATGGCATCCAATTTCTCTGGCATTGGGATGTGACTATCCTTTGGGATTGTGATGGAAGGGATTTCTAGGGCAATTATAATTTGGTGAAGCTATTGTCTAACGTAATGAAAAAACTGGGAGTTAAATTAAAACCCATAGAAAGTTAGGAAGTGTTTCCATATCAGATTAAATAATTTTTAAAAGGAGAAATGTGATGCATGGAGCAGTAATTTCTTGCTAACAGGCACACGGCCCTATTAAAGCTTTCCTTCCACTGCTGAATAATTTCACATTAGTTAGATACTCTCATTTCATCTTTTTCTCACAATGGGGGAAAAAACATTCTGCTAATGACTGCCTTGCTTCATTTATCAAGATCTACATCCCTCGCTCAAGACATCCTTCACCGACAATGTAATTCAGTGAAATTCAGCCAGACTATGTCCCCTTTCTGAAGGATAATGTTGTGAAGCATAGAGAAGCCATCTCTCTTAACATGCTGCATATTAAAGATAATGTGGTGTATGGGAGTTGCTTTTTATAGACTTTTATCATTTTATAGAAGGGCTAAAAAGAAGAGTCTGTCCTAATTTCTTGTCCAATTTAAATGCATAGTTTTGCTCAATGTGCAGAAGGACTGAAGAAGAGGACTGTGGTGATGGTGGTTTACTCATGGGAGAATGCCTGGTAAAAAATGAAATAGATATGAAACTGTCTGTGTGTCGCTTCCATTCATTAGATGACTCCTATTCGGCTGTTTCCATTTCCCGGTAGCTCTTTGGTGTCTACAGGACAAGTCACATGTTATATTGTTCATGTTTTTTTTTCTGAAAGTGTGTCCACTTTTATTTGGAAGAAAACACAAATATTTTGTGTTTTTTTTATAATAATGTTTTTATTTGCTTTTTTCCAAGGTCAAATACATCGTCAGTTATTCAACAAAGGCAGTTTTACAGAAAGAAAAGAAAAAAGGTTATAAGCAAAAAAGAAATCGTACTTTGCAAAACAATTTTTCGTGATCTACTGGACTTCCCCACATCTTCCATCCCCTGCATCTTTTTCAATAAAATAAAGTTACAGCAAATTAATACCTTGTTTCCTGTGTTTTTGTACTTTCCTCAATTGTATATTAGGTTTAGGGAAAATATTATTAGTTCGCAATTCCAGCAGTCCTCAATATAGAAACTTTACCCTAGACTTTAGTCATTTCACAATCAGAACTTAAATTCCAGCAATATCAAAATTTGGAATCTGAAGCTTGTTGTCTAAAAACTTAACAAATTCTCAACATTCATATAACTTATAATGTTTTTGTAAATAGTCCTTAAATTTTTTCCAGTCCTCTTCCACTGCCTCTTCTCCCAGGTCTCGGATTCTGCCAGTCATTTCGGCCAGTTCCATATAGTCCATCAGCTGCGTATGCCACTCTTCCAGCGTGGGTAGCTCCTGTACCTTCCAATATTTGGCTAAAAGAATTCTTGCTGCTGTAGTTGCATATAAAAAAAAAGTTCTATCCTTCTTTGTCACTCTCTGGCCCACGATGCCCAGGAGGAAGGCCTCTGGTTTCTTAGTAAAGGTATACTTAAATACCTTTTTCAACTCGTTATAAACCATTTCCCAGAATGCCTTCACCTTCGGGCATGTCCACCAGAGGTGAAAGAATGTTCCTTCAGCTTCCTTACACTTCCAACACCTTTTATCAGACAAATGATAAATCTTTGCAAGTTTGACTGGGGTCATGTACCACCTATATACCATTTTCATAATGTTTTCTTTCAAGGCACTACATGCCGTGAATTTCATACCGGTGTTCCATAACCTTTCCCAGTCTTCAAACATGATGTTGTAACCAATGTCTTGAGCCCATTTAATCATAGCTGATTTAACTAACTCATCTTGTGTGTTCCATTTAAGCAGCAAGTTATACATTCTTGAGAGCACTTTCGTCTTAGGTTCAAGTAGTTCTGTCTCTAATTTTGATTTTTCCACCTGGAAACCAATCTTTTTATCTTTTTTAAACATCTCTTGAATTTGGGCATAGAGAAACCAGTCTCGCACCTTGTCCTTTATTTTTTCTAAACTCTGCAACTTCCAATTATCTCCAACTTTTTCTATTATCTCACAATATTTAGCCCAACCACTCTCCATGTTAAGTCCTTTGGTGGTCTTCGCCTCCGTTGGTGACAACCACCTCGGCGTCTTATTTTCAAGTAAGTCCTTGTATTTAGTCCAGACATTAAACAGAGCTTTCCTGACAATATGGCTCTTGAATAATTTATGTACCTTTACCTTGTCGTACCACAAATATGCATGCCATCCAAAAGCATTGTTAAACCCTTCCAGATCTAGGACATCAGTGTTTTCTAGTAGAAACCAATCCTTCAGCCAGCAGAAGGATGCTGCCTCATAGTATAACCTTAAGTCCGGCAGGGCAAACCCCCCTCTTTCTTTAGCATCTGTTAGTATTTTAAGTTTTATCCGGGGCCTTTTGCCCTGCCAGACAAATTTCGTAATGTCCTTCTGCCACTTTCCAAAACACTCCACTCTATCCACGATCTGCAGGGTTTGGAACAAGAATAACATCTTTGGCAATACATTCATCTTTACAGCTGCAATTCTTCCCAACAAGGTAAGTTTTAATCTTGACCAGATTTCTAAATCCTTTTTAATTTCAATCCAGCATTTTTCATAATTATCTTTAAATAAGTTCAAATTTTTCCCCGTCAAGTTCACCCCCAGGTATTTCACTTTTTTAGCCACCGTTAACTCCGTTTCTTTCTGAAACTCATCTATTTCTAAAGAAGTCAGATTTTTCACCAAAACCTTTGTTTTTTGTTTGTTCAACTTGAATCCTGCCACCTGACCAAACTCATAAATTAATTCTAAAGCTCTTTTAGTACTAGATTCTGGCTCCTGTAGTGTTAAAACCAAATCATCTGCAAAGGCCTTCAACTTGTATTGTTTACCTCCGACCTGTATTCCTTGTACCTCCCGATCCTTCCTAATCAAGTTCAACAGTACCTCCAGGACCGAAATAAATAGCAGGGGTGATAGGGGGCACCCCTGTCGTGTTCCTTTTTCAATTCTGAACTCTTCTGTCACCACATTATTCACTATCAATTTAGCTTTTTGCTCTGAATAGATTGCTTCTATACCATTTTGAAACGCCCCTCCCACTCCCATCCCTTCCAAATTTCTCTTCATAAATTTCCAAGATATATTGTCAAAGGCCTTCTCTGCATCTATAAAAATTAATACAGCTCTTGTGTTCATATTTGTCTGCAATAGCTCCAAAACATCTATAATGTTCCTAGTGTTGTCAGACAAATGTCTACCAGGGAGAAAGCCTGCTTGGTCTTTATGAATTACTTCATTCAGAACTTTTTTAAATCTACTTGCCAAAATGTCAGCAAAAATTTTGTAATCCACATTCAGGAGTGAAATAGGACGATAATTCTTGAGTTGAGTCTTTTCAGATTCCAATTTTGGTATCAAAGTGATGAATGCTTCTTTCCACGATTCCGGAGCCCCCTTCCCCTCCATAATTTGGTTACACACCTCCACTAATGGTTGAATCAAATAATCTTTTAAAACCTTATAATATTTGGAGGTGAGTCCATCTGGGCCTGGGGATTTCCCCAATTGCATGTTCTGAATGGCACTTTCTATTTCCTGCTGTGTTATTCTGTAATTCAGGGTTGTTTGTTTATCTTGGGATAATTTTTTCAATCCATTACTTTTTAAAAATTGAATAATCTCCTCCTCCGCCTGTGGACCTTGAGTAAACAGTTTTTTGAAATATCTCTGGAAACACTTTCTAATTTCTTCTGGTTTCTGAATACTTTCTCCATCAACCTCCAAGTTGGTAATAGAATTCAATTTGTGTCTCTTTTTCAACTGCCATGCTAATAGTTTTCCACATTTGTTTGCTGATTCAAAAGATCTTTGTTTCATTTGTTTAATTTTCCATTCTACTTCTTGATTTATCAATTTGGCGTATTGTGCTTGATGGAACTTAATTTCTCTTAACACTTCTTTTGACTTTGGGTTAAGTCTAAGCCTTTTTTCACCCTCTCGTATCTTCTCTAAGATCTTATCTCTTTTCCCATTCCAGAGTTTTTTCTTAATAAAATTTTGTTGAATCAGAAACCCCCTCATTACAGCTTTGCTTGCGTCCCAGATTATTCTCTTGTCCACCGGGGTATTCATATTGATTTCAAAATAATCCTTCAACGTTTTTTGGGCCTTCTTCACAATCTCCTGATCTCTAAACAAAGTGTCATTCATTCTCCATCTGAAGGATCCAGCTGGCACAAGTCTCAGATCCATTTTCAATGCGTTATGGTCGGAGCAAGTTTTAGGGCAGATCTCTATTTTTTTTGTCTTAGGGGCCAGCCCTCTAGTTATCCAAATTTGGTCAATTCTTGTCCATGATAGGTGAGCCTCAGAAAAGAAAGTCCCTTCTTTACCTAGTGGGTTTTTGGTCCTCCAAATGTCAATCAAGTCCATATTGTCTGTCAGTTCAAAAAAAGATTTAGGTAGTCTGCCATCTTTAGTCAGATTTTGGTTTTGTGACTTGTCCATATGTGTAGAGACGACTCCATTCATATCTCCCATCAAAATGATGTTGGTGTAGTCTATATGATCCAACATTATCTCATGCAGCTTTTTATAAAATTCCGATTTCCCCTCATTTGGTGCATATACTCCTACTATCAGAAATTTTTCTCCTTGTGTTTGGATTTCAATCGCCAAAATTCTTCCTTGTTCATCTTTAAATATCAACTTTGGTGCTAGGTTCTCTTTTGCATAAATCACTACTCCTCTTTTCTTAACTTTGTCTGAGGAAACAAATTCTTGGCCTAATCTTTTGTTAATTAAAACTCTCCTATGGAGCCTAGTCACATGTGTTTCTTGTAGGCATATGATGTCCAATTGTTCTTTTCTCAATATGTGAAAAATCTTTTTCCTTTTCTCAGGGGAATTTGCACCATGAATGTTCCAACTAAATAGCTGCAGAGACATCTTGAATCAAATTGTTAGCCAATAGGAGTGTCTTTCTTGCCGTCCAGATCTGGAGGTATTGCACCAGGCGGAGGTGGTGGCCAGGCACCTGCTACTCCTTTCCGAAGGTCCTCCCCGTAGTCGTTCAAAAATTTTTCTTGGTCTTCTGCTGATCTAATTCTCACTTTTTTCCCTTTGATACTAAAAGATAGTCCTTGAGGGAATTCCCACCTATAAGGGATTGTGTTGTTTCTCAGTAGGCTTGCGAGGTCTTTATATACAATTCTTAAATCCAACAGCTGTTTCGGTATATCTCTGAAGATTTCTTCAGTCCTTCCCTGAATCACCAATGTATTTTTAAAATGAAGGCCGAGTATATTATCTTTTTCTTGTTTAGATCTCAAAATGACCAAGCAATCTCTTGGTTTGTCCTTCTTTGCTACTCTTCCCAGCCTGAAGGCGGTGACAATTTTAAAGTCCTTGTCTTCTGCAATACCCCAGAACTTTGATATTTCTGCCGTCAAGTAGCTGATCAAATCTTCTTTCTCAAGTTCTGGTATATTCCTGATCCTAAGGTTGCTTTCCCGATTTTTCAGTTCTGCCATGGACAGGTAGGCTTGCTGTTCATTAAGCTGTCTGCTCAGTGGTCTTACTTCTCCTCTTACTTCCTCTATCCTCTTTTTGTTTTGGTCTGCCTTTAAATTTGCTTCTTCAGCTAATTTACGATTTTCTGCTGTTGTTGATTGCAGATTTCCGATGGCCTCTAAATTTTTAGAAACTTGGTCAGTCAGTTTGTTAATTGTGGCTGTCACCTGATCAAACTTAGAGGCCTGCTCATCTGCCTTTTTATTTAACGCTGCCAGCTGTTCCAAAATTTCCTTAGATACAGGATCTAGTCCTCCTGCAGCCATGTCCCGAAAAGCTGGCTGTTTAGTTTCTCCTTCTTGCAGACCTGTAACTATTGGAACTGATGATCTGCGAGGCTGCACCGGCAAAGTTGTTTGTACTAGCTCAGATTGTTTTGCTTTTTTGGCAGCTCTTGTTTTTGCGGCACCACTCATTCCACAGCTGTCCATGTGGCAAGGTCAAATTGTAAATCCCATGGGAAAGACAAACCGAAAGGAAAACATCCAGGCAGAAGCTTTACAATAACAACCTGCAGTTCCCAGAGACTAAATATTCCACAATCCAGTAGGGGGAGCTCCCCGAGAGTTAAGGAAAAAAAAAGTGAAAAGTTTCCACCATTAAATTCCCCACTTTAAAAGTTCCAAGAAATTCCAAAAGTTAAAAAAAGGAACCAAAAACCAAGGGGTAGAACCTTCAAAAGTTCGTTTTAACTAGCAGAGAATAAGTGTTCTTTACAGTGGTGCATGCAACAGTTCCTTATTTGTAGCCACAAAAGTAGCCCCAATGTATCTTTAAAGTTTTATATACAGTTACCGCAGTCTGATGATTTTTGTATCCAGACAGCCCGAGAGCTGGGTTTTGAAACTTTGTAATCCACACAAAAGAGAAAGGAAGAGGTTGCTATCTATATCCTCTTGTAAGAAAAAAGTTCTCCACTTTTCTTAACTTTTCATGCACTTTAATCCGAATTTGCAAGGTATACTCCAACTTCTTAAAAGTCCCTCTCAGCGCTTCAGATTTATAGCTCTTTGCTTGGTGTTTAAACAGAGCCGGAAGACGGACTTCCTTTTTAACGTCTCCCGCTTTCAGCCAAATTTCGGAAATTTAGAGTCCCAAATCTCAAAGATCTTACTCACGAGTAAGTTGATTCCGATCAAATGTTCAAGGAAGAAAGGTCAGCGCTCATCAGCAGCAGCCGCGCGGCTTCACTCCCGCGGAAAGAGCGATGAACTCACAGCACCGCTACCCCCTCCACGTTCCGGGGCCCCTTACGGGGTCCCTTCTTCGTTTCCGAGGTCGCTCTTGGTGCCCGCCGAGTCCCACGACCACAGGCTCACTCTACCTGTGGTTTTTCTTAACGGGTCTCCGCTTTGCCGTAGCGGACGACCCTTTTCCGCGGAGCCCCTCTTCACAGCGCGAAGAGGACCGCCATTGCTGTTTCGCGCCGCCTCCGGAAGTCGAAAACACAAATATTTTGAACAGTCAGATATAAAATTCAGCACCTATAGAGAAAATGACACACCAACTACATGCAAGATGGGAGAGCAGAGCTACGACAAAGTTTTATGATACTTGTTTTATTAGATATGATGCAACAGAAGAACAGGATTTTCAGCCTCTTGGGACACACGGACAATTATGTGAATATACTTTTAGATAAGGAGATGTAGGCATGCTGCTAGGGTCACTGGTTGGCTGATGTGGCCATCCTGTGAGCTGCACTGTTCAGTATTCTGGGGGGTGGGGTGGGGATGAACCCCTTCCTCATTTGTATCCTCCCTGGGAGGGGGGAATGTGCTGTTCTCTGGACTTCACCTGTCCTTCAGGGGAAATCAGAAACACAACAATGGTTTCTTTCAGCAGGAAACTAGAGCAGGCTCTGATCCCAATCAGAAGCTTATTCCAGATTGGAGGCCTGAAGCTGTTTTTTAATGAAAACAAAACAAAACAAAAAAACCAACCCAGATTAAGCATGCCTTAAGGCGGGGAAACAGGGGAGGAAACAATAAGGAGTGTAACGTTTATTTCCCCCTAAAATCTCAGTGGATGTGTGGATTCCTATTTAACTGGCTGTTATACTGATGATTATGATTTGGGAAATTGCTTGGTTTGGGTGTGTTATTATTTAATTGGCTGTAGGTCTTAGGGCCAGTGCCGGATTTATGTATAAAGTAAACAAGCTATAGCTTAGGGGCCCACTCCCTTGCCCCCCAAAAAAAAATTAAAGGAAAAAACCTGGATGTGTATTTCCAAAATATAAGATAAAAACAAATAAAATAAAACCTACATACAGCAACAGTGTTTTGTGTTGTGTAGGCTCCAATTTTTATGAACAAAAGGCTTTAGATACCTATTAGGTCCATAAATTACCATATAGCATATATTCAACACAAAAACCAGCAACAATTTGTTGTTGACAAAGGACAGCTGGACATATAAAGGGCCCCATTACCTTCAGTAGCTTAGGGCCTCATCAAACCTAAATCCAGCCCTGGTTAGGGCTGAGTGCTGTCCTAGTAAGTGTATTAGTGTTTAACTGTCCTGTAGTCTCTGGTGAAGGGCAGCCTATATATGTAAGTAAATAACAATCATTTTTTTTTAAAAAAAATCCCCACTGCTAGTTATTCCAAAAGACAATTTTCCCATTAGCAAGATGATGTGAGAGGGCTGAATTAGAGGAGCTCTGGGGCCAGCTCAAAACAGAGCAAGGCCTTTCTTGTTGCAAAACTGGGGGGGGGGGACCCCTCGAAAGTTGAATCTGTTTTGGTTTTAAACTGATTTTTATTATGAATTTTGCATTCATATTTCAAAGAACGCACGGACCTCCTCATCAAGACAAGGATTACCCACATGAGCCTAGCACCCCACAACACCACCCAAACCCTCTAGGAACACCCCAATCATGAGGCAGTCAGACCAACCATCTGGATCACATTTTTAAGATTATTTTACTATTTATACCCCACACATTAACATAATAAAACATTAAACATTTAAAAACAAACACCTTCCTATTCATGATTGCCTTCAGCCTGCTTGGGGGTTGGATAACTCCATACCCTCCAACATTTCACCTATGAAAATAGGGACATCCTAAGGAAAAGTGGGACATTCTGGGATCAAATCAGAAACCAGGATGGCTTCTCTAAATCAGAGACCTCCCTGGAGAATAGGGACTCTTGGAGGGTCTGTGATCACTACTTTTGTACAGCAGTCTATGCTTTTGGTGTGGTATTTTGGAATTTCTTTTAATGATTTTTGACCCCTAACTGCATTACTTTGTAGCTGTCTCCCACCCCACCGGTTGATGTTCTCTTTGAGAACAATAACAGCCAGTGGCCAGTTAGGTTAATCATAATTCATTTATTCCCTTGTGCCCCACAAAAACTCCAGGCTTGAGATGTCAATGTAGGCTATAATTGGGGAGAAAGCAGAAAAGTGATGATTTTGCTTAGCCCTCCAGACTGCAGTCCTCTTTCTAAATTAGCAGCTGTGTACTGGATGCCAAGATGCCTTGCAAGCTGCATAATGCATTGGGAATATTGTATAATCTAAAAAAACAAAAACAAAACCCCCTTTAAATAGAGATTGTCTTGTTTATGTCATCCTACAGTGATATGACAGGCATTCCAAGGGGCACAAGATCTCTCCCTTTGAGGACAGAGAGAGAAGTCAAGCCTCTCAGACTTCTGAATGTTGGAAGGAAAGTGCTTACTAACTTTGGACATGGTTAAACTGCAGGATTTGCTCCTGCAGTAGGTTGTGAGTGCCACCAACATGAATGACTTAAAAGAGCAATATACAGCTTAATGGCAGGTTAGGCTATCTCTATGTGGGACAAGAAGCTACAATTAGATCTGGATATGGAATAACTGATTGGTCCCAAATTGGGAAAGGAGTACAACAAGGCTACATATTATCTCCCCGCTTATTTAAAGTATATGCAGAATTCATCATGAGAAAGGCTGGACTGGATGAACCCCAAGCCAGAATTAAGATTGCCGGAAGAAATATCAACAACCTCAGATATGCAAATGACACAACTTGGATGGCAGAAAGTGAGGAGGAATTAAAGAACCTTTTAATGAGGGTGAAAGAGGAGAGTGCAAAATATGGTCTGAAGCTCAACATCAAAAAAACTAAGATCATGGCCACTGGGCCCATCACCTCCTGGCAGATAGAAGGGGAAGAAATGGAGGCAGTGAGAGATTTTACTTTCTTGGGCTCCATGATCACTGCAGATGGTGACAGCAGTCACAAAATTAAAAGACGCTTGCTTCTTGGGAGAAAAGTGATGACAAACTTAGACAGCATCTTAAAAAGCAGAGACATCACCTTGCCGACAAAGGTCCATATAGTTAAAACTATAGTTTTCCCAGTAGTGATGTATGGAAGTGAGAGCTGGACCATAAAGAAGGCTGATCGCTGAAGAATTGATGCTTTTGAATTATGGTGCTGGAGGAGACTCGAGAGTCCCATGGACTGCAAGAAGATCAAACCTCTCCATTCTTAAGGAACTCAGCCCTGAGTGCTCACTGGAAGGACAGATCCTGAAGCTGAGGCTGCAAGATTTTGGCCACCTCATGAGAAGAGAAGACTCCCTGGAAAAGACCCTGATGTTGGGAAAGATTAAGGGCACAAGAAGAAGGGGATGACAGAGGAAGAGATGGTTGGTCAGTGTTCTCAAAGCTACTAACATGATTTTGACAACAATGTGGGAGGCAGTGGAAGACAGGAGTGCCTGGCATGCTCTGGTCCATGGGGTCATGAAGAGTCAGACACGACTAAACGACTAAAGAACAGCTATGAGCTACTATGGCTATGTTTTACCCCTACTGTTTGAGGCAGTATCCACCTGAATGCTCATTGATGGGAATCACAAGTAGGGAGAGTCTCTGGTCCTGCTTGTGGACTTCCCAAAGGCATCCAGTTGGCTACTGTGATACTGGGATGCTGGAGTAGATAGGCCTTTGGCCTGATCCAGCAGGGCTCTTCCTACGTTCATATTTTTGCCAAGGTTCATGCAATGTCAGATCCTTCCTCTCTGCCACCATGTTCTCATTCTACTGAATTTTGATTTCAGTAGGCTGAAAGGTGAGTGTGTCATGTGTGAATCAGGGAAAGGTTTGGATATCATCTGAAGGATGCCAAGAGTTTCAATTCATTCAACACATGCCTAAAGCAAAGAGGAAACCATGTCAACTATGGAGCTGTAAAAAATTGCAAAGGACACAAAAGCTCTGCTCTGTCCTCCTTCTACTCTGCCGTTGACAAGGTTGATCACCTGTCTTCTGTTCCTCCCCGCTTAAAAAAAAAACTTCTTTAGGAATTCAGTCTAAATAATGTGGAGAAACTGATGAAAGGGTAGAAAAATTAGAAACAAAGAGAAACGAAAACTGACAGATTCACCCATCTCTAGCTGGGAGTAAGCCCCAGTGTAGACAATGTGACAGAATTTTGAGTAAATAATATGCATCATAGTCTATCACATACCAGTGTCATTGTCATATCAGATTAGAAACTCAGTGAAGCAAATACTGTTTAAAACATATATTTGAAATTATGGCTCTTTGACAGAGTTCGAGCTTAGAACAGAAGAGCGGGGGATCCAGTTCTGTCCATTGCTGAATAGCTGCAATGGTTAGAATTCTGCCTGTTTGTCAAATAATTGATGCTGAAGTAGCTGACTTCCCTGCCCCAGCTTGTACAGTCTACTCTACAGGAGAAAGCAGGACATTGGTACACTAGGGCCCAGGGGAATCTGAGCTATCTCCTCTGGTGTCTTTCTGAGGGGAAGGACTCTGGGAGCTGTCTATCAATAACAGAGGAATACTATTAAAGTTATGCAGGGGTGTATTTTTGGTGGTGGGAGGAAAGGGGTAGGTGCCATAGCTCATGCATGATGGATCACTCTGGAATATTTTTTCTCCTGTTACAGCTGGAAGGACGCTTATTTAAAGCTCTGCAAAGCTGCTACCAGCCAGTGTAGATAATATTGAGCTAGCTTCAGATGAAGAGGAACCTATAGCCCTCCAGAAATTGTTGGACTACATCTCCCATCATCCCTGACCACTGGCCATGCTAGAGGGTCACAGGTTTCCTACCCCTGAGTGCAAGATGGACCAATGGTCTCATTTACTATAAAATAGCTTTGTACAAAGTGCTACTGATTTCTCTCACTTAATGTCATTTTCCTTGCTTGTCAGAAGGTAGAGAGGTTTTGAGAAGACAGGACAAGGCTGAAAAGAAAAAGAACGAAAAAACCACCACCATCCTTACACTAATCTTTTGTTTTCTATACATCCTAATTCTCACTTTGGTGCATTCTACTAAGAACTTGTCTACATCTGATTTCCCCAAGGACTTAACTCAATTGCCTCTGAGTAGATTCACTTAAATCATTTTTCAGCCCCCTAAAACAGGCCTGCTTTTGGCATCTTTTAAGAGTGCCTCCAATTGATTTACTATAGACTAGTTGCTAATGGGTTTGAGGAAATAAGGGTACAGGAGAACACTGGGGATTCTCAAAGCTTCTGAGGGCTCATCATTTCTTCTGAGAGGCTCAAAATACATGTGATGATAGCAGACCAGTCTGATTAAAAAACAAAAAGGTGATGGTGCAGTTCCCCTGATACTTTCCTGGGTCTCAGTTAGGGAAAGGAACATGGTTCAGTGCTGGTAACATATCTGTATGCTCAATGCCTGGCACCTCCCACTTGAGCTGGAAAAGACCAGGGGAACCAACTTGAATAAAATATTGGGGACACCCAGATAAGCCCTGCCCCACATAATCAATCACAATATATGGCACATGTACACCATTTGAATAGCAATGACTATCAACTTTGGGGGCCCCAGGCCCCCTAAAATATTTTATTGGGGGAGTGAAGGGACTTCAGCCCCTAGGAGTGGGATCCTATGCCTATCTGAGAGCTTGCAGAGTTAATCAGCATACAGCAGTTTAGGTGACTTTGTGTCTGGAATCCTGAGGGAGTGGGTGATATCAATGTGAAATGTTGCTGCAGATCCCATTGGTTGGGCGGTGTAGGTCGGTCAATTAGGGCAAAAGGGCACTGCCCCACCAATCTTGATCTGTCTTCAACCAACCACCTGTGTGCCTTCTCACTTACCACTACTCCAGTAGGTGATGCTGGCTGTCAGCTTCCTCCTGCTCCAGGGAGGAGCCTCTGTATACCTGAAGGAGCATCTCCACACCCTTCATTCAGCCCAGACCCTGAGGTCCAGTTCTGAGGACCTTCTGGTGGTTCCATCATTGCAGGAAGTGAGGTTACAGGGAACCAGGCAGAGGGTCTTCTTAGTAGTGGAATGCCCTCCCATCTGATGTCAGAGATAAATAACTATACAACCTTTCATCTGAAGGCAGCTCTGTATTAGGAAATGTTTAGTGTGTGATGTTCTGATGTGCTTTTGTATATTCTGTTGGAAGCTGCCCAGAATGGCTGGGGCAACCCAGTCAGATGGGCGGGGTACAAAAAAACAAAAGCAAAGTATTATTATTAAAACAAAATTGGAATTAATTGGATTTGCATTTCATTTATTCTGGGTTCACCTGTTGTCAGGCTCCCTGCTTTCTGCCTCACCAATTCCAGTCGGCATCGGTCACTACTGTTGGGAAGATAAGAATGCTAACCTACCTTATAGGGCCAACTCATGAGGGGAGCTTTACACTAATTCAGTATCAATATCAAATTTTATTTCGGTCAGAGACCAGCATAAGATAAAACATGTGGATAAACTGAACACATAAGACTTAAAACAGGTAAGGGATAAAAAAACTAATAATTAAAAGGTGATTATACCATACATATCTTTAAAACATAAAAACAAGGACAAACAGTTAAAAGCGACTATAAGGGAGGGCACATACGGGAGCACAGGTCTTGCATTTTGGGACTTCAGTTCAGGCTTAGTTTGTGGAGCAAATCATCCTTCGACGAACATCAATTATGTTGGCACAGAATCTAACAACTGAACATGTAACATCTGGGTTTTCATCCTGCAGTATTAGGGAGATATAAAGTTGTTCTGTACGACCTGGAAATTTATGTGGTATAAGCAAGATGAACCTAGTCCATATATCTGTATAGTACTGGCAGTGAAAAAAAGGCATGTTCTGTTGTTTCCAGTTGCTCAGAGCCACAAGGGCATTTCCTCTCCTTGTACGGTGTCTTCCTAAAGTGGTCTTCCAGGATGGCTGAAGGGAGGGCCTGGCAACGGACCATAGGGAAAGCCCTTCACTATTTTGGAATTTCAAGCTTGGCTATATATGGCATCTGGGAGGTGAGCTGTCTTCTGGTTTCACTGATTACAAATTTCAGGGACCTGGCTAGATCTGCTTGGAGTTCTGTATATTCCATGCACTATCTAATGGGTTGGGGTTTTTTGCTTATTCATACCCTATGTCAAGGAGGATCTGCGGGATATACCAGATTTTTCGCTCCATAAGACACACTTTTTTCCTCTTAAAATCTGAGGGGAAATGTCTGTGCGTCTTAAGGAGTGAATGTGTGGTCCCTGGGGCTGGGGGGGGGGACCCGGGCTTCCCCCGCCAGCCCCACAAGCTCTGGGAGCAGCGGGAAGGCTGTGCACAGCCTTTCTGCTGCTCCCCGAGCTGCTTTTGGGGGCTGGGGGTGGGGGAAAGCTGGGCTTCCCCCGCCAGCCCCAACAAGCTCCTGTGCAGCTCTGGGGTAGCCCGCGAAGCCTCTGCAGGGCAATGGGGAGCCTTCATCCCGCTGCCCTGGGGAGGCTTCGCGTGGCTATCCCTGGCTTTTGCGGGAGGTGGGGGAAGGGACAGAGCGCGGCTCTCTCACTTCCCCCACCTCCCGCAAAAGCCCCCAAGAGCCACGCTCCCTTTAAAGAGCTGCGCGGAGTGTGTGTGTGGCTCTTGGGGGCTTTTCCCCGAGGAGGGAGAAAGGCAGCCCGTCAGTGACTGCAAGCGCCGCACACACGCTCCATGCGGCTCATGAAAGGGAGCGCTGAGCAGAGCCTGGGATGCATACAGGCTCGGCTCAGCGCTCCCTTTAAATAATATTTTTTTCCTTGAATTCCCCCCCCCCCAAAGTAGGTGCAGCTTATGGTCAGGTGTGTCTTATGGAGTGAAAAATACGGTAAATCTTTCACCTTTTGGACTAATTAAACTTCCAGCACTACCACCAAACTTGGAAAAAGTTCCATTGCTACTTTTCAGTTCCAGCAGGTAAAGGTATTGACTCCATGCCATATATTTATCCTCTGTGAGTTCATATACTACCAAAAGAAAAACTTTCTAAGCTGAGCTTCCTGACGAAGGCCATATTATTTTGTAGTATTCTTACTGTTGAAACTCAATGGGGCTTACTCCTTAGTAGACATATCTAGAATTGCACTGTGTCTTCCTTTTATTTCTATTTCCTGTATTCACTAAGCTGGTCTTTTGTATTAGCTGAGATAGATTGATTTGTTTTGTAATTGAATTTCAGTTGAATGCATTACTGGAAATCAGTTTCTTTAATAAAAAAAAAATCTTGGAGATGATGCTTTAATACCCATCCTTTGACAGCAGCAGTAATTCTGCAACATCTACGCTGCCTAGATTTATGACTGCTGTCTTTCACGTTCTCTTAAAGAGTACTCATAGCAGAGTCTCATGGCAGGGAAAAAAGAGGAATTGTGTAACCAATAGTTAACTTCCGCTGGGCACCTGTTCAATTCAACTTGAACTCTCTGCATCATGGTCAGTTTCCTTTGGTTCCAGTAGCCAAAAGGCCAGAGGAAAACAGAAATTACTCTTCTCACCTCTGTGTGTAACTCTGAATTGCCGCTCACAGAAGGCAGGCACTAATAAATGATGTTTGCAGAGTAATCATATAACGATAATATCACATCCACAACTTGTTAGACTGGAGGCAGACACAAGTGTTGTAACCTCATTGCTTCTGCAGTCATATTTGCCTCCTAGCCAAATGTAATATATGAAACTATTCTCACCACCACCCTCTGCCTCTCCCCTGCAAGGTTGTAATAACATTTGTTTGTTCATGGTGGTGGTGGTGGGGAGAAGATTTAAAATCTGTTTTGTGGCAGCTATAACAGAGCTTTTTGCCAGTCACCTTCTAGCTAAATTCTTCCTGATTTAATGATATCCCCATGCATTTAATATTTACATTGTATTTATTAGGAAAGGTGGGGGCTTCTCTGGCAAATGAATGCTTATTTATTTATATAGAAATGTGGCTAGAAACCAGAATACAGCAGAGCAGGAAAAACTCACCAGAGCTGTACTTGAATGCATTTTTGTGCCCTTTTAAAATGTGTTGGCAGCGGAGGAGCGGGAGGTTAATTCTGAGTTATTTTTGTTTTGATTATGTATTCTGTGTTTTTATATTGTGTTTTTATCCTGTGAACTGCCATGAGACCTGTGGGTATAGTGCAGTATACAAATTTACAAAATAATAATAAAATAACCTCAATACCCAAGCAGTGAGAGACTCCCAGGGGTTCCAATGCTCACTCGGGGTTCCGTTTCCTTGGGCAGAAGGTCAATGGAGACTTTAGGAGATAGGGTTTTCTTTACACACATATACAACCTGAGCACAGGATGGAAGGGATCACAGTATTAACACCTCCCCATTAGGTTTCCAAAGCAATATCCAAGCTATAGCTTTGGATCAACCACAAAGCAAGACAAGCCTCTGTATCTCCATCAACTTCTGCACTTCTTTCAGTCACAGACATTCACAAAGAAACATCAGAACTCCTCTCGTGCATTCAGAAAGAAAGACAGAGAGAGTTATCTAACAGTCTCTTCATCAGTGTTCATGGAGATGCAGCCGTTGCTGTCAAGTCGTTTGCACACAAAGCAAAATGGAGGGGATGTAATAAGTTACCTCCCAAGTGACCAGAGTTAACCAATCACACGAGAGTTACTGAGGAGCATTCCAGAATTAAACACATACAGTAAATGTATTGAAGCATTTCCAATTTCACTAAATTAAATCACTATCCTTAACAGGGCTGGGTATACCCCTTGCTTGAATCCTCGGAGAGCCACTGCCACTCATTGTGGGCAGTATTGAGTTTGATGGGTCCAAAGGTGTCGGAACAACATAGCTGCTTACGTTGCTATGTAAAGGTATACATGCTAGTAGATAGAAATATGAGAAGAGTTTTTGTTCTCACATTGTTTTGAACGACGCAACCAAAGCTTCACCGCAGGCCACTTGGCCCCTTTGTGATCTGGCATTCCTATGTGTAATGTTGATGCTTTACAGAATATCTGCACATTTCCTCCCTGTTTCATAAATAAAGAAAAATGTTCATGGTCGTTGAATGCATAACAAAGACAGTCTCCCTCTGTTTTCTTCAGCGCTTAGAAACTGCTTTCTTCGTGAATTGCCGTCTTCCCAACCATTTCACCCCACCCCACCTCCTGCTGCTATTCTCTTTGTGTAGAAATCGGAGCAAGTACACACTGTTTCTGACTTTTTAGCGATTCCAACCCCTCCAATGGTACATATGCAAATATACCTGCCTTTTGGAATCAGCTGCCTGGTATTCAAACCACAGAGACACATTGACAAAGTGTAATTTCTCATAAGTACAGCGAAAAAAGTTGGGGGAAGAGAGTTCTGTTCTTACAGAACAATTAATGGAAAATAACAAGGGGGGTGGATGAAGAGGCCTAACCTTTCTAACTCTCGGAAGATAAGCTATTTTTAGCAATTGTGATGAAATGCCCACGGGGGGGGGGGATCTTTTCTTCCTGTTTCTGTTTTTTTCTTCTTCTGAAAAGGGCTTTTATTTAAGTAAAGATCTCCTCCCTCTCCTAGCAACCAGCAATGCT
The DNA here is from genome assembly GCF_964234715.1 of Podarcis melisellensis. Lineage (NCBI taxonomy): Eukaryota > Metazoa > Chordata > Lepidosauria > Squamata > Lacertidae > Podarcis > Podarcis melisellensis. The sequence goes on along the minus strand of NC_138547.1, from coordinate 43,349,360 downwards.
TCAATAGGACCAGTTGCATCATCTCCACAATCTTCCATACAGCATCTTTTTTATTTCATCAGTAGCTCATTGCTTATCACACCCCCCCTACACACACACCTGCTTCTTAGCTAGCAATTACAAAGAGAAAGACGTCATTGTGCTACCCTGACTTATACCTATTAGAATCGGCCCTAATTGTAGCTAGAGTAATTGGCTTTTGTAACAGAGTGCCATTAACCTAGTATAATTGTTCTGATAGCAACCCATGTTTTGCTTCATTAAATTTTATTCTGTGCAAGAAGGGGCGTTTTAACCTTTGTTTGTGTCTTAGCATGGCTGGATCCTGTGATCTGCTTTGCAAGCAAAGAAGCTCATCTGAGGATAGAGAGTTCTATTCCCATCCAATATTTTTATCCATAATTCTGCTTTTGATTCCTTGTTCTAACCTTATGTTTACTGGAAATAACCTAGAAACAGCAAATGTATTTTTTAACATATATTTAACACACATTTTTTCACAAAATACTATTTAAATGCAGATTTTGGGATGTTTCAAATGATTGGAAGTGCAACAGAACATCTGGTAGTTTAAAAGTTTGAAATCTGGCGACTAGCTACGTTGTGATGGACATGCTCATTCAAAAGGTGTGGTCCTGCATCCAAATCTTCAAATATCAAACTCCTAATGCATTCCTAGATTTATAATAGCATGATATCTGCTTGGAAGTCAGCCAGAACAGGCTTTTGAACATCCAACTGTGAAGGAGATGCCAACCAGTATTTGCTGCAATAGTACAGCTATTCTACACAAGATCAGCTGTGTCAGTTGAACCAGGGACCTTATTCTCTATGCCGCTGTGGTGTCTTCCCCCAAAACTAGTCTGCTTTATGCAGTGCTTTGGTGCTGCTGTATTTTATGATACCACTTCTTTCTGCCCCTCCCCCTCAAAACTAGCCCTGTGTACCAGATCCCATGTAACAAACAAATCTGGGCTAATCTGGGTTGGCCTAGGATTTGGCCAGATCAAGCTGAGATAGCCCTGGTTCAGGCTGGCCTACCCAAAGAGATTTGGAGTTAATCAAAAGTTGGTTGAGCAGTTTGTGAAGGGAGAATGAAAGGCAAGCAAACTATGCAGGATCTGCTTCACCAGAATGTTTGCTGCAGGGAACACACTGGCTGAACAGCATCCAGCAAGAATTACCGTATTTTTTGCTCTATAAGACTCACTTTTCCCTCCTAAAAAGTAAGGGGAAATGAGTGTGCATCTTATGGAGCGAATGCAGGCTGCGCAGCTATCCCAGAAGCCAGAGCAGCAAGAGGGATCACTGCTTTCGCTGCACAGCGATTCCTCTTGCTGTTCTGGCTTCTGGGATTCAGAATATTTTTTTCTTGTTTTCCTCCTCCAAAAACTAGGTGTGTCTTGTGGTCTGGTGCATCTTATAGAGTGAAAAATATGGTAACTTTCTACTCAGTGAGCAGAGGGTATCAGTGGGTACTGGGATATCAGTGAGCAGAGGGTATCAGAGGGTATCTCTGCAGGGGTCTACTTCATCAGCGTGTTCTTTGCATAGAGTGCAGCAGCAAATTAGCACCTACTTGGAATGAAGGCAGCATCTCCTCTTCCCTCCCAACCACTCAGATTGCATGATTAATTAGGGCTTAAAACTCTAATTGAACACAAGGATGGTCACTGAATCAATTCAGGCCCCAGATCATCCTAGGCAGATCGGGGCTAATCTGGAGTGGCAGATGAGCCCCAGGATTTGATAGGGAGACATGCACAGTCATATTCAAAACCCATGTTTTCTGAAGTGTTGGTAGGTTCAGGCATGACCCAAGACCAGATTTCAGCTCAAAAGGATCAGGTACAAGAATAAAAATGGCAAACAAGGGAACACACCTCCCTGCATGTGATAGGTTGCCATATGCTGTGACTGGAGAATCATAACATGGCCCTATCACAGCAGGCATTGGCAGCCTGCCAGCTACTAGTAAATGTCATTGGAGGGTTTTAGAATCCTCTCTGACTTTTGTTGTGAAGATGAAGCTCCTGAGCTACAAGAGGCATTAAGGCCTAGGCTTGCAATGTCATGCATACACCTGGCTTTGACCTTACATAACATTTTCTGTGATGATTATGGCACAACCCTCTGGTTCTTATTCACCACAATATCTGTGTTGTAATTCATGGGCAGCTAAACTTTTGGGCCCAAGGGCAATATTGCTGCATTGCAGTCCCTACAGGGACCACATGCCAGTTGTAGGTGTGGTCACTGCAAATTCCAGACCCTCCAAGTGTCCCTGTTTTCCAACAATGTCCCTGATTTAGAGAAGCCATCCTGGTTTCTGATTTGATCCCAGAATGTCCCACTTTTCCTTAGGATGTCCCTATTTTCACTGGAGAAACGTTGGAGGGTATGGAAATATATATAAAAATTTGGAAAAAAAATGTCCAGTAGCAACTTAGAGACCAACTAAGTTTGTTCTTAGTCAGGACATGGGTGGCACTGTGGGTTAAACCACAGAGCCTAGGACTTGCTGATCAGAAGGTCAGTGGTTCGAATTCCCCCGACGAGGTGAGCTCCCATTGCTTGGTCCCTGCTCCTGCCAACCTAGCAGTTCAAAAGCACGTCAAACTGCAAGTAGATAAATAGGTACCACTCCGGCAGGAAGGTAAATGGTGTTTCCGTACACTGCTCTGGTTCGCCAGAAGCTGCTTAGTCATGCTGGCCACACGACCTGGAAGCTGTACGCTGGCTCCCTCGGCCAATAAAGCGAGATGAACACTGCAACCCCAGAGTCGGCCACGACTGGACCTAATGGTCAGGGGTCCCTTTACCTTTAAGTTTGTTCTTGGTATGGAGTTATCCAACCCTGAGCTGCCTGAAGGCAATCCTGTATAGGGAAGTTTTTTGTTTTTTTAAAAAATTAACATTTTATTATGTTATTATGTTTATTATGAGAGCCAGTGTGGTATAGTGGTTAAGAGCGGTAGTCACGTAATCTGGGGAACCAGGTTCGTGTCTCCGCTCCTCCACATGCAGCTGCTGGGTGACCTTGGGCCAGTCACACTTCTTTGAAGTCTCTCAGCCCCAGGCAGGATATAAAATCCAAACTCTTCTTCTTATACGGGTTGGAAGCTTCCCAGAGTAGCTGGGGCAACCCAGTAAGATGTGTGGGGTATAAATAGTAAAATTATCATTATGGAATGGAATGTCCCTATTTTCATTGGAAAAAATTTGGACAGTATGACACTGTTGCATCCTTTTCCAACCCAGCCCTAAGCAATGATGCAACCACCACTTCCAACATGTTGACACTTCGTGAAAGTCTGTGTGCCTGGTGTGCTATTTCAGAAGGTTTTTGGGAGAGGGGTTGGGCTAATTGCAATTGCCCCCCCCTTACTGTTGCTAAATTAAGCAGGTGCAACTGAAATAACACATTATCTTCTTCTTTATCCCAGATTCTACGTCCCTCTTCTTCCTTTGTTGTGTGGCATTTTGGACTGCATGATGTTCAGGGACAGCAACCTGTTGTACTCTCTAAAGAACTGTACACATTGCTGGCATGATAATACTTCTAAACAGACAGATTCCCCTGCCCCCACATCACTTGAAAACATCACTGCTACCTAGAGGCTGTGCTGTTCTCCAGTCACAGAGAGTGGCAATTCCAGTGGATTATTTATATTTTAAAGACCTTTTCCATTTTAATCAGGAGTAAAATGTAAACAAAATGAAAGATAAGCATTAGAAAAGATTTGTTTAATTAAAATTTGAATATTTGAACAACTTGGCTGCTTTTCAGAGTTGGATAAGCCCCATCTGTCTGTTACCTACTATTTAATATTTATGCTAACTAACTTTACAGGATGGAAAGTTTCTTCATTTTGCTCTTCATGCAAGTGCTCTTTGCATAAATGTAAGAATTTGGGGGAATCGTTCCATTTCAAAGCCTTTTTAAAGGGTGGGAGCTGGCGAAGTGGGAAGTTTTAAGAATTATCATACAACTGTAGAGTTGGAAGGGACTTTGAGGATCATTTAGTCCAACTCCCTGCCGTGCAGTTGGCCCATGTGGGGATTGAACCCATGACCTTGGCATTATCAGCACTATGCTCTAATCAGTAGTGAGCTGAAACTTTGGAAATGAAATTTTCAGTGAAAATCAGATTGGGCATGGGCAATGGGGAGGTTGAGCCCCCTTGCTTATGTCTTGGGACAGAAGAAAATCTAGTAACTGGGAGGTGGGGCAGGATGCTTAAAGTACTGGGAATAATGTGATGCAGGCTGTTTCCCCACAACCTGCCTCTCACTGCTTTCTTTTAGATATGTATATTTGTTGCAAATATAAAGGTCTAAACAACTTGAGATATCTGGCTTCTCTGGGTTGGGGTGGGAGAGCTTCTTCCCTCAAATACTGTATAGTCACCACCAGTCAGTGTAGACAATACTGAGGTAGATGAACCATTGATCTGACTCAGGATAACGCAGCTCACTCTGTTCCAGTTCTAAAATACTGTGATTATTTGTGTGGTGTTTTACCAATGAGTCTGTGTGCTTGTGTAAGCTCCACCTGAAAAGAATACTGATGTCATATGAACAGTCACTCTCAGACTAGTGACCCCCATTGTTTTCTCAATCAGTAATGGAGGAGGTGAGAATCAAATAAAGTAAAAGCTGTGGCAAATTGTGTATTCTCCAGTTGTGGAGAATTTTTCCCAGTTAAACCAGCATGCTGAATGGGTGTGATGCAAGGCAGAACAAATTCACAAAGCAAGAAAGGAGTGAAATAAAGAAAACCAGCTCATCCCTACAGACAAGTGTACTGATATATGTTTGCACAACAGGATTGCATTCCATGCACAAAAATGAATGCAGTTCCCCATACCCTTTCATTTCAGGCAAAATCATATTTGTAGGAATGTTAAAATGCAACCCATGGGTAGAGCTTTCTTAATTTCATCTTTCTAATAGAAGCCATTTTTAACAGTCAAATACTCACCTCTAGGACCATCTGTTTTACTTTAGCTCCTTCATGCTGTTCATGCATTGAGAGCATGGTGCATTTTTTGCTTTCTCCTGACTTTCTCTTGCATTACATCACATTAAATTATGGTCATATATTTAGAGACAGGGTATCAGAAGTAGAAAACCAATCTCAAGCGGACTGGAGTAAAGGTCATAGAATTGTAAAATAGGAAGGGAGCCCAGGGGTCATCTAGTCCAACCCTTTGCAAAATAGGAATCTCAGCTAAAGCATAAATGACAGCTGGCCATCCAACCTCTGCTTTAAAACCTGCAATGAAGGAGTGTCCATCACCTTCCGAGGGAGCCTGTTCAACTGTTGAAGAGCTGTTACCAACAGAAAGTTCTTGCTGCAGTTCTTCCTCACAAGAATATCACAGGGGACTTTGTTGAAAGTCTTGCTGAAATCAAGATACACTACATTCACTATGTTCCCCTGATCAAACAAGCTTGTAAGTCTATCAAAAAAAGTAATGAGATGCATTTAGTATGGCTTGTTTTTGATAAAGACATGCTGTGTCATAGTAATCACAGCATCCTTTTCTAAGTGCTCAAAGACCAGCCATTTAAGTATCTGTTCTAGGACCTTTGGCGTCAAGCTGACCAGTTGGTAGTTACCTGTGCCTTCTCTTTCTTCCCTTTTTTGAAGATGGGGACAAACATTTGTCTGCCTCTAGTCTGCAAGGACCTCACCTGTTCTCCTAGATTTCTTAAAGATTATAGACAGAAGAACTGAGCTAACATGCACAAGCTCCTTTAGCACCCTTATTATCTGTTTTCCTATCTTGGGTTGCAGCTCCCTCCTAGCATCCTTTATTATGTTATCACCAGGCTGGGTATCACTTTCATTTTGGATGAAGATAGAGAAGAGGGTTTTGAGCATTTCTGCCTTCTGTCACCCAGTAACATTTTTCTGTCTTCTCTAAGCGGAGGACGTACTAAATTCTTCTTCCTCTTGTTTCAAATATAGCTGTAGAAACCTTTAATTGTTATTTTTAATCTCTCTTGCAAGCCTGAGCTCATTCGGCCCAACAGTTGGCTACTTGTATATACTCTTCCTTTATGATTTCCCCTTTCTTCCATTTCTTATAAATGCCTTCCTTAAATCTCAGCTCATCTGTAAACTTCTTATGCAGCCATACCAGTTTCTTTACATGCCTCTCACTTTTATTTCTTTTTGGAATTGCCTGCATTTGTTCCTTCTGTATTCATCTTTAAGAAACTTGCATCCATCTTGGACCCCTTATCTTTGAGTATTTCTGACCATGGAATCTCACCCAGTAATTACTCAAGCTGTTGAAAATCAGCCTTCTTAAAGTTCAGAGATCATGTCCTAATACACTCAGCTTTCTTTTGCCTCTGTGTAACGAAGCAACGGAGGATACTATCACTTCCTTCCAAGTTTCCCAGTACGTCCATATGGTTGATCAGTTTCTCCCTGTTGGTGATGACCAGGTCCAAGATAGATGATCCTCTTGTTGCTTCTTCCACCTTCTGGGAAATGAAATTGTCAGCAAAGTAATTGAGAAATTTGTTGGACCATACATTCTTGGCAGAGTTCCAGCAGTTCCAGGGTAGTTGAAGTCTCCCGTAACTACTATATCTCTGCTTTTTGAATGTTTGCTAATCTGCTCTAGGAAGGACTCATCAAATCTTCAATTTGGCAGACACCCACAGTAAGTTCACTGTTGTTTTCCTCCTACAAGTTTTATCAATGTACTATCAATCTGCCTTCCATGCTCCAGTTCACTAGTCTCTTTTTTATATTCACTTAACCTTGTACATGCATTTTTGTACACATTATCTGGCTGGAGAACTGCCAAATATCATAAAAATAAGAAAACCACCAGTTTTGAAGAACGGCTGTGCTTCAGTTTACACATCTCCCCAACTTTAAATGCAAACTGAATCCAGTATGTTCCCCATCCTTTGTTTAGGCACCATGCAATGATGCTATCGGGGCCGGATTTGGGTTTGATGAGGTTTTATGCTATTGAAGCTAATAGGGCCCTTTATATGTGCAGCTGTCCTTTGTCAACAACAAATGGTCGCTGTTTTTTGTGTTGAATATATGCTATATGGTAATTTATGGACCTAATAGGTATCTAAAGCCATTTGCACATAACAAAATATGCATTTTATCATAGTACTGGTAATTATTGAACTGAAATACAATTAAGAAGAAGCTTATTAATATTTTGGAAATGTACATCCAGGTGTGTTTTTTTCTTTAATTTTTTGGTGGGCCCCAAGAGAGTGGGGCCCTAGCTATAGCTTGTTTAGCTTATATGTGAATTTGGCACTGGATGCTATGGCAATGCTTGAGTGTAATGCTGTGATGCTGTAGCAATGCCACATGACCTAAAATTCACAGCAGCTTATTTGTCCAATTGTAAAGCAGCAGCTGTTTCCTAAACTTCAAACTTAGTTATTTATTTGTTTTAAATTGATTGAAACACTATTAAGTGTTGCCTAAGAAAGTTGCGCCCAGACAGGAAGTCCGTTCATTACTTTCTCCCTCACATACTCAGCACAGCTAATATAAAAACATTTCAAAATGATGTAAAATTGATTTCCTAATAATTTGATTTTGAGAAAATGGAGGGGAGAGAGAGAAAAAGAAAAGAGGTTTTTAAAAGCTATACATTACTGAGCAAAGACGCAAAAGCATCTTCTCAGCAAAGGCATCAAACATACAAAATTGGATCAGTAATGATGGGGGAGAAATGGAAAGTAAGTTCCCTCTGCCTCCCTTGAAGTTTCATTGAAACAAATAAATGTGTACAGAACAAGTGAGCTCTATAAAACAATGTTGTTTATTTCTTAAGGCTGTTTAGGTCCCACCCTGCATCTCAATGGATCCTAGGATGGGAAAGTAAAGAACAACAATCCCAACAGAGAATTCCTGGATGCCAAGATCCAGGTTGGGGCATGTATTAGTTTATGACAGAACCCCAGCAGAGATTTGAAATCACAAAACATGCAGCAAACAAAAGCATGGAAATATCTTTAAAATATGCCCTAGTGAGTTCATTCCAAACTCCCCCTCTTCCCCTAGCATAGAAAAAAGACCACCTGCTTGGTAAGTTAAAAATGATTTACTTACAAACTGTCCAAAGATTAGGTTCATGTGCTTCCCCTTACATCAGTCAGAAAACACAGGCAATAAAACTTGGCTTAGTTACAGTAGTGAAATTTCCTAACTTTTTTGGATAGGAACACAAGACTGGCTTGTAAGAGCCAGGTGGTCTGAGTTTGAGCAACCAATTCAGACCTCTTTACACACTCAGCTCATCAGGTAGATTGCAGGAACAAAGGCTTAGTCCCTCCCAATGTGAGTTCAGCTTGGCAGCACAGCTTGCTCTGTGGTCTTAATATCTCAGTGGATTAATTAGACTTATAACCAACATGCTTGTTGGTTATACGAGCATGCTCTGAAAATCTTAAGGTTTGGAAATTATGTTATAGAGAAGTAAATATCAACAGACTGTCTCAGCTTGGACTGTGCCTAACTTGCTCACACATACACACTATCACCCCATAGTTGGGTAGTTAAATGAGGGAGAATTCCCCCCCCCCAAAAAAAAACAACCCTGAGATATTTTATGGCAAGAGGGTAAAACGGCTTGCAGCCAAAGCATCTGTCTCTCCTGCCCCACCCGTGAACACAATTTGATTAAAAGCACAGATGCTTTGGGAGTTTGATTTTTGTGAATGACAGTGCAAATAGACCTGCTCTTCGCCTCCTGGACTAATTGTGCTGATCAGAACATAATTATCCTTCAGATATCACACTTCTCTTAATTTTGTGGGAAAGTGCCATCGCACTCATGCCCTGCTTGTCAGCTTCCCAGGGACATCTAATTGGTCACTGTGAGACAGGCCTTTGATCTAACCCAGCAGGGCTCTTCTTACATTCTTATGATCACAGGAACAACTGCATTGGTATCCCAGTCTGCATGAAACAGTCCTTAATGAATTCAGCCTTTTAGAGTGTGGCTGGGGAATGTGTAGTTCTTTGGGTACCTTTAGGTTCGAAGTCATGCATGGCTGCTGACCACGTTGATTGGGATTGATGGGAGATGGAATCCCAAAACATTAGGAAGATTCCATGTTGCCTGATCCTGCAACTTAGCTTGGCAATAGTGGTCTTCTTGGCCATAAGGTATTTCAACTTTTTAGATCTGGCTCCTGGCTTTGTCCCTCAGCTTTGGTTGTTGGTATGACTCCCCCCCCCCTCTATATTTTAACCCTCACCCTAACACAACTCCTGGCTCCATCCTGTTGGTTGTCTACATCTCACCGCCGACACACCCCTAGATGGTGCTGTCTAAGTGAATAATAAGAAGTATGGGTGCTACAGGCAAACTAGTCCTTGTACAGCCACAGCCTTGTAAATGAAGCTCATTATGCTGTAGTGAGGTTTGAAGGATCTGTCACATCAGATTTGGCTGCTGTGGGTGGTAACATGTCAAAGTTAATAGGTAACTGGAAGCTGGCACAGTGCCTGCTCCCATAATTGCATCTGGGTGTCTTATGAACATGCTTCTCCCCATTAAGCAAATAATTTCCACAGTCTCTGGGTAGAGGTACTGGAAATTATTAATCAAGTACCCAGGACCGAAGTCCCCATGGATCCAGTCACTGTCCTGGCTGGTTACTTAAAAGGCTTTCGAACTAGGTCAAGGAATGAAGCATTATTCTATTTTGTTGGCTCAGGGTAAATTACTGAGAGCAAAGCTATGGCTTCAGAAGGGAGCCCTTACCATCGATGTATGGCTTTTTGTGATGTGGAAATTACTTACAATGATGAAATGAACATCTTTCTTCCTGTTCTTTTTAAAATTTAAGATAATGTATAGGAGCATAGGAAGCTGTCTTATACTGAGTCAGATCTTTGGCCCACCAAGATCAGCAATGTTTGTGGAATTTCCTTCCCACAGACGTGTGCCTGGCACCTGCATTATGTCATTTCCAGCATTCTCTGAAAATGTGCCTCTGCACACTGGCCTTTGACACCTTTCCAATATACATATGAGGACCCACTACTGATTGTAAAATTATTTCAGTAGATTTTGATGTATTTTCACATTGTTGTAACCCACCCAGAGACTACATGGTGAAGGGTTGGTGAGAAATCTAATAAACCAAAACAAGAAACAAACAAACTACAGAGATGCACTTTGCAGAAAGCTAGGGCTTTAACAGACTTACAGAGTCTTTGTATCCCACACCCCAGAAAAGTGATTTAGATTATTTATGCTTTTCCAAGTTGTAATGCTTGCATGCAATGCTTATTAAAGCAATACTTTGCAGCGGTGGTGTTGAAATGATATCTTATCTGGCATGAGTTTTCAGCCATCTTTATAGGTTCCAGGATTGCACTTAAATCAAAGATGATGGTATAGATTTAGAAACATTTTCCTGGACTAATGTGTTCAATTCACTGTTCACTTTTGAAACGCTAACTTTTTTTTTTTTTGCCAAGCCATCTATATTTACAGTTTCCCCCCCTGCTGATATTCATCTCACTCTAAAGTGCAATTATGTGGTGGGCTTGCTTTAAGCTTGTAAGCGCCAGAAAATCTTTATTGACCTTTCTGGGAGTGGAACCCAACTTGGGTTTAGCAACCGATAAATCTCCAGGTTGAAATACACCAGTTTAATCTTCGCTGTAATCAATTAAGGTCCCAGTTTGAATTGGTTAAGATTCTGCATGGATGAGGATTCACAGATGCCACTCTCTGAGCCATTTTAACATCCAGCAGAATAAAGTGTGCAAAGCTTTTCACCATCTAGAACTGTGCACAGCCATAGCGGAAGCAGTGGAGAAGCTGCATTTGGACTGCTTGCTTAAGGCAAGGAGGAAACCAAAAACATGCAACGGGTGGGTTTGCTGCATCTCAGATTGCTTTGTATCACTGAGAGTGAGCCACTTTGGAAACCAACTTGGATAGCTTTGAAAGATGACTGGACAAATCAATGGACAAGGCTATCAATGGTTACTGGACAAGGTGGTTAGGACTTGCTTCCCTGTTCGTAGACAGCAATGCTTCTGAATACCAAATGCTGAGAGGGGAGAGAGCTCTTGCGTTCAGGTCCTGCTTGCAGGTTTTGCCATAGGCATCTGGTCGGCCACTGTGAGAACAGGAAGCTGGACTAGATGGGACCCAGCAGGTTCTCTTGATGTTCTTACCAGCAGCCAATTTTTAAAACCAGGAGTGTCACAAGATTTGTAATCTGTACATATGTGTGTAATGTCATTGGATAAGAAGTGGATCATGCAGCTCTTCCTTTTCATCATGCAACATGACACTTTTCTCAGTCCGTCAGACTGCATTTGGGTCCTGTTTACAAACACTGAGAGGCATCATTGTAGACAGTGCCCCCCCCCCGGCCCAGCTTAAGGAATGAGCAGTGCAAGTGCAAAAAAAAAAAGAGGGTGGGAGAGAAGCCTGTCAGACAATTCTCTCACTTTTGATTGAAAAGAAATAAATGAAGACAGAGTTGAACTCTCCTTTATTATTAAACTGTTCACCTAACCATTCACTAGCAGGTCCCAGGGCAGGTGACAACAATGTAAAATTCAGAATTAAAAATAGATAAAACAGTTTGCAGTCACGTGAATAGGGTGTGCCCTGAAAACATACCTCTGCCCCCAGGTTTCAAAGGCCAGCATCAAGAGGTATGTCTTCAGCGTTCACCGAAAAGCGTATCATGAAGGAGGCAGACACAGAGTTGGACTGCATTGTCATGAGATGAAATGAATTTTAAAAAATAATAGTGCTGTCATGGGAAGAAAGTGGAACAAGAATGAATAAATATATTTGCAAGGGGGAGAGAAATGTAGGGCATGGGGAAAACCAGGAGAAGGTGCTCACAGTGAAACATGCACTCACGTGGCTGATGTGAGAAAAATCCAGGGAGAAATTCACCACATCCCCCCCCCCCCAGATTTGACCGTTTCCTGTTCTCAGTGCTGAATCAGCTTTGATATTGGCATGAAATAGAGTGAAGGTGAGGAAGCCTTTTCAGCTTGAGGGCCTCATTCCTTTCTAAGCAACCTTCTGGGGACCACATTCCCATGGCAGGTGGGCCTGGAGGCAAGAGCAGGCTGATAAATAAATATGAAACTTACGTTTCTACTGTACTCTGATTCTTAAACACACACAAACACATGCACACGTGCACAAACACACACACAACCTCACTATCCTCCATCCGATAAAGCAGAAAGCACTATTCGAGATCAATGACACATTCTAGAAGGGTGCAAATCAGGTAAGGCAGAGGGAGAAGGGTGTGGACAGGAGAGAGTCTTGTGCAGAAGTGCACTGGATTGGAGTCACAGGGGGTTGAATACTTATTTCTGGCAGCAGGTCCTAGCAGGGTCCATGTCTCCAGCATCTTAGAGCTGCCCAATCAGCATAAAAGGAGAGCTTTATAGCCACTGAGAAGAAGTGTTTTCATGCTTTATGCCGTTCAAAGCTATTCAGAGCCCAAGGATGTGAAACAGTCCCTCAAGATTGGCTCCTAGGGTCACTGGAGAAGGCACACAGGAAGAGCCCCGAGGAGCTGTTCTGCATGCCCCAAAGCATTTTGGAACACTTGAAACCTTCAGTTTCAAGAGAATGGGGTTCAAGTTCTCTTATGTACTATGGAAAGTACAACTTAATCTGCTCTGAAAGAAGAGATTCTGAGCACTCCAAATTATTTGTACAAGCGTGGAAGATAGTACATCCAGCTAAAAGGCAACACATGGAGATCTGCATTGATGGCTGCACTACATCCCTTAATTTTTATAATTATTGTATAATTTTAACATTATTGCATAACCATACAATGTTTTATAGTCTTAGAAGTGAGCATCGGTGTGAGGAGTTATGGCTGTGACCATCATGAAGGAATCTTGGACTTCTGAATTTTTCACTCCCCTACTGGTCCCAAGAGTGAGATAGAGAGGATAAAGATCCCCACGTTTGCATCCCGAGGTACCACTGTACTGTACTTTTCCATGTATAGCATGCTCCCATGTATAAGACGCCCCCTATTTTGGAGGACTAAAATGGGGACAGATTGCCCAGAGTTGTTGAGCTTTATTTAAGGGGGGCGGTTTGTTGGAAATCACTCACCTGCATGGCCGACGCTAACACTCGCATGCGTCGCAACAGCTTCCTAACATCTGTCCCCTTGCTGGCAGAAGCAGCCTATTGCCCACCCAATTGCCGCAGCAACACCCAATCAACACCACCCCTTGCCACAGACACCAATAACACACTGCAGACCATCTCCAGCTCGCTGCATCAACAAATCCCACATCCCCCCTGGGCACTACCCATGTATAAGACGACCCCATTTTTAAAACATTATTTTTCAGTAAAAAAAAACCCTAGTGTTATACATGGAAAAGTATGGTAGGTAAACTTTCATCCAAGGTTCAAAATATGCATTCTTTCTGCCTTATGAGTACTACTCAAGTGTATTAAAGTGATGGTTTTCCCACACACACTCAATTAACAGGGTAGTAGCTGTTTGCTAATTGTTTAAACTCAATCCAATTTACGCTGCTGTCAAAACAATTAATTTTTAGCAAGAGCCAATAATTATGAATTAATCAGACACCACTGATTTTTTCCCCCTACAGTGATCATTAATTCCTGTTAACATTAGAGGCAATAACAGTGCTAGTGTTGACATTGTTGTTATTCATTTTGCCAGCAATTTCATGAAGGTATAATGGACTACTCTCACTCCTGCAACATTGACACTGTGTTAGAGTTGCTTCTTCTCAGGAACACAGGGTAAACACAGCCTTATACCAAATTATACTGCTGGCTCATGTTATTGTAGGTCTTTGCATGCCCAGCCCAGGTGAACCTGAATCTGGAAGGGGTAAAATAAATGGACATGACAACTGTCTGGGATTTAAATTGGCCACAACTTTTTTGATTTCAGATGTAGGTAAGCCTTTGGCATAGTGTATCCCTCTCAGCCCCCTGCTGGGAGTCTGAGGTATGACAGGGTCTGTTTGGGAGGTACAGTCATACCTCATGTTACGTTTGCTTCATGTTACATTCTTTCAACCCGGAAGCACCGGAAAGGGTTACTTCCGGGTTTCACCGCTCATGCATGCATAGAAGCACCAAATCGCGCTGCACACCTGCGCAGATACGGCGCTTCAGGTTGCACTCTTTTCATGTTGGGAACGGGCCTCCAGAACAGATCCCGTTCACAACCAGAGGTACCACTGTACATCCATTGCAAAATACAGGTTTACACAGATGGCCTCCCAAACACTGAGGGAAGCTCTATGGCCTGCTAGCCCTATGCAACTGACTCTTTGGTCAGAGTCTTTCCTTGAGATCCAATATATGGGTTTGGCAGGAACCTGAGAGCCTCTGCAGTGGCCAAGGGAGTTGCCACAATGGCTCAGCATGGTGTGGTGCAGTGGGGGGAGCTGGAGGAGGCACTGGGTCAGCCTGCAACTGCCGCTCACTGAGGAAGGCGGGTAAATGGCCATTCGACACAACTTATAACAATTTACTAATAACAGCAACAGCAGCGGCAATAACACCCGGACCCATTTTTCCAGTTTGGTCTTTCCTTCTCCAATTACCTGCTGAGAAAGGCATGTTTTAATTAGCCACATAAAATTCTATAGATATTAAAGCCAGGCACACCTTGATAGGAAGTTTCACAAACAAGGAGTCACCACTGAAATGGCCCTCCCATAGTCCGCCAAACCACATACTTCATCCCATGCAGGGAACACCAAGAGGGCTTCATTTGCCGATCTTACATTTTACTGGTAGGTTGGTATGGAATACACACAACACATTTTCAGAAGTGGGTGCCATTAGGAAAAATAAAAGTGCTACATTTTGATCTAAGTTGTATCATTGATCTAGCAAGCCCATTTTGGGGAACAGTGTAAGGCAGCCATCTCTTACTCTGCCAGCATAGAGAAAAGGAGAAACTTTTTTAATAGGAAGGAAGGAATGGAATGTAGGAAAATTCAGAGCCAATGGCAGGCATATCCACACACACACTGACTGGTTTTAAGTAAGATATCAGACAGGTAAAACTGTCTGAGGACAAACAAAAGTATTTGTTACAATTATGAGCTCATAATGTAAAAAAGGGCGTCATTTAAAATTTTGAGCTATTCAAAGAAAATGCATGGAATTCAAATGACATCTGTCCTATGGTGCCCTCTCCAAGGCAAACTTTGCTTATTGGTTTTCTGAATAGGTGCTCATTATGTTCCATGTAGGATGGATATAAGATGCTGCCATGTCAATCAAACCTTGGAGACTGATGTTCATTTTTCAATATTGCTTGATTGCATCTCTCCTGTCTACACAAGCCCACACATCTGCATGCTCCCTGGAAATGAATAGTTGTCAAAAGAACAAAACATGTATTATCCGTGCTCTACACTGACTTTCACAATGCTGAATAAAATAACAAAGAGACTCTCTGAATTGCATGACAGTTTCGGGGGGGAGGGGGGAAGCCACATCAGAAGGACTGAAAGAGGATGAAAAACATAATGCTTTACTTAAAGAAGATGTGAAGCTACTATTTCAAATGTAAGGACCTTAATGATGTGTAAGGAAAGGAGGAAAAGTTTGTTCCAGTAGGAAGATTGGAGGGATTTTTTTTTGGGGGGGGGACTTCTGGGGAGACAATATTTTTGCTGGATTGTGCACAAAAGTTCAAGCGTTTCTCCAGACTACACACACAAAATTGAAACTGCCGAGAAATTTTGTATAGTGCCTTATCATTCAGTTAGTCCATCTAGGTCAGTTTCATGCACATTGATTAGCAGTACATCTCTTTGGCTTCAGACATAAGTCTTTTCCCTACCTTTCCTGGAGATACCAGAAATTTATTTACCTGTTTAAATAAAATTTATATATTGCTTGGTTGTAAAACAAACAAACAAACAAACAAAAACAAACAAAAGTTTCCAAAAAAGAATGAAACAACTAAATTACCAGAAATAAATAAATAAATAAATTATATACTGTATTTTTCACTCTATAAGACGCACCAGACCACAAGATGCACCTAGTTTTTGGAGGAGGAAAACAAGAAAAAATATATTCTGAATCTCAGAAGCCAGAACAGTAAGAGGGATCACTGCGCAGTGAAAGCAGCGATCCCTCTTGCTGTTCTGGCTCCTGTGATAGCTGCACAGCCTGCATTCGCTCCATAAGACACACACACATTTCCCCTTACTTTTTTAGGAGGGAAAAAGTAAGTCTTATAGAGCAAAAAATACGGTATATGAAACCTTCAAGAAATAGTTAAAATCAATGTTAAACAGTTGTTGTGGCAGCTCAGCCAGACACCCTTTTCCTGTATTCCATTGGCAGTGAGTGTATATAGGGGGCCCCAGTGGGGGACACTGATGTGCAATAGAATATCCCTACAGTAGTACCTCGTGTTATATACTTAATCCATTCCAGAGGTCCGTTTGTAACCCGAAACCACTGGTAACATGAGGTGTGCTTTCTCTAATGGCGCCTCCCGCTGCTGCCATGCCTCTGGAGCACTACTTCTGCTCGCATCCCGGGGCAAAGGTTGTAACAAGGGGCATCTACTTCCGGGTTAGTGGAGCATGTAACCCACAGCGTTGGTAAGGGGGACACTACGTAACACGAGATACCACTGTATTTTCATCTAAGGAATGTTAGAGGGTATGGCATTGTAATGGGAACTGAGGAAGAAACCAGAGGCCTCACCTCACTTCATGGAAGCCATCATACTGTAAATGGCAGCTGGGTGCCTCCCTATCTGTTGACTGTTCGGATGGAAAACAATTGCAATTCATTGTGTTTATTCAGTGAGTGAACTATACTGTGTTGTAATGAGACAAAACCATACATAGGGAAGACCCATTGAAATCCCTGGGACTTAAAATGAAGGAACTGGTATGATTCCCATTTGCATGGAATCACTTCTTTGGTGTGGCAACACCTGTACTTTGGAACTCCCTGCCTATCGATGTTAGGCAGGCTTCACCAATGTGCTCTTTAGACACCTGAAAAATTTCATTTTGATGGACCTACACAGAAACATGACACAGTTATGTACGTTCTTAAATTAGGTTCAGGTGCTTTCATTGGTTTTTATTAGTATATATAAAAAACCACAGCTTTGAGATATATTTTTAGTGCATATTTGATTGTATATTTTTTTAAAAAAATCAAAGAAGCGTTTACCACCCTTTGGGATATAAAATATGCAAATAAGATAGCAGGCAGAGGACACAGCATTGGCTGCCCTTTCTGTAATAAGTCTTTTGCCATGACCTCCTGGTTTGGCTCCAAATGCACCTTAATGTGTGAAGTAACCGTTATGCGTGTCAAAAGCCGAAACCCCAGGGAGACAACTGTCACTGCTAAGGGCAAAAGAGAAAGCTGCATTTCATTCAGTGTGCAGAGCTTTGAATGTGCAAGAACTTAATTGCAGACTTAACTCCACCAGTCCCCCACCTCTTCTGCGCAGCTTCCCCACAGCACAAAACATTCATTATTAGATTTTCTTTTACCACCAAGACATTCAGAACACTATTTTATTTTCCCTCCTTAGCAATCGTCAGTTACTGGTGTTAAAACCACCAGCATCCCCACCCCACCCAAAACAACAACAATAACAACCCAGGCTAAGGTTTTTACTTCATTTTACATTAATGGCCAACAGCCCCCCCCTTTCTGCTGAAAACTCTCCCCCACCTCCTTTTCTCATTAAGCCACAGGTTCCACCAGACACAGAAGATCAGGGGGTGAGAAGAGAGAAGGCAGGGGAAATAAAAACACAGAGAGAAAAGTCCTGCAGAGCACAATGACAAGGTCAGGCTGATAGCTGCTGATTTGAAGGAACAGAATATCAGTCTTAGACAACAAAGTCAGTGTGGCTTGGAGGGGAGGGGTGGTAGCTTCTCATCAGGCTGGGGGACAAAGGCAGTCTTCACTGTTTATATTGCTGTATCTCTCTCTCTCTCTCTCTCTTTCTCTAGAAAAAGAGAGGTATGACAACTCACCATGTTCTCTTATAATGGCAATAGCGCTCACCTGAGAGATGCCAGAAATGAGTTCCGGTGAGTTCTGGCTGAAAAAAGCCCTGATATACTTCCAAGAAATATACTTCCAAGAAATATACCGTAAGGACATTGGAAGAGCCTACTGGATCAAGCCAACTTCCCATCTAGTCCAGCATTATGTTCTCACAGATGGCCAACTAGATGCCTGTGGGAAACCCACAAACAGTACCTTAGTGCAACAGCACTCTCAACACCTATGGTTTCCAGCAACCAGCATTCAGAAGCATCACTGCCTCTGGTCAAGGGTGGCCCTTGCTGATTTGCTAGAGGAATCTGGGTGCTGGTGTGGGTTGTCAGAGCAGCCCTGAAGAGCCCCCTCCCAAGTTGGCAGCAGTGCTGGTGGATAGTTTGTGCAGCAGGGCTCCCTATAACAACCCCACTTCTTTGTCTTTCCTCCTGCTCCCCACCCTCTGCTCCTCCTGTTCATCCCCAAGTGCAGCCTTTCATTACATTAGTGACTGAGTAACATCAGGCGAGGCTCTTAATTTAGCATAGCCAAGTCACATTTCCCTGGTTGCTTTCTTACCTTGACCAATTTCCAGTGCTCATACATCTGCATGTTTACCCCAGACAGCAAGGGCCTTTGACTTAAGTGGCACTTACTTTCAAGTAAAGTGTGCACTGGGGTGCCACCTCCAAGTTAGTGCTTTTCTACCAGCACCTTGTCAGAAGTAACAAAAAGTAAAGTGAGGTATTGTCAGAAGTTATTGCCTCTGTCTTCCAGATTTGATACACCAGTCTGGTGTACCAACATTATGGGAGTACAGCCCATTGAACTTGGTGAGATTTACTTTTGAGTAGACATTTATAGGATTGTGCTGTTATATCCTACAAGAATCATTTGTGATGGTTGAATTAGTCAGGTCCCCCCCCCCCCCCGGAGATTGGTGGTGGGGATTGCTGATACATCTCCTTGCCAAGGGCACAAGGGAGCCTAGGTACACCTTTGCCTCTGACTGTGCAGACATAGCATAGCCATCTAAGCTAGTGGCCATTGATGGCCCTACCCCCATGAATTTGTCGAATTCTCTTTGAAAGTCATCTAGGTTGGTTGCCATCACTGCCTCCTGTAGGACAAGTTGCATAGTTTATGCGCTGCATGAAGAAATACTTTTTATCTGTCCTGGGGGTGTCCAGGAGCTCTAGTGTTATCAAGGAGAAAAATTGTTCTCTATTCACTTTCTCCTTGCCATGCATAATTTCATGAGCTTCTATCATGTCACTTCTTACTCTTCTTTTTGCTAAACTAAGAGGTCACAAATGCTGCTGTCTTTCCTCATGGGAGAGTCACTCCAATGATCAATTTTGTTGCCATTACCTGAACCTTTTCTTACTTGCCAAAATCATTTCTGAGGTGAGAACCATGCACAGTATTCCTAATGCAGTTGCACTGTTGATTTGCCTAACAGTGTTACGAGATCTGCAGATATTAAATTGTCTTTTGTGAGCTGTAGCAAGGAAGTGGACTGGATGAGGGCCAAAAATATGTGCTTTAATCCTAGGAAGATGGAGGCTCTTTGGGTGGGTGACTCCCATGTTTGATATATTGGCAAGTTCTGGATGGGGTTACAAAGTCCTAAGCAACTTAGGTCCAGGATATCTCAGGGATAGCCCAAACCCTTATATCCCAGCTCAGTCACTGAAATAATCTGCAGGAGTGTCATTGATTGTTCCCCAAGTTAGTGAGGCTTGTTTGACAATGAGAAACCAAGCTTTTTTGTGTCATTGGCCCAATCCTGTGGAATACTTTGCCAATAAAATCATAGAATTGTAGAACTGCAGAAGTGGAAGGGATCACAAGGATCCTCTAGTCCAGGCATCCCCAAACTCGGCCCTCCAGATGTTTTTGGACTGCAACTCCCATCATCCCTAGCTAACATGTCCAGTGGTCAGGAACTATGGGAATTGTAGTCCCAAAACATCTGGAGGGCCAGGTTTGGGGGTGCCTTCTCTAGTCCACTCCTCTGCAATGCAGGAATCCTTTGCCCAATGTTGAGCTTGAAACCAAGACCCTGAGATTAAAATTCTCATATTTTACTGACTGAGCTATCTGGGTTCAGCTGGTGCCTTCTGTGCCAACTATGAAATGCCTCTTGAAAACTTTTCTATTCCACCAGGTCTATGTAGGCAATTAAGATTAAATCCTTCCACAATGGTTAATTGATGTCTGGTTTTAATTTTTTATGGTTTTATTGTATGGTTTTATGGTCTTATTGCTATGAACTGCTTCAATTTCTTTTATGATATAGCAGTTTAAATACACACACACACACACTAACACACACAAATCTTGATCCCTGATTGGCTTGATCATGTCACCAACCAGAAGAACTCACTTCTTAAAGTAAAAGTGTGAGAGGGACAGGGAACATATGTCAATGGAAGGGATTCAAGGCACATCCTTCCCATTCACTTTCCCACACATCCCCCCCCACATGCCCCCACCTAAATTTGTCTACAGTGATAGTCTATGGTACAGTGATAATGAGAGAGGCACACATGGTTGTATCCAACCAAGTTATACTCAACATAGGCCTAATAGAATTAGTGGGCCTAATTTAGCCATGACTATTATATTGAAAGGCTGTACTCTGAGTAGGACTAACAATGGCAACAACCCACAGCTTGTTTACTGACGTTTGCAATAAGACCTGATCCACCAATATATGCAGATGACATCATCCAGAGTAGTGTGGGAAGAACCACAGAAATTGCAACTGTCTCACTCCATGTGTAAACCAACTTAGATCTGCATTGATCCTGGCCAGCCATACACCATGACAACACATTACCAGCCTGTGCTCTCTGATAGTCCACTATGCTAATCTAAGGGGTGTGCATGTATTTCTGTTTTAAATAGAGACTTCAGGGCTTTTTTAATGGTAAAGAAAGCCTCTTTCAGTTTTCAGGGTGTAACCTCAGTCTGAAATCTGAGTTGAAATATGTGACTCTTGAATTATGAATGCATGAATATTCTACAATAAATTAACTGTGGGGAAACTCAACTGTTGAGATGTGGCATGCTTATGAGCCTATGACAAGCTTAATTAACATCAGTGGAGTACATGAAAGAAGCAAGAATTGGGTCAGAGAAGGAAAGCAGTTAGAAAACTGTCCCACCACCACCACTTCATGCCACTGGCTTTGCATATTCTCAACCAGATGCCCTTGGAAATAGGAGGTTGCCTGCATTTAAATTGCTACCACTTGTGTAATCAGGATACATAGGTGCTAGGACAGCTTTATGGACCAAGCCAGCCCAAAGCATTTACTGCCTGAAACAAGGAATGAGAGGTGTAGTGGTCTGGAGTCACAGGGAGTTACTATTTCTGCAGCAGGGTCCCAGTCTCCTGCATCCCAGAGCATCCAGCTCCATAAACAGGGAACTTCTTAGCAAGTCAAGAAGAAGTCTTCTCATGTTTTGTGATGATTGGAGTGAAAGGAGGTAAATCATTGCCTGATGATTGGATCCTAGGGTCATGTTGCAGAAAGTACACTGAAGAGTTGTTCTGTATGCTGCAGAGCTAAGGCTTTAGGAATGCTGAAAATACAAGGTGCATCACTTTCAAGAGAATGGTTTAAGGTCTGTTACGTACAATGGAACTTCAAGGAAAACACAACTTCAGTCATTCCAAAAGAATCAATTGGAGCACTCCAAATAGTAGAGCTAGCTGAAAGGCAACACATGGAAAGCTGCATTGATCTTTGCAATGCATCTGTTAAGCATTAAAAGATTATTGTACTGTATAATCTTGGAAGGTTTTATAATCTAAGAGGTGGGCATGGCTCTGATGGATCATGAAGCAACCCTGTGCTTCTAAATGTGACAATAAACTACTACAAAGGACAATGTTGTTATGAGTTTGTGGATGCATTGCTTCCCCTAAATTCCTAGGTCTAGTGAGTGTTGGAGTTTAATCAATGCTTGGAATATTAAGATGGGCTGCCAGACACTGAATTTAGCAGTGTCAAAAAGGAAGGCCAAACCAACTTTTCCATGCTCAGGAAATCACCTGGGAGATGTGGTGCCATTAGCAGGAAACAAAGACAGGGTGGTGGGCTATTAGCAAAGCAAAGACTCTGTGCCAGCCAGCAAATGGGGGGAGACCCCTCTTAGAAAGTAAACAGAGACAAAAGGGAAGTAGTTGGTTTAGGATTTCAGTTGGTTGTGGTGTGATCGAGAGGAAAAAAGTGTCAGTCTGTTTAATGCAGCATGTTGGAGAGCAGGGTCAGAGCATGATGTGGGCTGCCTATTTGAGCTGGAGGCTGCAGCAGAGGGAGAGATGTGACCCTCTTGGAGTGTATTGCTGGGAGCCCCTCTATCATTGGCTCATGTTGTATATATGTGTAAATAAACCATATATCATAAAGACAACACAGAGAGCAAATGTGTGAAAGTAGGTTGCAGGATTCAGCACAGCATCTGTGTAGGTTATACCCTGGTACCTTTTATCACCTTCTACCCCAGGAAAAAGACATAATAAAAACAATACCCACACCCCAAAGAGGGGGAGGGGAATGGAGAAATTAAATGCATTCCTTAACAGACTAATGAAAAGGTTTTAAAGAGGAGTTGGTTTATTTATTAGGAGTTATATAAAAAGCTAGTAAAGCAACTGCATAACATGTACTTTGTGCATTTTTTAAAAAAGAACATAAACCCACATCTGGAGACCAATAGGAGATTTACCATTTTCTTAGGAGGCAATTATGTACTTAGTAAACTGTTTTGCAGTTTTATGACTTTGGGATTTGCAGATATGAATGTTTTCCATGGGAACTTCTATGAAGAAGGAACATCTAATAAGACTTCAGTTGGTATTAAAAAGAATCTAGCTCTCTTGTTTATCACTTTTATTTAAAACAATTGTGAGTTTTCGTGTTTTAACAACAGATTGGGATGCTTTTGGTCTGTGTGTATGTTTGTGTGTGTTTTAGATAAGGACTTAAGCTCATCTGCTCTGTGGCCAATTCTCAGGCCTAACAAGAGCCCTTGGACCAGATGCTGGAAACAAACAGAATGAACCAGATGGATCCACACATCTTCCTCCAGCTTCCCAGCAAAGCTCACAAATATATCCCACTTATATTAAGCAGGGTTTTTCTTCTTACTAGAACTTTATGCTTTCAAGAAGATTTCTATTGTACATTACCAATTGTCAGGAGTGATAATAACATTGCTGCAAATTTAGCCTTCCATTCTTCCTTACTAGATTTTTGGAGTTTTCTAGTCAACTTTGCATTTCCTCTATTTATTAATAGGCACTATAAATGCAAAAGTAGAAACCTATATTTTACTTCCTTTATTATCACAGAAGCTGGTTTGCTATGGCTTTACACTTTGCATTTGGCATATAAAGTTTTTATTGCCCTTTTCCTTACTGGCATCAGGTACAGTACAATAAAATAAACATAGATGCAATGTCAAATTATGTCTTTATTTAAGTGAGTGAAAAAAGGGAGGGGGTATTTTCTTCTTTGCTTGAGGAGCCTCAGATCTATACAGTGGTACCTTGGTTTAAGAACAGCTTAGTTTATGAACAACTTGGATTAAGAACGCTGCAAACCCAGAAGTAGGTGTTTTGGTTTGTGAACTTTGCCTTGGAAACAGAACATTTCCCACTACCTGTTGAGTGTGTTCCATTTGTAAATTAAGTCCCCACTGCTATGGGAAAACATGCTTTGGTTTAGGAACGGACTTCCGGAACGGATTAAGTTTGTAAACCAAGGTACCACTGTATTACATTACACCCAAGGCAGTAAGCCAAGGGTGAGAAACATTTTTCAGCCTGAAGCCTGCATTCACTCCCCAGCAGACTAATGCCTACAAAAATCACACATAGAATCTCTCTGCTGCTACTCCAGCAAATAGGTGTAATAATGTTATCAATTTTGACAACTACCTTAAACCCTAGAAATTAATAAATGGTAGGATTTTTATTATTGGGGTGAATTGAAAATACAAGCTGCAGAACCACACCAGACAAGAAAACCCTAGGCTGGCTTATGCAAACCATCCTGGACAAGCTAGGGCCATAAAGAAACAATACAGGACCATTGAGGGCCATTGGCAATGCAAGAGAACTGTCCTTTCCCCTTGCCCTGAGGTATAAACAGAGAATGTGAATTTAGATGGTTGCCAGGGGAGGTGACAGGAAAAGATTGTATTTAGTAAAGTGTGCTGGGAAGAAGAACAAAGACAGAGATTGATCTTGGGCAAGTTGGCTGAAGGCTGGCTGGGAGAGATGCCTTGGATTCCAGTCCTGCACTGCTGTGGGTTACAAGCCCTCTTTGAGATGGCCGTTGTATAAGATATGGACTCCCTTCAGGTAAATTCAGGTGAATTTATGTGAATAAATTATATTTCTTAAAGCTATAACAGTCTCCGCCATGTCTTCAATTCTCCAAAGGAGCTTCCTGGTTGACAGCCAGGACTTCTGGAATCCCGGGCACAGCTTGGCAGGGATTGGGGTGGCCTGTAACAATAAGATGTCCAATACTAGGTGAGTGTAAAGGTCCATCTAGCTCAGAATTGTCTACACCAGAGACGGGGAAGCTGTTGCTGGACTATACTTCTGACTTTCGGCTTTGCTGGCAGAGGCTGATAGGATATAAGAACATATTGCAGTGATTTTTAGGAAGTCACTAGCTTGCATCAGGTGTCCTACTGGGAAGACCCAGTTCTCTTAGTGCATGTTCTGGAAGTTGGGCAATAGGGGCAGTACAGGATTCCTTTTGGTGTACCAACTTCCCCGCTGCACCAAGGATTCCCTGCCCGAGCTGCTTCAGGTTGTGGCGGATGTTCTCCTGGAGACATCTAGTTTGGTTGTCCTAGGGGATTTTAACATCCATGCCAACATGACATTACAAGGGGCCGCTTGTGATTTCGTGGAAAGCATGACCTCCATGGGGCTGTCCCTGAATAAGTTTGGCCCAACTTATAGTCTCAGACATGCCTTAGACCTGGTGTTCACCTCTAGTGACGTGGGTGATCTGACACTAAGTAAAAGTGAAACAAAGGAAGTGCCATGGTCACTTCTTAAGATACCAAGTGTGCATGCACATGAAAGCTCATACCAATAAAAAACTTAGTTGGTCTCTAAGATGCTACTGGAAGGAATTTATTTGTTTTTTTTAATTTTGTTTCAACTATGGCAGACCAACATGGCTACCTACTTGTAACTAGTGAATATAGCAAGCACACCAAATCATAAAAAGGGTCTCACTGGATCAGAACTGGTCCAGAATCTTGCTCCAACTGTGCCCAGAAAAGATGTCTCCAGGAAACTCACAACATAGACATTTTTTTATGGGAGTTGCAGTGCAATAACATCTAAATAGCTACAGATTCCCCACCCCTGATCTCTGTTCTCTCCATAAGCCCAGAATGCCTGTCCCAGTTGTATAGGTGGAGTCTAAACCTTTTCAGTGAACTGTGCTCATGGATTTATTTATCAGTGCTTTTCTATGCAACTTCGCTATCTTTACAGAGCCAGAATGGTTTGATGCAGACCTCATTTTTTTAAAATTCTTATCAATCATGCAGATATTGCTATCTGAATGATAAATTAGGCACTATTCCCTTGCAAAATTTGGCTCTCCCCTGCCCCCGTTTTCTGTGCTATCAGGGAAAGTTTGCTATATTAAAGTCTTATCTTGGAATATAGGTCTCTAAAATAAATTTAAATGGCACCATAAATTAGGGACATTAAAAATGTTTCTTACTGTATAAGGAATATAATTTGGCTTTTGTAAGTATAATGAGACCTTTTGGTCATGCTTCTTAGAAGACTCTTCATTTTATGAGTCAATATCCTTTAAGCCACACAGAAGAAAATTGCTCAGTGTTGAAAATATCCTCGAAGTCCATAATCTGGTTTAGCTCATGTTTGAAATTTACTCATGTTTCAGTCAAGCTGATGTTCCGACTGAAAATCATACCAACAAGAGTCTGTGCATTGAAAGCAATGTTAAAGAAACCAAGGAGGACACACCTGTCATGCACTTGAAAAATAAGATCTGGTTCATTGACAGAAAGAGAAGGAAATGTTTTGAACATGTTTCAAAATGCTAGCAAGTCTTTATAGTTTCTGTACCCACTGACCTTCTACAGAAGAACTGCCGAGATGCCTCTAAGATCCCATGTGGAAGCTGGTATCAAACAAAAAGCTTGGTCCATGGAGGTTGGATGGTCACCTGTCCTTGTATGATCTACTTGAGATTCCTGCATTGTAGGGGATTGGATTAGATGACCTTCAGGGCCCTTTCCAACTCTACCATTCTATGAAATTACAAGACAATAGATTCCCCCTAAACATTAAGAGAACTTCCTCAGTGTGAGCTGTTTAACAGTGGAACAGTAAAGAGAAGGTGGCTGACTCGCTTTCCTCAGAGATTTTAAAACAGAGGTTGGATGGCTGCCTATCAGAGCTGTTGTAACAGTGGTTTTCCTGCACCTGCAAAGGGTTGGTCTAGGCGATCTTTAAGCCAATGCTGTGAAAAATGTCCCTTCTATGGCAAAAGCTATGATTTTGTGGCTCTGCGAAAGTGACATACAAATGCTAAGCATTGTTATTATATTCATGTGGAAAAGGGTTCCTAAAAAGTAAAAATACAGTGGTACCTCGGGTTAAGTACTTAATTTGTTCCAGAGATCCGTTCTTAAACTGAAACTGTTCTTACCCTGAAGCACCACTTTAGCTAATGGGGCCTCCTACTGCCGCTGCGTTGCCAGAGCATGATTTCTGTTCTCATCCTGAAGCAAAGTTCTTAACCCGAGGTACTATTTCTGGGTTAGCGGAGTCTGTAACCTGAAGCGTCTGTAACCTGAAGCATCTGTAACCTGAAGTGTATGTAACCTGAGGTACCACTGTATGTGAAAAACACTCTTGTAGACTATCCCATTGTGGTCTAAAACCAACCTTTTCCCAGGCTCAAAAGACAGACCTTTCAGGGTTGAGAAGCTTTTGCCTAACTTAAGCTTGCATTGCATGAGCTTCCTTTAGAAAGAAGGGAGTGAATAATTAATCTGATGTTATATTAAAAAGTTCTTAATCAGGACAGGTGAGCTTACAAATTTGCCGCCCCTGTCTATATTTGGAGATGTTTGATGGTGTTGTCTTATCTGACGCAGTTCTCCCCTCACCATTCTATTTTAAATCATTGTGAGCTTCTCTTGTCTCACAGTTAGTTTTGCAATTGACATAATGCAACTGGCACAATGGATATATCAGTTCTATTTTTCCCTGTATTCTGAATGTTTCTCTACTGTCACAATGCAAGTGATGTTCATGATGAGAGAATATCTCTGCAATGCAGTGGTTGCTGACTAAAGAGACAATGAGAAACAAAAGGAGGGGAAAAAAGGAGAAAAGAAAATGAACGACTCAGCGGGAATCGGCAGATGTGAAATGAACTTCAGAAAAACAATTGGAAATTGCAAATCTGATGTTTATTCATTTAGTAGAACTATACTACTACTACTACTAATAATAGTAATAATAATAATGATTTATTTGTACCTAGCTGGGTTTCCCCAGCCACTTTGGGTGGCTTCCAACAAAGATTAAAAATACATTAAAACATCAGTCATTGAAAACTTCCCTAAACAGGGCTGCTTTCAGATGTCTTCTAAATGTCAGGTAGTTGCTTATCTCTTTGACATCTGATAGGAGGGTGTTCCACAGGGCGGGCACCACTACCAAGAAGGTCCTCTGCCTGGTTCCCTGTAACTTGGCTTCTCACAGAGAGGGAACCGCCAGAAGGCCCTTGGCACTGGATCTCAAGTATACTGGGCCGAGGCCATTTAGGGCTTTAAACGTCAGTGCCAACACTTTGAATTGTGCTCAGAAACGTACTGGGAGCCAATGTAGGTCTCCAAGTCACCAGTCTGGCTGCCACATTCTGGATTAGTTGTAGTGTCTGGGTCACCTTCAAAGGTAGCCCCACATAGAGGGTCAAAGTAGCTTATAAAATATTATCGCAATGTGTACTGTCATGAACAGAAATAACATGGTGATATATTATTGGGGTAGCATTTCCTGGGCCTGTCTTTCCCTGGTGTCACTTTTTGGCCACTGCCTTCTAGGGAGCAGAACCCAGAGAGGACCTCAGACTAGGGAGTGGGGACAAGTGGCTAGGACTTGTTCAGTCCTTGGTGGAGGCAGGTCTTCCTTGGATGGCATTTGGTGTTTGTGAGAGGGCAGTTGCAGCAGAAGTCATTTGAGACAGTGAAATGGTTCTGAATGGAAGGAACTCATTCCCATTGTTTATTTGTGTGCCACCTTTCCATGGTTTCTTATTTAATATTATTTTATTTCAGTGAATGACATAGTGCCTAACTGCAATATTCTCCAAGCAGTCTACAAACATACAATACAAAAAAAAAAGTTTTAAAAAAGTAAAAACAAGTTAAGACTATAAAATGAAACTGCAATTGAAATGCCTGCTGGAACAATATTCAGTATGTACTGGTTGTTCAGTACAGAGGGGGCCTATATAACATAATCTAGGTGTAAAAAGGGGGCCTACAATACTAAATGCAAGGCTACTGCTGGGACCACTAACACAAACCCTCCAACATTCCTAACTCCCCCACAACTGACCCTCCTCAGCTCCTCGGTTTATGTCTCCACTCACCAAGTATTTCTTATCAGAAGAAGTGTTTGAATGCTGCCACTACTACAGCAATGGGAGACATCCCCCCCACACCCTCCCCACCCTGAGAAAACCCCTTAATCCCAATTTTATTTTATTCTTTGGTAGATATACAAAAAGGAAAATAAGTTTAAGAAAAGGGCAAGCAGTGGCCATGAAGAGACAATGGGATCCTCCCTTTCAGCCACTGCTGTCATTGTGGCTCAGGACAGAAGAGAAGAAGAAGAGAAGAGTTTGGATTTGATATCCTGCTTTATCACTACCTTAGGGTACCCAAAGCAGCTAACAATCTCCTTTTCCTTTGTCCCCCACAACAAACACTCTGTGAAGTGAGTCAGGCTGAGAGACTTCAAAGAAGTGTGACTAGCCCAAGGTCACCCAGCAGCTGCATGTGGAGGAGCAGGGAATCGAACCCGGTTCACCAGATTACGGGTCCACTGCTCCTAACCACTACACCACACTGACATGTGCCAGCTCATCCTCCTCCCTGAGCTCAGGAGTTGGCAGCACCGGCAGGAGAAATAGCGACATTCTGTGATCGAATCAGAAGCCAAAAGGGCTATTTTTCTAGAAAAAGAGGTGCCGGAACCATGGACCCCTCCCTTGTTCTCTTAGAATGGCAATGGTGCCCACCTGAGAGGTTCCGGAATTGAGCTCCAGCAAGTTGCTGCTGAAAAAAAGCCCTGGAAGGTGGAATGGCTTTTGTAATTCTGGGACAGCCCCTGGAAAATTGGGGCACTCTGAGGGTATGCTAACACAGACTCCTGCAAAGACCTCAATGATCAGGCCAAGCTATAAGGGACTGGGTGGTCCTTTAGGTATCCTGGACACAAGTTGTTAAGGGCCTTGTAAATGAACACAGCTATCTTAAACCTGGCCTTGTAGAACATAAGAAGCCAGCACAGATTTAGGATCATAGAATCATAGAGTTGGAAGAGACCACAAGGGCCATCGAGTCCAACCCCCTGCCAAGCAGGAAACACCATCAGAGCACTCCTGACATATGGTTGTCAAGCCTCTGCTTAAAGACCTCCAAAGAAGGAGACTCCACCACACTCCTTGGCAGGAAATTCCACAGCTCTTACTGTCAGGAAGTTCTTCCTAATGTTTTTTTTTTTTTTAAATAATTTTTATTAAGGTTTTCCAAATTAAAACAAATAAAATCCAATTCATAAACTTTTTCCAATATCCAGGACTTCCCCTCCCCACCCCCTCTTGTGTTCCAAATCTTCCAAAAAAGCAATAATATTCAACAAATTCTTATTCCCAAAATACACTCATCATCAATAACTCAATTTATCCAAATTTCCATCCCCTAAGGTCGACCTATTCCCTTCCACGAGTTCCCCCCTTTCAAATATAATACAGATGAAAATAGAATAAAAACAAACAATAATTTTACAACCTTTGGATTCCAAATTTCCCTCCCCTCTTTCCCTGTTGCGTTCCTCCTATCCCTCCACTTCTAGTGTCTTCCTGATGAACCCACCTTTCACTAAACCCACATCCCTCTGGTTCTTTACCGGTCTTTTTTTTTTAAAATGGCATATATTAAACTTCTGGCATTTTTAAAATTACAGATGTCCAATCATAGAAGGAGTCTATCAAAGGGGGCCCATTTCTTCTATCCAGATTTTTATATCCAGGAGTATAAACTCCAATTTTATATCCATAAGCTTGTCAAATCTGGATATCCCAAATGTTCCCACTCCAATTCTGTCCAGTTCTTGTTGTTTCCTTGTTCTTGTCAATCACTCTCCTCCTTTTTACTTCCCTGTTCCCTCACAGAAATGTTCTTTTTCCAAAGGCTTCTAGTGTCTCTACAGAGGCTTGTTATTCAGGAGCAAAACATTACATCATGTTCCTTTCATTTTTCAACAGATTAATCCATTGTTTCCAGTAAAGTGTAGGCCTCTGTAGACAAAATAATGTTCCATTTCTGCAGTTTCCCAGGAGATTAAAAGTTCTATCCAACTGTTCAAGTTTCCCATCGAAAACACATGCAATGTCCCTCAGCTCCTCTAGGTGGATTACAATAACAAAGTTCCCTTCCAGATCACATCCGCCAGTCCAAATAACTTATAAATCCTTATTTGAAACAATTTATCTCCAATTTATAACAAATGTAGCCGGCAAAGTCCTCATAACAAAGTCTCAATTTCATTCTTCCGTTTTGACAGCTCTTTGACAGCTGTCAAAACCTCCGTTGTTCTTCTCCAGGCATTTTCACGAATCGCTCCAGGGATTCCGGGGGGGTTACTTTTTAATACAAATTCCACTTTTCTCCTCCAGCTCAATCTTATAAATTTCCCTCGCGAAGTTGCTAGTTCGGCAAGATAAGGTTCTTCTCGATCTTAGTTATCCAGTCCTTTGTTTTGGCTCTTCTACAATTTGGGGGGGGGGCTGACTTCCTTTTTTCCACCTCCCCCGTTCGCTCCAAATTCTAAAAATTTATCCCTCTTTTTAGTCCATATTCCAATTACTCACGGGTTCTTCTTTTGGGTCCAAATTTTCAATAGAAGAAGTCAGCGCTCTCCGCCGGATGGCATGCGGCTGCGCTCGGCAGGGATAGCAGAGGACTCAAAGCACCACGCTCCTCCCCGGCACCCGATCCGTTGCCTTTAAAAAGGCTCCTTCACGAATCGAGAGGGCGCTGACGGTGCCAGCCGAGTCTCCATGTCCACGGCCTCCGTGGCCGTGGTTTTTAAGGGTCCCCGCATCGCCGGTGCGGTAGGACCCAGCCCCTGCCGAGCAGGCTCCCTCCGGAGCTCGGAGGGAGCCCGCCATTCGGCGATGGCGCCGACCCGGAAGTCAGTTCTTCCTAATGTTTAGGTGGAATCTTCTTTCTTGTAGTTTGGATCCATTGCTCCGTGTCCGCTTCTCTGGAGCAGCGGAAAACAGCCTTTCTCCCTCCTCTATGTGACATCCTTTTATATATTTGGCTATCATATCACCTCTTAACCTCCTCTTCTCCAGGCTAAACATGCCCAGCTCCCTTAGCCATTCCTCATAAGGCATCGTTTCCAGGCCTTTGACCATTTTGGTTGCCCTCCTCTGGACACGTTCCAGTTTGTCAGTGTCCTTCTTGAACTGTGGTGCCCAGAACTGGACACAGTACTCCAGGTGAGGTCTGACCAGAGCAGAATACAGTGGCACTATTACTTCCCTTGATCTAGATGCTATACTCCTATTGATGCAGCCCAGAATTGCATTGGCTTTTTAGCTGCCGCGTCACACTGTTGGCTCATGTCAAGTTTGTGGTCAACCAAGACTCCTAGATTCTTTTCACATGTACTGCTCTCAAGCCAGGTGTCATCCATCTTGTATTTGTGCCTCTCATTTTTTTCCCCCAAGTGCAATTTTTCCCCCAAGTGCAATTTCTCCCTGTTAAAATTCATCTTGTTTGTTTTGGCCCAGTTCTCTAATATATCAAGGTCATTTTGAAGTGTGATCCTGTCCTCTGGGGTGTTAGCCACCCCTCCCAGTTTGGTGTCATCTGCAAATTTGATCAGGATGCCCTTGAGTCCATCATCCAAATCGTTGATAAAGATGTTGAATAAGACCGGGCCCAAGACAGAACCCTGTGGCACCCCACTAGTCACTCTTCTGCCTCGGCTGCCAGTTTTGGGGAATCACCGCTGTGAAGAGTACTGTGGGATCCCCAGCAGAGCCTCTGGGTGGCCACTGGGAGAACAGGGCCCCGGACTGGACAGGCCCCCTTTGGCCCCAAACAGCAGGCTCTTCTCGCCTTTTTCTCCCTCCCAACAACCCTGCAGTGTAGGCCATGCTATCTGAGGTTACTCTTCAAAGTTTACTTACCGTATTTTTTGCTCTATAAGACTCACTTTTCCCCTCCTAAAAAGTAAGGGGAAATGTGTGTGCGTCTTATGGAGCGAATGCAGGCTGTGCAGGCTATCACAGAACAGCAAGAGGGATCGCTGCTTTTGCTACACAGCTATCCCTCTTGCTGTTCTGGCTTCTGAGATTCAGAATATTTTTTTCCTGTTTTCCTCCTCCAAAAACTAGGTGCGTCTTGTGGTCTGGTGAGTCTTTTAGAGCAAAAAATGTGGTGTGTATTAAATTTTAAACATAGATGAGTGGGGTGGTTCTCAGGACTGGATTTATGTGCTTGGGTAATCAGTCCCCATCAACCATCTAGTCTCAAGACATAACTCCACTGACCAGGATTGACCCACATAGTGCACCTTGCAAGTCTTGAGGTTGCCAATATATTGACCACTATGCCCAGCCTGTCGCTGCCCAAGAATGGCTGTAGATGACATACTAGCTGTAGCTAGTAAAAGTTAGTTGCTGGTTTACATAAGAAGAAAAATACAGCAAAAATTAAGTAGTCATAAAAAATAAATGAAAACATCTAAATTAAGTATACAGTAAAATGAAACACTCTTCACAGCATGTATCTATCACTGGATAGATACAAAAACAAACCAATAAAAGCAAAATATCCATCTTCAAAGTTAAGTATTCCCACCTGCAATGCTTCTAAACAATACCCCACTCCAATAGTCTCTAGGTGCCCTGAGCAGCAGCAGGTCTTGCAGGACTCACAGGTCAGATGGTCTCTGATCTCACCTTCCTGCAGCAGCAGCTTTTGTAGTCAGTCAGGGCCCTGTCCTAATAGCCAGATGGGAAAAGGCCGCCAAGGCTCTGGACACCTCTGGACTCACAGCAAAGATGCTTTCTGGCCTCTTCAGCAGTAGGAGCAATTTATTGAGATGATTAATTGGAAACATTCCCCTTCCCCAGATACTTTAAATGTTTTATTTCACCTAAACATGAGGGCTAAATAAACTTAGCCATATGTCCCCCATAGGGACACACATATTGCATTCATTATGTTTAATCCTCTAAATCAGTGGTTCCCAAATCCTTGGTTCCATTTATCACCAGTGTGTTGGAAATCCTGGAAGCCAAGACCCAAGTTTAGGTCAAGTACTCTTTGGTGAGGGAACTCCAGCAGAGATCTATGAAGGCAAAATATGCAGCAA
Source organism: Podarcis melisellensis (assembly GCF_964234715.1). Classification (NCBI taxonomy): domain Eukaryota; kingdom Metazoa; phylum Chordata; class Lepidosauria; order Squamata; family Lacertidae; genus Podarcis; species Podarcis melisellensis. Next base: position 43,315,577 of record NC_138547.1, on the reverse strand, counting down.
AGAAAAGCATGTAAATATAGGCTATAAAACCTTTAATATGTGTCCTTTCCAGTGAACCCCAAAGTATTCCACTTCACAGCCCACAGATAAGACCACACATTCAGTAAGTTATACAGTGGTCTATTTACAAAACTCTTCAAAGGTCAGATTCATGTGCCTTTCCATGCAGTAGTCAGAAAACGTTGCATAGGCAGTTATTGGTTACAAAATGATAACAGTTCCTAAACTATTGGAACAGGAAAACTCAGGACTTCCGGGATAGCGCGATCCGGTAATGGCGGATTCCCTCCGAGCTCCGGAGGGAATCGGCTCCGCAGAGGACGGGTCTTGCCGTGCCGGCGACACGGGGACCCTTAAAAACCGCAGGCGCTGAAGCCTGCGGACTTGGTGACTCGGTGGGCACCTTAAACGCCCTCCCCGACCCGCGAAGAGCCTTTTTAAAGGCTGCAGAGTGGACTGGGGTGCGGCGCGGTGCTGAGAGTCCATTGCTACCTCCGCGGAGCGAAGCCGCGAGCCATGGCCGGAGAGCGCTGTCTTCCTTCCTGAAATTTGGACTGAAACAAAGAACCCGTGAGTAAAATGAAAATTCGACATTAAAATTTTACCTTTGATTGGAGTACGACCGGGGGATGTGCTAAAAGGAAGTCCACACTCCCCCCCCCCCACAAAAAGAATCAAGCAAGGAGAGGAGCACTGAGGTGGAAAGACTTTTGTGCTTAGAAAGATAACTTGCACGAATCGGATTAAAAAGTTACTGTGCTGGAGAGGAGAGAGGAATTTTAGAAGCTTTTATGTAATCCCCCCCCCCATTCTGAACCCGGGAGTGTCCTGCGTGTGAGCCCGAGGAAAAGGAGAAAGAAAGTTTGACAGCTGTCAAAAGAGCTGTCAAACGGGCGATTAAAGGCTGGAACTGTGATATTTAGAAACCTGTTTTGGATTAAAGGTGATATATTGTATCTGAACTGATTGGAAACAAAGTATTTTTGAACAATAAAGTAACGAATTGTTGGAAAAGAGCTATTGGACTGGCAATCCCCCTGGAGGGAACAAAAGATACTGCAATGGCGGCAGAAGGAAAATTACTGGCAGAGATTGAAAGGATGTTCTTTCTCGTGGGAATTCTACAAGAGGAGACTGCAAATATAAACAAACAACTTGTGACCTTGAATTTGAAATTGAGCAACTCTGCTGATGACATAAAGTTGGAAAAAAACCCTGCAGCCGGAACAGAAGAGACAGCTTTGGAAATGGGGGGAAGAGAAGAAGAAGAAGGAGAGGATGTTCAGATGGAAAGTACCAACCAAAAGCCTGCAGCTTTAGGAAACAAAGGAATTGAAGAAGAGGACCAGTGGACCGTAAATCAGCAAAAGGAGAGAAGGACAAAGGAAGAAGCCCCTGGAATATCTGAAATATCGGAATATAAAAGAATAAACAAACATGATTGGGACTTCTTCCTTAAGTTTAACGATGGGAGACTGGCAGACTCTTGGCAGCAATTGCTATTGACTGATTTGGTGGAAGGAAAGAACAAGCATGACTGGGACCCTATTTTTAAGTTCGAGTATGGGAGACTGGCAGATCCTTGGCAGCAACTGCTACTGACTTTGGTGGAAGGAAAGAAGAGGGAGTTTGGGACACAACTCCTTCGAGAACTGAAGGCCAAAAAGCAACAAAATAGACGGAGAGAGACCAACTGGGGCTTGAGAGCCTCGGATGTGAGAAATCCGGGCTGAAACAGTTCTTTTAGAATAGTGACTTGGGAAGGGACAGAAACCGGGCCAGGGAGGGAGGGGGAGAGTAGAATAGTAAAAATTTATGATTTATGATTTTTTAATTTGGATATGTTCTGTTTAATGTAAAAAGGGAGGATTTCGTGGGAGAGAAGGCAGGTCGACCTTAGAGAAAGGAGCTAATGTGTAAAAATTGGGCAATTAAATTTGAGCCTAACAAGAGACGTTAAATATTAAGAATAAAGGATAACAATATATTAGAGTAAGAGGAAATAACTTGCTGAATTAACTATTGAAACTGGAATGTGGGAAGGAGAGTTGTGGGGAAGTCAAGGAAAGAGGGTAATGAAAATTATACATGTTTTGCTTTGTGTTTTGTGTTTGTGTGTGTGTTTGTCTATAAAAAATGTGAAAACTCAATAAAAATTTATTTAAAAAAAAAAGGAACAGGAAAACTCAATTCTTGTCTGAAAAAAGAGGATGGTTAAAGCCATGCAGCATGGAACTGCTCAGAGTTCCTCACACACCAAATTTACATGTAGAATAAAATGTTTGGTTGCCCATTTCTTCCCAACATGCAGAGAAGTGGCATAGGCTAGGCCTGGAAGGACAGCTTACTCTATGCTATTATCCCCTTCATGCATTAATTAGACTCAAGCATGCTGATTATATGAGGCTGGTTACCCTATATCCTGACCCCTTTCCTACCCTTCTCTACCTTACCCTATTAAAAAATAATAATTGTGGTTTGCACAACCCACCTAGGAAGATAATAAAACAATAAAATTCAAAACAGCAACAATTCATTGAACATTTATTCAAAAAACAGAAAATGCAGAAATCTACTCTTGTGGTTAAGAAAAAGAATATACAGCAAATAGTATTGCATGAAAAGTATTTTTAATGTATTCTTACTAAGGAAAACATAAGGGTGAAGGAAACTTATAGCCTAACTGTGATGGGATAATGAGCTGCTTGTGCGTAAAAGCTTGATCCCTCTGGTGTTTGGCAGTTCAGCCAAACCGAGGCACTAACGGAGCCTCCCAAGGCATGACTCCGTTAGTCGCTGGTAGAATCTGACAGTGGGCGTCTACGAAATTTACGCCAACATAAAAGTTGTTTCACGGACATGCGCCTTCGTGACTCTCTACGTGACAGCTTCCGGCGAAGGGTGGGAGTTGCCAACGGGGGTCTTGTTACCTCTGCACTATTCTCACTAGAAGTATCCCAGAGCCCTCCCTCCTCCGACTCCCCTTTTGCCGGAGCTTCTGCTCTCCCCCTGCTGGTTCCCTCCTCCGCTGCAGAATCTCTCCGAGTCTGCTGGAGCCTCTGCACCAACTCTCTTTCCGATGACAGTTCCCTGACATCCACCTCCCCCTCAGGGCCCCCTTCACCCCCCGCGTCCTCTCCCACTGGCGGTGAGGGCGGAAAGCCCCTAAAGGAACTCTCCTCGTCGTCCGAGGATTCAAACACTTCTAACCATGGCGTACCGTCTCTCTCCCCGTCTTCCTCTTCTTCGTCGGAGTCGGCTTCCTCACCCACCCCTGACTCTGGGAACCCTCCAAACTCTCCTTCCTCATCAGTGGTCCCAAAGTGTTCCCTTCTAAATCGTGCCACGGGTTGCGGTTTTTTTTGGGAAACGCCGATGAAATGTTTCTATTAAAACCTCGTCATTGACTACCTCAGCGGGTACCCAAGTGTTTTCCGACTCTACTTCCCCCTCCCATTCTTCCAGATATTCCACCTGATCCCCCTTCCACCTGGAATCAATGATTCCTGCCACGTTCATGTCGCGTTCTCTCTCTTCTATCACGGGCGTTCGGGAGACCTCTCTCTCACGCTCCCCCCCCCATTCACGTCCCTCTCGGTACGGCGACAGTAATGACCTGTGAAATACTGGGTGCAATTTCATGTGACTGGGCAGTCTGAGTTTGAATGCTACTGGGTTCACCTGCTGTATGACCTCAAAGGGTCCCAATCTTTTGGGTTTCAGTTTCTTACAACCCCCCTTGAAAGGTAGTCCCTGGGTGGATAGCCACACCCGGTCTCCCACCCTTATAGTTTCACCTTCCCTCCTATTTTTGTCTGCTTGCTTTTTATATTCTTCCTTGGCTCTCTCTAAGTTAAGTTGTAGCTGACGGTGGATGGCTTCCATCTCTTCAACAAAATGTTCCGCCGCCGGCACACTCCACCTCTCCCCTCCTTCCCCTGGAAATGCCCTGGGATGACACCCATAATTTGCCAGAAAGGGACTCAGCCCTGTGGACACGTTCTCAGCGTTGTTGTAGGCAAATTCTGCCAGAGGTAACTTATCTACCCAATCATTTTCTCGGTCCTTTACATAACACCTCAGGTATTGTTGTAAAATCCCGTTTGCCCTTTCCGCTTGCCCATTTGTTTCCGGGTGCCGGGCAGTGGAGAAATTGATTTCCACGTGCAGTAAGCTCATAAGTTTCCTCCAGAACCTGGAAGTAAACTGTTTCCCTCTGTCGCTGACCACCCTCAAGGGGGTGCCATGCAACCGGAAAATATGCTCTACGAACAACTTGGCGGTTTCCTCCGCTGTGACCGCATGAGAACAGGCTATAAAATGACACATCTTAGTTAATAGATCTACCACTACCATGACCGCCGTTTTGCCCTTGGATTTTGGCAGGTCCGTCATAAAATCTATGGAGACTGCCTCCCATGGCCTTTCTGGTGTGGGTAAGGGTTGTAAGAGCCCCGCTGGTGCCACCCTCTCCCCTTTCGCTCGCTGGCACCTGTCGCAACCCCTGACATATTCCCGTACATCCTCCCTCACCTTGGGCCACCAAAATTCCCTGGTAACCAACCACATGGTTTTGTGCTGTCCAAAATGCCCCGCTGTGGGGCTATCATGCAACTGCTTGAGTACTCTGCCCCTCAGTTCCCCATCGGGTATGTACAGTGCCCCTTTGTAATACAACGCCCCACTCTTTTCTTCAAACCCCCCTGTGTTCTCCGCTGTCCTCCTGAGTTCTCTGAGTTTCTCTTGGGCGTATTCGTCGTTCTCCGTACCCTCTAACAGTTCTTTCTGCCCCACCAAAGCCGCCCCACACACCCAGCGGTCTTCAGGGATTACGTGCCTTGCTTCCGGCGCCCCCTCCCCCTCTAAGTACTCAGGCTTTCTGGAAAGAGTGTCCGCCCTTACGTTCTCGGACCCTGGCACGTAACGAATCTCAAAATTGAATTTGGAGAACTCCTGGGCCCATCTCACTTGTCTCTGGTTCAGCACTCGGGCTGTTCTCCAGTACTCCAGATTTTTGTGGTCAGTCCGGACTTGAACCTTGTGCTGCGCCCCAATCAGCAAGTGCCGCCATCTCCGGAATGCTTCATGAATGGCGAGCAGTTCTCGGTCGTATACTGTGTAGTTCCTCTCGGATTTGTTCAACTTCCGCGAGAAGAATGCACACGGTCTCCATTCAGACGCATCTTTCCCCGGCTGGAGAAGCACGGCCCCTACCGCTCGGTCTGACGCGTCCGTCTCCACTCGCATTGGTTGCCGTAGATCCACGTGCAAGAGTTGCTCCTCCGACGCAAACGCTGCCTTTAAGCGTTCGAATGCCCCTTGCGCTTCTTCCGTCCAAGCAAATTTTTTCTTGCTGCTAAGACAATCCGTGATGGGCGCTGTTAAATGGGCAAAGTTCTTGATGAACTTCCTATAGAAGTTTCCGAAGCCCAGGAACCTTTGCACGTCCTTCTTGGTCTTTGGTGTTTTCCATTCCAGTACCGCTTGAACCTTGCCGGGATCCATAGCCAACCCCTTGTCAGACAACCGGTACCCCAGGAATTCCACCTCCCTGCTATGAAACTGGCATTTCTCCAGTTTCACCCACAGCCGATTTTCTCGCAGTTTGCTCAGTACTTCTCTAACATCTCGCACATGCTGCTCCTCATTCTCTGAGTACACCAGGACGTCATCTAAGAACGCCACACAGTTCTTGTAGAGCAATGGCCCCAGGACGTGATTCATAAATGATTGAAAGCAGGCGGAGCCCGCTTGTAATCCAAAAGGCATAACTAAGTACTCAAACGCCCCCAAGGGGGTGAACATAGTGGTTTTCCACTCATCCCCCTTCCTCACACGTATCAAGTTATATGCCCCCCTAAGGTCCAGCTTGGTAAAAATCTTCCCTTTTCTCACCCGTGTCAGAATGTCATCAATTCTGGGCATAGGGAAAGTCACTGGTTCTGACACAGCATTTAGGGCCCTGAAATCACACACAAGCCTGGGTTTGCCCGTGTTTTTTTTGTCCACAAAGAACACTGGGCTGCCCCCCACCGCTCGTGACTCTCTGATGAAACCTCGCTTGAGGTTCTTGTCAATGAACTCCCTTAACTCCTGCATCTCACGGTCTGACATGGCATACAGCTTGCCCACTGGCAATTGTGCTCCTGGGAGTAAGGTGATTTGACAGTCAAAGGGTCTGTGCAGGGGCAGTTTATCTGCTTCCTTTTCACTGAAGACGTCAACCAAATCAGCGTATTGTGGTGGCACCTTCCCCTTGTCAGTCACTTCCATCCCTGCTAGAGTGGCTCTGGCCCCTGCCTGACCCTCTCCCTCCTTGCAGTGTTCTAGGCAATGTGCTGAACCAAAGGAAACAACCCTCTGATGCCAGCCTACTAGCGGATCGTGTAGTGCCAGCCAGCTCATTCCCAGAATGATGGGAGCTCCTCCCAAGGTGGCTACATTAAACGCTATCAGTTCTGTGTGTCTTGCCACCCTCATAATCATTGGTACAGTCTGTTGGCTCACTTCTCCCCCCAACAGTTCCCTCCCATCAATCGTGGTTACTTGCAAAGGCTTACTTAATGGGAGAGTTTGTATCTGGTGTTCAGCAGCAAACTCCTTACTCATGAAATTACAGGAGCTGCCTGAATCCAATAGCGCTTTTATCTTTAGTGGGTGTCCGTTTGGCAGTTCCAGCAACACCTCTATCACAAGCGCTGGTCTTGGAGGTTCCGGCGTGGGCACATTCACTACTCCCTGGCCTGGCTGCTGTGCCCTGATGTTGGCAACCAGGCGTTGGCTTTTACTTGCTCCTCTATTTCTCCTTCCTCCTTTCCCCCAACAGTTCCCGCCATGCCCTGCCATTCCTTCCTTTGCGGACAAACTCTGGCAAAGTGCCCTGGCTGTTGGCAGAGATAACATCTCTTGGCACTCTTTCCCTCCTTCTTCCGCCCTTCACTGGTGTTTGAAACTGCGCGCGCGCGCGCTGTTCCCAGTTCCATCGGCTCTGCGGGCGGGAAAGACTGCTCCGGAATCTCTGGAATGCGGAAGTCCTTCCAACGTTCCCCCTTTCCTTCCCGCTTTTCCAAAGCTCTTGCTTCTAGGCGCGCTCCTATGGACAGTGCAGATTTAGTCAGCTGGTCCATAGACTCCGCCCTGGGCGCCCGGGAAAGTTCATCTTTCACGGTCGGAGAGAGCCCTTCTTCAAATAACATTTGAATAGGTTCACTTGCTAGATCCCACCCCAGTCTATGAATAAGCATAGTGAACTCAGTCCAGTACTCACGTACAGATCGGCTCCCCTGTTTGCACCCCATCAACTGCCTCCGCACCATCCCCTGCTCAATCTCGCTGGAAAACATCAAGTCCATGGCGCGAAAAAACTTCCTCGTGTCCTTTAAGATATCATTATTGGCTGCCATCAGGGGTCGAACCCAGTCCCTCGCCCCTCCCTCTAGATGGCTAATTACGTACGCCACTCTAGAGTTCTCATCGGTGAAGTCATCAAACAGTAGATTGAGAGCATATTGCATCTCCGTTCTAAAGGCTTGATAGTTCCTGGGATCCCCCCCAAATCTCTGCACCAATCCAGGCACCTTTCTGGCAAGTGGGGCGGTTTTCCCCTTATCCGCATCTTGAGCCCTCCTCTCCTCAAGCCTCGCCGTTTGCAGCGCGAGCTGGACCTCCATCGCTCTGTACCTTTCCTCCAGGCTTGGACCTGCGCCCGCTCCAGCTCCTGCGGTTCCGGCTGGTTCGCTCATGATGCCCTCTGCTTGCACAAGCAGCTTACAAAGACTGTCAGATTGCTGTGATGGGATAATGAGCTGCTTGTGCGTAAAAGCTTGATCCCTCTGGTGTTTGGCAGTTCAGCCAAACCGAGGCACTAACGGAGCCTCCCAAGGCATGACTCCGTTAGTCGCTGGTAGAATCTGACAGTGGGCGTCTACGAAATTTACGCCAACATAAAAGTTGTTTCACGGACATGCGCCTTCGTGACTCTCTACGTGACAGCTTCCGGCGAAGGGTGGGAGTTGCCAACGGGGGTCTTGTTACCTCTGCACTATTCTCACTAGAAGTATCCCAGAGCCCTCCCTCCTCCGACTCCCCTTTTGCCGGAGCTTCTGCTCTCCCCCTGCTGGTTCCCTCCTCCGCTGCAGAATCTCTCCGAGTCTGCTGGAGCCTCTGCACCAACTCTCTTTCCGATGACAGTTCCCTGACACTAACTTATCAAATATGCACAAACCATCACCTGCCACAGATGTACAGTAACTAATTTATAAGAAAATCAGTACCTATTACCAATAATTGGCTAGCTTGTGATTTGTGACAACTCAGAATTGTAAATACAACTACATGTGTCCAAAAGAAAAAGCTTTGAGAGTGCAAATAGCATTCAAATTTTAAATATGAAATGAGTAAGGGGTTTTACTCTAGGCCAGGGGTCAGCAAACTTTTTCAGCAGGGGACTGGTCCACTGTCCCTCAGACCTTGAGGGGGGCCAGACTATTTTTTTTGGAGGGGGGGAGAGAACGAATTCCTATGCCCCACAAATAACCCAGAGATGCATTTTAAATAAAAGCACACATTCTTCTCATGTAAAAACACCAGGCAGGCCTCACAAATAACCTAGAGATGCATTTAAAATAAAAGCACACATTCTACTCATGTAAAAACAGATTCATGGACCTTCCGTGGGCCAGATTTAGAAGATGATTGGACCTGATCCGGCCCCGGGCCTTAGTTTGCCTACCCATGCTCTAGACTCTAGGTTGGTCCACCAGTGTGTCTCTTAGCACCCCTAGGTAATCCCACTGCTCCATGAGACAGTACATCCCACTTGGAAACCATGACTCTAAGCCAACTTTTGGTCCCCAGATGTGGTTGAACTACAACTCTCCTATTCCCCAGCCAGCATGGCCAATCATTAGGAATGATGAGAACTGTAGCTCAGAAACATATGGGGACCCATCTGAGTTTGGGGTTGTTCTAAGCCCCATTTGTATCTATGGGCAGAAAAGTTCGGTAGAAATAATTAATAAAATTGCATGAAAACAGATACAAAGGTGGTTGGAATTAGTTATATGCAGGACTTTTTCTTCAGCTGGAACTCACTGAAACTCAGTTCTCAGGTAGGCGCCATTGCTATTCTAAGAGAACAAGGGAAGCATTCATGGTGAATTCTGGCACCTCTTTTTCTAGAAAAATAGCACTGGATATGTCCTCTGAAGCCTGGCCATTCTCACAGTGCCATTTTTTTTCTAGAAAAAGAGGTGCCAGAACTCACCATGAACACTTCCCTTGTTCTCTTAGAATGGCAATGGTGCTGGAACTAAGTTCTGGCAAGTTCCAGCTGTAAAAAGCCTGGCATTCTCAGTTAGAAAATGATTTCATAAGCTCATTTCTCCACTCACCATATTTTCCCCATTACTATAAAAAGATGACCCCAAAAGACACTGTCTTCTGCCCCATGAATTTTCTTTTGTCACCGTAAAGTTGGTTAACAGCACTTTACCATAAAACTACTAGCGAGGATAATTTTTTTCCTCTACCGTTTAAAACTTTCATTATGTCTTGAGGGCCTGTGAAACATTCAGCCGCTAATAAAAAAGTGTGTAAACATTTTACGACTTATGACTTTTCTAAGCTATCCTTCGTTGTCAGTGATATTTCTCATTTCATTTAGAGGTTGCAAGGGGAAAAGAATCTTCTTTATGGTTTATTAAAGCTCTCTAAATACTCGGACAATACAAGGTAAATGGGAGGTGAAAATGGGGCCTATCATCATCATCAACTTCTTCATCATCATTATTAACCTTGCAATTTTGAATTAGATGAAGGTTTAGATGGCAGCCAGCCATTTCCAGATTTGTTGACTGTCATTTCCCCTTTCCATCCTTTTATGCTTCCCGACTAGCAATATATTTCCACCTTGCTCTGTCCTCAGTTTCCCCTCACCTAGCCTCACACCAGGTCTACATTCACTACCAAAGAATGCCTAAATGGGAATTTCAATGTGAATTCATATATATATATATATATATATATATATATATATATATATATTTGCTTTCGTAGATTTTCACGGGTACAGGAATGCAGGTTTTGGTGTCCTCGGGTGTCTTCCCGTGTAAAAGTTGGGGTGTCTAGGCGACGTTTCGACGAGGTCTCACTCGTCATCTTCAGGCTGGTGCTTTCGGCTTCTTGTTACTGGAACAGAGCAGGATCTCAGTGTTTGAGTTCCTATAAATACTGTTGAGGGGGTGTGGTGTATAGCCTCCAATGTTCTGGGCAGAGAGGAAGTTCCCAGGCTAGTGTGCCTTTTCTTCTTTTGTTCCTTAATTACTTGAGGAACAAGTAATTAAGGAACAAGTAATTAAGGAACAAAAGAAGAAAAGGCACACTAGCCTGGGAACTTCCTCTCTGCCCAGAACATTGGAGGCTATACACCACACCCCCTCAACAGTATTTATAGGAACTCAAACACTGAGATCCTGCTCTGTTCCAGTAACAAGAAGCCGAAAGCACCAGCCTGAAGATGACGAGTGAGACCTCGTCGAAACGTCGCCTAGACACCCCAACTTTTACACGGGAAGACACCCGAGGACACCAAAACCTGCATATATATATATATGCAGGTTTTGGTGTCCTCGGGTGTCTTCCCGTGTAAAAGTTGGGGTGTCTAGGCGACGTTTCGACGAGGTCTCACTCGTCATCTTCAGGCTGGTGCTTTCGGCTTCTTGTTACTGGAACAGAAGCCGAAAGCACCAGCCTGAAGATGACGAGTGAGACCTCGTCGAAACGTCGCCTAGACACCCCAACTTTTACACGGGAAGACACCCGAGGACACCAAAACCTGCATTCCTGTACCCGTGAAAATCTACGAAAGCAAATATATATATATATATATATATATTCTGTTTGGGGGCAAGAGATTCTGTTTGTATCTCAGTGGTAGAGCATCTAACTTGCATGCAGAAGGTCCCAGGCTGACCCTGGGGAGCCATTGTCAGTCAGTCATGAAAATACTGAGTTGGAGGAACCAATGGAGCCTCCTATGCTCCTAAATCTAAGCAATTTTGAGAGAAGCAAAAAGCGCTGGTATAACACTAGTAAAATGTTCATACAAAGGCTTTGAGTATTGCCACAGTACATCTAAGGGTTATAATGCAATTATATAAGGTATATAATGAGGCTAGGTAGGCCAGTCTTCCATCATCACCTTCACCCCCACTTAAAAATACCTGGTTTGCTTGTTCATTTCCCCCACCCCCCACTTCCACCATCTATCTTAGTTCAGATTATGAGAAATGACCCTGTTACTTCGTCATGGTATCTGGGTCATTCCGAATATTTCTTCCATTACATTTTTCCATGACTTCACTAAAAGTCCTTTGTTTTCCTTTGGTTTTTCTCCTCTGTGGCCATGTTTGACTCTTCAAAAGAAGGACATTCTCCCCTTGCTGTGGATGCATAACTTACTGTTGCATTAATAGGGGGTATTATGCAGAGGCACCGATATGTACTCTCGTTGTGTGCTCAAGAGGTTCTCAGAGTCTGTGCTTAAAAGCTCACCCTTGCTTACATAAGGTATCAAAAGGGATAACCAAACATATCAAGCTGAAAGGAAGAAATGATATACAAATTCTCTACACAAAGAATGCAAGCAACTTGTGTGTATGTCCAACCATAGATTTCAGTGTCTGTTGTGTTCTGGAAGAATGGTTAGAGATTTGCCCTTTCACCTAAAAATGACTGAGGAATACTACTGGGCATAACTGGGTAAAATGGAAGAAGCTCCTGGTGTGAAATTGACTTTCCATGAGGCAATATGCATAGTCTTTGGCCTTGCTTAAGGACTAGCATAGGTAACCTGCAGTTCTCTAGATCAGGGTTCCCAAACTTATTTGGCCTACTGCCCCCTTTTCAGGAAAAAAATAATACTCAGTGCCCCCCCCCCCGAAATCTACCTTCTTTAAGTGAACAAACAAAAAGATGCAGTGACAATTTTTCATTATTTTATGTATCTATATTTTTACCTACATCATACAACATAGGAAAGCTGTGCTCCACTTCCCAGGGTTGGGTGAAACCAAAAAGGGTTCACCCAAACCTGGGAAAACCCCTCCAGCACGATCACCAGATCCACGGGAGGCATTGTTTCCATCCTTCAATGGTGCCCCATCTGGCGGTAAGTATAATCAAATAACAGATAAAACATGCATTTCAGCCAGCACAGCCCTCTTGATGCACAGCACCACAGTTCTCTTCATGGCAACCAGGCGAAGCTGTGCTGCTTGCAGGGGTTGACCAAAAGCCTGGGTGTCACTGGTTGTTCAGGAGTAAACAATAGGCTTAAAATTATGTTTCTAAAATTGATTAATCCCTATTCTTGCAACTGTTATATCCACAGTATGGCTCCAAGTGGGTAGGGCATCTCTGAACTTGATGGGTTTCTGTTTTTTACCATGTTTTGAAGACTGAACAACTTATGAAGCCTATAGTTTAACAATTAACTTAAAACAATAATGGAAAAACAAGTTCTCCCTGATCAGGATACAGGATGACATGGGCCTTTGGTCTGATCCCACAAAGCTCTTTTAATGTTCTTACATTAGCCCTTCCTCCCCACATTTATCAGGCTTCTAATAATGATGACTGTTTTGCCAGTACACAATATTAGGTATCTGTTTTATTCTTAATTTTTAAAGCACTTATAATTAACAGAGCAAAATCTTTTTTAAAAAAAAGTAAAATAAATATCTCCTATTCCAGCTTTGTTGCTTTATTAAAAATGCCTTTTAAAATGAATAAATAAAAGCAAATTGAAAGAGGTGACAGGGAATTCCATTGGCTGTTAGTTCTTTAGCTGCTTTAAAATTTAACAAGATCAGTCATATCTGACCCTGTGGGGAAGTAGGCTATCAGATATCCAGGTCTCTGCAGGGACAGAGCGAAAAGCCTGAACAAATGTAATTAAGGATGTGAGCGAAGCTTGACCTACTTCCCCCCCCCCTCATCCAGGCCTCAATTTCTGATCAATCTGTCTTTGTGTCTGACTATTGATCTATTTTTCTTTCCATCCAGACTCCCCACTAATAATCTTAACCTCATTTCATTTTGCTTAATCATGTGGAGGGGGGAGAGAGAAACAAATGGACTGCCCTAATCCAATTTGCTGATATGGAAAGTTTTAGACATTATTTTTTGTGCATTCATTACTCAGAGCCCCTGATCCAGCCGAGGCACATGTGAACATGCATATAAAAATAGGTGTCTTATTGGATAGGGATGGAGGGATATTTTAAGCTTCAAGTATCAGGATGGGTAGAATATACTATGTCCCACAAAACATTACCTGCAGGTGCAAAAATACCAGGCTGTCATATTCAGCAAACTACACATTTGATTTACAAACAACAAATATGCAGTTTTGAGGGGGTGAGGAAAGGTGGAGAAACAAGTTGACAAAACATTTTAGTTCTGAGAAGCACTGCTGTGACACTTAATTTCTATAGAGACACCAACAAATCTAACAATGTTAGCAAAGAGGGTGAACTTCTGGATTCCTGAACACATGATGGCCTCAACCTACAGGATAGTAAGCATTGCTTAGCCTCTGCAGAAGAACTACTTCTGAGCTGCCACCTTGGAAACTGCATCGCTTTATTTTTATCAGAGCAGCTGTTGAAGACAGAAGCTGAGATGTTTTGCTACATGAATAATAGAAAGAATACTCTTGTTTTCTTAATCACAGTAGTGTGTGTGTGTGTGTAAGTGTGCAAATGTGCATGCATTTACCTACCAGGCTTCAGTACACACCTGTCTGAAGTGCTGCTTGATTATTTCATTATTGCCTATTTTTCTATCTATACATCCAAGTCCTGTATCTTTAATCATAATCCTCTTTGCACTGTGAATCTGAATCTATGAATGCTTGGACAGTGGAGGAACCGTGTTCATGCATTCATCTGAAGCTTACACTCAGATTCTGCTCACAGGCTCAGATCAGTGCCTGCATGGGGAGTTGAGGGACAGGGCAATAAGCTTCATCCTGCTCCCATAACCATGTTTATATCCCACACACAGGGTTGTTTCCTCTTCTTACTTCTCCTCCTTCTGTCAAGCTGCCATCACTCAGGGGAATAGTGTGGGGTGAGCCAGCGGGGACCATAGCCCCAGGCACATGGTTTTGAGAGGACTCGAGCCAGCCACATCCCCACAGGGATCCTTGCCCTGGATCCTTGCCTGGCCTTGCTGCCGCCCCTCTTCCCCCCTTTGCTTAACAGCCACCTGGTTAGCATCGGGAGATCCACCCACCAAGGATCGCGCCGGCCAGTTGGGCTCCCCACTGCACTGGCGAATGGGTGAGCAGGAGCACAGCGCAGCTCCATGAACCCTCCATGCCCCTTGTCCTCCTGGTGGTGGCAGCGAAAGTTGGGCTGGCTTGGTGGGTTTTGTTTATCCTCTGGGCTCCGCCCTGCCTGGTGCACGTGCATATGTGTGCATGCCTCGGGCACCAGCGAAGGATGCTAAGTCACTGCCATCACTGACACATACTTAAACAAACAAGGATGGGGTGGATTCACACACACACACACAGGACAGGGAGAACTAGAAAGAACAGAAGTTAATCCAGGTCACTGAGTAGGTGTACCTGCCCCTGAGCAATTAGTCAATACATCTAAAAACAGAATGAAGATTTGATCACAGTGATTGCCAAGTGGCAGGCTGTTGAAGTAATCAAGTAACAAAGCATGCTCTCTCTCTCTCTCTCTCTCTCTCTCTCTCTCTCTCTCTCTCTCTCTCTCTTTCTTTCTTTCTTTCTTTCTCTCTCTCTCTCTCGTGTGTGTGTGTGTGCGTGTGTGTGTGTGTGAATAACAAAAGCAGGCTTTGAGATGTTTGCAGGAAGGATGGATGTGGCGGATCTTTCGTAGGCTGTGTATTTTGATTCATACACTGACAGTTCACTGCTGCTTATTATGAAACACAGTTGGCGCTTTCTTTCTTTCTTTTCCCTTTCTTCTTCTAGTAAGCTCTTGCTGAGGCATTCACCCACCTACACCTGTTTTGGGTGGGGGTTTTTCAACTTTAGCCCTCAACTAGCAGTTGCTTTATATATTTCCTTCTCCTGGTACAATTAATGTAGAAACTGCAAATCATGCAGTTGAAGTGAAACCATCACATCAATGTGCCATCAACGGGTGAACCAGATGTACATATCTCAAGAGACTGCAGGGCTGTCTCTATTCTGAAACTGATGAAGCTGAAACTTCAGGGCCCCAGATCCCAGAGGGGGCCTCAGAGCTACAAAGGTCCACATTGCTTTTAAAAATATAATAATAATAAATGGGTCCAGTAGACCCATTCTGAGTTGCATGACTCCAACTGATTACCGTATTTTTTGCACCATAACACCCACTTTTTTCCTCCTAGAAAGTAAGGGGAAATGTCTGCGCGTGTTATGGAGGAAATGCCTACGGGTGGCATGCCTACAGATTTTCCTTCTCTAAAAACTACATGCGTGTTATGGTCAGGTGTGTGTTATAGAGCGAAAAATACGGTAATTTTGGGTGGCATATATTTTGACAATTCCGAAGTTTTGAGAGTCAGTAGTGCAGGTGGTGAAAAGGCAGAGCTGAAGAGTGCTTAAATTCTTTCTGCATATTGTCTCCAGAAAATGACATTGCAAGGAAGCTCTCCAATGAAGGAACGGGACATGAATATGTTGCTAGAAAAACCAGAAAAGAGAATCATAAAACTGTAGAGTTGGAAAGAACCTTGTGGACCATCTAGTCCAAACCCCTGCTATGCAGTAATAAAGAGTATTTTGCAAATTGTGCTTTGTGTAGTATGTATTCTCAAAGATGTATAAGATGAAAGGCTATATTGACTGTTTTCTTTCTAGGTTTTATTTCATCCTTTGATGATGCATCATGAATGTATAGAACAATTACCTCATTTTCATCCCCGCTGTAGAATCATAGATTCATAGAGTTGGAAGAGACCACGAGGGTCATCTACTCCAACTGTCTGCAATGCAGGAATCTTTTGCCCAACATGGTGCTCAAAAACTATAAGGCATAGGGCATTTTGAATCACCCTTTGACAGGTGAGATAATTCAGGACAACAATTTTAATCAAAATCGGAGATGTGGTAGTTTTTGGGTTTTTTAATGTGGTGATCTGTCATAGAACTAACCTTCTGTGAGGAAGATCGCAGGGGTTACCCAGGCCTTGCTGGTTGCAGAGGGGGCCCCATAACAGTTCAAGCTTCAGGGCCCCCAAAGTGTGGGTCACCACTAACCAACAAGCCAGTCTGTGTGATTCTTCCACATTTTAATTAAGGGTGGCTATATGCAGCATATGTATCAGTGCTGCCCTGAAATCTGCCCTCCGGTTTTGCAAGATCTTTCTTTCTTTGTAAAAGAAGCTTTCATTTTCCTGCCTCATTCTTGAGACACTTTAGAATTTCTGTAGAATTATGGAGCATGTCAGAGTTGCACTTACCAAGGCGGCTGAGGGTGGAGTGTCTGGTTTTCTTTCCAATAAACATTTCTCCAGCATTCAGCAGTCTCCCTGGCTACCTGCATTTCCTGATATGAAAAAGCCTCACAGGAGGAGTTTCCTTATCATGTCTTCATATGGGCTTTCATTGAAGCCTGGTGAGGTGATTTTGTAGAATGGAAGGGGGGAAATGCCCCTTAGTCATCCCAAAACTGAAGCAAGTGCAACAAAGATTCTGCAACCTACCCATAAAAAAAAATTGCAGAAAGTTTTCTCTGCTGTTTGATAATTTTTGAGTACTATTTCTTTTCTCATTAATAGATGGAAATGGTTGGGGGCGGGAATAACCTATGGGATAAATTTTCAACACAACACTCATATGTAGTACTCATTTCATGCCTGACTGCGTAGTGGAAGAATCCATCATTTTGGGATACTACTAAAGACACCTGGCATGAAGAAAGAAGGAAGAAAAGAAAAGTGGCTGGAACATCCACCTTGCCTGCAGAAGGTCCTAGGCTCATTCGCCAGTAGCTCCAGGTAGGGCTTGGAGAGACGCCAGTGTGAAACCCTTAAGAGCTGCTGAAAGTTAATGTAGACAATATTGAACTAGATGGACTGTTGGTCTGGGTTGGTATAACACAATTTCCTATGTAAAACAGATGGAAAGGGATAGTAAGAAGTTGGTTGGCATAGGTGTGTCTTGGGAGAGAATGGAAGAATGTACCTTTTGGGGTGAAGTCAAATTTTTGAAGAGCTACAGCATTTGCTGTGGCTGTAGAGACCAATAGGGAGAGACATGTTTTGTGGCAGCTGGGGCAGATGAAGGTGCCTGGTTGTGCTGATGCAGATGCACCATGGCGTTCCTTCTCTCTGAGCTCCTCCCAATACTCTTTACTCCTCCCGTCACTGCTATGGATACACAGCTTGTCTCCAGGCACTGTGGTCATCTGCAAGGGGTTCTCATATGGTGGGGTTAATGTTGCCAACCTTCATGTCACATTTGCGGACATTTTTATAAGGCAGAGTAAGACTGTCAATAAGGGACGCAGGTGGCACTGTGGTCTAAACCACTGAACCTAGGACTTGCTGATCAGAGGGTCAGCGGTTCGAATCCCTGCAACGGGGTGCGCTTCCGTTGCTTGGTCCCTGCTCCTGCCAACCTAGCAGTTCAAATGCATGTCAAAGTGCAAGTAGATAAATAGGTACCGCTATGGCGGGAAGGTAAACGGCATTTCTGTGTGCTGCTCTGGTTCACCAGAAGTGGCTTAGTCATGCTGGCCAGATGACCTGGAAGTTGTATGCCGGCTCACTCGGCCAATAACGTGAGATGAGCGCCGCAACCCCAGAGTCGGCCAAGACTGGACCTAATGGTCAGGGGTCCCTTTACCTTTACCTAAGACTGTCAATGGGCTTGGTGCCTGAAGTCAGCACCATGTAGAGTATGTCTTTGGGGAGCCTTCTGTCTTCTATTCTGTGGACATAACCAAACCAGAGCCGAAGTCGCTGAGAAAGAAGTGCTAGCATGCTGGAATGTGGGCTTGGAAGAACACATCTTTGTTTGAAGCTCCGTCCTGCCATGTGATACCCAAAATCCTCTTGGCACAACACACATGGAAGGTGTTGAGTTGTTGCTCCTGGTGGATGTAAGTTTTCCACATCTCACTACCTCAAAGTAATACACTGAACACATGAGCCTGGTACACTTTCATCTTGAGGTTGGTTGTTAGCATCACATTCTCCCATACCCTTTTGGAGAGGTGAGCCATTGCTGTAGCTTGCCAATATCCTTGTCCAACTCAGTGTTGATGGAGATGTTATGGTGAAGCCCAGGTAGGCAAAATTGCCTATCACCTCAAGGAAGGAAGTAACTCATGACAGTGCCTTTTGTTTTGTTTTTGAGGTGACCCAAAATTTCTTACAAAACATTTTTATCTGAGAAAAACTCCTGTGAAAAAAACATTTGGCAGAACTTTATTTGACTAATCTCCATCAATTTTGTTTTGTATGTGTCAACTACCATTTTCCTTTCATGATACTCCCAAGTGACACATCACAGGGGCTGCAAAATGAGGGCCTGGCTGCCAGTGCAATTGCTGCTATGCCAAAGGAAGGAAGTTGTACTATTCCCATGCCAATGATGATTCCAGCTATTTGTGGGTGTAGACTAATTGATATCTCATTGCCGGATATCCGAGTGCTCTCTCTGTCAGCAGGAAATAAAACCTGAGAACATCATGTCGCTGCCATTGGAGTGAGCTGAGAATCATCTAAACATCTAAACAAGGAAATAAACAACTATCTGACTTTTAGAAGATATCTGAAGGCAGCCCTATATTGGGAAATTTTTTAGTGTCTATTGTGTTTTTTACAATTTTTATATGCTGTAAGCTGCCTGAGTGGGTGGGGGTATAATTATTATTATTATTATTATTATTATTATTATTATTATTATTATTATTTCAGGAAAAGGAGCTCCCAGAATATCGGAAGAAGAGAAGCTAAGCTCTGAGATGGTGAATGAGCATGTTGCTTAGAATCTCTATCTCTGGGACTAGAGAAAGTTTTTTGAACTGCATTAAGGACTAAAAAGAAGATACGACTGTATTACTTGCCTGTTAAAGCGGGTTCTCCTTCATGGAGAGCACGTGTTGTGGTGGGAGCAACCATGACATTCCCTGTTGCTGGTTGGTGGAGGGGATGAGGTTGGCTGTGCCTGCCCCTTCTATGCTGCTGCTGCAAGGGTATTCCGTTAAACGGCTGGGGCCATGCAAGAGCCCCAGGGAGCATTTGGGGAGAGGTGTGAGCCTGGCATCCAGCTTTTGCTCTCCCCAAAATTGCTTACCCTTACTGACTTCCGCACAGGTGTGGTTGTCAGTTCTGTTCCTACCTCCAAGTGGAAACAGATAGTCGCTACCCAATGCCTAAGCAACCACTCACTTACTGTAATTCAATAAAGTGGTGGCCAAAATTATGCCAAAAACCAAAAGAAAAATGATGTGTGAATGTGTTTTTATTCAGGGGTGTCTTGGGGGTCCTCGACACGCAAAGAGCAATGTGCTACTTTGCATCTTGTATTGTTTATTTATACCTATTTTAAAAACCATTTGCAGTACAGCTTTGAAACTCATTCTTGTGGTGGAAAGCAAATTGTTTTCTATTGTACACAAAGTCCAGATTCTGTTGCAGCAATTCTAATATTCCGGAATAACAGACATTTTCAGTGGTGGCTCCCAGCCTTTGGAATGCCCCCCCCCCCGCCGCCCTGGGGAGTCAAGCTTGGCACGATCACTGCTTAAATTTAGGTGTTGGGCAAAAACATTTACTTTCAGCCAGGCTTTTGACCTTTAACTAGGAGAATTTTAGATACTGTGGCCTCTCTTACTAGGTTGCATTTTTATGTAAATCGGTGTTTATAGCTCTTATTCATTTTGTATTAGCTTTACACATTTTGTGCATAGTATTGTTAAGCTGCTTTGAGTTTAATTTTCATTAACAAAAGCAGCTAAAAGGTTTGATAAATATCAAACCAATAAGTAGTTGTAATCATAAATACAATAAAAATATGTATAGGTTGCTTCGGTATTTTCTCCTACAGCTCCCTGGTGTAAGGCTGGATTACCCTCATCCCAAAGGTTTTCATAATATAGGAAGAAGCCAGTTCATTTCACTTTACCTCTTCTTGTTTGTTTTGCCAGATGGATGAATCAGATGATGTGCCCCCTCTCTCTCCTCCTCAAGTGCTTGCTAACTGCCATTTGGCCTCCTGCTCACTTATATCATTTCCTCATTCCTTTACAAAGAAAGGATTACCTATGCTCCCTTCTTTGCCTATAGAGATGTTTGTCACTTCGATAATTCTGCCCTAGCTGCATAAAAGAGATTCAACACATCCTTGCCTCCTTAATGGAATCCTGCCTTGCCCTATTATCTCATGCATGAGGAAAAGAAGATAGCTAGCAAATGGGTTCTTCACACTACAGTGCCTTGCATTGCGTCCACTGTTCTGTAAGATGTCCACAAGATTCACTTCTCCCCGATTCCTTGGCCCACTCAGCTTACAAACAGTCTCAGGGAAGAGATGAATTTGCTTCACAGAGGACCCAGTTACTTACAGAAAGCTGGGAAAGAGACTGGATGTGTGGAGCAGGAGAGCAGGAGAAACCATAGCTATATTATCTCCTGCTGAATAGGAAGACTGAATGGTCTACAGCATGTGCATTATCCATCTTTCAACCTGATAAAAGCTTTTGTAGAATGTGAATGAGGAGGGAAATAGCTCAATAGCAGAGAAACTGAGGTCCCAAGCAAAAAGCCCAGCATCTCCAGGTAACGCTGGAAGACAATGCTGCTTGATATCCTAGACTGGGTAATAAGGGAGGTTCCTATTTTTTTCTATATATATAAACTGGGCCAGTATTACAACTCTGAGATTTTTTTGTTTCCCCTCAAAGGCAGTAATCTTACTCACATATACCTGGGGCTTATGTGTCTCTAGGCATTCACCGGCTTGCCCTGCTAAATGAATAATAATACAGTGGTACCTCAGGTTTGGGACACAGGTGGTGCTGTGGGTTAAACCACAGAGCCTAGGACTTGCTGATCAGAAGCTTGGCGGTTCGAATCCCCGTGACAGAGTGAGCTCCCGTTGCTCAGTCCCTGCTCCTGCCAACCTAGCAGTTCAAAAGCACATCAAAGTGCAAGTGGATAAATAGGTACCGCTCCAATGGGAAGGTAAACGGCGTTTCCGTGCGCTGCTCTGGTTCGCCAGAAGTGGCTTAGTCATTCTGGCCACACGACCGGGAAGCTGTACGCCGGCTCCCTTGGCCAATAAAGAGAGATGAGCGCCGCAACCCCAGAGTTGCCCACGACTGAACCTAATGGTCAGGGGTCCCTTTACCTTTACCTCAGGTTACATACGCTTCAGGTTACATACGCTTCAGGTTACAGGATCCGCTAACCCAGAAATAGTGCTTCAGGTTAAAAACAGTTTCAGGTTAAGAACGGACCTCCGGAATGAATTAAGTACTTAACCTGAGGTACCACTGTATGCATATCAATTTGATTTGAGGACAATTTACAATCACACAAAACTGGTGGGTGACTAGATAGCAGGATGTAGACTTGATCCAGGTCTGGAAATCTTTTACCTCTCCTTTGCAAATGGAGGAATAACATGTGCAAAGTCTGGAGGTGTGTGGTTAAACATCCACCTTCAGGTTGCACAGTCCTGTACAGTTTCCTAGTTAGTACAATTATTGAACCAGCACTGTCTTTGGCAGAATCCAAATCGGCAATTTGCAGGAACTGTGGTTCTGCTCACAAGAACCTTTGTCTCATGACAGTAAATGTGTCCTAAATTAGGGCACTTGATTTTTGTTTTCTAAAACAAGGACCAAGATTTATGGTGGTAATCTTTCCCATTGAATCAGATGAAATGGAAGAACTATGAAAGCCAGGACATACTGGAGCTGAGCACTACAGAATATAAAGCTAACCCGAGTGGCGGATCTTGGGATCTCGAATTTCCGCAGCTCCCTCTGTGACACCAAAATTCATCACCCCTCTGCCTGTTGCGCTCCATTCTAAACAACAACAACAATAATAATAATTTATTATTTATACCCCGCCCATCTGGTTGGGTTTCCCCAGCCACTCTGGGCAGCTCCCAATTGAGTGTTAAAAACAATACAGCATTAAATATTAAAAACTTCCCTGAACAGGGCTGCCTTCAGATGTCTTTTAAAAATAGGATAGCTGCTTATTTCCTTCACATCTGAAGGGAGGGTGTTCCACAGGGTGGGTGCCACTACCAAGAAGGCCCTCTGTCTAGTTCCCTGTTACCTCACTTCTCACAACGAGGGAACCACCAGAAGGCCCTCAGCGCTGGATCTCAGTGTCCGGGCTGAACGATGGGGGTGGAGACGCTTCTTCAGGTCTACTGGGCCGAGGCCGTTTAGGGCTTTAAAGGTCAGCACCAACACTTTGAACTGTGCTCAGAAACATACTGGGAGCCAATGCAGATCTCTCAGGACCGGTGTTGTGCGGTTCCAGCAGCCACTCCCAGTCACCAGTTTAGCTGTCACATTCTGAATTAATTGCAATTTCCAGGTCACGTTCAAAGGTAGCCCCATGTAGAGCACATTGCAGTAGTCCAAGCAGGAGATAATTAGAGCATGCACCACTCTGGCAATACAGTCCGTGGGCAGGTAGGGTCTCAGCCTGCATACCAGGTGGAGCTGTTAGACAGCCGCCCTGGACATAGAATTAACTTGTGTCTCCATGGACAGCTGTGAGTCCAAAACGATTCCCAGGCTGTGCACCTGGTCCTTCAAGGGTACAGTTACCCCATTCAGGACCAGGGAATCAGCCACACCCGCCTGTCCCCCCAAAACAGTACTTCTGTCTTGTCAGGATTCAACCTCAATCTGTTAGCCGCCATCCATCCTCCAACCACCTCCAGACACTCACATAGGACCTTCACCACCTTCACTGGTTCTGATTTAAAAGAGAGGTAGAGCTAGGTGTCATCTGCATACTGATGAACACCCAGCCCAAACCCCCTGATGATCTCTCCCAGCAGCTGCATGTAGATGTTGAAAAGCATGGGGGAGAGGACAGAACCCTGAGGCACCCCACAAGTGAGAGCCCAGGGGTCTGAATACTCATCCCCCCCACCACTTTCTGTACAAGGCCCAGGAGGAAAGAGCGGAACCACTGTATAACAATGGCCCCAGCTCCCAACCCCTCTAGATGGTCCCGAAGGATGTTATGGTTAATGGTGTCAAAGGCCACTGAGAAATCCAGCAGAACTAGGAAACAGCTCTCACCTTTGTCCCTAGTCCGCCAGAGATCACTGACCAGTGTGACCAAGGCAGTTTCAGTCCCACGGTGAGACCTTGGAAGGGATCCAAATGGTCCACATTATCCAGGCATGCTTGGAGTTGTTCAGCAACACCCCCTCTCAATCACCTTGCCCAAGAATAGTAGATTTGAGACTGGGCAATATTTGGTCATATTGTCCGGGACTAAAGATGTTTTTTCAAGAAGCAGTTTAATAACCGCGTCTTTCAGAGGGTCTGGGAAGGCTCCCTCGCAGAGGGAAGCATTCACTACCCCACAGAGCCCATCACCTAGCCCTTCCCAGCTCGCTTTTATTAGCCAGGATGGGCAAGAGACAGGTGGTTGGTTTCACTCGTCTAAGCAGCCTGTCCACATCCTCGGAGGCAATAGATTGGAATTGATCCCATGTAACATGACTAGACAGGACTCTAGCACTCTCCCACCCTACCCTGCTCCCACGGTGGAGTCTATCTCCTTCCAAATCTGAGTGACTTTATCTGCAAAAACTTTGCAAAAACCAGGCCCTGGTGACCAAGGTGGTTCTGATAGATTGCAAACCACCTGAAAGAGTTTCTTGTTGCTGTTTTCTGCAGATGCAATAGAGGCGGTGAAGAAGGTCCTCTTCACCGTTGCCATTGCCATTTGGTAGGCTCAACGTTGAGCTCTAGCCTGTGTCCAGTCTGATTCAGAATGAGTTTTCCACCACTGGCGCTCTAGCTGTCTCAACGATTGTTTCATCACCCTCAGCTCTGGGGAAAACCACGGGGCTGTCTGGGCTCCATGCAATCGGAGATGGCACTTCAGAGCCAGACAGTCAATAGCCCTGGTTAACTCGGACTTCCGGGTCGGCGCCATCGCCGAATGGCGGGCTCCCTCCGAGCTCCGGAGGGAGCCTGCTCGGCAGGGGCTGGGTCCTACCGCACCGGCGATGCGGGGACCCTTAAAAACCACGGCCACGGAGGCCGTGGACATGGAGACTCGGCTGGCACCGTCAGCGCCCTCTCGATTCGTGAAGGAGCCTTTTTAAAGGCTACGGATCGGGTGCCGGGGAGGAGCGTGGTGCTTTGAGTCCTCTGCTATCCCTGCCGAGCGCAGCCGCATGCCATCTGGCGGAGAGCGCTGACTTCTTCTATTGAAAATTTGGACCCAAAAGAAGAACCCGTGAGTAATTGGAATATGGACTAAAAAGAGGGATAAATTTTTAGAATTTGGAGCGAACGGGGGAGGTGGAAAAAAGGAAGTCAGCCCCCCCCCCAAATTGTAGAAGAGCCAAAACAAAGGACTGGATAACTAAGATCGAGAGGAACCTTATCTTGCCGAACTAGCAACTTCGCGAGGGAAATTTATAAGATTGAGCTGGAGGAGAAAAGTGGAATTCGTATTAAAAAGCAACCCCCCCGGAATCCCTGGAGCGATTCGTGAAAATGCCTGGAGAAGAATAACGGAGGTTTTGACAGCTGTCAAAGAGCTGTCAAAACGGAAGAATGAAATTGAGACTTTGTTATGAGGACTTTGCCGGTTACATTTGTTATAAATTGGAGATAAATTGTTTCAAATAAGGATTTATAAGATATTTGGACTGGCGGATGTGATCTGGAAGGGAACTTTGTTATTGTAATCCACCTAGAGGAGCTGAGGGACATTGCATGTGTTTTCGACGGGAAACTTGAACAGTTGGATAGAACTTTTAATCTCCTGGGAAACTGCAGAAATGGAACATTATTTTGTCTACAGAGGCCTACACTTTACTGGAAACAATGGATTAATCTGTTGAAAAATGAAAGGAACATGATGTAATGTTTTGCTCCTGAATAACAAGCCTCTGTAGAGACACTAGAAGCCTTTGGAAAAAGAACATTTCTGTGAGGGAACAGGGAAGTAAAAAGGAGGAGAGTGATTGACAAGAACAAGGAAACAACAAGAACTGGACAGAACTGGAGTGGGAACATTTGGGATATCCAGATTCGACAAGCTTATGGATATAAAATTGGAGTTTATACTCCTGGATATAAAAATCTGGATAGAAGAAATGGGCCCCCTTTGATAGACTCCTTCTATGATTGGACATCTGTAATTTAAAAAAAAAAAAGACCGGTAAAGAACCAGAGGGATGTGGGTTTAGTGAAATGTGGGTTCATCAGGAAGACATTAGAAGTGGAGGGATAGGAGGAACGCAACAGGGAAAGAGGGGAGGGAAATTTGGAATCCAAAGGTTGTAAAATTATTGTTTGTTTTATTCTATTTTCATCTGTACTATATTTGAAAGGGGGGAACTCGTGGAAGGGAATAGGTCGACCTTAGGGGATGGAAATTTGGATAAATTGAGTTATTGATGATGAGTGTATTTTGGGAATAAGAATTTGTTGAATATTATTGCTTTTTTGGAAGATTTGGAACACAAGAGGGGGTGGGGAGGGGAAGTCCTGGATATTGGAAAAAGTTTATGAATTGGATTTTATTTGTTTTAATTTGGAAAACCTTAATAAAAATTATTTTAAAAAAAAATAGCCCTGGTTAACTCCGCATTCCAGCAGGCCGCCAGGGAATCAGCTGAAAGGCCATCAGCATGGGATAAAACATCCCCTACCACTCTGGAAGCCAATTGGATCCATTATGTGGCAGGGGCGGACCATTCAAATCGGTCCCACCTCCCTGCAGAGGGGAAGGGTTGCAGAGAAGTCCAATTGCACCAGGAAGTGATCTGACCATGGCACATGCAGTGGGGAGGTCAGTACACCAAAAGGAATCCTGTACTGCCCCTATTGCCCAACTTCCAGAACATGCACTCAGAGAACTGGGTCTTCCCAGTGATGCAAACTAGTGACTTCCTAAAAATCACTGCAACCCCCTCTCCCCACCCACAAGGCCTGGGTTGCTGTGCGTAAGAGAAACCTGGTGGACAAGCAGCGGCAAGGACAGTCCCATCTGCTTCATCCAACCAGGTCTCTGTCACACATGCCAGCATCCCCTGCAGTGTGCTGAGGCTCCACACTTAGCGTGGCCAAACCATTCAAACTCCCTTAAATCCTCCTCTGATAATCCTGCATTATTTCTTCTGAACTTCAGATCTTGACGAGAGCTACAACTTCATTGTCCCTTTTTAAGTCTGTTAAGCCAATGCTCATCGAATTGTCAGTATACTTAGGGTTTTCCCCTTCCCCCCAGTTTCCTTTCATTCTTTTAAAGAAGTTCCATTCCCTTCTGATGTGCTCCATATCCATTTCAGTTTCCCATAAACGGAAATTAAAAGTAAATTGAACTTCTTTAAGTGGGTGCACTTGAATGGTCTTGAAACCTTGAATTGCCTTGGAAACCAGAGCTTTGTCTAAGGGTTTTCCTCTTATTTGACAATGGAGTGATCTAATTATAGAGGGTTCTGATTAGTTCCAAATTATAATTGGATAAGAATTTGGGCAATATGAATAGACTGGTGATTAAATACAAAATTATCTGTTTTGTTGTGATGATGGTGTGTGTGTGTATGTGGTTTTTGTTTTTGTTTTAAATTCAAAGTCCTTGTAAGTTCATAATATAGATGACAGAGCTGCAGAAGAAACTTCTGTGAAACTGAACATTTAAAAAATTGTTGAAGAGCATTGAGTACTTTCAGAAGTGATCTGCCATCTTCAGATATTCTCTTCAAAACTTTTGCCACAACGAATGATAATCTGATTAGGACTGGCTTATGCACTTATCCACAAGGCACATCAGGAAGAACTTGGCAAGAGCTGTTCAACAATGGAACAGACTCCCTTTGAAGGTGGTGATCTCTCCTTCCTTGGAGGTTTCTAAGCAGATGTTGGATGGCTATCTATAATGGATACTTCAGCTGAGATTCCTGCATGGCAGGGAGTTGGACTAGATGAGCCTCAGGGTCCCTTCCATCTCTATTATTTTATGATTCTATGTAGTTGTCCAGCCAACTTATATGTACAAAAAAATCCATGCATTGAGACAACCTGTGCATTAAAATGAATATACAGTGGTACCTCTGGTTACGAACTTAATTCGTTCTGGAGGTCCGTTCTTAACTTGAAACTGTTCTTAACCTGAAGACCACTTTAGCTAATGGGGCCTCCACTGCTGACGCGCCGCTGACGCATGATTTCTGTTCTCATCCTGAAGCAAAGTTCTTAACCCAAGGTACTATTTGTGGGTTAGCAGAGTCTGTAACCGGAAGCGTCTGTAAACCGAGGTACCACTGTATCAGTGAAAGTAACTTATAAAATGCATTTAGGGAAAATTCCTTGCAAAAATGTGTGTCAGTTCAAACTGTATTTAAAAATGTGTTTATTAAAACACATTCACACTAAAATTCTCATGCAGATTTTTTAAAATTCAAAATGCTATGAGATGTGAAGAGCTGGATTTAAGACTGCCAAAAACGAAAAACATTGAGAACTGAAATTAACAGGTCCTTCCATCCCTGTTTAGGACTTGAGTTGCTGGGGCAGAGCCAAACTGCAGAAAAAGTGGAGATGCCTGACCAGCAGCTTAATGAAGGCAGAGGAGCAACTTCTAAAGGTCCCTGGGTGATTAAGCAAGAAAAGGGAGCAAGATAACATGAGACAGTGGCAGAAGAGTGCAAAGACAGAGAAAGGAAATAAAGTTGGTCTAGGGAGAGTTGAGTTTGGGAGGAGGGCAAGGAAAGATAAGTGATTGGGCAAGCAAAGCCCCCAAAATAATTTATGCCAAATGAAGGAATTATGAGAAGTAACATAAACCACATCAGGAGTGAGCTACAGCAGAACAGACAAGAAGCAGTGGCTGGTCTTATATCAGCATAATTAGCTAGTGGTGAAGGAATTTATGTTAAGAAAGGATTGTATGATGATGTGAACTCCAAACTCATGGGCAGGCCCCAACATTTCTAGCTAGTGTGGATAAAACATCCTTGTCTGAAACCCTTGCAATCCATTGCTATCCACTGTTGACCATACTGAGCTAGATGGAGTGATAATCTGACTCAACACAAGACAGCTTCCTGTGTTCATACCCAAAGTGGATATTATCATTATGCTTCGGTGTGATTCATCTTGTTGTCCACATTTCCTCCCAGTCAACTTCCACTGGGGTGGCAATGTTCTTCACTGGGTGCAATTAGTCACTTTCTGATGTAGAAAGCTGTAGAGTTTTCTGTCCTCAGAGGAGTCTCATCACCCGTCTCTGTGTGAGTCACTGCTGCATATTTCCATCCTTCTAAGTAAGAGCTGTGCCTGGATCAGTAATTCACTGGGAAACATAGGGGTGGGGGATAAAAAGCCTAGCATTACACATGAAAAGGAAACACTGTTGGTTTCATAAGTGAACCTCATCTCCATCCAGAAGGGAGGGGGAAAATACTCTTAACCAGAAATTTGGGGGACATTGCTCTAATAGTTGGAGGCTTTAGAACTTTCACTGTAAATGGAACAGATTTCTAACTTGCAAGCTCTGAATAAAGACCCAAGCTTAATGCATTTGAAGTGCAGGAAAAAGTGGATGCTCAAATGGGGATATTTATAGAAATGACATGTGCCTATATCTTGAAGAGGTGCTATATGATATTATGGGTAAACTGATCTGCTAGAAAGTTGAAAAGGAGCTAATGACCAGAGAATGGAACAGTCCATTTCATCTGTATGCTGTTTTGCTAACAATTTAGAATGTACCTACAACTGCAATTCAGATAACATTTTAGGCAGACGGATAACATCAAGGGAGCTACATCTTCAGATTCTCAAAAATTATCAGCCAGGACTGAAAATCATGAAAATGGCAGATATAGTGACGATAAAACAGTCCCTGTTCTGCAGAAGGATAGCACACAACCACTAAGGTTCCTAAGAAGTGGCATTGTAGAAGGGGGACACAAGAGTGCCCAGCTTTGGGACTTCTTCTTTTTTTGGGGGGGGGCAGCAGGAATGATTGTGTCATCTGTCCACTAGCTGAAGGAAGTTATGGGGCCTCCTCGCTCTGAAAGGTGAAGGATGTGTTAATGAGATTCTTTGTCTTTCTAGTTAAAAGTAAAAGGTTGCACATCATCTGGCCTGGAGGTCTTTTGATGAAGCTCAATGTGTTCTACAAGCTGCTTCCCACCCTCTAACAAACACTCTCTGTTTTCCCTATCGGCCCAGTGGGCTTTTGAAATCCTCTTTCTTTAATGAATCCATGCATCCATTAAGCAGAATGGATGTCATGTAGTCAATGTACATAACAACCAGCCAATTTGAATGTTCACCAAATCTCATGGAGAATGTGGACATAATCCATTCATGAATAGTGAATTGTGCACATTTCCTGGGAGGCCTCCGGAACTGTGCATATTTTGGAGAATGTACAAAATCCAGTCAATATTTGCATATTTCCAAAGCCTGTTGGAGATTATATATGTTTACCAATAAATGTGTAGAATTCCCAATTTGTGAATGGATTACTGTATTTGTAAGGCCCGGTGAATGTTCACAAGAAGCACATTAGACAAACCATTCAACTCATATTCCCCTTAACACATGTGTGAATGAAACAGCAGCCCCTACACTAATAGGTTTTGAAACTTAGGTAGAGTGCTGCACAGTAAGAGAACGGTGTGGTGTACGTAAGGTTTGGGAAGTGGGAAGAAGTAGGGTGTATAGGCTTAGTACAAAGGAACAGTAGCAAGGCAGGAATCAAATCTGACAGGTTCCAATTGTCTATCAGTGAACTTTATAGTCTGGACGTCGTGGTTCAATGCACATTCAACAAAGCAGCAGTTGTTTACTACAGCACCAGCCAACAGGGCCAGCCCTACCATTAGGCTACAGCCTGGCAGCAGCTGCTGGAAAGTGCAGTGCAGTGGTGAGGTGTTCTAGGTCCAACGCAGGGCTTCTCTATCTTTCTGATGCAATGGGGGACACTCACCCATCAACACGGCTGAAGTAAGTTTGAACTGTTCACCCAGTTGGGCTATATATGTAGAATTGGTGGTAGATCATAGGCACTGCAGACCAGGATGGCTGTAAATTTGCTTACCGGGTTTATTTCTATTAATGAACCTTCACCACTTCCAGTGGCTTTCCAGTATCAAGAAGACTTACTATTTATTGGCACTGTGTGTGAGGACAATGATTCTCTGCAGTAAAAAGAGAGGGGCAAGACGAAAGAAAATTACCACATCCAAAGTATATTTTCCCACACTGCATTGTACAAATGACTGCTATCATTAATAAATTAAACCAGGATTTCAATAGTGAGATTCATCAGCTTCGAAACTCCTGTCAGGTGATTGCTGGAGACTCTAATCCGAGTTGCTTCTGTACCAGCATCAAAAATAAAACTTTTTGGGGAGGAAATGAACCTTTATTTTGCCCCAATGTTCTGGTAGCTTAAAATTATAGCTGCATCTCCTTCTCTCCCTATCTGATGAATGGAAAAGAAGGCAGCGTTCTAAACTTCTGCAGGGTTTATAGATGCAATGATTCACCCTTTCAGCCATTGGTAGCTGTGTGATAATAAAAGATAAATCGGAGATTGCAAGAAACAACAAACCAAGAAAATATATTTGAGACAAAGTAATCTGCTTCAAGGCTCTTCTTAACATTTGTAATTTAAGTCTACTGTGCCTCCAGGGTGGACTTATATTTCCCATTCTTACCTCATGGAAATGGTAGCCAATGTGTTGCCCTCCAGGGGTTATTGAACTACAATCCCCATCATTTCTGACTTTTGGCTATGTTGGTTGGGACTGTTGACACCTGCTGTCCAGCAACACCTGGGGGACACCACTTTTTTTTAAATTTAATAGCAAAGCATATAACCATCTTCAGGAACAGGTTTAGCACCTCATATATTGTTTGTGAAAAGGAAACTATGCCCAGTGGTGTATTTGTGTAATTAATTTTCTTATACCCCTTCTCCTTTGGACAACGATCTCACATAAGCCTTCTTTACATGATAATGTGTATTACTGCACTTCAAAATGTGGTAAGCCAGTCTTGAAGCATTTGGGTCCTACTGCTCATTTTGCTGCAAGAGTCTTTGGACTTCTTC
The DNA here is from genome assembly GCF_964234715.1 of Podarcis melisellensis. Lineage (NCBI taxonomy): Eukaryota > Metazoa > Chordata > Lepidosauria > Squamata > Lacertidae > Podarcis > Podarcis melisellensis. Next base: position 43,284,242 of record NC_138547.1, on the reverse strand, counting down.
AACAAAGTTCTGGCCTGGTGTACCATCTCCTGGAGACAAGCTATGGGACCAGCTTCAGAGGCTGGCTGCTGCTGATAACCAGTTGCTGGATGGATGGGTGAGATCTTGGTCTAGAGTTCACCCCATAATTCTCCTAAAGTGAAAATGCAATATGAACTTGTAATTTTCAGCTTAGGTAAATGCTGAAGTTGGCTACCAACTTGGAGGACATTAACAGAGGATTAGACAAATTCATGGATAATGCTATCAATGAGTGCTAGTCTAGGACCTGGGCGATCCAAGTTCAAATTCCTTCCACAGACATGAAGGTCAGTGGATGACCTTTGGCCAGTGATTATCCCTGAGAGGAGGGAAAGAGCCATATACACAACCTTTGAGCTCCTTTGAAGAAATGTGGAATATACCTGTAATAATAAATAAAAATAGTTAATAAAATTGTAGAAAGTTGTAACTGCCTCTGAATACCGGTCCTTGAGAATCCCAAATGGCAAGAGTGCTCAGGTCCTACCTGAAGACTTCCCATGGAAATTTGACTGGCCACTCATTGGGAGTTTATTTTTTAGTTGCAAACTGATGTAGAAATGTGGAAAAATGAGAAACCAAGAGAAAGCAAAATGGCATTCTTTCCAATCCCTAATTCATACCTGCAGATCATCCGTTGACCAGAATGCTGTTGCTAGATATTTTCTTGGAAGGTTACCATAAAAGTATACTGAGTGGCATTTTCATTTGTTGCAGAAGTCACAAGAGTGAATTGTGCCGTCAACTCTCAAATGGTGTCTTCGCAACTCTGATTCTGAGCTCAAATAAGCTTTCAATAGAATCCAAAGCCAGACACGGAAGGTCAGGACTCTTTTGAATTGGATCACCTGATTATGATTCTGCCAATCAGAAGAAACAGAAGCTGTAAACAGACAATAAATAGGCTTTAAAATGGGAAAGCCCTGAAAATAGCCAATTTTATGCTTCAGCTGTGTCAGGCAGTTTAGCACTAATTAAATTTTGCACCAACCTGCCTGAGGTTATGCCATTAACAGTGCTAATATATATCTAGATATAAATAAATACATCCTGGGCCTAATGTGTGAGGAAAGCAAAAGTATTTTTGATGGTACAATATAATCTAATTTATGCTCATTTATAAATACTTCAAGCTACATTAGATCATTTGCTGTACTGAAATAGTTTCTCAGCAAAATATGATATGAGCTCTCCCAAAGGTTTATTGCACAGCGGGGGGGGGGGGGAGAGTTGAGCTTATCTGCTTTCACAAATGCATGTTCTCTACATCTCACAGAGAAGCATTTGCAATTTGGCTCTATGCTTGTCCGTACTGGTAAGATTCCCAGAATTGCAGTACCAGACCAAAAATGTCAGCACAAAGGAGACAATTCACACAGACACAGTAAACTGGCTGCAAGGCTGTGATCTTCAAATCCTTTACAGTGCACCCCAGCATAAGAAATCCACTAGGGCAACTGTTTCCACCCCTATTCTGAATGGAGAATAAGATGGATCAGTATCATCCAAAAATGTGTAAAGTGGTGAAGCCACCACTTGCTTTGCCCCCCCCCCAAGGCAAATTAGGGATAGATGACACTTTTCTGTGACCAAAGGAGCTAAATTTGACTTTTTTAAAGGGGTTGTCTTGCCAAGAACCTGCCCCCAAACCTCCGAGAGACCATTCTTGTTGGACCAGATTGTGACTAATGAGAAGGGGGTAAAAAGAAGTTTGCAAGGCAGAATGATGCCTTCACTTCTGTAAGGCCAGCCAGCCTGAGCCAGGAGAGTCCCAGTTCATACCAGACACCACTTGAAATTTGAGGAACAAGACAAGAATTTGAGGCTCTCTGTCTCTGCAAGTTCCAAGCCCATAAAATATTACTCAGTAGCAGCTTGAACAAGAGGCCCAAATATCCAAGACTTTTACCAATAAATCACACCAGTGTTAAAGAGGTAGATTTATTAAGAATAATTAAAAATAGCAACATTAAAAATAGAACCTGTACACCAGTGCAAAATAGGATTAGAAAATACAGACCACAAAGGTTCATTACCAAACGGTCAAAGACCCTGCAGGAGCTTGTCCCTCTGCAATGGTGAGTTGTGGCTGCACATGTTGTAGAGGCCAAGTAGGTCTACCAACATCTCCACAGGAGGTGGCCGCCAAGGGGAGTAAGAGGGATGGTTCATTGAATCCACCAGGCAGAAGGGAAAGGCTGCAATAAAAACTCTTAAGGAACTTCATCAGGATCCAGGCAGCCTGGATGAGCTCACAACTGGTGCATCAGAGCTGTGCCTCAAGGGTTTTGAGATGTTGCTCCTTCATATCTGCACCCAACAGACATTTCCCACTCTAGATAAAGCCTCTGGGTGGTGCATCACAGAGGCAATAGTGGAAGAAATAAGTCTTCTTCACTGCCACCATTGTTACAAACTTAGGACTCATCCACATTTACTTTCTGTCCCATGCTATCTAGGCACAGGTCCATGCTTTCCTGGTCTGTGTCTGACTGCCTCCCCACCCCACTCTCTGCCACTTCCCCCCGAAAAAGCTGTCCTTTCCCACTAAATTGGAGCAAACGGCAATTTGGGTTTTCCATGGATTTGCTGGTTGCTCTGATTCAGTGGTAAAGAGTGGATTTTTGTGGGGAAAGTACCAGGGAGAAGAGAAGAGAAGAGACTTGGACACAGACCTGGAGGACCTGGGCTTGTGCCTAGAAATGCAGAGCGAAGGTAAGTGTGGATTTCCTGTTATCCAGCAAAAAGAAGATTTGGAGGATAGCTGAACTACCTAGTCTCAAAGCAAAGCAGGGAAGTGTTCTTGATTTATTGACTGATTTATTTCTTTATCCATCCAGCAACCAGAAGAGTGTACATTTTGATTTTCTTACAACGGTTCCACGATGTACTGGGATAGCTCAGTTGGTAGAGCATGAGACTCTTAATCTCAGGGTTGTGGGTTTGAGCCCCACATTGGGCAAAAGATTCCTGCACTGCAGGGAGTTGGACTAGATTACCCATGTGGTGCCTTCCAACTCTATAATTCTAGGGTTCTATAAAGTGGACCAGGTTGAATGACTCAAGAGTATCAGATGAGTCCCAAAGGATCAAACCAACATCCCATCTAGTCGAGAACGCTGTTTCCTACCATGGCTAGCCAGTTCTCCTTGGAGCATCTGCAAGCTGCATATGAGAGTAGCTGCCCTCTTCTGCTACCCAACAAACTTCAAGTAAGCATAGATTTGAAAACAAAACTTTCAAGCCCTAGTCTGTCAACTCTACTCACTTTCACCACATTGTCTCCCTTATTAGTTCCATGTCTGACAGAAAATCATCTAACTTTTCTTTGAACTTTTCCTCCCTCCTTCAAAATTATAGAGAGTAAAGTAAAGTAAATAAATATATATATATAGAGAGAGAAGCCCCTTCCATGCCCAGCTTTAGTGATGTGTCCAGTTGATTTCTATTCCAAGCACCTCTCCCTTGACAAATATCACTGTTTCCCAACATCAAAGACCCCCAGTAGCATCCTGTTGCACCAGGCACCATTTTCTAGTGATTTACCGAAGTTACAGCCTGCATCTCTGATAAACTCCCATTGCCTTAACAGCATTCCTACTTAATCGAGTGACAGAATGTTGGCAGATCTAAGATCCTCATCCATGGGAACTCAGTTAGAATAATAATACAGGCGTCTGTGGCATTTAGCCCATCTTCTCTGGGTCATGCTCTGAAAGTAGATGATACAGGAATCCTTGCTGAAGCTGAGTAGGTCTGGGCTTCATAAGCCCCTCAAAGGGAGACCACCTGATAATTTTATGTCAGCTTGGGTGTCACAGAGAGAAAACAGAGTTTTTAAAATACAAATTCTATGTACATCTATAAAAGGGAAGTAGACTTCAGATCTGATTAAACGATTCTTGGCATCTGGCTGCATCACAGAACTGTTAGCAAATAAACTATCCATGGAGACAGTTACAGCAGTGTACAAAAATGTGTTAATTCCTGTTTGTAATTTGATTAATAGTATATTTTCTATTTAGTAAGATATTTGTGATAGATGTATGCATCTCGAGAAGCCTCTGTACAAATATACAGTTTATACAGGCATGTACAACCAGTGTGCACTGTCTAGACTTGGGGTAGCAAACCTAGGGTTCTGCTAAGGTTGTTGGACTCCAACTCCTGTCAGCCTCAGTCAACATGGCCAATGGTCAGGGATGATGGGAGTTGGAGTCCAACAGCATTTGGAGGACCATTGGTTCCTTATCCCCAGCTTAGACTAGGATGGGGAGATCAAAGTTCAGATCCCCACTAAGCCATGAAGCACACTGGGTGATTTTGAGATACTCCCTCTCTCCCTCTCAGCCTAACCTACCTAACAGGGTTGCTGTAAAAATAAAATGTACTCCACCTTGAGAATGGAAAGTTTGGCTATAAGTATATTTCATTCATTCATACGTTATTTAACTCTTTATATCATAATAATTAAATTTATTACCCACCCTTTACCAGCAGGATTCAGGGTGGGTTACAAAAATTACCAAGAGTTAAAACAGATTACAACCATAGGAATAGGGTGGGTCCTTAAAACACATATTTCACATGTTGAAGGTCAGGACAAAGACATGTGTGTTCAGCATTCAATGAAAGCTGTGAAGGTGACAGATGCCCTGATGTGGGGAGACAATTCCACAACTTAGGAGTTGCCACAGAGAACACCCTTTCCCAGGCCACCACCAGCCCTTGCTTCTGATAAGAGAGCTGCCACTGCTGATCTTAATACGTTGAACTGTCTGTAAGGAAGATATTTGGGGCCTAAGTCATTTAAGACTGGAGCACCTTAAATAGGGTCAAGAAATGAGCTCGCAGCCAATGCTTCTGTTTTAGAACAGAGCTTATAGAAGTTCTAAAGTCAACCTCATCCATGCTTCTGTTTGGTCCAAGATTTTTCTTCCATTTGTCCCATGACTTTTCAGAATGGGTATGAGAGGGTTTTTGTTTTTTCCTCCTTTTGTCGGAACAAACATCAGTTGGGATTTCTGTAGACTGAACTTTGTTCTGATTCAGTGGTACACCATGAGTTTTCCTGGGGAAAGCAGCAGGAGAAAAGAAAAGCCTCTCAGACATATGGTAAGAAGTCACAGGACAAACAAGAAATCTCAGACGAACCAGAAGTGTGGCACTGCATTTTGGATCAGTTGAAGTTTTTGTGTTGTCTTCAAGGACAGCCCCACATAGAATACACCACAACAATCCAGCCTGGAAGTTACCGGAGCATGGAAAACTGTGGCCAAGTAATCTCTGTCCAAAAGAGGCCATGCCTAGTGAGCCAGCCAGATCTGGAAATAAGTACCCCTAGCCACCAAGGTGACCTGGACCTCAAGTGAAATTGTTGGAGCTAGGAGTAAGCCCAAGCTATAAACCTTCTCTTTCTAGGAGTGTGCGGAAAAAGCTATCACCCCAGTTTATGGATTAGTTAAAATAGAAAACATAACAACTGTATCTTTTGAGGATTCAGCTTCAATTTATTGGTCCACATCCAGCATCACTGCCTCCAAACACCTGTCTAGCACCTCACCCACATCTCCTGATTCAGATGGATAAGAGAGAGAAGAGAGAGAGAGAGAAAGCAGCTAATTAAAGTTTTTATTTTTGAAAAAGGCTAAAATATACTAATTAGGAAAGAAGGGGATTAGGTTGCCTTGTTCTCTTTACTGTTGTTTTCCCCTAATTATAACACTGTTAATTGATTTTCAGAAAGAAACCAGTCATACTAAGAATACTCAGTTTATTCATGAAGCAGGCTACTACCTGAGAAAGTTATGGAGTGTGCTATCTTGGGGCAAACGTCAGCACCTGAATAGGCTTAAACTGCATGATGTGAGCTTTTTAAAGCTTTAAATGAATATAAAACACAACAGAGGAAGGCTCTATGCCTGAATAAAGATATTTCCCTTGATCTATATACATGGAATTAAATTGTTAATAAGGAAAATGTGTAGAGATAGTCAAATTATGTATCCCCTGAGGAAACTGACTATGTTTTAGCGATAAGGCTGAGACTTGAGGTATATGTAAAAGTTAATCTGAACGACATAGTCAGCTCATTAAAGTTTATATTCTGAAAAAGCCTAAAATACCCATATGGATTCAAAATCTCATTATATCTGTTAATGAAATTCTTATTTTTTTCCCACTGTTCAATATTTCTGCTTAATGGGTTGCACACATTTTTTGTATTGTTTTGTTTTGTTTCCCAAGCTCTGCAACTCAGTTTATCTGCAATGGGAGTTTGGAGCTTTGATTCACCATTATTAAAAGATATATAAGAGATGTATAAGATATATAAGAGTTGTAATCCAAAACATCTGGAGAACACCAGTTGGGGAGACTGCTGCTGGGGGTGGGGATGTTGGGGTAAGTAAGCAAATGCAAGTAACAGTGTTCCACACCTCTATTCCATTCCGTTTCTCAAAAGGACTCCAAGACCTGAGCACACAATTGCATGTCATGACCGACGAAGCCAAGGAAGCAGAAAAAACTGCTCTGCCCTGCCTTAAGGCTTACAGGGGGGACTGGTTGTTGCAGAGGCACACTGCCAGTAGGGCAGAATCATGTAAGCAAAAGTAAAGTCATGGCAAGTATGGCATGACAATCGCAGCCGGTAAAGCAGATTAACATTCAGGTAAAGCATAAAGTACCCTATATACTTGAGTATAAGCCGACCCGAATATAAGCCAAGGAACCTAATTTTACCACAAAAAACTAGGAAAACTTATTGACTCGATTATAAGCCAGTTCATCACACCAGAGGCTGGTGGTGGCAGTGGCCGAGGAAGAACAAGCAGCCTGAAAGGGCTGCTCTTGGGCTGTTCGTTCCTCCTCTGCTTCCGCCAACAGCAGCAAAGGCAGAGGAGGAGGAAGGAGCAGCCCAATAGGACCCTCACTCGAGTATAAGCCGAGGGGGACTTTTTCAGCATAAAAAATGTGCTGAAAAAGTCCGCTTATACTTGAGTATATATGGTGTGTAATTGACGCCACGGACAGAGCACTCTTGAATATTCTGGTTGGAGCATTCTCACTCACACAGAGGAAAAGCTGTTGCCACAGCTTGATGGAGGATTCATGGAGGTAAAGGTTAGCAATGACTATGTTTTGCCTTCATGGTTGAAGGCAGTATGTTTCTGAATACCAGTTGCTTGAAACTGCAAGAGTGGAGAGTGCTTGTGCTCAGGTCCTGCTTACAGATTTCACACAGGCTTTTGGTTTGCCACTGTTATGTCCTTACATCCTTAAGACATAGAGGCCTTCTAAGGTCTGGTCTTGCTGCTTGTGACTCCCTCCCTTCTGATATGTCTGTGCTCTTAAAGGCACATTTTCCTGGTCTTCAATTGCTGTCTCTTTGAATTTACTGAGTCAAAGGCTAGCAAAGCAACATCTTTCATCCTGGATGGGACAGGAGTAGGGCTTGATGGCTTCCCAGGTTTCTTCCCCATCTGTATCTTCTTCTGAGCTTGAGCGACTGAGGTTGAGAGTGGATAACTTGGCAAGTAATGGGTGGGTCCTTGTCTGATCTAGCAAGTGTATTTTTTTGGACTGCTATCCATAATAGCAAAAATTGGAACCTTCCCATTAAAGCAGTGTATCTCCCATTATCAGAAGCTGGGGATAAGAATAGTGGGTGGTCATTTCCTTTAAGCTTATTACTATTCAAAATAAGAATGTGAATAAGAACATAAGAGGAGTCTGAGGGGTGAGGCCAATAGCCCAACTAGTCCAGCATTCTTTTCTTACAGTGGGCAACTATGTGTCTATTGGAAACCCGTGTTACTGCTTCTGAACACAGAGGCACAGCTTTGCCATCATGGCAAGTAACTATTGATAGCTTTATCCTCCATGAATTTGTCCAATCCTCTTTTAAAGTCATCCAAGCTGGTGACCATCACTGCCTATATATAGTGCTGATATAGGTCAATCCCCCCAAAAAACACCTTATAGTATTTAATATTCATTCAAAATGAAACAAGGAGGAGGATAGGTGCTTAGTCCTATCCCCACCTTTCTTTCACATGAGAAATGTTGCACCTGTAAAACACTAGAATCCAATCTAATTCAATCAAAGCAGCAACTAAATTATCACAAAATGTGGTGCTAAGAAACTGAGTTTGTCAATTTTGATTACATGCAATTTGGTTGTAATTGAGTCAGTGCTAATGTTGGGAGACTTCATGCAGGAATCCTGCTGTAAGCTTTTCTGTAGCATACTGAGAACTTCTGTAGCATTTGGGATGCAAACATTTATATATACACAAACTATTTGTTTTTACTCAAGTGAGTTGACTGAGTATTGCTTTATCTGCAGCATATGGGACATCATCTGATTACTCCCACATCACTTTCCTTTGCTGAATCTTATGGATACACTTATGTATTAAGATGGCCAGATAATTTAGGCACCCTGTGGTTCCATTTTAAGTTCTTACAGCCTTTCACAGACAATATGTGGGTGAGTTTGGATGCGGGATTGCACTTGGTGCCCCTACCCCCAATAGCCATGCACTAATTGGCTCTTAACAAGATGGTGTCCACATTCAGACCATATGTTTGAAGCACTGATAGTACTTTAAACAATCATGGCTTGCCCCAAAGAATGCTGGGAGCTGCAACTTGTTCAGGGTGCTGAGAGCTGTTAAGACCCCCTAGGAAATCTCTGAAAGTAACAGTTCTTGAAACAGTCCATCTCTCTTCACAGCAAACTCTGGGGATTGTAGCTCTGTAAGGGGAATGGGGAACTCTTAACAAGGCTCTGTGCTCTTAACAAACTACAGCTCCCAGGATTCTTTTGGGGAAGCCAGAACTGTTTAAAGTGGCTTCATACATGCTTTAAATGCATGTTGCAAATGTCACTGATATCTCCTCCAATACTTGCTTCTGTACATGGAACAGAGAGGAGGGTGACTTAGTCTAAAAAGAAAAAAAAAGAAAAAAGTATTGCACAGCCTGGTGGTCAAACACCAGATATGACCATGTGGCTCTGCCCCTTTATTGCCCTTGGTCAGTAAAATGTTGCATACACCTGCATCGTACATCACAGGCAATAGTGGTTGACAAAATATGATGAAGAATGCTGCTTCTTTGTGGCATTCTCCCCCCTCCCCACTGCCAGCCCCTTGGATCAGTGCATCATGACTGAAGGCAAGTAGTAACTGAATTGAATGAAGGAGAAGCTTCATGAAACATTGCAGAGATACTCCACAAAGTCTCCCAGCCCACCACTCTCTTTTCACATTCATTGATTTGCTCCACATTACAATGAATTACAAGTGTGTTTGCTTCTCAGTGCAGTTATGGTGCAGTTAAAGTGAACTGAGATTTATGGAGAAAATAACTCTAGTCCTCTCTGTGCCTTTGGACAATTATGATACTTACTTTTAATTGAGTGGATGCAGCACAAACCAGCCTGGATGTTCTTGAAAGCAAATAAGTAACGTGTGGAAGAGATCTGTCTGTTCATCCTAGTCCCAAGAGTGCCAGCACAGTTAAGTATGATAACAAAATATGATCAGCAAGAAGAATCTGCGCTCCCCAAATTTACTGCCTCCTTCAGAACTGGCAAAGCTTAAACTCAATGAGGGTCAGAGCAAGTAGACAAGGAGATAACAATTTCATACAAATATAGACTTTGTCTATTCATAGAATAATAGAATTGAAGATTGGAATGGACTGCCGGGGTCACCTAATTCAACCTTCTCCAGTGCAGAGATTTCCATCACTGAAGTACAAGATTTAGTGAATCCATATTCAGTAAATCCCTATCTGCATCATTTACTACCACCACCACTACAAGTCTTGTTAGAATAGTATAAGTATCCAAATATACATACCTACTGAATTTTTAAAGCATGCTTTCCATTGAATTTCAGTATGTTAAAGCAAGCAACTGTTGTGACAATAACAAGGATTTTTTTAAAACAACAACAACACAACCATTAATTATATCCCACCTCATAGTGGGGCTGGACAACATTGTTAATGAAATGCATTGCACCACAGCTACTTTTTGTGTGTGGTGGGAGCCAAATAAGCCAAAAAAGTTGCAAAAGGGTACAATAATTTTACAACATCATCAGAGCCCTGATTATTATTCACAACTTTTCTATGCTCACTGAGCTTTTCCATTAACACCACTGTCTATACTTTTTGTCTCCACAGGGAGATTTGCAAATGTTTCAGGTTTTTCAAGTTCTGTGCTATAAGTTGTCAGGCCGCTAGAAGAAGATGGTAATCTGTTCTTTATACTGTCAGTTCTTCTGGTCCTCATGAAAAACAGTCAATAAAGCCAACTGTGGTGTTCATTGAACGGCTTGTCATGCGATGAGGCTTGTTTCATTAAAGACTCCCATCAAAAGTGTTATTCTTATTGCAGGTGCACCATATGTGGTAGAAACTCCTGGTTTTGTTGCATCCTCTGATACCTATTTATTGAACTGTATAAAGGATTGTATTTTTCTTCTTGCATTCTCTTCCTACATTATTGTTTGCAACTTAGGGCATAGGATCATAGAATTGTAGAGTTGGAAGAGACCCCAAGGGTCATGTAGCCCAACCCCTTGCAATCCAGGAATCTCAGCTTAAGCATCCATGACAGATGGCCATCCAGCACATATGGTGTGCAAAGTACACCATGCAAGGCAGCACACATGGTTCTCCCCCCACCCCTGTTATCCTCACAACATCCCTGTGAGTAGGTTACTCAGAGAGGCAGTGACTGGCCCCAAGGTCACCCAGTGACCTTCATGGCTGGCTGGGGGCTTTAACACTTTTCACTCAGATCCCAAACCAACACCTTAACCACAATGCCACACTTACTATATTCATATGTAAGTATTCTTTGTGATTTATATAACTGATTTATATATTAATCAGTGCATATGGTTTATTGTCTTTGCGTGTATGAATGCCTGTAATATGTTTGTTTATTTAAAAAAAACACTTGAAGTGTCAAAATTTAGGGGTCATTTTGCTCCTCCACCCCAGGGAATGAGAAAAATTCTAGTAATTTGGGGAAAGGTGCTTGCCTGCAATATGCAGCAGCAAATTTCCCTTTCTCCCCTTCCTTTCCATGCTACATCATGACAGAGCACAGGGATGGACAAATGCAGCAATTTCAGTTTTCCTCAGTTTCTTATTTCTTAAATTCAATTTGTATTCAGTTACGGATAGGTAGCCGTGTTGGTCTGCCATAGTTAAAACAAAAAAAAATCCTTCCTGTAGCACCTTAAAGACCAACTAAGTTAGTTCTTGGTATGAGCTTTCGTGTGCATGCACACGAAAGCTCATACCAAGAACTAACTTAGTTGGTCTTTAAGGTGCTACAGGAAGGATTTTTTTTTGTTTCAATTTGTATTGACCACAGAACTTCACACCAACATTTCTTAACATGTTGTGTGCAATGTTTGTGTATATTGTTCCCTCAAATAAACACACATCTTGTGTACAGGTTTGACGAGTTTGAAAGCAATTCCCCCTATTAAAATGCATTTTATGTTATTTTCACTAATATATGCATTTCCTTGCTCACTTTCTCCTAAATATACACAGTTTCAGAAATATTTGCAGTTGTGGTTGTTGAAGAACTGCATCAGAAAGTTTAGAAAGAGGTAAATTATAAATAGCTGTGCTTTGATTCATGTATTATTATTTTTTGGTATGTGCTAGTTAGGTAGGTTATCATTAGAATTACTCTCTGATTCCCAATCAGCGCCATTTCAGGGCTTTGTGTGTGTCAGAGACTGTGCTGAATGTAAGCTTCCACCAACATCAATGGGCTCAATCTCAGTGGATGCAGTCAAGCTTTCTGGGGCAAAATTTTCTGGGGCAGAAAATATATTCCTCCTTTACCTTAGACTATGGGGATCTCCATTGTTTGGGTTATGTGCTCCCCCCCCCACAGTTTTTTTTATTCCTTTCCTTGAGCTATGGATAGTTGAATATCTCAGATTTGTGTGTGTCCCCCCCCTCATTTTCCTAGCTTTGTTCAGCTCTTTGCATCTTCATATCAGTTTGTGATTTTTTTAAAAGTGATCATAAAAATTCCTCAGCATTTTCATGCAAATTTCTCTAACAATACACATTTTATGTTCAGTTTTGCAACATTACATGCAACAATTTCCCCTTATATAATGCATTTGTGTATGTTATTTTATTTAATATATCCATCTATATGCACACTTTAGGATACAGTATACATTTTTTGTGCACATTATTTGGCATTGCAAAATTCAGCGAACTGCAAATTATGAAGGATGTCTGTGTTTCAGTCTGCATATTGTTTAGAAAAGTGTGAATTAAGTATGCACACCTTTCAGTATGAACTATCTGGCACACAGCTTGCTTTCTCCTTTGTTACTCAGCTGCTACCACTGATTTATGCATTAATCAGTTCCAAATCACACTATTTCTTTCTATCTCATAAACTTCCCCAGGTCACCAGGGAAAATAGGCAGCCCTTACCCCAGGAACACCTCACAATTATCCCCTATACTTTCTCCCACACATGCAAAGTTAATTGCTGACCTAAGTTGCAGATTCCATCAAGATGGATGCAAAACCTGCCTCAAGCCCCTGACAATGGTGACGATGGGGAGTGGGCCTCCTTGACAGACATCCCATTGGGTCGGGTGGTGGTGGATTCAGTGCGCACTGTAGAGATAATTAATTTCATATGGCATGTTTAGCATGAAAGATGCTTTACGGGACTCATTTCACTACTGTCTCAGTTCATTACTGTCATTTCATTGCTGACAGCTGGTGTAGCAAGAGACAGAAGTTATAAATCAGGAAGCTCTTCCTGATTCTCTCCTCTGGGTTGAGCTCTCCAGGTAGCCTTAGCTTCTTAGCCAAGCTACCTTATTTCAACCTCAGCCTCTCTTTCTGTAATATGTGGCTACTAATATGGAATCAAAACCATCACTGACCCTGGTTAGGGAGCAGACTAACTTGTGCCCTCCAATACGACTCAGAAACTTCAGCTGGCCCAATATGCAGCAGCCAAATGACTGTTTGAGGTTGCCTTTAGAACTCATATATACCCTGTTCTAAAAGAGCAGCTCTGGGCCCAATTCAAGATGATCATGTGAGGGTTTAAAACCCTCACTTAGGCCAAAAATATCTAAAGCACTGCCACTTTCCCCACAGACCCACCAAAATAATAAGTGCAACAAAGGGGCCCCTCTTCATAATTCCAACACCCTTAGAAGCTTTTTTGGAGTGGCCGGTTAGAGAGTATTCTCTGTAGCACCCCCTAACGGTGTTTCATTTAGGGTGATACAGGCAGTTTGCCTGTACAGGGCACTGAGCCAAGGGCGTACAAAGTTGAGAAGATCCATAATTGAGAAGATCCATTTGGGGGCATGAAATTTTGACCTCACATAGGTTGTCATATTATGAAGGATTACCAAAATTGTGAATTTTAGATTTTTGTAACCTGCCCTGGGATCTGTTGGTGAAGCATGGGTAATACAATATTAAGAATATTGGGCATGTCAAAGTGCTACATAAAGGCTGAGCATGATATATTATATATTCACAGCAACCCTCTGAAGGAACTCTTATTGTTTACCCAGTGAGATCTGATGTCCCCCTGAGGCCACTGGAACACGCCTTGAAAAGGTTCTTATTGAAAGGAATTCATGTGAGGGGGAATTGTGAAGAAGAAGAAGAAGAAGAAGAAGAAGAAGAAGAAGAAGAAGAAGAAGAAGAGTAGTAGTTTAGATTTGATATCCCACTTTATCACTACCTGAAGGAGTCTCAAAGCAGCTAACATTCTCCTTTCCCTTCCTCCCCCACAACAAACACTCTGTGAGGTGAGTGGGGCTGAGAGACTTCAGAGAAGTGTGACTAGCCCAAGGTCACCCAGCAGCTGCATGTGGAGGAGTGGAGATGTGAACCTGGTTCACCAGATTACAAGACTACCACTCTTAACCACTACACCACACTGGCATGATGAGAGTGCATGATAGCTACCCGGCAAATGTCCAGGAGCAGTGTACCTCTGACTATTCCCCCCCCACACCCATGGGTTGAATAAGAGGGGAGGCCTATCATCTCCAAAGTGCCTGGTTGTGCACTTTTCTCAGAGGGTTCTGGTTGGCTCACTAGTAAAACACCAGTTTTGCAAACAGAAGGTTCCAGGTTCAATCCCTAACATCTCCAGGTAGGACTGGGAATGTCCCGTCTGAAATTCAGGAAACCATTGGTGGTAGATAATATTGAGCTCATGGTCTGACTTTCAGTATATGGCAGCTTCCTATGTCCATCACTCTCTCTTTCTCTCTCTCTCTCTCTCTCTCTCTCTCTCTCTCTCTCTCTCTCACACACACACACACACACACAAACATGGAATAGGGAGTAGGTACACATGCAAGCACACAAAGTGTGCAATGTTTCCTGAGAAGAGGGAAGAACTGAGCCAATTAGGGGAGACACTAACATTATGGGAATCTGATGGGCTAGAAGTGGGAGACCATTCTCTTTAGGGAAGGTCCATAGATCAGTGGCAGATAATGTGTTCTGCAGGTTCACTTCCTGGCAGCTCCAGCTTTAGTTTGGAGAGACCCTTTGCCTGAAACCCTGGAGAGCTTCTGCCAGTCAGCACAGATAATACTGAACCGGATGGGCCAATGCTGTGACTCAGTTTAAGGCAGTTTCCTACGTTTTACTGTGAACTAGAATTCAGTGGCCGGAAGATGGACTAGATGTACCATAGGCCTGATCCAGGAATGCTCCTTTTACATTGTTGCGCAGATGCTCCATTCTTTGTCTGTACCTGCTTTATTACTCGTCTGCACCTGCAAGCAGTCTTTCAGCTACAGTTTCAATTAAGGTGATGCAGAACAAAGCAAAAGGCAGCAGAGAGCAATTAACTTGGCATTTCCAATACTATGGATGATATATTCATATGAAGAGCTTTAAGCAGCTGTCTTTGACTGAACTAAGGTACATTTTGAGCCAGCAGCACCAAGCAAGTCAGTTAGGAGGAAGCACCTACAAGCCCAGTCACTTCAAACGGCATTTCCCAATGGATGTGTCCCCTTGATGCCCATAGTTTGCTACGGAGGAACTGAATTCCATATTATGTGGCTCAGGAGCTCCGAGCACGCTTCTTCATGCCTTGATGTCCCTCAGCATCAGTCTCAAGATGGCAATATGGAAATTCCCATGCTAAAGAAAGCATCGCACATGCCACCTCTGTGGATCAAGGAGACCACTTTCTCCCTGTCTCTGTCAATTAATTCACAGTACGAGTTCTATAGTTCTGAAGACTACTGAAAACTACATGAAGAAAAATAAATTGTACCCTTATGTGAAAACAAGTCACGATAGGATTCCATTGAGATTGGTATGAAGAATGCACTTATTTTTACAGCCAGTGAACCTCCCCGTGTTTAGTGAAGAAGGGAGGAAAGAGGAGGATAGCTGTAGTGATTATACATAGATTTGATTTCTTCTTTTTAAAATATGTCTTTTATCTGAAAATTTGTCTTATTTTATTTTTTATTTCAACATTAAGAAAAAGTGTCATGGTGTTGTATCACATAGAATCAAGAATAAAATTTATTAAACAAAACAAAACAAAAATGCATCACAGATCAGTGGCTCACCTCTCAGGGGAAACCTGAGTGAACAGGTGAGGCTTAATCAGGGACCTAAATACATATATGCAAAAGGCACCTGTCTCAAATTCATTGTATGCATATTGCAAAGGGCAGATGCCACTACACTCAAGGACCTGGCTTTAGTGGATATAAGCTAAACTTTGGAAACATAAGGCATTATTAATATCTCTTTCCCCAGGATCAAAGTGACTAGGCAGGGGTATAAAAGATATGGCAGTGTCAAAGGTAACCTGTTCCCAAGTTGTTCAGGGCTCTATATGCCAATAGCAAGTCCTTAAACCTGGCCTAGTAGCAGATTATAGCCAAATGTCCCAGCACAGTGGTCCTAGATTAGACCAGAAGCTGAGACTAGGGAGCAGAAGGTGAACAACTGGTGGAGGCATCATCATTCAAGGCTGTGATCATTGAAGTGCTGGCTGAAGTAGGCACCAAGCAGGGTGCCATAAATGGAGCCATGCTAAGTGTGCACTAAAATCTTTCACTATCCCTCAGCTCAAGACATCACCTGCCACTTTCTGACTCATGACCAAAGCAAATGGCTGTCTGGTTTAGAAACAAGTCTATCCAAAGAATGTAAGAAGAGCCGGCTGGATCAGGCCAATAGCCCAACTATTACTTTATTAGCAGTCACTCATGGCTGAGTAAGATTGTCTTCCACGAACATGGTCTTAATGGTGTGTCAGTAGGTGACTGTGGAGGCCAATTTTGGATCCAAAATGATGATGATCTTGGTAGTACAATAGCTTTGTAAACAAGCATTTTGGTTTCCCTGTGAATGTCCTGGTCCTCAAACACTACACTTCAATCTGGATAAAGCTGCACTAGCAGAGCTCAAACAGTGCTGGATTTTGGCATTGATGTTGGCCCTTGTGGAAAGATGATTGCCCAGGTAGGAAAAGTGAGTGACATTTTCCAATGTTACACCATTAAGTTGGATTTGTGGCACTGCAGAGGGGTTGATTTGTGCTTGTTGGTGCAGCATTCTGGGTTTTTTGGATGTTGAGCCAAGTTTTTTTAAAGGTTTTTTTGGATATTGTGCCCAACTAGTCCAGCATCTTGTTCTCACAGTGAACAATTAAATGCCTTTGGGAAGCTGAAATAACAGGCACTAAGAAGAACACTCACCTCACCAACTGGCATTCAGAGGCATGCTGCTTCCAGCATTGGATGTAGATTTTAGCTATTCATGGCTAATAGCTGTTGATAACTTTGTCATCCATTAATTCATCTAATCCCTTTTCAAAGCATTCCAAGTTGGTGGCCATCACTACTTTTTCTGGCAGTGAATTCCATAGTTTAACTATACGCTGTGTGAAAAAGCATTTTCTTTTGTCACAAATCTCCCAACGTTCAGCTTCATCAAACAGCCTGCTTGCCCTAACTTTATGTAGCTATGTATCATGGTACACACAAGGTCCTGTGAAGTCGCTAATCACCCAAAGCCTGCTTGATTTGGAAACATACTTACCAAAGAGAATTTGCGTATTTTCACTTGAGGGAATACTTAGCTTTAATGTGTTCGTTCATATTCCTATTGAGCTTTCATTACATAGGGCCTTATCAAATAGCTTCGCATCTCGGAGTGTCGGTTGTTTGCTTCAAAAGGCCACTTTGAAATGGAAAGGCATCATTTCTCATTCCGATTTCTGATTCTAACACTTGCTTGCAATTAAGATGATTCAGAGCGTGTTCCCCAGTTCCTGTTTGTCACCATAGAAACCTGTGTTGAACAGGAAACTTGCAACATTGTTTAATTAAAGCGTAGTTTCTTTAACCCCCCAACCCCCCCCCCAAACCAGAAGTCTTAATTCGGACATGGCTTGGTCAAAAGAATGCAATTTCTCATCTCCTTGTTGGCACATGAAATGCCATCCATTGGCTTTTCATTTCCCATGGTAGTGAAACAAACTGCTTCAGATTACTAAACAAGCAGATTAAATTTCTTTCCTTTTGACTTTTAGAAATGCCTACATTTATCCCAAATTGGAGCCAGGAACACAAATTGGATATAAAATCTCTGGACTCAACTTACTTCATTGACCATTAAAATCTGTTCCATCCTCACAGCTTGTCTAGGGGGAAAAAATCTTACATACAGCGAACAAGGTCCCCATTACAGATCACTTTATTAGAATTATGAGATAAAATATTCTGATGACTGGGAATAGCCTTCGTCTTTGTTTTAAGTAAACTCATATTTTATTTGTTTCATTTATATACCTTTCTGCTAAGAGCAGGGGTCCCCAAACTAAGGCCTGCTGGGCTGGATAAGGCCCAAAGGACTCGTTTATCTGCCCCACTGCGCCCCCGCCACCCGCTGCCGCTGCCCACTCTTACCGGCACTGCACTGCATGGCTGCCCACTTCCGGGTTAGAGGAGCACCGGAAATAGCTTGCGCACATGCACAATCATTATTTTTGGTGCACATGCGCACAAGCCATTTCCAGTACTCCTCCGACCTGGAAGTGTGCTGGAAATAGTGTGTGTGCATGCATATGGGTACACACTCCCCCACCCTCTGGCCCACTGCACAATCAGTGCTGGAGACACCGGCCCAAGGCGCGGCACGTTTGCTGACCCCTGGCTAAGAGTCTCAAGGCAGCATGCCCCCTACCATTTTAATCTCACAACAATCCTGTAAAGGCACCCTATGTCTACAAGACCCCATGTCTGTACAGATATAAATCCTATTGCATTCAGTGGGGCTTATTCTCAGGTATGCAGGGTTAGAATAGCAACCTACAATATTCTACAGGTATCTGAGGACACTTTTGTCATGCTACACTTTCCTATTATGTCAGAAACAGTTATTTCTGTGAGCCACAAAGGTTTCCCACCACCAGGATACCTTGGGGTGGGTCTAAAGAGGAGATGGTGCCATCTCTAGTGATATCCAGATAGACACACCAAGAATTCTGAAGCCCATGTAGGAAGGCATCTTTCATTTTTGCTTTTTTTGCTTCTTCAATTCCTTTGAAGTAAACTGCATCAGGGTATTGGGCTGTCTGTCTCTTAATCTGGTTCCAGTTTCCATTTATTGAGAAGGGAAGGGATCAATATGTGTTTAGAAAGGACTGTGCACTAGTGGTGGCAATAAACTGCTAGAGAAGCAACACAGACAACATGTTGGTTCTGTTTGTGTATGTGTATGTTCTCTCTCTCTCTCTCTCTCTCTCTCTCTCTCTCTCTCTCTCTCTCTTCTGTTCAAAAAATTATATCAGTCTCTGTCCTTGAGGCTTGGTTCCAATACAAAGGAAATCCAAAGACTGGGGTTGGAAAGCAGTTCTGTCTTTTGTTTTTTATTTTAAATATTCATATTCTGTTTTTATGCAGTACTGTGTTCAAGGTGCCTAGCTGAGACTTCAATCTGGGTTTTTATTTTTCTAATGTAAACACGTGAATGGGGGGAACAAAGTAAAGTAGTTAAATCCACATAAACAGCAGTCACAGCAAATAAATCTGTAAAAAGCAGCAAAAGGATGCTTTATTTGTTGGAAATTAAAAGCTCCTTAACCCCCCCCCCCAAAAAACACCCTGCTAGAAACCTGGCACCAAAGTTAGCAAAGACTGAATGCCAAGTGAATTTGATTAGAGGTCTGGGAGCCACCACCAAGAACTCCATATCTCTGATAATCATACACAACACAAATTGAATTAACAACAACAAAACCAACCTCAAAAGACATGGACACCCATACCAGGACCCTGAATGAGAGCTTTCTGTGTTTTTAGATATCCCACCCCATATACCTTTAAAAATTTCCCTCTTTTTCTGGTGTCATCTGCTTTTTCAGGAAAGGCTAAAACATGTTCCCAAAGAGCAGATAATTCAGCCACTTGGGTATGATCCAAAACATTGAAGAGCCAACAACCTGCACCACAACTGCACAATTTTGAAGCATAGATTCTCCCTGTTTAACAGGTTACATGCACAAGTATTGAGATATTAAGCAAGTGCCTCCTATCAAAAGGAGCAAGTTGTTTACAGTATATTTACATGCCCATAACTGAGTGGTAAAACACATGTGCAGGGGGTGGATGGAGTACACAGGTATATTCAACTGCCTAATGATGTCTGTGCCACCTGCCCCTCCATGCAGCCCTGGGAACTGGCAACCCAAGCTATGCCACTGGCTGTGCCTGGTTCATTTTTAGGCATCTTCTAAGAACTGCATTATTCAGACAGGCCTTTGAAATCTGAGATTCTTTGCTAAGCACCTCTTACCAAAGTGGTGGGACGTGGGTGGCGCTGTGGGTTAAAGCCTCAGCGCCTAGGACTTGCCGATCGAAAGGTCGGCGGTTCAAATCCCCGTGGCGGGGTGCGCTCCCGTTGT
Organism: Podarcis melisellensis; assembly: GCF_964234715.1. Classification (NCBI taxonomy): domain Eukaryota; kingdom Metazoa; phylum Chordata; class Lepidosauria; order Squamata; family Lacertidae; genus Podarcis; species Podarcis melisellensis. Next base: position 43,264,225 of record NC_138547.1, on the reverse strand, counting down.
TCGGTCCCAGCACCTGCCAACCTAGCAGTTCGTTTTTTTGTTTTTATTATATAAATTTTTATTGAGTTTTCACATTTTATACAGAGACACACACAAAACACAAAAAACACCACAACAAAAACACATATATGATTTTAAATCCTTACTTTCTTAACCCTCTTTCCTCGACTTCCCCCCACCCACCCCCATACATCCCACTTTCCATATTTCAATCAACAAGTTCTTGTCCCTCTCCTTAACCTATCCTTATTATATTTAAAACTTAGGAAGAGGTGACTTCCGGGTTGACGCGATCGGTTAATGGCGGATTCTCTCCGAGCTCCGGAGGGAATCGGCTCCGCTGAAGACGGGTCTTACCGCGCCGGCGACGCGGGGACCCTTAGAAACCACAGGTGCGGATACCTGTGGACTTGGTGACTCGGTGGGCACCTTAAGCGCCCTCCTCGACAATCGAAGAGCCTTTTTAAAGGCTACGAGAGGGTACGAGGAGCGGCGTGGTGCTGGGAGTAGACCGCTACTTCAGTGGAGTGAAGCCGCAAGCCATTGCCGGAGAGCGTCAACTTTCTTCCCGAAATTTGGACTGGAAACAAAGACCCCGTGAGTAGAAGGAAATTTGGATTTTAAAAATTTACACCTTTAAATTGAAACGACCGGGGGGGATGTGCTAAAGGGAAGTCCGCACCCCCCCTTCATACAGATAACTGGAAACAAGGAACGAAAAACTGAGATTGGAAAAACTGTGTTTTATGAGATTAAAAAGATATTCCATGAATTTGAAAGAACAAGTTTTTTTTTCTTTTTTCTATGCTGAGGAGAAAGGAACTTTGAAAACATTTGTTTACCCCTCCCCCCGACCCGGGAGTGTCCCGTGTATGATCTCAGCGCAACAGAACTGAAGCTTGACAGCTGTCAAATGAGCTGTCAAACGGACGGATAAAGATAAGAACTGTATTATTTTGTATCTCTCTGAATTAAAGCTGATACATTCAAACAGAAGTGGTTGGAAACAAAGTAAATAACAAAGTCTAGGACTGTTGGTAAAGAACTTTGAAACTAGAATCCCCCTAGGGGGAATCTGTGACACTACAATGGCTGCAGAAGGAAAATTACTGGCAGAAATAGAAAGAGCCCTTTTTTCTCGTGGGAACCTTACAAGAGCAGGCTATGGCTATGGACAAACAACTTACGACCTTGATCTCTAAAACAAGCAATCCTGCTGATGGAACAAAGGACTGGGCTGTGAAAGATTCTGCAGTCGAACCTGAAAAGACATCACTGGAATTGGGGGAAAATGAGGAAGGAGAGGAAAAAGGACAGACAGGAAATATTAACCAGAAACCCACGTGGTCAGGAAATAAAGAAGAAACCTCTTGGATTACAAATTCTGGAAAGATGAAAAGGATTAAAGGAGCAAAGGAGGAAATCCCTGGAAACTTTGGAATAACGGAAGTTAAAAGAGTAAAGAAATATAACTGGGACTTCCTCCTCCTTTCTGACTTTTCTGACTTCTATGACTTTGAATACGGGGGATCTTCGGCAGAGCTTTGGCAGCAAGTTTTTTCAAATAGGTTTGGAGTGAGAGAAAATGAGGCAATTGGGATAGATATTCCTCGAGACCTGAAGACCAACAAAAAGGACTATCAACAAAATATACAGAGAGAGACTGACAGAGACTTAACGGCCTCTGATGTGAGGAATCCGGGCTAGGAGATGTATGGGTTGGACATTCTCTTTTGGGAAGGGACAGAAACCGGGGCAGGGTGGGAGGGGGAAAGCAGAATTTTTTAAAATTTATGATTTTTGTGTTTTGATTTGATTGATATTTTAATATAAAAAAGGGAAAATTTATGGCATAAAAACTTAGGCCGATCTTAGAATAAGGATCTAATGTATATAAGAGAATGGGATAACAAAATTTGGCCCAACCTAGCAGTTCGAAAGCACCTTCAGGTGCAAGTAGATAAATAGGGACCGCCAGATGCAGCTTGTCACGCTGGCCACGTGACCCGGAAGTGTCTTCGGACAGCGCTGGCCCCCGGCCTCTTAAGTGAGATGGGCGCACAACCCCAGAGTCTGTCAAGACTGGCCCGTACGGGCAGGGGTACCTTTACCTTTACCTTTTACTTACCAAAGTGGTTTAATATATTATATTGCAATGTTGTGGTTTTAGTCTGCATATCAACTTATGATATTGAAATAAAATAAAATGGCCTCCTACCTGGTCATTCTGACTGGGGATGCCTGGGATTGAACTTGGTGCCTTCCACAAGATGAGCATGTGCTCTACCACTGAGCTATGGTCCCATCTGAGGCCATCCAAATGTTGCTGAATTACAACTATCATCGGCCCTAGCATAAGGTTACCAGATTTTTTTTCAGTGAATCTAGGGACACTTTTCAACTTCCTACTAAATAGATGGATTTTGTCAGGGGACTGATTTGTAAATCTGCAGACTGTCCCTGGGAAACGGGGACATCTGGTAACCTTATCCTAGCAGGTATGGCCAATGTACAGGGAAGAAGGGAGTTGTAGTTCAGCAAAATCTGCGGGCCCAAAGGTTCCCCACACCTTCCATAAAAGAACATGCAGGGAAGAGAGGAGGTATAGAAAGGAGCAGCATAATTTATTGAAATACATGCAAAGAATAACCAGTCAAAAATTTGGGTGGCAGGTCTCTCTTTCAAGGTTTCTAGAATTGTGTTCCAATTTCTTTAAATGTTTTATTTAAAGTAAAATAGTTTTGAGAGACAGGGGGAAAGTGGATTAGCTTTGGATGGTTTCAAACAAAATCCTCTCTAAAGTCCTGTTTCTAAAACTAGGTGCTGCTTTCCAGGCTCAATTTTACAGCAGAGTGGGAGAAGAGAAATGAATTTGTTCACACAGATTTGAAAACTAAATAAAGTAAAACATAAGACCAGGAATTACACATCTAATTATAAGGGATAAGTAAAATAATGATTCCTTCAAATCCCATTACATCAGGAGACCAGGGTTAAAACCTCTTGCAAGTCACAAGTGAAAATTAATTTAGGCCAGGCCAAAAGTAATCTGTGCTTGACATTTGCTTGTCTTGCAATACTATGTGAGTGACACCTTCTCTCCATGAGCAGTTCAGGATGTTAAGAATAATGGTGGTGTGTCTGTCTACACACACACACAGCATTCATCCTGCCCATAAGTAGTCTTACGGGCAGGATGGATAGAATCTTTACTATCATGCTTAGCCTGAAACCAGGATGCCACTTTTTACATCCCTACAATGGTCTGGCAAAGCATCACTCCAGGGCTATTGTGCTAATCCAGGGATAGCCAACATGGTACCCTCTAGGTATCATTGGATTCCAACTCTCATCAACCCCAGCCTATCTGGCTCAGGGATGGTGGAAGCTGTAATCTAGCAGCATCTGGAGTGTGCCATGTTGGATTGAAAAATAGTAATTTTAGGCTGCTGTTGTTTAGTCATGTCCGACTCTTCATGACCCCATGGACCAGAGCACGCCAGGCACTCCTGTCTTCCACTGCCTCCCACAGTTTGGTCTAACTTATGTTCGTAGCTTCCATAACACTGTCCAACCATCTCGTCCTCTGTAGTTTTAGGTAATTTTAGGCTAGCTGAGAGTAAAGCTTGCTGTTCTCAAATGTGAGTTCCAAGGACAAAGCTGAGATGTGGCAACCATACAAGTGTGTGTTTGGGTGCATGTGTGTGCATGAATGCCAGGACACTAGGGACAGGCATTTATGCCCTACATTTTTTTAAGTGTATATACACTAATATATATTTTTCTTTTTTAAGAACAAAAAATCAATGCAACAAACATAGGATTGAATATACATAGTGTTGGATTCAAACGTTCCTTTCTTCCAACAGATGGAGTCCACCCAGCAGCTGAAGACTTCCATCCGCAATGTCTGAAATAAATAAGCATCAGCATTTCATCTTTCAAATCTTAAGTTCTCCATATTTCCACCACATTTTGTGATTTATTTAGTTTTTATATATAAAAAACAACCATGAAAATTCATCAGAATTTAATGACAATGTCTCCTAAAATATACATTTGTATGCAATTTTGTATGCATTTTTTCCTAATAAATAGTTTCCCCCCCCAGAGCTATTTTCCCTATTATAATCCAATTTTGTGTGTGATTTTCACCAACGTATGAATTTATATGCACACTTCACCCTGGTATATGCAATTTTGTATACATTGCTTGTACTGCAAAATTCAGAGAAGTATGAATTTCAAAAGTTGGCTTTGTGTAAATGTAGTAGATTCACCTTTAATTTGAACTACATGTAATTTCTTCCCCATTCCTAATGTACACAGGCATGAGAAATTCTGTGCAGCCCTCAGTATGTGGTTTATATGCTGCATTCGTCTTGGAGGTCACAAATTGTACACAGGCTTGCAGTAACTGTAAATGGAGACCATGCTGGTCTTCTCCCATGGAGTGGTTGTCTGAACATGGCTAAGACCTGGTTTCTTTAAATTGTGGCTCATTTAATCTCAGGGAGTCTCACTCTACAAGGTGATCATTATTCAGAACTGCCAATTAACCTACTTAAAGGTCACCCAGGTAATTGACACTAATCATGTCAAATCTCATTATTGGAATAATAATTTAATCATCCAGTCTATCGACAGAAGACCAGTGACTCTGAAGAGCTAATTGAACAGCAAAAGAAAACCAACATCTTAGCAAGGATAGCACTTAAAACAGAAACCAATCAGAACCTTCCTGTTCCAAGCTATATACAACCGAGAGATGTTCAACATTTTTAAAGCAGCTAAATACCCAAATTAGGATATGCCCAGTGGAATTTTTATTCCCAGGATTTCTTGCTTTACCATTACCTACTCATAGATACCTGTGGAAAGTCTGCAAAAGATATCTGGGCATGCCAAATTATTAAGGTGAATAAAAAAATTGCAATTGGAAACAGCATATAGCAGGGATGAGGAATGTCTGGCATTGGGGCCCAATGCAGCCCTCCAGCCTTCTCTGTGACCCTTGAGGTTCTGCCCATGATACATACAACCACCAGCCCAAGCTGCTCCCTGATCAGCCCTGCTTTGCACCCTACTATATACATAAAAACATTGCTCTGCCCACTTTTGTCATTGGCCCCAGTCACCAGTGCCATGTGACCCCAGGAAGGTGGCCCAGGTGGCTCTTGAGCTTAAAAAAAAGTCCATCACCCATGACATATAGGTTGTAGCTGTAGACTAGGGCAAATCTATTTACTATTTAAGAACTGGAAGAGACATTTGGGTGCCTATCAAAATGTGCATTTCATTGAGGGCATTAAGACTCAAATTTAGTTTTGCTGTCCAGTGAAAATTCACCTCTGCTCTAGTCCCATCCCAACTAGCTTGGATAGAATTGGCTGAGGAAAGGTCATAACTCAGTGGCAGAGCACCTGCAGGTATGGCTATGTCTCTGTAGAACCTAGTGCCATAGAAAATGTTGCCTGAAGTCAACTGAAGTCTTAAAAGGGCTAGCAGAGATTTCCCTTCCAGTAACCCCTATGTGGGGAGAGCGGTCTGCAATCCTTAAAGGACCTATAATTGATTTTGTAGTCATGCTTCTCTGTGGTTTTGGAACAGGAGAAGTGACAAGGGAGTTCATGCCTGTCAAGTGTTCCTATTTCCCCAGGACATTCATGGATTTTCAGAAGAATCCCTGGCTTCTGATTACATTGGAGAATGTCCTGTTTTTCCCAGTGTCCAGTGTTGCTGCTGCTGAGTATGGGAGGAGGATGAGCCAGTGCTTGCAGCTGGTGCTGGCACTTATTTGAGGAACCCTCCTGAAGTAGAACCTTTGTGCATGGGGGAGGCATTTCCCTGCCAAAGTGGAGATAGCAGACATGCACACTGCTCTTGCCAAGAAGGGTGACCATCTTCCAGGGGTAAGGGCAGCTGGAACGGCTGGAAGAGTTGGAGGGAGGTGGGCAGTTCAAGCAGGGCATTGGAAGCTTGGCAAGGGAGAGAGACAGGTGGGTGATCTGGAGCATTTACTAAAGAGGGGGTGGGGAGGGGTGTTGTGCAATGGAATGGAGATGGGGCTGGTGATGAGTGGGATCCTTGGCAGCTGGGAAAGAGGAGGGAGCAGGCTGCACTGCAATGGGGGCTCTGTGAGGGGGTGGGGCGAGCAGTCCTGCAAAAGTGGGTGCAGAGGGGGGTTGTGGCATGACAGGGCACATGTGTTTGTGTCGAGGGGGAAAAATATGAATCCACCTCTTCAAGGGGAACATTTGAGCTTGTTTCCCAATTTTTATCATCAGGATGTTGCAGAGTATGGGAGTTATCTTGAAGTCTGAGGAGCATGGAAGAGCCATCTACTCAAATCAGGATGGTGGAGATTACGAGGCAGGTTGGACACTGCTTCTGGCCACCTCCCTCTTTTGTGCACTGATCTTCCTGTGGGCCAACTCTTCATTCTATGAGCTGGGTGGTGGCAGAAACAACAAGATGCCCAAACTGGCTGAGGAAAAGGAATGTGGCCAGTAGCAACACAGGACAGCCTAGATCCTGGAGGCAGAGAAGTCCAGGGTTGGTAGGCTGAGGAGCCAGCAGAGCTTAGGGCTGCTGCAGCCTGTTCCTCTGTGGCTCACCTCAGCCACCCATTCACCTCTTTCCCTCATGCTGTATTTCACAGCATCAACAATCTGTGACCAAGCAAGCTGCAGGATGATGAAAGCCTTCAGAACACACACACACACACACACACACACACACACCTGGAGTTCACCCATGCCTGTGGATACAAGTCTTTGTGTCATTTGGACTAGTGTACATAAAACCCCAAATGAATTACTAATAGTATATGCAAGTAATTACTGTTAAAATACTAAAGTAAGGGATTAATGAGTCAGTTTTGGCTGATGACATAAAAGTAATTTTCCATACCCACTCAGCACACACACACACCCATTTTGTTTTAAAAACTTTTTATACCTTTGCTCATTGGGGCATATATACATTCCACTAAAACAAGTAATTTGAAACAATATATATCCAGATAAAGTGTGGCATGATAAATGACAACACTGGGTGTAAATTTCTTCACCCTTGCTATGTGATCAAATTTTGTGAATAGAATAGAGACAAGGGTTGTAAAGCCTAAGGACTCCATGGAAGCCAGCTGGTCATCCTCTGAATCTATTATCATGAGCCCTGTGTGCCTTCCTCCTTTTACAAGGACTGGCAAGACCAGGCGAGTTCTGCAAACCTCCTATGATGTGTGGAAGTGACTGTGAAGTTGGCAGAGATTCAAGGGCCCCTGACTGCTACTTTCCATATATGGGCACAGGCAAAGCATGTTTTCATGTATCCAAAGAGGCAGGAATCCAAGCACAGTGGGAAAGCCAGCCAGCTATTTATACCCATGAATCGAGTGTAGGTGAACGACGAGAGCTTGGAACTTGCAGTTGGCTAGATCTGAAAGCCCCTTAACTGCAGCGCCTCAGGCTATTATTTCCTTCCGTTCCCAAACAAGATGTAAGCATCTTAGAAAATCAAATTCTCATTTAGCCCAAGAGTCATGCATAATGTTGCAACTACTGAGTTGTGATGTAAGTAATTTTTTAAAAAAAATCACAGTGCATTGTGCACCAGCACTTATTGAAACTGGTGCATAATGCATAAGAAGACACTGTTGAATCTGTTAACATTTGCATTTAATCTATAAGAGCATTAGAACTACCATGATAGATTAGCCCAGAAAGTCCATCCAGTTTGGTATTCTGTTTCCAACAACTAATGCTTTGGGGACATTTAGAAGCACATGAAAGGAAAACCCTTCCCTCATTGTTTGTCCCATCAACTAGGACTCAAAAAGCATACTGCTCCTGAACTTCTGTTTCCATTTAGATAGCCATAGGTATGGTGTATTGTCCTCCATTAATTTGAAGATTGTTTACACATTTTTGGGAACAAATCAGTCTGCTGTAAACTAACAATTTACAAAGATTAAGATATGGTATTAAAATGGGGGAGGGAGAATGAGACAAAAGGAAAGGTGAATGCAAGGCACAGTTCTGTTTGTTTTATAGTCCAAGAATAATTTAATTTACTTTCTTAGCAAAATCTAATTAGCTTCTCCGGGTCATTGAAATGCTACAGAGGCTGTCCTTTGCTACGAAAGGATAGGCTTGTGATTCAAGGTGATTTTGATTGAAAATAAAACTTACAAAGCTAACCAGTGCTTTTGTTTTTGGTACAAGCTCTATGCTCAACTCACAAATCAGATTCTTGGGGAAATTGGAAATGAATTTCATTCTAAAAAGTTTCCTGTGCTAGACAAACAATCTGGTGCATGTGGAACTACTCCTTCATCTTCTTATCTTACTCAGTGCATCAGTAATTCGATATGGCAATAATTTCTGAACATTCTGCCTTCTGGAAATCCTAGTCTACTTTAGTGCTGTGCCAAAATCTAATCCTCTGATTTCTCAAGTTTTCTTTAACTGCTATAAAATAGGTTACCATTTCTCTGCCTCATTTTCAGCACACTTTAAAATTTCTTCAGAATGTCTGTAGGCACCAAGTTTTGAGCTTTTCTCACCAGTACAAGGTAGTCATGGTATGTGTGTGTGTGCGTGTGTGTGTGTGTGCGCACACACACACACACATTTTTCTCACCCAAAAACATTTCTCCAGCATCTGTTAGCCTTCTTGGCTGCCTACACTTCCTAAACTGAAAATGTCCTATGGGGGGGTGTGAATTACTTCATGATGTCACCCCCTGGTTTTTCATTAATGTGTGAGCAGCTAAGAAGGCTTCAGTGTGCAGACCTTGATTTGTATAATGAAAGAATGGGCATTCACATTCTCCAGCTAGTGCAAAAGTGTCAAAATCACTGCCTCTCACTAATGAGAGATTTCCCCTCTCCTTTGATAATTTCCAAATGTGTTTTCTTTCCCCATTAATTGATAGAGAATAAATGGGAGCAGGGAACTGGAATAAACTTTTAGCATAATGCTGTCAGTTGCAGAACCCCTGAGTGTAGTACAAGCTCCTAAGGAGTTTCTAAGACAGGGGTAGAAAGCCTTTGGGGATATAGCATCAGGTCTAGAAGCGCACAGAAAACTGGGGATAAAGCTACAGCTGGAGAATGGTAGCTGGGGGCAGATGGGAGTCTTTCTGACCCCTACCTGGAAACTCCTGAATTGTCCACATGCAAAGAGTGTGCTATATTACTGAATAATAGCTTTATTTCCATTTATTTTACCCATTACTCAAGTAACTGTTATAAATTCCCTTATAGCACACATGGTATGAATTTGTTCAAGACATGTCCACCATTTGCAATTGTATGGAAGTCACCATCTCTTAATGATTTTGTCATCATGTCCATCCTCTAATGCCTTCAAAAAGCTGACATTCTGATCTGCCATCCATAAAAAGCAATCTTGTCTAGCATGGCCAATGGTCAGCAGGGATGGGGGAGAAATTTGATGGTTCACATTTAAAGGTGAACTTACCTAATTCTCACTTTCCAAAATGATACATGAACCAAAGTACAGCCATCTTTTTCAATTCACACATCACTAAATTTTTTTAATACAAGACATGTACACAGAAATACATATACTAGTTCAAAGTGTATAGTGCAAAGTGCATAGTACACATATTAGCTAGTTTGCAAAAAATTGTATATAGAGGAAATTTTTGCATCCCAAGGCAGGTGAATTTTCATGCAATGAAATGAGAAATTGAGAGAAACCAAACTTGATAGATTTGCCCTTCTCTAAGGGTCACAAATTATGGGTGATGTAGTCCAATAACATTTGGGAAGATAGCTCTATATAACTGACTATCTACCATTGACTTCCATGGGGGAATTCCTCTAAAATATACAGAATTCCCCCCTTAGAACCACTACCCCATCTTCACCCTCCTCAGTTATGATGATAGCATCACACCCTTAACAATCCCAGAACAGAAATGAAACTAACTACATCAAGGCAATGAGATATTTTCAATGGATTGCCTGTGCTCAGTGATAGTATTGTCCCTCTTTTGAACAGTCTTTGATGCATTCCAAGTTGCTTTAAAAAGCGACAGCAGCCCCCTAAGTCTGCTTGCCTATTGTCTCTGCACATCAAAAGGACTTTGGGAGCCTGTGAGAAATGAGAAACGAAATATACTGCCACCTTGACGGAAGTCTGGGGAACTTACAGTCATTCACGTCTCCTTTGGCAAAGGTTGAAGCTAGCTCTCACCCACACTAAGCTCAGACATTCAGGTTCCAAAATATCCTCCTGGTGCAGATTCGTTGTGCTTCAGCCTAGATTGTCTCTTGGTGTAACAACAAAGCCTTACATAAAATCAGATGGGAATGTACTCTTCTCCTCCCCTTCCCCCCACCCCTTTAGGGCTATATCTTCTGAAATTCTGTTATGCACAGAATTTTTGCTCTCACTGGTGGGAGCAGGGCAGGAGTGTTGATGGTGGTTCATTAAATTCAGGTCAGGTTACCTGGGATGTTTGGTTTTTTTTGTCTCTTAAACGCCTACCTGTTACTATTTTTCGTCTGCCAGAGAGTTCCCTGCCAGAGGTTGTCTTGAAAAGTCGACACAGTGTGCCCTTACAGTGCCAAGCACAATAAATCATAACCTGCCTTCTGTGCTGGGAGCAGAATCCAGATAGTAGGGCTGGGCTGGCCTTGTGAAGGTTTTGGAAATGCACAAACAAATTAATTCTTCAGAGTTGCATCAAGACCTCTTGGTCAGGAAAGACTGTATTTTTCTGATGCACTTGCCCCCTGAAGCCAAAGTGGAAATGTCTGTCCGTGTGCATGTGCATGCTATGTAGCATAGATAGGAATCTGGATCTAGCTGGTGGGCATGATCCTTATCTCCCTGCAAGCCCCATGGGCCAAGTTTGACCCACCTGTCAACCAACTGATGTCAGATGGCCTGTTTTTGCCCACACAATATGAAATAAAACTGTGCTGGCACAGGCAATGTAGTCTCAGCAGCCACCAGATGATCCTCAGTGCTTGAAAAGCCAAATGTGCAGCATTTGCACTTGTATTGTATCAGGCACCTGAGTTGCTCACTCAGATAATGTGTGGTTCAAAGGACAACACTCCTTTTGCAACTGGATGTGCTTTATTAGATTAGACTGCCAGTTTGCTTAGACTTCCCAACTGGAGATTGAAAGTTGTCAACAGATTCAGTAATTTTTAAATTCAATCCCATACGTGTCTACTAAGATAAAGTAGGGTTATTCCTCTCAGGTTAGGTGTTGTAGGATTACTACTCATGTTATCTTTGAACTGATTAATCAATGGCTAGCCATGCAATCCGCTATGTGTATGCTCAGAACTAAGGCCCACTGAGCTCAATGGGATTTACTCCCCAAGTGAGTGTATATGGAATGGCACTCTTAGTTGATTAAATGTAAAGCAGTAGCCAGACTACCCAAACTGAAATAGAGATGCATTTTCAGAACACCAGGAAAGTATAATAGAGAGGGATAGTGATGGCACTGAAAGATAATGTTCTGACTTCCGGTTTGGAATCGCAAGCAGTAGGGAGCGCGGAAAAAGCTGCTGAGAGCTTTTCTGAGCTTCACGGGGGCTTGGGGGTGACGCAAGGGCACTGCGACCCCCAAAAACCTCAAGGAGGTTTCTTTCTAATCTTTATATATATATAATTTTTTTTTTTAATACAGTATATATATATGCAAACCTTGGGGCATTCCTGAGGCCTGCAGGTATCTCCTACATGTGCATATTCAGTCCCCCTTTGGGCCATGAAAGCATGGCTTCCCTTCAAAAATTCTGGGAGTTGTAGTTTGTTTAAAGGCATTCCCCCACCCAGAGCTATAATTCTCAGAGTGGAGCTCTGGGAATTGTAGCTCTGTGTGGGGAGTGGCTCCCTAACAACTCTCAGCCTTATAAACAAACTACCCCCCCCCCGCAATTCTTAGGGGGGAGCCATGACTGCTTAAAGTTGCATCATTGCTTCTTTAAATGTATGGTGTGAATGCGGCAAGAGTCTCAGAACAATTGGTTCCTCATAATAAATTTCCAAAATGGAAGCAAATAAAGGGGGGGATCCTTTGTCAGGCTACAGAACTCACCCCCAGGACTCTGGAATAGAGCCCACCTAGTGGGTTGATAGCTGGGACTAGCCATTTCCCAGTTTGCCCCTCCGCCCCCTAAGTCTCATCCAGGAGAAGCACACAGATCCAGCAAAGCGACTGCTGAGCGCCAGATGTTGTGACAAAAGCAAAGATTCAGAGGCATCAACAGGCAAGGTGGGCATCTTGCCAGCTCCCTGCTCTCTTTGCCCTTCATGTCAGCTTCACACACCCCTCCCGTTCTCCCAAAGCATGCTAGTGACAACAGGGTCCACCTCTCTCTCTCTTCCATACACACACTGCAACATTCAGACTGTGTGCCTTTGCTTCTGTCTGGCATGGTGCTTGCTCTGCTCTGTACAATTACGCTGCAGGCTGTTTACTGCTAAATGCAGTAACTGTTGATTTTCTTAATAATCGTCGTGGGTGAGGAATAAAAATATCTCACCGTGCAACAATAGCAACGCCGACTACAAAAGGGAGATGGGCACGCAGGCTCCTGGAGATGGTGATAGCATGTTCCACACCTTTGCAATATGGGAGGAAGTCCTTGCTGAGCACTCACAGAGAGAACTGCAGGGATGCACAAGCCTCAGTGACACACTAATGGTGACATGCACAGGGCATTAGAAGGACCAGAATAGCAATATGCTCTTTCTGTAGCTATACAGAGGGAGCTTGTTTACACAATCAGGTGCCAAGTTACACCATTACTGTCTATAGTGCTCTGCTTAGTAGTAGAAGTTATTTCTGAAACGCTTGAGAGTTATTGCTAATGGGTGAGCTAGATGTACCAGTGATCTGAGTTGTTAATATAAGCAGCCTCCTATGTTTATTTTATTTGCTCACTTGTTTAAAATTACTTATATACAACTATTCATAAAAAGGTCAAAGTGGATTACATAAAACCATTCACACACACACACACTTGTGTGCACGGACATAAACACACCAGGAATCAGCCATTATGGAAATAGGTATTCTTAATTACTTGGATAAATTTGATGGGATATACAAGTTTTCAGCAGGTATTTAAAATTCCAAACACTTGCTGAAAGGTAATTCTGTGGTGACCAATGTAACACTAGTAAGCTTCCTTACATAATATCTTGTGTTTTAGCAAGTATTATTTAACTGCAACTCATTAACCAACTTGATCTTGTCTATAAAAACAATCAAGAAGAATGCCACAGGTAGTTTAAATGCTTCCTTTCTATTCTGTTTTAAAAGATGTGACCAATGTAACAGTTTTGCAGCCTCAAGAATTTACCTCTAACTTGGGTAAGTGTTTTCTCTAAAAGTATGAATTGTACAGTTGGAAGGCACCCCAGGTCATGTAGTCCAACTCCCTGTGATGCAGGAATATCAGCTAAATCATGCATGGTAGGTGGTCATCCAACCTCTGCATAAAAACCTTCAAGGAAAGAAAGTCCACCACTGTGGAACTCCTGTTGCTCTGTCCCAGCTCCTGCCAGCCTAGCAGTTCGAAAGCACAGCAGTGCAAGTAGATAAATAGATGCTGCTGTGGCAGGAAGGTAAATGGTGTTTCCGTGTGCTCTGGCACTCATCATGGTGTCCCATTGCACGAGAAGCAGTTTAGTCCTTCTGGCCACATGATCCAGAAAGCTGTCTGTGGACAAACGCCGGCTCCCTTGGCCTGAAAGCGAGATGAGCACCACAACGCCATAGTCACCTTTGACTGGACTTAACCATCCAGGGGTCCTTTACCTTTTATCTTGACTGTCATAAAGTTCATACTGATGTTTAGTTGGAATATCCTTTCTTGTAACTTGAATCCATTCGTTTGGGCCCATCAGTGGAAATATATTAAAAGAACTAATATTTCAAGGGCAATAGTCAAACTTATGGTAATGTTTACTGGAAACCCTGGGGAAAAAATAGTTTTCAAAACAAAAGACCTGTGATCAGTGTAACGTAACCAATGTAACATGTAACAATTCATTTATAGACACCCACAAACTAATGCCTCCTAAGAAAGAACCGTTGCATGTAACACTTTCATACGCATTCACAAGTTGCAAGTCAGCACCAAACCTGTGTGGGAAGCATTACTGCCCATGGGAATTTACACTTAGCTATTGCAACCCCTTGGTGATTTGGTTTTTTCAACCCCACATTTATCATTTGCAGTGAAGACAAATGTCCCAGAAGTCCCCCCCCCTTTTTTAAAAAAAACCCAAGAATGTCATACACATAAATATCATATTGCATTGTCTGGCTAAAAACAACAACCCTTTCTTCTCAATTTCCTAGTCTCACACTCAACAATAACAATGTTGCCAGCTGACAACAGTACTTACGTAGCTGTTTCTGCTTCTGCGCTTTCTTCCAGGTTTATCACATTTACCACAGAGGCAATATTTCTGGTGTTTGTAGTGTTTATTTTAAATTAGGATGCAGTTGATCTCCATAAGCATTAAGTCCCCAATCCAGGCTCAGCTAGAGACATGCTGGTGTAAATTGATCATGCCAGTTCAACTGGTGCTTAGATGATTGAGCTCAAGCCAGCTGAGCTGAGACTAGTGTAAATCTGAAAAGGGGGCGTCTTCCAGGCATGCAGTGGGGACAAGATCACAGAGGGGCTTAGGCTGGATCTCGAGCGTGTTCAGCTCGGTCAAATGATCTGGCAACCCAGCATACAGTAGATCACAATTTTAAACATGTGTTTCCCCTTTTCCAAGCTTAGGCAGTGCAGTAGCCCCACTGCTGAATGGAGTTTGGACATGTTGTAAGTTTACTTTGGCTTAACTCACACCAGCTTGCTTCACACCAGTTTCTTTTGCATAAGATTTTTGTTGTTGGCAACCATCTGTCTTGAGAGACAATGGGGTGCACCTCCAAGGATGATGAAGTCATACCCCTGCATTAGTGCATAGGATTGCTCCCCTAATAATTATTAAGGTTTAAGGGAAGAAATTACAACAGTCCTAAAAGAAGTTTAAATGTCACATGTGGCAACACATTTATGCTGTGCAAGTTTCACCATTGTTGTGTTATATTGATCACGAGAAATGTGGCATGCCAAACACATTTCAGTTAACATCATAATACATTTTCTTAATGCTGAGAATCTTAAAGAAGAAGGTTAAATCATATGGTCTGCGTGTTTTCTTTTTTCATTTACTGAAGAGTGGTGTGTATTTTTGTGACTAACAGAATGCTCAGCCAATGTAAGCTTCATTGTCTTAAGTTCCTTTGATCTTGTTAGTTCGCCAAATGAGATAGCAAAACTATCACTGTGATACAGGGTCATCAACATGTTCTCTATTTTCTTGGAAAGTTTTCAACTGAACTTGTGGCGGGGGGTGGTGGTGGTGGTGGTGGAACCAAAGAGATTCTGAGTCATCTCGCATGTCACATTTATGGTTGTTTTACTTACATGTTTCCAGATCTTGAAACTTTGGAAGATTATCTTTAAAATGATATAGATCATGTGAGCTATGCATTAAAATGAAAAATGAATCTGTAGGTTGACATTTTAATACAATTATCCTGAATCTCTATTGGCAAAGTATTGCACAAGACAAGACCAATGAAACTAAAGGCTTAATTTCTTGTTGCTGTCAAATCAGTCTTGTGAACTTGTTGAATGACCAGTGTTGCTCCTTCAAGTATTCTCAGTGATGAAGCTGGGATGTAAGAGTTCAGGCAGTCCCTAAGCAGTTCAGGGCTTTGTAAATTAATACAAGGACCTTGAACCAGGCTCAATAGTCAATAAGCAGCCAATGCAGATGTTTAAATGGTTGTTGGCCAAATGCCCCCCATCAGCAGTCTATCTAGCCACCCAGTGTGGCTAGGGAAATTCAGCCAGATGGACAGGGTATAAATAAATTATTATTATTATTATTATTATTATTATTATTATTATTATTATTATTATCTGCACTAGCTGGTTTGTTATATATGTTCCCAAGAGAGTCACCAACTTTCTCTGTAGACCAGACTGAGATAGATGGACCTATGGCTTGATTCTGGATAAGGCAGTTTCCTATAGTATTCTTCCAGTCTAAGGCCCTTTGCTAGATAGTTATCAATTAAACAACAGAACAACATAAGAAGCAAAAGCAATGTTTCACCCTTATATTCACTGAGTCTAGGATTTGCATGTGGAAACTCCAATTCAAGCAGATTTTAAAAAGCAAGCATTTGAATAGGGTTGGGATGGGGAATCCAAAATGAATATTGGCAGGAAGTTGGCACTTTCAAATTGTGCTATGTTTTCCATCTGTGCACACATTTGCTCCCCCACCCAGTTCTCACTGCAACATTCAAAATGGAGCCAAAATAGGATTCTGGGCCAATTGTTGTATCCAATGCAAAGACGCAGCACCAAGCTCTCCCACCAACCCACCACCAGCATTTCTTTTCTTTCTGTGCTTTTTATGTTGTGAAAGACCACTGGCTAGACAGCAGGTTTCAGAGCCCTAAGAGAACCTGCTGGGTCTGTCAGCTGCTTAAGCTGCAGTGAGAGAATGCCAAGGCTCAGAAGTTCTCTATGGTCCAATGAAGCAGGTTACAGTTCATCCTTGTGCATTTTCAATAAGTAAACTGGTTTTTTTTTCCATCAGTTGATCCAGTGGAGAAGGATGTTAAAATATTCCACAGGGCAATATAGGGATCAATCTGCACCCTCCCTGCCACATGACTAAAGCACACATATGGCCCAAAAACTCTCTCCAATGCTGTTTTAAGCATTCGAGTTCCTTAAAGCCCAAAACATCTCTGGGTGTCCTTGGCTATGAACACTCGAAATGCAATGTCCCAGCAGTCAAAGTTTACTGTGAAAGGGTAAAGAAAAATGATTAATTTAGACTACTTATCTTAGATGAGATCCCATTCCATTGTATTTTACATGAACAGAAGCAAAATAGAACATGGACCTGCTACCCTCAACAGCTGCATGGAAGGAATGTGAGATTGAGGAGAAAAACTAAGTGATTGCTTAATTTCTCTCTTCAATACCATCACTGTACAAGGAGTGCAGAAGTCCTCATGGGGCCCTCAGGGACATGGAGTTTCTCCATACAAACAAATATTGCATTGTTCCGAGGCTCAGTGCCCTAAGTACAGGGCAGCTTCCTGTTCAGGTGCTCCTTTGCATTTGATTACTCCATCTCAAGTCTAACCTGTGCAGGGAATTCTTTGCATAGGCCAGCCTGTCAACTCTGCATCTTAGTTGTGGTGGGAAAGGATCATCATATAGGGCTGCTGTTGCACAGAATAGTGAACTAACATACATGAAAGATTAAAACATTAAACTCCTTATTAAACAGTTTTAACAGACATGTCCTCTTGCCTAACTGAAGAGGGATCAGTGGTAGAGTACATGGTGTTTTTTGTTTCCGCATGCAAAAGATCCCAGGTTCAGTCACTGACATCTCCAAGTAAAAAGAATAAGGGTAATGAGAAAGTCCTATGCCTGTAGAGCCAGTATGTGCCAGAGTAGACAATATTTAGCTTGAACTTTAGACCTGAGGTAGGAATATGGCCCACCATACCTCTTCATCTGGTCCTTTTAATACCCCCCCAGACCCTCCCTGGTCCATGCTTTACACTCTGTATTTTTGCCTGAATGGAATGTGCCCTTGAACTCTGATACTGACTCTTGCTTGTCTGAACGGATAACAGAGACGGGGGCATGAGTGTCTGTGGAAACTAGTCTAAAGCAGAAAGGTGAAATTCTCATTTGCTCCTCTGCTCACTTTTGCCTCTGGCTTTATCCACCATGGACATGTGGCCATTGGAAGATTGCCCAGAAAGGAATGCAGCCCTCCAACTGAATAGATTCCCCAATCTGAGCTAGATGATCAAATATGAAGTTATGTGAACTTTCTTAACTGTGAGCATCTCTCACATGCTGGCAGCAGGCAGCAGGTACAAGTATGGTCCTCTTCCACCTTTTGTCTCTTGACTTCACAGATATTTGCTGCAGTGAGAGCAGAAGTCACAGCTGAGCTCAGTGGGAGTGGCCTCCTAGGATGCCATAGCATTGCAGACCAAGACTGTGTTCCTCAAGCTTCACGTGCCTTCAGAAATGCCCTGGTGAAAGGCCAAAATTTGGTACCCCCCCCCCAACCACTTGCCTTCCGTTCTGCTCAATTCACTATGTCATAGTTGTGATACCCTGCAGTGGCCCACTAAGCTTGGAGCCCAATGTGGTGGAACTGGCTGTGCTGCCCTTAATCTGCCACTGCTCACAATGGTCAGCTTGGTGTTTTGGTGAACTTGCAAGCAGGGTTTGTTTTCATCATCTGATATTATTCCCTGGTATATTGTACCTGTATGTGAAAGTTCCACTTAGCCAACCCATCTAGAATTTGTCTAGTACTCTTTGTTAATGCCAGCTAAGCAAGTGACCATCATCACACCTTGAACCTAGGACCATGTCATATGAAGAATTTTCTATTGTCTGTGTACTGATATGCTTTAATAGTGCATCAGAGGAATTACAACTCCAGTTCTAATGGAACTTTAAAATGCACAGAGCTTTACCAAAGCCACACTGGTGTAAGATACACAGGTTACATTATCCAGAGCAGCCCAAATAACAACTGAATAATCACTGTTGAAAATCAGTTTCTGGACTAGGTGGGCTGTTGGTCTGATTTAGCAGGGATTTGGGTGACTTACAACAGCCTTTAGAATCATACTAATATATAGAAAGGCAGCAATTCAAAATCACACACACACACAAACACCCCTTCCCAGAAGCAGTGTGTAAGGAACCACCTAATGTTTGGTGAGATAAGAATGGTTTCAGATGGTGCTTGAAGATTACCAGTGTTTTATGTATTGTAGTGTTGCACCGAGATCATATTTATATCCCTTAGATGCAGACAGTGCTTTTTTTCTAGGGGTACTGAGGGGTATGCAGTACTCCCCTACAAAAGAAAATAAATGTTAAAAGTGTGGCACTTACTTTAACAGCTTCACAATGTACCAGATTACTGGCACCCTTTTTTTCTTAAAGAAAAAAGAAAAGAGCACTGGGTTCAATTAATGGAAATCACCAGTAGAATTAATCTAGGTTTTCAGGCAGCATCTCTGTTTGTGGTGGATTTGGCTTCGTTTTGGGTATTAAGGCCTGTTCAATTCACTCATGACACAGTAGTAAAACCTAGGTATGCCACCAAATGTACACTTGGCAGAGAGGGGCATTTATCTGTGTAAGAGAAATGTTTTCTGTTTGCCTTATTTGGTGTACAGTAAATATTTTTGGTGTTTATCATAATGTACGGCATACCATGATGTGTGCATTGGCCATGATAAACATCCAGGGCGGAGAGTGATGCTAAGTAAACACTCAAACTGTTAATGATGCATCAAGTACTACAAAAGGTCAGTGACACAGTCCATATCTAGAAGATTTTGGGCTGTACATACATAGCAAAATATTTCAATGCTGTGTGCTGAGCCAGACCATTGGTCTATCTAGCTCAGTGCTGCCCTCACTAACTGGCAGCAGTTCTCAAGGATTTGAGGCACAACTCTCTCTCAGCCCTACGTAGAGTTGCTGAATCTGGATTCTTCTTCATGCAAAGCAGATGTTGTACTACCGAGCTATGGTATTCCCAGATGGAACATAGGAAGCTGCCATATACTAAGTCAGACCATTGATCCTTCTAGCTCAGTATCATTTACTCTGACTATCACCAGCTCTCCAGGATTTCAGACAAGGATATTTCCCAGTCCTGCCTTTAGCTGTTGGTGAAGCACATCCACAGCCCCTGATTTCTCTACACTTGTAATCAGTGCTTTTTTCTGGGGGAATGCAGGGGTATGCATACCCCTAAGCATTTTGTGAATCTAAGTTTGGCCTCATTGAGGGGCAGTATTTGAATTTGAGTAGGAAAATGAGAGTACCTCTAAACACTGTGTGTGTGTGTGTGTGTGTGTTTAAAGGGGGGAAATCACTGCTTGCAATGATGTTCTGCCTCATCAATCAGTCAAAAGGCTAGCTGGTGCTAGGTTGTATGGATTATGTATGTGTTGCGCAGACATACATTATTTCAAACTGTTGTAAGCTTCCCAGTGGTTCTTTAGGCCAAAAGGTGGGATATGATTCTTCCGAATGAATGGATAAATGATTTATGTGTGAACTGACTCAATCAAACAGCATTTGGGATGATGGGAGTTGAAAGGAAAACTCTTTCTGCAGAGGTAGAGATCTGTGATAGCCCATTCATACTGATCTCTTCTAGTCAACAGCAGGAGAATGTTGACAATGGTAAGGTGTGTGTGTGGGGGGGGGGAGACTGAAGATGGAAAATAAGTGGGAAAGAGAAATAAGAGACTGGCAATAATGGAAGGATGAAGGAGGAGGTAGCATGGTGTAGCAATAAAATGGATAGTCAATAGTTACAGGTTAGAAGAAAGTAAGGACTCACACGCACGATGCAGCATAGTTCATTTATGGAATTTGCCAAGATGTTGTGATGGCTAGGCATTGATGTAGAGGCCTTAAAAGGGACATTGGACAGACACATGGAAGATAGACCTCGGCCAGTGACCATTTACCACCATACTTAATGGAGATTTTAGATTCATTGGCAGTGGTACCACTGAGTCCCAGGAGCTGAGGGGCAGCAGCTACTGCATTCACGCCCTGCTTGTGGGCTTGCTGGAGGGAAGGAGTGATAGCTCAAAGTGGTAGAGCATCTGTTTTGAATGGAGAATCATAGAATCGTAGGATTGTAGAGTTGGAAGGGACCCAAGGGTCATCTAGTCCAACCGCCTGCAATGCCGGAAAGTCCCAGGCTCGGTCCCCAGTGAAGGTCTCAGCATCGCCTGGTAGGGCTGCGGAGAAGAGGCCCCCCGCCTGAAACCCTGGAGAACTTGGTTTTAGTGGCGGCGATGCCGAGCTAGATGGACTAATGCTCTGATTCAGTATAAGACACCTCCTTGTCGTTCCTATCTGGTTGGCTATTGTGGGGGAAAGAGATCTGTCCCTTTGATCTGATCCAGCGGAGCGATTCTTTAGGCTCTTTGAAGAGCTGCGATCGAATTCTGCCAACAGCACAGAAGTGGAGTTGGGGCGGGTGCTGGGGTTCTTCCCCCGTCACGCTCAGAGTCCATAATTCGCTTTCATTGCCTTTCTCCTCCCTTCCCGGAGGAGGGTGAGTGCGCGCGTATCATGGTCCACAAGAGTGAAGGAGACCCTGGAGCCTTGGAAGAGCTCAGTCGTTTGTGCCAGTCTGGAAGAGCGACAGGAGTGGGGGGGGGGAGGGGGAATCTAGCCTTTATTTTTATTATTAATATATTTTTAACCAAACAAACAAAAAAAGAGTCTCCGCCCCGTGTTTCCCCGGCTGCCCCAGCAACACCATCCCCGCGCGTGACGTCAGCCCCCAGCTCGGTCCAAGGCGAGCCTGCCAAAAGGCTGCCCATTCAAAGTGCTTTGGCAGCCGTCGGAGCTGGAGAGCGAGAAGCGAGCGCTGCTGCCTGCTTCTCCCGGTTGCCCACGCCTCGTCTACCGTTTCCTCCCAGCCTTGCCTATCCCAGCAGTCGATTTAGCAGGGGAGGCTTTGCAAAGGTCCCGCTGAGCATCCCCCGGAGAGAGAGTCACAGAGGAGGGGGAAAAAACCATCCCGTCTGTGGTCCTTCCTTACCTTCTTGCAAGGCGCTCTTTTCGCTTCCTCCGGCTCCCAAGCGAGGATGCTGAAGGCGTCGTGGCTGCGCGAAGAGGCGAAGGAGGGCAGGCTCCGCTCCTCCTGATGAGTGAGTACCGCAGCCCTTGGCTCTGGCGCCAGCATGCCTGCCTCCTTCAACGCCCCCCCCCCCAACCCGCTTCCGCCTCGGCTCTTTTCACCCGAAGCTGCTAGAGGGTTTTTTTAAGGAGGGGGGATTTTTGGGGGGTGGCGGTGTATTATTTCTGTAGTATTCCTGACCTTGCGAAAACCAACATAAGTGGAGAAGGACAAGGGAGCTGAGGGAGATGTGGGGCGGTGGAGTGCTAGAAGGGGTCTCAAGTCGTATTTGATCTCCCCACAACCCCTGTTTTCTCTGCGGAAGAGGAGCCAGGCAGTGGTTCAAAGGAAGCGCAGGGCACTGGAGAGTTCAGGAGGACAAATGATTTTGGAGGGGAGAGGCACGGGGAGGGGGGGGAGTTCAGTTTTGGGTGTCTGGAGCTGACTTTGGTCCCTTCAGCTTTCTCCTTCCCCCATGGTGTGAGGATGCTTCAATTGTACAGAAAGTGGGGGGGGAGGAGAGTTTAGGGGTGCAGAGTTCTCAAATGCTTAGATTTTGTCGGGATTCTCAGATGTCTGATTTTCTTTAAACAATTACAGTATTTATTTATTGAAGAGGTGGAAGAGGATATGATGCTTCCTTTGGATTTCCCCTTCCCTGAACTAGAGGTGCAAAAATAATAATGCTGGAATAGGTTTTAGAAAAGATTGAGTGAAGAGAGCAAAGAAGGTCAAAAGGTTTACAGCAGCAAGGTCTACAGTCATCAAACATGTGGTGAGAGAAGTGGAGTGGACTTCAGTTCCCACCCCCAATAACCATCTATGTCAGGTAATTTAAGGCTGTGCTGAAATCCTATTGAAATTTTGGAGGGAGAGAGTTAAGAACAAAAGGTTCCTGGGTCTGCAAGGTTCATAGAACATTTTTTAAAGTGTTTGTGGGGGGACATCAATTCCATTACACTCACGTACCTCCTTCCAACCTTCCTATTGGGTAAACTAGGAAATAATTGAATTATATACAAAGAAGAAGGAGGAAAGAAGAGTGAGACAGACAGATTGAAAGAAAGAAAGAGGCAAGATTTCTTTTCTCTGATTAATTTTTTCCTGCTCTTCTGGAAGATGACAGGACCCAACCAAGGCGTTGGTTACAGCTCTTGATGAGTTGATGGGATTGGTAGTGAGTGATCGGGATGGAAATTATGGGGCTGAGAGTCTACTCCACAGCACTGAGAGCTTTTGATTGCTGTGAAAATGTGGGAGGCGGAAAGAAGCAGGCAGGGCTAGCTGGGTAAAGCTGTGGGGGAGAGCGCAGCTCCTGCCTTGGACAAAAGTGGCAAGGGAGGGGTGGGGAGTGCATGGATTTTCAGGGGAGGGTGAAAGAGGAAAAGCAGAAAGGAACTCCAGAGAACTGTCAGGTCAGGAAGTATTGCTATAATAATACAACCTGGCTGATGGAGGGTAGAGAGCAGGGATGCTAGAGTTAAGTAGGACATGGGGCTGTTAGCAAGCTAATGCTTCCCACATCTTTCTGATCACCTTCCCAGGAGTTCAGGGGTGGTGGGCAGAGCTGGCAGAGAACAGGAAAGCTTGGTAAAGAAGACCAAATAATAGAGGGAACAGACTGTAAGCCTGTGGAATCAAGGTGATGGGAGTCAGGAACCACGAAGATGGCAGGGGACATGTGAAAGGTGGCAGGGGCCCTCTTGTTGAAAGGAGGCCCTGAAATGCATGCCAAGTTTAGCACACAGAGCTGTTGAATTTTCTACCTTGCCAGCTGGCCATTGCCAGTGTTGTTGTTGTTTAACCGGGGTTCTGATTTCCTCCCTCCACACTTCCCTCCAGGTTTGCCTGTCCACGCAGAAGCTGGGCTGGACGGAGCATAAAGATGCTGAAGGGTGCTTGGCTGCTCAGTGTCTTCACAGTGGCTGGGATCTGGCCGACAGAGAGCCGCAAGCCTGCCAAAGACATTTGCAGCAAGAGCCGCTGCCCTTGCGAGGAGAAGGAGAATGTGCTGAACATTAATTGCGAAAACAAGGGATTTACGACCGTCAGCCTCCTCGTGCCGCCACCATCCAAGATCTGCCAGCTCTTCCTCAATGGCAATGCCTTCACTCGCCTCTACCCAAATGAGTTTGTCAACTACTCCAACGCGGTGACCCTGCACCTGGGCAACAACGACATGCAGGAGATCCGAGCTGGGGCCTTTGTAGGTCTTCGGACCCTTAAGAGGCTACACCTCAACAACAACAAGCTGGAAACCCTCCGAGAGGACACTTTCCTAGGCTTGGAGAGCCTGGAGTACCTTCAGGCTGACTACAACTACATCAGCGCCATCGAGGCTGGGGCTTTCAGCAAGCTCAACAAACTGAAAGTCTTGATCCTGAATGACAACCTCTTATTGTCACTGCCCAGCAACGTGTTCCGTTTTGTCCTGCTAACTCATTTGGACCTCAGAGGGAACAGGCTGAAGATGATGCCATTTGCTGGAGTCCTGGAACACATTGGAGGCATCATGGAAATCCAGCTGGAGGAGAATCCATGGAACTGTACCTGTGACCTCCTGCCTCTCAAGGCTTGGCTGGACACCATCACTGTCTTTGTAGGGGAGATAGTCTGTGAGACCCCATTCCGGTTGCATGGCAAAGATGTCACCCAACTCACAAGGCAGGATCTTTGCCCACGAAAAAGTGCAGGTGACTCCAACCAGAAGGAGAAGCATTCCTCACACTCTGACACACACGCCCAGAGATTTCCCCCAACAACTAATTCAGCCGTTGGTGCCACCAGAGCCCCGAAATCCAGTCGCCCACCCAAAACAAGGAATCGCCCAACTCCACGGGTCACAGTGTCTAAAGACAGGCAGATCTTTGGGCCTATCATGGTTTACCAGACCAAGTCCCCTGTGCCACTCACTTGCCCAAATGGCTGCGTCTGCACTTCTCAAAGCTCTGACAGTGGGTTGAATGTCAACTGCCAAGAGAAAAAAATTGGCAACATCTCTGATCTCCACCCAAGGCCCAGCAGTCCAAAGAAACTCTATCTCACAAGTAATTACTTGCAAACTGTCTACAAAACAGATCTCTTGGAATACAGCTCATTGGATTTGTTGCATTTGGGAAACAACAGGATTGCAGTGATTCAAGAAGGTGCCTTCTCTAACCTCACCAGTTTACGCCGACTCTATCTCAATGGTAATTACCTTGAGATCCTGTACCCTTCCATGTTTGAAGGGCTGTATAGCCTGCAGTACCTCTATTTAGAGTATAACGTTATCAAGGATATCCTGCCACGTACCTTTGATGCCCTGGGGAACCTTCACCTGTTATTTCTGAACAACAATCTGCTGAGGTCCCTGCCTGACAATGTGTTTGGGGGCACAACCCTGACCAGACTCAACCTGAGGAACAACCATTTCTCATACTTGCCAGTGCGAGGGGTCCTTGACCAGCTTTCAGCTCTGATTCAGATTGACCTCCAAGAAAACCCTTGGGATTGTACTTGCGACATCATGGGGCTGAGGAACTGGATTGAAAGAGTCACAGAGCAAAACAACCAGCAGCTGGGGACCCCCGTTGTTATTAATGAAGTCATCTGTGACTCTCCAACCAAGCATGCTGGAGCACATCTCAAGACCTTAAGCAAGGAGGCCATCTGCCCTGAGAACCCCAATCTGTTAGATTCTTCTTTTCTGTTGCCAAATCTGAACACAGACATACCACAGGCCTTCAGTATTTTTCCCAGCTCCTATCCAGAAATACGTACTGAAGTCCCTCTTTCTGTCTTAATTTTGGGCCTTCTGGTCGTGTTTATTTTGTCTGTCTGTTTCGGAGCTGGTCTGTTTGTCTTTGTTCTCAAACGTCGCAAGAGTATGCCAAGTGTTCCCAGCAGTGCCAACAATCTTGACGTAAGCTCCTTCCAGTTGCAGTATGGGTGCTACAATAGCGAGGCGCACGATAAAGCAGAAGGGCATGTGTATAATTATATCCCACCTCCTGTCGGCCAGATGTGCCAGAACCCCATCTACATGCAGAAAGAAGGAGACCCAGTGGCTTACTATAGGAATCTCCATGAGTACAGCTACAGTAATCTCGAGCCTAAGAAAGAGGACTCTGCCAGCCTAGCATTTACAATCACTGCAGCAGAAATGCTGGAGAAACAGGGCTTTTCGAGGGAACCGGAGCTGCTGTATCAAAACATAGTGGAGAGGGTCAAGGAGCTGCCCAGTGGAAGCCTGGTCCATTATAACTTTTGCACCCTCCCCAAAAGACAGTTCACACCTTCCTATGAGTCAAGGCGACAAAACCAGGACAGGATAAATAAAACAGTTTTGTACGGGACTCCCCGGAAATATTTTTCAGAGCAATCCAAACCTGAACTTCCTTTATTGCAAGAGAAACTACAGACTGAACCAGACTACCTCGAAGTTCTGGAAAAACAAACTGCCATAAGTCAGCTGTGAAGTGGAGCCAGGGTTGGGGAAGGCTGGGCTGAGGATTCATTTGCTGTGGGAGAAGTCTTTTTTAAAAAAAAGAGAAAGAAAGAAATGAAAGAAATGAAAGAAAGAAAGAAAGAAAGAAAGAAAGAAAGAAAGAAAGAAAGAAAGAAAGAAGGAAGGAAGGAAACACTAACCCAATTCCGAACTTGACAGACCAAGGCAATGTGTCAAATCCTCAAGAGTTTCCACATTTTAAATTCTCAAACAACTCTTCTACAACGCCAGGGCTATGATGGGTGCTTTTCTTTTTCTGCTATGTCCCTTTTAAGTTATTGCTTGGATTTCTCCACATCCCATCCCTCAGCCCTTTGGGAACTGAGGCTGAACCTTAATGTTTTTACTGGAGCAGTTTTGCCTACATTTCTTTCTGGGGTGGGGGTGGGGACATAGGACAGTGAAAGGATGCTGGGGGGAAGTTTCCCCCCTCCCATACACTTGAAAGGGAATAGATATTCTCCAAAAATCCTCTCCTCCCCAGACTTAGACCGTTTCTTCTCTCCCCCCCTTTTTTTGTAAATAATATTGTCAGTACAGCTCTTTCAATTACCAAGTGCAGCCACAGGGCGTCACTTCTTTTTTCCTTTCCCTTTTTGGCATTAAAGTGCCTTTGCACTTTAAGTACCTTATTACTTAAGTGTTGCGCTTAGCTTTGAGAAACCTGAATCTATTTTAATGTGTTGTGTAATTTTTTCTTTTTGAAATTATTTTAAAAAGAAGGAAATGTAAAATATAGATCTCTTACGTGTCGGCTGCATTCAGCTGAAAGGGGCTGCTGTTTCACTGACAGCAAAAATCAGCCCGTCTTTGTTAAGTGATTCTAGTTCAAAGGCTTTTTTAAAAAATAGACTGAATTGTAAATTGTGTAAGTTTCACTCTTTCCCAGCCCCCTTCAACAACTTCTCCCCTCCCCATGTCAGGTTTGTTATTTTTTACCTGGAAGATTGCAATCAGCTAAAAAATTACCAGTGGGTTGGGGCGCTCTGCTGCCCCAGTTGGGAGTGATAGTTCATTAATAAAAAGACATTTAACATGATAAGGACCCTATTCAACCAATATCCCATCTTCGCTACACTGCAGCTCCTAACACCATTGTAGTGTTCAGTGTTTTCATTTCCCCTCTCCCCAGGTTTTTTGCCTAATTAAGAGAACATTACTCTCTACCTGTAAATATTTTTTTCTGCAGTAAAATTAGATATTTTTATACGTTTAATGACAGGCGTTTACCTTACTCATGCTGGAGGATAAAATTTAAACTGCGGGGGAGGGGCATCTTCATCCCCCCTTTTCTTTCCAGGCATAATATTTTATTTATGCTAAGCATGTCTACCAGTAGGTATTTCCATATATCACCCTGAATAAGGAAAGTGCTTGTTTAATCTTGGACAACCTTGCAGAGGATTTTCAGCGTCTGGAGTAGAACTGGATTAAAATCCCTTTCCCTGCAGAAAACCTACGGAGTGTCCTGGGTCTAATTCCTTTGTGTTAGATTTTACTGAATCTAAGTACGCACACCCTGTCATCCATACACATCAGAAAAATGACAAGGAATTAACATATATCCAAGGCAGCAATTCTGTATTCCTGGGAGGGTATACCAGGGGTCAGTAGGTCTGCATCCAATGTTGGTCTTACTCAGAGCAGGCCCATTGAACTCAATGTACATGCCTAACTGTGGCCCACTAAATTCCCTAAGGAGAATTTAGTTGAACATCAACCTCCCCTAAGGATGTTTTGGGTTGATCTCTTTGAAGGGAAAGCGAGAGGTCTGCTTACAGAGACAAGAGATCTTACCTCAGCAGGCCTCTCTCCTCACCACTGCAGGATAGTAGAGGCTGGATCAGGGATCCTTGTATCCAAAACCTTCCCATTCTCCCCACACACCTCTGAAAGCCTACACCAATTGCTCCAGTTAGAAATGCACGAAGAACACATAGATTCTCCCAGTACTGTCATGATGCTGTGTGCTGTTTGGAGAACTTGGGTCCTCCTGTCTCACTTTCCCACCTATACCAAATTATCTAGAACTAAGCCTCATTGAACTCAATGGGCTTTACTTTGGTGTTGCCTTGGCAAGACTTGTGCTGCTAATTGGACAGAAGAAATGACCAAACGCTTCAGAACATACTAAGCTGCCTCACAAGGAGTCAGACCATTGGTCCATCTACCTCAGTACTATCTACACTGTCAGCTCTCCGGGCTTTCTGACAGGGGGCATTCACAGCCTTCCATGGAGATGCTGGGGATTGAACCTGGGACCTTCTGCAGGGAAAGGAGATGCTCAGCAATGCAACTTCCCAACTGCTAACTTTTGCTTCTCATGGTGAGGGTTCAGATACAGCTATAGATAGATATAGGTGTCAGCTGGCGCAACAGTCCTCCCCACCCACTCCTCTCCTCACACATACCCTATGCCTTTCCATATATGCTCTGGATGTTTGGGGGGGGCATAGAGCAGATTTAGGATGTGCATGAGGAGGGAAGGGGAAAGTTCCATTCTACAAGCAGAAATCCTTGCACTGAGGGAATACATTCGTAATTCTACAACTCAATAGTAACATACTGCTATTATCCCTGCCATCAGCCTTACAACATATAAAGACAGACCCACAAGGAAAGGACAGCGGATGGAAAAGCTAGAGGAGGGTGATCAGTTTCCCAGCGACATAACAAATCATTGAGCTATAGGAGAGCATCCAGTCCTACGCCAGGTTGATCTTCCCTTGCTGGTGTTGCTGCCTGAGTAGTAGTTGGTGGCTCTTGTTCCTTTGTATGGCATATGTAACTGGGGTTTGTGCTACAACCCAAATGTCAGCATCTATTACATTTTGTTGATTCCGGTAAGAGAGAGTCACACATTTGCTTAATTCTCCCAATAACATCAAAGGGTTCTGTTGGTAGGGATGTGGAAATCCAGATGCCCATCACCTTTAGCACCTGAAAAATTGGCTGTGGTGCCACAGTCACTGCTGAGAACAGGAAGCAGGTATGCCCTCCTCCAAGAGTGTTGCTAGGTTTTTAAAAGTCTTATTTCTCCCCCTTCTCCTTCCCAATGACTTGCTCTTATTTACAACAAAACCAGTCTTGTTCTGGTCCCTTGTGTATATTTGCTGCAGATTTGCCCATGATGCAGATTCACATAGAATGTGCATATGCAATGATATATGCAAGTTAGGTCCCTGAGCAAACAGAGATGGTGAAGCATCTCTCTGGAAGCATGCTTTTCAGCATGCCCTGCAACTAAGGAGGGACAGAAATTCAATTCAGTTCACATTTAAAGGCGAACTTACATAATTCTCAACTTTCTGAAATGATACATGAACTGAAACTCAGCCATCCCTCAAAATTCACAGACCACTGAATTCTGCAATGCAGTTCTCCAATCAAGTAATGTGCACAGATATGCATTATATTAGAGAAAACTGCTTTGCAAAAGTTTTCTGTGTTGGGCAAATTATATGTTTTTACAGAGCAATTCACACTAAAATGCTGACAAATTTTCATGAGCAGGGGCAGTCATGAACTGCTGCAGAAATGTGGAGAACTGAATTTGATACTGGAAAAATGAGGAACCAAAATTGATAAGATACACCCGTCCATAGCTGCAGCCCAGTGATGCTGCTTTCTATTGTAAGGGCAATAATACTAGTACATGGGGACCCAGGGATCAGCACTTACTGTAAGTCCCAAACCTTTGACTTCCATCCCTTAACACTACTCTCCATCTTTTCTTGTGTGCTGTTCAGTGTGCAACCTGGTTGCCACATTCCCCTTGCTTCCGTGTCCCTGTAGTCCCTGCAGTCCTGCCCACCTGTCAGATTTGGCCAGTGGTGGAGCCAAAAATGTTCTTCACCTCTGCACCAGTGGAAAAGTTCCCCAGTCAGATGCTGTGACTTCCTGAGCCCAGCACATCTCCATTAAGCACTGCCCAGGAGGAAGAGGGGGAGGGACTGAACACAGCCTGGGAACACAGACACTCTCTCTCCTTTTCCTGGCACACTCATACCTCCATCTCTCAATCTTCCAAGGCGGCTCCTGCAAAATCTACACAAAATGCAAAACAAGCAAACAAAAGCCAGGAGGAGAGCACCCTAATGCATGATAGAAATTTGTCCCTACATGTTTCAGGCTTGCTGTTCTCTATCAAGGGCAAACATCTTACCACTCTGTAAAAACAAACAGGCAATATCTTCCTTTTACTCTCCTCTATCTTTACATAAGCAGGAACTCTATTTTCTATAGGATTTCTTATTTTCATCCTGTCAGCTCATTGTTTCTAGCTGCTTAAAAAATAAGTTGGGATAACTAACTCCAACATTTTGCAAACATATTTGCAGGAACAAAATTAATATAAATTTTATTGGGGCCATTTTTTTAAAAAAAAGCCTAATATCAGTCCTTCTTCTCCACATCTATGCTTTGGTTTGTATCTTCAGTTTAATCTTTTTTCCTGGCTGCTTCAAACACCTATTCATTTCCTTAGAACACAGAACCTCATGCAACTAACCAAAGCTCGACAATTCCTTATTAGGCTCTAAATCATATTTGCCTCCTTCTTAGCTGCAAACATAATTATGGAAGTCCCCCCAAACCTTCTTCTTCCCAACAAATTGCTCTTATTTACAACAAAACCAGTTTTGTTTTTGGTCCATTGTAAATCCTTATGCAACTGGAATGGTGCTCAGCATATAAAGTAGGGCAAGCCTTTCAATTCCTTATTAAAGCAATTGATGGCTTCTGAAAGGAGTCCACTGTTTCCTTTTCATAAATAGGTTACCGGACATAATAATCCTTTTATTATCATGCGGGTAGGGAACTGGACTCCGTTGGATGGAATTTTCAAGCTTTTGCCGTTACTGATTATATCTTATCTACCAACTGGGAACAATCTTAAGCCACGAGATTTTTTTGATTATAAATGCTGGCAGTCAAAGCTGTTTTAATTGGAGTGGTGCCAACAGGAAGTAGCCTTATGTTAGGGCACAAAACACAGGCCTCGTGAGAGAGTCTGATTTATCAAGTGATCTTCTCATGGCTTAACGCGACTTCTACATAAACACTCTCTTGAACATATCTTCTTCTTTGCATTTGGAGTCCAGAAGACCCTCCCCATTTGCAGCCCATTAGATTGACTTTAATAAGGGAAGAGCTGGTTGGGGAAACAGTCCTCCAAACCCATATTGACTTCAAGAAGGAAAATAGTACCCCATTAGCAGAAGTTGGAGTACTAAACTGGAATGGCATCTGATCTTGAGTGAGCTCCTTGTTTGAGGACTTCTGAAAGCATCTGATGAGTGATTCTGTCCTTGGGTTTAACAAAACATACTTCTCACTTAAATAGTTTGAGAAAAACAGGTAGAGAATGGTTATATATATATATATATATGGCATTGGGTAAGTCAGTTTTCTATATTTCTCCTTTCTGCATTTATTACTGTTGCTGTCTTATGAGAGCAATCCAATTTTACACAGAGAGTGTTTCAAGTAAACATTTATTTTTGCAAGAGGCATTGGTCTATTTATTTTCACTCCTGAAAAAAAAATACTAATAATCTCAGGGCTAGTTTAAAGCTTCACATAGCTTGCTGCAGTGTAAGCATGTTGAAGGCAATGAGACTTCTATGAATCAACTGAAAATGCAGAATAAAGTTGAGCAGGACATTTGAAGAAGGGGCTATATTTGGTTTCTTCTTTTGGGTTAGAAAATACTTTTTCTTCAAATATGCTCTGGTATAAGTTATTCCCACCGCTACCACCCACACTATCATGCAAACCACATGCAAACAGCTAACAATGCAGGCAGGATAGTGACAAAAAATTGTTGTTTGATAATACACTGTTCAACTACATCCATACAATACATTTAAAGCATTATGGTTCCACTTTAAAATAGGCATGGCTTCCTCACCAAATTTTGGGAGCTGTAGTTTGTTAAGTGTGCTGAGAACTGTTAGGAGACCTTTATCCCACCCAGCCTCCCTGCTCACAGACCTACAATTATTAGAGTTGTCTAAGAATCAATCTCTCTTCACAGGAAACTCTGGGAATTGTAGCTCTCTGAGAGGAATGGGGGCCTTCTAGGGCTGCCATATTTTGAAGAGCAAAAAAGAGGACACATTTGCCGACTTCTACTCTTAACAATGGATCACTTTGATGACTGTCATTTTAAATACCCCTACTATATGTTGGCTATAGAAGCTGTGATATATTGCTAGTAGCAATGCTTTTAACTTTCAGTGACAAAATAATAATAATACATATTGCTCCTTCGCTTGCTGCATGAAAGTATTTCGGCTCATGTTCACATGAGTGTGCACAGAACATAAGTGTGCACAGAACAATTTATTAAATTGTTTAGCATGTACATATGGACTATCCTTAAGGGAAGGGGAGGTGTTTAACTCTTGCCCTTCCAGATTCCTTTATGAAGATCTTGTAGCTGAGCCAGCATCCTTTAAGTTTATCCACAAGAGAAGGGATTTATATAGGATGTATCTAGTTTAAGATGCTGCTCTGTTGTGATTCTCTGCTGCAGACCAGCTTAGCTGGGTGGCTTAGATCTGAGTCTGATGCACTGGAATTTTTTTCTTGGGTTACTGTAAACAAACAAACAAAGTAAAAACAACAACAACACAATTGCCCGATTTTAAAAATCTGACTAGACAGAAGTTTTAATCTTGAAAAAGAGGATGTGTCCTGGAAAAAGAAGACACAACTCTCAGCACAATTAACAAACAGCACCCAGAATCTTGGGGGGGGGACCATGTCTGTTTAAATGGTATCCTAGAGCTTTAAATGCCTGGTGTAAATGTACCCATAATCTTCTTTCATTCCCATAACTAGCACACACATACACATGTGCCATCAGCAACAGCGAAGAATGCAGACAGGATAGTGGCAAAGACTCAGTAATATGTTCTTGGTGAGACTAGGTTGATAGATTCTGATTATACTCAAGGTTAGTTCATGCAAATGGCAAATGAAATAATACAACTGTTCCTGGATGATACAAATTTAGACAGCAGGAATCGGATTACTTGGCTAAATATTCCCTATTGGAGAAGCATAAAAAAATAAATAAATCATAACCTAGGAAATTAGCATATCAGAGAGAAAACTAAGTTGGAACTCTCATCTCTTTTTCATTTTCACACACACACACGACTTTCAATCTATTTCTTGCAGTCCAAGATGGTACAACCAGGGACCCTGCAAACTCATATTAGGGTTGTGCATACATGCCCCCCATCTGATCTGGCACTTCACAGTGGCCCCGATCCAGCTTTGGGAGATCTGAGTCCAACCTGACCTGGATGTCTCCCGCTACATGTTTAATCAGGAGGGAGAAGGAGATGCACATAGGGGGTCTGTGTGTCTTTGTCACCTTCCTTTTACTGCCAGACTGCCTCCTCTTCTGATGGTCCCATCCTGCTCTGGGTGGACTCAGCCATACCTAGGGCAATCCAGGACTGTGTCAGCACAATCCAACCAAATCCTAGGATCATAGGAAAAGAAAGATTTGATGGAGGGGGAGGGGCACCTCTGTAAGCAGAAATCCAGCCATTTTAGATATCGTTCCTCTCTGGCCACATCACCATTAGCCCCCACTGTTCTCAAAGGAAGGTCTGCTTTTAAGCTACAGGCCAACACCACTGATGGCTACTGAGAGAATTGCTAATGGAAGTTAGACCACTGAATGAATACCCTTTCCGACCATAGTGAAGAATCTCATTTTGAAGTAGTCTAACCTCTTCAGGTTCCCAAGCTAAGAAAAGGGCCAGGAAAGAGAATCTATAAGAAATATAATGAAGAAAAGAATTGGAAGAAATCAGACACCATCCTGCTATCTGCCTGTTCTTGGATTTCAAATCACATCCTCCCAACAAGGATTTGCAGTGGAGAAGTAGTACCTAGGCGTTTGGTATACACTGTAGCCTGGAATCCAGGAATTCTGGAAAATGTAATGCAGTCCATATTTTTAAGAAGTTGAGCAAATTTTCACTGCCTGAATTAATACAAGGATAAGAAGGCAGTTCTGCTTCAGACTGCACACTTCTCTCAATTTTACAGCACAACTCTCAGCCTCCCCCCCCCCAAAAAAAAATGTACTTTAGGGAGAAATGCTTAAACATGAATGTTAGGCGGGAATGTATCAGGGAAATGCATATTTTAAGAAAATGCATAGTGTGTTGTACTTTTAGTGGTCAATGTCTACAATTTAAATATGTGCTGTTGTTTTTAAAAGAGATGAAAATGGGCTGGAATGGACATATGATTGAACAGGTTTGCTGCTGACATGGACAGATCTAACTATCCCTAGTGTTTCTACCAGGGCACATTGAAGCCAAAACTACCAGTTCTTATTCATCCCTATTTATTTCAAGGTAAGGCTAACCTTCTCCCATAGACATCAATGTGATTTACAAGAATAGGAAATGATAACTTTCCATACCCTGCCACTTACAGCAATGTATACATCCCAGCTCAGAATAGGTTGTGGAATTAGATTTTTAAAAATGAACAATGCCTCAGACCCTGAAGAACCGCTGCCAATCAGGGGAGACAACTTTGAGCAAGACAGGCCAATCACCTGGTCACACCTCTGTGCTATAGCAGATGCTTTGTGCATAGTAAGTTGCAACTTCAATCCCCAGCAACACTATTTAAATCAGGGGTGGGAAACTGAATCTGCCTGACAGACCTACCCCACCAATCAGCTGATCATTGGAACTTGTAAAGTGACATACACAGAGCTTCACAGGGTGATGATCACCCACAATCTTCCTTTGGCTCTACCTCCCATAACTTAGGTCAGGTGCTTATGACATAAGGTTTATATGATATAATGGATAGAACAGGTGTGTGTAGTTTGGCCAAAATGTATTTGCAGGCCAAATGGAAAGACTTGGCAGACCCAATTGGGCCACAAGCCAGAGATCCCCTACACCTGATTGGTTGGTTGGTTGATTGATTGATTCCTAACAAAGTTAGGATTTATCTGTGACCTAGAGATATATGTGCAGTCAGAATAGGAGTACTGGACAACAGTGCCTACATTTCACCTTACACAGAGCATATACATCAGTTGATACCTCAACACATACTAGCCAAAAGATGAACCTGCCAATTGACTCCATATTATTATATGAGTATGTGAATGGGATCTGAATTGACTCATCCTCACACGCAAATGACAGATTCCTGCATTGCAGGGGGTCAGACTAGAAGAGATCCTTTGTGGTCCCTTCCAACTTTACAGTTCTATGGTTCTATTATTGCTTCTGCATTCCAAAATCAAATACCTGCAAAATAAAAAATAGCAAAAACAAACAAACATATCAGGAAAGAAGTGTACTAGTCTAGGCTTCTCTCTGGTATGAGTTTTCTATATGCAAGCATTTTTATTTTCTTCACACCCATCTTTAGGGTGGTGGTGCAGTAGAATATTCCATCAAGTTATCTCCTTCTTGCAAGCTGAAGTACTGTAGTCTAGAGCCCTTTGTAAAGCCTGGCAGAAGCCTGGTAATTGACCGTTGTGGAAAACTTGCAGGGGCTCTTCAAGACTTGACAGATTAGCTGATGTTTGCGTGGGCCTTGCAATCTCTTCATGGAGTGCTTTTGCCTGAGCCAGGCTTTGACCTGCCCCATACCTGATAAAATTAGGTGTTGGTCAGGTGGCTGTTCAGAAATGGCCTTGGAGGTCAGATGGGTAAGACTGGTGGGTCTCATTAGGACTGTGGGCCAGAAATTCCTTACTCTTGGACCAAACACATGTTTACCTTCTCACTAAAGCCTTATTCAGTACCCATGGATACCATGTGAAGGGGTCCATTGGGAGCATGCAAGATTTACCCTAACCCTTGCCAACTCCCTGAGTATCAGCTGGCATCTCTTGCTGACATTTGACTCATTTGGTTTGAAATACGTATGTCACTTCCAGGGGGCTGAAACCCTGATCTGTGGTTCCCAACCTTCTAGAACCCATGAGCACACTGAAGTGGGTCTCACTGAGCTGATCAGGAGTTGGCTAGGGAGCATCGGTAGCACTCAGGGAATAGTTGTGGAAGCCAGTGTAACCTCTGAGGCTTGAACCTGAGACAGAGACCTGAGTTTCTATTTAAAAATTCAAAATGGCATAAATAAAAGCTTTATTTCAAGAAAATTGACCTTCCCTTAGAATACAATTGCTGGATTTTCAAACTCTTCATGAGTGAAATGAGATAGTAAAAATGTTAATGAAACTTTTTTTGGAGTAATCACTGATACAGCTTGTGATTTTTTAAATTACCACTGCGGCACACTGCAAATGTCATTTAGCACTGGGGAGGGCAGGGCAAGAAGAAAGCGCATTTACATCAAAAAGTATACCAGAAAACAAACAAACAACAAAATCTAGCTCTCTCTCTCTCTCTCTCTCTCTCTCTCTCTCTCTCTCTCTCTTTCTTTCTCTTGCATGTGCATCAGTTCTTTGTTTTAAAAAGTGCATAGCACAGATAGAGAAATGTAATACTTTCGAAAATGAGTTGTTAAGGGAGGAATCCTATGCACAAACTGGTATAAAGCAAGCTGCTGCAAATTAAGTTGGCATAAAGTCAAACCAGATCCAGCCTCCCTTCAACAGTGGGGTTGCTGCTGTTCTGCCTAAGCCTGGCAGAGTGAAAACAAACCTTTAAAATAGTTTTACACCAGGTTGCCAGGTCATGTGACTGAGCTGAAGAGATATAGAGTCCCGTCTAAATCCCTCCCTCTTTAGTCATGCCTAGGGCTGCCATATTTCAAAAAGTTGTAAAAACCAGGACACTCCAAAATTGTTGAGCTTGCCTTGCCTAAGATTCAGGACAAAGCGCCACCTTTTGGAAACCGCCCCCCTCCCCGGACGTCAATTCTTCCTTTGAAATCCCAGTAATGTCTGGGGAAATCTGGACGTATGGCAGCACTAGTCATGCCCTTTTTGGGGATTCATACCAGCCTCAGCTGAGCCAGCTTCAAATGAGCAGGCTGAATGAGAATGAGCAAGTTATGCTGATTTATCTTCAGCTGAGACAGGTTTGGGGAACCAGCTGAGCCTGGCTGGGCTGGGAATCAGCTAGCTGAGCTAGAGATCCTCTGCATCCTAAGCATATTACATGGATCCTGGTCTGAATGCACATGGCTGCAATACCTCAAGGATTGCCTCTCTCCATATGAGCCTACCCAGACCCTGAGATCATCTTCAGAGGCCCTTCTTCGTATGCCTCCTCCATGAGAGGTCTGGAGGGTGGCAACACGAGAACGGGCCTTTTCTGCAGTGGCTCCATTTGTAGAATGCTCTCCCCAGGGAGGTTCAGCTGGTGCCTTCATTATATATATTTAGGTGCCAGGCAAAAATGTTCCTCTTTAACCAGGCCTTTGTCTGATGACATCCAATGCCCTTTGAGAATGTGTTGGGGAGGGGGGGATTATTGGGTTGTTCTTGTTTTTATTTTCAATATATATATGGTGCTTTTATATTGTGATTTTATGTTGTGAATTGACCTGGGACCTGTGAGTATAGGGTGGTATACAATTTTTAACAACAACAACAACAAAACAACTGCTCATCCCAGCAATCTTGCTTTATGATTGCTGCCTACATCTATATTGATTATTGATCTGATTGTTTTTCTGATTAAGGAAAGCAGTCAGATATATTTAATTTCTAAATAAATAATCATCCAAGCCAATAAACCAGGTGAATTAGCCAGGTTGTTTTTTGTGTGTGTGTGTGTGTGTAGATATTTTCTGAATGAGAAGCATAAATTAACTTGCCTTAGCAAAAGTCATACAGAAGTATTTTGGCTGAAAATACGAGTATGCTTTGGGGTATCACACCTTCTGTTATAGAAAGGAGGAAATAATGGTTGTTCTGTAGGCATGCATTCTGCATGAATGCCATGGGGAGGAATGGTTTTTATGACTAGTTCATGTACAGCTCAGTAGTATGGGCTGAGCACATGCTCTGCATGCAGAAGTTCCCAGTGATTCAGTTTTCGTCTCATCTCTAATTACAAGGATTTGGGCAGCAGCTCCAGAAATGACTCATGATAGAAGCTTCTATAACGGAATGGCAAAGCACATGCATTCTTAGGCTTATAGCAAGTGTATTTACCTACCCTTTCCCT
The DNA here is from genome assembly GCF_964234715.1 of Podarcis melisellensis. Classification (NCBI taxonomy): domain Eukaryota; kingdom Metazoa; phylum Chordata; class Lepidosauria; order Squamata; family Lacertidae; genus Podarcis; species Podarcis melisellensis. The sequence continues at coordinate 43,225,789 of NC_138547.1, read as the reverse complement.
ACAAATCTGTGCTCAAAGTGGTTCACAGGCTACAATAATAGTGAATAACCTTACAAAGTAATCAAAGTTATAATGTCACTGCAACATAACATTAACAATTCAAGAATTAACCGTTCATTTAAAGTGCATAAAAGTGAGCATAAAGGTCATTTAACAATATCCAAAACCTTTGCATCTCAAAGCCATTGTCATTATGATCTGGGCGGGAGCCAGGGCACCTTACATTTTTTTCATTAGCAAGTGCTAAACTATCAAAGGGTGGGGAAACAATCTCAAACCACTAACGTAATCCTTGCTTATGATTCACTTTTCAGGATTTCATCTGGACACCCTCTTTCCATAGATGAGCAGTGCATTGTTGCCCACTTTCTGATCCTGCTAATGAACCCTCTGCGTCTTGGGAAATGACACCGATCCATAATATGCTGCTTGACCTTGAAAGCTGAAGTCTTCCACATAAGCCGGTGGTGCCATTTGAGATGACTAAGATTAATTGCAGTTGTCTTTACATGAAATTGCCTTTGAAAATGATTATGAAATGTTTTTGCTGCCTGCGGCACATGGTGCTGTGGCTAGCAGAGAGGAATAAGCTTGGATTTGTGGCTTCACAAAAACCAGTCCTCATTTTGCACATGCCTTCCTCAGTTCCTGATTCTTATCTTCATTCCTAGAAATCATAGATCCTAATTTTAGTTTATAGTCTTCTTTAGAGAAGCTCCTATTTATTCCTTTTTAGAAACATGGCTTTTTAAAAAACAGACTTCAGTGGATATTATTTTGCGGAGTTCATTGTAGCATCACACATACACAAAAAAGTGATTATCTTTTAGGGCCCAACCAAAACAAATCCTCAGATGAAAAGATGCCCTCACTTTCAGAAATTTGGGGCTGATCTGAAGCAGTACTTCTAATTTTTGTCCCTCTGATCTAGGAGGATGTAGTGATTGTGTCCCTTCCGCCTTCAGAACCCACCCAGAGTTGATTTTATTTGCCCTCACTTATGCTGTCAGAATATCAGCTTTGGCCCACTTTGGCATTTTGTGACTATACCGTATATGCAGCATGATCTCTGACTGCCTGTGGTCAGGAAGTTGAGGGGGTGGAGAATAAGGAGAAAGAAGGAAACCAGGTAGGTAACACAAAAATAGTAAAGCAGTTGTCCAGAGAGGTGAAGAGGCCCTTTAATTGCTATGTTGCAGCCCTGAGATGGTGAAACTTGAGTTTTGATCCTCCATGCCACAATAGAAAGCTCTGGCAGTTGCAGGAAGCCAGCGTTGAGGCAATTTGTTCCATCTCCTCTCAGCAGCAGGATTGCTGCTCAAGGTCCTGAACTTCTTGCTCCTATATCTGACCCATCTTCTTGCCCCTGTCCATGGTCCTGACCTCTTTCTAGTACAGTGGTAACTCTGGTTACATACTTAATTTGTTCCGGAGGTCTGTTCTTAACCTGAAACTGTTCTTAACCTGAAATACCACCGCCGCTGCACGATTTCTGTTCTCATCCTGAAGCAAAGTTCTTAACCCGAGGTAATATTTCTGGGTTAGCAGAGTCTGTAACCTGAAGCGTATGTAACCTGAGGTACTACTGTACAAAATTGGTTGGATATTAGCCCCACCCAATACTGCATCTTTTTTGAGCCATTGGTTTTTGCTGGTTATAGAGTTCGCTATAAATCAGGACCAGGGTAGGAATCAGGCAAATGCTGCACCCTCTCAGGATATCCCAAACCTCTCTCTGAATTAACAGCTTTCCTTTCCTTTCCTTTCCTTTTCTAAGTCTGTAGCATTTCTGTTTGTACAGATATATGGGAAACACACACATATCGTATTCTACTCAGTTGCTCACTGTCAATTGATACAATTATATAACTTTCAACATATGAAGGCTACCAGTGCTGCAATTATTCCCCAATCCATTAAGCCTCCTCAGAACAAGTTATCTTGCTTCAAACCTGAAATCAAGCAGAGATCTGTGGTGGAAGAAGAAGGGCCTTACTAAATCCACACGAGTCTCTCTCTTTTTTCATCTCTGTAACATGGGGAGTTGGGGTGTTTGCACCAAAAGCCCAAGCACTGACAGCTCTGTCTTTTCTTCATCTTCTTAATGGACAATCTTCCCATTTCAGACCCATTCATAATTTCATGGGTTCATTTCCCTTGTGCCAGAATGCTGGCAACAAAAATCTGTTTCTTTCATTCTATGCCCTTTCAAAAGAAGGAATGCAGCAGTGTGTGTGTGTGTGTGTGTGTGTGTGTGTTTAGGGAGGAAGGGGGAGTCCTTTTTCATTCTAGAATTATACAAGTACAAGTCAGGAGTAATTGCAAATAGTTTTGATCATCCTTTGAAATCCTAGATTGAGCAGTTTTGCCACAGTCAAAGGCTTCCTCAGGAAACCTTTTGATTTTATTTTGCATTTGCTTAGAAAGCTTCTTTTCTTCTGTGCCTTATAGGCTTTTTAACTGTGCCAGTGGATGTTTGTTCTCTGAGATGCATTTCCATGAATGAAAGGCTAAAGCATTCCCTCCCCCCCATATCCTTTTGACCAGCATTTACTCAGTAAACAATCCAAATGGACTGTGGTGAGGTCTGTGTAAAATGCAACAAATATATTTAGCATCTGTTGTGAAACCTCAAAAATGCCAGGGAATGTGCAAACTTAAAACATTGTCAATAGGCTGCAAGTATCTAGTTTAGGATTTTGTCTTAATGGGATTAAAAATAGATATTTATATGTTCCAAGCTAAACATTTAAAGTTCTCCGTCAAAAAGCTGAAATTTGTAGTCTTTGTACATTTTGTAAAATGACTTATTATTATTTTATGTTATTATTATTTAAATCCATACCTCAATTGCTACTACTTTGTATAACATATTTTGCAAGTCAAAAAATGTCAAGAATCTAGGCTGGCATTGAAGTCCTTTCACCAACTGTGAGGGATTCTCATTTCTCTGGCTTCTGTGGGAGCTTCTAGACTGTCACGATTTTTGTGTGGGATTCCCTCACATACCTGCAAAATTAAATCTGCTGGAGAAGCCTTGCACAACAAATCCACTTTCTGAAAAGACTGGGCATTCTGCTATAAGGAAAGCAATCAGGAAAAATGTTGGGAAGTGTGGGATAACAATTGCTTGCCAGACAGAATGTAATCTGGCCTTCTGTAGCCTTCTGTAATCTAGCAAGCAAATAAGAACGAATGCTCATTAAATAGCCAATGTTGTTTACCCATCTGCACTATACATTTGAAGCATCATCGAACCACTTTAAACAGTCGTAGCTTCCCCAAAGAATTCTGGGAGTTGCAGTTTGTTCAGGCTGCTGAGAGCTGTTAGGGGACTCCTATTCCCCCCACAGAACTACAGTTTTCAGAATAGTTTAACAGTCAATCCCTCTTCTCAACAAACTCTGGAAATTGGAGCTTTGTAAGGGGAATAGAGATCTGCTAACAACTTTCAGCAGCCTGAACAAACAGCTCCCAGGATTCTTTGGAGAAAGTTATAATGTTTAAAGTGGTATGATACTGCATTAAGTGCATAATGTAGATGGGCCCTTAATCTCCCTGAAAAAAAAATCATAATGAATGTTCAGGTCATCTGGAAGCACCCCAAGGTTCTGCCAGGGAGACATTGCAGATGTAATGAAAAGACCTATGGACTTGAAAGCTGCTTAAAATGGAAGCAGAGGGTATACGATAGCTGCGCTCCCCTGCTAGAACCTCCAAACATACTGAAAAGGATATACTAAGAGCTCTGGCCAAAAGTTTCAATATAAGGAATAATTCCTTGATCTATTTTGACATATTATTTGATATTACCAGCTGAAGAAGGCGTTTACTCCGAAACAGGGCCCTGTCCCGGTCACCACTACTGAGTCGTACATCTGATTCATACTCCGGATACTTCTATTTGGCCCTATTTGATTCTTTATTCTTTATTCTGATTTTATATAATATGGACTCTTTTTGACTGCCATTGAGACTTATATAAAACAATTGTTGTGTACTGGTATTTTATGTACCTTTATACTATATCACTGCATATTTGAAACTACATTATTTCTGCACTTAAACGTTGTATTTAAATTTACTATTATCTTAAAACTGTCACACTTATACGTTGTGTTAAATTTACTATTAGTTTAAAACTGTTATTCTTAGCAGAATATACACGTTTTTCTTTTCAACTCTCGAGTAGGAATTATTCCTTATATTGAAACTTTTGGCCAGAGCTCTTGGTATATCCTTTTCAGTATATTTTCAACAAGAACCTCCAAACAAGCTCAAGGTCCATTTGTAGGAGTATGTAGGGTAGTCAAGCTGGATAAATTTGCTGGAGTTCTGTGGCATTGGAGATGCTGATTTTACTTCCCATAATGTTACACAAAACAAAAGCACTTTGGGATATTTTATGGGGAGTGATTCATCAATGGAAACAAGGAAGTAAACAAACAAATAAACCATGTATTTGCAGTACAGTCAAGACTTCCATGGAGTAAGTATGAAAAGGGCAGATTCCTAGAGATGGCACACTGACAAGATGTGGAGAAGACTCTTATTCAGTTGCATTTTCAAAGAGTGTAGGAGGAAAGGGTGTTTAGGAGAGAGTGGCTATAACTGAGCTCTGATTTGTGCCCCAAAGCCTTTCTTCTAGGTAGCACACTAGCTTATGAACAATTTAAAAGATATTTACCATATACTCTTGCCAGGAGTACCAACTCTTGGGTTCCAAGCCCTTTTGGGATGCCCAAATATTTTTGGGGTGGTGGCCATTTCCTCCCCCCAAGTCCAAAAAGCATAGAGGCAAAGCTCGCAGCTCTACCCCCAGATCCTCCTGACACTGATGTCATGCACACAACATCGGCTCCCACGATCTCCCTCACAAGCCGGTACCTCTGAGTCTTGCAATCTCAGAATCTGGTGTATTGGTGGGGATGGTTGGGGAGAAGAACTCTGAGAAGGCCTGAAACCAGAAGAAAGAATCCAGAGGTTCATCAAAATCCATTCTGTTCTTATTGTGGCTAACCAGTTGCCTCCATGAAGCCTTCAAGCAAGACCACAGAATACTTGTGGTTTCAAGCATCAGGTATTCTTGGGCAAATATGGTGATCTATTTTATTTTATTTTATTTATTTTAAAATACCTTGTGGCTTGTGCAAAAGCCAGTATATAATAAATAAAATTCTGTCTCTCAACCTTGTGATTCTTTCTCCAGCCAAACTTTAGTCCTGTGGAGTTCTCTCACACTTTTAAGCTGCTAAACCTTTCTTGATAGTGACTTTTTGAATGTATTTCCCATGAAGAATTCCAAGTGACTCTAAACATCTTTATATGCTGCAGAGAGAATTTGAGGGTGGGCAAGATTTGTGTGTATGAGCATAACAGCCTCATTCTGTCATATTTGTTTGAAATGTGTACTCGTAAACGAAAGTGCTATATTTCAATGGATAAAAATAAAATAAAATTAAGAAGAGTCCCTCAAACTGCTTCATTCCATGAATTCTTTGATAGAGCATCCATTGTCTCATAAATGGATATAATTATCTTAGATGCATGTTAATGTTAATGTTATTTTCTTTAATCATTTGTTTGAAAAGAAACTCTGCTTTATTGGGTCAATAAAGTTCTTTTGTACTGTGATGCTAATGGATTAATTTTCCTGAAAAATGCAAAGCATTCATGGGAAATTTTAAAAAGCTAATAATTGAGTGGCTGTGTGGAGTGAAAATGGCATCTTTTTACACAGCTCTGCTATTGTCAATCAATCAAACATCCATAAATGATATAACATAAAACATTTTATTCTATTATCAGTGGAGACTTATTTGGTTTTTCTATGTACTCCCCACACAATCTTGATAAATTGCATTTATTTTTTTACTCCTGAAAAGCATTTCTTGAGAGACTGGTTTCATTCCAAAAAAAGAGAACATTCAGCCAAAAGGCCTAAATGGCGCTGAGATGGCAGGTTGCCATGGCAGCAAGAGAGGCAGTGCAGAAAAACCCTTGGTGCCGATTGGTGCTTTCCTAAGGAGGGAGGCAGAATTTGGTCCCTATTTAAGGAACAGTCTGCCTCCCCTCCAGCCTCTCCATTTGCAGCACCACCTGCCACCCCTCCCAGTCTCCCCGTGTGCTTCGGGGTCACCACTGGGGGGCCATGTAGGATCCCCCCTACATTTAGGATCACTGATTGGTTTTCTGCCTACTTGACACTGATTAGCGGGATGGAGTACTAGATGGTCTTCTGTGTTGTTTCAATAGGTTAACTTGGTGACTTTGGGCAGTTTAGGTGTGGGAAAAGAAATAGTTTGGGTTAACGTGGTGACACCATTGAGGCACCTTTAGATGATGGGTTGGCCCCAAGGCTCACTTCTCGGACTCTGTGGTTAAGGGAATGAGATAGGTGCATCCTTGGAGGCTAAACTTTCACATCCACCTGGGATTCTTCAGTCCCATGGGGTTGTGATGAGGCATGCTCCCACTTTCGTCTTCTGGGTGTGGCCCGAGAATCAGGGCATGGCAGGGAGTCGTGCCCTAATTCCTAATTCTCTGTCTGTGCATGCACCTGTTAGAGCACAGGTGTATGTGTACATGTGTGTGGTGTGTACAGAAACATGTGGTGTGTTTGCATGTTAGTGTGGTGTGTGTGCATTAATGTGATAAGGGATCAATACATAATTTTGCCATTCTACCCACTGAACTCAGTCTTGTTTTCTTTTTACTATTCTTTATTTTCTATCGTTTAAGCATTCACAGCAACTTAGAATTCTGAAAAACAAGCTGTCTGGAAATTATCTGGTAATTAAAACCAAATTTCTGAGCCCCTAGTCAACATTTAACAGTGGCATAGTATTAGAACCATTTGCAACAGAGAGTAGGCAGTAATCGTCAATATCATTCAGCATCTGCAACAACCACCCATTGCTGGCCCTTTTTTTTGTACCCCAAATGTTTTTGCCTGGATGGGACGTGTCCTTAAACCTTGTTAATGTTTTTGGTCTGGGTGGAGGATACAGAAGGCTGTGTGAATGTGTATAGAAACTAGCCTATTGTGCAAAGGTAAAATTTGCATGTATTGCTCCACCCACCTTTGTATCGGTTCCTACCCAGCACTAGCATGTGGCCCCTGGAAGGTTGCCCAAAAGGAATGTGGCCCTCAGGCTGAAAAATGTTCATCATCCCTGTTGTAGCCCATGCCCACTTGCAGATCCATCAAATAATCAAGCAATCACATTTACATGGCAATTTCTCATCCCACCCCTATTTTTAGACACTTAGCTAATTGCTAATTGAACAGCCAAACATGGAATAGCTTCCTGTAATTAGGTATCAATTGGCAGAATGGAATCAGTAGCAATTAAGAACAGCTTTTGAATGGCAAAGATAAAAAGGAAGGGGAGAACCCTAATCTGCTTGTGAAATGAATATCTGTGCAGGCAGGCAGGTAGCAATCCTCACATTTTAATCTACACAATAACCTTCTGCTGTTTATTGCAGAAGGCTCATTTTCATCCCATTCCATTCCAGTGTGCTCAAAGTACTACATCATTTGGCAACCAGATCACCAATTCTCAGTTGGAAGCTAAGTGGGTAATAAGTGGGTTTTGGGGTTGTTGTTTTTTTTTAAAAAAATGCAAGTCAGGCATAGCATTCAATGAGATTGCCCATGAAAAATTGATGGAATGAGGTGATGACACACTTCACACCATGGTGCCAAAGCTGTCTAAGGTTTCTTATTGCCTCTCAAGTAAGTATGAGGAACTTGTGGTCCTCTATATATTGTTGAACATTAGCTCTCACAAGGCACAGCTGCCACAGGCAATTGTAGGAGAAGACTGGATACCTAGGGCAGGATTCAGTAGTTAATGAGCGTCATCACCCAAAGCCTTATGCAATCAGGTTTTCCCCCATGTGATCCCCACAGTCCCAAAATTGGTTCAGGGGAATGGAGGTAGGGTAAATACAACCTGTGGAAGGAGAGAGGAGGGAAGTATTTCTATCTGGCAAGTTGAAATGCTTGCTATGATTGCACAATCACCTTACTGGGGCATTGAATTTCATAGTCCAGTAGAACCTGGACGGTGCACCCCAACTGTTTTTGCTGGATGGGATATGTCCTTAACCCCTGATTATGTCTCTTCCCTGTCTCAGTGGAGTATACCGAGGGGTGTCTGAATGTGCATTGAATTCAACCTGCTGTGCAAAGGTAAAATTCATACCTGTTGCTCCAGTCACTTTTGCCTCTGACCCCATCCAACACTTGCATGTGGGACCCCAGAAGGTTGTTCAGCAACTGCTGGACTGGAAAAAGTTATCACTATCCACCATATAACATTTTATGCTCTTGTTGAGTTGGAATCTAGACTAGAGATGGGGAAACTGTGGCTCTCCAGATGTAGTGCTTGAGTTGACTCTGGCTGTTCATAGGCTATTGTTGGTGATTCTCACCCATCGGCCATCATTTACTGCATGATGCAAAGGAGTACTTGCTTGGAAATGTGTGCCACCTGTTAAAATCCACTATATGCAAATGCTGGCTTCCTTTATTTCACCATCCTCCTCTTTTTCAGGATGATGATGATTCCCAGGAATGCCTACTAATCTATTATTAAATGGCTACTAGTCATGATGGCCGTGTTCCCCCTACATAGTTGGGGGCAGTAATGCTTCTGAATACTAACTGCTGGAAGCCACAGGAGGAGAGAGTGCTCTTGTGCTCAGGTTCTGCTTGAGAGTTTCTCATTTAGGCATCTGGTTGGCCATTGTGGAAACAGGATGCAGAAGTAGATGGGCCATTTGCCTGATCCAGCAGGGTTTTTCTTGTGTTATTTAACTACCAGTTGTTTGCAAGTTATAGGCAGCTTTCAAATGTTCTCATGTTCCATTAAAACAACAACGAAACATCAGTAATGAGGACACGACCCATCCAGCTACAGAATTACTTTCAAATCACCTCTATTGGCTTATGATAAACAGTTTCACAAATGTGGCAGATGAAAAGCAGAATGGCATCACCACTGATCTGGATCCTGAGCTGCCCAGTGATTTTGCTTTTCATTCTATGAGCTTTTCATCTGCTTCCCCCTGCCACTACCCCCTGAACAAGGTCAACAAGGATCCTACTCTGCGATGAATAATGGTATTATCAGCTGAGGAGTGTTGATATGCATTCCTTTTGTTTTATCAACCAGCAAACTGTATTTATGTTGCTTATCTATGGTAAATGATACTAAATCACTGGAAGCGATAGCACTGATACAAGCGAGAGATTTGATAGCAAATAAGCTTGTGAAAAGAAATGGAAGCTGGTTAAAATTCAGTCTGCGATGACATTAAAAGTTTTTCTTTTTTAAAGGCTATTGGAGTACAATTGAATGCATTATTTGGTGAGATAAATGATACCGCTGCTGATGAATGGTCATTAACAATATCTATATACGAATGGCAGCTAGCTCAAAGCCATCTTTTATTACTTTGTGGGGTTGTTGGTTTTTTGGAGCTCTATACCGTTTTTCATTTACTTATTTTTTTAATAAAAAAAACCTCTTAAATGTGAATTCTTCACTGAGGTGAAACTTTCTGAATCAGGAAATTAAAATTTTAACTGTTTTTTTAAACTTCCCTGGGGTGACTAAAACAACAGATGTAAAGCTCATATTCTTTACTACAATTAATTACATTGTTTAAAGGCCTGGATGTGTTGGGGGGGGAATGTTTCCTTGAACAAAGGAAAAACAAACACAATGGTAGTTATTAAACTGAGCAAATCAGTTATTCTTTCGCTCTTCAAAGAAGAGACATCAGAACAAGCAGAATCCTGGCTGTCAGTGAGCTATTGGACCCAATGCAAGGTAGCATCTAAAGCCCTAAATGACTTCAGACCTTGAGATTGGCTTACTGAATATCAACTATCTCTGGCTCTGTGGTCAGCAGGTGAGGCTTTGTTGGTGGTGGCACCATAGAGGTCTGCCCAGTTGGTGTTGCCCTGTGGCAGAACCTTTACAGTTGCAGTTCCCTGTTTCCTTGCCATTCCTTGGTAAGGTGCTTCTCTTTCCCTTATTGTTGATTCTCAGGAGGAATTTTAAAACATTCCTGTTCACCCAGGCATTTTCATGGCTGAAAGATACTGTTCTAAGCAGCTCTGGGATCACTGTTTCCAAAGTGTTTTAAACTGTTTTCAGAATGTTAAAAAAAGAAAAGAAACCCTTTACTGATGTGTGTGCTGAGCTCCTGTGGGAAGAAGGACTGAATATAAAATGAATGAATGAGTGAGTACATAAATTAAAATAAAGTTAACCATAGAACTGCTGCCAGTCAGTGTCAACAGTATAGAGCTAGATGGACCAAGGGTCTCAGCCCAATATGGCACCTTCCAATGTTCCTATGTTGTGTCACCTCCAAAGGGAATGTATGTTTGACCTTGGAAGGATCACATTCACTCTCCCCCTGTAGTTTCTCCAGCTGCAATAAATGAAATGATGCTCTGGAATTAGTAATGACAGCCTTGCTCCTAACATAGGTCTAACATTCACAAATCATTTAAGTAGCATTCCTTCATTTTACTCCCCACCCCAGCTTTAATTAAAATTAATATTTTGAGAAAAGCATCCCCCACACAATACACTTTTTCACATAAAACTCTGCAACTGTTACAGAGGTTGGAAGCCTAGCTTATCCCTGGCTACCCTACCTACCACTAAGCCATAGGGTTCCTTATTGCAGCTACCAGACAGCATCTCTCAGTATTACAGTTATTATGGACTAGATCTGAAACCAAACTAAAAGCTTTCCTCCTCCTTTTTTAATTGGAATAAACGTAAGTGAGGGAAACTCGGTCCAAGTTTCTAATTGTGTGAGATACTCCATGCAAGCCTTCCCTGAAGGGCACTGGGAAGAAAGTCATTCTGGAGTGCAGTTAGTCACACTGAAGTTCCCAGAATGGATTGCTGATTACATCTTGTGTCCAATTTATTATTGCATGCCAAGTGGATAGTCTCTAGAGCTAGTCATGTGTGGATCTATTGCTCCAGGGTTGGTGTGGTTCTCCTTTAGAAGGAGTGTTTCAGTTGCCAGAACAGTTCCTTTAAACCATTTCAACAACTGTGAATGTTCCCCATTGAGGGTTGAAATTAAAGTACTCACTTTGCATTTTCAGTAGCATCACAAATGTATCTCTTTCACATACTTTTTGTTTCGCCTCAGAAAGGGTTTGCCACTGTGCGATGCATTGCTCTCACTCAGAAGTCACTTTGTTTCTCCCCAGTGTTGCCAACTCCTAATCAAATATGATTGGCTATGTAGTTTCACAGGGCCATCCTAGTCATTAAATGATCCCTGATTTTCTAGGATCATCCAAGTAACTAATACAGTGGTACCTCACGTTAAGAACTTAATTCATTCTGGAGGTCCGTTCTTAACCTGAAACTGTTCTTAACCTGAAGCACCACTTTAGCTAATGGGGCCTCCTGATGCTGTTGCGCCGCCTGAGCACAATTTCTGTTCTCATCTCAAGCAGAGTTCTTAACCCGAGGTACTATTTCTGGGTTTGCGGAGTCTGTAACCTGAAGAGTCTGTAACCTGAAGCATATGTAACCCAAGGTACCACTGTACCAGACTCCAAGTTGACTATATTTGCCCTTTGTGATGTCTGCACAGAGGCAAATCTGACTAGTTACATAGCATCATAATGCCACCATGTTCATTAGGTGGACTCAAGTATTTTCTTTGGAATTGTGGTCTTATTTCTAAAGTGGAAGCGGTGCAATTGGAATACTTCAGTGTAACTTTTTTTAACCTCCAAATTTCATACTGTGTACTACAGATGTGTAGTAAGCCACAGTCCTTAATCACGCTAGTGATTGTTTTGGTGGTTTATTTTCTCCTCTGAAAGGTCTAAGAGTTCAGGAGTTGTTTGAGCAGAAAAATCAGAGAAAGGTAATCTGATTTCTGATGAAAAGGTTACTTGCACTGACAGAAAGGGCAGGTGTCAAAGGATGGAGGATGGAATGATGTTGGTGGTGGGCTGCAAGTCAGACAGATGGTTTGTGCATGAAGAACACAAGAGGAAGATGGGACAAATGTTTCCTTGTCTGTCCAGGGAGCTGCACAAGAAAATGCAAAGAAGTGGAAATATTATTTCTCTTATTCTGTGAATGAATCAATACAGCTCCTACACCAGGGATTGGGGAGAAGGTAGGTAATTGATTTTAGTTTGGAAGGCCATGAAGGAAATTTGGCATCAAGTGAAAGTTTTATGCAGGTGATCTTCAAGTGGATTTATGCTTCTGCTAAAGGGGGGAAATATGGAAGGTCTTTAAAGCCATCTTGATAAATACAGACACTTTTTGTGATAGAACCAAGACATGAGGTATTTTTAGATCAGCAGTCACAGAAATATATATTATCTACATGGGTGTAGACAGCAAAATGGAAGCAGTGAAGTAAGAAGAAATTGATATGGGGTGGGGAAAATACAGACTGTAGTAATCACACTAAAACATAAGCATATTTGGAACAGCAAAAGCACCAACACTGCATTGCAAATGGCCACTTAGATGCATTTAAGCTCTAATGTACTTAGCAATTGTATTTTATACATTTCATTTCTATGTGATGTGATCACAATGTTACATACTTACACCATTGTCAGCTTAGCATAACACTTTGTTGTTGTTTATTCATTTAGTCGTGTCCAACTCTTTGTGACTCCATGGACCAGAGCACACCAGGCACTTCTGTCTTCCACTGCCTCCTGCAGTTTGGTCAGACTCATGTTAGTAGCTTCGAGAACACTGTCCAACCATCTCGTCCTCTGTTGTCCTCTTCTCCTTGTGCCCTCCATCTTTCCCAACACCAAGGTCTTTTCCAGGGAGTCTTCTCTTCTCATGAGGTGGCCAAATTATTGGAGCCTCAGCTTCACGATCTGTCCTTCCAGTGAGCACTCAGGACTGATTTCCTTAAGAATGGATAGGTTTGATCTTCTTGCAGTCCATGGGACTCCTCAAGCACCATAATTCAAAAGCATCAATTCTTCAGCGATCAGTCTTCTTTATGGTCCGGCTCTCACTTCCATACATCACTACTGGGAAAACCATAGCTTTAACTATACGGACTTTTGTTGGCAAGGTGATGTCTCTGCTTTTTGAGATGCTGTCTAGGTTTGTCATCGCTTTTCTCTCAAAAAGCAGGCGTCTTTTAATTTTGTGACTGCTGTCACTATATGCAGTGATCACGGAGCCCAAGAAAGTAAAATCTCTCACTGCCTCCATTTCTTCCCCTTCTATTTGCCAGGAGGTGATGGGACTAGTGGCCATGATCTTAGCTTTTTTTATGTTGAGCTTCAGACCGTATTTTGCACTCTCCTCTTTCACCTTCATTAAGAGGTTCTTTAATTCCTCCTCATTTTCTGCCATCCAAATTGTGTTATCTGCTAAAGTTGACTCCATTCCATGAAAGCGTATCTCATGCTGTGTTGTGTGCTATGACATTGTATACCTCTTTGGGGCCCAAAGCTCCTGAAAATGATGACCATAATATTAATGCAAAAGCAAGCTACACTAAAAATACAATCAAATCAATCAAACCAACCAACAAACCAACAATAGCAAAATTACAAAATACCCATCAGTCACACTGGATGTTCATAAACTGCATTCATGCTCTCACCATAGTTGCAAATTTCCACCTCTCACTTGGAACCCAGATTAACTACCACACCTCCTCCCCACAAGCAAGCTTACCCACAACCAATTTATCATGGAGAGTGTCCTTGACCTCATAACTCCCTAAATTAACTGAACTAAATGGGACGTGAATAACAATGGTTGAAGATGAACCCAACCTTCACCACCCTTGGTGTATGTAGCTTTTGGCATGCTGGCCTATAGTCCTCCACAACATGCTTGGTTGATTTTGCAGAAGCCCACCTATAGCTACCACACTGGAAAATGACCTAACCAGTCCCTCACCAATAAAATTATTATTTTTTATGTATGTTAATACTCAGATAGAGAAACATGCCAATTGATATATGACTGAAAAAGTGGGGGAGAGGGGAGTCACAAGAGAACTTTTAAACAACAACCAACAACTACAGCAATGACAGAAACATTTATAAATAAAAGCAGCGAGTTTCTTTTTTCTAGTCAATGCATTCACACTTTGTATTTTTATTTTGTTAACCACTCTGTGATCTTCAGGTGAAAGGCAGCATTCACATGCATATAATATTTGCAATATGAGTGATTTTATATGTAAAAAACAAACAGCATTCTCACAAAACAATCCATATCATTCTTAAAAACATTTCCAGGTAGCAGAGGTCATTCTTTTTGCAGAATAAAAAGAATGTCAGCTGTCCCTTTGCAAAATGGAGTGTAAATTGAAATAATGTTTAGCTTGTTGTGACACCCCCACAGGCTTATAGCCTGACTGGACAAATGAGACACCCTTTCTGTTGACTGACTAAAAGATCAGCACTGGTGTCATTTTAAAATGTACCCATTATGCCCATTTCTCTTTACAAATATGTCAAAACTGCTGGTGGGAGGGGAAATTGTCACTCCAGACTCCACAGATCAAGATTGATGTGTTGGAGAGCTGGATGAGTTTCTGCTAGTACTATCCGCGCACAGCCTCTGGGAAGAAAGGGACAACACAAAGAATACGGGGGGAAAGAAAGAGCTTGTCTTATAAACATTTTCTATCTGTTATTCATTCTGCTTCAGAAAACTCAGAACTTCATACATGCTCTTCACAAAGAGCGAGGGTAGGTTGAGAGATGATAACCGGCCAATGTTACCCATAGTAGTGGCTGGTGCCTGTTGAAACTGGTAGGATGATAGACAAGGCAGGGATGAAACATGAATAAAATATTGTGGGGGGCCCAGGTAAGCCCTGCCCTGCATAATCAATCAGATGATACAGTGCATGGACACCATTTAAATGGAAATGCTCATTAACTTGGGGGAGGCAGGCCCCCTCAAATATTTTATGGGGGCGAAGACCCCTCAGCCCCTGGGAGTTGGCTCTTATGAAACAGGGACACCAACAGCAGATGGAGCTGAGCTAATGACTGGCAAGCTACCACATGACAGGTTGTTGTTGTTGTTGTTAATTAAATTTGTACACCACTTCATCTGTAGATCTCAGGGCACTTCACAACATAAATATAAAAGATAAAAATGCAAAATGCATGAAAACATAAACAAACCAATAATTCTAGAATTATAAAAGGGGGGAGAGAAAAGCACACCATTCACCTACTTTTTCAGACTGTGGATTTTATTTGCCTCTACCCCCCCCCCCCAATTTATACCCCATTCTTTTCTAAACCAAACAGTCCCAAATATGATTTTTCTTCTTAGGGAAGTTGCTTCACACCCTTGATCATTTTGACTGCCATTCTCTGCAACATTTCAAGCTTTACAATATCTTTTTTGAGGTCTGGTGAATACCTACACATCCAGTTTCATGTGCCCAATGGCACTCTGTGCTTGTGCCCTTCCCTCCTCCCTCCCTTGTCTCTCTATAATACCTGAGAGCACAATCAATACCAGTCTAACATTCCTGCACTGGTCTGATATTTTCAACCTGACTTCGTTCCTTTGGTGGCAAGGAGCAATAATTCCAGAGTTCCTATGCCAAGCTCTTTGTACTGCATAGATCAGAGGTAGGGAACCTCAAGGGTCTAATATGACCCTCCACAACTCTCTGTCTGGCCCTGGATGCTGTTCAAACCACACCCCTCAGCAATCCAGCTCCCAAACTCTGATTGAGTGCTTTTGCATGGCTGGAATGCAGCCTTGATATGTGATAATGCCCCTTGCTTGCCTGAATGGAGGATGTGTGCATATAGAAACTCCTGGATTTCATGTGATTCAAATGTAGACTGAGATACAGTAGAAAGCTAAAGGTCAAATTCATCACTACACTCTTGGGAGCCAGTGTGGTGTAGCGGTAGACTCATAATCTGGGAAACCCGGTTCGATTCCCCGCTCCTCCACATGCAGCTGCTGGGTGACCTTGGGCCAGTCACACTTCTCTGAAGTCTCTCAGCCCCACTCACCTCACAGAGTGTTTGTTGTGGGGGAGGAAGGGAAAGGAGAATGTGAGCCGCTTTGAGACTCCTTCGGGTAGTGATAAAGCGTGATATCAAATCCAAACTCTTCTTCTTCTTCTTTTTGCCTATGAGACCACCCAGTAGTGGAATGCAGAAAGTTGTCTATGAGGGAATGTGATTTTGGGGCAAAAAAATAAAAGTAAAATAAAAATAGTCCTGTGCATGGATGCCCTTGTACAGAGGCATCCATGCTTTACAGACTCACCTCCAAAGAGCAGTAAAGAAAATGAATAGGCAAGTGATTCACGAGAACATTTCTGATTTTCAGGTGTACATTCTTGGATGCAGATTCTGCCCACACAGTTGATTTAAGGGTCTGAAGGAACAGCATAACCAGCATAAGGAACAGCATAACCAGCCTGGGAGAGGGTAGCCCCAATGGAAATGCATTTGGCTTCTTCACTATAAAAGTTTCAGTGACACCTGAGATGTGTGTTTTCATAGTCCACCCTATTTCTGTGATTGCAATCTGTTTTTAATTTTGAGAAAGAAAGAAAGAAAGAAAGAAAGAAAGAAAGAAAGAAAGAAAGAAAGAAAGAAAGAAAGAAAGAAAATGATTGAACACCTGATCTGTTGAAAATACAAGCATTGAAATCCAACCATGGAGGCCCCTGTAAATTCTCTCATATTCTCATACTATGGAAAAGCTTTCAATGAGCCCATAAGTGACTGTTCCTCCTTTTGCTTTTTAAGTTAGCTACAAGGAACAAGAGAAGGCTTCCATTCTTTACATGTGCACAGTTGTTTTTCCAAAACACAACACATTTGTGGTTTCAATGAGACATTTGTAGCCTTGGGAGTTGTTATTTGGGTGGGGGGGTGGAGTCATTGCTAATCACTCAGATTGGTGCTCAAGCAAACCCGCTTAATGAAAATTGCCTTGTTGAACAATTCATTTAAAAAAATGTTCTTAAGATTTAATTTTGAGCTAGATGGACTGATGGCATAAGGCAGCATCCTTTGTTCCCATGTAACAGCTCCTGATCAGCATGGCAAAAGCAGATGTCTCTGAGAAGTTATAAGCAGAGCATGGAGGAAAACAAATAAAGAACACCACCAACTCACATTAAGGGTAGAATGAAGCTGTACAAGGGAACAGCACTGCATCAATCTTAAATCAAACATATAAGTCGTTATAATACGAGCTATAAATGTAATTAAAAATTGAAAATGTAAACAGCAAATATATAAATACATTCTGCATTCCTTTCTTTTCTTTTCTTGTAGGACTGACCTAAGGAAATGCTTCTTGCAGTACATCAAACAATAGTCATGATAGACACCACTCCAACACACACAGGCAGGAAAAGTGCTTCGGGGGCGGGGGGCGACAGCAGGCCTGCTTTTTGTCTCGCAGTGACATTTTTCCTTCTTCTAAGGAGTTTTCCCCCCTCCTTGCCTTTCTTTCTGAAATGTGAACGAAGTTTCTCAATGGTAGGACAAAGTCAATGTCAAGGCTGGGATTTGGCTCCAGGTGCTCATTTGCAAATAGACAATCCATCATATAAGCCAGAAAGGGGAATAGCTCCAGGTTTCTGTGTCATACAACTGAGATGTGAAATGCCACTTGGTGACACAACATTACTGTTAGACTGCAGCATAAAGAGAGAAGCAGAAGTGAGGAAAACAACAACCAGGGGATTTGTTTCAAAGTTTTCTTCTGGTGCTTGGGGGGTGGGATACAAATATTCAAACATTTTCTCTTTGTCAAAAGAGATCAGAGGCAAGAGATGCTGCCAGCCAAGGAGAAATAAAATTTCTTTTGAGTAACTTGAGATTCCTATGTACATGAGTGGGAGTGAAGGTGTGGGAAATGATGGATAAAACAGTAAGTGGATGAAAGAGGAAGTGAACCATCTGAATGGTGATGTGGCAGTCAGCCAAAACACCAGATGGGAATGATATGAGTCTGCTCTTGTATCTGATCAGGAATATGCAGCTAGTGGAGAATGCAGTGGCCAGACAGCTCAGAGGAGCAGGCTGCTGGTAGTATAAATCCCCTGGAAGTATTATAGGATGGTTTCATCCCAAGGCAGAATGATAAGAATTGGATCTGTAAGGCCCTAGTGGGATGGGGGAAGTGTCAAAGGAGGTGTTATCCAAGGATGGGGTAACGACCATGAAGGATGATAAGATGGATTAGTAGCAGAGGGGTGCTTTGGTGACATCAGACACCCTTGGTCAGATTCCCCCCTGCCATAGAGCTGCTTCCAGCACCTCCCGCTATTTTTGATGTACCTCTTTGAGAGAAGGAGCCTATTGATAGCAAACTGGATTCTGAGCCAGCATGGACTTCACCTCTTCACAAGCTGTTTATCCCAGCCAGAGGAATTCCCATTTGCTTTCCCAGTCTCAGGACTCTGGCTATTTGCCAGGCTAAATTCTGTGCCTGCCCTGTTCATTGAAAGGAAAGTTCAGGGGACTTGCTGCTTATTGGTCCATGTATTAACTTGTGCTTAATTGTGTATCTAATTCCCCTTTGAGCATCATGTAGTCATCCTTTTCTTATGTACCACTCACATTTAAATCTTTGGCAGACACTGAGCTGGGAGTTCAAGTTTTTCTTCTGGCAGTGAGGACCAGGACAACCGGCAACATGTTGCTCAGCTGTCTCCAGGCAAGGTCCAAGGCTCTTGTGTTAATTGACATAGCCCTAACCAGTCCCAATGGGCATTCACTGGGCAGAGTGAGGTAGTTGCCTCAGATGTTGGAAGTACAAGGTCAAATCTTGAGCATGCCATGCAGTTTGACCTGCACCACCTAACATCACCTGCTATCCTCAGATGTGGTGAAGAAGACTGTCCTGTCTCCAGTGTTCAAGTAAGATAAAACTGCCAATCTAATCAGCTTTAGTATTTGTAATGGTGGTTGGAGACGGCACCTTTGTATCTCTTGCCTCTGGCAGTTAAATACTGTGTGAGAAATATCTTGGAAGTGTCAGTACAGCAACTAGTATAACTAAGCCCTTGTGTGCTCACAGAATTGTTCTCAAAACTTTCCTTTTGTATTCCTTCATACACACACACACACACACACACCAGGATCAAATTGGAAAGAGGATGGATTTTAAATCTGAGTTAAGAAGAACTGCTTGTATGGTTTTCTGTAATCAAAAGCACAGGACCTATGCATTGGCGTTCCCTAATCTTCTGTATTTAAATTGCCAAAACCAATAGTTTAATTCTAACAAATTGAACAAAATTGTAAAATCTTTCATTTGCAATTCCCAGCAGTGTAAGGGGCTAGACCAAGTCCTGTCAAAGAGCAGTAATTTGCAGTAGAGAAAATATAATGTCAAAGGCTTGGCAATAACTTCCCTTTTGGCTCCTATGATGAGCCAAGAGATTGCAGGCAAATCCCTTGAGTCAAAGCACCACACACACACACTACAACAACTTATTGCTTGGAAAACTAGCTATAAGGATGACCTCAACTGCTATGGTGTTGGAGCCTGGTGCAATTTGTTATTGGATAATTTAATTTGCAAGTGGTTAATACTCACAGGCTAGAACCCGGCAAATTAAATCACATTTCAAGATGCTCCAATTTGATTAGCCTTTCTGTTTATTAATAGAAGCTGTTATCCAGAATGTCAAGCAGTGTGACATGGCTGTGGCCTCTTTCCACCTGATGTGAGAAAGAGATGGCTTCCCAGAAACAACAGCTTTCCTTCTGTGCAAAAAGAAGCATGTCCTTCTAAGACAAGGGTATTTGTTGCAGTGACAGCAAAAAGGAAATCCATCTCTCTCTCTCCCTCCCTCCCTCCCTCCCTCTCTCCATTATTTCCTTATATCCCTGCCTGTTTAGAATAATAGAATCATAGAACTTAGAGTTGGAAGGGACCCCAAGGATCATCTAGTCCAACCTCCTGCAATGCAGGAATACACAGCTGTCTTATATGGGGATCAATCCCACAACCTTGGCTTTATCAGCACCATGCTCTAACCAACCAAGAGATGTTCTGGATGCATCCAGCAATGCATAAGTGGTATAGTATGTTGGGCTAAGACCTGGAGACCAGTATTCAAATAGCAACTCAGCCACAAAGCTGGCTGAAGGCCAGTCAATGCCCCTTAGTCTAAACTACTTCACAGGATTGTTGTGAGGATAACATGGAGACGGAGTAGAACCATGAATGCCAAATTGAGCTCCCTGAAGGAAACTGGGATATAAATGTATCTACTACTACTATTACTTTTACAAGCAGGCTCATAGGTAGCACTGCTCAGGCATTCTAAGAAACCAAAGAGATCAGTGGTTTCTTTAGAAATCAGTGATTAAAATAAGTGAAGTTTTGAAAGGTTCAGTCTGCCATCTTGGTACAAACTGCCAGCCAATTGTAAGGTAAAGGTAAAGGGACCCCTGACAGGTAAGTCCAGTCGTGAATGACACTGGGGTTGTGGCACTCATCTTGCTTTACAGGCCAAGGGAGCCAGCGTTTTTCTGCTTCTGCAGTTTTTCCGGGTCATGTGGCAAAGCCAGAGCAGCACACAGAAATACCATTTACCTTCCTGCCAGAGCAGTACCTATTTATCTACTTGCACTGTGTGCTTTCAAACTGCTAGGTTGGCAGGAACTGGGACCAAACAATGGGAGCTCACCCCGTCATGGGGTCTCAAACCGCCTACCTTCCACCACCCGCATCCCACTATAAATAAAAACCTGTTTCTTGATCTTTGGAATTAACATGCAAAATCTTGTTATGATACCTTAAGAGGTGCCCAAAATCCATAAGAAATAAGCAAACAAACTCCAAAATATATACCAGACTAGTGGGAACTGCCCAGATCTACCAAGCAATTCAAAGAATAATAAGAAATGTGAGGTTTATACGGCTAGTGTGACTTGTGAGTTTTAGGGCTCTTCTCTCTCACACACATGCACACACTAACTTAGGGCTCTGACCTGACTTGGAGAACAATGGACCCAGATCTGAATTTATTGGGTGGGTGTGTCCAATTATGTTTTAATTGGTACACCATCCTGATTCAATATGGTGTCTGGTGTCCAAATGAAGATTGCCACCTCCACTTCAGTAACTCAGTTTGGGTGATGATAGCAGTATCTTCAGAGCCATCCAAGTTGGCACTGATTGGAACTGCCATGCCAAACTCACTGAAATCGCATCAAACTGGGTAACAATAACTTCAGAGGCAAACAAATCAGTTGCAGTTTGGACTGTTGATGCTACACTGAAGCCACATTTTGGTCCACCATCTTAATTCAAAATGGTGTCCAGCCTTAAAACATAGATGAATATTGCTGTCTCCCTCTCAGGAACCAAATGCCAAGTTGGGCAATGCCTCCACCCTGCAAACCCTCATGCTGAATTTCACAATGATATATCAAGAGATATCTGAACCCATGGAGAAGAAATGGATAAACCATTTTCAATATATATAGTAGATCATTATCATTATTTATTTTATTTCTTACACACCCTCCACCATAGGTTCCCTGGGTGATTAGGAGAATTGGTGTAATTTCGCCTTAGAGGCAGACAGTGCAATGGCCTAGATTTCCTGGCCAATGGTAGAAGCCAGAGTGTGCTTCCTTCTATCCTGGGTAATCCAAGATAGCTCAGGATGCCATATGGGTGAGCTAGACTGGAACCCAAGTCCAATGCACGGGGGAAGTTAAAGCTTTATTTCAAAATCTCAGTGCTTTCTCTGACACTGTGAAATTAAGTTATGTGTCGTTGTTTTCCTTCTCCAAAAAAACACAACTGTGATTATGAGAGTAGGTTTCCTGTGAGCATTGGTGGATGAAGCAAAAAGTATTCCAATTAAAGCACCTGTTTATTTTGGACAGCATAATTCATATTTGTTCCTTTCCCTGTGTGGTGCTTATTAGCAGATCACTCTGGCTTGTTTTATTATATGCTACAGAGCTGGCACACAGTTCCCCTTGATTAAAATATATTAAGATCAATTGAAGCACACAGGAGCCAAAAGGAAGACTTGAGGGTACGGATGGAAGAAAAGGGGGATTCTTCTTTCTAATAACCTAATCTACTTTGCAAAGCTTTTAAGGGCTGAGAGCACCATGAAACATTCTAGTAAATCACCTTTTGTTCCATTCATTCAAATAATTCATGTGCCGTTTATAGCTGAGTGTTGAAAGATCATATATGTTTCATTGTTCTTTTTTGTTTTAACAATCCAAGCAGTTCCCCCTCCCCGTTCAATTCATAATGCATTCTTGTGGGAATTATTAATGGTGTTCTGCACATGCTAGGACCAGAAAGACAAACGCCTCCATCCCTTTCCCCTTTCAGTCAAGGATAAAGTAGCTGGATATCAGGGTGGGGAACAACTTTGTATTCTAATTCAAAAAGAGGTTTGGAATTTGGAAGTAGACTCTTGGGCATGGATCTCCAAGGTGAATTTTATTTGCACCACAACTGGCTGCCAATTAGCTACCAGGCTAAGTTAAAAGTGCTGGCACTGATACCCAAACTCCTGTAAAGCTTGGATTAAATATTAACCTACCTCTCATGTACGTACCCAACCAATTACTGCACTCTGGTAGGAGAGAGGACCTCCAGCAGAAACCATCTCATCAGGAGGAGCATTCCATGCAGTGTATGAATCAAGCCTTTAATGTGAAAATATCTATGCTTTGAAACTCTCTCCCATTGCACATCAAGCGGACATTATTATCTTTTCAGCTCCTGTGTTGTTGGGACAGAACTTCAGGTCAGAAGTCCACAAAATGAGCAGGAGTACTCACCAATGGAGTAGGGTTGATTAGTCATACTTTGGAAAAAGTTAAGAAATGCATACATTTTTGTCTGAAGACGGTGGGACAATGAAGTCCAGTCTAAAATTACCTAACTGAACAACAGTTTCTAATCCCTGGTCATTGTGAATAGAACAAAGGAAACTGCCATATATTGAGTCAGACTATTGGTCCAAGTGTTCCTTGTGAGGAATTGATTGTTAAACTACTCTGAGAATCAGAGCTCTGGGAGACAAACAGGAGTCTCCTAATAAAACTCAGCACCCTTAGAAAACTACAGCTCCCAGGCATCTTAGGGGAAGCCATCACTATTCAAAGTAATATCATAGTGCTCCAAATGTATTGTTATATTTCTTTTTTTGTGGGGGGGGGGAGGAGATCTCCCTAAAAGATCCTGTGCCCCATAATGTCTAGAGTTGTAATTACTAAATATTTGAAGCCTTCACCCTGGTGCATGATAGTTTATCAGTGTAAAAAGGCAAGTAGAATCAGCTTTCTGTCCAGGAATCACATAAAGGTAAAGGGACCCCTGACCATTAGGTCCAGTCATGGCTGACTCTGGGGTTGTGGTTCTCATTTTGCTTTATTGGCTGAGGGAGCTGGCGTACAGCTGCCGGGTCATGTGGCCAGCATGACTAAGCCGCTTCTGGCGAACCAGAGCAGCGCACAGAAACGCCATTTACGTTCCCGCTGGAGCGGCATCTATTTATCGACTTGTACTTTGACGTGCTTTCGAGCTGCTGGGTTGGCAGGAGCTGGGACCAAGCAACGGGAGCTCCCACCTTCGTGGGGATTTGAACTGCCGACCTTCTGATTGGTAAGTCCTAGGCTCTGTGGTTTAACCCACTGCACCACCCCCGTCCCTAGGAATCACATACCCTCCAACATTTATCTGATGAAAACAGGGAGATCCTAAGGAAAGGTGGGACATTCTGGGATCAAATCAGAAACTGGGATGTCCCTGAAAAACAGGGACACAGAGGGTCTGGGGTAGCAACATGAGACACTCGTGGAGTGTAATGTTCAGTATTGCCTCCAACTAAACACAGATGTACATGTGTGTAAATAAACCTAATTTCTTTAAGACACTAATGTCTCTGCCATGCCCTGTTCCAAAGTAACAGAAAGCCTGGTAAAGTGCCAAGAGCCCTGGAATCTCAAACTGCTCAGCTGAGATTGGTGTGGACTGTTGTCTTAGTCACAGCCAAGAAAATCAGAAATTGCATATAACACTTTGGATATATTTTCCTATCTATAGTCCTTTGCAAGAAATATTTACAGTAGTTCACAAGCTTTTGGTTGTTATTATAACTGTATGCAAATGGCTTCTCAAAATTCCACACCATGTTTGTGGGATTTCACCAATTTTCTCTAAAAGCTTCACAAGGGTGGGAAGGGGGAGTCACACTATGAGTAGCACCCCTTCACATTTTCCTAATACTTCCCCTCTCCCTTTCTTTAATCTGACATTGTGAATGGAAGGAGCAACTGTGTTGAGTGCCTGACCACCATTTTGCATCCTGGACTGAGCGTTCCTTCCAGACATTGATGGGAGATGGTGGTCACCACTAAAAAATGATAAACTAACATAGCTTAGGCCCATTAATTTCAATGTATCTTCACTAAGTAGAACCAACATTGGAGACAATTCATAATCTCAGAAATTTTCTCATAAAACTGAACATCTGGATAAGCTCTAATTATTATGCTCATTGAGCAAAAAGGAAAAGATATCATTTATATTGTTTCCCATTGCAAGGAAAATATTGTTGAACAAATACTCACTTCTCTTTTTCTCCTTTAAACAACTATAAAAACCTGTTTCCTCGCTCTCTCACTCTCTCGCTCTCTGTATGGTGGTTTGTATACCGCACAAGTCTCTGTGAAATGCTTGGTTTTGAAATCCCTTCAAGTTTCTAAGCAAAAATTGTATGGATTAATTGTTTGAAGCTACTGATATAATTGTTAATTAGGGGTTTGAATGGGTTATCTCGTGCAGGAGTTTTTTTAAAAAAACCACACACATTAAGACCAGAAATGTGTGTAAAAAGTAAAATTGGACATGTATATTAAAAGTTGCTATCTCACTTTAGCAGACAATCTCAGCTAGCCCACGCATCCAATTGTTTCAAGAGTCTGAAGCTCAGGCAATTATTAGTGGCTTAGTCTGAGGCAGAACTTACTAACATGCAGGCACAGTTGTTTGGAGAAAATAGTAGACATTATAAAGATAAGTGTGCTTGGGAGCCCTATAGAAAAGCTCATTGGAATCTCTGAAATGATTATGATGTGGAGAGCTTCATTTTTACAGAAGATGGACAGCTGACAGGAATAATTGGTACAGAAAAACTCTATTTGTATGTCATTTCCATTAACCGACAATGGGAGTGACTTTTTAAAAATTCAATATTCTGCAGCTTCAATTTCCCCATAACAGTGGTGGATAATGCCCATTGGAACTGCTGGTGCAGAATGCAACAGTAGATGGAGCCAGGACAAATGGCAGACAGAGTACTCATTTTGGTTTTGTCCCAATCCTTCTCCCTGTTGAGTTCTACAATGGAAAACATTATTTACTACCAGCAGGGGTGCCAACTTGAATGAAATACTGTGGGGGCTAAGATAAGCCCCGCCTTGCATAATCAATCACATGATGCAGTGCACACACACCATTTGAATGGGAATGTCCAGCATCATTGTGAGGGTCCGGCCCCCTCAAATATTTGATTGTGGGGGCCAAAGCTCCCCCAGCTCCTAGGAGTTGGCTCCTATGACTACTAGAGTCTAGTGGTCATTTTCACGTCCGTTTTTGCATGTGCTGTAGTTTCTAGTTGAACTAAGTAGCTAGAAAATCCTGTTTTAAAAGGAAATAAGATAAAATAAAAGACAGCTTTCAGACTGATCCACACAAATGCCTTTCAGTCTGCATAGTGCTTCAAGAGGTCCAGATCAGGTCAGCACACTATATGGAGCAAACACATCTCTCAAGCATCACTATTCAATAGCAAGCTACGAAACATGAAATAAAACTGTTTCTCCCTCCTTATGAAATTCATTGATCTGCTTTTAAAGCATCACACATATAGAAACGGATAGGTCGATAGATCTACTTACAGTCTGAGCCACATTTTGCATGTGTTTATTTATATCTGTATTCTCTTGTTTATCTGCAGATTTTTTTTAAAAAAAAACCCTTCAAGAAAACATGATTTAAAGTATATATTTAAATATGCATTTTAAAGAGTATTTTACCTGAAATTACACATTTTAAAAATGTTTCTAAAGATATGCAGCTATATGGGGGGGGGGCAGAGGGACAGGAGAGAGATTTTTGAGCGAATAATTTTGCATCCAAACCTATTAGAATTATGATAGTCAATACATAATTAAGTTTGAATGCACACATTAGTCCAGGAAATTTGGAACAAGTCAGCTCATAGTAGTTCCAAAGCTTGGACTACTCAAGCATTCTTTCTTACCAGCTTTTGTTCTTTAACTACACTCTCACTCTTTTGTCCAATTACTAACATCATATTCATTTTCGAGCCTTCAGTGCATACAGATGTGCAGTACTGCATAGCCTCCAACATTTCTCCAATGAAAATAGGGATGTCCTATTATTATTTTTATTATTATTACTACCACTCTGCCCATCTGACTGGGTTGCTCCAGCCACTCTGGGCAGCTTCCAACATATATAAATACCTAAAAAAAAAAAAAACATTAAAAAACTTCCCTATACAGGGCTGCCTTCAGCACTGGTGGAGGAAGAGGAGTGCGGGGGGAGTGCACCGCCCCTGGCAGAGTGATCCCCAGGGTGCCATCACAGCTGACACACACACCCCGCACTGGCCGCCCCGCCCCCAGGATGCGCACCAGCCCCACCCCCACCTGCTTTCCGCCCCCAGTACTGGAGCATGAAGCTCTGCCACTGGCCTTCAGATGTTTTCTAAAGGTTGTATAGTTATTTATCTCCTTGGCTCGGGGGTGTTGGATGCGAATTTTCCCTGGTGGCAGACGACAGAACAATGAGACTGATGTAAAATACTCTAACAAGAGTTTTATTACGACTATGCAAACAACAAACACAAAGCATGTGGGTGTTCTCTTCTGCAGGCAGTTGCAAACCGCAACTTCTTCTCTATACACATAACCAGCTGTGCCTAATTAGCCTGGAAAACCACACCCAGAACTCATAGAAAACATCCTTAAAGTTATCTGCACCCTTTTCTTGTTTCTTGATGAATGATACCTAGCAGGGGGTTGTATAACTCCATACCCTCCAATATTTCTCTGATGAAAATGGGGACATCCTAAGGAAAAGCAGGACATTCCAGGATCAAATCAGAAACTGGAATGGCTGCTGTAAATCTGGAATTGTCCCCGGAAAATAGGGACACTTGGAGGGTCTGCAGTACTGAGCCATGTTGGGAAGTGAGCTGGCACATGAATTAGCTTCTATTTAAGTGCCAAAATGAGGAAGTCTGCATATTTCATTGATTTGCACATGCATCTGCTTATGAGGGTAACGGGGAGGGGGTGGAAGAGGAAGTTTGCAACTGCAGGCATTTCAGATGTCCAGTCAATGTTAGAATTCTCAGGACGAGTTGCATCATTTCACTACAGTAGTCACTCTCTCTCTGTCACACACAGATAGAGAGAGAGAGAGAGAGAAAGAGAGAGAGAGAGGGAGAAATGGAGAGAGGGAGAGAGATAAACTGACTCATATAGCAAAAGGCAACTATATATGCCAGTAGGTTTAAAAGGAGGAAGATCTGCAAACATAAAGTGATCTTTGGAATAGAAAACAGTTTCCAAAACAGCCCATGATGTAAGTATAATTCAGTGTAGTACTCTCTAGAGGGGAAAAACAGGCTTGGTCTGAGATATTGCAGTTCATTGCTAACAAATTCTTTAACTGTTTCTCTCATAAAACACATCAAGTCAGAGTGGCGCTAGAATGAGGGAATAAAGAGAGATTTCTGGGAACAATATCTCTATAACGTATATAGAGGCTGGTAGGTTAAATATCAGTTCCTTTTTTGGCTTGAGTGGCAGAGAGAAAATGTACTTCCAGGCTCTCTCTATTTGGGGGTGGGATTGCTTGGGAGGTTTTGTGCAAGAAACCCACTTTGGACTTTGTGCAATAAGGAAAGCAGTGAGAAAATGCACCAGAAAATGTGGGATAAAGCTTGCTTTGATGCAACTTCATCTAACCTCCCCTTAGACAAATCAGAATGAATGCTCTTTACAAAATCCACATCATCTAATCTCCTTGCAGGCAAACCAGGATGAAACCTCAATAAATAAGTTGTCTGGAAGTATCCAGAAATCCAGAAATCACACTGACTCCCTCCTCCTGCAGCTCATGCAGTCTTTTAATACCAGTAAATAAGGAATTAAGAATCACAGAGATGTAAATGTCTGGCAAAGGCACTGCCAGGTCACACCTTACAACCTTCGGGGAGATAGGAAGTATTGTCTGTTTCCTGCTCCTCTCCCTCCCTCTTCGTTTTTTGAACCATGTAAGCTAAGCACACATCTGAGGTTGGTGCTCCGGACCAGTAATACCTTGTCTGCAGCTGTAGTACTGAATAATGATTGACCTGTTATTACTGTAAATAAAGCATTTAAACCTACTAATGTCTGTGCTCTGTCTGTGTTCTGTTCACTCCAAGAGGGGTAGAGGCAGGGGAGCACAATTTTGAGCACTTAATGCTGGGAAATTTGAAGGTCTAACCTATATTTCCTGTGATTTGCAAATACTCCATAGATCTGTGTTTTGAACTCTGATGGGGGCTGCTTTGGCTAAACACTATTTTTGAATTCAGGCAGTCAGCCATTTTTTCTTTGTAGTTCCCCGCCTATCTGGGAATTTGGATTAACTGGTATTCCAAAATTATTTCCCAGCAATCCCCCCACCCCAATTATTCCACCTTTTCTGAATTCTGGTATTATTCTTACTATCTATCATTTATCGGGAGCCAGTGTGGTGTAGTGGTTAAGACCGATAGTCTCGTAATCTGGGGAACCGGGTTCACGTCTCCGCTCCTCCACTTGCAGCTCCTGGGTTACCCTGGGCCAGTCACACTTCTCTGAAGTCTCTCAGCCTCACTCACCTCACAGAGTGTTTGTTGTGGGGGAGGAAGGGAAAGGAGAATGCTAGCCGCTTTGAGAATCCTAAAAGGGAGTGAAAGGCGGGATATCAAATCCAAACTCTTCTTCTTCTTCTTAAAGCAAATAACAGTCACAAGGATTGGGTGAGTCCTGGAACGCTGCAGTTTGGGTGTTAAAGGTCAGAGCAAGCAGGTGCTTATTCAGAAGAATTGCTAATATAAATTCTCAAACTAGATAGCTTGTGGTTTGACCCAGATTTCCATTCATATCCAATTGTTTTCTCCTCTTCATATTTCTGACATGCATCATAATCATCATATATTATTTTTACCCCAGTCATTTGACTGGGTTGCCCCAGACACTCTGAATGGCTTCCAACACAATATAAAAACACAGTGAGACATCAAACATTTAAAACTTCCCGGAAAAGGGGTTTCATCAGACACCTTCAAAAAGTTTTATAGCTGTTTCTCTGTTTGACATCTGATGGGAGGGCATTCTACAGGACAGGTGTCATTACCAAGAAGGCCCTCTGTGTGGTTCCCAGTAACTTTACTTCTCGCAATGAGAAGGCCTTCAGAGCTGCACCTCGGTGTCTGGGCTGAATGATGGCTGTGGAGACTCTCCTTCAAGTATATAGGGCTGAGGCCATTTTAGGGCATTGATGTGGCATGACTGAAGGATTGATTGCATCTACAGTCTTTTGTGCTAGTGTATGTGTGCATGCAGTTGTAAGTTGCATTCAAGCATTCTAAATCTCTCATGCAATGAGAGAGAATGGGAATGAGTGTTCTAGTTCTGCTACCCCATCTCCAGCACCATCAACCTCCCATGATTGGGATGTGGGGAGAACTACCCAATTTGCCATTTTTGAACCAATGCATAAACTAAAAGGTTATCATCATTTGAAATTCGAACTTCTACAAATGCTGCAATGCAGTGATCCCACCAACCAATGTGTACAAAAATGCTTTTATTAGGGAAGTTGTACATAAAAATGCATAGATTAGTGAAATAAATAGAAATGTGGGGGGGTTTGAGGGTGGAGGGTGGACAGGAAGCTTTTGCAATGGTGTTCACTAAGATCTCCTCTCTCAACACCTCATGATTTTGTTCCCCTCTCTCCCCACTGTGATTAGACTGGTCTCATGAGGGATCAATACATCATAAATAATTCTGTATGCCTTAGTCTTCAATTGGGCAGGGATAAGATGCATTCCCTTTAATGATGGAAAAGACAGGGTTCCCCAGAGGAAAACAAATCCAGAACCAGGGCTGCCTCCAGCCAACAGAACAAAATTATATACATTGTTGATAAATAAGGCATGACAGATGTTGAGCTGAATGTAGAAGTGCTAAATTCTTCGGTTCCTGATGGATTCCGTTGAAAATCTTAGTGTGTTCTTTAAGAAATGGTTTGGTATTGAAGGAAGAAAAGAATTTCAATAATATTAGAGTACTTGAATCCCAGAGTGATATCCAGTGTTATTCATACTCAGAGTAGGCTCACTGAAAGATTGAACTAGGGCCACTAAAATAAATGAATCTATTCAGAACATGACTACTAAGTCATGGATAGATGACTACTAATACCATGGATAGATTCAGAAATTACAACTTGTTTGACTGACTATTGTAGATCAATCCATATGTTACCAAAGGCTACTGCCATTTACGTAGCCAGTTATGTACGTAAACTGGTACCCATTTTCTGATGGTATGCCAAATCCACAAATATCAAAGGCAGGGCCTCTGGGTGGCTTTAAAACACGACTAGAGAAATTCATGGCCAATCAATGGCTACTTCAGCATCCTGGTTCTATCTTTATTGTCAGAGGTTATTTGCCTCTGAATACCAGTTGCTGGGAATTGTAATTCAAGAGAACGCTTTCAGGATTCCCTAAGGCATCTGTTTGACCACTCAGGTGTTAAACAGGGTTGTGTTATTGCCCCAACTCTATTCATTATTTTCATTGCCATGATCCTAGACTATGTCAAAGCCACCGGAATAGAAGTCATATATCAAACAGATGGAGAGCTCTTCCATCTGTTTGATGGAAACTTACTGTAATGATGGATGCTTACCGTAACTTCTGTCATAGAGCTTCATTATGCTGATGACAACGTAGTGTGCACATAATCAGAGGATGACCTCCAAACCATCCTAAATATCTTCACAGAAGCTTATGAAAAGCTTGGCCTATCACTCAACATCCAAAAAACCAAAGTATTGCACTACCAAGTACAAAATAACCCCTCTGCAGCACCACAAATCCAACTCAATCGTGTAACTTTGGAAAATGTCAATCACTTCTCCTACCTGGGCAGTTATCTTTCCACAAGGGCTGACATTGATGCCAAAAAAACCAAAGTACTGCACTACCAAGTACAAAATAACCCCTCTGCAGCACCACAAATCCAACTCAATCGTGTAACTTTGGAAAATGTCAATCACTTCTCCTACCTGGGCAGTTAGTTATCTTTCCACAAGGGCTGACATTGATGCCAAAATCCAGCATCACCTGAGCTCTGCGAGTGTGACTTTCTCCTAATTGAAGTGCAGAGTGTTTTAGGATTGGGACATTTACAGGGAAACCAAAATGCTTGTTTACCAAGCTATTGTACTACCAACCTTACTGTATGCTTGTGAAACATGGACCACTTATAAATGCCATCTCCAACTCCTCGAAATATTCCATCAATGATGTCTCCGAAAAATTTTACACATCACTTGGGAAGACAGGCGAACTAATATCAGTGTACTGGAAGAAGCAAAGATTACCAGTGTTGAAGCAAAGATTCTTCAACATTAACTTCAATGGACTGGTCATGTTGTGCGGAATCCTGATTATTATCTTCCAAAGCAACTACTCTATTCCGAACTTAAAAATGGAAAGTGTAATGCTGGTGGTCAACAAAAGATATTCAAAGACTGTCTCAAGGCAAATTTTAAAAATGTAGTAGAAACACCAACAATTGGAAAACACTTGCCTGCGAGCTCTAGTTGGAGAAAAGCCTTTACCAAAGGTGCCATGGGCTTTGAAGACATTCAAACTCAGGACACAATGGAGAAACATGCTAAGACGAAGACATGCTTGGCAAATCCACACCGTGATCAACTCCCGCCCAAAAACCAATGTCCCCACTGCGGAAGGATGTGGGGATCCAGAATTGGCCTCCACAGTCACTTACAGACACATTGTTAAAACTTTGTTTATGGAAGCAATCTTACTCGGCTACAAGTGATCACCAAAGAAGAACTGTAAAAACAGGATTCTAGACCAAATGAGCATTTGGCCTGTTCCAGCAGGACTTTTCATGTGCTTTTATGCTCAATGGTTGTGGGTGCAAGTACCAACAATCCCACTTCTCATTGGGCTGAGGGTGGGGTGTTCATCTGAAAAAGGTTGCTGCTACTTTTCAGTGACATTTACAGGGATCACTGTCAGTTAAAAAACCATGAAAGGCCTGTTTTCCTAGCTCCTCTGAAGATGGTAGAATTAAAAGAGGCATGTCACTTAGTCCCTTCAGCATCCTCTGGTGGAATGGCTGTGTTATGACACCTTCCCTAAAAGGTGTCATCCACCATCATTTATTCCACATGCTGAACACATATAGCATTGACATGGGTTAGAGATAGACTTATCCATAAAATCATGCAACTGTAGAGTTTGGTCATCAAGTCCAACTTCTTACAAGTCAAAAACCACAGCTAAAGATTATTTAACAGATTGGCCATCCAGTTTCTGTTTAGACATACCCAGTGAAGGAGAGTCAACCACCTTCTGATCCATCCACCCCCATTATACAAAAGGGGGAAAAAGTTTAAGTGAGATGCAATTTTTGTTGGCTTACTAAATCACTTGAAAGCAACAGAGTGAAGACAAAATCACTCTGTGGAGAGGGTAAGCCTTCTTTAAAATGTTGATTTAGAAGAGTGTCTCTATCTTAGATTGCTCATTTTAATAATAAAAAGGAGCAAGGGGAATCACAGATGCACTTTGAAAAAGCTTTGAACTCTGTTTATGATCTATGTTGCTTTTGGAATTGAAGTAGTTTGTCAAGAATGATTGCTTTTGAAATAATATTGCTTCTAATGGATAATGCTGCAGTGAGTGGAATCTCTAGGTTTTAAAATTTCTTCACATGTTTATAAAACTGGAGCTCATTAATGAGAGAGCACATCTTTTTCCATTATTTGCTGCATGAACTACATCTAATTTATATAGCATTGAATCAAGGATTTGGGATTTTCCTGGTTAGCAGTAATCACCATATACAGTGATGAGAATGTGTATGCTGGTAAATTCAGTTTTCATCCATTGCCATTACAAAAAGTTAAGAAAGAATTATATAGCATTCCATGGTTGCAGCAGCTGGCAAATGTATGATTTTACAGAATGAGCAATCTAAAACTAATCACATTTTATAGGAGAAAAAGAGTTTTTCATTCTTTCATGGAATTGTCTGTGGTATTCAAAATACAATACTGTTATCCAGCTTTCTAAGCAAAGTTATCTTTCCAGGATGTCCTTAAATATTCATGATGCGGAATGAAGAATATGCATGAGATGTTTGGCCAGAACTCCCAAGGTGTCAGTCTCAAATGAGATGGCCCAAGACAAAAGTGCCAAATACGAGGTTTTGTTTCTTCCTCACAAGGTGTCAAAATCAGTGCCAGAGTGAAACAAGAAGACTGAACCAGCGGAAATATGAACAAAATGTAAATCTAGCAGATTGCAGATTGCAATGACATATATGGGATATTATGAAAGTTATGTCCTCTCAATTTCAGGGGTACATACAGA
Organism: Podarcis melisellensis; assembly: GCF_964234715.1. NCBI lineage: Eukaryota > Metazoa > Chordata > Lepidosauria > Squamata > Lacertidae > Podarcis > Podarcis melisellensis. The sequence continues at coordinate 43,192,009 of NC_138547.1, read as the reverse complement.
CATATAGTACAGAGATGAAATAGATTGCTCGCCTCTTCTTCCCTTTGGCAAATGACTGTACTGTTGAAATGGCGACGAGATCGCACTGGCTTATTTATTCTGAATGTTTGTAAGTGATGCCAATAAAGGTTTGATGATGACATATATTATTGTTATTGTTATTAACTGAATTTATATCCCTTCCTTTCGAAGGAGCCCAGGGGAACAAACACATAGACAAATTAAAAAACAAAAACCAAGCAAAAACATTCTAACACAGATTAAAACATTATAAAAGCAATTAAAATTAAAAACATCTATAAGCAGTTACAGTTAAAACCAATCTTAAACAATTACAGTTGTAACTGCATCACATTAGGAGAAATGTGAATTTTCAAGGAAGTGTGAATTAGGTAGATTCCCATTTGTGAACTTATGCTTATCTCAACTCAATTCCTACATTTAAGCTGAACATTGGGAGCTGAACTGGGTAAGAGGCACAGCACAGCAAAAGGGGGATTCAGAATTCTTATTTCTACCAACATCAGCTCCACACCAAGGCCCCTCCCTTCACTTAGGACATATGCCAAGGCTATTCTGCTCAACCTTAACAAGAAGGCTCTCTTGATTATGAATGCCTACATGCCCCCAGTGCACCAGAAATCAGAGATCAAAGCCCAATGGGGTGAGCTGGAAGGATATGTTGCAGACATTATACTGCAAAATCCAAATGCAATGGTGGTACTGGGAGGGGTCTTAAATGCCCGACTACAGCTGAACGACCAAACTTTATACACACGGTTTGGCCATACCCCACCAGATTTGGAGGTTGAAGGTCCACTTACAACTCAAGCCTCAAAAGACTGAATGTAGAACTTTGTGGGTCTCTGCTTAGCACAAATGTTTTTCAAACTAAGCCTCTACATTCTAAACGGTGCCCTTGAAAAAATTGGAGACCTCCACATTAGACAGACGCCTGCCATACCTAATACTCACACTACATGAAGGGCCCTTGTTAAAAGCATGATGCCTCTCAGGGGCATCTGTCTAACACAATTGAAACTAAGAAAGGCATCAAGTGTGGGTTCATATTGGTACCCCTCTTCCACAATATGAACTTCCACCCTCCAAAACTAGCAGGAAAGCATATTCCTGTGCAAATGATGCAGCAATCCTCTCAAGAACTCCTAAAAGCCTTAAAAGAGTCAAGAAAACACTAGCAGCATACTGCAAGGAGAGCAAACTAAAACTAAATGATCAGAAAACCAAAATCTTGGTCTTTGCCAAAAGGTCCAAACCTTGTTCATGGTACATTGATGACCATAAGATCAAGCAGGTCACCTGCTTCAAATATTTGGGTATAACTCTTCACTCCTCGGGAAGCAGAAAAGCACACAGGGGTTATTTTGCAGGTAATGCCTTTGTTGTTGTTGTTGTTTAGTCGTTTAGTCATGTCCGACTCTTTGTGACCCCATGGACCAGAGCACGCCAGGCACTTCTGTCTTCCACTGCCTCCCGCAGTTTAGTCAAACTCATGCTGGTAGCTTTGAGAACACTATCCAACCATCTTGTCCTGTCGTCCCCTTCTCCTTGTGCCCTCCATCTTTCCCAACATCAGGGTCTTTTCCAGGGAGTCTTCTCTTCTCATAAGGTGGCCAAAGTATTGGAGTCTCAGCTTCAGGATCTGTCCTTCCAGTGAGCACTCAGGGCTGATTTCCTTAAGAATGGATAGGTTTGATATTCTTGCAGTCCATGGGACTCTCAAGAGTCTCCTCCAGCCCTATAATTCAAAAGCATCAATTCTTTGGCGATCAGCCTTCTTTATGGTCCAGCTTTCACTTCCATACATCACTACTGGTAAAACCATAGCTTTTACTATATGGGCCTTTGTTGGCAAGGTGATATCTTTGCTTTTTAAGACGCTGTCTAGGTTTGCCATCGCCTTCCTCCCAAGGAGCAGGCGTCTTTTAATTTCGTGGCTGCTGTCACCACCTGCAGTGATCATGGAGCCCAAGAAAGTAAAATCTCTCACTGCCTCCATTTCTTCCCCTTCTATTTGCCAGGAGGTGATGGGACCAGTGGCCATGATCTTTGTTTTTTTGATGTTGAGCTTCAGACCATATTTTGCGCTCTCCTCTTTCACCCTCAATAAAAGGTTCTTTAATTCCTTCTCACTTTCTGCCATCAAGGCAGGGAATGCCTAGAGAAGCAAAAATGCAATACTCAGGTACCTGAGGACTAAAGGCAGACAGTACATACCTGCAGCCCTCAAACTGTTTGAGACCAAATCCATTGTGCAGCTTGTGTATGGTGCCCAATAAGCCCCCTTGCCAATTGTGCACCATTAGAACTGGTACAATCTAAATTCTTAAGATCAGCCGTGCAAGTGCCTAAACACGTCTCCAATGTTACCATATGTCTTGAAACTGGATTCATAAGAATCAAGGCTAGAGTATGACTCATCACACTAAATTACTGGCTGAGACTATCCTTCCTCCTGCGTTGCCTTGCTCCCTTAACCATTAAGAAAGTTTTCCAAATGAAATGGAAACGTGCAATGATAAACATAATAACAACTCTAGGCTTCATTCCACAGATCCTATTTGACATGGGGTATGAACAAGCCCCCAAAAACCATCAAACAGTGTGTGGAATATACAGAACACCAAGCAGATCTAGCCAGGTCCCTGAAATTTTTAATCAGCGAAACCAGAAGACACCTCACCTCCCAAATCCCAAATACAACCAACCTTGAAATTCCAAAATAGCGAAGGGCTTTCACTCTGGCCCATTGCCAGACCCTCCCTTCAGCCATCCAAGAAGGCCACTTTAGGAAGACGCCATACAAGGAGAAGAAATTCCCATGTGGCTCTGGGCAACTGGAAACAACAGAACATGCCTTTTCCCCCAATGCCAATACTATACAAGATATACAAGCTAGGTTCATCTTGTCAATACTACAAAAAATTCCTAGCATCACAGAACAACTTTATTCCTCCCTGCTACTTCAAGATGAAAACCCAGATGTTACCTATCCAGTTGCTAGACTTTGCGCTGCTATGATTGATATTCATTGAAGGATGGTTTGCACCACAAACTAGGCCCCAAATGCAAGACCTGTGCTCCTTCACACTCCCTCCCTCATAGTCAGTTTTAACCATTTGTCTTTGTTTCAATCTTTCTAAGTATGAAAGATATAACCATTTTTAATTACTAGTTTTTATCCCTTACCTGTTTACCTGTTTTAAGTTTTCTGTGTCCATTTTATCTGTATGTTTTATCTTATGCTGATATGTGACCAAAATAAAGTTTGATACGTGATACTTGATACTCCTACATTTAAAGTCTCTAATGGCTTAGGATCTGGATCTCATAAGGACCATTTCCTCCTGTACATTCCCTCTCATAGAGTCCAATTGCCACCCAAATTTTTGAGTCTTGGGCATCAATGCTTTGCAGGGAAGCCATCTGGCCATTATATAAATCCCATTTGCTGGCTAAACTTCAGCTTCTTCAGGAGGACTTTGGTGTAACTTAATGACTGGCTAAACCTTTCTGCTGCTGCTCAGCTGCTGTTGATTCTGCTGGAGATTATTCTACTGCTATCCAGTTTCATAGGTGGGCTTAGGATAAACAGAGCTCCCACTTTAGTGGTTCAGATGCCAAGGGGACACCTGAGGCTTGCAGAAAGAGAGTGATAGACCCTCCCTCCCTCTCATGTGACTGGAATAGCAGTGAGGTAATGAGGGGAAGGGGCTGTGGGAGGAAAAGAGGAATTCTTCTCTAGCTCAGATGAAAATCCAGGCCACTCAAGGATCATAGTGTCCACTTCATATTTAAGAAAAGCATTATGAGTAATCAAGGTTTGTATATTTAATCAATATCATACTTCCTGATGAGAAAGATAGAAATTTTGGCTGTTTACCTTGCCGCATTGCAAATACATCCAGCAGGCAGCATTTTAGACAGCAGTTGCATCTTTATTTTTTGCCAAAGCAAATACATGAAAGATTATTTAAATCCAAGTTGTGTGGCTTACATTTCCCATCAACAAATATTTGAAGGATAGTTATCTACCTCTGGTACGTAAGACATCTGATGTGTTTGTGATGGCACTGAATTTACTACATATTCCACCAGAGGGTGTTGGGCAAGCTTTTGGCAGCCTTTCCAACAAGCACACAAATAAATGGCTGGGGTTTTTTACTGCCCATTGTGGAATGTGGCATTTTGTTTGTGCTATAAATTTCTTTACAAATGCCCTGACTCAGAAAGTGGAGGAAAATGAGAAAGATACAGGTGAGGGGTTGGGGAAAACTACAAGGAAATTTGGTGAGTATTGTGGGTGAAGGGTGAAGGTAATTTCCGGTTGATGAAATCCTGCTTGCTGTCAGATAAAGCAGGTTATTAAACAGCAAATTCAATAAGTTCAATATATCATGTCAGTCATCTGCAGCTGGTGGGAATAAATGTTTTTTATAAAATAAATAAATAAATAAATGAGGGCATCTTTGCTGTGTCAATGGAAGCAATATTATAGTGACCCCAAAGGGAAGAGGCAACCATTACTCACAAAGTGCAATTCACACAGGCTTCCACTTTTAGTATTTTTGGGTAACATACAGAGCGATCCTCACTGTCATCAAACCTAGTTGTAAAAATGGTCTTGCAAGGACCCAGAAAAAATTATCATAGTAGAGATGTTTTAAAACATATTGCTATATTTCTGTGAATATTTCTGCTTTCCCATGTGTTGGCATGGATGTTTGAGATAGTGGTCTGAAAATGTATGCCTTCCATTCAGAAACAGACGATCAGTATAAATTAACTTCATCCTGTATATACAATGAAGCCATTTTCTTTCATGAACAATGGTGGCTAATATACTGATATGTATGAGTATTGTGGTGAAGTCCAGATGTGCTGGAGTAACTGGACATGGGAAGGGGTTAATTTCCTTCCTGAGTTTAAATCACCCCATGGATGAGCTAATTGCAGGTGCAAGGTAAGCCAAACCAGTAGCTTTAGCAAACCAGTGTTCTGGCTATATCTGGGATTAATGCATGTTGGATCAGTTCAATGGCATCTGTCTGTCTTGGGAGACGATGGAGGACCGAGCATTTGCGGATGAGGTCAAGCTGTTGGATGATTGCAGCACCTGCTGTGGCTGTAGAGACCGATGTACGAGAGACATTTTTTGTTGCAACTGGGCTAGATGAGGGCATCCAGTTGTGCTGCTGCAGAGGCACCAGGACATTTCTTCTCTCTGCACTCCTCCCAGCAGTCATTTCTCCTTTGGTTGCTGCTATAGTAGTCTGCAGTTAGTCTGTGAGTCATCAGTTTGTTTGTGTTACTTGTCCAGTGTTACATCTTGGATTTCTGGAGTTTATTTGGAGCAATGGAGATTCTTTGTACTTATATGTATCTATATATATTTGTATCTACAAAAGCCTACAAGTGTACATATCTACGTCTGGAACTGTTTTACAGAGCCTTGTCTTCTCCAAAAGTAAACTATTTGGACCTTAAGCTGCTTCTGTATGGTGACTGGTATTGGGAGCAACTTCCACTGTGTGTGTATCTCACCCGAGCTTCCCAATAAGAGGTTTGCCTATCTCACATTTGGTAATTTAAAAGAGAACCAGCATATTCAAAGAGAGCCGGGGGGGGGGGGAACCATTTTGGATTTGGTGAACAGTGAAGCAAGTTTTATGAGCTATACTCCATTTCCAAGGATATGTTTTCAGAGAAATTGTTATCCTAGAACCTGCACTGGAACACAATCAACTCTGCCTGCTGTTGTAGATATGCTTGAGTACCTGATACAGCCATAGTGACCAAGCAACCCCAAGGTCTTCAGGCTGGGGAAAAAGCAAGAAAGGTTTAAAAATAATCACTAGACAATGACCTGGCAACTGTAATATTATTATTGGGACTAATAGAAGAGAAATAAAGTAATTAATTATACTTGTTTGGACTATTGACATTGCTGTTATTAATATAATTTGTTACCAGCCCTTCACTCTATGGTCTTAGGGTGAGTTACAAGAATTAAAACACAACATTAATATTAAAACACAATTTTATACAATATAACAAACAGTTTAAAGCAACTTAAAATTAATGCATCTGCCACGGGGCAGGAGACCACCAGGGCTGAGTGCCACTGAGCTACTCATTTCTCTCTGGGGAGTGCCATACCCACTTAGCTGCCAAATGTTTTTGTGACATCCCAATCAACCCACCAACAATGGCAGCAGCTGGGGAGGGATCAGCCCCACCCCCTCTGCCCTCACAATGTTGAGTGCAGCACAGCAGCTAAAACACACACACCACACCCCCAGGTTGTGCCTTATCTGTGAAGGCCACACCAGAAACCCAAGGGGGCAGAAGGGGAACATTTTTCAGCCCTGAGGTTGCATTTCCCTCTACACAACACTAGTCAAATGCACAAATCAACAGAGCAATGAAAGCAAGTCTTATCTTTGCACAGGAAGCTGTTCAAGGAATGACATGCAGAAAGTTAGTATCTCAGGAAAAAGGCACTTTTCATCAATCAATCAATCATTGCATTTGACTAAATGCCATTACAAATGTAGTTACAAAAGCACCAAACCCAATGACCCAAACTATAGCTCCCGGATTCCTTGGGGGAAGAAGCCAGGTGGATGCCATTTGAACTCAGCGATGTGTCAAGTGATGGCTACATACTACCTCCAGGTTCAAAGGCGGCATATTTCTGTATATCAGTTCCTGAGAATCACGAGGGCTGATGTGGTGAGATTCTGCTTGCAGTTTTTGCACAGGCATCTATGAGAATAAGATGCTGAACTTGGGCCACTGGCCTGATCCAGGCAGCTTTCTTATGTTACAAAGGAAGACTTCCAAGAAAGAGCCTTGCAGCACTGTTGCACCCATGTCTACTTGGAAATTAGTCCTACTGAATTCAGTGAGGCTTCCTCCCGTGTAGGTGGGATTGTAGCCTTTGCAATTTTTGGTAGAGCTGCCTGTGGTGCCAAGTAAAAATAAGAATAAATGACTAAAACAAAATAAGAATAAATGACTAAAACAAAATAAGAATAAATGCCTAAAACAAAATAAGAATAAATGACTAAAACAGAATCCTTGTGTCTGAATAGCAAACTCCTGGCTGCTTAGGCTTCTGCCAGTGAAACGGTCCTCTTCTGATCTCACGACAGTGGAAAGGCACACCAGCCAGTGACCCATTGGAAGGCATGGCTGAGGAGTCAGACTCTTAATTCAGGGACACTGAGAACCTAGGGAGAAATGGTTACAAAATAAAAATAAATTGGAAAAAAGATACTCAAAGAAACAGCCAGTACATAGTTCACATAAGAGATGCAGAGAAAAAGTAAAATGCCACAGTGCTGGAATGGTTTTAAAATTTCTGATTTTGGAGTGCATTATGTGCAGTGACGGAGCTTCATGCTCCGGAACCAGGTGGCGGAGAGCACGTGGGTGTGTGGCTGGTGCTTGTCCAGGGGGTGTGGCACCCAGGATGGGGGGGCAGCCACAATGGCACCCCACCGGGATCGCGCTGCTGGGGGCGTTGCGCTCCCCCGCACCCCTCTTCCTCCACCAGTGATTAGGTGACTTTCTGAAACTTGCAGCATTTCTTGGAGTGCTACATTAAAAGTATTCTCTTGGAAGTCTCCCATTGTAACATAAGAAAGCTACCTGGTGGTCTCCTGACCCGTGGTGGCAAACTGGCAAGCGGAAGGAGGAAAACGCCTGGTGCTGGGATGCTGTGGAGCAGGGGGAAGGCTAGCACAACGTTTACTTGCTGGTGGGATAGCTACTTGAAGGCGACTGATATTCAGCTCTGAAGCTGGTTGATGTCTGGCAATGGACCTGGCGAGGCTGCAGCTGGTGGATGGTTGGCGGATGCCACAAGGTTACGCTGGCTGAGATGGATGCAAACTGGTTTGGAAGCCTTGTTTCTGAACAGGCAGCCAAACAGAGGAGGAGTCTGGGGGGATGCTGCGGATGGGGGCCATCCCACTCACCTGGTTGCCTTTGCCTTACAGGGATGTCTGGAGCCGGTGAGGTTTTCCCAAGTCCAGCCTTCAAAGTCATGAGGAGAACCGCAGGACGTCCCTATTTAAATTGGAGAAATGAACGTGAAATCCTGGCAGTGAGCAATGGACAAGGCCAGACGTGAGAGAAGGAGCTTTGAAGGGAGACTGCAGGCGGACATCTGCTGCATTGCAAGTGATGGGGCAGTGGGGAGAGAGGAGAAAATGAGGTAGGAAACATTAGACCACATTAGGTGCACAATTGGAAGTGCTATGAAGACGCATTGAACAGGAATGGCTTCTCCTCAGGGGTTCTGGGAACTGTAGGTGGTTAAGGGGACAGAGACTTGCTAGGGGGGTTAGGGTTAGGATTAGGATTAGGGGTAGGGTTCGGGGCAGGGTTCCCTTCTTGTGATGGAACTCTGGGAATTTTAGCTCTAATTAAGGGTTTAGGGGTAGGGGTAGGGTTCTCTTACTGCCAGGGAACTCTGGGAATTGTAGCTCTAGTTAAGGGTTAAGGATTAGTGTTAGAGTTAGGGTTAGCGTCAGGGTTAGGGGTAGGGTTCCCATCTTGCCTGGGAACTCTGGGAATTCTTAAGGGTTAAGGGTTAGGGTTAGGGTTAGGGTTAGGGTTAGAGTTAGAGTTAGAGTTAGAGTTAGCGTCAGGAGTAGGGTTAGGAGTAGAGTTCCCTTCTTGGCAGGGAACTCTGGGAGGGGAGCAGGGGGGCCTCCTAACAGCTCTCTGCACCCTTTTCAAACTATATCTCCCAGATTCTTTGGGGAAGAAGCCATGAGTGTTTAAAGCGGCTTCATAGTGCTTTAAATGGTGTGGATGTGGCCCTGGCCTCCCTCAGCCCACTGCTTCTTATTATTGAGGAATCAAAAGGATTTCCCCACTCAAATCTCTCGGAAACAGAAAACAGGAAGAAGAAAAACTTTGCATCTGATGCCATTTTGAAATGTCTTAACTTGAAATGCCAATAAAGGTGTTTGTATTGTATTGTATTGTATTGTATTGTATTGTATTGTATTGTATTGTATTGTATTGTATTGTAATGATTAGCATGGGAAGTGGAATGGTAAAATGTTAATGAGGTGGATACTATATTTCTGTAAATTGGCATGCCCCTTCTTGTGGGCATGGAAGGAGGGACTTGCGGCTGGACAAGCGACATTAGAAGATGTGTTTTTCCTGATGAAGATGTGCCTGATCTTGGGTTACCCCACTTGCAAGTGTGTATAATAAAAGGTTTCTTAATACACCTATTTTGTCCAGATCACTTTATTTAAAAGGATCCAGAGACCTTAACTCAAAGGAACCAGTTTATGTCTCACAAAGGGCAAAATAAATAATACCAATCCCTCAGCTGCCAAAACAAACGGTCTTGCAGCACTGCAAAAACTAACAGATTTGGGGGGCAACTTTTTAAAAATGGGGGGGGATCAGGGTGTTTTGGTTTTTGAGGGTGCCATGGAGTCCACATGCCACGGGTGTCACAAGGGGGAGGTCCTCAGTCATCATTTCTTTATTAATAAATGCCCCCCTTGAGGCCAAGTTTCCCCAGGCCTGACTATGTATGGTCTCCTGTGATGTCACAAACAGACATAGCAGCTGAGGGGCAAGAGGCAGTTTCTTATTCTAGAATTTCAAACAAAGGAGGGGGCATTTTTCAGCCCAGGGGCTGCATTTCCCTCCACACAACACTAGTCAAATGTACAAATGATCATTTTTTTGGGGGGGGGGTTCTCTCCCTCCCCCACCTGCCCAGCAGTTTCCCTGCCTGCTGTCTCTCCCTCCATCACCCCACTGGCATTGCATCCTCCCCCAGGTCCCCCCCAGCTTGCTGCACCCCAAAGCATATTGTACTCACCTGAACCCTTGCAGGGAGAGGGGCAGAGCACAATGGGAAGGGGCAGGGTGACCGGGGTGCTTAAACCACACGGGGTGCTTAAACCACAAGAGAGAACAACAACAGGACAGAACAAAGAACACAGAAGACAGAAGTGGCACACAGTTCCTTCTGTTTCCACACTTCCAAAGAATGGAATGGCAACACAAAGAGCTTGTGATCCAGTACTCACACACACTCTGCAGCACGGGAGAGAATGCAGCTCCTGACATCCAGCACCCCCTTCTCTGTTTCTCTTGAACTCTTTGACTTTAACTCTTCAGTGCTGTCCAAATTTTCTTCAAAGATTTGATGAAGTGAAGGGCCGTGAGGGCTGACCAAAGGGCCGACCAAATTTGTTAACCTTTTTTTTAGGATTGAAGTTGTTGAGGGTTTTTTAGGATTTCACCCCAGGAAATAAACTGCCACAGGGGCTGAACTAAACCGAACGGACTAGGCCCCCGAAACAGACTTTGGACATGCCTGATTTCAGTGCCTTGTGCAGACAGTTTTAAGATTTCCTGGATGATTAAAGCGTATGAGTTGTGTGGATGGCTTCTGGAAAACCTAAACCTCTTCATCTTGTGCAGCTTGTAGAGGGAGAACATTTGCTCTTCAGAAATCTGGGCCCTCTTTTTTCAGCTTGTCATAGTCCACGTACACCACATAGTACTGGAAGGCGGAAGCACAGCTCTTAGGATGGGAAGCGTTATCTCCCGCTTGGACTACTGCCATGCAATCTACATGGGGCTACCTTTGAAGGTAACTCAGAAACTACAACTAATCCAGAATGCAGCAGCTGGACTGCTGACTGGGGGTGGCCACCAGAACCATATAGCACCAATCCTAAAGGCTTCCAGTATGTTGCCAAGCACAATTAAAAGTGTTGGTGCTGACCTTTAAAGCCCTAAATGCCCTCAGCCCAGTATACCTGAAGGAGCATCTCCACTCCCATCGTTCAGCCCAGACATTGAAGTCCAGCTCCGAGGGACTTCTGGTGGTTCCCTCACTGCAAGAAGTGAGGTTACAAAAAACCAGGCATAGGGCCTCCTCAGTGGTGGCATCCTCTCTGTGAAATGCCCCCCCCCCGGTCAGATGTCAAGGAGATAAAGAACTACAGAACTTTTAGAAGATACCTGAAGGCAGCCTGTATCAGGAAGTTTTTTTATGTTTGACATTTTTTTTATATATTTTACTGGAAGCCGCCCATAGTAGCTGGGGATAAGTAATAAAATATTATTTTTATTTATTTAACTAAGAGAAAAGTTATGAACTAAGCACACAAACAAGATGTAGCGTGTGCACCATTTCATGTTTTACTGGAAAACCTTAGGTCACTGTTAAATGGTAGGCAGGGCCTTGGGGGAAATTCCCCCTTGAATCTGACTTATGACTTCAGTACTGCCACTACAGAGTGACAGTGTCATCATAATTTCACTATGGCAAGCAGCTGCTTCATTTCCACTTATTTGAAAGGCAGGTCACTGAGTTTTTAATTAATTTATTTATTTTTGTATATAATATTTATTAAGTTTTCCATTTTAATACTTCAAAAAGAACCACATTAAAACATTCCAAATTACAATACAATTAAAAAGCCAAATATAAATGCCAAATTATATATCTTTGGGTGGCTACCCAAGCTCTGAATTTCACGGAGTGCTAATAATCTAATATCACATTGCATTTCTTAATTAGTCAATAAACCATTCCAATGTTAATCCTTCGCTTAATTTTCATTTATGTTTACAACCACTAGTCTGTTCAAACTTTCGTCTTCATAGTTCTGTGTGAAATATTTTCCCCTGTTGTCCACATTCCAGCAATTCCATTTTTGATTTCTGCCAACAAGAGCCAAAATACACCACAGTCCCAGACAAAAAGACACCATTAACTCCAGACAGCCATCCAGAATTCGCTTCCGTAGTCTCGTACCATCTCCCAACATGCTGGTACCTCTGCAAAAACAAAGTAGCTCCAGTCCAGAATTTTTTCCTTCCTTCCACTGAGGAGATAGCAGCAGTGTTATTTCAAATCCACTTGTGTATTTCAAACTATTACCTTTCAGGGGAGATTTACCAGGTAACACTGCAAATACATATATATCAAAAGAGAATAAAAAAGGCTCACCTCCCCCTGGGGTTGTACAATTAATCCATCAATTAATTCAACGAGTGGGTCAGTCCTTTGTACTGTTGTTTCTGCTCCTCAGCGATCTCTAGTTTCATTTTCTATAAACAGATATTTTAACTGCGTCATAAAAAAAGGTAAAGGACCCCTGACAGTTAAGTCCAGTTGCAGATGACTCTGGGGTTGCAGCGCTCATCTCACTTTACAGGCCAAGGGAGCCAGCGTTTGTCCGTGGACAGTTTTTCCGGGTCATGTGGCCAACATGACTAAGCCACTTCTGGCACAACGGAACACCGAAACCAAAGCAGCGCACAGAAACGCCGCTTACCTTCCTGACGGAGCGGTACCTATTTATCTACTTGCCCTTTTGGGAGTGCTTTCAAACTGCTAGGTTGGTAGGAGCTGGGACTGAGCAATGGGAGCTCATCCTGTCATGGGGATTCGAACCGCCGACCTTCTGATTGGCAAGCCCAAGACGCTCAGTGGTTTAGACCACAGCGCCACCCACATCATAGTCCACCATTAATCCTGGGCAGATATCCAAAACTCTGTCTTGGCCTCCTTCCAGCTGTTAATGAGATGATGCCTTTACACTGAAACGATAGTTCCATCAGGAATTCCTTTCATCTTTCCCTTAATGATCATTGCCAGAATCATAGTCAAATTTCACACAGTCCGTTTCGTAATTAAAGGGAGCGTCCACTTACATATTTCAAGCCATTGTGTTTTGGTCCCGACAAAAGTCTTTCTCCAGATCAAATCCTTTTCAGTGGCTGATTAAATTAGCAAGTTATTTTATCTCTGCTGGTTTAGAGCATGCCTGTTTGTTAAGTCTGAATTTTTATCTTAAAAAACAGTTGTCCTTTGTTCATGGCACCAGCTTTGGAAAGTTGCCACAACCGTGTGGCTTACACCCAGTGTCCCCTTCCCCCTCTTCCTTCTGGAAGGGCAGCAGGTATCAGACAATCCACAGGTGGAGTGCCCCCCCAACCCTGGGAGGGTTGGGAGGATAATTACTCCCATATTATCCTCAATTACCAGCATGGAAGGGCTCTGGTGTAATCGGCACAGCCGATCGTCATGGCAGACAAACAGGAAGTGTGAGGTCATTGAGTATTTAAACATTAAAGCCCAAACAAAGCTTTTGTTTTCCTTTAGGTCTCAGTTGTTTGAGAGCTAGAGATCACAAAATGGTGAAAGAACATTTTGTGAAAGCCTAGAATAATAGTAATAATAATTTATTATTTATATCCCACCCATCTGAAGTGCTCCGTTTTAGTTTTTTATTTCAGTGGACTCAAGCAAGGCTTAATTCTTCTTTGGATTGCATTGAAAGCTTTTGAACTCCCAGAACAAGCCCTTAAACCTTTTAACAGCTCAAGTCGTACCCAAGTCGTACCCAAACGGTGACATTATGCAAGACCAGACACCTCATTTTCATTGTTTATCCTTACTCAACTGCATCTGGCTCCCCCCTGAAAATCAGCTGCTGGGGCTGAGAGCAAGACACAAGGAAGCATTTTCAGAGCTGAACTGCAAGAAACTTACTAAGTGCCTAGGAGTCCTAAACAGGCAGTTGATATTACGATTCTTCTGCCTCACATACAGTGAAATTATACCCCTTTGCTTCAATGGAAGGAAAGGCTTTAATGAGCTTAAAAGACATTTTGAAGGAAGAATCACAAGTCAATGGCAGAAACTCGGGGATCTATCATGCTTATTCAGTCAGAGTTTAGAAGATTGAACTGGAGAGGAGAGGAGAGTGAAGAATCACAAAAGGGACCCGAGGGCCATCTAGTCCACCCCCAAAATGCTGTGATCACTTACTCCAGGCCTTCCAAAGCTGAAACTTATTCTTCCTCCCACCAGATGATCATCATCATCATCATTATTATTATTATTTGCCCTTCATCCGTAGATGTCAGGGATGGGACTGATGAAGATGGACTCCCAGCAATCTCTGCTGGACACCAGGCTCCCCATCCCTGGCCTATAGGATAACCAGCATCATAACCCTAGTTAAGTATTTCATACCGTACCTTATACAGGTCATTGGGTCTCAGCTTGTTCCAAGGCTCTGGGTTGCTCTTTTTGTCCCAGCCAAGCAGAGAAATGTGACAAGAGGCAGAGAGCAAGGAGTACATCTTTGTAAGAAGAAGAAAAACACCCACAGGATGGTTATATGACAATGAACATTCACCCTACATCCATCCTGATTTGCTTCTAGAGTGTTTGCACATCTTCCTGTTAATTGTTCATTCATTCAACACTTTGCAATTTCCTGTCCCTTTCCGAACAACAAAAAGTCCTTTCTTAAAGAAATAGATGTGCTGCATTAGGGAGGAGTTAGCTGTATTCGGGAACATGCAATTGACCCAGCAATGGTGCTTTAGTGGTGGATTTGTATTTATTTTATATACCACTATTCATAAAAATCAATCAGGGCAGTTAGCAATAATTATGTGTATAAAAATACAATTAAATAGTTAAAATCAGAAATCAGTTAACTGTTGTGGAAAGACATATTATTAATTCCCTGATGGAATGGAAAAATATTCAACAGCGGTTTAAATGTTGAAGGAGCCTGCTAAATTTCTATAGGTGGAGCATTCCACAGGACTGCGCTGAAGACACTGAAGTTTCGGTTTCTTGCACACACGCTGGGTTCCACCCAACTTGGGGATGAGGGCCTGGCACGCATGTGTGACATCACATGGTGGGAGGAGGCCCACCATGGCTACAGGTAGGCCCCGTGAGACCCATCACAGCTGCAGGTATGCCCAGTGGGGCCCACCACAGGCTGCAGAATATTGAGGGGGCCCACTGCTTTAAAATTTGAGGGTCAGCCATCCATCACCTCAGATGGTTGTCATTGAGACCAAAGATGCTCCTGCAAATGATCTTAGTTATCAACCTGGAATGTAAAAGTTCAAGTGGTCCCTGAGGTACCCTGAACCTAAGTTGCTTGATCATATACACACCATATCATTTTATAATAATAATAATAATAATAATAATAATAATAATAATAATAATAATAATAATTTATTATTTATACGCCACCCATCTGGCTGAGTCTCCCCAGCCACTCTGGGTGGCTCCCAATCAAGTGTTAAAAACAGTACAGTGTTACATATTAAAAACTTCCCTGAACAGGGCTGCCTTAAGATGTCTTCTGAATGTCAGGTAATTGTTTATCTCTTTGACATCTGATGTTCCACAGGGCAGGCGCCACTACCGAGAAGGCCCTCTCTGGTTCCCTGTAGCCTCACTTCTCACAATGAGGGAACCGCCAGAAGGCCCTTGGCGCTGGATCTCAGTGAACGATGGGGGTGGAGACGCTCCTTCAGGTATACAGGACCGAGGCTTTAAAGGTCAGCACCAACAATTTGAATTGTGCTCAGAAACGTACTGGGAGCCAATGCAGATCTCTCAGAACTGGTGTTATGTGGTCCTGGCGGCTACTCCCACTTAATTGTTCTCTGATTCTTCCTCATTGTTATTGAACTATTGCACAAAGTGGGGCAAAGCAACCCTGAAGCATTTTTTGTCTGAAACATTACAGCGTTAAGGTATGAGAATTGGAAATGAACCGCTGTGTCTGCCATGAAACATATGTAAGCACAAATAGCAAAGAAAATTGCATCATGTATAACCAATGACCTAATCATTATGAGAAAGACGTGTGTGTGTGTCCTCTCCTAGCAAACATTTTCCAGCACTTTGCAGCCTCCCCAGCTGACTGCACATCCTGATCTGAAAAAGGCCCATGTGAGGAGGTGCCTAATACCTTTTCCTGGGATTTAATTGAAGTGAGGGCACCCAGGAAGGCAGAAATGTGATTCATAGAATGAATGAATGGACATTCACAAAAATCTCTTGGCCACCTGAAAAGTAAAACCAGCACAACAGAAAGCCATCACCCATCAATTTCATCTTTTTTTCCTGTTCCCTTTGATGATTATCAAATAGAATCTTCAAATGTAATTTCTTTTCTCATTGATTGAAGGAGAACAATCAGAAGACTGTGAGAGTGATTTTCAAACCTACTGGTTTTGGGAGACTTCAATGTCCATGCCGATGCTGACCCTCCTCACAGGCTCTGGACCTAGTGACTTCCATTCAACACTAGGGTTCTCCCAGTTTGTTTTGGGCCCCACTCATCAAGCAGGCCACACACTGCATCTGATCTTTGGTGCTGGCATAGATGTGATCATGCTCCCCCCTGTGGAAGTGCCATGGTCTGATCACTATGCTCTGAAAGCCAAGATTGACTTCCCGCTTCTCCCCTGTTCAGGTGGTGAGCCTATTTGGGCTCGCCTGCGAAGGCTGATGGATCCTGATAGATTCCGTCAGGCCTTGCGGGACCCTGCTCCTCCTGGCGACATTAGATGACCTTGTCAAGGACTGGAATAACTGGCTCTTGACAGCCATCGATGAGATCGCGCTTAAGCACCCTCTTCGACCCTGTCGATACCGGGCCCCTTGGTTTACTGAGGAGCTCCGGAAAATGAAGTGGGATCTCAGACGGCTAGAGCGAGTATGGCGACAGACTCGTAACAGAGATTCATGAACATTTCATAGGACACTTACGAAAGCCTATGAGATGGCTATGAAAGCTGCTAAGAAATCTTACTTCGGAGTTTCCATTGCATCCACTAGCTCTCGCCCAGCACAACTTTTTAAAATAATTAGGTTGATAATGTCCTTAGGAGGACAACCAAATTTAAGCACAAATTCGATCCACAGCTGTGAGGCATTCACAAGCTTTTTTGCGGAGAAAGTCCTGTTGCTCCGCCGTGATCTCCCTGCCAATTTAGATACAGTGACTGAACTGGAAGCCCCTCGACTGTCTTCGGTTCCAGTGTTGGACCATTTTGATCGGATACTCCCTACTGATGTGGATAGATTCCTCCAAGCTGGTAGGCCCACCACCTGCCTCCTTGATCTGTGCCAATCTTGGCTGATTAGGGTATGTCGAGATGTCACACGGACCCCTCTGGTTGAAATTATCAATTTGTCTCTTGGCACAGGGACATTACCAGGGGAACTGAAGGAAGCAGTGGTGTATTCGCTCTTAAAGAAAACTTCACTAGATCCTTTAGACCTATCCAATTACCGCCCTGTTTCAAGTCTTCCATATCTGGGTAAGGTAATTGAGAGAGCAGTTGCTGAACAGCTTGGTAGGTTTCTGGATGAAACATTGGCTTTAGATCCATTTCAGGCTGGGTTCCATCCTGGTTTCGGGATCGAGACGGCTCTGGTTGTCCTAACAGATTATCTCCATAGACAACTGGATTGAGGTGGGTCAGGACTGCTGATTTGTCAGCAGCCTTTGACATGGTCGATCATGCTCTTCTGGACCACCGCCTCACTGACGTGGGGATACAGGGCATAGCCCGTAAATGGCTGTGCTCTTTTATCTCTGGTCAGGGACAGAGGGTGGCGCTAGGGAGGGAGATGTCATCGCGCCACTTCTTGGTGTGTGGAGTGCCGCAGGGCGCAATCCTCCCCCTGGTGCTTTTTAACATCTTTATGCGCCCCCTTGCCCAGATTATCCAGAGCTTTGGGCTGGGCTGTCACCAATATGCTGATGACACTCAACTCTATCTGCTGATGGATGGCCACACCGACTCGGCCCCGGACACACTGACCAGATGCTTGGAAGCTGTGGTTGGATGGTTTCATGGCAGCCGATTGAAACTAAATCCTTCGAAGACAGAGGTCCTCTGGTTGGGTCGGGATGATATGGGGATGAGGGACCAACTCCCTTCTCTTGCAGGGGCTCAATTAGTGCCATTGCCTTCCGTTAAGAGTTTGGGTGTAATCCATGATGCTTCCCTTTCCATGGAGGTGCAGGTTACAGCAACAGCCAAGGTGACATTTTTCCACTTTCACTGCATCAAGCAGTTGGTCCCTTACCTTTCCCACCCAGACCTGGCCACAGTGATCCATGCAACGGTCACCTCCCGGCTTGACTACTGTAATTCACTGTATGTGGGGCTGCCCTTGAAGCTGTCCCAGAAACTCCAGCAGGTGCAGAATGCTGCAGCGAGGCTCCTCACGGGGTCTCTGCCGTGAGAGCATATTAATTCCCTGATGGAGCATATTCACCCAGTGCTTTTCCAGCTGCACCGGCTCCCGGTGGAGTACAGGGTCAGATTTAAGGTGCTGGTTTTGATCTTAAAACCCTTCATGGCCTAGGACCCTCGTACCCACGGGACCGCCTCTTCCAGTATGCCCCACAGAGAGCCTCAAGGTCCATAAATAGCAACACCCTAGAGGTCCCAGGCCCTAAGGAACTTAGATTAGCCTCAACCAGAGCCAGAGCTTTTTCAACACTGGCTCCGGCTTGGTGGAACGCTCTGTCTCATGAGACCAGGGCCCTGCAGGATCTGATTTCTTTCCGCAGGGCCTGTTCTGCCTGGCCTTTGGCTTGGAGTCAATTTGGTTCCCTCCCCCTCTTTCTTTTTTCCTTCTTCCTCCTGTGATGAGGCTGCATTTTAATGTTTTAATGTTGTATTTTAATCTTGTTTTTAAGTTGTATTCATTCAACTTGTTTTTATTATTGGTTGTTAGCCACCCTGAGCCTGGCCTTGGCTGGGGAGGGCAGGGTATAAATAAAATTTATTATTATTATTTTATTATTTCAGAACAGCACTGCCTAAGGCAATGGTCAGCTCACCATGTTCCTGGAAACTGAGTGGGTGACCATGGGCCAGTCACTATCTCTCAGTCAAATCACCCTCACAGGGTTATTGTGAGTAACAAAGAGGAAGGGAACATGACTGATACTTTGAGCTCCACGCAGGAAGAGCATGGTTAAAAAATGAAATTGGTAATTTCTTTGTCAGGAAATCAAACCATACAGTCAGTTATGTGAGTATGATCTGCCTCCCTTGAATTTGATTGGTAAAGGGACATGATCTCATGGCAAAATATTCAGGGCCCCTTGAAGACTACCTACAAAATAATGACAGTCTGGAAGAATCCTTCATTCTTCTGCAACTGAGTTTATTATTATTTTATTAACAAATGCAATACTAATCAGGCAATCTAAGTTATGTAACATGGTCATGTTCACACACAAAACCAAATCCACTTAGGAAAATTACTTGATTCTAATCGCCATTGCTAGCTGCGATGGAGACGCCATCTCTCCTATTCATTTTGACAAGTCAAGCTTAATTGTTTTCAGTATTCTGTCACTGGGATTGTTGATTTTAAAAAGGCCTGTGGATTGAAAGTGGCATTAACACATTAGCTAAAGGTTAGTTGTTTTAATGGTCGCATATTCAAAACTGTGTTGCATGCCTTCCAGCCTCATTACCACAGGAGGCTGCAATACTGGTAAAAAAGGAAAGAATGAGCTAAATAACACAGCCAAAAAAATACGCCTAGGATTTTGATGGAAAACAATTTGTTATTTTATATTTAACTGAAATAACTGATTGCAACGGAACCTTCTTTTCCCACACACCAATCTGTTTATCTCATCTATTGGGAATTGGTTGCTCTACAAATAAAAGCTAAAGTTCTGAAGTCAGTAAACATAAATTCCATAAGTAAAGTCATAAGGTGTCTGACAGAACTTATAGAACAAATAATACCCTGCCCAATGTATGTTTACTCAGAAATTAATCCCACGGAGTTAAATGGATTGTTCCGTTCATGCTTCCATGAGTGCAAACAAACAAATCTTGAGCTTCCCTTATGCTGGAAAGCCCTTAGTAGCAGACATTATGTAGACGAGGGTTGAGGAACCTCAAGTCCAGGGGATGATTGCAGCCTCCCAGGCCTCTCTATCTAGCCCAGTGTTTCCCAAACTTGGATCTCCAGCTGTTTGGGGACTACAATTCCCATCATCCCTGACCAAAAACAGCTGGAGACCCAATTTTGGGAAACACGGATCTAGCTCTTGAGGTTCTCCCAAGCCACACACATATTCAGATCCTCCAACTTGCCTAACCTATTCCATGCTTCCTCCTCATGCTTGTGTCTGGCTGGAATGTGTCTTTGAACAGTAGCACAGTGTCAAATTCAGAAGTGCAGCATCCCTTTGTGAATGCCATGCCCCCTTACACAGCCACACCCCTTCTAAGCTTATGTAACCTTATAATATACAATATTATCAAAAGTATACAATAATTATTACTTTAAGGACACATTGCAGCAATCAACACAGATCTCCATGTCCTGTTATTTTGTGTACACAAACATCAGCAAATGATTTGGAGTGCTCCAATAGCTTTTGGAGTAATTATAATTATTTATTATTTATATGCTGCCCATCTGACTGGATTGCCCTAGCCACTCTGGGCAGCTTCCGATAAATTAAAACATCAAACACAGTAAAACATCAAACACTAAAAACTTCCTCATATAGGGCTGCCTTCAGATGTCTTTCAAAAGACAGATAGTTGTTTATTTCCTTGACATCTGACAGGAGTGCGGGTGTGAGTACTGAGAAGGCCCTCTGCCTGGTTCCCTGTAACCTCACTTCTTGCACTGAGGGAACCATCAGAAGGCCCTCTGATCTGGGCCTCAGTGTCTAGGCTGAACTATGCAAGTGGAGAGGGTCCTTCAGGAGTGACTCCAAGTTGTGTTTTCCTTGGAAATCCATTCTACGTAAAATAACCTGCACATCATTCTCTTGAAATGGAAGCACCTTGTGTTCTCAGTGTTCCTAGATGCTTAGCTTTGTAGCATGCAGGAAAATTGTCCTTTGATGTTCTTCCCACATATTTTCTCCAGAGTGACCCTGGGAGCAAATCCTCAGGGGCTGACTCACCTCCCTTCACTCTGAGCAGCTCAAATCAGCGCAAAGGGTGAGAAAACCTCCCAGTAACTAAAAAGCTTTCATGTTAATTAGAGAGTTCTAGGATGCTGGAGGCAGGGGCCCTGCTGCAGAAATAGTAGCAAGTCTTTGACCCCTGCAACCCCAGACCACTACATTTCTGCTTTTTCTTCCCTAGATGGAGAGAGGTATGCGGAGTGAGGGTGTAACCTTTGCATGGCTGCAATGTAGCATACTGTATAAAGGTAAAAGCTGTGTGCATAGTTCCACCCAAATAATAATAATAATAATAATAATAATAATAATAATAATAATAATAATAGATTGTTTATACTCATCTGCCTGAGTTTCCCCAGCCACTCTGGGCAGCTTCCAACAAAATATTAAAAATTCAATAAAACACCGGACATTAAAAACTTCCCTAAACAGGGCTGCCTTCAGATACCTCTGGTCCTATGCATTACTGGACTATGGTCCCTAAAGTATTGCCATGAAGGAATGTGGTCCTAAGACTGCAAATGGTTCCCCACTTCTGAAGCAGAACCTCTCCTTAATATCATAAATAATATATCTGGGGACAGGGAAAGCTCTGCCACTGGGCAGAGATGAAGTGGTGTTGGAGGACAGAGCTGAGTGTGCTCTGATCACTTCCCTAACCTAGCTTGCCACCCTTAGGTGTGTGGGCGGGGGACACTCTGTTAAGCCTGTGAAAGTATTGGGGGCATTTCCACACATTGCTTGTTATTTCCAGGAGAAGGATCAAGAATGACAAACCTCCCAAATGGTCTAATTCCATGTCCCAGTGATCTTCAAAGGGGACATCTCAAACTTTTCCCTTCTTAAAGCAGGAGTTATGAGCAAAGCAACAGTGTATAGGAATGTCATGGGAGGCATAGGTAAAATGCAGTCCCCAAATGCAAATGTGCACTTACTAAGCTGTTTTATATTATATATATATATAGCAATTATTAAAAGCTTTCCTTTCACACCAGTTTCCAGAAGGCATTATGAAAACAGACCAATCCTCTTCTTGTGTATTCCCCTTCAAAAGACAGAAGACAAGTTTGATCTGTTCTAAAAACATTCCACATTTAAATTGCAAATACAAATGCAAAAAAGGAGAGATTTCTCTGTTTTTTTGTTTTTGTAGGTTTACAGTTTATTTCAACATTGTTATTCCTCTTTCATCCTCTGCACCCACAATATAGATGATAAAAGAAACACCCTACTTTAAAGTCAAGAGCTAGCTTTGCTCAGTTCAGTTAAGGTATAATTTTTGAACCCTTTTCATGATTAACAGAGAGCCTACCGGGGAAAAGCCTTTTGAAATTGCTTTCTTGAAGCTGTAAACTTGTTGCAGTTGGAGAAATCTATCACATGAGTCTTTTCCATATCCTTCCCTGTGACTGACAGCTCAAGACCACATGTGGTTCACAGAATGCTGAGTTGTATATATGAGAAAATAGCTATTAAAAAAAAGAAAGAAAACAAACAACAACCCCCCCCCCAAAAAAAGTATGGGATGAAATGTCAACAATTTAACAACATTAACTGTCTAATGGTTTTCATGAATAAAACACATAAGTAAGATATAAATCCTTTAAGGCGGTGGGGGAGAAGCAACAGCAGATGATATGTCTTATCCATAAGAAGAGGGATTGACTGTTAACCGCAATGGGAATATGCCCTCCAATGCGACACAGGCCAAATCTGGAACACCATTTTCTGGATCCAAAATCCTGTGTGAGGGCTCATGACCTGCATGAGATCATGAACCTGGAAAAAGCTCTCTTTTGGGCACAGGGCAGAAAACCATGTGTTTTGGGGGCAAAATCATAGACCCAGAAAAGTGGTTTTTTTCAGGTGAGATCTTGGCTTGAAATCGTGTGAGAGCAAGGCACCCAAAATGGCCACTGTGCTCTCACCGGGGGGCAGGGGTATGGGATGTCCCAGTTTTTCTAGGGCAGTTGATGGGTATGTGGGAATAGTAGCTCTGTCAGAGGAATAGAGGTCTCCTAACAACTCTAAGCACCCTTAACTAACCACAGCTGCCAAATTTCTTTAGGAGAAGCCATGACTGTTTAAAGAGCCATGATAGATCTTTAAAGGTACTGTGCAGATGAGACGTCTCTGTCTGTCTGTCTGTCTGTCTGTCTGTCTGTCTGTCTGTCTCATGTGTGTGTGTGTGTGTGTGAGAGAGAGAGAGAGAGAGAGAGAGAGAGAGAGAGAGAGAGAGAAAGAAAGAGAGAGAGAGAGAGAGAATGCAGAATAATATAAAATGATAATCTATCTCTCTCTCTCTCTCTCTCTCTCTCTCTCTCTCTCTCTCTCTCTCTCTCCCTCTTAGTACAACACTTGGATATTTAAATGTCTAAAAAAAATTTCAGATATATAAATAATGGTACCACTTAAATGTCCTAGCAACTTTTTACAATGCTTTTCATTAGCTCAATTTTTAAACCTCAATATACCAGGATCTGCACAAGCCAACAACTCTACTCTGAGGAACAAATAGTTTTGTTTTGTTTTTACGTTATTGTTTGCTCAAACAACCGAGTTTCAGCCTTCTCTGCTGCATGTTCTCATGCAACATATGCTCAGCTGATATAAAAAATAATAATGTTACAAAAAGTGCTGACTTCATAGGAAATGGTAATAGGAAAGGGACCACTAATTGCTGTGATGGAAAAGAGCATGGGGTGATGACGACGATAGGCCTCCCTTTTGCTGACCACATCTCTTCCCTCACAAAGGGTCACCTACCTAGATAATAAATAAGTCTTATGTAGTAGAACTGGCATGAGACTGGCATTTCCATCTATCACAGATGAAACTCAAACTTTAGTCACTGGAGACCAATCATGTTTTGAAAAGGGCAATCCATCATTTCTTGTTACACTGGGAAAGTGTGGTCATTTCAGAGGTTTCTGCAGAAGTAAACCTGAAGCAGAGAGAAGGAATCATTCTAACTGGGGTGGGGAGATTCCTTTCCAACCCTGATTATGGTGGTGCCAGCCTTTGTGTCTACACTTATGTGGCAGGCAATATTTCTTGGACACCAGCATTGCGTGATCTTGACTAGAGTTGTGCATTTAGACCATATATCACTAGATTTTAGATAATATGACTGGCTGCTGGTCCCCTTCTGGGAAGAATGGAAAGTGCTGGTTTTAATATTTTGTTACACACTCATTGTGATTTTCTCCAATTGATTGCTCTACCCTTCTCAACTTGATAAAAGCAGGGGTGGGAGTGATGTGTGCCCACTTTGGGGAGCGCTTAAGTAATATTTTGTGGGGGTTTTTAAGGACACTCATTACATTCCTATTTGGGAATCTCTCCATGCCATGCCCGCTTGCCAGGCTACATCATTCACTGGTCATGCTTTGTTTCCTCAAGTGGTTTTGTCTAACTGAAATATGTCATTGAACTGTGATAATGCCCTTTGATTACCTGGTTGGAGAGAGATGCATGAAAAAAACTTCTGGATTTTGCATAGGTGAAATGCCGCCAGCCATGTGAAGGTCAGAGTCATATCCACTGCTCCTCACACTTTGACCTCTGCTCCCACTCCTAGCAGCTTCCTGCTCCTGGAAGCCTACTCATTATGGGATGTGGCTCTTGGGCTGGGGAGGAAAAGGTGTTGGGAGCCACCTCTGCATTTGCTCAATCCAATTGATTACCCAAGTGTGAGGCCACTAAGAGAACAGGATGCTGGATAAGATGTGCCATCAGCCTGATCTAGCAGGCTCTTCTTATGATCTTAGGTGTCTGGCTGGCCAGGTAGTCAGAGCCAAGGAATGCACACAGATGGAGATTAAAGTGGCAGCTGGCTGCACTTTTTAGGAGAATCCAAAGCCAAGTGAGAGAAAGCAGGGAGAATGGATAGCTTGTGGAGAGAGGTGAGAGGAAGGTGAAGACTGAAGAGTAAAAATAGAAAAGAGAATGGGGAAAGGGGAAGGGGAAACAAAATAGGAACAAAGAGGGAGAAGAGGAGAAAATAAGGAAAAAAGAGTGAGCAGTGTGAGACAGAGAATGGCAGAGGGGGAAGCTGGTGGGAAGAAGGGGAGGAACAGGCATGGCAGGACTTGGTAAGGAACGTCTTAGAGGGGCAGGGAACCTCCAGTGGCAAGCTTAGGGGAGATGAGAAGGGATTCCCTAAGGTAGAAACCTGTGGGAGAGTAACAAGAAGTGCTTACTTGAGGTAACAAAATGTAGGTAAACAGGATAAATGGTGATAAGAATACCTAGGTTTGTGAAAATAAATGGCTCATCTGAAAGTGAGAGACACTCTACGGTTCTGATTATCCCTGGGACTCATGGAGGGAGCACAAGGTTTTTCACACCTTTGTTTGTGGGCACACTGTATATAAAGGAGTTTCTCCATGGTCAACAACAACAACAACAAGTTTATTAAATTTGTGAGGTCCATGCCTTTACACAAAATACCATAAAACATTATTAAAAGATAAACAATCAAATTATAAAAAAGCTAAAATTCATGCCATGCTGTCCCAGCAAGGAAACTACCCAAAAAAAACCCCACCATTCAGGAAAGAAGATACAGCAACAGGTTAGGAGAGCAATGGGAGGGACCTCACCATTTCATCCAGGAACCATACCCTAGTTTTCATAGCCTTCACCACAAAGACCGCTACCACGTGAGAAATCCGTGGATCAGCGTCCACCAGTAAAAACTTTACTTGGTCCTCAGAGTTGACTATTGATTTGGGAATAGTTTGTAACATCGCATCCCTGAAGGCCGAATAGATGGGACAATACAGCATGTAATGTGTGAGATCCTCTTTGGTTCTCATATGACAAGGACATATACGCTCCTCTACTGGGATTTTTGCATATCTGCCTGACAGATAGGCCGTAGGAATGGTTTGAAAATGGGCCACGGTGAAGGCTCTCCGAAGGGTGGGATTGGTGATATTCGCCAAGTAATTGGCGCTGTTTGTGCACATAAGCCTTCACATGAAATGTCAGGTTTACATGTTAGCATGGTGCATATGATGGAGAACATTCTATCACATGAGATAGCAGAAATTGTATTATCTGGGCCTTGGGGGCCAGGTACTGTTGTCTGGATTACTACAGTGAAATAGCCATATAGGAGCTCAAAGTCTAGTTCAGCAGCAAGAGATTTATAGGACCTCAAATACATTCAATGTGGAATCCCCACTGCCTTTGATTCCTCACTGTTGCTGCTGCTGCTGCTGCTGCTGTTGCTGCTGAGGAATGCCTTTTTGAATAGTGGGAAATGAGGCGTGCATGTTAATTTCCAAGGAATTTGAGAGTTCTTTGTTCCAGCTTAGCAGTAAGAGCAAGTAATCCATGGGTGATGCAAATGGGGGGGGGATAAAATGAGGTGAGGGAGATGAAAAACTGCAGCAAGAAATACGCAGAGAGAAGGCATTATTCAGTGATGATATGGAATTTTGAGCACACCAAGGAAGAAACTACATCAATGATGATGAGCAGGGCTGTCCCACCCATGGGAAGAGGTGAAGTAGTGGCCTCAGAGCAGCAGGTTCCAGGCAGCTGGAAGGGATGGCAGATCCAGACTCAAAATTGCACACCTCCTGTGCTTCTAAGCCTCCTCCCCTCCTCTGCTTGCCTGCCATGTGTGCATGAGTTCAAAGAGGCTTTGGCTTTTCCTGACCTCTTTGTTGCTTCCCCGAGAACAGCCTCAGGGAAAGGTTTGTTGTGGGGAGACTGCTGTACTTTTGAGGAGTCCCCACATGATTTTGAGTTCTTAATTATATAGGGATCCTCCACAAATATAGCAAGCTGATTGCTGCAGATGTCCACCCTTCAACACATGAATAATGGTGGGGCTAGATGTATAGACAAGGGACAAGGGGCCCAGCCAGAAAGTTCTGATCATGTTGGGTAATTGAAAGCCCAACTAGGGCATCCTTCTCCCTAATATGCCAATATTCCAGTAAAATGGGAGGAGGGACCTGACTTGCAGACCTCCAGACTTCGACATCCATCACCCTGACTAGTAGTGATGATGGCTAGGATTTATGAGAAATGGAGTGGATATAGAGTGTCACGCTATGGAATGTGCAGCTACAGGAGGCAATGATGGCCAGCAGCTTGGATGACTTTAAAAGAGGAATGGACAATTCATGGAGGATAAGGTTATCAATAGCTCCTAGCAATGGTGGCTATCCTCTGCCTCCAAGGTCAGGTAGGCAGTAATGATTTGGGATACCAGTTGCTGAAAACCACAGAGGGGGAGAGTGCTTGAGTCCTTATAGTTGGTTTCCCACAAGCATCTGGTTGGCCACTATGAAAATGGGAGGCTAGACGAGCCATTGGCTTGATCCATCAAGCTCTTGTTAGGTTCCCTAAACCCCACAGTTAAAGAAGTGACAATCCCTCCCTGCAAAAGGGAAAGCACTGCTTTCCCTGCAAGACAGTGGTAAAAATGTAAACTCCATTTTCACAGTGGGATAATATTTTCAGGAAATTGGAGCTGAAAAACAAGTCCAACCTTAGTCTGAAGTATGTGCTGCCTGATTTGGAACCCTAACAACATTCTTGCCTATGTTCAGTCCAATTCTGCTGTGGTTGAAACAAAGCAGCACTGACAGCCAATTCCTTCACATCAAGAGGAGACTCCAGATGTTATTGGACTCCAGATGTTGTTGGGCTCAATTCTCATTAGTCCCAGCCAGCACTGACAATGGCTAGGGATGACAGGTGTTGGAGTCCAACAACCTCTGGAAAGCACTACTTTGGTTACTGCTGCCATCATTTTCTTTGTACTTATTCTGAACCTAGCAATGAACATGAATTCTGCACCTTGACGTAGCTGTGTGGGTCAGCTCTCCTCTCCCAGTTTAACTGGGGCTTCCTGAACATTTTGTTTTGCTTTTGTTCCGCAGTACTGTACATGCCACTTTGAGTATGTTAACTCGAGCCAAGTGGGAATGTCAGGGGGCTGGAACAGTCAATTGGTGCCTTCCCTGCAGAAATCAAATGTGTCATCTCAACGGCACTTTCTGTTTCAGAGAGCCTGAAGAGAAATCGTCTTGATTTCACTTTCATACTGCAGTCTTCATATGAACTCAGCTGCTGGGCCATTTGCAGTTTTAGAGCTATTTCCTTTGCTTTCGGTCAACATAATATTTGTGGAAAAAATTAAGAGGGAGAACTAATGCACAACAATGTGGAATGTATATATAAATAGGAAAATGCCAGAAATTATGAAGGGGGTGGACAGAGTTCAGGTATATTGCCAGGGATTTGGGGGGGGGTGCAATGCATCTTTTTCGCCCTCTCTGCACTGAGGCGCATTTCCCATCCCCATGAGACTACAGTTACCAACTGTGCTTACCCTTTCAAGCCATGATCTTTAGGCTCTTTCGCTGTTCTGCTCTCACCATAGGAAAAGGAATTCCAATTAAGCTTTAAAGTTGAGACCTCCTTGAGGGTCAGGCAGCTGAGCGAAGGAAGCAGTGAGTTGAAATTTCAGTTTCAGCTTGGTTTCCCAGGAGACAACTTTCTGCAAGGCTAGCTTAGCAGAGGAGTCAGTAACGCGTGCGCACACACACACCTAGTATTGCTTTGAAGCAAAGGATGAGGGAAATAAATGGAACTTAGAGTTTAAACATATTTGAAGGTCAGAAATAATACATATGGTGAGGGAAGTGATTGGCTCTGAAGTTTCACAAGGTCTCTGGAAGAATGGTGTCAACAACTTCTATGATATGGCTTTAATGTGCACTGAGGAATACTGTATATTTCTCTCCAGAGTGTTTACCGCTGTTTTGGGTGGGTGGCATTAGGAGCAAGGAAAAATGCAGCAAACCTTGTGTTTGAATCAATTTCTCATCACAATTACATTAAGAAGGTTAAGCTCCTGCACAAGCAATGGGAAGTGAAGGCAGTGCATTGTAGTCTAGCTACAGCTATAGGATCCTGTCTGCACTCTTGACTGCCTCTCTAGCATGACACTGTTCTCTGGCTCAGTACACTACAAGCAAAACTACTCCAAGGGAACTGCATATGTGCTGCAGTGTCCATGTATACATTGATGTTTGTGAGTTGGCACCTGTGTCAAGGAAGATGATATCAAACATGATAATGATAATAAATTCATATTTCACATTGTGAAAACAGCTTCCCAGTAGTTTACAAGTATACAGGACAATTACAAAAATGTTAATAGATTTTTTTTGTAATTAAAATACACCATAAAGCATTAAATGTAAGCACCCATAATAAAATATGAAATGAAAGAATCTCATTAAAAAAATAAAAAATAAAACAGAAGACCCAGATGGAGAAGGAATGCCAATCTAAACTGGAGTCTCTTCAAAAGCTGGGGGAATGCCAATACAGATAGGGTTTCTCATATGAGCTAGCCCACCTTCTCCCATTGGTTGCAGAATTGTGAAATGGGAAAGCACCATCTCTATGGCTGCACTTAGATTACAAGGCTCCATGTTTGCAGAAAACCTCTGGTACCACCACAAATATGGTCAGGCAAATGTCAGGGTTAACACTGGTGGTACTGGTGGTGGTGAGTGAAGGCCACTAACCACAACTTGAGTCTTCCATTTTAGGGGCATTTGCATCTGCATTTGTGGCCAATTCCTTTATTTTCCCAAAATGCAATGTGCCAGATGCACATTATGGATGAATGAATAGACTTTATTTACGTAGCCGACAGGCCATAGCATCAAAGGACAAACACTGACAAAAATACATTACGAATTGATACATTACAAATATATATTATGAATGGATAGCACACACACAGAGTGACTCAAAAACACATGGCAAGAATATGTCTTCTTAAATAAAAAGGAAGCAAAGTCATATCACACAAAGTGATCACAGGAAAATGATTCTAGGTAACAGGTACTGTAGAATAACAATATCATAATACTCTGATGCCAAAATTCATCACTAGGTTTGGTCTGTAATTATGGCCAGGCAACATCTCACATGTGATGGGGTTGAACTAAGGCAGTAGAGAGCCTGTCAGGCCCTCAGGATCCTCCCAATGCTATATCCCTCATGTTGGTGCAGGAAGAAATAGATAAAGAAGGAGAATTCCCCAGATGCCAAGATCCAGGTTTGGGATAATTACTCTTAGGTGAGAGAACCCCAACATAGATTTAAAGTCACATGATAAGCAAAGGAAAGTGTGGGAATACAGACTATAATATACTCTTTAAAGTGAGTTCCAAAGTTTTCCTCTTCCCCTTAACATACAAAAATACATGTTTGGTAAGTTAAAAATGGTTTACTTGCAAACTCTCCAAAGGTCTGATTCATATACTTTTCCATACAACATTTAGGAAAAAGTTGCACATGCAGTAAAACTTAGTTAAAAAGTGGTGAAAGTTCCTACATTATTGGTTTGGAACTCAATAGTGGTCTCCCATGTTTTAGTCCAACACTTTAACAAAATATTACATCTCTTATTATGTGCATTATTTTATTTGTATCTGAGAGGTAACCTTTGTTGTTCCTTTTATACTGTCAACCTTTTTTTGCTTCATACTAGTCAGATGACTATATGCAAATACATTTGACCTGATTTAGAGATGGTGTCTTCCATAATACCCCACCTCTCCAACCCCCCGGATGCAAAAAACAGAAAATTGAGGTCCAGGAACTGGTATTGAGAAGCATTACTGCCTCCAACCATGAAGGCAGAGCATAGCTATCATGATTAGTAGCCATTGGTAGCTGTCTTCTCCATGAATTTGTCTAATCCCATGTTAAAGCCATCTATGCATAATGCTTCAGTTATTTGGATATGGTATGGAACTGAATCTGGCACAGATGTGCATGTAAAGCATGTGCTCTAAGAATGAACAGTGTCCTACCTCTTAAGATGACTTATACTAAAAGATAATGAATGAAGAGTCCCAACTTTTCTTGAACATTGCTGCAGTTTCTCTGCATGAATGGCAATCCAGCAAGTAGAGCGGGGGGGGGGGGGAGAATCATCAAAGATCTGTCTCCTCCCTTTCCTCTCCTTTTCAGAGAACATTATCTAAGAGATTTAAAGTGATCAATAATTCAGAGGGGAAAAACAACAGAAGAAGAGCTAAATTGCTTTCAGTATCCTCTCAATGCCAAGGTGTGTGTGCGGCAGCAGGTGACAATGGTGAAAATTCAGAGAAACAAGACCAACTCGAGCAGACGGAAGTCTCCTTTCATGCTTCCGAAGGAGAGCAGCACAGTGTTCTGACTCAGTGTGTCCTCATGTTACCTCATTATGCCTGGAAATTCCATCTGTCTCAGGAGAGTTTGTTTCATCCTTCCACCCCCTTGGCATTCCCCCTCCATTGCAACCTCCTCAAGTGCGCAATGCTGTTGCTTCTGGCGCTTGGCCTCTGTCGCCTTCTTTTTCAACTTCCCCATCAAACAGCTGTTGTTGGAGAGGGGGAAACAGCCTTGTGGTTCGAGGCATCACATGCAATTAGACTTCAGCTGTGGAAGATGTGATGCTGGACTATTATCAAGACACCTTTGAGACAGGATGCAAATCAAAGAAAGGTATAGCTAGAGAGGCCCTGAGAAAAGGCAACTTATCCAAGGTAAATCAATCATGTGACATGACACAGATTTTCTGATTCCCACCCCACCTCAGTTATTGGAAAGGATGCCCAGGATAAGGTATGTCACTGAAAGCATAAGGGATAAGGCTGCATGAAGAATCTCTTGAAGGACGCCAGAGAGGACCTTCTCTCTAGCCAATTCTTTCCCAAACTGGGGCCCTCCAGATGCTGTTGGACTACAGCTACTAGTGTACTGGCTAATTTGGAAGTACATGTTCTCTTCACGATAATCACAGCTTTGCTCTTCACAGTCACACACCCTTCTAAGATTATACAATAATCTTATAACTATACAGCAGTAATAATTAGGGCTGTGTTGCAATGATCAGTGCAGATCTCCATGTGCTGCCTTTCCTACTATTTTCTGTGCTGCATTTTCCTTGAAGTTCCATTGATTTCCTTTTTTAAATTTTCATTTAATCTGTTTTTATTGTATTCTATGCAGAAAAGTTTCAATAAAATGAAAATGAAAAAACACTGCTCCTAAGATATCAGATGTCCCCTCTGATCTCTGAGATATATTTTCTGGCATTTGTTTGTAGCAACTTGTATTTAATTACTGCATGTTGGACTGGCACTAAAGACAGAGGAGACAGTCGTTTAGTTTGGCAACCTAGTTATATACAGTGTGTAGGAGAGAGAGAGTGTGTGTGTTTGTATCACATGTATTTTCTTTTTCCAATGGCTTTCTCTCTTTAGCTGTTGTAGTAATGCAACAGTTCTTTGTCCAAGGTCCATCAAAAGCTTGAACTAAATGACCTTTTCTGACATTCAGCAAACAAACCCATGACAAAGGCCAATTCCATGCCAGGCAACATTACAAAAAGGGGTTTAAAATAAAACTGTTGATATCATAATGTAGTTCTAAAGCTCTATGACAAGCCCACACTTGCCATACCATGCGTGGTTCTGGTTTCCTCACTGCAAAAAGGATATTGTACTGCTGAGTTGCACTGAGTCCCATGAACATTCTGCCACAGTGACCATGATGACTATGTTTTACCTTCCCTGATGGAGGCAGTATACTTCTGAATACCAGTTGCTGGGAATCACAATTGGGGAGAGTTGCTGCTGGTGGTCCTAGTTTCAGACTTCAGTAGCTGACCATTACGAGAATAGGATGCTGATCTAGATGGCAGCAGGCTCTTCTTAGGTTTTTATAACACTGTTGTTGTTGTTTTGGATACAAGTGCAGAAAGATAAGGTGATGCCACCATGGCTTTGTTCTGCTTCTGCTGTGGGAGGCAGTACTCTTCTGAATACCTGTGATTGGCAATTCCAAGTGACAAGCTTTCCTGTTGAGTTCATGTCCTGCTTGCGGACTTCCAATGAGTCATCTGGCTGGCTACTGTCAGAATAGGATGCTGGACTAGAGATGTTGTTGTTGTTGTTGTTTAGTCGTGTCCGACTCCTCGTGACCCCATGGACCAGAGCACGCCAGGCACTCCTGTCTTCCACTGCTTCCCGCAGTTTGGTCAAACTCATGCTGGTAGCTTGGAGAACACTGTCCCACCATCTCGTCCTCTGTCGTCCCCTTCTCCTTGTGCCCTCCATCTTGCCCAACATCAGGGTCTTTTCCAGGGAGTCTTCTCTTCTCATGAGGTGGCCAAAGTCTTGCAGCCTCAGCTTCATGATCTGTCCTTCCAGTGAGCACTCAGGGCTGATTTCCTTAAGAATGGAGGACTAGAGGTGTGCCTATGATCAAAACATGATAGTTTTATCTGAACTAATTCTCTCTCTCTCTCTCTCTCTCTCTCTCTCTCTCTGTGTGTGTGTGTGTGTGTGTGTGTGTTCCACACATTGTTCTACTTTAATTGGTCTAGATACAGCACTTTAGGTATTGGGGATTTTTAATTAAAATTGTGTGAGTCTCTGGAAAAACCATAAATTGTACCTTTTGGGTTGTTTTTCACTTTTCAAGAATCTCTGCCTTTGTTCACCAAGCTCATGGGCCTAATTAGAGATTAATTAAAGTTTCTTGTTGCTGTGTGGAAATTGTCTCATATGTCTCTGTACAGGAGCAGAGATAGTATTTTAAAGAGATAGTAACAAAACAAAACAAAAAATATCTGACCGCTACTCTCCGGCTTCCTATAAGCCTATGCTTTTCCTATTCTCCTGTACCTTTATTTGACTCAGATCCTTCCTTTGTTCTGTCAGTTTGATATTTCTGCTCTCATGTCACTTGATCTATTGACTCATTTGAAGAAAATGACATAATTTTTTTCTCCTTATCTCCATAGCTGCTGCTTTTGCAGAATTTTCAAGTATATAAGTAAAGATGGATTGGCAACAACACTTATTTACCATATTGGCCTGAATATAAGCCGCACCCGCAAATAAGCCACATCTTTAAAATTCAGGGGGGGGGGTAGGAAAAAAAAGACAATATCCGACTATGGGTACCATTCTCCTGCACTCCCGGGCTGTTTCCTGGGGGGGGGGGAGCCACACTGTTTTGCAGGCGGCCTTCCCCTTCTTTCTGGCGGCTTGGGGGAGGTTTGGGAGTTCCAGCAGGCTGGACACCATTGCCCTGCACTCCTGGGCTGCTTCCGGGGGACGGGGAGCCACACCACTTTGCCGGCAGTGTAAGGTCGCAAATATAAGCCGCACTTTTCACAGTCGGAATTTGGGGGGAAAGGTGTGGCTTATATTCAGACCAATACGGTATTCCACTTGGAAAACCAGTTGGAACAAGGTGGAAGATTCCATTTGCCAATGTGAGCTTAGTGGGCCTTACTTTTCAGTAGACATGCTTAGCAGGAGAGGCAGGCTTCAGATTTATGAGATATATTACCTGCCTTGCAGGTCCTTTCTCAACTTTACTTTTAAATTAGTCCTCAGGTTCTAACTCACTAAGATTGCAAGAGAGAACTACTCCATATTCTGTTTGAGGCTTTCTTTTAAAAAAATTACTCTCATTATGATGCTGCTCATGTGCATTTTCCCCAGAATTCACTTTTGTTTTCCATTTGTGCAGAGTTTCTTCTTCCTCCACCACCTGCTGACCTACAGCTGAAGGGAAGCAGGAGATACATTTCATTGTAAAAAATTAAGGATCAGCATGCTTTCTGCTTTACACCTATGTAGAAATGCACAGAAGCCATTAACCCCAAAGACCTTGTATAGTGTAATGGCTTGAAGATTGAGCTATGAGTCAGGAAAAAGTTGCTTTGAATTTAACCTCCACTGCCATGAACTCAGTAAATGGCTTCAAGCAAGCCACACTTCTGGCAAGCCTTATGCCTCCAGTTTGCTATATGGGGATAGCAATTGTGATCAATGTGGGAGATAAGCACATTCCATTCTTTAAAAAAATGGGTATTTTATGCAAAATGGCATACAGACATATGTATATTGGGAGAACTTTTCAGTAAAACGCTGAGTAAAATTTGCATATTTTTCTTTTAAGTAAACTGATGCAGAGATGTAGTGAAAGGAGCTTAAGATTAAAAATGTGAGAAATGGAGAGAAACCAAGATTTGTCCATCTGTAGCGGGCACCATCTTGTCATTTAACTCAGGCAGCAAAATCTCTTGGGTCAGTTCTGAGGTTTGGGGCGTGAGAAAGCTGGAGGGCAAAGAAAAAAAGGAAGCCATGCTAGGAAAGAGATACTCAGAACTGGCAAAGAGCGGAAGAGAGAAAGCAACAGTGAGGGATCTGAAAGGCGAAAGAAAATCATGTGAGAGGATAAAAAGTAAGTGCAGCCTGTAGCTGAAGAAGTGAGTGACATTGAAATTCTCAAACCAATCTATGCTAATCTTTAATTTTTAACAGCATTGTTAAATGGCATGTTAAATGGATGGCACAGAAAATTTGGTTCAGTTTGCATTTAAAGGCAAATTTACTTTATTCACACTTTCCAAGACAAGAAGCAAAGCAAAGCAAAGGTATCCTTCAAAAGCCACACTTCCCTGAATTTTTCAGTGCAGTTCTCCAGCCATGCAATGTTTGCAAAAATGTATTTAGTCAGGTTAATGTGCATAAAAATGCATATACTGGCGAAAATAGCACAGGGAAATGCATTACATTAGGGGAGTCTGCATACTGGGCAAAACTGAACAAAAATGTAGTATGAATTTTCATGAGGACTAAAAATAAATCACAAACTTCTGTGGAAATATAGAAAACTGAATTCAAGATGGGGTGGGGGGAGAGAATGAGAGAAACAAAAATCAGTATATTAACCCAGTTGTTCCCAAACTTGTCCAGGCCACCACCATCCTGAATCCAAAACGCATTGCCAGAGATGATATATAATGAGTTGGGGGGAAAATGTTGAAATATACATTTATAAAGAAACTAGAAGCATTTCTCTTGGGTATTGTTGGAAACGATATAAATAGAAAGGAATGTAAGCTTTTTTATATGCAGTAACAGCAGCAAGAATAC
This sequence comes from Podarcis melisellensis, assembly GCF_964234715.1. Taxonomy (NCBI): domain Eukaryota; kingdom Metazoa; phylum Chordata; class Lepidosauria; order Squamata; family Lacertidae; genus Podarcis; species Podarcis melisellensis. Next base: position 43,156,188 of record NC_138547.1, on the reverse strand, counting down.
TATTGGCCCAAAAATGGAAGCAAGAAGAATTACCAACGTTGGAAGAATGGAGGATGAAATTAATGGACTATGCGGAACTTGATAAACTAACGGGAAGGATCCGAAACCGGTGGGACCAGAAGTTTACTGAGGACTGGAGTAAATTTACGGATTATTTGAAAAGTATTTGTGACGACCAGACGACGTTTGTAGGTTTGTAAGAAGTTCTGTGAGGAATAATATTAGAAATATTGCAAAAATGGAGAAGGAGACGTGATATGTTAAGAGATGTAAAGGCAATATTAAGTTAGGAAATGCATAAGAAGTGATTAAGACAGAGGATTATCAGAGGTGCTGAATGAAGTCCAATAAGAATGTATTTGTGATAAATTGTGTGGTATGTTTTATAATTTTGTAGGTTAAAAACCAATTAAAATGTTTTTTTTAAAAAAAATGGTTTAATTAATTTGACAAAATTGAATTAACGTGATGCCAGCTTTCCAATGACTGATAGTCACTTCCAGCATACCCATTGCCCCTTTGCTCTCAGCGCTTCCTCCTAGGTAATCCCACCACCCCAAGGGAGTGGTACCACCTACTTTGGAAAGCAATGGATCATCCCATCCCCAATTAACACATAACAAATGCAGCTTCTGGAATGTGAAACAAAAGCTTCAGATCTGGTAAGGATTTCTATTCTTGCCACATGTCTACAAACCACACATCTTCATTTCATTATATTATTACATAAGCATAATTCATTTTTATTGATCTGGGCATGCTGGTGCCCTAGTTTTATGGCTCTTTATGCTTAATGCACCCAGCAGCAGTTTTCATACATGTTGCTTCTCCATTTTGTTTGTTTGTTTGTTAGAGATTTCTTCCTATCTCCCCCCCCCACCTGCAAATGAAGTAAAAATAAAATCTAGTTGTCACAGCAACAGCAAACATACACCTTCCACATTGCTCACACTGAAGAGTGATTTTAAAAGCCTCCTCTCCCCATCTTCAGTGTGTTACTTATGACCAGCAAATACATGTGGTGTGATGGGTTAGGATCTGGGAGACCAAAGTTCAAATCCCCTCTTGGTCACAAAGTTCACAGGGCCAATCACCATCTCTCAGCCTAACCTACCTCCCAGGACAAAATGGAGGAAAAATCATGGATGCCACCTTGCTCCTTGGAGCAAAGGTAGAATATAAATGTATTAATTACTTAATTAATATCAATTTGATTTAATTTAAATACGCTTTCAGTGGTCAAGATTGCAATGACCAGGTGCAGTTCATATCTCCTTATATCTACATGATACTGCAGTTCCTGCACAATACTATCAACTAATACACTTACTCAGGTACTTTTCTTCATTAAATAAATGCTGGTTGGTTTCTTTAATGAGCTAGATTAGTGTGTTTTCCGTGGCCTGGGTTTGTGGTGAAGATAAATGTATATAGTTAAGGCGTTCAATGTGTTATATATTAAGATAAGGAAACAAGGGTTATTTGTCAGTGTGAAGTAAACAGGTATTTTAGTACATTATACCCATTCTTACACACACCATTTACAATGAATTGTATCCAACCAAGATTTACTCATGAGTAGACCCAATGAAATTCACCATGCCCATTCCTTTTGATAGGTCTCCTCTGAGTATGGCCAATATACAACTCTAGAGCTATATATTTTGTGTTTTCGCCTAAGATTATAGCTGATCTTGCCACATAGTTAGAACCTTGAAAGACTAACAAAATCATTTAATTTAAAAAGATGCAGTTGAAAATGGTATAAGTCCTAACAAATTCATTTAATTAAAAAAGATGGGATAAGCGAATGACTCTTTACTTCAGAATCCTAGTTTAAGCTGGTATCTGCAAGCACATTACAGATAACACATTCAGTTTAGAGCAGTCTGAAACAGAAGTCAGCAACCTGGCGCCTATCAGATGGGAAATGTGGTGCATAACAACCGGAGGGCACCAGGTTGGAAAAAGCGGACCTACAATCTCTGTCTGTAGACTAAGTATAAATGCAGACCTGAAGATTTCAAGGTACAGCATCTTATTTATTTTACTTCACCACCACCCCACCAGTACATCTACTTCAAACTTGTGCCACATCTTGCAGCATTTTGGTTAGTCCTAATAAAGCTATTGTCAAATTGTAAATTTCAGAAGTATTTTTTTTATGGACCAGCATGGCTGCTTTTACTTTCTTCCAAATAGATTGCTGCACATCTTTCATGGGCAACCACTTCACCAGATGCATGAAATTGTCACCTACGTGGGTAGGAATATAGAGCCTATGTGCACAAAGAAGAAGGAATAATCTTTACAGTGTAAGGCAAAAAGGTCAACTATGTGACAATGCCAGGAGGACCACAGATGAATAGTGAATCCAACCAAATGAATAAAAGTCTAGCACTTGTCAGTAATAATCTACAGATGACTCATATCATTTCGTATCAGCGCTAAGTCCATATTGTCTTATGACAGATTTAACAGAAAAGCAAATAGTGAAATGAAACCATTAATTGGATAAGTTACAGAAATGACAGTCCCCATTTCTGGAGAAACTGCAACCAGACCTCTTCTCAGGACATATGATGTACATTTAATCTCAGAGCACAATACAAACAGATTTATGGCTTGTAATCACAAGCATGCTAACACACGCACGCACGCGCGCACACACACACACACATTTGGGTGTGAGGAACACATGGCTATTAGCGCAGGAGCCTGGATAGTAGCCCTGCACTTGCTTAACATTCCTTCTTCATCTCATCCCATGCCATAACCCTCACCAAAATTCTCAACCAGGGGCATGTCTGCAGTGGTGCACCCTGCTGAACAAGCACAAGCTGCACTGTGCACTAAAGATTTCATTTCATTTGGGGCACTGGACATGCATTCAGCAGACTGCTGCATTGCAGACACACCCTGAGTGTTTGAATAGCCTTGGGAATGGCCAAGTTGCGTGCAACATGTGACCTCACTCTCCCTTCAAACACACGTTTTGGTCACTTGTTCCCAAACGCCCAAGTAAAGTTGCAGCCCCACAAAACTCACACATTAAAATATTTTTTTGTTTTATTTTAGTGAGGCACTCAAGCATGGAGAATAATTATGAACTGAATTGGGGATAAGGGTGCATTAACAAGGGATGTGCAGCTCCCCCCCCCAAAAAAAAATGGCAGGATGTGTGTGAGAGAGCACTTCCTTCAAATGCTCACAAAATATTGAGTGCTCTTACAAGTGGCTGAAAGGATATGCTTGCAAAAACTGGATGTTTGCTCCATCAGCCTTTTTCCTTTTTCTTTTTGAGCTGCCAAGTTGTGAACTCTGACTTTCCAAATCAATGGAGAGTCCACATGCCCATTGATTTAAATGGTCACAGCTAAAGATGCAGCAGTTCTGAAAAAATACCCTAGCTGAGGATCAAGAGGGTTTTCACTTGATAACTTGATTTTCCTCCATTTCTGGAGCTGCAAGTTTTGAATTCAAAGAGCATGGGAACTGAGAGCTCCATGCAACTTTACAGAAAGGGAAGTGGGGTTGATCAGGGTTGTGGTGAATGTCAACATTTGCAAAGTACAGGGCTGATACTGAGTGCTTGCATTGCCCTCTGCTAAGCTTACTGCGCAGCTTCCCCACCACTACTCTAAGGGAATCCCTTCACACTATGACAAGGAATGCATTCAGAAGTTGGGGATATTTTGTAAATTTTCCTGATTTTAATAGTAGCATGTGCATGACCAGGCAAAGCCCCCCCCCCCCCGGCCCCCAAGGACCACCAGAATGAAGAATGACTCATGACAACATGTTATGGAATTAAAATTTTGGCCACAACTTTATTAAACTTTCAAATGTAGGAAGACCTTGGCTTAGGCCTTGGGCATGTATCCCTCCCAGTCCACTAGCCAGGGGGAACTGGGGCTCCTCAGGGTGAATGGGATATGGGGGTGCTCTGTGAGATGTAAGTGTAGCAGGCAGCCCAGCCCATATTCCTGCATGCAGGGGAGTTCATATCTTTCAGTGTATGGCCAGAGACACCCATATTACAACCCCCTTAAGAGGGGACCCTGGAATTGCCGCCACGGGGGGTGAGTCACCACTTCAGCTCTCCCCCCATTTCAGGGAAGAAAAGACTAAAGGATTCCGCCCAAGGCCTTAAACCGCCAAAGTTGTGACAAATTGCTACGGGGAAGACAAAACCTGCCAATGCAGGAAAATTTCTTCCTGCCTCTTCAACAGCAACCAGTCAAAAGACTGTAGCAGCACCTGCTAAACAGGAAGAAAAAAGGTTAACCTGCAAAAAGAACATTAAACAAAGGGAGGGTTGGGTGGGTGAAGCTCCTGAGCCAACTGCCTGGCTACTGCTGGCTCCACCTCCTATTTATGGGACTGGCCCCACCTCCCAGCAGGGTAACTTGACTAACTGAGGCTGGGAGTGAACCTCCAAAGAATAGCACTGAGAGGCAGGCCAGCCCAAACAGCTACTAGGTCCCCAGGAGCCCGAGGGTCCACACTCAATCCCGCAAAAGGCTCCCACAGTGGAAGGTGTGAGTGCTCATTCTGTCCCATTTTCTAACACTCCTTTCACACTGCAGTACCTATTGCATTATAGAACTATGGCTTTTTGACCAGCTAAATTTCATTTGTTGCAGTGGGTGTGATGTGACACAACAATGACCTGTCACTGTACAATGACACTACTCCCCAAACTTCCCCCTGCATGTGTGCTTCTGTTCCTCCATGATTCCCCCATGAAAACAGCAGGAAATAACTGAATTCCAGAAAACTGCCCCAAATTTTGTTTCTTTACTCCATTGATTTTCTGGGTTGAGGGAGATGCAAACAGATTTTTTTTTTCTGGAATCAAATAACACAGAGAAATAAGCACTAAATGCGCACTACGTTCCATTAGTTTTCTAGAACTGGATTTTATATCATGTGAAAGCTCAAATATAATGCAGAACTTGCTAGGAAAACATAAGTGAAATGGAATAAACAGCACTCAAGGATGCTTCCAGTGTGGTATTTGCATTGGAGCATGCTCCAAAGCAAGCAGCTCTCCTCTGCTTTCTGAGCTCCTTTCATTAATATATTCTCTAATTTTCCTTTCTCACATATCTAGAAACTGTACTCACCACCACTCTAATGCTGCCACTGGAAATTTGCATCCTAGGCTGAACTGGCTGCATTCTCCTCCACCCCCTTTTCCAGGCTTGTGTGATATCTGAATTCTGAAGCATTTAAAACAAAATGTAACCAAAAGGGAAGCAACTATCTAGAAATGATTTTTTTTGATCAAGTGAAAAGTTAATAAACTTCCTGTTTTAGTTCACACATCTCATTTCCCAGATTGAAGCACACATGGACAGAAGGAGAGAAGCAAAAGATTTTATTTGGCAGATTTATTGTAGTGCTGGACCAGATATGTTCTCCTCTTCCCTAGAATCAGAAGAAAAGAAAAGAAGACAGTTTTTAATCTCCCTGTACCCACTGTAGCAGCTTCTAGGCATTTGATAAGAATGGCAAGATTTATACTATTAAAAATCATGGATGCTTCTACCAACACTCATTTAACCTACTTTGATGGTGTAAGAAGGTACTAATAGTCAGATGAACAAAAGCATTTCAAAAGCCTACCATTACAGTGTGTGTTTTCATCCAAGAGAATACAGATTTTGCAAATGACATAAAGGAAACACTATAGGCTAGGGCAGGGGTTAAAGGAGGTAGCAAATATTCAAGGAACAAATAACAGAACAAAGTGACTTTCCTATGGCAATAATTCTTGTCACAATCTCTTTTTACCTTTTGATTCGCAGGCAATGGAGCACATGGTTTACTACTGCGACCCCACCCATCTTCCCTCCCTCCACCCTCCTTTTTTCCTTTTTTCCCCTTCTCTCCCTAATGTCTCAACAAATGAAATGGATTTGTAAAAATGTTACATGGAAAAAATATGAAGCATTACACTTACTTCTGTAAAACAAGAAAATCTTTAATTTAAAAAAGAGTAATGTTAACAGTCAGGCACACTGGGTTCCGCCCCACATTGGGGGTACCCATTGGGGTGTGACACCATATGCATCACATGCATGATGTCATATGGTGCAATGTGGCCCAATGCAGCTCATGCATGATGTCATACACTGCAAGTGGCTGCAACAAGCCCTGTTGGGCTTCAATGTGCCATGTGATGTCACATGTGCAACGTGTTGGGTTGCCTTGCTGGGCATCCACAGTGAAAATTTTGTGGGTGTCTTGGCACCCAGGGCCCCCCAAAGATGGTGCCCATGTTAACAGTTGTGAAATATTTGGCAGGGGGAGTGCAAACGCTCTCTATGAGCAATTTCATGTAAGGAATCATTAGCAAAAGTAAGGGTGGTCTGTTGGCTGATATGTTCCTTGACTCATCAGCAATTTTCAGGCCAATTGCACACAGAACACTAAAGTGTAAGTGACTTCTGTTTTACCCAACCCAAGATTATTAGAGCTGCCCTTGTGGGAGAACCACTTCAGCTATTGTTCTGAAATTCAACAGGTTTCACTCCATCATAAATTGCATGCAATTCAGGCAGAAAATAAAAGACAGACTTACATTTTTAAATAAGTAAATAAGGTGCCATATCCTCCCCAAATGCTTCTTTGTCTGCCATTTCCATCCACTTCTGTCAAAAGGAATAAATGCTATAGCAATTTTTTGAATTCCTATAATAGTTTTTAAAGGACTCGGAACACAAGGTGAATCAGACAGGTCACAAATAGACTCGGAATATATTGGTCTGGTTTCCAAAGTGAGAGGTACAGATTCAAATCAAAACTTGTGGCTGGCGCACATCTCTAAGCCTTAGTGCTCTCCTGCTTGATGTGGAACTTTATTAGTCAACCATCAATCTGTGCTGTTCATCCATTTATCTGTGTTGCTTATAATGCTATTTTTCTCCAGTTTGTAACATAATATTGACTTAATTGCTGTATTTTTAATTGGAGGTGGTGGTAGGGAAATGCTATTCTTAAAATCTGACTGCGTACTAAAATAAAAATTCCCTGAAAATTTAGAAGAGAGAGAGACCAACCTCATTTCTATAGCAAGCGTCAATCTAAATGCCTACTACATTCCACATACCTTGCTGTTGCTGCTGCTGGGGTGAAATTATTGTTTCTTAAACAGCAGTGCCCTCCTGAGCCATTCCATAGGGTGAACCACATTTTGAAACTATGCAGATGTCCTAATGTTTGCATATAAGCAGAGGATTAGCTGATCCATTGTATAAAAGACATGTGATTAATCAACTGCAATAAAAAAAACCCCACAATCAGTAGTTTGAATGACTACAGACCAGTTGCACTTACTCCAATCATCATGAAGTGTTTTGAGAAACTGGTGCGCCGTCACATTATTTCCTGTCTTCCATCAACTTTTGACAACTACCAGTTTGCATACAGGGCAAATAGATCCACAGAAGACGCTATCACCACCACTCTCCATGCTGCTCTGTCCCATCTGGAGCAGCCGGGGAGTTATGTGAGGCTGCTGTTTGTGGATTTTAGCTCTGCTTTTAACACTATCCTCCCCCATAGACTGGTGTCCAAGCTAGAGGCGATTGGACTCTCCAACTCCACCTGTCTCTGGGTTTTGGATTTTTTGTCAGAACGTTCTCAGAGGGTTAGAGTAGGGTCACATATGTCCAAAGCCCTTAGCCTTAACACCGGCTCACCACAGGGTTGTGTGTTGAGTCCCCTGCTCTATACTCTCTATACGTATGACTGTACAGCCATCTATTCCAGCAACAAAATCATCAAGTTTGCTGATGACACTACGGTGGTGGGGCTCATTTCAGGAGGGGATGAGTCCGCCTATCGGGACGAGGTGGAGCGGCTCTGTGTTTGGTGTGGAGAGAACAATCTGGCTCTTAATACGGCTAAGACCAAGGAATTGGTGGTGGATTACAGGAAAAAAAAGGCGGACATTCAGCCCTTGTATATCAACGGGGAACGGGTGGAGAGGGTGGCGGAATTCAGGTTTTTGGGAGTGACTATCGATCAGGGCATGACTTGGAGCGCAAATACCACTGCTCTGGTGAAGAAGGCCCAGCAGAGAATTTATTTCCTCAGACTTTTAAAGAAGAACAATCTGAGTGAGAGACTGCTGGTGTCCTTCTACCGAGGCTCCATAGAGAGCATTCTCACATACTGTATTTGTGCTTGGTTCTCCAGTTGTACAGCTAGGGAGAAGAAGGTGCTCCAGAAGGTCATAACCACAGCCCAAAGGATTATTGGTCATCCTCTCCCATCTTTGGAAGAACTGTACGGTTCCCGTTGTCTTAGGAAAGCAAACAACATCCTGCAGGATTCATCTCACCCGGGATACAGTCTGTTTGCACTACTGCCTTCTGGCAGGAGATATAGAAACATCAAGTCAAGGACAAATAGACTGAAAAATAGTTTCTATCCAAGAGCTGTGGCCTTTTTGAATGCTGTAACTCGATAGTGTGACCTGGGAGTTTGATGGGTGTGGGTGTGGGTGTGGCTGGAATGTGGTTTGTTTGGTTGTTGTTGTTGTTTTGCTTTTGTTGTTTTTTAAGGGATGGCATCCAATTTCGTTGCACTTGTGCAATGTTGCACTTGTGTAATGACAATAAAGAATCTATCTATCTATCTATCTATCTATCTATCTAGCTATCTATCTATCTATCTAATCAACTGCAATATTTCTACGTAAGTTCAGCTGGAACCAGCTTCCATTTGGTTCCTCCACTGCCAAAACAGCCTCCATCACCAGCCGTTCCAAGAACCATTTCGAAGCATTTCACTGCCTGCACCATTTCAATGCCAGTTCTGGAGTCATACATCTATACTCAGTTATGTATGTAGTTGAGCAAGAATGCAGAAGAGAGAGATATTCTGGTACTTCTGTTCACAGTCAGAGCAATGGCATCACCATTGGAGAGTTAGTGTGGTGTCATGGTTAGAGTGTTGGATTAGGACCTTGGAGACCAGGGATCCAGCCATGAAGCTCACTAGGTGAGCCATTGCCTCTCAACCTAGCCTACCTCACAGGTTTGCTATGGGGATTAAATGGGGAGGGAAGAAACCATGTACACCACTTCTAACCCTTTGGTGGAAAGGTGGGTGGTACATGTAAAAATGGTGAGGTCCTGATTCACATCCATGTAACATGTGAATCAAACTGTAGTCAATGCTTCACAAAGCAGTGCCTGACTAGCAGGCTGGAAGACAGGGCTACCCACACTAGGTGGAGCCAGATGCAAAGACTGTCAAAGCCAACTATTTCTTTCTCCCCATCTTCTGGCCCACTGAGTTTTACAAGGGGCAACACCAAGACTAAGCAGGAGGAAGCTGACAGGCAGCCACCGGTGGAGGAAGAGGAGTGCGGGGGGAATACCCTGCCCCCGGCAGTGCGATCCTGGCAGGATGACATTGCGGCAGCTCCCCCCCCCCCACGCTGGGCACCCCACCCCACCTGCTCTCTGCCCCCCCCCCCGGTGCCGAAACATGGAGCTCCGCCACTGCAGGCAGCACCATTTTCTAGACTGGTTATAGGTAATCAGGCAGGCATGGGGGGGGGGTCTCTTTGAGAACAGATTATGTTAGTGGGCCAGTGCCCTGTTTACTCTAATGGACCAACCTCCTCCTGATTTCGCATTATAACTTCTTGCTGTCCTTTTCCCAAACTCGTCAGTAACATGGTAGTACCAGATCTGTGTCTTATCTTTTTTCTGAAGCACTGAGTCAGAAAATTAATCTGCAAAACAGTAAGCTTAGTCATTATCTGTCTATCTCCCCTTCTATCTATCAAAGTGAATTTTTCTCCTTTTCACCAGCTGTCAGTGCTGAGGCAGATAGCTGATTTGGAAAACAGAACCCCCCTACCCTGCGCACACAGAAAGGCTGATACGCCCACCACTTCCTTTAACTTCTTGGCAGGTGGTAGCATAGATTAAGGTGACAACTGTGAGGATACTGGGGTGCTTTTGGGAACTCTTGGCAATTCACAGGCAGAACAGGCAGGCAGAGAAGCACGGCTTCCGAAGAGTTGGGAGGGAAAGAAAGGGCGAATGTCAGAAATCGATCACACCACTTATGAAATCCCTCTGAGCAGATATTGTTCTGACGTGCTGTTACAGTAAGAGGAAATTTACATTGATCAAAACGTACATCTCAATAATAGATGCTGGGTGGACAACGCCGTTATGCTAACATTAATGCCAAGGGCCAGATTTAAACAGTTCCGCTTTCAGTACCATGTGCAATAACATCCATGAGCACAAAGGGGCTCCCCCTTTTCTCCCCCCCCCTCACTTCTCAAAATTGGCTCAGCAGTAAGGGGGGGATGACCCCAGAACAGCACATGGGGGAGGAAGATGGCAATCATGTTATCTCAAAAGCTGCAATGTTTGCACTGACAGAGTGATCTCCATAGCACTACGCTGAATTGCTCCCTAAATTGTGGTGTGTTATACAACACTAATCCTACTTAGAATAGATCTACTGAAGGTACTAAATCAGCAGTAGATAAACTTTTCTAGCCTGAAGGCCACATATTGGTGATGGGTAGGGACAGAAGCAAAGATGAGTGGATAAACAAATGTAAATGTGAAGAAGAAGAAGAAGAAGAAGAAGAAGAAGAAGAAGAAGAAGAAGAAGAAGAAGAAGAAGAAGAGCATTATCAGAATTCAAGGACACACAATCCAGCCAGGCAAAAGCACTATAGAAGGGTGCAGTACTGGGACATCAGGAAGGCCCCATAACCCAAAGTCCCTTAGTGGATAAATAAAGCACATGGACAAGCAGATTTTTGGTTTATGGGTTCAAATAGGCCACAACTTTATTGGTTACAGATGTGAGTGGCTTGGCTTAGGCACTGGGTGAAGCCAGACTATATCTTGACTCCCGCCGATCTGCTGGGAGTCCAACAAAGGTAAACCACCTTTGGGGGAGCCCTAAGACTTACATCAAATAGGAGCATGCCAAAGGGTCCCCGTGGGGGTAGTGGCATGGCCATAGCCCATGTCTAGGCATCGGAATCCACACCCCCAGATCCCTTTAACAGGAAACCCTTAATGAGGAGGTGCAGGTGGAGGCTGCAACCTCCCCTCTTCTAAACAAAGGCTTATCCAATGCTTAGCCTGACAAAGTTGTGATGATTGCTACAAGGTAGGCGAAAACCACGTGGTGGAGCCAATTTGCCAAGTGGAAAAATTTCCTGCCTGGTCCCAGCATTATGGCAACTGACGATTAGTCCATAGCAAGATCATAATGCATCAAAGCAGAAAAAGAGGGTGAGGTGCATGGAGGATCTGGCAAAGGGTGCAAGAGGATGGCTTCTCCACTGCTCTGGAGTTTAAATTCCTCACGGACATGCCCCTGTTGGTGTTGAATGGTTGGCGAGGCCTGTTCCTTGAGCGGGGCCCCTCCCAGCACTAACGACACGGGGAGATGACAGCAAGGAGCATGGCTGTCCTCAGCCCCCAGCAGGGTGACGCAGGACTCAGAGGCTGGCCACAACACCACCCACCAAATAAGGTAAGCAGACGTCTCAGGAGATTCTAAAGGGTCAGACAAAAAGACCCACAGCCCAAAGGTTCTTCACCCCTCCTCTAATTAGTGTGGAATTTTGCCCAGTGACATACCTTCCTGTGCATGGCATGTATATTCATGGATGGAGGAATCTGTTGATATTTTGTTATCTCAGTTCCAAGCTTCTCCAGCATTAAACTCAGTTGTCCACATTAGGATGATTTCAAATAAAATTCTTTATGAAAATTTGTAAGCATTTTCCTGCAAATTAATCTGAATGAACACATTTTTGGCAAATATTTTTGCAAGCAAAGTCTCCTAATATAATGCATTTTAGTGTGCTATTTTCACCAGCACAAGCATTTCTGTATGAATTGCTTGGCTGAGGAACTGCATTGCAAAATTCAGAAAATTGAATTTTGAGAGACCACTGAGTTTTGGTTTGTATATTGTTTCAGAAATTGCAAGTTAAGTAAATTCACCTGAATGGAATAAAAGTTCTCCCCCCATTTCTAGGCACGAGTCTTTATATTTACCATTTATGAAATACCAGTGATAAGTGCCTCTTGCTGCCTGGGGTTATTTAAAAACAACAATCACAACAAAAATCTGTTTTTTAAACAGATTATGTGAGGGGTGTGTTTGGAGCCATCATATAAAAAAATCAAGTGAAGTCACACCAAAGTGATATTTCAATCTGAAATCTTGATTCAAAATGGTGCCTAGCATCCAAATGGTGACAAAATTTGCCAACCCCACCTTGGAAACTCTTGTGCCAAGTTTGTTGTTGTTTTTTAAATAATATTTATTGAAATTTTGCCGACAAAACAAAGTTACAGAATAAGAAAAGAAAAAAAATAAGAATTAAAAAAAGAAAAAAGGTACAAAAAAATACAAAGAAAAAATACAAAATACATAAAAAATAAAAAGAACAATTAGAAACAAATAAATCTTTTTATGTCTTATATTTCATTTACTTGTTTCCTGACCTCCTCACACCTCCCTTTTTTGTATTCCAGTTCACATGGTTAATTCAGCAAATCCTTTCCCTCTTTGTTTTTATCTTAATTCTATATCTTAACATATTAAAACTTCGTATCTTCATCTGATTATCAATCCATTTTTACATATTCTTTTTAGCCTTGTTGCTAAAGCCGTTTCATTTCAATCCAACATCATTTTAACATTCATTAATGTTACAATGTTTCTGCAAATAGTCTTTGAATTTCTTCCGATCTTCTTCCACCAACTCTTCTCCCTGGTCTCGAATTCTGCCAGTCATTTCCGCCAATTCCATATAGTCCATCACTTTCATCTGCCATTCTTCCAAGGTGGGTAGATCTTGTGTCTTCCAATACTTTGCGATGAATATTCTTGCTGCTGTTGTAGCGTACATAAAGAGAGTTCTATCCTTCTTTAGCACCAATTGGCCGACCATGCCCAGGAGAAAGGCCTCTGGTTTCTTCAGGAAGGTATATTTAAATACCTTTTTCAATTCATTATAGATCATCTCCCAGGGGGCCTTAATCCTTGGGCACGTCCACCAAAGGTGAAAGAATGTACCTTCATTTTCTTTACATTTCCAACACTTATTGTCGGGCAAATGATATATTTTTGCAAGCTTGACTGGTGTCATGTGCCACCTGTATATCATTTTCATAATATTCTCTCTTAAGGCATTACATGCCGTAAATTTCATACCTGTGGTCCACAACTGTTCCCAGTCAGCAAACATTATGTTATGTCCAACATCTTGTGCCCATTTAAGCATAACAGATTTAACCGTTTCATCCTGAGTATTCCATTTCAACAGCAAGTTATACATTCTTGATAATATCATAGTTTTGGGATCTAACAGTTCTGTTTCCAATTTTGATTTTTCCACCTGGAAACCAATTTTTTTGTCCAAATTGTAAACCTCCCTTATTTGATAATAATGAAGCCAATCTCGCACTTTATCTTTTAATTTCTCAAAACTCTGCAATTTCAGTTTGTCACCCTCCTGTTCCAAAATCTCCCAATATTTTGGCCATTTGGCCTCCATATTGAGCTTTTTCTGAGCCTTCGCTTCCATCGGTGATAACCACCTTGGGGTTTTATTTTCAAGTAAGTCTTTATATCTTGTCCAGACATTAAACAATGCTCTTCTGACACAAGTTTGGTGACAATATTTGGAGAGGCAACCAGGAACAGCCACACAGAAGTCACATTTCATTTTGAATCAAAATGACACCCAACACACAAACATCAACATAGACACATATCCCCACCTCAAGAACACTCTTGCCAAGTTTCCAATGATATCTTGAATGAACCAAAATGGTGTAAAAAACAAACAAACAGGCAAAGTGATATTTCAGTTTACTGTCTTGATTCAAAATGTCCCCCAGTGTCTAAATGGTGACTAATTTTACCATTCTATCTTGGGAACCCTTTTGCCAAATTGGGCAATGATATCTCAGGTGTCTGAATGTATAGAGAGCAAACAGAAAAGCCACTTTTCAAAATACATAATAGACTAGGTAAAGTGCCATAGAGAAAGTGGACTGAGAGAATTTTTCTCTCTCCTTCCATTATACTAGAACTCAGGGTCATCCAAATAAATTGGATTGTCACTTCATTTCTGAAAATAAAATAGGAAGAGCTCTGCTGAATGAGACAAGAGGTCAATCAAATACAGCATCTCTTCCCCCTCTTTAGCAATCTAGATTCTACTAGGAAGTCCAAGGCAGGACATGAACAGCTCTCTTCCATTTTTTCCTTTACAAGCAACTGCCATTTAGAAGCATACTTGAAACTTCTGTTTTGGAAGATGTGTAACCTATATCTGAAGTAGCCAACATGGTGCCCTCCAGATGTTGTGGACTACAACGCCCATCTGCCCCAGCAGATGATGGTAACTGTAGTCCAACAATGTCTAGAGAGCACCCCATTGGCTCTCCCTGGTCTACATGAAGGCTGGAGGACCTGGTTCCTTCAGTTGTTGCTGAACTCCCATCTGCCACAGCCAGCATGATCAATGATCAGGGATCATGGGAATGTTATTCCAACAGCATGTGGAGGGCTATCCCTGGTCTATTGTAGCAGCTTGGGTCTAGGCTTATGGGCAGGGATCTTTCCCAGCTTCACCTGTAAAATCCAAGAATCGAACCTGGGACCTTCTGCATGCAAGTAATCTTTCTATCACTAATTCTGCATGAATGTATCCATTCAACCTTCCAATCCATCTAAAGTATTGGTTAATATAATATCTAATGTGGAATTATTTTAAAAATATAAATCACATATGATGTGCTGGGAAATTTAAAGCATTTTAACTCTGCCTTATTGCTTAAAATTGAAGCATTTTGGGACTGACATTATCCTCTCCTTTCTCTCTTATCCCCCCCCCCCTTTCTATCTAAGAATGTGTGTGTAACTCACTTTTTATACTCCTGAAATTCAAAGGCATCAGCCTCTATGATTTTCAGTCTGCCCTCCCTTTGCAGTCATGGGCATTGCCCAGACAGCAGCAGCACATGCTACCCTTGAATCTCTCTGTAGTTTAAAGCATACTTGTAGCCTTTCCTTGGGAACATAGGCACACCGAGTGCTTTCATGTCGGGAACAAGCGGAAGGAGGTGGGAAATGGCAACAGCTTGAAAACGGGCTACCCCGCAACATTTCCTGTGCAGGAAGCAGCATCCAGAGCACTCGAGTATGCTGGAGAAATCAGAAATACACAGAGGTCAAGTGAAGCATTCCACTGAATTTGCCTTTGTAGGGAATTGCCAGGGAAGAGAGTGCCTGTGCTATAAATATCCAGCCACACACATCAGCTCCCCTCTGTTACTCAAAGATGTCCTGGAGCAAAGTAAGAAGATAAACCTTCTCTTTGCCTTGTGCTATGAGCATCCCAAACTTTATTAAAATGCATTTACTTCATCTGTCTTGCCCTCCAAATGCATCAGGTTGTGGTCACAATCATTTCAAACTGAATTGCCCTATGTTTAGCTTGGATGAGACTGAAATTGGCAGGGTGGAGGGAATAGTCCCAACTGGTGAAGTGCCTGTTGTTCCACTGGAGGGGGGTGTGGATTCCAATATGAAGCTCTCTTTCCCTTCTGGAGAAAATGTTCCATGTAATGCAGACCAGGAAATCCATATTGTTATTAACAGCACATCCTCTTTCCGTACTGAGACTGGGCCAAAGCCAAAGACAAGGGGCAAGGTGGTAGCAGCTCCTAATTACACGTGCAGAATCCAGCCACCACCAGCACCAGGGCCTTATATACGGGGGCAGCAGGCAACCTTAGGGATGCAGGGCACCCTAAACGGTAAAGCACCTGCCTTGTATGCAGAAATCCTGGAGAACTGCAGCTTTCAGTGTAGACAATGCTAGGCTAGAGGGACCTAATGGTCTCAGTCAATGTAAGGCAGCTTCCTATGTTCATATACTCCTAGCGTGGAAGTTGTAGTCCAAAACAGGCACCAGGTATATGAAAGGAAGTGTCTTCTCTCATACAATGTTGCTTGAGATCTGAGCCCAGTTTTGGAAGACCTCCTCATGGTTACTACAACAAGATGACTTCAGCTGATGAGGACAAGAGGGAGGGGGTGTTTCTCTTGTAGCACCTGAAGTGTGTAGCAGCCCCACTCCTCTTTTTGTCTGATTTAAAATTGGGTCTTCATACTCTTGGTTTTATCATTCTGGTGGTTATTTTTGAGCTGAGCCTTTGATATCTTTTTAATCTGTTGCTGTTCATATGAGCTTTTATAAAATGTTATTTTTGACAATGCTATTTTGTTTCTGTCTGTCTGTCTTGTTATAAAAATATATTGTGATGTCTATTTTCATCTTAAACTGCCCAGAGTTTGAATGATGTTTTTGAAAAGTCTGCTTTGCATTTCATACCGTAAGCCACATTCACACAATACTTTTAAAGCACTCTGAGGCCACTTCCTACAAAGAATCCTGGGAGTTCGTTAACAGTGATGAGAATTGCTAGGAGACCCTTTATTCCCCTTCCAGAACTACAATTCCCAGAGTTCCATGTGAAGAGGAATTATATTAAACCCCTCTGATGTTCCTCTTTGAGGGAAATAGGGACCTTCTAAAAGCTCTCAGCACCTTTCCAGCATAGCTCCTAAAATGCTTGTGGGGTGTGTAGAGCCATTGCCATTTAAAGCAGCATCATTGTGTCTTAAATATGTGGTGTGGATGTGGCCTGGTTTGCACAGCTGGCTCCATCACAAAGCTTCCCATTTTGCATCTGTGCTTGTTTTGGATGACCTTGGGCCATCCTGCCTTCCATCATCTCTGATCACTGGTCATGCTGGCTGATAGGAGTTGAGGTCCAAAATATCTGGAGGGCATCAGATTGGGGAAGGATGTTGTAGATGTTTACAAAAATGATTTCCTTTCCAACAGCTTATAGATATGCAATGTTCTTTAATATATTTTTGAGCTATCAGAGAGGATAATGAGTTGATTAAGAAAAATAATCTGATATGCTTTGCCATCTTCATATACCCACAATTTTAGGATAGCTTATGCAAAAGGGAGGGGGGATAAGCAAACAAGACCTCATATATGCATTTGAGAGATTATGCAGTGTACCGACTAGTAAATTGAATCAGTCACCTCAGCTATAGGGATTCTCAGCTCTTGAACAGGATGAAGGAAGCTGCTGTGTTGTTGAGCTGCTCATTAAAGAAAGCAACTTGGTTCCTTGCAGAACAAGCCATGGGCAAGAAGCTTCAGCTAGCGCTCCTGAAGAGAATATGTGGCTCAGGGTGAATAGAATGAATTGGCTGCAAGTCGTCATAAATAATCTAGGGCTTCACTGAGATGCCCTGTGGAACAGAGAAAGGCTTTACAATTCCAGCACACTTAAACAGCAGCCCTTAAGCAAAGTTGCTGGGAGAATATATATCATATCTCTTATCTCTGATATCACAGATTTTGCTTCAAGAAAAGCAGGATTCTGTAACCAACATAAATTGCCGCTGGAATGCCCTTTGGCTATCCCACCCCTTCACAGTGGACATTTCCCATAAATTTACAAGTCTAACTTTTAACATAACATATGGGCTAGAAACTTGCTTTCTAAACTAAATTGGAATCCAGGGTTAAATACGAAGTCCTCTTTATCCTCAACTCCATCTCCTCCCACCCACTTTCACTGTTACCTCTCCTGTGATGGGCTTTGGCTTGCAAGCTCCATGGGGCAGAGACTTACTTTTCTGTTTAAAAGGTAAAGGTAAAGGACCCCTGACAGTTAAGTCTAGACTCTGGGGTTGCAGCGCTCAGCTCGCTTTACTGGCCAAAGGAGCCAACATTTGTCTGCAGACAGTTTTTTTGGTAAAACCAGAGCAGCGCATGGAAACGCCGTTTTTCTGTTACCTATCTGTAAAGTCTGCCGCACATCAGTAGAACTATATTTACTTGTGATACATTTTTATCTACAGTCACAAAAGGCTGCATCCAGAGCAGCTTACAATGCCCCCAAACTTACAATTGTGGAATAAAATTCCCTTTGGGAGTTCAGCACGGAGGTGTATACCAAATTCCTGATTGATCAAACTTTACTCAGTAATGCATTACAGCAGTGGCATAGCGTGGGTTGTCAGCACCCGGGGCAAGGCAAGTAATTTGCACCCCGTAACCCTAACCCCCAGATGTTGCGCCCGGTGCAGCCGGCCCCCCTGCACCCCCCACGCTACGCCGCTGCATTACAGGACAGAGCCCAAAGAGTCTGTGAGAGCTTTCCTCTTATTACGCATGTTATATAGGAAAATACATCACCTTGGCTATTTCATCCTTTCCTCAACCACCTTCTGCTACTACATTGTCCCTCCACCCCCATTTCACATCCGACCACTTCCTCAACCTTTTTCTTCTTCTAGTTTATGTGCAGAGCTCTCTCCATATCTTATCTGGAGTTTTTTCCCTCACTCTAACCATCAGTGTTAAGTATCAGCAAAATCAGGCCAATTTGCAATTTCCCCCAAATTCAGAGTTCAAACTGGTTGCCTAGGTTGGCTGACCTTAAATTTAGCACTGCTTATATGAAACATTTCTGTGTCTCCGAGGACTAAGGGAGCATGTTCTATGACATATGTATTGTACACACTGCTCCACTATCTTGAGCCTCTTCCTTCCTCTGTGTGAATTGTACATGTGACCTACAACCTGAATTCCCATGGGGCTGCACAGTGGAGGGAAAGATCCTCCATAGTAGTAGGCAAGCTGTCTTTCAAAGAAACCTATCTACCTGTGGTCTTCTCATCAAGGAGCAGCTCTCCACGAAATGACCCAAAAAGTACCAAGATTCATAAAGCATCATTGAAAGAAGCTCTGACCCATTTAAAAACAAATAAATTGTATTTCTCTCCTAGTAGAGGAATCCAGTCCTGCTGGCACTGACTGGCAGCAGCTCTCTCATGGGAATCAGTCAGGCATCTCTCCTAGTCCTACCTGGAGATGCCAGGGATCAAACTCAAGATTTATTGCATGCAAAGCAAATGCTTTACCTCTGGCAACAGACACCCAGTGATTGACCTTGGGATGTCAAATTTCACCCTGTGCAATCAACAAAATTAGGCACCCCCTGCTTCTCACGCTTCATTCCAAATAATAGTTATTGTGTCCTCAGCAGTGCCCCCAAGGCTGTGCACCAAATTGCGTGCACTCCCCTAAATCTATCTCTGCAGATCCCCAATAGTCTTGTATGTGGTTGCGTGTTGAGTCCCACAGTTGCCACCCCCCAATAATTCACACTTCACACATCAATTTTTGTTTGGGTTTTTGGCATAATTTTGGCCACAACTTTATTCACATACAAAATCTGTGAGTGGTTGCTTAGGCATTGGTTATGACTATCTGTCCATGCCCTCAGGGACAGAGCTGGCATTCCGGACACCAGCGGAAGCCAGAGGCATTCCGGACACCAGCGGAAGCCTTAGTGGGAAACAAATATTGGGTGAGCAAATGAAGCTGGGCATCAGTCCCTCACTACTCACCCTCATGTTCCTTTGGGGCTTGCACGGCCCAAGTCCGATGCCAGGGACAAGGACGAAAAGAATGGCAAGCCCCTGGATTCCTTTAACGGAATTCCCTTCGCATCATTTGGAGGGGTAGGCACTTACCTCTCCAAGAACCACCTTAACCAATGCCTAACCGCCAACCTTACAAGTTGTGACGATTTGCTACGCAGTAGGCGAAAACCAATGGCACAAGCCAATCAGCCAATGGCAAAATTCCTACTGTGCCCCGCACCAAGGCAGACGACACCATGACAGGCATAGCAAGGTCAAGTGATCAGGAAAACCTCCTATTAAAGGGAGGGAGGGCGGGTGATCCGAAAGCAAACGGCCAAGAGGAAGTCCAACCCCTGGCTCCCCATATTTATAGACTCTAACCCCTCCTCTGAATTTAGCAACATACAGAACTCCCCAGCAACCCAATATTAACCCTTTAGCAGGCTTGGGTTTTCCTCAAATCTGCCTAGTCATGGCAAGGTGGCATGTTTCCCCAACCGCAACCCGTGCTCTCTGGTTAGGGAGAACACGCTTTGGTAGAAACTTCCCTCTTTCCCCCCTTTTAAAAAGTAGTTAGCCTATATAAATAGTCAGCAAACTGCCTATAAAAATGGAAGAATACTCACATGTCTTGTTTTGGGGTTTTTTTGTTTTTTGCAGCGGCATCTAGAGGAAAAAGGATGCCAGACTAAGTGGGCCTTCAGTGTGATCCAGCTTTTCTTTTGATTTTATTACCAAGAAACATTTTCTCCACACTTTCTCCTTTCGCTACTTTTTTCTGCAAATGGCAAAGGCTAAAAAAGAAGGAAACCAGTTTTCTCAAATGAACGAAATGAGGTTTCTGTGGGTTTTAAAAGGCACACTCACTCAATCACTCACTCATTCGCTCACAAGTGCAGCAAAATAACCTCTGGAGAATCCCACAGGTCAGTCAATCATAATACTGAAAAAAGATCCACTATTTAAAATAAGCTGACAACAACAGCCACCACAGCACCCCTGGCTGATTTTAAGACATGCAAGCTGCTTTTTTGACATATGCCCAAGTTATTGATCCAGACAAAAATACAACCCGAGAGTATATAATATACTCCAGAGCAATCCGGAATGTCACATTCCATTAGCAACACACCATATCAGAAGGAGGCATTTGTACATAGATGTGTTTGTGCCCAGAGATCTTCAACTGCCAGTAGTATGGAATAAAAACAGTAACAACATTGTGGCTTATTCTGTCATGAACAAAAGTGTGAACATCACCTCTCCCTTGTAACCCTACATTCCTGGAAACCTCAGGTGTTAAAAGTTGAGATTTCCTTTAAATATGATTCCATAGAAATATGTGGAAGATATGTTGTGTAAGTGGCATACAAAAAAAACCTCTCTCAGCCCATAGAGTCTTTTATATGCTTAGTTGGGATGCGGGTGGTGCTGTGGGTTAAACCACAGAGCCTAGGACTTGCCGATCGGAAGGTCAGCAGTTCGAATCCCCGCAACGGGGTGAGCTCCTGTTGCTCAGTCCCTGCTCCTGCTAACCTAGCAGTTCAAAAGCACGTCAAAGTGCTTTCTTCCCCACTCCGGCAGGAAGGTAAACGGCGTTTCCGTGCGCTGCTCTGGTTCGCCAGAAGTGGCTTAGTCATGCTGGCCACATGACCCGGAAGCTGTAGGCCAGCTCCCTCGGCCAATAAAGCGAGATGAGCACCGCAACCCCAGAGTTGGTCACGACTGGACCTAATGGTCAGGGGTCCCTTTACCTTAGTTGGCAAATTCAGAGATAGCATACCTCTAAATACCAGTTGCTGGTGTTGGAGAATGAGGGCAGATGATTTTTTTCTCAGTGCACTGAATGTGGACTTTTTGGCCACAGTTGAGGGAAATAACCTTCCTCTGTTTCAGGAGGCTTATTTTTTATTGGACCACTCTTGATCACTCAGTGTATGTTCTGAAGGCACATGAAGCCACTGGCTAGCTGAAACTCAGCAGGTCTGACCAGTGTCTGAATGGGTGACCATATGGGAACCACCTGTATGCCCACGTGACATTGGTAACATGATTAACTTAAGAGCAGAACATATGAAGAGCCCATTGGATCAGACCAAAGGTCCATTTGTCCAGCACCCTATTCTGAGAGTGGCCAGCCAGATGTCTATGGAAGGTTCCAAGTGCAACATAACATTCGCTTCTTGTGATTCCTAGTAACTAATATTCAGAGACAGAATACCTTCACCAATGGAGGGAGAACATCACCACTATGGCTAGGATCTGCTGAGTCTAACCCTCCATGAATTTGTCCAAACCTCTTTTAAAACCATCCAGGTTGGCCATCATTGTACCTTGCAGGAGGAAATTCCAGATATTTGTATAGCAGTTGGGTATTTGCTTAACTTGTGATGCATTTTTATCTACAGTTCAGATATCTCTGTTTCTGATATTGTTATGGACATCCCAAGTGAACACGGTTTTTACAATTTATTTGCAATGCAAGAATGGAGATATGAATTGCAGTGAGACTTGCAGTCACCGAAGTATCGCAGAGCAGCCATCAGACTAATTCATTTGAGCTGCAGAACATGGAACGATATATACTTTAAAATATTGTATGCATCCTCTTTCTACCATGAAAATCCAAAAGAGGAGAGTGAGGAAAAGGAGGATGGTTTCAAGGATTGGTGATGCTATTGAGTAAAACAGAAATAGAGCAGTCCATTTTCTATGTGGCAGTATCAACGTAACAAGTATTAGCACGGTTTTCCTTTCTACAGACATAAACAGCCATGTGACATAAACAACACTCTTGACCTTCACAAGAAAAGAGGGAGGGGAAAGACATGCATGAGATGTGGAAGAAAACATAATGGATCTATAGTGTGATGTACCAAAGTTGATGCTGTGAGTGTTTTTGCCTTTTGCTTTTATTTCTTTTTTTCAGCAAAGAAAATGAGTTTGATATGGTCCAGTCGAGAGTCAGGCTGCCAGATAGGAACATACTTCCCTGTGACTGGAGAGCCCTTCAGACATTATTTCTATTGTGCATTCATGAAGACTTGTGTTCAAGATAGTTTGGGGGCTTTCAATACTGTTTGTGCCTGGAAAGGTTTTAGGGCAGGCCTTCTGTGTCATTTGCAAGTAGTGCATGTCCCACAGCTTCCTGATGAAAGCATGTAACTTTTCATATGGCAAACGTTCAGGGGTGGGTTAGTGGATGTCCTGTTTTTGATGTGCTATAGTACAAGAGTACCCCTCCAGATGGCAATAATATGGTAATTTTGGGGAAACACAGCAGAACAACTAAGAAAGTTGAAGGATGTGTGGACGGTTCATTATACACCACTAAAACAATATTAATGGCATTTTGAAGAATATACCCATAACACAACAACAAACCCAGCAGGCTGGAAGGACCCTGGATGTTTCTCATTCTGGTAAGTCTTACATTAGTTTAACTGACTCTATGCAAGTCATTCTAGGAGCCTTTTTGCATGAAGAATAGGGTATAAATGCTCTAAATAACCTAGTGCAGGTTGCCTTTCCAACCAGTCTCAAGGAAAGCAGATCATTTGAAACTGACTACATCGTTTGAATTCCTGACACATTAATTATCATATATATAAATTCATGTTCATCCTTCATGGAGCTCAGAGTATCAGTCATATTCCCCTCTCCTTTGATCCTTACAATAGCCCTGTGATCCTTACAATAGCCCAGAGATTACAATAGCCCATCCTTACAATAGCCCAGAGATAGTGACTATCCCATGGTGACTCAGTGAGTTTCATGGTACCTGGTGAATTGACCTTTGATAACCATGGCCTTAGGCAGTGCTATGCTGAAAATTACTCTCATTGTCTTCTGACCTGACCATTCTCCTTCAATCAATGAGTGGGGGGGGGGTGTAATTGAAAATTCCATTTGATAATTATCAAAGGGAGGAAGAAAAATGGTGAAATTGATGTGTGATGGGTTTCTGTTGTGCTTATCATACCTTTGATGTGGCCAAGAGCAGTTTGTGAGTGTCTATTTCTTCAATTTATGAATCATCTCTTCAGTGGTTTGCACTCTGCAGCCTTCCTGGGTGCCCACACTTCAATTAAATCCCATGGAAAGGGGTTAAGCAACTCCTTTCATGAGTTTTGCCCCCCTCCAGATAAGGTAGTGTGGGTAGCTGAAGAGGCTTCTAAGTGCTGGAGACATTTTTTCTGGAGAAGAAAAAAACCACACCACCTCACAATGATAAGGTCAACTCGAAACACCACACCCACCAAGAAACCAAATGAAATATGGCATGGACTTAAAACGAGGCAGAAAAATGGAAGCCCTTTTCTCAGAGCATGACACTATACACCTGCCGATGCAGTCTGATGACTTCAGTGGCTGTGCAATGGCATAGATGGTTGGTCAGAGAGACATGGTGACTAGCTGCCCTATGGCCAATTAATGAATGGTTAGTGGAATGCATGATGTGTCACCCCTTCATATCCACCACCTGAGCCAGGTGGCACAGAATTACTCATGACAGGGATGTCCCTGCTTGCATTATCATTCTTGTTTCTGATATTTTGAATGGTTTCTTCTTGGCATTTTGCCACCTTGTGGGGTTTTTGAATGGAATGTTAAAATATCAATGTAATCATCAACCACCATTTCCTTCCCTTTGGCCTATGCCATGTGAAACAATGCAGTAGCCTTGGGTGGGTAGTGTGGGATCCCTCCAACTTAATACATCTTAATAAATCTATTATAAGTACGTAAACAAATTGTACCCCCACTAGCAACATTTATCAGCAATTAGCATTTCTTCATCTCTTTAAAATGCATGTCCTGGAAGATAAAAGAATACAATTAAGAAGTACAAGCAAACAAGGACTTTTATTTACATCCAGTTAATATTTCTGTCACAGATAATTACGGAGCTTAATGAGAAAAATTTGTTCCATTAAAGAAGTACAAAATAAATACTGTTGATGTAAGGGGCAGATCTCATCCTTTGAAAAGGGAAGACCCAAATCAAATGTGCTCATGATATGCTTTGCTTGACACCTCAAAGAGCAATGTTTGTTATTTATTTATTTATTTATTTATTTATTTATTTATCACTTGATTGTATTAAAAAAATCCTGCAACTACCTTACAAAAATATAAAACAATACACTGAAATTATCAATGAAATAATTTTAAAAAGGTATTTTTTAAAAAATGGGAAAAGGTGATTAAAATCAACAGTAGCTGAAAACAAAACAAAACCCGTGTAACTTCTACATATCTGAATAGGCTTGCCTAAAGCAAAATGTTTTAAACAGGCAATGAGGAGAATACAGAGAAGATGCTTGCCTGATGACAATAGGCAAGGAGTTCCGAAGTATAGGTGCTTCCACACTGAAAGATCAGTGCTTAGAAGTGCAGAACAAGTACCTTCTGCATTGCCAGTTCTGCAGATTGAATCAATCAAGCGATCTCACAAGATTAGATTTGTTACACTTGAATTGAAAAAGTCAGCTTTCCAAGAAAAAAATAACAATTAAAAATTGGCATGGACATTTTAAAAAGTAAGAGTCAATACATATCTTAACCCCAATTTAAATGGAAGTTTTTAAAAAATGTTGATTCAGTTATCAATTTTTATCAGTTCCTTCCTCACAAAGGAGCCCAGGACAACAAGCACATCAACAGTGTGGGGGTGGGGAGGGAAACATTTAACACTCCTCTCAACCACTGACCAGGAGGAGTGTCTTTTAACCATCAAATGCCTGAGGCAAACAGGAATAAAAAATGAGGGATACAGGCACACCTCACTTGAGAGGGCATTCCACAAAAAGGGCACTGCCCCTGTACAGGCCCTGTCTTGGGTCACCCTCCAACAAGGCCTCACCAGCCAACCGCAAGGTCTAAGATGGCTGATACTTGAAAATACTTAAGGAATTAGGAATTAATGCAGTAGACTAGAGGAGAGGATGATGATGTGGAAAACAGAGTTATCAAAGGTCATCATTCTTTGTACACAGCTCAGAAACCTGAAAGTGTTTAAAATTGCTGGAGTTTGAGGATAAAATTATTCTGTCATGATTTATGACTTCTTTGCTCCCAAGTGGAACCTCAGTGGTGGCTCCAAAGCAACATGATTTTTCTTCCATTATCTTTTGTGAATGGCTAGTATAAACCTCAGAACTGTGCAGAAGAGGAAATAAAATGAAATAAAGCATTTATTCTCCTCCTCTATCCCTGACTGGTTTGTGATGTGTGAGGGAAGAATGAATTTATATCTTTACTAGTCTCATGTGGAGATTATTTTCCTATTTTCTGTTTTCTACAAGTCATTTCATTTACTGTGATTTTTGAAATGAGCAAAATGACATTTGTCACAAATTCTAGTCTAGACACACTGAGGGAGAAAAATGCCTTTGTTTGTGGTAATGACCTATCAGAAAGCAAAAGAAGAAAGAACATAAAATGGATAACATCCAAATTGCTTTCTGGGGATTAATTCTCTTTTGCTCCCATTCACACACACAAAAGGAATCAATCAGTCACCATTCCCAAAGGTCAGCAATCATGAGAACTAGCAGTCACCTGGTTAGTCCAGATTCATTGCTGGCTCTGTTGTCTATAACTACAGTTCCTCAACACTGCTCCATGCATATTGATGCAGTTATATTTTTACTTGGGATGTCAACATGGCAATGGAAAATTAAGAATGGCTACATGATCCGGGACTAAGGGTGCCATAATATAGTTCCCATGTTAGGCAGAAAAGCTTGAATATAAAAACAGATGGATTGCTAAGCTGGTTAATCTTCTTGAAGCTTGATTTCTGTTCTGCACCTACACTGGTGAAAGAGAGTTGAAAGCTGCACCTCCAGCAGTGCACTACTCTTTTTTGGAGTGATTTATTCATCAACAGGGGCAGCCAGCTGGAAGGGGCAGTGCCATGCTTCTCTCCATGCATCAGCCATGTTGCTACTTACAGGGAAAATTGTGCTGGCAGACAAGTGCATTTTAATGTTACACACTGTTCAGTTGTTTAAAGCAATTTTAATACAGTATTGTGTATTATTGTGTTTCAATAGTTGTAACTTGCCCTTGGACCTTAGGATGAAGGCTGGGTAATAAATTATAAGAACAACAAAGGAATCCAGTGCAACAACAGTGCCAGCAGAAACTCATTGGGAAGCAGAAAGCACAACCTGTTGGGCAACGAATTTACCAGCAACCTTGCTTATGGATTCTCTTGTGCATTAGTGTTCAACTGGCACATAACATTTTGCCAGTGGAACAAGTATGCCGCTAGGTGACTAACTTAGCACTATGTTGGATACCAGCTAATACAAATAATTTAGGACAAAAGATGTGATGGTAGGGCCAGTACCTCACAAGGCATTTACAGTGAAGCATGGCGCATAGGAATAGGGACGCGGGTGGTGCTGTGGGTTAAACCACAGAGCCTAGGACTTGCCGATCAGAAGGTCAGCAGTTCAAATCCCTGGGATGGGGTGAGCTCCTGTTGCTCGGTCCCAGCTCCTGCCAACCTAGCAGTTCGAAAGCACATCAAAGTGCAAGTAGATAAATAGTTACCACTCTGGTGGGGAGGTAAATGGCGTTTCTGTGCGCTCCTCTGGTTCGCCAGAAGCGGCTTAGTCATGCTGGCCACATGACCTGGAAGCTGTATGCCAGCTCCCTCGGCCAGTAAAGCGAGATGAGAACCACAACCCCAGAGTCGGCCACGACTGGACCTAATGGTCAGGGGTCCCTTTACCTTTACTGCGCATAGGACTGGGAAGATAGATGAGCTTTGATCATGACAAAAATCCTTCAAATTCCTAAGTGTTTAGGCTTAGGAAAAACAATTCCCTCCTCCAATGCAAAAGCTTTCTTTTTTGGGGGGGTGGGGTTCCATTGGCAGCTTCATTTTCTAAGCCTAATTGCCATGGTTGCAGACTGGATCCAAAAGCACAGCAGCCCATTTCCACACCATGGATCAGTATAAAACAGAACCACTCTTTTGAAATATTGTCCCTGGGAACAGCCTGGTCACATGGCTACAGCTTGTGCAGCAACAGAAAAGAGGACATGGGTGAAGGAAATTGGAGGGAGACCTTTGAAGTCACAGTGGGATTAATCTCGTTGCACGGAACTAGGTTTCGTCTATAGCCGCAAAGTATATTACAGTTGATTGACAGATTAATCCAGTTCTGCAAAACTACTGAACAACCTAATACAGTTATGTTCCCTCAGTGGCCTCCAAAGAAGGAGTTAGTAAAGGCTTCAGAAAACTGATGCATGAATGGACCAGAAGGATTGGCCTTTGTTCGTGACCTCCAACAACAGGATTTTCCAGAATGCAGACTTTAAAAATAGCCTTTGATATCTTGGCTGTAGAATCTCCTACCCACATCCAAACTTTCAGAACTAATGAACTTTGTTCCTTGTCTGACCTTGCCTTTGACAAAAGGAAACTTGTTTTGGTTTTTTAATCACAGAATGATTCAAAGCTGGTCATCTTGTGTCCTCCAGTGACTGGTTCTAACTTCTCTGCTGCTTTGTTTTTTAGCAACAGAGACTTTTGTTCTGGCCAAGGGGAATAAAGAGGAAGAGCAATGACCTATGAAGGGGTAGATGTCATTACTGAGGCACAGGGATTCTACGCAGCACAGCACCAGAAATATCACACCAGAACTAAATATAAACATAGCTGGAAAATGCTACTCTAGAACCATGATTTTTTTTTTAAAAAAAAGAATAAGATAGATATATAGACATTTTCCTAAAAGTCCTACCTTGATGGTACCATCACCACTTAGCTTAGCCTGCTATGGAGGTTTCTTGTGGGAAATCAATGGCCAGGAAAAGTATTCTGTCCTGATGCTGCCCTGAGTTCCTTGGAAGACGAGTAGGACTTAAAAAAAAATGCAATAGGTGACAACAATAAAACAAAGCAGACAACTTGATTCACTTTGGCCATTTAAAACAAAAACAAATCAAAAACACATGCTACTGACTTTTAGAACATGTAGAAACCTTTGACAAAATCATGGCTTCAGGCAAGGAAAGGGACAATGAAAAAACTTGTACAGCAATCAAGGCAGCCTGGTAAAAATGTGAATAAAATGCCTGTGACTCCTAAGTATTGCCTAATCACAAGCAATAAACTTCAGTCAATGGGGTGCAATCAAGTTAATTATTTGCCTGTTTGTAGGAACAATATACAATCAGGAATCAGAATACACAATAGCTCCATGAGTGGGTGCCTAAAACAAGCAGGGTTATCCACCCACCCAACTTTTCATCATACAAGGAAGTTATACTGTCAGACATTGCAATCTTATGCATGTCCACTCAGAAGTAAGTTTATCTGTGTTCAATAGGACTTAATCCTTTGTAAGTGCGGATTGCAGCTTTAGTTCTTCTTTTGAGATTTCTCACCTGCCGTTCACCATAATGTCCCAAGACAAGTTGCAATGGTAAAATATACAATTCCAAAACCAGAATAATGTTACAAACATTGGACGCCCCCTACTTTCTGCCAAGCAGTAGGAAGATTCGGGGTGGGGGGGTCCCGGGTCTGTTTTCTTTTTATTTCTGTATTCCGCTGTGATATATACCAAATCCAGCAGCAATGACTACCAACTTGGATTGCTACAGAAGAGGAATAGACAAATTCATGGGAGATAAGGCTATCAATGGTTAGTAGTCATGGTTGCTGTGTGATGTTTTGGGTATCAAAGACAACAAGCCTCTGAATACCAGTTGCCGATGTATTTGCATCCTGTTTTGAGCTTCTCACCTAGGCACTTTGGTTTACCCCTGACAGGGCTACAATTTCCAGCTACCCTTCACAAACCACCTTGCCCTGAATGCCATAAGGCAGTGTTTCCCAAACTTGGGTCTCCACCTGTTTTGGAGCTACAGTTCCCATCATCCCTGGCCACTGTTCCTCAGGGTGATGTGACTTGTAGTCCAGCAACAGATGGAGACCCAAGTTTGGGAAACACTGCCATAAGGGAAAGAATGTGATTCAAATGTGCTTTAAATGTATATTTTGTACACAGTCTACTTGGCCCTTTCCAGCAAAACTCTTCAAGTGTTATTGTGGTATTGTCTACTAGTTTAAGATGAGCTTGAAAGGGGATGAGATAAACTGATGGAGGATACACGAATAGATGAATGGAAGATCCATATTTGGAGGAAATAGCTCTCTGAAATCCACACGTAGTGGATCAAAGACAAACAGAAATGCTGTAGAAACTTGCCCTGGAAAGTATGCAATAGGAACTTGATTTTCTGTTCATTTCTTACATACAGAACACTGAAAGCATCAACTTCAGGAAAGCCATCAAATTAAATCTGAGAGACACATGTGTGTTGATTGTAATTGTATCTGAAGGGAAAAACAAAGAGCTGAGAGTCCTTGGTAGCAGAAAAAAATCCGATTGTGAGCATCGATTTTCATCTGAAATCAATATGTTTTTCTTTATAATTAGGATTTTATTAAAAATGCAGAACAAATGGAAGTCATCTCATTTCATCTGGGGGAGGGATGTGTTCTTGCTTCTGTCCATATCTTCAAGAAGGCTAAAAATGAAGGCTTTAAAGGAGGAATTGAGAAACTCAAGCTTGAGGGCCAATATGATGCTCCAGGTCTCTCTATCTGGGCCTCAGGAATTTCCCTAGGCCACACACTCGCATGAGCCACAACTCTTACCAGTCCTGGTTTGGACCCTCCTTGAGTGTTGTTGTTTTATCTGGCTGAAATATATCATTGAGCTTTAATTGTGTTTCTTGCTTGCCTGGGGCAAGGATGAAGAGGGAAATGTGAATATTCACAAATAAATTGCCCTACTGTGTGAAGGTGCAATTCATGTTTTGTTGCCTTTGGCCACTTTTGGCTCTGGATGCACAGACCACTGCCATGCAGCTCTTGGAAGCTTGCCCAGAAAGAAATGGGTCTCTCAGCAGTAGCTGATGGAGTGGTGGGTGGTTGCATTCATCTGACCTTCCATCATAAGCTGCTGCTTATCAGGAGGTGGAGGTTGCAGTGCGCTTAGTGTGGTGCAAACACAAGAGATGGGAGCACCGTGGCCTCATTGCTACCTTGTCCTTCCCCCAATACCTCCCAGTAAACAGCAGTGACAAGCCTGACTAACGATCAAGTGAGTCCATACCATCTGCTACCGTATCTTGGTACGGTACCCCATTTGCTTTAAAGCATGATCTATACGGAGGAATCCTGTTCAAAATAAAGTCTCATCAAGTTGGAAAGTCTCAGGAAAGTTGGAATGGGATAGGACTGCGGGCTTAAGCTCCATAGTAATGTGAGGGTTTTTTGAGGGCTGGAGGTAGGCTGTATGTCTGAGCCCCCTTTTAATTCATGGATCCTGCATGGATTCAATTCCTAGAACAGCCAAGCTAGCTTCCTAGTAAGGTCATGGCCCTCTAAGTGTGGAAGTAGCTCTGTGCCAGGCCCTCCTCTGCCAACTCAACTGATAATTTGAAAGTCAAAGAGCAGAATGTGTGAGCTGTGTGAGAGAGGTAAAAGGTGGAAGCAAGGAAGCTGGCTGAAAAGGCAGAGAGCCAGAGCCATGAATGATTTCTGCTGGGATCCAAGGGTGTGGCATAGGGAGAAGCAAGACCTTCTTGGGGTGTAGCTGCTGAGAGCCACTCCAATGTAGGCTCAGGTTGTATATACGTACGTACAAATAAACCATATATCCTAAAGACACCACAGCCCCCACTTCCCCTCATTCTAAGGAAACCAAACATTGGGTAAGCTGCTGGAACTCCTGGAATATCATGCCACTTGGACATGCGGGTGTAAGTGCAAAATGTTCTTGGGAGCATCTCACAAAGCATAAAATCCTGCACTGGTATAGGAAGGATAAACAGCCATGCTCAGACTCTTGTAGAACAGTGATACTTTATGTAAAAAGACAGCGACAATCTACTTTATTCTGGTGCTAAAAGGTTAGTGAAATCTGTCATAAAGCATCTGGTTTGCTCTGAGAAACCCGAAGAGACAGATCCCAGGTTCTAACAACTGCTGCTAAAGACATGACCAGCTAGAGTGGCAGCTGGGAACGAGAGGATTTGCCTTCAAGGTAAATAGGAATTGCTTTTACAATACAGAAGAGCAGCAGAAGAAGAAGAAAAAGAAGAATGATGGCATAATCTGTCTGTTAACAACTGAAATGTTGCATCATCATCATCATCATCAATCTCCCTGTATATCATAAAACAAACCAACAAAGCAGTTAGTGATTAGTTAAGATAAATGGAGAACAAAATTGTGTGGGAGGTAGTGGTGTCAGAACTAGAAAATATGTTATTCCTTATTATTTATAGAATAATATTATATTAATTATTATATTATATTATATTATATTATATTATATTGAATATATATGTGTGTGTGTGTGTGTATGCACTGCTGCATTTTGTGCTAGATTTCGGTTCCATAGCAGCCCTAAGCGCAACCCCACACAGAGCATGTGACAGTAGTCTAATCATGAAGTTACCATTGAATGAAGACTGGTGTAGGTAGGGTGAGCTTTAGCAGAAAATAGATTCTCCTACTGGTAAATCTAATTAATTGTCTAGAGGGCCTTCTTGGTAGTTGCACCCACCCTGTGGAACCTCCACGCATCAGATGTCAAGGAAATAACCAACTGCAGTCATACCTTGGTTCTCGAATGGAATCCATTCTGGAAGTCTGTTCGACTTCTGAAAACATTCGAAAACCAAGACGCGGCTTCAGGAGCTCCTGCACTCAATTGGAAGCCGCGGAAGCCGTGTCAGACATTTGGTTCCAAAGAATGTTTGCAAACCGGAACACTCACTTCCAGGTATGCTTGTTCAAAGCCAAAATGTTCAAGTTGCAAGGCATTTGAGAAAGAAGGTACTATGGTACTGTATTTTTCCCTGTATAACATGACCCATGTATAAGACAACTCCTATTTTGGGAGCCCCAAAATAATAAATCAAAGTTTTAAAGTGAGCTCAAAAGATTGTTGAGCTTTTTTCATAAGTTTGACCCAAAAGTTGTTGAGATTTTTGGAAGATAGGCTAAAATGTTACTGAGCTTTTGTCCGGCAATCCCCCACTCAATCCACCTTTCTGGTTGACAGCAGTGGGAAGTGGAGCCGTACTTCACCACTTAATAGCAGGTACAGTAGTCTTTGTCTATAGTTGAGGAGTTCAGCTTCACCCATTGTCTTACACATGAAATTGAGTCAAATGCGGCTTTCAGGTTGATGAAAGCTGCGTAGAGCACCACTTAATAGCAATGTAATGGCAGCAACCTGCATCTGGCTTTGCCTCACCTCAGCCGTCAAGAACCGACAGCACCGCAGCCAAGCTGCCTCCTTGCCACCATGCCCCCTCACCTCACAATGCCAGCTACCTCCATGCCCAATCGCAGCTAGCCCCAGCTTCACCATATAAATCTGTGTATAAGACTACCTCCAATTTTTCACTAAAAAACTTGGGGGTCAACATCATCATATACACAGAAAAATATTTTACTTTATTGTTTAGGGGAGTTTTTAATGTTTGATGTTTTATCATTCTTTCAATATTCTGTTGGGAGCTGCCCAGAGTGGCTGGGGCAACCCAGTCAGATGGGTGGCATGCTAATAATAATAATAATAATAATAATAATAATAATAATAATAATAATTATTATTATTATTATTATTATTCAATGAAAACTCATTTAAATCAATTAAAAAGGTGCTCCCATTGGGGGTAAGTGGAATGTATAGAATATTGCCGGCTGGCTGTTTGTTTGCCATGGAGATCTCCCTGAAATTGGGTCCACCTCAAAATGGGGTTCGCCTTCAGTTTAAACCATGTCTCTTTGAGCAGTGCTCACTGCATCCTTACCCCCAATCCCACCCATCAAAATCACCAGCTCTGCTTTGCACCTTTCTTGATTTGCTTTGACTGGAATATGCCCTTGAACTTCTTGCTTGCCTGGATGGAGGATGCAGAGGAATATGTGAAAGTGAAGAAAGTAGCCTACTGTCCAATTCACATTCATTGCTCCACCCAAGTTTGCCTCTGGCCCTTTTGACCACAGGCATGTGGCCCCCAGAAGGTTGCCTGGAAGTGTGATCCTTGGGCTGAGAAAGGTTCCCCAGCCCTGACTCATGACAATACCCAGTGTACATGAAAAATGAAAATACAGTGGTACCTTGGTTTAAACCATATTCCTTTCTGGAGGTCCATTCGTAAACCAAAACAGGTTGTAACCCAAGGCACGCTTTCACCAATGGGGCCTCCCCAATAAATTTGTTCATAATCCCCCCCCCAAAAAAAAGGGTTGCAATCCAAAAAAGTTCACAAACCGAGGCACACACTTCTGGGTTTGACGTGTTTGTAATCCAAAACATATGCAAACCACACTGTTTGCAAACCAAGGTACCACTGTACTATAATGCACTCCTTATTCCCACATTATTGAACACAATTATTGATTTACCAGGATAGTGATTCCCTCCTTTGCCTTCCACTTGCTGGCAACCCCATTATTGCAGCTTTGCCCCATAAACAAGCCTGCAACTCATTTAGAATCTGGCTTTGTCTTTCCCTTCGACAGACCTTTCTCCCTTTTTAAGCATTTCTCGTTAGCGTATATCTGTCTCTAGACTAATTAAGTAAACACAGATGTAATCGAGAATATTAATTTGCTACAAAGTAGCTCCTTCTCTCTCCTTGCTACCCTGTTTCTGCAACCGCTTAGCCAATAACATGCAATTTGGAAGTCTATTTTGCCAATTATAATGATATAGAACAGGTTGAACTATGATTCTTAGTTATGCAACTGACCTTAGATCATCTTTGTTTCATTTAAGAAAACTTTTTAAGACAAAGTAGCTGTTTGCTTTTGAAGGACTCGGTAGCATTGGCATCTTTATAAAAGCATAGCAAGCTGTTTGGTCCACCTAGCTCAGTATTTTCTGTGCTGACTGGTGGTAGAAGTTCTCCAGTGTTTCAGGCATGAGTATTTCTCTGTGTGCAGTCTAGGGTGGAGGCATGTTTGATTGCAAAAAGAGACAGGGCCCCCTCCATGGTTGCACCAAAATTGTGGAGCACCTTCCCCAATGATCCCCAATCATAGTCCCCTTCCTTTGGCTGGTAAATACATTTGTACTGTGCCAGGCTTTGGCCTGCTATTTTGTATCTGTGGTCTTTGCTTTTGATGTTGTTTCAACAGCGCATTTGAGTATATTTTGTGACATTAGTTGGTGCATCAAAACTAGAAGGTGGAATGAGTCCAAATCTCTGTACACTTCAGCCAGTGCTGGGGAACTTGCAGTCCCGTGTTGATAGGCAGTAACTCGCACTATCAGCTGGCTGGGGCTGATGGAAGTTGTACTTCAGTAACATCTGAAGGGCCACAGTTTCCCTCTCAATGGTCTAACAAAGGTACTTAATACTGATGGAACTCTTTCTCACTCTCTAAGGGTGTTGCACTGTGAGACTTGAAGGGCTGAAATGTTAGGAACATCCCAACTTGTTTCAAAAGACTGCTTGGTTGACATAAGCTCCATTCACATCTCTTCTTCTCTATCATTTCAAAGTCCCTTGGCGTATCAACAAAACTTCCCATTTCCTTATAGTCCCCTCTGTAGCTGGCAGTAAAACAAAACAGCTTGAATGTAGCTGATAATAAGTCCCATTATACTTCAATTGCACAAAATGACAATTAAATTATGAATGATCTCTGGAGAGAGGTCTTGATGTCTTTGTTTTGCTGGATTTTTATTTTATTAGTCTCAGGATACACTGTCCCAGCCTAATGCTACCAATAATTAGTTGCAGGGAATGATTGTGGGTGGGGTTGACTTTAGGGACTTCCCTGTTGAGAATGGCTCGTGAATGTGATGAAATTAAAAAAAGCATGACTCTCTGCATATTATTTGGATCTGTAATGGAAAACTTTAAAGACACAAAAGGATACTTTAGAGCAGGAATACTTATGACATTTATTTGTTATTTGTTTATTTATTGAATTTATATACCATCCTACACTCCCCCCACTACCCCACACACATTTGTGTCCTTCCTGATGTTTATGAACTCCAACTCCTTTCAGCCCCAGTCAGCATGGCCAATGGTTTATGGGAGTTGTAGTCCAACAACATTTGGAGAGCTACAGGTTCCCCAGCCCTTAACTAGGGTGTAAGGAAATCCTCAAAACAAAGACCTATCATTCAAATTAAAGAACTCTTAATATGGATTTTTATTTAATCATTTGTGTGATTACACTTATATAAGCTTGCATATAAAGTGGGATGGATTTAAAAGGGAGGAATACGTTCATTCATCTCCAAAGGCATCATCTTAAAAAGCACATTCTATTCTCTCTCATTCAAAAGGGAATGCTTAAGATGGCATTTGCCAACTGAAGTTTTCTAGCTACTTGCATTCGAATTCTGTTATGAATTCTTAGCCCATTTTAGGCACTCCATCCATCCATGCATCAGAAAAGGCACCATTTTGTTCCCATCCTCCTCCCTGCTGTGTTCTGCAACACTAAAACTCAGGAGGAGACAGATGATATGCAGTACTGCCCAGAACTAAACCAACCAACTAAAGGAACAAATTTCATTGCTGAAGGAATGGGATTCTTGCAAAAGAGAACTCCCCAGGTGCTCATGCCCAAGGGTTTCAGAACTGGATTGTAACACTCTGGAACCATTAGGCACTGTCAGGTTTACTATTATAGTTCAATGCCTTAACCTCAAGTCTTAATTAAAATTGGTCTTAAATCTGTGGTGCTATCTACTGCCTCTTCAATTA
The DNA here is from genome assembly GCF_964234715.1 of Podarcis melisellensis. Classification (NCBI taxonomy): domain Eukaryota; kingdom Metazoa; phylum Chordata; class Lepidosauria; order Squamata; family Lacertidae; genus Podarcis; species Podarcis melisellensis. The sequence goes on along the minus strand of NC_138547.1, from coordinate 43,119,843 downwards.
GTGGATTCAGTTTGGTTGCATAAGATGAGATCATTTCTTGCAGCATGTGGCAAATGAAAGCATTTAAAAAAATACCAAGCCCATTACTAATAATGACTGGATTATGCAAAATTGTATGCACAGAAAATAACATTTATTTTAGTTTAATCAAGCAAATCGTCAGCAGAACTGATCTGAAATGGTGCAGAAAGATATTATTTAAACTGAAGTGTTTATTTATTGAAATTCCAAACATTAATGCAGCAAGATACAGGTAATTATGTACACTTATGAAATACGGTGCCCTAAATAAACTCTAGCATCTTATCAGGTCTACTCAAATCTCTTAAATGCCAACCCAGTTTAGAAATGGGTACTGCTCACTATTTCTGCCCTTTTCCTGCCCCACAATTCACAAGCACACAGATGTGAATGTGTGGGTCGCATAATTATTAGGGCAGCCAAATTATGCAGTGCCAAAAGGAGAAAATGCATCACACACAACAACAACAGCAAAGAGGATGAAAAGAGGACACCATATTTATGTAACATTCTCATATTTAAAAATAATTGCTATCAGTTAAACAGACATACAGTTCATATAATAATAATAATAATAATAAATAATAATAGAATAAAAATAATAATATTAATAATATTATTGATTATTATTTATTTATTTATTATACCCGCCTCATCTGGCTGGGTTTCTTGATACAGGGCTGCCTTCAGATGTCTACTAAAGGTTGTGTAGTTCTTTATCTCCTTGACATCTGAAATCTACCGTGGAAATAGTCTATGACTAGGTGTCCTGTGGGCCTGTTCAGTCTGCAGCATGAAGGCCCCGGAAGGATTCCATTTTGGGGGCTCTTGATCCTTAAACTTGGACTGGGAAGACATTCAAACAGATGTCTTCTTCAGACAGAGGACTCTCTCCTGAAATGTAGTACACATAAAAACATTAGAAGAGTCTGTAGGATCAAGCCAATAGCCCCAATGCCTTTTGCCACCTGAGGCAAAACAGAAAATGGCACCCACCACATCATCTCCTTCACCCCCTTGTCCTCTGCTGTTGCTCCTTCCCTGATACTTCTACTTGAGGCAACTGGAGGTGGCTCAGGAAAGCCCTGGTGCACTGAAGATGGCAGAGAGAAACAAGGAAGCTGGAGCGGAGCAGGGGGTAGTGGTGGCCCCAGCCTTTCCAGGTGGCAGTATGCAACAGGAGATGTTGAGCAGCATGCTCCTCAGGGTCCAGGATCTGCCACACCTCCCAGTTGTCCCCCACCCTGCTGCCTGAGCTGCCTGCCTCATGGAGCCTAATGGATGGGCCAGTCCTGAATGTTCAGCATCGTGTTCTCATTGGCCAACCAGAGGCCTGTGGGGATTCTGTAAGCCGGTCAGGAGCACAATAGCACTCTCCCCTCCTGTGCATTCCAGCAATTGGTATTCAGAAGCATTGCTGCCTCGGTGTGGGGGCAGGGCACAGCCAACATGGCTAGCAGCATTTGACAGTCTAATCCTCTATGAATTTGTCTAATTTGCTTGGAAAGCCATCTAAGTGCTGGCCACCGCTTTCTCAAAATTCCAAATGTGCCCAGTGGCTAGAAAACACTGAGGATCCTGTGATACATTTAGGGATGGATGAATGTTAATCTCATTTTCTCTCAGTTTTGCATTTTTCTAATCTTAAATTTGGTTCTCTGCATCTCCATGTCAGTTTATGACTGTAAAAAATAGTCCTCGTGAAAATTCCCACCATCATTATACTACAAAATTCTCCTAATAAACATACCTTCTGTCTGCAATTTTGCCAAATATACTCATTTTTGCAAGTCATATTTTCCGTTAATATTTATATATTTCAGTAATGGGTTTTATTGTTATTTCCCCAAATATGAGCATTTTTAATGCACACTTCATATGTACAACTTTGTACACATTATATGGTTGGAGAATGGTATTGCAAAATTCCAAGAAATGTTCATGCTTCAGTTCAGGTATTTTCAAATTCAAATCTAATAAAAGCACCCCCCATCCCAAGATAGAGTATTTCACACTGAAAACCTTTAGATAGTTTAAACAGTGGATGTGCAACACTACCTGCGACTATACTATTTTTTTACAGAAACAACAATCATCTATGGAATCATTTGGGCATCTATAGCTTACATTGTCTGCCATCAAATAGGCACCTGTTCGGGATGAGCCAACCTGCATTTTGGTAATAAATGGAGTTGGCTTGATAAAGTTATAAAATATAGCAAGCATGTTCCAAACGAAAGTCCATTAAACTCTGCAATTGTCTCAAAGAGCAACATACAACTAACTGACAAAGGAGAACTGACGGGATGTTAAGTCTGCTGCTCATGCCCAGAATGTTTTGCAATCCAAAAATCCTTTGCTGAGCTAAGCTGCCTTAGAATTGCTTCCATTATCTTAGCCTTTATCCCTTAAAACACTGGAGTGGTACCATTTTTCTTTGTTCTCCCCGGTGTGCTTTCTCTTCCCAGTTCGCGCTCTCTCTCTCTCTCTCTCTCTCTCTCTCTCTCTCTCTCTCTCTGAATATGGTATTTATTTTATTGTTGTCTCTTCTGATAGGCTGGAAGATGTGGAGGTCCTCATTTTCTGAACTTTTCAATCCCTGTGAATTATTGCCTCAAGGATGGGCAGGTCCTGCTGGGGATGGATGGATCTGCCCATTGCAATTCACTCAGTTCCTCAATTTTCTGACCTCAAATTCAGTTATCCATATTTCTGCAACAACCTGCAATTTTTTTATTAAAAAATCCTCAGGAGAACTGGTATTTTAGTGTGAATTTATTCTAATAAATACATCTTTGTAGGTAGTTTCCCCTAATATGCATTTTTTTGCAAATAATTTCCCCTATTGTAAAGCATTTTCCATGTTGTTGTTGTTGTTGTTGTTGTTGTTGTTGTTGTTGTTAATCTAAACATTTTTATGATGATTACTTGGCTGGAAAACAGTATTTCAAAAAAAGGTGTGAATTTCAAAAGGATCATCTCATATTATTTCAGAAACTGCAAAGTTGATAAATTCTCCTTTAAAGCAAACTGAATAATAAAAAAATCGTCCATCCCTAGGAACATGTGTTTTCAGGGTCCAAGGCAATTCCAAATCCAAATAACTTTATTGGCCATGACAAAACATGAATCAAAAATAAATACACGTAAAGGGATGCTGTGCCACAAATAATAGTCTCTGTTTAGATCTCTGTGTTTCCCTTACAGTTCACTGCTATATTGTCCAGGGTCTTCTTTCTGATCTTTTTGGCTGCCAGAGCAAAAAACAGCAACGTTATGAGTCACTGAAACGTTTACATCACTAAGAAGCCATAGGACCTTCTCTGCCTGGGAGAGACACCTTTACTGCCTGGGTGGTAGGGTGAGGGTCCTAGGCAATTCACCTTATCACTTGTCACAAAGCCAAACAGAGCTTTATGAAAAGAAAACATTCCCGGGGGGGGGGGGGGGAGAGGCAAAACAAAACAGTCATTTCTTTTGTTACCATTTACTTGCAAAAATACTAGCTAATGTGTGTCAGTGTTTAGAATGTTGGACTAGGACCTAGGATACGACTTAGCCATTAAGTTCACTGAGTGATATTGTGACTGCTTCTCACTCACTGCCTCTCAATCTATCCCACAGGGCTGCTGTAGGGATTAAATGGGGGGGGGGGAACCATGCATGCCTGTTTGAGCTATTGAGGGAGGGGCAAGGTGGGACAGAAATGCAATAATTGAATAAATAAGTACTGCATTGTCACCCGCTAAACAAAATTATTTGCAAAAGAGGAACATCTGTCTGTATAAAGCTTTCATTTGCAAAGAAACAGACAAAGGTAGCAAGAGTTGGAAACACACACACAAAAGCCTACCTTATCTGTCTTGAGCTGCTTGAGAAACTCTGAGGTTTTGCACTTAGGTATGTGGGGGGTTTTGGCATTTATTTTTAAGCCCCATGTGTACCACCAGTATTTCATAATATTCAGAAATACCATTATTTAAGGTATGCATTGAATCCAGTAAAAATAAATAAAGGGAATCAGGTTCAGTTGTACTAACTGGATTCTTCCTTCCCATAAATGTTTATATCTGGTAATTTTGTTTATTACCAGTCTGCCACCATTATATCCACCACTAAGGGAAGGGGCATAACCCAGGGTAGAGCTTCTGCTTTGCATGTAGAAGGTCCCAGTTTCAATCCCTACCATCTCCAGGTAGGGCTGGTTGAGACCCCTGCCTGAAAGCCCTGGAGAGTTGCAGTGGGTCAGTTCAGAAAATGCTGTGCTTGATGGGCCAGTGGTCTGACTTGGTAGAAAACAGCTGCCTAGGTTCTTCCTACTTCCCGATATCCTGTCAGCCATTGATCAGTTGTTAGAACTATGCTTGTACTCCAGCATCTGGTGAACAAGATCCATACTGCTGTGAACAGTTACACTATATTCTACGAGCCCAATCCCTGAGAACAGGAGCTGTGTTCTGAAAATGCACAGGTGTCTTTGTGAATGTATCTTTTAGCGTAGCAGTGTTTCTTTTCTATCTATGATGTTGCCACTATCTTTCAAATAAATGTGTAAAATTATTACATGCATCTTCTGGATGTCTTACCCTGTTGAGAAAAACCATGGGAATCTATCCTTTCCTTTCTTGCCAGGCTTGCTTCATGCAGTGCTTATCATCTTTCTTTTTTTTTTTTGGTCAAACTGTTCACATTCAATTCCCTCCATTTGAGTTTACCTTCCTCTAGTCCAAGGTCTTTCTCTCCTTAAGGCTCTGCTTTGTCTTGATTAATCACTGTGATAAAGGGAAATGTCCCTGCATGAGTTTATGTACTGAATGAGCAGGTGTGGATCATTATATCAAATAAATAACAGTGTACTGAAAATACACCCATGGCTAAAACTTAGTAGGAATTGGGAGTGATGTATGCACTTTGTGTGCACATGTGCACACACAGAGATATTCATCCACCCATAAATTGTCACAGTTGGAATCAATGCTCAATATATAGATATAGAGCCCCTCCACATGACCTGTCAATCCAGCACTCATCCTGAGTTGCCTGCACAAACTTACATGGTGATTAGACTATGTCCAGTCTTCAGTGAGCATTTATTCTGATTTGATTACACAGAGGTTATATAACAATGAGCACCTGTCCTCTTGGTATGTCTTCCTGTTAATCATTCATTCATTCCACATTTTAAAAGCTGCCATGCACGGCCAACATGGATATGATAAAGTGAAGACACAGTGGACTGAGTCCAATGCTAGTCTTACTCAGAGTAGATCCAATAAAATGAATCAACATGCTTGGATACACTCATGTGATTTCTCTCCCCCCCCCACCTTTCCACAGGGACATTTCCCTGCCCTTCCCCCAGAGAAGGTCACAAGTCCCATCATCATATTAAATAATGTCCAGTTAACATCCAATTAAACATGGGCTGACATTCACTTTGAGGCATGGCAAGGTTATGGATGCACACACCAGCATGGAATGCAATTTAACTCAACTGGACTCTTGATTTAGCCACAGGCTTAATTAGAAGCAACCTGTAAATTTTGTATTATGTTCTTTGCTTTGTATGTTTATACCAGTTTCAAGTTCCAGTAACCATGAGGCACAGAGATATTATATACAAGCCAAGGTTCCTCAAGCAGAAAGCTCAATTATTTGACTGGGATTACTTGTTTACAGTAAATGGATTTTCGCATTTGAGTTAATACATTTGGAGGGAACAAAAGTTTAACTCGCACATGCCAAAATGAGAAATACACGAATGGAACAAAGTGGATAGTTATTACTTTGCCATGTTTCTTTTATCTGTACCCTAATTTTCTCTGTATCTAAAACTGGCTTAAAGGGACTCTCACATCCAGACATTAACTGGGGAAAACTTGCTGCTGTCATGGGCCATCCTCCTCAATCATTGACTCTGCTGGATGGGGCTGATAGGAGTTGCAGTCCTATAACATCTGGAGTGGACAATGCTGGTTCATCTTGCAGTTAAAGATTCTCCCTGGGCAATAAAATGTTAACAGGTCCTGGAGTGACTCCTCCCATCCAATCTCACCATTGTTTCAACAGGAAGCACTGCTGAGGTGCTTAGAGCATTGGACTGGGACCTGGGAGAACAGGATTCAAATCCCCACTCAGCTAGAAAGTTTCCTTGGTGATCTTGACAGTTTTCTGTCACTATCTCTCAGCATAATCTACCTCAGAGGACTGTTATGGGTATGAAATTGGGATGCCACTTTGAGCTCTTTGGGGGATATAAAAGGTGGGAAATAAATGTAAAAATAAACTTGGACTTCTGTATTGCAGACCTTCTCAATTACCTTCCAGACACTCTTGGATACAACTCCAGCAACTTCCATATAGCATGGGACTCAGCTATACAGCTGCAAATGAAATGTTTTAAATGTGTTGTAAAGTGCAATATGCAAAGGTGACACTAGATGGAGACAGTGAGCTATGTCAAATTCAATATATTTTTCAAAACGTTTTTTAGAAAAGCATTTTCACACAGTTTCTTATATGTGTGTAGATTCCACCATGGTCTATAGACTGAAATATTTTTTGTGAGGGTAACTGAAGTAGCTAATGGAAAAATGCAATATTTCTATTTAGGGGTGTGCAACTGATTCAGATAAATCCTGAATCCTGAGATAAAGTAGCTTCCTCAGAGGGATTTTTGTCTTGTCAGAGGAGTGAAAGCCACCAACAAAGGGATGAATATTGATGGATCCAGATAATAAAATAATGCTGAAGACAAGTGTCTTCTAAAACTGTCGAATCAGAGGGAAATATTTTACCCAGTAGGTGGATCTTTTTTAATTGTCTCCCCAAGATCAAAATTAAATGCACCTAAAACAAAAACCGCTGGACTTTTTTCCCTTCCGTTTGCCCACTAAACACTCAGAGAGACTAAATGATTCCTAGTGATGCCATTTTCTTGGCAGGAAAGCCACTGTAGCTATCCTTTATATGTTGCCTTAAGGGGGGGAAAATCAAACTTTTACATTGCTAGGCACAAAAGCCCATATAATTCTGCAGACTGTATTAACATTGGAGGGGGCCAGTATGCCTGAAAATTTCATCCACTTCTGTCAAAGGGGAAAAGGTTATATATATTGTTTAAATTAGCCATAGTGAATGGAGTTGGTAGAAAGGAAACAGACCTGAACAAGCTATGTGCCAAATGGGGCAAGCCTATAAATTGTATTGTATGAAGGCAGACTTCCTTCTGAACCACCAAATCTGGATTCAAGCCAAATCTTGTTGTTGCTGCACACCCCTGTTCCTAACACATCAGTTCCAAGTTACTTTGTTTGCATTATTCATATTATTAAAGGTAAAGGGACCCCTGACCATTAGGTCCAGTTGTGGATGACTCTGGGGTTGCGGCACTCATCTCGCTTTATTGGCCGAGGGAGCCGGCGTACAGCTTCCGGGTCATGTGGACAGCATGACTAAGCCGCTTCTGGCGAACCAGAGCACGGAAACGCCATTTACCTTCCCGCCTATTTATTTACTTGCACTTTGATGTGCTTTCAAACTGCTAAGTTGGCAGGAGCTGGGACCGAGCAACGGGAGCTCACCCCATTGCGGGGATTCAAACCGCCGACCCTCTGATCGGCAAGCCCTAGGCTCTGTGGTTTAATCCACAGCGCCACCTGCGTCCCGTTCATATTATTAATCACTCATTAAAAATGCTACTCTAGGTGACACAAAATACACCCATTGTCTTTATTAATTGTAATAAGTGGATTCAGTGCTGCTATCTCATTTTAAATAACTTAATTCCAGTATGGCTCTATGCAAGGTTAATCACATGGGTCCAGTGTCATTATTTATGGATAGACACAGGACAATAGTATTATTATTATTATTATTATTATTATTATTAAACATTATAAATGTTAATTTTATCACTAATACCAGGACACTTGTTTTATCAACAACAATTTTATTTTATTTCCTTTGGTAGATGACCATTGCTAATGTAATTATTAATACATGTACTTTTCTGCATCACCATCTGACAAAATGGTGCGTGGACCAACAAAAGCTTATGCCATAATAGATTTGACAGTTTTACAGGTGCCACAAAATTCTTTGTTGTTAACCCCTCACTTACTTCCCTGGGTGTAAGTCCCACTAACTCAATCAACCTTCTTCAGAGTAAACACATATATGATTGCACCAGTCCAAGCACCCAAGAAATGATGAAATGGTGAGGCTATTTCTCCATTTCTGAGAATCAATAAGAATTGGGACATGGTATTGATTCTCAGACCCTCCTGAAATGAAGGTGAAAACATCTTCCATAATCCACACAGTTTTAAAATATGGTGTCATTTAAGCAATACAGAATGTGTGCGCTTTATTTAGGGGAAAGAGAAAAAAATGCTGCAAATAAATAAAAGTATGTTTCTTTTCCTATAGCAACTTCAAGTTGATGAAATAATCTAGCATTATTCAGTCCCCACCCTCTCGGAGTCAGAAGAAACACATTTATTGAATGTCATTTCCTGTCTGTTATCTGTCACTTTTCCATCAAAACATATTTGATCAGCTCTACCACATTTGCTTTAAGATTTCGTTCTGCTAGCATCATTTCCTTCCAAAAAGAAATGGATATACAATGTGTCTGCCATTAATGCTTTGTTTTGCTGTCTGTGTTCTGACAGACACAAGGACCTCCTCATTTATACATTTCAAAATACAAGGATAATGTAAAACAAGCATTGTTCCGTATAGAACTGCTTTTGCCCACCAAGCCACATACACAATGAAACAATGATGAATCCCCAACAACCTCTGAGTGGATATTTAATATCTATTGCATATTGATATGAAATCATTTGGAGATGCCATTTTTCCCTAGGGATTTCAAGTTCAATGTTATCAATATGCTGATGACACTGTAATATCAATCCATTCTATCTGAATCAGAAGAGGTTGTAGGGATCGTGGACCAAATTCAGGGAAGTGCCGGGCTGCATGGAGGAGGAATATATTGAGGATTAATTCACATGTCCATGAATTAGGAGGACCTGTTCTAGGTGGGGTTGCCTTGGGGGTACTGTTTGAATCCAAACTGTCTGTTACCTGAAGCCCAGGCAGCTTCAGTGGTGAGGAGCGTTCTAGTAACACTACATTTGGACAACTGCAATGCACTCTGTGTAAAGGTTTAAGAATGTGTAAAGGTTGGAGCTGGTGAAGAATGTGCTATTAAGTGAACAGTAAGATAGGACTATGCGCTACCAGTCCTGTGTACATAGGTGTACAAAAAACGTGGGTGGCTCTGTGGTCTAAACCACTGAGCCTCTTTGGCTTGCTGATCGGAAGGTTGGTGGTTCGAATCCCCATGGCAGAATGAGCTCCTGTTGCTCTGTCCCAGTTCCTGCCAACCTAGCAATTTGAAAGCATACCAGTGCAAGTAGATAAATAGGTACCGCTGTGATGGGAAGGTAAACGGCATTTCCATGCACTCTGGCTTCCGTCAAGGTGTTCTATTGCGCAGAAGCAGTTTAGTCATGCTGGCCACAAGACCTGGAAAGCTGTCTGTGGACAAATGCCGGCTCCCTTTGTCTGAAAGCGAGATGTGCGCTGCAACCCCATAGTCACCTTTGACTGGACTTGACCGTCCAGGGGTCCTTTACCTTTTACCTCTACAAAAAACCTCCATTTTTTAATATAAACGTTTGCAAACAAATACACATACAAAAAATCGTTGTATTTAGGAAAATTGTTTGCAAAAATGTGAGCATTGCAGAGCAGAATGAAAATATTAGGAGAAATGCATACAGAAATGTGTATTAATTTTCATGCAGATTTAAGAATAAGAATAAGAAGCAAACAGATGTGGAAATGGAACAAACTGGTTGACTGGCAAAATGAGACTCTAAGAGGAACAAAATCTATTCACAGTACTTTCCATAAATGAAGGATCTCATATTTGACTATGTTTGGGAAATGGTACCCAGGTGTGGCATTTTTGATGTACTGACAAAAAAGAAGGGTGTTTTTTTTTTTTTTGTTTTTTTTTACAAAGACCATGGTACATTTTTCCTTTAAACATTACAAAGGGACCTCAAGGACTGAGAACAAACAGTCCTTGGAAGAATTCTGTGGCTTTTAATCAAAGCTATGATCGGTTCCAAGTCATGTACCACTCATACTGAGCCACTTTTTAAAAAGCTTCTGGGTTTATTTCCTGCGTGTGTCATAAGTAAAGGATTTCTTTCTTTCTTTCTTTCCCAAAGTTAATGCCACATTACCGAACTGTTTTCATTTCTTTTTGTTTACTGTACACATATTAGTGTATTCAAATCTTATGCATGTGTCCTCTTTCTTTTGGTGATGTTTCTTCTTTTCTTTTTCAACAATGCTCAAGTGGCCTGCCACTTTAAGCCAGAAAGAGTTTTCCATTCAACTAAGCTGGAAGGGAGACTGACTCCTGACTCTCACCATACACTAGGGAGGCAGATGTTGTCATGCTGCATGCATCCTAATGGCCTGTGACCTTCGTGCTTGATCTCAGAGGTGGGAACCTATGAATGTCCAGGTGCTACTGCACTGCAACTGTGAACATTCCCGGCTACTGGGGAACCGGGTTCGCATCTCCGCTCCTCCACATGCAACTGCTGGGTGACCTTGGGCCAGTCACACTTCTCTGAAGTCTCTCAGCCCCACTCACCTCACAGAGTGTTTGTTGTGGGGGAGGAAGGAAAAGGAGATTGTTAGCCGCTTTGAGACTCCTTCGGGTAGTGATAAAGTGGGATATCAAATCCTAACTCTTCTACTGGCCATACTGACTGGGGCTGATGGAAGTTCTAGTCCAATAAATCTAGAGAGCTAGTGCTTTAACTGTATGGTGTAAATGTGGCCTGGATGGAAGCAGCTCTCTGGGGCTTCAAACTGGGGTGTCTATCAGCCCTGCCTATAGTTGCTGAGGATTGAACCTGGGACTTTATGCATGCAAAAAAGGTGCTCTTCCGCTGGGCTACAGTCCTTCTTTTCTTTCCTCTACTATTGTTATTCCCTGAAGAGGAAATGAAAAGACATTAAAGATGGTCTAACCTTCTAACAGTTAGTGGTAGTTATGTACTTACTGCATTTTTAAGTCCTCACACCTCCCTTGATTTCTCCATTAAGCATGATATACCCTATTTTCAATACACAATGGAAACATGGAAGCTCATTTTTTCTCAGTGCTTTGGCTACAGACACTTGTCTCTACCCCCACCCCCACTCAACCTTCCAAACATGAATAAAGAGGAGCTTGCAAATAAGCTGTTAGAGAAATGATTCATAGGGCCGGTGAATATATTCTGGTGTTTAAAACAGTACAAAAGTATAATATACTAAGGAAATATCTTATCAACAAAGGGAGAGAAGATGACAATTTGGAAAATATCCAGAGAAAATGAGAACACTTGGCATGGCAGAATGTTCCAGTGGTAGAATTTATTCTATCTCTGCTTAAATTCTTTGGCATCCATTAAAAGTCGTGAATAATAATAAAAAGAAACAATCTTATTTTCTTGAGTTATGGAACAAATCTGGCACAGTACAAAAGCATTAGTGGTTATTGTAAAACGTTCTGAATTGAGGGGGGGATAATGTTTTGAAAGGAAAAGACAGTGTAGCTTTCAATTGTTATTGCTGTTTAGTGTCCAAATTGATGCAAAATATAACTTTTATGATTGATTTTATAGCTTCTCACAACTTGTGGTCCACTTGACTTCTGTGCTGCAGCTACCAGCCTAGGTAGGGGAGGAATTCTAATTCACTAAGACTTCGGCCTCCTGCCCCTAAAGATCAGGCATCCAACACTTCCCATCCAATTGCCTCTCCTCGTGGCCCATCACTTAGCATTAGGCATCCAAGGCAAGAGGAAAGCTAAAAAAACATACAACAACAACAACAAAATCTGTTGGTGGGATCCAATATGGTGCAAATGGGGCACTGCTACACCTCTCTCACTACAGACCCCTGAACCTCCCACCCTGCTAAAAAACAAACAAACCTGATCTAAAAGGCTTAAAGACTCTCCAGAATATCTTTAAGGGAGTGCAGGTGAAGCAGGTGGGGTAAGAGAAACGAGACGTTCCATTGTGTACACTGTGCATGTGGGAAGACATCATTGGATGTTGCCCAGAAATATTATGCAGTCTATAAGATTGTGTGTATGTGTAAGTATGCATCTTTGATTTCTTTTTTTAAAAAAAAATAGGAAGTTTGTCCTAGCTGTATCCCTTACTGCATAGGTAGGTGAGCTGATCTTAAAGTAAACCTGACAAGGGAAAAGGAGGTAGGGCCCAGGTGAGGGCTGTTTAAATGGCCAGGGAGTTGACCCGAGGGAAGCCTTCCCACTCCATCGACTCTGCCCCATGGCCCAGCCTGCGTCCTAGCCTGCATCCCCATTTGCCAATCTGGGTTGCAGGCTAGTATATGGTTACCAGACGTCCCCGTTTCCCGGGGACAGTCCCCAGATTTACAAATCTTTCCCTGGACACAATCCGTCTCTGGAATGTCCCTGGATTTCATTTAATGTCCCCGGATTTATATTTTAAGTGTTGTAGATTTGTTAGTAGGGAATGAATGTTGTATGATTGATTCAACGGCACAAGACACATCATATGGGGACTTCCGGTGAGGCAAAATGGTGAGCGCCACATCAGCAAGCAGCTCCTGAAGCAAGCCATAGCCAACTGCGCTACCAGGCTGGCTCCTGAAACTGCCCCCGCCACTGCAGAGGCGGACCCAGGAATGCCCAGCGCATCAACCAGGGGATCGCTGACCCCCCCGTGACCCAAATTGAGCTGGGCCCAGCCACCCAGCTGACTGCCCAGTGGTGCTCTGGGGCCAGGAAAACCCCAGAGCCAAAGCAGGGAGAAGGAGAAGGAAGAAAGAGGAAGGAAGAAAGAGGAAGGAAGAAAGAGGAAGGAGAAAAAACAGGGGAGCCCTGACCTTTCTGCATCATTGCTGCTGAGGAGAGGGAAGAGACCACATGGCCCAGGCCTGGCCCAAGCCTACTCCACAGCGGCTAGCGCTCCCAGAGTGCAGGCCGGGGCCCAGAGGAAGGCCGTGTGACAGAGGAAACCACAGAAGGGAAGATATTACTTCTTATTTATTTTTTAAAACAACTTTTTAAATATATATATATATTTTCCTCTGATTCTTTGAAAAAAAATCTTGCAACCTTAGGCTGGGATCTAGGCTTAGGTGCACACACCCTATTCGTATGGGGCTCTGATGATGCTACTCCCTTGCCAGGGCCTTGGAGGAGCCTCTGCCGTTTGGCAATGCTGCCACACCTAAAAGGGGTGAGTGGACTTACTGCATAAGATCAGGTGAGCTGATCTTAAACTAGGATGTATTTTGCTTCCCCTCCAAAATCTGTAACATAAAATATCCTGCCTGAGTTCTCTACAAGTTTCCAACCTGAGTGTCAATGTTTCTGCATTTTTAACACAATTTTGTTTTAAAAAAATAACCACAGAATTATTGAGGTAATGGAGTTGTATAACACTTTCAATGGCATTGTTGTGTTTCTTCCCCATTTTCAACAACATTTTCAAGGACATTGCTGGTGTTTATCCCTCTTTTTCACAGGGCAAAATACTCACAGAGCTTATTCATCAACAGAACAGACAGTGTAAATATTAATTCGACATCTAATGGTTTTAAACAAGCTACACTTTCATTGTTTCATTGCAGCAGAATTGGAAACAGTGGAAAAAGCCATTTCACCCTCTGGGCAACACAACTGTATCTAACACGCTAAACTCTTAGTGGCTCAATGGGATAAAATAGATTCAGCAGTGAATTGCAATTATACAGTACAGTTAGAAGCAGGAAAACTGCAGTGCTTGGTAATGTTTGTGCTTTATTGACTTTTCAGATGAGTGGTTCCATCAAATGTGAGGACAGATTTTTAAAAGGTTCTATTTGACATAATTGCTTTAATTCTGTGACTAATGAAACAGACATAAATGGTACCTCCCCCTAGCTTCAAGGCTGCCTCTGTTCATCCAATGCATTGTGATCTTTTAGATCTGCCAAAAGAGAAAGAAAGAGTGCCCTTTAAATATTCTTTCCATGTTCTGAGTTTGGAGAGTAATGACACACTGAAGGACAGTCTTACGTATATGGGTAAATTGGTCAGTTTCAGTTTGTCTCAGCTTCTCATCCCTCCCCTCATCTTAAGTTCAGTTCTCTACATTTCCACATCAGGTTGCATACTGGATAGTTTTTGTGTTTCTTCTTAAAGAAGTCCTCATGAAAGTTTAATAGTATTTTAGTGAGGATGTGTCCAAATACTTTTAAGTATTTTCTCCTAATCTAATTCATGTTTGCATCTTACCATCAATAATATATGCATTTTATGCACACTTAACCTTAGAATATGCACATTTGTACACATATATTTCCCTCTTGTTTTAATATTTCTTCTCCTGCCAGCACTATAAGCATTTCTGGCAATATCATATTTGCAAAGTACCTATGTACCAAAGTACTGTACCAGGAGGTAGAGTTTACAAAAATTCTTCCATTACATATTTATGTATACATGACAACCCTACACTTGTCAGGTGAGGCCTTATTTCTGAGCTCTACCATAGAATCATACAATTATAGAGTTGGAAAGTGACCTGAGGATCATCTATTCCAACCCCTTATTGGAGGTACGGCCACTGTGGGATGCCTAGTTGGCACTGACAAATGACAGGGCCTTTTCCGTGGTGGCCCCCTGGTTGTGGAATGCCCTCCCCTGTGAGGTGCATCTGGCTGAAACTTTAGCTTTCAGGAAAGTTTGGAAAACATTCCTGTTTACCCAGGTATTTGAGTGGCCTGGCAACTCTGTGCAAGGTGTGTTCATTGACTGGAAGAAAGTTTTTAACAATAATTGCTTTTAGAATATTTTTAATTGTAATTGTTCTTATAATGTCTTAACTGTTTTAGAATGTGGACTCAGCTACATTAGTAAAGAAAGAGCATTTTATATGCTTTATAACACTGTGAAATCAGATGCCACTGTGGAGATGTCTTCTGCCAACGTGATTTCCCACTTCAATGTTTACATCGTGTTTTTTGTTGTGTCTCGATTCAGTCTGTTTTTGCTTTGATTTCAGTGGAGTGTTGGTTTGCTGCCCTAAGCTCCTTGGGGAGGAAGGGTGGATGAAGTATAATTTCAACAAACAAACAAACAATTCATGAATCACTTCTTACGAAGCATCTCAAAGTAATTTCACAATATAGCAAAAAATAATAAAGCAATTTCATATGGAATTTAAAACAATTGCTTATATAAAATAATAATAATTGCATATATAAAACAAAATTTAAAATCAAATGCAGATGCTCACTGAGATAAAAGAACAACAACAACCATCACTTAGAAGGCTTGTTGAAAGAGGAATGGTTTCAACAGGCACTGAAAAAGCAGTATAGGCAAAGCCTAGCTGTCTGATATATGCAACAGAAGGGAATTACAAAAGGTAGGTGCTGCCACACTAAAAGCTCAGTTACAACAGCATGTGAAAGGGAACTTCTGCTGAGATTTGATCTGGAAAAGACCCTCTTCTGCAGGGCATCAGTTGGGAATATGAGGGGAGAGATGATTGTTTAGGTATCCTGGTCCCCAACTGAATAGGACTTTGTACACCAGCACCAGCTCCGTTCTCCATAGATCCTTCCCACGAATTTGACCAAGGTAGATCACAGTCTGAGTCTGTTTCTCTTTGCTTTGATAGCCAGAATCTTTGAGGGTTACCCTGTTACATCACTGAACTCTTTTCATCAGCAATTGGAGTGCATGCTAACAGGAGCAAGTTGCCCTTTTGATATGATAATACATCCCTCACCAAAGATGTTTTAAATTGTTAAGTCCATTGTCCTTTGATCAGTGATTAACACACATCAAACCGTCTGTGAAGCTGTCTCCTCTGTAAAATATTGTGTTTGATGATATTCTCTCTTCTCTTGCTATTAACTCTGTGCAAGGTATGTGAGTACCCTCTTAACTTTTCTTAATCCTCCAGAAGGGTTTTTTTTCCCCTCTCTGTCTTAGCTCACATAAAAATATTCTGGGATGCTCTCGAGTCCCATCTATGATGTCTGCAGCATTTTGACAGCTCTTGTGTACCCTGGTCTAAGAGGGGCCCTTAAGCAGGTCAAAATCAGGGAGGAAGCAAGATACAGTACAAAGAAAATAGGACACACACCAACTGAGCTAGGTGCGAAGGCAATTGATTCAGACACAGTGCGCAACATCTGTGACACTACACTAAGATACCTGGCTGTCCACAAGTGGGACGGGGGGCAATCCCACCCTCCAATAATCCCCAGATTCTGTAGTGCATTTTCCTAGCTAGTAACACCTGAGATATGATGTGCAATGTACAAGCAGGGGTGTTAAAAGGCATTGTTATCCATTCTGCCCTCTATTTGCCTCATACAGTACTGTTTTTGGTCTGCAATTTGTCTTGCACCAAAAACTACAATATTGCTCTCAAAATATACAATTCACACAATAAAACCAATTTCACAAAACCAATATAACATTAAAACTAATAATCACAAACAACAAATAAACAAGTCATTGAGGGCACACTCTTGAGCTTCATCGGTCTGATCCAGCGGGCTCTTCTTACGTTCTCATGTCAAAGCATGCATTTTGAACATGGCTCAGTATCCACTATTATTTTATGAAGTCATTGATGCTGATGCCCCATTCCCCATTCACACTCTTTCGTATGCCACTCAGAGACCCTGGTGTCAGGCTCTCAGGTGGAATAACAGTTTTCAGAAGGGCTCATTAGTGCCTTAATCTGGAGCAGGACTCTACACCAAGGACCAGCAATCTTGTTTTCTTTGAACACTACGGGATCCACTCTGACCGCTGCTCTTCCCATCCCATGCATAAATTACTCCATCAAAGAGCTGGTGTTTATTCTGGGCTCTTTGAAATTCCAATCACTTGTATACATACCTCCTCAGGCCAGCCTGTCCTTTGAAATTTGGATTCCTCACAATCGGGACATTCATAAGTCCTGGGCTGTAAAGTGTGGTTTGCCACTCATCTACCAGTCTATGCTATATCAGAGACATCTTCATGAAAAAGAATTTGAACTCTGAAGAATCATACACACACATACATATATTCAATGAACCAAAAGCAAAACAAAAACACTCCACTCAGACCACAAGCAGACAATTATTGTACTTATGTGTCATTCAGCACTCAATCACCCCCACTCACCCACCCCACCCCCACTCCACACAAGTATTTGTTTTGGTGCCAAATGCAATTCATAGAAATGTTCTCAAACAAGGAAGCCAGGAGAATTAGTACCACTAAGAATAATAAAGCAGGACTGGAAAGGCAATGAGCTAGCCCACTGCCACAGAATTGAGGCAGGGCTCAAAGGGGGCCGGCCAATGACGTTTGGGAAGGTTCAGAGGAACTAGGTGAACAGTGAAATGCTCAACAAACTGGTTGACTCTGGGCCTGCCCAGCGGTGATGCCAAATTTCTAATCAGCATAACAAAATTCTCCTCACACCTTGCTGAGATGAGGCAGTACACTGAGGCAGAGAAACACACAAGGCCTATACAGAACTAAGCCATGTTCAAGGTCTTGTGGCTACACCCTGCACAATTCAGTATCAGGTCACCTGAAAGGAAGCATCACCCCACACTGACCTGGAAGTTCACTTATATCATCTGGGAGTAATTTCACTTATAGTACTGTACCCAACAGAATATCATAGTGTGGTGATTCCAAAACAGGCATTTTCTACCCTTACTCTTGCACACTGGAATACCCTCCCCTCTGCATATGTATTTTGCTGGGTCTTTCCCTGACCCTGAATTCCTGGCTTTATCGGCCTTTTACATTGTTGTTTTACTGTGTTTTAGATTGTGTCTCTAACTTGACTGTGTCTCTGACTAGAGCTCCCCTGGCGTACTGCCCGTGATTCTGTTTTATTGTTTGTTTGTTTTTTGCATTGTTGTACACTGCCTAGATGGGTTGTGTTTTTTTAATGAAGCAGTTTACTAATGCAAATAAATAAATTTAGTTATACATAGGGCTAACAGTGTTGCTGTCACTGATGACTTTATCCCTCCCCACCTTTTGAGAAAAGGCTGAAGGGGCAACATGTAGGCTCCACACAGTTGGCAGAGTGGAGATAACAAGAGAGTGTTGGTGTTGGCTGGGGTGGGGGATGGGGTCAACATTGTGCACAGTCCCATTCCAGCTCCATGCATTATCCATATCTGTAGGAGAGAAAACCTCTGAACAGGGTACAGTCCGTTAATCAATCAATCAATCAATCAATCAATCAATTCACAGCATTTTCACCTTGTCTTTCTTGCATTATATATTCTCCAGTGGTCAAGAGATCTTGGCGCTGCTTCAGCAAGGTGGCTGCAATGGGTTGCACAAGACAAAACACTCTCCCCTCCAAATTCTCCAGCCTGTTTGATAGTGGTGAAATTGTGATCATTCACCAAATATTCTCTGAAGTAAGGGGCTGAATTTTGAGATGGTGTTAAAGAGTCAATAATCATCTAGAGGACCTCTGGTTCTCTATTCCTTGTGTAGACAACGTGCCCAATGGTTGAGCTCAGGGATGGTTAACATGTGGCCTTCTAGATGTGGGTGGGTGGCAGCTGCTGCCATTTCTGACTATTTGCCATGATGGCTGGACCTGATGGGAGTTGCATTCCAAGAGCACCAATAGGGAAGCAGCTTCCCCATCAGCAGTCTACTTCATAAAAGGTAGCTTCCTATGTTTCTGGGAACATTTCCTTCAGACTGCTGATATCCTTTGATTTCTTGGGCCTCCCCAAATCTTTGTTCTCATCCAATTGGTAACACTGTTCCCCTGCTATGCTATGCACCGTCCGCTCCCTCCACACCCTTGCATGTACTGATGCAACATCAATGTGGGAGAAATAAATTGGATGGTGGAATGGCATGTGGAGAAACATGAGGTCCACTAATACGATTCATTTATTGCAAAGCAGTCCCTCCTGCAAAATTGTGAACCCATTTATCAAATAAAAACCAGAAGAGTCTGCCCTTATCGTTATTATGATGACTGATGCCCTGTGAAGAACAAGGAGGGAGCCAGCTTTCTGGTGCCTGATTTCTTATAGACTGAGTTCTCTCAAATTATACACTATTGCTAACCACCCACCCACCCCACCTGATGCTTTGTTTTCTTAAGCAATATTTTTAAAGGGAATAGCCATATTTGGGTGTTCAATTCCCTATGCAATTAAAATCAAGCATAAGTAAGATAGTTGGCATGTGGCAGCTGACAACGATCCTCTCTGTTGCCGGGTATATCACCCTCCACTCATTGGAAGTTGAACGTCTGCAGCTGGGAGCCTGCTATGTGATTTAGAATGCTGCACAATCCTTCTAATCACAGACCATAAATGCAAGTGAATATAGCAACTTCTTTCCACCTGAAAGGTTAATGCATGGGGAGAAAGGGCATGTCTCTTGGTTCTGCCTCCAATGTCTTTCATCTAATCAGGTCTGCCCTCCACCTTCCATATGCTAGGTCAAAGGTGGGGAACTTTAAGCCTGTTGCTCTACAGGCCTCTTCAGCTGGCTCATTGAACCCTTCCCAGGCTATATGTCCTCCTCAGCCACACCCCTTTTCCCAGGCTCACTGACAATGCTTTGCACCCAGTGGCGTAGCGTGGGTTGTCAGCACCCGGGGCAAGGCAAGTAATTTGCGCCCCCTAACCCGTGGATTTGCGCCCCCTAACCCGTGGATTTGCGCCCCCTAACCCTAACCCCCAGATGTTGCGGCCGGCCCCCCTGCACCCCCCACGCTACGCCACTGGTTGCATTCATGCCACCTTGAGATTTGTTTGATTATTGTTCTCATTTGACACCATTTATAACTTATTTTTGGCCCGTCTTACTGATATTTGGGTAGAATAATAAACTGTTTCATGTTTATGTCCCTGTGCATCTGATTAAGAATGAACACAAATGGCCTTGCAAAATGCAGGCTATAAGAACCAGAAGACAAGCTTTATTTCAGACAGCAAATATGACTCAGGCACCCAACAGACCCCTCCAGATCAGGAAAGCTGCATTTCGTGGAGTGGTGGTGATGTCGGGAGCAGAGGCATGGGGGGGGGAGCAGAATCCTTTATTTGCTCACTATTTCCTTGCTGGGACACAGGTGGTGCTGTGGCTTAAACCACAGGGCCTAGGACTTGCCGATCAGAGGGTCAGTGGTTCGAATCCCCGCGACAGGGTGAGCTCCCGTTGGTCGGTCCCTGCTCCTGCCAACCTAGCAGTTTGAAAGCTCTGCACATGCTCGCGGAGCCTCTTTCTCAGCTGCGCGGGGCTTCCTTCCCTGGATCTGGTTTTCGTTGGAGGAGTGAGGCCGCGGCGCCCTCAAGCATGTGCAGAGGGCCGCGGAGATGGCGGGCGGCCTTTCCCCTGCGCGACTCCGCCTCCGCCCGGGGTGGCTCCCCGTCCTGGGTCCCTCCCCCGATGGCCGGGAGGAGGCGGGCAGGCGCGCTCGGCCGTGCCTGGCTCGGAGGACCAGCCTCCCTCGACGGGGCGCTCGTGGGGAGGAAGGAGCGCGGTGTCGGCGCTGTCGCTGACTGGACTGCCGGCCGGGATCGCCCAGGTGGAATCGGCGCTCTGCACGTGCTCCGGGGCCGGCTGGCTGCTGCGGGGAAACTTCACGCACCGCTTTCTGAAGTACGGGCGACGCAGCCTCCGCGAAGGGCTCGGCGCCGTCAGAAGAGCCCTGCGTGGCCCGAAGCTTGCTGCACTGTCCCTCCCCCAGATAGTCCCTCCCTCGCTCTCTCTCCGCACAGTGGGCGGCGACCTGGCAGCTCGGATTCGCACAGCCAGCACTGTGAGAGAGAGTGTGTGAACCAGGTAGGGGCAGAGAGCTGCGAGTGCGCCCCCCAAAATGTTGCGCCCGGTGCGGCTGGCACCCCCTGCACCCCCCACGCTACGCCACTGTTTGCACCTACCTTTTGTCAGGCTGGAATGTGCCCTTGCACTCTGAAAATGTCTCCTTCTTGCCTGGATGGAGGAGAGAGTGAGAGTGAGAGTATAATATTTAGCTTACTGCATAAAGGTAGAATTCTGCTTTAATGCTCCACTCATTTTTCCAGTGTTAATGAGCAACTCCTCATTGTTCATGTGTTAGTCTTTTGGATGGCTACTGAATAAGCAGGGTTTGTATCAACTACATATTTTGTTTGTCTTCTAGATGCATCTGAAACATCCATAATTAATCTTTCCCCACAATCAAATAAACAAATTAAGAAAAAAGACAATGTATTCTATACTGGCTGGAGACCTTCCTTTTGGTGCTTTTGAAACTTGTTGGACTCTAGCTCCCATCACCCCTCAGCCCTGGCCATGCCAGCTGGGACTGTTGGGATTTGTAGTCCAAATTTTGGGAAGGCAGCAGTCTGGGGGAGGCTGTTGTAGAAAGACGCTTCAAGTGTTTGAAGATTACCGGGGGAGGGGGGAATTATGGCATAATGGCTACTAATGCAAAAGTGAAATTTCACTTATGAATATGGATCTTTAACATCTACTCTAATACTCTTCTTATTAGCCCTTCTTAAATTGGAGCATTACACAACAGATATAAAAAGACAACATTGAAGTTGCTATTGTACTATTTTTGCAAGAGTAAGGTTATTATCTAAAAGTAATGATACCATTAGCAGCCTGACATAACATGAATTTATTATGCATACCAGCATTCCAGCCAAGTAATCTCTGTGTGTATGCATACCCAGACACACACAAATGGACATTGTTTATTATCTTGTGGGGTTAAATGCACTGGGGGGAGGGTTCGGGGGGGTGTTAATAGAAGGCAATAACGTTTTAGGCTTCCAGAGCAAGTGCTTCTCTAATGCTGCAAAGTTCTCTTGGTGTCATGATGGAGGAATTTAACTTGTTGATATCTGCAACACTAACAATATGGCTGATTCGTAAATTCCATGTAACCCATTTTAAACCCCACACTTTCCAGCCTAGGAAGCAAGACCCCAGAGACCTTCAGAGCAAAAGAACCAGCATAGCATAATGTACCAGAGAAACATGACATCATGTCAAAGACACTTTTATAGCTGATCCGCAACTAGAGACAGGCTCTTTCATTTATTGCTATCATGGGCCTTGTCAACGAATTCCCATATATCCTCCAGCTCTCCCTTTTTGTCAGAAATAGTTCCGATTTTCTGATCCCTTACCCTGAAATATCACTCTCTCTACCACCACCACCCATTCCCCCCACTTTTGGGCAATGCCTGGTTAAACTTTGACTTTCTACTGTTATCATTCAATGGGGTGAAGCTCTCTCGTCAGGGTCTCACAGATTTAAATCACGGAGCTGCATTTTGTCTCTAGTGCACATCTTTGTTTATTTCATTGTACTTATTTAATAATTTATCCATAGCATTTAAACCCCTACCCTTTGGTCAAAACATCTTCTCAGAAAGCCTTACAAAAATCAGTACAATGACAGTCCCCACCCTCCAGCTCACAATCTGGAAACATGACAGGAGGGGTGAAGCAGTGAAATGGGAGGGGGGGAGGAAAAATCAAGCTCAGCCATAAGCTCTTAAAGTTACAGTCAGTGTTTTTTTCTGGAGGGACTCAGGGGTACACATACCCCTAAACATTTTGTGAATTTGTCAATTTACTGTATTTATTTTTCCTGATTTGAACTATAAAATGGTGATTTTCATGAGTCAAAATGAGGGTACCCCTAAACATATTTTTATAGGAAAAAGCAGTTCTTATAAAGTAGTTGGAAGCTGTCTGGCTGCCTTTCCCTTCATAAAGTAGCACCCCCTCCCAATCAGATCCAAAAGCAGAGCTGGTGACAATGCCCAGGCTCTTACCATATAACCTTGGGTTAAGTACTTAATTCGTTCCAGAGCTCCATTCTTAACCTGAAACTGTTCTTAACCTGAAGCACCACTTTAGCTAATGGGGCCTCCTGCCGCTGCCGTGCCACCAAAGCACAATTTCTGTTCTCATCCTAAAGCAAAGTTCTTAACCTGAGGTACTATTTCTGGTTATCAGAGTCTGTAACCTGAAGCGTATGTAACCTGAAGCATATGTAACCCAAGGTACCACTGTAGTTCTTCCTTGTAAGACAATTAAACTCTCTAGATTAACTCTGACTGAAAGAACAAACATCCTCTTGGCTCTCAAATCAGTGAAAAGGGTCATTTGTGGTAGAATAAATGAATGCATCATTCATTTCTGCAGTAGATCCTTCAGCAATGTGCAATGTGGTTGCTAGTAGGACATGTTTGTGTCATGAAGTCATCCTTGGTATGACAATAGGGATGTTCCAAGCACATGCCAGAGGGTATGAATCCCTTACTCACTAAGAGAAAGATAAAAATTGTTAAGGTTTCCCTCATTATTACAGGGGCCCAACTGGTCTTAAAAAGAAGTTGGTCATTTAGTTCTGCTAGCCTCATGCTGCGGAATACTCTTCCAGCAGAAAATTAGGCAGGGATGCTCGCTTTTGACTTTCAGGCAACTCTTTATGCCAGCAGGCATATGAAATTCTTTAACCATTTCTTTGAGCAACTAGCCAGTCTGATGTTTTATGTTTGTACAGTATTGCTTTTATTTTCTTTAAGTTTTTATATTGCTGCACACTCCCCTGATATTTTATATAAATATTTCAGCAAAACAAACAAACCCGAGTGCAAATCCCCATTTAGCCATAAAGCTTGCTGCTGCTGCTGCTCACAGTCTCCCAGTTTTTCTACATCTGGCTGAGATGGAAAGAAGCTGCACCCAAATCAATGCCAGAATGCCATGGAGAAGTTGGAACCTGGAGTGCAGGGAGCAGACGATAACCTCTGTTAACCTCCAAAAATCTGAAGCCCAGGCTACCAGTGCTTACACCTATCCGGCATCTCCAGCAGCTTCATGTTTCCTGCCAAACATAGGGGGTCATGTTCTATACCGATGTTCCCCTCTGCTAAAGGTAGAAAGGCATGAAAAGGGAAACTATGGCTGATTAGCTAAGGACCTGCTCTACAGGGAGCTGGCATCAGGCGCCAGGCCCATTGGCAGACCAACTCTGCATTACAAAAATGTCTGCAAACATGGCATTAGACAGCATTAGACACACCATGTAGGAATCCAGTGCAGAAAACTGGCACACCTGAAGGCCAGTCAGGTCGTGCATCCACAACAGTGACCAGAGGAGGAATGCAGAGTCTCCAAGTGTTCCTATTTTCCAGGGGCATCCTTGATTTGGAGAAGCTGTCCTGGTTTTCCTTAGAATGTTCCTATTTCCATTGGATAAATGGTGGAGTTATCTGACCCCCCAAGCCGTCTGAAGGAAATCCTGTATAGGGAAGTTTTTTAAATGTTTAATGTTCAATTATGTTCTTATATATATATGTTTTTATATATGTTAGAAACTGCCCAGAGTGGCTGGGGCAACTCAGTAAGATGTGTGGGGTATAAATAGTAAAATTATCATTCTGGAATGGGGTGTCCATATTTTCATTGGAGAAATGTTGGAGGGTATGGGAATGACTGCTGGTACAGAAGAAACGCCATGGTGCATCTGCATCAGTGGAACCCAACACCTTCATCTGCCCCAGCTGCAACAAAACATATCTCTCCTGTGACAGTCTCTACAGCCACAGCAGGTGCTGTAACTCTCCAACAGTTTGCCTTAATCCCAGAAGGCACTCTCTTCCATTGTCTCCTGAGACAGACGGATGCCAAACAGTTACATAGAATATAATTTCCATGTGAATGACAGAGAAAGTGCTAGGTGATTTTAAAGTTCACAATTTGCCCTTTCATCTTTCCAAGCCTTTCTCATCAGAATTCTTCAGTCAGTCAGTCATAATTGAATCAAAATGAGCTGGAAGTTTCAGTCGGGTTTCTTTCTGTGTTGTACATCACTGCATTTCAAACTGTCCCAGAAGTGAATGGAAATGAGTAAGATCAGAACTGAATGGCATTCTTTTCAAACATTTCACCATTCTGGAACATATAGGAACATGATCAACATATCAATTTGGACTATTGTTCCATGTGGCTAAAAATTTTCCAGCTTTACAGGAGCATTATTATGCTATTATAATATATATTTTTGTATACCCCACATTTTTCCCTGACAGAGACTCGAGGTAACTTACAGATAAAAATAAAAATAGCTAAAAACATAGGGGGGAGGGGAGCAATCATTAAAAAGCAGGTAAACCTTGATAGAATTAAAACTAGAATTAAAAAAAAAATCTATTAAAACCATACAAATAATTGCAATAAAAACAGCAGTAGAGGTCATTGGGGTGGGGCTGTGTTTATGCCTCTCCCTCTCCCTCTCCTGTTACTCTGCTGCTTACCTGACCTCCCACTCTGCTGGTGGAAGGTCAGGTAAGCAGCCCCTCCCTGACCCAACAACTAGTGCTAGTTACTGGAAATTGAACCTGAGAACTTATGCATGCTATGGCCGTTCTGGAAAGTGAACAGAATACAATTGCATACAATTGTAAAGTGACAAAAGAGACTAAATCTTGCTTTATTGTTTTGTAAATAATTTTGTGTTCATTATTACTTTCATTTGTATTTTTGGTTTTCTTCTTCTCTCTTTTTCTTGGTGTATCAACAAAAAAAGCAAATAATTTTATTTTTTTAAAAAAAAGTAAAGTGACATAAGAGATAATGCCACTTCATATTGCAGATGGGAAGTTGCCAGTAAGTTGATGTATTTATTTTGCACAGAAAGTATATACAGAAGTATATACAGTCTACCTGTAGTCTGCAGCAGGGATGGATGAGAAATTCATTAGGTCTTCACTTCAAAGTGACCCAGCCTAATTATCCAGTCCCAGACTTACACTCATCAGTTGACTGGATTCTGCATGCCTCTCAATTTTGTAATGAAAAGTTGGTGCCCTTTTCAAAAGGCATATTTCATGAAATAATATGTGGAGAAACATACCGCCCCAAAAATATATTTTAGGAGAAGAAAGCATACGAAAATGCATGAAACATTTTCAAAAATGTGTAGACTTTAAATGAAATAAACAGTATGACTTCATTCCACTGCATGTACAGATGCAGAAGATCAGGGGAGTTCAGGTTGTTGCTGTTTTAGAACATACCGGTACCTAGAGCACAATCAACAGTCCCCCAGCAGTTGCAGGGGGTGGTTGGAGAATAAATAGTCATGGATAGCCTATTTTTCAGGGAAACTCATTGCCTTCATTGATCTTCTAATAAAGGAATTGCTGGTAATTTTATGAGATATGAATGCTTTTGAATTTCAAAAATGGTGCACAACATTCCATTTTCATATTGCAGACATGTAATTGATGCTCTGTCTACTACTTTTTCTTCCAATTCTGTGTCTATGGAATATATCTAAATTTTTTAAAAGTATGGGATAATTACTTGCATCATTTATACAAACTTGGCAGGAAGTGCTTATGCCATTTCATATTAGGAGTGATTTTCAAATATATATTACTATTAAAAATTAAAATCTCTGCAGAAACTAATGGCCCATCATAATGGCAAGTGCCATGAAGTACTGCTTTGGTGTATAACGATGAAAACTCATGTCGAAATCTTCAGTTCAGAGCAAATGAAAAGCATGCATCATAAATGAACCATGTGTAGAACATTGAACAAACTATATTGAAAGGTTATAGATTGCATGGGGGGTGGAATCAAGATCAAAAGCCACTACAAGAGGGAGAGGTCTGGCGCCAAAAGCACTTTCACTTGTACAGGGTGAAGGACTCTCTAGTTTTCATATTGTTCCCACTGCAGATTCCCACACCACATGTGTTCTGGAGGATCTCGCCAACCCCAGGACAGATTTCCAGGATTCACAGCAACGATAGAGGAAAAGGGAACATCCCAATTCTATTAATGCAGGGTATCTAACATTGCACAAATTACAGCTTATTGGATTCCAGCTCTGATCAGCTCCAGCCAGTATATACAGTGCAGTAGTCAGGGATGATGGAAGATGCAGTATATACAGTACAGTAGTCAGGGATGATGAAAGATGGAAGATGGACAGATCTAGGCCATTTCATATAGCAGGGAGTGGGACCCTCCAAATGTTTTTATTATTATTATTTGATTTTTTGTTGATACACCAAGAAAGAAAAGAAAAACAGAAATACAAGCGAAAATAATAATGAACAAAATATTATTTACAAAACAATAAAGCGAAAATTGGTCTTTTGACTGTAGACCTGATCTCCCATCTATTCCTTACTTCAATTGTATATTACTTGTTTCCAATACACCCTTTTATCATGATCTAACTAATTCTTAATTTATCTTGGGTCTCATATCTTTCTTGAAACTACTACGGAAATTATTCAAATGCTGTGACAGAGCTTAAACTGCTGTAGTTATTTTTCAAATATATTTTAAACACTTCCCATTTTGATACAAATTCCTGTTTTGGTTTATTCTTTATTTTTTCTGATAAGCTATCTAACTCCGTATATTCTGTCAGTTTTTGAGTCCATTCATGGATAGAGGGGATTTCATTACTCTTCCATTTTGCAGCAATAAGAACTCTTGCTGCAACCCAATGGCTATGCCAAACCTCTTACATCTGTTGATAATAAGGTTGTGGCCTGATTTCACCCAAATATTGGTTGTCATGTCTCATATTGTCGGTATTGGGCAGGACCGAAGGGTAGAGGGGAATGCCTTGCCACACAATTACAACATTGGACTCTGATCAGCCCCAGTGGTCAGGGGTGAAGGGAATTACATGAATGGACAGAAGTTAGGATCCAGGCCACTTCATATAACATGGAGGGGGAACCTGTGTGGCCATCCAAATGGTATTGGACCCCAACTCCCATCAGCCCCAACAAGACGTTTCCTAGCAACCTCTGGAGTGCACACATGCATTAATGGATCAGGAGTTTGGGTTGTAACAGGGTTAAGGAACCTGTGTCCCTCCAGGTATTGTTGGACTCCAACAACTCTTAGTTCCAGCCAAGAAGGCCAATGGACAAGGATGATGGAAGCTGCAATCCAACAATTTCTGGAAGGTTACAGGATTCCCATACCTGACATATGAGGACAAAATATTCTCCAAGGACACTTTTTCAGTGTGTCCAGCTTCCATTAAAAAAAAATGAAGCAAAAACAAACAAAGAAAAACTTCAGGGAGGTATAACATTCACTTCATATTTATACTGTCAAGCTGTACAGTTCTGAACTGGGAAACAAAACAATTGATTAAATCACTGAAGTCTATTGAAATATTCAGTTCTGTAAATTCAGTTCTGTGTTTCTAAAGATGCAAGTCTGCCGAGCCCATTTAAACATTTACTGTACTCCATCCCTTATAACTTTTACAGTGGTACCTCAGGTTAAGAACTTAATTCGTTCTGGAGGTCTGTTCTTGACCTTAAGAACAGACCTCCAGAACGAATTAAGTTCTTAACCTGAAACTGTTCTTAACCTGAGGTACTGTACCACTTTAGCTAATGGGGCCTCCTGCTGCCGCTGAGCGATTTTTGTTCTCATCCTGAAGCAAAGTTCTTAACCCAAGGTACTATTTCTTGGTTAGCGGAGTCTGTAACCTGAAGCGTCTGTAACCTGAAGTGCCTGTAACCCGAGGTACCACTGTATATGTATTTTTAGCCTGCCTGGTCCTTGAAAATGTGGTCTGGAGGATCACTGTGTTTCAGTCTACATATTGTTTTGGAAGGTGTGAATTTGATAGATTTGAACTGAACAATTTTCTCCCCCACCACAAATGGGGAGAGAAACAGATTTTTCCAGCTTCTGTGTTGTTGTTGTTGTAATCATCGTATGCCCATTGATCCCAATGGGAAGAAAAATAGTCCTAGCCAATCTCCAACATTCTCCAATCTCCAACATTCCAATCTCATGCCTTGTGTACTTTTCCATGTGTTTCATGGCTGAGTCAGGATAATTGTAGGGGTCTGGATTGGTGCTGAGCCATGCCCCACTGAGGCATCTGATCAAGGCCTGTATTTTAAAATGAGCTTAAAGATATATTTGCAAATGTTTGTATGTTTCATGCCAGGCAGAAACCAGCTGGCTAAGTACTTTGGCAGTTGTTTATCTTCCTGCTCTCCTGAACAAGGGCCCCCCTGATTTATAGCAGTAGCAGGAGACAAGTTTCTCAAAGTTGTAAAAGGGAATTACAGGCTGGGAGCAAATGTTACACTGCCCCTACATATTACAGAATACAATCAAGCTGCAAAAACACTAATTAAGAGTTGGTAAATAGTAAGATTTATTGTTTAACAGAAAATAATACCATGTGCCTCCCATTAGACCCTAGCCATATTTTCCTAAGGTTTAAGGTGTACTAAGAGAGTTAAAGGGCAATAAATTTTGGGAAGAGCTAATGGGAAAAGCAGCTGGCTGGGAAAGGGGGGTGTAAACTGAAGATGCTTCTTTTGAAGCTGTTTTTTTACTGAGTTCCTTTTTACTTTGCAAAGGCCTTTTCTTCTAAAAAGCTATCTATGTTATGTATGAGATTTGTTGGCTTAATGTAATTAGGCAAAGGATTTAGAAAGTAAGAAATGTTAGATTCTTATGTTAGATTCTTATTTCATTAATGGTGTGTGAGAATGTGAACCCAAGATCTATGTTTAGATAGAATTTAATACCACGAGCCATTTGTTTTAGTCATTTGTTTTGGAATTCAGGGGCAACAGGGGCAAAAGGTGATCTGGTAATTAAGGTGCCTTGTTGAGGCAAATGTAAGATATATGGCTACTTGTCTGCCATTTATGGATAGAAGGAAATATAGCTCTTTGTCTCCCATAAAAGGTAATAGGAAATGGGTGTATCTTTTATGATTGGTTCTAGCAAACAGCCAATAGGCATTTCAACCAGGCTGATTGGACAGAGGCAGCCAAAGGAGGAGCAAGGGGGCTGGGCTGAGGAAATATAAGTGCTGGCCATCAGGGCTGGAAGGGGCAGAGCTTTGGTAACCATATACCACTGTGCCTATCAATTATTTGTCTGACAAATCAATTATTATTTTAATTTCTCTATTGCTGCGTTGAATATTTCATTCCAGCTAAGCGTTAACCACAAGCAGGGTGCTACACCACCACTCACTTTTGCAAAAAAAAGAGTATTTTCTCTCCGAAAGAGTGCAATTGTTGTTGTTTTCCTGCCTCTTTCAAAAAGTACAGCATAAAGACATAGGAGAACATTTGGAGCATGGCTACCTGATTAGTGTAGGAAGTGCTACATTTGACTTCACTCAGTTCCCATTCACATATTTTGTAAACATGGGTGTACAGGGGATTCAGTCTCCCACAGGGCAGGAGCTGTTTTGGAAGGACCCCTAAGTAAAAATTCATTGTTTTTATACTGCTGAAAATGTGTCAGCGGCCTCCTTACTGAGCTTCTTGAAGAACCACTGCCTCACCAAATTAATTTGGGGCAGGGGGAATGTCTAAGCTGTGCAGCTCTACCTCAGTTTCTAGTTCCAACTTCAGCAAGAGGACACTTGGCATTTAAAGGGACAGAAGGAAATGGGTGAATCCAACCTTGATCTCTGCAGTTGCTTCATATTAAACCAAAGTTTTGGTCAGGGCTACTGTAAATACTTTGAGCCTGTCCTTCTGTGTGGTCAGCAAATATTACCTATTACTGTATCTATTCTATACTTTCTGCAGTTCCAGCTCCTGTTCAAGCCGTCATTCTTATTGATGCAGAACCAAAGAATGTACCACCCACATCTAGATTCAGGTTTGTCATGACATGATGGGAACTAATTTTCTCCAGAAATCTAAAAAACCCTAACCCTAACCCTAACCCTAACCCCCAAAAAAGTAGAGCACCCAAACTTATAAAGTCCACCAAAAACACCCCACAGTGTCTCAAACTGTCCATTCTGAACATCATAAAAAGGAAACTTTTAGTTTAGCAACACTCTTTGGCCAATAATATATCACAGCCCTTCTGTATTTACCAAGATGGAGGAGCTGTTTTGGCTGGCTATTTTGTGATGAGTCCCTAGTGCAGTATTAACTGAGCCCGCATGTCCTTGTGTTTATTGAACTTTTTTATGGGGGACAGATTGCCCCTCGATGGTAGCCAGCAAATGGAGCATCAACAGATGGAAGGCAGTCTGCTATTAATTATATTGACATGTTTGCATCAGTGGCTGTTGCAGTAATTAAGGCCATGCTGTCAATATGTGCAGTGGAAACCCTTCCTTACCAGGGGTCAGTAATTCCACTGAAAAAAATCTCTGTGGATTAAAACTTCAAAGATGAGTTGGTTGGTCTTCTCTAAATAATATAATACAAATATCTTCGTATCCTAAAAGAAATACAAGAGAAACATTTAATTCTAGGTTCAGATTTCAGTGATCTGGTAATAGGTCGATTAATTATTGTTACGTCCCACCTTTTTTCTACCCAAATATCTCAAGGTGGTGTACCTGCTTCTTTACTTCCTCATTTAATCCCCACAACAGGTGACTGCATCCAGGGGGGTAGGGGCGGTAGAACAGGCATCAGTGCTATGGGCCCTGCTGAGTTTGGTTGCCCTGATACATGCCACAATCTGACACCTGTTGTGATGTGCAAAAAACCCCAAAAAAACTGTTGTGATGTCCAAAATGTGGATCCATCTATGGGAACTATTTACTGATTCATACTTGTGCTTATTGTTGAGGACTTTTTGACTCCTTCCAGTTCTGTGTGCCTCTGCTTATTAGTTTGAAACAGAGGCCATTTCAACTTAAACTGCTGAAGCTTTATCATCTTGCACTCCATTCCCACATACAAATAATAATAATAATAATCAATTGTAACTTTGGACACTGGTCACCTCCAGAACTGTGTGCTGGATTGATGTGCAAGAGTTGTCAATGGGTAAAAAGTTGAACTGTCATTGGAATTGCCTTTGTAGGACTGGTGACAGTGTCATCTAGCAGATGGTGTCCTCAAGGGCCACATGTACTTCCACTGTGATGAGCAAGAAGCAATTAGAAGTATGTGTGATATTTTTAGATTTGCCATAAGGTATGTCAAAAGCTTATATTACTGTATGAATTAAGGGGGGGGGGGACTCAGCTATCTATTTGCAAGGGGCTGAGAGGGGGTGATCACTGTTGAAGGACAGAACATTGCATTTGTGTGAGCTTCCCATTCTAGATTCTTCTGCCCAGACAGCATGAGTCAGATGTGCTGTACTAACATGATGGTCGAGGTCATATTTAAATAAATAAATAAATGCATTACTTTCTGCCAAATGATTCATGCTGTTGGATCAATATTTTTAGCAATAATGTTCTGAACTTTTTGCAGACTCACAAAGAGTCCTGCTTCTTTTCTTTGCAAAGCCTGTCGCATGCAAAAAGATTGCAAATGGGCACTTCCACTCCAGGACATTGGCTAAATGCCATACTAAACATATAATGGTACAACAATGTGCACAATAATCAAGATTTAATTCTGTATCATCATTGTACCCATGCAATTAAAGAATGTTTGGGTGAAGAGACACTAACATTTTAAATGAATTAAAGCTCTTGGGGGGGGGGAGCCAATAACCCTGTACCAAACTACATATCTGTAGTCAGTACATGTTCTTAATCTTGGTTTAGACTGTCTGTCCAAGGTATTTTGTAGGGGCTTGATTCAGCCCAGGTTTCCCACTCCCCCCATAAAAAAATCACTGTTGGGAAATTTTAAAAAACAACTTTTTGACAGAAGTGGGTGGAATCTCCAGACATATTGGCCTCTCCAAAGTGCATGAAAGCTTGTTAAATTACAGGTAAATAGGTCCAATGATTTGTGTGCTACGTACTTTTTAAACTTTGTTTTAGATGAAATTTAAAGGAAAGCTAGTGCCTTCTGAGAGTATGCATCCTGCCAGATTATCTCTGGTGGTTATTGTGCAGGGACAGCTATTGGAGTTTGGGAGGTGTTAGAAAAAGAATAATTTGATCTCTCCTCATGTTTTGTGGGCAATTCATCAGAACACTGCAGACACACCCCTGGGTTATGAACCTGTAAAATGTGGACAAATAGATGGTCGGTGACATGGGATGATGAGCTGCTTGTGCGTAAAATGCAAGTCCCTCAGAGTTTGATCAGGTTTTCAAACCTCTGCCTGTGACGGAGCCCCTCCAGCATGGCTGCGTCAATCGCTAGTAGAATCCGAAAGTGGTTGCTTTCGGAATCGTTTCCAACATAAAAGCTCTTTAACGGAAACACGTCTTCTGGACTCTCGGCGTGACAGTTTCCGGCGAGGAGTGGGTGTCCCTATAGGAGGTCCTGAGACCTCCCCACTGTTTTCGCTGGAAGCGTCTCTGAGCCATCCCTCCGACTCACTTTCCCTTGGAGTTCTTGCTCGCCCTCTACTGGTTCCCTCTTCCGCTGCTACTTCTCTCTCAACCTCAATGAGCCTTTGCACCTCCGGTTCTTTGGATGGCAGTTCCCTGACATCCACCTCCCCTCCAGGGCCCCCTTCACCCCCTCCCGTCTCCTCCCCTACGGGCGGTGAGGAGGTAAAACCCCTGAAAGAACCTCCCTCATCTTCCGAAGTCTCGAACACTTCCCTCCACTTGTTGCTGTCCCTGGTCTCTCGGTACTCTTCATCATCGGAGTCCACTCCCTCTTCCAACTCCGACTCCGCGAACCCTTCCAGTTCCTCTTCCTCGTCGGTGGTGCCGAAATACTCCCTCCTAAACCTTGCTACCGGCTGAGGTTTCCTCGGGAATCTTTGGTGGAACGTTTCTGTTAAAACCTCGTCATTGACTTCCTCTGCAATCACCCAGGTGTTTTCTGACTCCGGTTCCCCTTCCCACGCCACCAAATACTCCACCTGATTTCCCTTCCACCTGGAATCGAGGATTTCCGCTACATGGTTGCGGCGTTCCCTCTCTTCCAAGGCTGGTCCCCTGACGTGCTCCCCTTCATGTCCCCCCCTGTATGGTGACAGTAACGACCTGTGGAACACTGGGTGCAATTTCATGTGGTTGGGTAACCGGAGTTTGAAAGCCACCGGGTTGACCTGCTGAATCACCTCAAAGGGTCCCAATCTTCTGGGCCTCAATTTCTTACAACCCCCTTTGAACGGCAACCCTTGGGTTGACAGCCACACTTGATCCCCCACCCTTATGGTTTCACCTTCCCTTCTGTTCTTGTCTGCCTGCTTCTTATATTGTGCCTTGGCCCTTTCTAAGTTGAGCTGGAGCTGATGATGGATCGCTTCCATCTCTTCTACAAAATGTTCAGCCGCTGGGACGCTCCATCTCTCCCCTCCTTCCCCTGGAAATGCCCTGGGGTGACACCCGTAATTAGCCAAAAAGGGGCTCATCCCTGTGGACACATTCTCCGCATTATTGTAGGCAAATTCTGCCAGCGCCAACTTTTCGACCCAATCGTTCTCTCTGTCATTGACATAACACCTCAGATATTGTTGAAGAATGCCATTTGCTCTTTCCGCCTGCCCGTTGGTTTCAGGGTGCCGGGCAGTTGAAAAATTGACTTCCACGTGCAGCAAGCTCATGAGCTTCCTCCAGAACCTGGAAGTAAATTGTTTGCCGCGGTCTGAGATCACCCTCAAGGGAGCCCCGTGCAACCTAAAGATGTGTTCTACAAACAACTTCGCTGTTTCTTCCGCTGTGACTGCATGTGAGCATGCTACAAAGTGGCACATCTTAGTTAACAGGTCTACTACTACCATGATGGCTGTTTTCCCCTTGGACTTCGGCAGATCCGTCATAAAATCTATTGATACCGCTTCCCAAGGCCGTTCTGGTGTGGGTAATGGTTCTAATAACCCTGCCGGCGCCCTTCTTTCCCCTTTGGCTCGCTGACATTGGTCACACCCTCTTACATACTCCCTTACATCTTCCCTCACCTTGGGCCACCAAAATTCCCTGGTAACCAACCACATGGTCTTGTGTTGCCCAAAATGTCCCGCCGTGGGGCTATCGTGCAACTGCTTGAGTACTCTCCCCCTCAATTCACCTTCGGGTATATACAGTGCCCCTTTGTAATACAATGCCCCATTTCTTTCCTCAAAACCTCCGGGGCTCTCGCCCTCCCCCCTGAGACCTCTGAGCTTATCCTGGGCATATTCATCATTTTCCGTTTCCTCTACCAGTTCTCGTTGCCCCACCAGCGCCGCCCCACACACCCAGCGGTCCTCAGGGATGACATGTCTCTCTTCGATCGCCCCCTCCCCTTCCCAATACTCTGGTTTGCGTGAGAGCGCGTCCGCCCTGACGTTTTCTGGGCCTGGCACATAACAAATTTCAAAGTGGAATTTGGAGAATTCCTGTGCCCATCTCACTTGTCGTTGGTTGAGCACTCGAGCTGTTCTCCAATACTCTAAATTCTTGTGGTCGGTGCACACTTGCACCTTGTGTTGTGCCCCAATTAATAAATGTCTCCACCTCCGGAACGCTTCGTGAATGGCAAGTAGTTCCCTGTCATACACCGTGTAGTTCCTCTCAGATTTATTCAGCTTCCGCGAGAAGAAGGCACACGGTCTCCACTCCGACGTACTCCTCCCCGGTTGAAGAAGTACCGCCCCTACCGCCCGGTCGGATGCATCGGTTTCCACTCTCATGGGTTTTCGTAAATCCACATGCAGAAGTTGTTCTTCCGAGGCGAAAGCCCTTTTCAGTTCTTCAAAGGCTCGCTCCGCCTCTGCCGTCCAAACAAATTTCTTCTTGCTGCTGAGGCAGTCGGTGATGGGCGCCGTCAAGTGGGCAAAGTTCTTGATGAACTTCCGATAAAAGTTTCCAAACCCCAAGAATCTTTGCACATCCTTCTTGGTCTTCGGTGTCTTCCATTCCAGTACCGCTTGGACCTTGCCTGGATCCATGGCCAATCCCTTGTCTGACAAGCGGTACCCCAGGAATTCCACCTCCTTGGTATGAAACTGGCACTTCTCAGTTTCACCCACAGCTGGTTGGCTTGCAGCCTGCCCAACACTTCTCGAACGTCCCTCACATGCTGCTCCTCATCTTCCGAATACACCAACACGTCGTCTAAAAAGGCCACACAATTCTTGTAGAGCAAAGGTCCCAGAACGTGGTTAATAAAAGCTTGAAAGCACGCGGAGCCTCCTTGTAGACCGAAGGGCATAACGAGGTATTCAAAGGCTCCCAAAGGGGTGAACATGGTGGTCTTCCATTCATCCCCCTTCCTTATGCGTATCAGATTGTACGCCCCCCGCAGGTCCAGCTTTGTAAAAATCTTTCCCTTCCTTACCCTGGTCAAAATGTCATCAATTCGGGGCATAGGGAAAGCCAGGGGTTCCGACACTGCATTGAGGGCCCTAAAGTCACACACAAGTCTCGGCTTATCTGTGTTTTTTTTGTCCACAAAAAACACTGGGCTGCCCCCCACCGCTCGGGACTCTCTGATGAAACCTCGCTTCAGGTTTTTGTCAATGAACTCCCTCAGCTCCTGCATCTCCCTGTCTGACATGGCGTACAGCTTGCCCACTGGGAGTTGGGCCCCAGGGAGTAGGTTGATTTGACAGTCAAAGGGTCTATGCGGTGGCAGTTTGTCTGCTTCCCTTTCGCTGAATACGTTGCTCAGATCTGCGTATTGCGGGGGCACCTTCCCTTTGTCCATTACTTCCATCCCGGCTAGGGTGACTCTGGCTCCTCCCGGAACCTTCCCCTCCTTGCAGTGTTCTAGGCAATGCGCTGACCCAAAGGAGACCACCCTCTGATGCCAGCCCACTAGCGGATCGTGTAGCGCCAGCCAGCTCATCCCCAAAATGATGGGAGCTCCTCCCAAGGTGGCCACATTAAACGCTATCCGTTCGGTGTGCCTTGCCACCCTCATTATCATCGGGACAGTCTGTTGGCTAACTTCTCCCCCCAACAGCTCTCTGCCGTCAATCGTAGTCACCTGCAAGGGGTTACTTAAAGGGATGGTCTGTATCTGGTGCTCAGCTGCAAACTCCTTACTCATGAAATTACAGGAGCTGCCTGAATCCAAAAGCGCCTTGATCTTTAGTGGGTGTCCGTTTGGCAGTTCTAGTAACACCTCTATCACTAAAGCAGGTCTGGGAGGTTCCGGCGTGGGCACTTTCACTGCTCTTTGGCCTGGCTGCTGTGCCCCGACGGTGGCAGCCAGGCGTTGGCTTTTACTTGCTCCTTGCTTTCCTCTTCCTTTTCCCCAACAGCTCCTGCCATCCCTTGCCATTCCTTTCTTTGTGGGCAGACTCTGGCAAAGTGCCCTGGCTGTTGGCAGAGATAACATCTCTTGGCGCTCTTTCCCTCCTTCTTCCGCCCTTCACTGGGATTTGAAACTGCGCGCGCCCGCGCTGTTCCAACTTCCATCGGCTCTGCCGGCGGGAAAGGTGGCTCTGGAATGTCTGGAATGCGGAGCTCCCTCCAACGGTCTCCTTTCCCTTCCCGCTTTTCCAAAGCCCTCGCCTCCTGGCGCGCTCCTATGGACAGCGCAGATTTGGTCAGCTGATCCATAGACTCCGCCCTGGGCCCCCGGGAAAGTTCATCTTTGACGGCCGAAGAAAGCCCCTCTTCGAAAAGCATCTGGATGGGTTCCGCCGATAGGTCCCACCCCAATTTATGAATCAGCATAGTAAACTCAGTCCAGTACTCACGGACAGATCGGCTTCCCTGCTGGCAAGCCATTAACTGCCTTCGCACCACCCCCTGCTCAATGTCGCTGGAAAACATCAGGTCCATGGCACGAAAAAACTTCCTCGTGTCCTTTAGGATCTCATTATTCGCTGCCATCAGGGGTCTAACCCAGTCCTTCGCCCCCGATTCGAGATGGCCAATTACAAAAGCCACTCGCGATTCCTCGTCGGGGAAGTCATCAAACTGCAGGTTGAGAGCGTATTGCATCTCTGTTCTAAAGGCATGATAGTTCCTGGGATCCCCCCCGAATTTCTGCACCAATCCTGGCACCTTTCTGGCGAGCGGGGTGGTTTTCTCCTTTCCCTTTTCTGCATCCTGAGCCCTCCTCTCCTCAAGCCTCGCCGTTTGCAGCGCCAGCTGGATCTCCAACGCCCTGTACCTTTCTTCCAGGCTTGGACCTCCTCCAGCTGCTCCTGCTCCTCCAGTTCCGGCTGGGTTGCTCATGATGCCTTCTCCCTGCACAAGCTGGCTTTCGGAGACTTTCGGATTGCTGACATGGGATGATGAGCTGCTTGTGCGTAAAATGCAAGTCCCTCAGAGTTTGATCAGGTTTTCAAACCTCTGCCTGTGACGGAGCCCCTCCAGCATGGCTGCGTCAATCGCTAGTAGAATCCGAAAGTGGTTGCTTTCGGAATCGTTTCCAACATAAAAGCTCTTTAACGGAAACACGTCTTCTGGACTCTCGGCGTGACAGTTTCCGGCGAGGAGTGGGTGTCCCTATAGGAGGTCCTGAGACCTCCCCACTGTTTTCGCTGGAAGCGTCTCTGAGCCATCCCTCCGACTCACTTTCCCTTGGAGTTCTTGCTCGCCCTCTACTGGTTCCCTCTTCCGCTGCTACTTCTCTCTCAACCTCAATGAGCCTTTGCACCTCCGGTTCTTTGGATGGCAGTTCCCTGACAGTCGGCACCTTTAAACTTCATTTTGGGTTGAAGGGGAAGGGTTGAAAGAACTAAAAGAGAACAACTTTCTGGGTAAAATATTTCCCTCCAGTTACAAACTTGATCTGTAAATCACAATGGAGCATTCCCTCAACTTTCTTAATCTGCTCTCTCCGCAAAGGCATTAGGAATAGAGAGCATTCAAAATAGAATGTCCATCATTCATAAAGGAGCTTCCCCTCCTGTTTCTGGCATTTTTCTGAAGTTTGGGACTATTTCAACACTGCAAATCTTTCCCCTACCACCTACCCCAGCCTGCCATTATTCTTCTGTAGTAAGCTTAAAGAAATAGTCTCACTTTAAAGAAATGCTTGTCTACAGCATCCCGCCCCCCAGGTCTCAATTACGGAGATGCTACAAAGCGTTTTGGGGGTCCTTGCTTTGACTTGTGTAGACTTGGACAGATCCTTCTTAATCTCAGACAAGCCACAAATACCTTTGAAAAAGTCTACCTTGGCTCAGGATTCAGAATTCATTGAAATCCAGTGAACACTCCTACTATGTATGAACTGGGCTCAGTACCAAATTTAGGACTAGAAATTGGGGCAAAGGAGGGTCACTGTTAGAAGTTGTTGGATCTAAGTGCAGACCCTCTGTGTCACTATTTTCCAGGATGTCACTAACTTAGAGAAGCCGTCACGGTTTCTGATTTGATCCTGGAATGTTCCTATTTTCATTGGAGAAATGTTGGAGGGTATGCAGTTATCTGACCCCCAAGTCGGCTGAAGGCAATCCTGTATAGGGAAGTTTTTAAAAATGTTTAATGTTTAATTATGTTTTTATATATGTTGGAAGCTGCCTAGAGTGGCTGGGCCAACGCAGTAAGATGTGTAGGGTATAAATAGTAAAATTATCATTGTAGAATGAGACGTCCCTATTTTCATCGAAGAAATGTTGGAGGGTATGTAAGTGCAGTTCCCAAGGGTCAATTACAGGCAGAAGATTTTCAATGGACTTGACACATTGTAAGTAAGAGGGCAGGCAGGTGGTTAAGGTCAGGCTGGTGGGGCAGTGCCCCAATATCCCTAATGGCCTAACCTACACTGTTCTTTGATTGTTCTTCCTCCTCATCCCTGCCTCCTGTTTTGTCTTGCGAGTTGACAGGTCCCATGGCCAGAGGCAAATTAGGGGAGCAGAACTGGTTTTGCCCTGCATGGAGAGCCTCAGGGACTCTACAGGGGATGCCACAACTATGACTTAGAATGAGAGGCAGGGGGCACTAAATTTTGGCATCTGCTGAAATCCCCCAAGGTATGCTACTGCCACGGCACTTTGTTCCAGGCTCATTCCATCACCAACAAACCCTGATGTATTAGTACCTCTTCAGAAACAACAACAACAACAACAACAATTTATTATTTATACCCCGCCCATCTGGCTGAGTTTCCCCAGCCACTCTGGGCAGCTCCCAATTGAGTGTTAAAAACAATACAGCATTAAATATTAAAAACTTCCCTAAACAGGGCTGCCTTCAGATGTCTTCTAAAAGTCAGATAGTTTTTTATTTCTTTGACATCAGGTGGGAGGGCGTTCCACAGGGCAGGTGCCACTACTGAGAAGGCCCTCTGCCTCGTTCCCTGTAATGTCACTTCTCGCAATGAGGGAACTGCCAGAAGGCCCTTGGTGCTGGATCTCAGTGTCCGGGCTGAATGATGGGGGTGTAGACGCTCCTTCAGAAACAACAAAGTCATAATTCCAAAACCTGCAGGTGAACTTTGTTCATATACAGTATATGAAAGTTTATTGAAACTTTTCATCATACAATATAATAAGAAACTAAACTATTTTTTTTAAAAATGACAAAAAGGGGAAAGGGAAAGAGAAGAGAGGATGCAAAGTCCTCTCTCAAAGTTAGAGCATAACTCTTATCCCACACAGAAAGAGGTGAACGCTCCCAGCTCTTACCTGGGAGCTTCCCAGCCTCCCACCCTGGGAGTAATTCCCTCCCCTGCTGCTCACCATCCATCCATCACCTTCAAGTGTGTACCCTCATTAACCCAGAATAGAGGACATTAAAGAACAAAACAAAACATAAACAAAAAGAAAGCAGATAAAAGAAGACATGGAGATGAAGATAATTTAAAAATGAAAAGAAAAAAGAGAGGAGAGAGAAATAAATAAAAAGGATTTCCGATTTTCTGTCTGTCTATTAGATATATAAAGATTATTCAAAATATTCAAATTGTTCTCTCCTGGATTTTATCTAGCCATGTTCTAAGATAATTTCCATCTGCTCCTCATTTTGCTTTCCCAATCTCCATCGCTTGACTGTTTCACTCCTCCAGGCACCTGTGTGATGGTCCTCTTCATTTCATCATCTACTGCCTCCAGCTTTACCATTCCACCGGTATTCCTTCATTTATCAATGGTTCTGAGTCTCTTGCAGGAGAACTTTGGATGGGGATAATTTTTGGAACGGATCCCTTGCTATTGCTCCCCCACCAATTCCCCTACTGTCGTCCAACAAAACAGCCGCTCTTCCTTGTATAGTGCTACTTCATTAATAATTTCAGGTGGTGGGTTGATCTTCTCCTTCCTGCCTCTTTTAACACATTACTGATATTGTTTTCTCAAGAGTGCTGCTCATTCAGAAATGTTGTGATAGAGACAGACATTATGGTCCAACGAGCCTTCAAAAATCTATTACTTTTAGTTATTTTATCTGTATCCTCTTTTAAACGCTAAGTGCTTTATGCATTAAAAATCAATTACAGGGTGACAAAAAAAATGACAAGCCAGGCCATTTAGAAAAATCAATGGTACATATTAAGTTAGAACCCAATTAGTCCACATAACCCACTTCATCTAAAAGGAGCATGCTCCAAATTGATTAATTGACCATTTTTCAAAGCCAGTTGCAGCAAATTAACTTTACAGATCTGCCAAGTTTACTGGAAACAATTCATTTACCAAGCGACAATGCCATTGTGAACTGGCCCATCACTGAGCATGCCAAACAAACACACTGTAACCATCCAAAAACTGAAAATGATGGCAGGCCAGGAATCACATCCACCATGCCCAATTATTTAGTGGTCTGGTTTTATGAGACTTACTCAAGCATGGAAGTCTCAGTGGAATTTCTCAGTGAGAAGTGTCATCTTTACAACTGTTTTTAAAACATTTTTCAGAGTGGCATATTAGATATAATTAGACATTTTGAAGAGAAATGCTGGGGCTACAGAGTTCACTTTTTAAGGGAAAGAAAAGAGAATTTGACAGAATGCTTGACATGTGTCAAACATGTCAGAGCCATGTATTAAAAAGTTTTTTAAATAAAAAGTCACAATATTTTAAACACTGGAGTAACTTTTAAGGAGAGAGTCTCATGGTCCAAAGGTGCATGAAAAGCTTCCCCAAACATTCTGCAATTCCTGTTTTGCAGTTTAGATTTCATGACAGAAAAGGGGAGGGCAAAACCTCATCCACTTTTCATTTTGGGGATTAGGGTGCACAATCTGAAGGGACTTGAGGCCACCACCTATCTAAAGCTAAGCAGGTCTGGTTCTCAACAGTGCTGGGTGGGCGACCTCCTGGAAACCATATATATGGCAGCCTGGGTTCCATGGTGAGAAAAAGGCAGGCTATAAAAAGTAAGGAAATATATTAAATGTATAAGAAAGCTCTACAAAATAACTGAATCTGGAGATACATCAATGCCCCCAAAGCAGTTCTAGCATACAACGTGATGAAAGAGGGATGTAAAAAGAGTGCTGAAAGGTCACCATGGTAGCAGGGTACAGTGGTGCCCCGCAAGACAAACGCCTCGCAAGACGAAAAACCCGCTAGACGAAAGGGTTTTCCGTTTTGGAGGCGCTTCGCAAAACGAATTTCCCTATGGGCTTGCTTCGCAAGAAGAAAGCCCATAGGGAAATCTCCGGGGACCTCTTTTAAATGCTAGCGGTGGGGAGCAAAGCATTTCCCCCCCCCTCCGGCCTTCAGAAGAGGTCCAGGAAGGCCGGCGGGGGCCGAAAGGCTTTGCTCCCCACCGCCAGCATTTTAAAAGCGGTCCGGGATAGCAGGGAAGCGCTTCCCGCTATCCCGGATGGCTTTTGAAGGCAGGCAGGGGGGAGCAAAGACTTTTGCCCCCGCCCGCCTTCAGAAGAGGTCCTGGACCTCTTCCGAAGGCGGGCGGGGGGCAAAAGTCTTTGGCCCCCCTGCCTGCCTTCCTGGGGGCTTTTAAATCGCCCCGGGACTGTCCCGGGGCGATTTAAAAGCCCCCGGAAGGCTTTTGAATGCAGGGGGGGAGCAAAGACTTTTGCCCCCCGCCCGCCTTCAGAAGAGGTCCTGGACGCAGCGCTCGGTTTCTCCGGTCTCCTGGGAAGGCAGGCGGGGGGGGGGAGCAAAGACTTTCGCCCCCCGCCGGCCTTCAGAAGAGGTCGGGGGGCAGACTGTCCCCAGACCTGGTCTGAAGGCGGTTTCCATAGGAACGCATTAATTGATTTTTAATGCATTCCTATGGGAAACCGTGCTTCGCAAGACGAAAAACTCGCAAGACGAAAAGACTTGCGGAACGAATTAATTTCGTCTTGCGAGGCACCACTGTACCTGAGAGCATACAGTTCCATTCAATGTGGACACCTGAATCCATGCCCACCTATAGGGAACTGTCTCATTACCTCACTATGTTTCTTCTCCTCCTGATGGAGGTAAGCTGGTGAAGAGCATCTATTTCCTCCTGTGGCTCAACATCCCTGATGCTAAGATGCTTCAGGCAATTGCGTGGGATGCCGCTGTGTTCTACCTGCTGCTCATTGGCTTCTTTCTTCAATTTCCCCCTTCTGCAGCCCTGGGCAGAAAATTTAGGCACTTGAGGGAAACTCTGCATGGCAGCTTCCACCACCGGGGAAGAAGGGATAAGTGAAGATCTACATCAGGAAGAAGCAGAGACTAAAGAACTACATCAGGATCAGCTGCCCCTCTGGATCCTGCTACCTGAGGTGATCTCCTCACCTTGCTTCATGGGTGGGCTGACCCTAGTCCTGTCTGTGTGTCTAATATTTCCTTGAGGTATGTTTTTATTTCCACTTGAACTTCCTGTGGCACAGAGTCAAGGGCAAAGTCTCAAGTGGTATGGTACCCAAAAGTTGCTTATATGCATTTAGATAGTTGGTGTGTGGGGCTTGAACAACCTTGCAGATGTGAATGGGGGGTTGGTTCAGCTCCCATTTAACGCAAGCCTACCCAATTCACACTATTCAGAATTTCACGATGCTGTTCTACAGCCACTGCCCCCTTTCTGCAACAGAAAGGCATATATATACCGTATTTTTCGTCCCATAGGACGCTTCGTCCCATAGGACGCACCTAGTTTTTTGGGGGGGAAATAAAGGAATTTCCCCCCCTTTATTTCCCCCCCCCAAAAGCAGGTCGGGGAAACCAAACCAGGTCGAGGAAGGGCGCTGCACCTCCCTGAGCTTGTGGGGCTGGCCGATGTCTGCCTCAGGCGGCAGGCTGCTATCCGCAGCGTGCTATCCGGATGTCTGCCCGGCGCACAGGGCGCTCTGCTTCAGGGCGCCCCGCCCGCCGGGTGGCAGGCTGCTATCCGCAGCATGGGGAGCCCTGTGGAGAACT
Organism: Podarcis melisellensis; assembly: GCF_964234715.1. Lineage (NCBI taxonomy): Eukaryota > Metazoa > Chordata > Lepidosauria > Squamata > Lacertidae > Podarcis > Podarcis melisellensis. Next base: position 43,075,622 of record NC_138547.1, on the reverse strand, counting down.
CCTGCAGGGCTCCCCATGCTGCGGATGTCTGCCCGGCGCACGGGGCGCTCTGCTTCAGGACGCCCCGCCCGCCGGGTGGCAGGCTGCTATCCGCAGCGTGGGGAGCCCTGCGGAGAACTCCTGCAGCGCTCCCCACGCTGCGGATGTGTGCCCGGCGCACAGGGCGCTCTGCTTCAGGGCGCCCCGCCCGCCCGGCGGCAGGCTGCTATCCGCAGTGTGGGGAGCCCTGCGGGGAACCCCTGCAGGGCTCCCCACGCTGCGGATGTCTGCCCGGCGCACGGGGCGCTCTGCTTCAGGGTGCTCCGCCCGCCCAGCGGCAGGCTGCTATCCGCAGCGTGGAGAGCCCTGCGGAGAACTCCCACAGGGCTGCCCAGGCTGCGGATGTGCTCCCGAAGCGCCGGGCGCTCTGCTTTCAGGGCGCCCGACGCTCCGGGAAGCAGGCTGCTATCCGCAGCCTAGACATCCCTGCCGGACCTCCTGCAGGGCTGCACGGGCTGCGGATGTCTTCCTGAAGCCTGGAGAGCGAGAGGGGTCGGTGCGCACCCATCCCTCTCGCTCTCCAAGCTTCAGCGAAAGCCTGCATTCGCCCCATAGGACGCACCCAGATTTCCCCTTCATTTTTGGAGGGGAAAAAGTGCGTCTTATGAGGCGAAAAATACGGTACACATGTGAAGTATACATAAAATGCAGGTACAGTGGTACCTCAGGTTACAGATGCTTCAGGTTACATACGCTTCAGGTTACAGACTCCGCTAACCCAGAAATATTACCTCGGGTTAAGAACTTTGCTTCAGGATGAGGACAGAAATTGTGCTCCGGCGGCGCAGCAGCAGCAGGAGGCCCCATTAGCTAAAGTGGTGCTTCAGGTTAAGAACAGTTTCAGGTTAAGAACAGGCCTCCAGAATGAATTAAGTACTTAACCTGAGGTACCATGTATTTGTGAAATACATCATATTAGAGAAATTTGCTTGTAAAAACAAAGTGTTTTCAGTAGACAAAAATGTGCACATTTGAAAATGTTGGTAAATTTTCATAAGGATTTTTTTTTTTTACTCTACAGCTGTTTGCCACTTTAAAGAAACACTACTCAAATTAAGCCACCAAAGGAGCTAAGAGGAGTTTTTGGAACAAACCCACTGTATTTTTAGTACAAAAGGAGAAAATGTGCTTTAATTGTAAATCCTGTGGAGAGGAGAGTTCCTTTGAAAGTCATAAATGAAGACTAACTGCTTCTTCTCATTTGCCCTTTTTGCCCCCCCCCCAAATATTATACAGAGGAAACCAATGCATGCATGGAAAATTGCCTCTTCTGTTAGCTACCCATGGCGATCTGCTAGGAAATGCATCCCATGACCTAGAAGCCTGGTCTCTTGCACTCACTGCATCTGCCACTGGCACAGAGAACCATTCACTTCCCCCAAATCCTGATGCTTGTCAGAAGGCTTCCTGTTCTATTTACACAGCACTTGTGGCATTTCCTTAGAACTTACATATGGTTTTCCGTCCCTAGATTCTTAAGGGTGAATAAGCCAGCTCAAATTCCTCTCCGCACTTGACTCTCTGTAGATTATTTCCCCAAGGATTCAGTGGAGCTGTCATTTCAACCTGGTTCCTCTTTCTTTCAGGAAAAGAAGAAGAAGCTTCCCACCCATTTCTTCACCAGTGGATGTTTTAGAGAATGTACAGAGCTGTAATGAGGTAACTTAGTATAGTAGGTTTAGAACAGTATAGTTTCTGTTATGCAACAAAAGAGATCCATAGATTATGCAGGGAAGGAATCACTGCTCACCATTCCGAGAGTATCATTCCTTTTCTCATTAAACCTTTGAGCCCATTAGGCCTCAGGGATGAGGACCTTCCAGGTATTGCTGGCCTACAGTTCCCATCATACATCTCTATTGGCCATGCTGGTTGGGACTGAATTGGAGTCCAGCAAAATCTAGGGGCCCACGGGTTCCTGATATCTGGTTTTCACACAAATTGGGGAACTCAACAAAGGAAGTTTGGAGGTCACAGAGGGTCTGTTTTCCAAGTTGCACTACAATGCAAGCAAGACAGATTTGATGCAATCCATTATGATGAACAGAAGAAAAAAGGACAAGTGTCTCCCATGTGAGTCTGGATGTTTCTATTGGGCTGGGGGAGGAGGAGAGATTTAATAAAGGAGCTTGGGGAAGGCCAATGAAAACTTGTTTTATCTTAGAAGGCTGTATGATCTAGGAGGCGATATGGTTGTGTGGGGATGTGTTGTGACTATCATGATAGGCCCCTGCACTTCTAAATCTGCCACTACACTACTGGGAAACTGTGTATAGAATGGCGGCCTTAAATATTATGCTGAATGTTATCCAACGTGAGATGCAGCCTAAATAAAAGCAAGAAACATTAAAGTTGATTTTAGTTGTATTTGGCTTAGTGGAGTGTGGCTTGGCTTGGGAGATTTGAATTCGGCTATGGGAGGAAGGTATCTAGACCTGTAATTGAAAATGCACTGCTGCATCACAAGGCTTAGCTCCATATGCACACTAAACAAAGGACTGTGAGGGTGGAGTGGGACCACGATCTTTTGTCTTGAGCAAACCATGTTGAGTGATTAGCACTATTGACTAATGAAGCTTGCTGTGAAACCTGGATAATATCTGGAGAACAGGTTTTTATTTGGCTCCATTTGACTATTTGTACCATTTTCACCGTGGGAGTGGTGAGGAGTTGTTTTCCCGCAACCTCCCACCAGATGTCAAAGAGAACAATAACTACCAGACTTTTAGAAGACATCTGAAGGCAGCCCTGTTTAGGGAAGCTTTTAATGTTTGATGCATTACTGTATTTTAATATTTTGTTGAAAGCTGCCCAGAGTGGCTGGGGAAGCCCAGCCATATGGGCGGGGTATAAACAAATTATTATTATTATTATTATTATTATTATTATTATTATTATTATTATTATTAATTTCACTTCCAGCAAATGACTATTTGAAGAACACTTTCTTGCAACTGCTCCTACATATATGGCTTTGTGCTTCCAGTGGATGACTATTTGAAGAACTATTTGTTTGCACCAGCTGTGTAATGTAATACTTACTGCATACAGAACCAGTATAGTAAAGAGAGAGATATTAGTTCACTCTATGTTTATGAGTATCTCCAGGCTTGGTTAGGCACATTGCACTTTAGTTTGCTTATTGTTTAGTTGGTTTATGAGTTTATATACTGGTACTTATTCTAGTAAAATTGTCCTTTATATTCACAAGCCAGTTTTTGGTGTTGCTGGTTTGTTGTATAATAATTGTTGTTACACTTCATACTTTTTGGGTATACTTTTCTAGGTCTGCCTTGTCTCTACCTTATTAAAAAGCCTTTTTCCATTCCATAATTTGAATTTGGTTAATACATGTTATACAATTTTTAAAAAATCAAAATTAATGAAGATATGACTCATTTCAGAATTATTTCTTTTGTTAAGGATGAACAGTTTTAGTGTGGAATATGCTATTACTTTTCAGAGTTCTTAAACCTGTGGGAAACAGCTTACACACCTGGAAAGATACTTTGCCCCTTCTGTGCCTGCCCACATAATCTTATTTCTGGTGCCACCACTGCCTCTGACATCCATTTTTGGGCTGAGGGTTAGACATATGAATAAAATGTAGATACCCCATCCAAGCCTCCCTACAACTTGCTCTTTTTAGCTTCTAGGAGATCAAACAGCAATTTTCCGATCCAAGGAATTTCTTAATGCAGATGCTAGCTGCATGGAGAACTTATTTGGTCAAGAAATGCAAGAGACTGCAGGACTTAAATACATGGTCCCTGGCTATTAAAGAGAAAATAACTCACAACATACACATTTCTAAGGGTAAGGGAGACCCAGAAAATTTAGTGGGATTTAATTTCTTACATGTCAAATTCAGATAAACAAATTGCAAAATTTGGCTTTCATTGTGCGTTTTGCTGATTATTATTTTTTTTAAAAAAAAATATTATCTGTTCTCTGTTTATTTGGAAAATATAAACTCTGTATTATTTGTTTGGTAACTTTGATTATGTTTTTCATTTGTCTGCAGTGTTGCACACCACGCCAATCTCTGAATGATGTGAGATTCTAGGTATTTCAGACGCTTTCTCAGAGTTTGATTTCTTTGGAACAAGGGGCAGTGGAGACTTTGGTGTTTATAGTTTATTTACACAGATAAACAACCTGAGCCTATGATGGAGAGGTTCACAGCATTAACACCCCAAGAAGGTATTGCTTCTCCCATAGCCAAAATCAATCATAGCTCTATCAGGCTTCTGCTTGCCTCTAGCCCAACTCTCTCTCTCTCACACACACCCTCAATTCTGTCTATTATCTTCCTCAGTACCAACAAGATGAGTACCTTTTGACCTCTGGCACAGAGGCATTTTCTTTGCTATTCTAATGTCCCACACTTAAGTGGTCATTAACTCACCAAGAAACCAACCTGGCTGTTCCAGTGATTGGCTCCTCCATTGGATGTCAACCCTTGCTGGTTCCAGGAACTGGAAGGGGCTCAGGCATACAGCCCAGCAAATTTATAATACTTTTTAAAGATATTAAAATGTATCAGTTCCTCTGTGCAATCTGGCAGCAAAGATTCTGCAAAGATATGCCTTCTGTTCACCAGTCTGTACTTCCAGAAGATGTTAGAGGAGACGATTTTGAAGGAGATAAATTGCAGGTAGACAGACTGTGATGGCCCAAAGAAACCAGGAGCTCAACCAGGAAGAACTGTGCCCCTGCTTCACATTCTCTCACTGTATCCCTCAGGCTCCAATGTCAGGTCATTACTTTGCAGGTGACCTGCCATGGCAAGTTTGATGTGTGTCAGTTTAAATCAGTTTGAGCCATGGTCCTGCAGGGCAGCCACTGTAATTACCGCAGCTTGAAAGCTGACCTTCTGGTTGATGCCACCCCAGAAACAAAGTGTTACAGTTGGGCAAGAACAGAATGCTGTCATTAAAGTTAAGTAAAGCAAACCCACCTCTTGACAAAATGGAGAGAAGTCTGAAAAAGTTGTCTTTGGCTTCCATCTTCCGAGAAGTATAACAGACAGGAACAACAATGTTAAGGGGAAATTTCATGGGTGTTGCAGCATATATTGTGTTGGGTGGTGTGGTGTAGGCTGCCATTTTGGATGGCTTTAAAAGAGGTTTAGATAGAGTAAAGCAGGACAAGGCTGTGTTCTACCTCCACTGTGGAGGCAATATGCCATTTTCTGGGAATCACAAGTGGGGAGAGAGTGTGGCAGTCAGGTCCTTCTTATGAGCTTGGCTTAGGTATCTGGCTGGGCATTGTGAAAAGACAATGCTCAACTAAATAGGTCTGGATCTTGATCTAGCAGGGCTCTTATTATGTTCTTATATTTTAGGAGTGGGCGGATTTCAGTCCTTTGTTTTTTTGCTTGGTAGAGACTCAGTATCTACCAACTGGAGCCTGGTGCAAAAGCCAGAATTAAATAATTCAGAGCCCAGGAATCTGTGCTAATAACAGAACTGAATGGAGCTCACAAGAGAAACAACTCCTGCCAAGCTTTCTTCATTTCAGTAATATAATTAAGGATGTATTCTGTGTGGAGATCATTTTGCTGTTCATGTTATAAAACAAGTCGGATATTCTTGTGACTGTATTTAGAATGTGGTGCTGAGTTTTAAGGTATGCCATACCTCAAAATGGATATTGCAGAGCTGAAAAGGGTTCAGAAAACCTTTCCTCCGATGGGGAAAGTTTGCAGCATTTTGGATTTCTTAGTTTAAAGGTAAGTAAGAGGTGCTTGGCATGGAGAAAGTGAATAGAGAGAAGCTTTTCTCCATTTCTTAACACTGGAACTTGTGGATATCCGATGAAGCTGAAAAAGGGTCACTGGTGGGGGTAAAATTTTAAATGCATTATTTTACAGTACATAATAATGAAATGATATTAGCAAACCCATTCAATGTAGTAAACCAGTTCTGTAGTCTCTGCCTACAATCTTTGAGAATTCTTGGGAAACAGGTAAGATCTTTGCAGACTGCAGCCAGGCAAATGTTGTCTCACTCTTCATAAAGGGAAAAGAAAGATGGCACATATAACTACTGACTGGTCAGCTTGATGTTGACACCAGGAAAAGTCCTAGGACAGATGATTAAACAGTCAGTCTGTGAGCACTTAGAAAAAGATGCTGTGATTACTAAGACCAAGAATGAGTTTTTCAAAAACAAGTCATGCCAGATGAATCTCATTTCTATTTTTGATGGAGGCATATATTAGGGTAAACACTTTTCCCCCAGGATAACGAGGAACCATTTATGAATACCCTTTGGGTTTGGTCAGTCAACCAGCTACAAATCCACCTAACCATTAACTTGTTCTACCCATATTTTACCAGCTCCCTCATGAGAATATTTGGAAGAGAGGTTTGGAAGAGAGATCCTTACTCTCTTGTCGCAGAGTTATCACAATGGGGATTGTTCCAGGCACATTAAAACTTAGTTAGATTTGCATGTGCCCTCACCCATACACATTCCCTACAATATACTTAGGCTATAATAAATCTGAGACACTTAGCTTTATAAAATAAGTGAATATTTTTATCAGAGTTTCCAGAAAACAAGTCTCCATCCATTGACAGTGTGTGTGTGTGTGTGTGTGTGTGTGTGTGTGTGTGTTCGTTCTAAACAACTTAAAAGGAAAAGTACTTGGTTTCCTTACAAAAGGGATCATGCAATATTTGGGTTAGGTGCAGGCTTTAAAATATCAGTTTTTGAGAGCTTGAGTTCCCTTGCAGGATCAGCTGAGCTGGGAGCCAATGCCACATGGCTCCTTCTTCTAGGAAGCACAAAGAAAACAAGTAAAAGTGGGGGAGCAAAGGCTGCTGTGAGCCTTCCAAGCCTCACCCACTCAGGGCTCAGGTTAACCCAGGCATCCCCAACCTTCGGCCCTCCAGATGTTTTGGACTACAATTCCCATCATCCCTGACCACTGGTCCTGTTAGCTAGGGATCATGGGAGTTGTAGGCCAAAGCATCTGGAGGGCTGCAGGTTGGGGATGCCTGGGTTAACCCTTTCATGCATGCAAGTGTGAGTCAGTAACTGTATATTACAACAGAAAGAACAAAGGGTCTTATTACACCTTAAGCCAGAGCTGGGGAATATCAGACATGGGCCCCATATGCAGCCCTTTAAGCCTCTATTTGTGGCTCTCAGGACTCTCCTTAGGCCACATCCCCTCAGCAGTCCTGCTCCACATTCTCCTCATGTGCATTAGCCTAGCTGGGATGTGCCTCTGTCTTGTCTAGATAGATGATGAAAAGATTTTTGTTTGTATAGAAACCACTGGTTTGTGTCTGGTCAGAATGTAGCCTACTGTACAAAGCTAAGAGTCACATATATTGCTCCACCCAGTTTTAGCCCCCACCAACCACTGCTACCCAGCCCCCAAATTTTCCCTGGAAGGTAGCACTTGGGCTGAAAAAGGTTTTCTATCCTTGCCTTGACTGTAGAATGGCAATGGCATTTGTGTGCTAGGATCCTTTTTGTTAGAAATGGGCACTGATCCACAGTGGCTTCTGCTGTGTGAAATGTGTTAGGATAAAAGTTGCCCCAAGACTCTGTCATTTTTGCATGCAAGCATTTTCATGAGCCACTCCCCGGTGTGAATATCATTGGATGAAGGAGATTTGTTTTCCACAACTGTCAGTGGAAATGGTGTTGATAGCTTCCTCTGGGCCTCCAGTTACTACAGGACATGTTAAGCTAAGTAAAGGATATGTGTTGTGACTGTCTCTCATCCTCAAGAGAGCCTATCGCAAAGTGCCCTTGATGCATGACGATTCCCTAAATATTATGTCAGAATACCTCAAAGCAATTCTGAAGAAACTAGCACTAATCTTCCTCTAAGAGTAAACCAGATGATCACATAAAACAGCTTAACTCAGTGTGGATCTTCAGTAATGTGATGCGTAGAGGCTTATTCCTTAAAGGAAATACTGCTGGCAGCTTTTCCATATAGGATTGTAATTGGACTTCCCCATAGCCAGGTGAACTGTGTTGGACTTGATCATTACTTATCTAGGGCTTCAGTGACCCACTGTTCTTCAGACCCCAGCACAAGCAGCCTACTCTTATTTTGTGCCATAGTAAGTGCATAACAACATCAGAAGTGTCCTGCTGGCCCGTTTAGTCCACTGTTCCCACAGTGTTCCCATCCAAATGCCTATGCGAAGCATATAAAAGAGCATAAGTGCAAAAGCATGCTCTCACTTGTGCTGCTATTGGTTCTGTGTGTGGCTGCCCCATGTGTTGGACCACTGAATTACAGGTAGCATTGTTTTAAATACAGTGATACCTCGGGTTAAGAATTTAATTCGCTCTGGAGGTCCGTTCTTAACCTGAAACCGTGCTTAACCTGAGGTACCACTTTAGCTATTGGGGCCTCCCATTGCTGCCGCACGATTTCTGTTCTCATCCTGAAGCAAAGTCCTTAACCCGAGGAACTAATTCTGGGTTAGCGGAGTCTGTAACCTGAAGCACCTGTAACCCGAGGTACCACTGTAAGCACAGGAAGCTGCTTTATGTTGGTCCATCCTACCCAGTTTAGTTTACAATGAGTAGCAGCAGCTCTCTGGGGTTTCAGTCGGGAGTCCTTTCCTAGCCCCACCTGGAGGTGCCAGACATTGGACTGTCCATCATGCCAAGGAGGGGGTCTCTTTCCCAAGTCCTCCCTCTAAGCTACCAGTCAATCCCATGCAATCACCAAATGGTTTACCAGCTTCTTCTCTACCACCAGCTACAGAACATCAAACAGCAAGTCTAAAACACAGTGTGTTCTATTCCTCCCCCAGCAGGGGGGAGATTTATAGGGGCTGGGGAATGCTGACAACCAGCCAGCCACATAACATGCTCCCACTTTGGGGACTAATTATTACCCCCCTGCCTGAGGGGCCCCACCCAGCGGTACTTGCTCATGGGATCACTACTTCATGACACTTCATCAGTGCTAGCCACAAACAGGAAATGCTTCCTTTGCATTAGCTCTTTATTACCTGTGGCGAACAAGAAACAAGCTGCAGCTTGCAACAATTGGGCTATTAAAAATGGCACTACCTCCTTGGATTCCAGAAAATTGCTGCAGAATCCCAGATGGAAGAACAAAAGTAATATTAACCTGTGTTGTGGTGATCAAAGTGAAACAGAAGTGTTCTTGATAGATGTAGTGAGCAAAGCCCTGGTGTAGTTCTGAGTTAAATAATAACTAAAAGAGGAGAAGAAAATAACCATAACGAAGAACCAGGTGTGTATAATGTTGGCTTTACATCCAAGTTTTTCTTTTACTTCATTGGCCTGAGTGTGGATGTTTCCCCTTACCATCTAGCAGGAATTACATCTCCTTATTTGACTACAGTGGTACCTAAGGTTACATACGTTTCAGGTTACAGACCCGCTAACCAAGAAATAGTGCTTCAGGTTAAGAACTTTGCTTCAGGATAAGAACAGAACGTGCTCCGGCGGCGCAGTGGCAGCAGGAGGCCCCCATTAGCTAAAGTGGTGCTTCAGATTAAGAACAGTTTCAGGTTAAGAATGGACCTCCGGAATGAATTAAGTACTTAACCCGAGGTACCACTGTATATTCAGAGTGTGTTCTCCTACAATTCTGAAGTTCAAGAGGTATACTGATCTCAGCTTTAAATGGCTCTTCTGGGCACAATATTAGACTCTGATGTTTTGTCCTCTGTATTGCTACTTCCAGGAACAGCATGGATTAAAACTCTTAACCGATCATGTATGTGTTTCACTCCTCTACTCTTACCTTATTTGGGGGTACAACCCAAATCAGCTGAGTCTGAGGGCCAATGCCATTATATGTCCTTTAGTGGTGATCAAGTGCTAGACTTTACAAATTACCTCCTACAGCTGGGTGAAGTCCAGCCAATGTACCTTCCAGATGTTGTGGTCCCATAATCCCTGACTGTTAGTCAGGCCAAATGGGGCTGCTGGGAATTAAGGTCTAAAGATATAAGGTATTTTATGGAATATTTATTATGGATTGTTTTCTATGGTACATTGTGTGTATGTGTGCCACCCCCTTTTTTTGTTGGGCTCAAACTCCCCAGAGTACAGGATGAAATCCTAAGGAACCCATCTTAGATTAGTTTTGTACTCCAGCATTTGCCTGATGCACCTCAGTAAAAGCAAGGCTGGGTGCACAGTGGGTGTATTTATTTATTTTTTTAAAAAAATCTTTAAGAGCAACTTTTAATTTTGCTCAGAGGTGGTACTGAACATAAGAATGATCTCTAGGTATTTTTAGTATGTAAAATAAGCAGATTTCAGTTTTATATTCTAATGCCATAAGTCAAGTCCAGAATATGTTTGTTTGTTTTTAGTCAAAGTTTTTAGTCTGCATTCTGTTTCTGTTTGGAAAGACAGAATATTATTTCTACTCATTTATTTTAACATTTTCTGTTTTTGGTAATTTATTGGAAGTGTACAAAATTCATACCTCTTTCTTACTTACTTACTTACTTACTTACTTACTTACTTTAAATGGTAACCTTGTCAAAATGATTTGTCATAATTTTGGAATTCTTACAGGAGCCTCCATAACATCTAGAACCAACTGCTACCATAGCCCTTTTCACATGCATGCAGGGCAAGTGCATGTTAACTGAGGAGCAGGGCTATGATTTTACCCAACCCCCAATTCCACAACTGCTTCCTGGGACAACTGTATATTGCATGCCCTTCTCAGTCTATGTGAGTTCCTGCACATGCAGGGGCTCCATGTGCTGGTACTTTCTATTATATTCTTGGGTTTATATGGACTGAGCATGGCACACTGATTGTGGAGAGGAAAACTGGAAAACCTTAGCAGATGTCCCGCCTCATGCCATTCTATTCTAAATATGGACAGCTCTGTCAATTTTGTTTTCTATCAGTATCAAGTATCAAACTTTATTTCGGTCGCAGACCAGCATAAGATAAAACATGGGTAAACTAAACACATAAGACTTAAAACAGGTAATGGATTAAAACTAGTAATTAAAAGGTGATTATATCATACATACTTAAAAAGATAGAAACAGGGTCAAACACCTAAAAGCTACTATAAGGGAGGGAGCGTGAATGAGCACAGGTCTTGCATTTCGGGCCCAGTTTATGGCACAAACCATCCTTCAACGAATATCCATCATGGCAGCGCAGAATCTAGCAACATGTATGTAACATCTGGGTTTTTATCTTGAAGTAGCAGGGAGGTATAAAGTTGTTCTGCACAACCAAGGAATTTACGGTATGTAGTATAGGCAAGATGAACCTAGATGGTTTCTATCATTTATCCAGAATTACGTTTGGCTCATCCCATTTCCACATATGTTTGCCCCTGCAAAAAAGCAGTTTGTATGAACTTGTATGTATTTTGTATGTATTTGTATGTATTTCTGTTTGTATGTATTTCTGCTTACATTTCTACAAACAGAAATATTTGTGTGTGTGCAAATTTCCTTCTTATATCCATATCTGCAGGCAATTTTTTTTTTTTTGGCATCTTATTTTTACTCATATGCATATTTTTGCATGTGCTCATATACTAATATATCCATGGCCAAAAGTCAGGGACATTTGACTAAAAACATCTCATTTGTGCTGAGTAGTCTACACTGTAGCTCCCCAGGATTTCAGATGGGAGTCTTTCCCAACACTATCTCAAGATGCTGGGGGTTGAACCTGGTACCTTTCTCATGAAAAGCACCGGCTCTGCTCTCTGAAAAGCAATTTGTCTACCAAACATATGCCATCACACTGGGTAAACTGAGCATGTGGGGAGATAGGTAGCCCCAATGCAGAAACACAAAGCCCTAAATTAGAGAAATCTGGACATACACTGTCTTAATGACTGGATAATGTTGTGATATCTAAATACAATTACCAAATTAACCATCTGCATGGTGTGCAGAACTCTGCAACAAAATTTTGCTAGCCTTATTAGAAACCCTTTTCACTTCTCTTTAAATTTCTCAAACATTTCACTGAAGCCCAAAGTCTAAATTTGCTGAGGGCAATTTTTTTACCAACTCTCTTGCAAAGGACAAATTGACATGCCCTAATGGAATTATTCTTTCTAACCTTCACATTCACTAATCCAATTTATTTTTTATTGCATTTATATATGCTATCTGTCCTCAAGGCAGTGTATGTAGTTCTCCCCTATCCCTTCATCTTACTTGCACAACAAACCTATGAGGTAGGTTAAGCTGTGAGACTAGCCCAAGACCATCCACTTGAATGGCTGAATAGAGATTTTAACCCTTGTCTCCCAGGTCTGGGTCTAACACTCTAACCACTGTACTACACTGGCTCCAATTCTATTGCTTAGTCTGAAGCTGTGGTTTCTCCTTGACCCCCTTCTCTCTCTTCACACTTACAATGAGGCAGCAATAAAACTGAATACACAAGATTACCCTGACTTCTTGTCCTCTATTCAAGGCCAAATACTTATCTCATCTAGTATGTTGCTTCCAGCTACAGAGGATGCTTGAGTGAAACCCAGCAGTCAACATGGCCACTGGTGTGATACTTTCTACATGTACTGTAGATCAAAAGGCGTGAACTGCTTGCTAATGTTTCAGTGTGAAATTTCTACTGAGGAAAGCTATGCCTGATCAAAGGTACAGAGGGGAAGCCGTCCTTGCTGGTTCACTGGCTTTGAAAACAACAATGGGGACTTTTAAAAAAAGAAAATGGTCCATGCAGCCTCTGAGCAAAAAAAAAGAAGTCATTGTTTTTGTGCTCAGTGTATATTTGGTACATGTCACTGTACCTCCCAACAGAGCCATAAAGCAGATGATTGTACAACTTTAAAGCAAAATCAGTCAATGAAATCCAGTGCCTTCCCCTCTTTGGACTCAACCTGGCTCATTCCATTTTATCTTTCCAACATCACTTCTTTGCAAGATGATGTTGTTCATTATATTTGCATAAGGCCCAACTCATTCAGACCCTCTTTTCACAATGGCCAGCAAGATACCTAAGGGAGGATCTGAGTGCATCAGTGATCTCCCCATTTGTGATTCCCAGCAAATGGCATATTGCCTCTAACAGTGGAGGTAGAACATAGCCATCAGTCTTGCCCTACATGAATTTATCTGCATCACCTAATGCATTGTATGCTGCAGCACCCGGGAATTTTTCACTTCGCCTTTTCCTCCCTCTCTGGGGTAATTATTGTACTTTTCCAGAGCTAGAGGCCAAATCCAACCTTTTCAGACTTGTCTCCATTTTGTCAGGAGGTGTTCCTGCTTTATTTGATTTCTCAGCATTATGTTCTTGTCCAACTACAATGCTTTGTTTCTGGTGTGGCATCAAGCAAAAGTTCAGCTTTCAAGTTCTCATGGTTCTTCCCCTCAATCAAAATTTCCACCTTTCACGCTGCAGGGACCGTCCTCAGGATCAGGCTCCTCTGTGGTCTGGAATCCCCATACTCCAGCCCACTAAGATATCTCCCTAAATCAGACTCCTTCACTTTCCTGATCTCCTCCCACCCATCCTCTTCTAACTGTGCTCTCCATGGTGCCTCCATGGGGCTTATGACAATGTATAAAAAGGTAAAGGTAACGGTACCCATGACCATTAGTCCAGTCGTGGACGACTCTGGGGTTGCACGCTCATCTCGCTCTATAGGCCGAGGGAGCCGGCGTTTGTCCGCAGACAGTTTCCAGGCCATGTGGCCAGCATGACTAAGCTGCTTCTGGTGAAACCAGAGCAGCACATGGAAACGCTGTTTACCTTCTCACCAGAGTGGTACCTATTTATCTACTTGCACTTGATGTGCTTTTGAACTGCTAGGAGGGCAGGAGCTGGGACCGAACAACGGGAGCTCACCCCGTCACAGGAATTAAAACTGCCAGCCTTAGACCACAGCGCCACCTGCGTCCCTTTGACAATGAATACTGGATGTTTTGTAAGACACTTGTCAGAGCTGCCCAAGGTCCCAGCTCACAGAGGACCAACGCCAGTTCTTGTTATATACAAAAGTCTTTATTAAGGTTCAGTTTCGATTCCAAAGTCGCGGCGCGCAGCTCTACGTCTCAACCCTAGACCGCTGAAGCTCCGTCTGAATCTCCTCCCCCCAGACACCAGTTCAAGACCCTAGCCTTGCTCCACCTCTTCCTTTGCTCCTTTCTCCTCTGGGTCCTTCTGCCCGCCGGGGTGTTGCCCTTTCTGGACTCTTCTGATGCTGAAGAGTCTCCGGATTCTTCCCCCTGCCTCTGGCATGCTTTAGGACCTGGCTCCCAATCCTTGCTCCCAGCTGTCCCGCGCGCCTGTGCATTTGAACTTGGCGCGCGCGCCCAGCCGGCAACTTTCCTCCTGACCGTTACGCTGCTTCTGTCACTGCTTCCCCCTTCGGGGGGGCTCGCTGGATCTGACTTCCCCTCTATTTCCTCACTCAGCGACAGGGGCGTGGTCAGCCCTGCCTCATCTTCTCTTTCCCCTGGAGTGGAAACCGGTCCTGACACCTGGGACTCTTCCCCCCCGCTACGCTCTGGTGGGGAAACTGGTCCCGATCTCCAGCTGCTGCTTTGGGAGTCACAGCTGGTTCCTTGCTCCTGGTGCCTCCCTCCCGGGAACCCCCTTGCTCTGGCTATGGGTGCCCCCTTCTGTGAATCTTCCGACTCACTGGACAGACTCATGGAATCTCTTGCCCCACTGTCTTCCTCACCTACACTGCCCTCGGATTGTTCCCCTTCGCTCTCCGCTTCCTCCTTCCCCTGTGCCTCCACTCCTGAACCCCTGACAACACTAATATATGACACTGTCACATCACACAGAATGAGTTAGTCATAAATTTGTCAAAGCCGCTCCATTTATTTCTAGTTCTCTCATAAGATGAAGAAGACATTTAGTTCATGGAGAACTAATGCAGCAAAAGACTTTGGTGAGGAACTCGTCTGACACAGTGATTACAGCTGCTATAATTAAGTTTCTGGTCATGTTGAATTGAATATGGAGTATAGCAACCCAGACAATCATGTTGCAACTCTGAACCATTTAGGGATTTGTTTTTTGCTTTTCTAATATTAGTCTGGTTAGTTTCAATAAAATCCAATTCCACTGAGTTGAACAGGAAATTGTATTGTTGTTTGTCTCCTTTTTCCCTTCTAAAATTGGATACATTTTGTGTGTTGCATTTGATTTAGGGGAAAACAAGATTAGGCCTCTTAACTACATGCAAGAGAACACAAATTGGGTCTAATGCTACAATGGAAAATATGCATCACTTCGTCCCAGATCGAAATATGATTAATTGAATGGCAGCCTTCACCTTAATAGGTGGAACCTGTTTGTGACAGGCCTAGAGCTGAAGGTGATCTGTGAAATTGCAAGTATAAGGTGTACTTGAGCATATGCATAGCATAGCACAATAAGCAAAAGCTCATCTCCACCTCAGGACTAGGTCAAGTTTAAAGCCTGGTTCTGTAAGAAAATGTAGCAAGAGCCATATTTCATTCTGCTGACGTTGATATATGGCATGGCTCCAGGCGAACTCTTTGAGTTGTCAACCTCAATTGCTGTCTTTTAAAATTTATTTTAAAATTTAACTCTTTCCCTTCAAGAGTACTTCAGATACCAATGGATCTGAAGGTTGGATGACAGTATTTTCCTATATTCGTGGCACACACCGTGTGTGCAAATAAATACTATCCAATGATTAATTTCAAGACAATATTCCAGCCAGGACAAAATAGTCTAGGTGCTAAGCATGGCCTATGGGAGAGTTTTGTGGGCCATATAGAGAGGCACATCTGACCCCTAGTCCTGGGGCCATGGGCAGTGATTCATGGAGTCTTGTGCTTCCCATGAAGGAAGAGCCAGGGCTGGAGGGAAGCAATGGTCTGAGATTATGAAGAGATGGGACAGAAACAGGACATGGGACAGAAGCCAAGGCTGGAGGAAGGGCAGGACACACCAGGAGATCAGGAAAAGATGCTTTCTGAGAGGTGGTTTCCTTCCTCCGCTGTCCCCCAGGACCATGAGGGGCTTGAAGACATGGGGCAACTTCCACATAGGAGAAGTTGCAGGTTGCTAGTGTGCGTCCTCCGTTTGGATGGAGGGGTGGTCATGCTATTGCTTCAACCAGCCCGGGTTCAGCACAAGCCTAGGAAGGGAATACCAGCTACATGGTCACCAGAAATGTGTGTGCATGTTCTGTGCACTTTAGGAGCTACCATATGTGCTCTGTCAATAAAAAAATTAACTACCTGCCATTTGTCCTCCTTGCATTAGGTGCGCTCAGGTCCTTCTTCTGCAAATTAGAACACATGGCCATCCTATCAGACTCTAGTAAAATGCCATTCAGCTTGGCCATGCAAATAGCCTCAATTCCATGTTTTTCCTCACACTGCCTTTTCTTCTTTTGGATTGTGTTTATTTATTTTAAAAAGGGAGTCGCCCTGACTGCTGCAGAAGATAGTAGCATCTAAACATGGCAAGCACACAAGATATGCCCTATCCACAATAACTCCACAGGTTGACTTTACAGACCATAGGTAGACAAACACTTTGAACCTTAACTGGATTATTGGAATAACAAAGGGCTGCTGCAAATCTGATCAGGCCACAAAATATTTTCAATTTCCCTCAGCAACAATTAACTGTGGCTCCCCCTCCCCACTTCTTTTGGCCCTATGAGCACAGCTTCCAACTCTGCACAGTTTTCTGCTGGAGAGGAGTAGATGTTCTTGGCGGATGACTGTAGCAAATTAGTCTTTAATGACACTTATGGAAGGGAGCACATGAGGAGGGATGTATCCATGCTTCTGTGCTCCAGTGCTTGAGAAAGTGAATGAAGCAAGCCACGGAACAGCATGGGGAGTGATCAGCCTTGGAGATGGCCTTCACACCAGCCAAGGAAACTCATTTTGAGCAGCATGATAAAGGCCAGTGACTGTCTGTCAGGAAGGGACCCGATCAAATTTGATGTGGACTCCTGTGAAAAAATATTTGACAACGTGCTATAAAATTGCTGTTCCGACTGCCTTGCAATTGGATTGATAACTGAGTAGAATGTTATAAGGAAAGGACTGTGATGCAAACTAATTTAAACTTGTGTTTTGTCAGTGGAAAAATCTGTTATTACAGTATCATTCATTCCTCAGTTTCTTTCTTTTTCTATTGCTGAGTTGATACTATAGTCCAAGGCCTAAGCACAAACATAATGTTACTATTGTGGTAACATTTGATTGTTCCATTCCATGGCCATCTCTCATCAAGTAAGGAAGAGGCTTGGTACAGAGAAGACTCTCTGGAATTATTGGACTACAGTTCCCATCATTCCCAGCCAGCATGGTCAATAATCAGGGATGATCAGAGCTGCAGTCCAGAAGCACCTGGAGTTCACAGTTTTCCACTTCTGAGATACAGCATGAAGAAGGAAACAGGCCACGAGGATGCAGCATGACAACATCTGCCTCCCTCATCCATGATAGGAGGCATCCTAGGCATCGACTATATAAGTCTACATTCAAGCTCAGTTTAGGACCCATCTCCAATATACATTTAAAGCAATATCATGCCACTTTAAACTGTCCCCAAATTCATTTTAAAAACCACACACAAATAAATAAGATTTTATTAAAGTTTTTTTCATAATACAATAACAAAAAAGGAACTAATCTAAATAAAAACAAAAACACACAGGGAGAGAAACACAAAGCCCTCTCTCAAAGGTAGCTCTTAATCCTTGTCTCACACAGAAAGTGGTGGACCCTCCCAGCTCTCACCTGGGAGCTTTCCTTTTATTTTCCTCTTCATTCTGCCTTTCTTCTTAAAACCGGACAGCAAAGGGAAAGGGAAAGGGACCCCTGACCATTAGGTCCAGTTGTGACTGACTCGGGGGTTGCAGTGCTCATCTCGCTTTACTGGCCAAGGGAGCTGGCGTACAGCTTCCGGGTCATTGGCCAGCAGGAGTAAGCCGCTTCTGGCAAACCACAGCAGGGCACGGAAACGCCGTTTACCTTCTCGCCAGAGCGGTACCTATTTATCTACTTGCACTTGACGTGCTTTCAAACTGCTAGGTTGGCAGGAGCAGGGACCGAGCAACGGGAGCTCACCAAATGTAAATTTCCACCAGCAGACAGAGAAACCTCTTTCAGTTGTAAATTATTACTGTCTCAGGGATAATTAAAAAGGGATGACTTTTGCAGATTCACATCAGGGCTCTTATGTTGGGCAAGTTGTTATTTCCGCCATTAATAGGTTGCTCGCCTCTATCAGGGTTCCCAGGAGCTGACAGCTTCTCAGTCTCCCAATGTAAAAAACAGATTAAGCCCCTGTTCACTCTTATCTCCAGAGTGAATTTGATAGCCAAAATTTATGCCTGGCTATTATCAGTCACCACATATTTATTTCAGTCAGCAGCCTACCAACAAAAGATGCTTAGTCTGCCATGTTCCTCCTATGGAAGTCCCCCAAAGTAGTTTATTAAGGGCACAGAAAGTAGTTAGGAGACCCCTCTTGCCATTTCAGAGCTGTAACTCCTAGAGTTCCTTGGGAAGAGATTCTCTGCTAACCCATTCTGAGTACTGTTGCTCTCTGGGGTGGAATAGGGGTGTCCCAACAAGTCTCAGTACCCTAACCAAACTAAAGCTCTCAATCCTAACCACATTTATTGAGAAGTAGGTTCTAGGACTTAACTTCCAGGTAGTTAGGATTATAATTGCAATCTTAGCACAGACTTTGCAATTCTCCAAATGTTGCAACACTGCTCTCAGCAGTTTTGGTGTCTTGAATTACCAATTGAAAGCAGCATTTTGAAATGCTTAACTTGAGAGCAGATGATAGACATTTAAAGTTTTTTATTATTATTAATGTGGTAACAGAATTGAATACTAGGTGAAAATATGTCAAAGTGACACAAACTAAAAATAGATATTTGTCCATTCTGAGCCAGGAAATGGCTTCGCAGATGAACAGCATTTCCTGCGCATGCTCCTAATTACTTTCCTCATGCCATGGTGCTTGTCTCTGTTTTGAAAGAAGCTCATTTAGCTGTTCAACTAAATACATTCCTAGTTGAGCAATGTTTGGTTAAAAAAGAAAGCAGTAGCTATCTGCCATCATAAATAATTTACAGGAGAGAGATGAGAGAGAGAAAAGCTGGCTCATTTCCATAGGATTCCCATATCATTGCATGAGAGTGGGATGAGAGGAAACTGCTGATGTCCATTTTTGTCTTCTTTTTAGCAACAAACACTTGTTTAGGTTGTTGTTGTTTTTTCCAAAAAAATATACTCTGCATTGTATTAAAACAGACTTTCTTTTTCACTTATGCAGCACCAGAAGGATGCTGAATTAGCTAAAAGAAGGATATTCCTAGCAATTGCTTAGCATGCAAAAATAAGGCAGAACAGCTGGACAAACAAGTTTGATGTATGGAGTTATAGAACACAAGGGGGGGAGGAGAGAGAGATGACCAAGCAAAAGTTAGAAAGTGGGAGGCACCAAGTGCCATCTTAGAGGAAGAGCCATAGCTCAATGGTACATCATCTTCTTTGCATGCAGAAGGTCCCAGGTTCAAGGTAGGGCTGGGAGAATATTCTAGTCTGAAATATTGGAAAGCTGCTGCTGGCCAGCACAGAAAATACAGATGTGTATATTTCATTTTCTCATTTTTCAAACCTCAGGTTCAGTTCTCCACATTGCCACATCAGTTTGTGATAATGATGATCATCATCATTATGCCATCATCTTTTTTATTATTTAAAAATCTGCAATAATTACAATAAAAATAGCACAGCACCAGCCCTTTTATTAAGAGCTGTCAGTTCTCCAAAGCCTGTTGAAACAAGAAGATCTTCATGGAAGGACAGCAAGGGGTGACACATTCTAGCTTCTCCAGGGAGGGAACTCTAGAATCTGGGGGCAGCCACTGAGAATGCCCTTTCCCATGTCCCTACCAAGTTTGCCTGTGAGGGTGACGGGACCAAGAAAAGAGCCTTCCCCAAATATCTTGAAACCTGAGTAGGTTCATACAGTCTTTTAGAGAGCTTGGACCACTGTAAAACAGTGCCTTCACATTCCATCCCAGCAAGGTAGCCCAGAAGGATACCATGGTTGATGGTAATGAAAGCTGCCAGGAGGTCCAGCAGAACCAACAGGGACACATTCCACTTGTCCAGTTCCCAGCATTAAGTCATCCAGGAAGGCAACCAAAGCCTGTGAGTTTATACCACACCAGGTAGTGATCTGACCATGACAATGTAACTAAAGGGAATCCCTCTACTTTAAGATCACCATCATCTAATCCAGCACAGAAAATAAAGCCCAGAGTGTGCTCTGCAGCATGGATAGGGCCAAAAATTGCTTTGGACAGACCCATGGTTGTTATGGCAGACATGAAATCCTGAGTCACCCCTGGCAGGGTAGCCTCAACATGAATGTTAAAGGCCCCCAGCACAACAAGCAGAGGGACTCCAGCACCAACCCCAAGCAGGAAGGTTGGTGGTACACCAACAGGATCCCCAGTCTTTCCTGGGTACTTGTTTTCAGATCCACACATAAACCCAGCAGAGTGCAGGACAGGGCACCTGGTGAGGGGGATGCAACAATGGTAGATACTGCAACTCCACACCCCAGACCTTGCCTGCTGCTGTACAGAAAATCCCGGAGGGCAAAGCTGAGAGAGATTACCCCACCACCACCACCACCACTAAACAGTTTCATCAAACCAGGTTTCTGCAATACAAGCCAGTTCATCATGTTCTTCCAAACCAAGTCCTGGATAGCTGTTCTTTTGCCATTCACTGACCTGGCATTGACCAGCAGCATTTTCAACTCGGTGGACTGTTGCTATGACTTTCCTGGCTATTTGAATAGGGGGAGAATATGGGTGCAACCAGCACCCTCTTGTTGTGCCTCCGTTGATGATAATGGTACTGTTGCCCCACTCCATATCTCCCTCTGCCCTCTACAACTCCTCCCCTCCTTTGGAGTCACATCCCACTTATTTCCAATCATTTTTTCCTAATATGACATGTTTGCACATTATTTTTCCTAACATAATCATTATGTGTGTGTGCATTTTATAACAAAAGTATTTTCTTCCCCCAATACTTTGATTATTATTATTTCTGAAAGCATTTGTGGTTGGATAGCTTCGTAGCACAATCTGGACAAGTGCACATTTCAAAGGAGAGCTGTATTTCAGTTTGCATATTGGTTCCAGAAGTGTGAATTAGGTTGGTTCACAAGAATATTTATTACTCATTCCTATACCACCACTAGAACCATAGCTACAGATCTGAGAGTACTAAACAGCCTCAGGATCAGACCAAGTCATTTTGGCTTTTTTATTTTGCCTATATCCCATCTTTTCCCTAAGGAGCTTGAGGAGGCATTCTCCCCCTCTGCATATTATTATCCCAACAAGGAAAGCAAGTATGGCCCTTCCTTATGGCAAGGGAACTATGCATGCACATGTGGACATGCAAGCACACACATTAAGTATCATAGGAAGCACCTTATACTGAGTCTGATCACTGGTCCATATAATTCAGTGATGTCTACACTGACTGGCATCAATCACCAGGGATTCAGGAAGGAGTCTCTTCCAACTCTACCCAGGAAATGGGGAATTCCTGCATGGAAAGCAGAAAGCTATGGCTTTATAATCTCATTTTGATACAACCCCAGTAAGCCCATGGAAGCAACTGTCCTAATTATACAGGGGTACATAGGAAGCTGCTTCAAACTGAGTAGGACAGTTGGCCTATGTAGCTCAGTACTGTCCATTCTGATTGGTAATAGCTCTCCAAGCAAAGACATCTCCAGCCCTACTTGGAGATGCCATGGACCTGCTGCATTGTTAAACTACGGAGGTCGCTCCTACAGGAGGCTATGATGGCCACCAGCTTGGATGGCTTTCAAAGGAAATTGGATGAATTGATGGAAGAAAAAGCTACTAATGTCTACCAGCCACAATGTTTCTGAATGCCAGTTGCTGAAAATCACAGGTAGGCAGAGTGCTGTTGTACTCATGTCCTGCTTGCAGGTTTCCCACAGGGATCTGGTTGGCCACTTTGAGAACAGGATGCTGGACTAGGTGGGCCACTGGTCTGATCCAGCAGGTTCTTCTTATGTTCTTCTGCATAAGCAGATGCTCTATCACTGAGCCATAGTGTGTGTGTGTGTGTGTGTGTGTGTGTGCAGGGCAATCAAATATCTACCCATTAAAAATCCATGAAGGCAAAAAAGAAGAAGCAAGCAGCTAAATAAACATGAAAGATGTCACATTTGCTGTTTCCGAAGTTGTGGTTGGCCATGGAAATAAAAACATATTATTTCTTTTTATCGGCGGGAGGAAACTGGCGAGCCCATTAGACTGCAGACAGCTGAATACCAGCAACAAACCTAATAGGATGAATCAGCTTTAACAACCTCCCTCACGTTGATTTCTTCCAGTGAGTTAAGCAATTTGAACTGCTGCCCCAGCATCTTGGCTGCTAGCATTTAATTTGAGATAAAAACACATGCGTAAACATCCTGTTAACTGATGTAGATTTAAAACTTCACCACCACCACAACAAAAAAGAACCATTGCAATTTCAATGAGTGGGCTGCTTGTTAATTCCAGACAAAAATAGAGGGGTTTTTTTGTTTTTTTGTTTTGTTTATTGTGGTAAATATATTGCGGTATTTCCCCCCAAGTACTTCAAAGTCATGGTGTAGGGATTTTTTTTTAAGCCAGCAAGACTAAAAAACAAGGCTATAATTTCAATGTCATTTCAAGGTGATTCCCTAATTGTTGTGACTGTCCTGTGCCAGTAGAGGTGACTCTAATTCGCCATATCATAATCCAAAAGGATTTTAAATGGCAGAGCTGGGAAATTCCTCTTTCTATATCTATAAAGACTGTTTTCATTTAGAGTGGACAGAACAAGGGCAACAGATGGATCAGTGGTCTGATTGAACCTATATGCATAAGAAGAGCACTGCTGGACCAGACGAAAGGGCAGTGATCTGGTCTCGCAGCTCCCTGTAACTGCCAATCAGCAGGCATCTTTGAAGGTGCATCTTCAAAGGATGTTGCTGTAGCTGATGACCGTGGGTGCAGTAACCTCCTTTGAACTTTGACAACTGACCATCACATGACATTATCCTGTCAAAGTTCGCCTGTAGGGGATGAGGATTTGTTCCACTGACCAGATGCAGTTCCTTCTTGCTTGCATAGTACCTTCCACTACATATGAGGCAGCTGGCTGGTTTAGGAATGTGCAAGACAGGCCACTTGGTATACACAGCTCCGTCCTCCAACAGAGGGGAATGGCCAGGAGAGCTTAAGATCATCTTGCATTAATTGACAATGTTCTTAACAACTTGGGTCCATGAAAGCTCAAGGGCCACCCAATAATGTAGTGCCAAATTCAGAAGTACAGAACAGTAACTTCACATTCCACAGAGCCAAGCCCCTCACAGCCACATTCATTTTAAGATTATACACTAATCTTATCATTATACAATAATAGTATTAAGGGACCCATTGCAATGATCAGTGCAGATCTCAATGTGCTGCCTTTCAGTTGGATCTACCATTTTCTGCGCATGCACATGGGCAAATTATTTGGAGTGTTCCAATATCTTGGATCCTGCTGCAGAAACAGTAATGAGTCTTTGACCAACCCACAATCCCTGAGCACCACACCACTGGGACTGCCTATTTTCTTATATCCCTGCCTAATCATTGTCAGTGATCCTCCATGGATTGTATCCACCTAGAGCCATGTGTTCAGTACAGTGTGTAGACAGGCCCTCTCCCTGTTGAACATTTGGCTCCTACTGACGACTTCTTCTTCTTCTTTTATTTTAATGTTGTATTTTAATTTTGTTTTTAAGTTGTAATCATTCAACTTGTTTTTATGATTGCTTGTAAGCTGCCCTGAGCCCGGCCTTGGCTGGGGAGGGCAGGTTATAAATAAAAATTCTTCTTCTTCTTCCTCTTCCTCCTCCTCCTCCTCCTCCTCCTCTTCCTCTTCTTCTTCTTCTTCTTCTTCTTCTTCTTCTTCTTCTTCTTCTTCTTCGTGTTTTAACTGAACTCTAATTTTAAGTTTTACCTCATTTTAAAAATTATTTTCAGTTTATTGAGTATCCTGTATACCACTTTGCGATTTTATTATTTATTAAATTTATATACTGCCCTTCATCACAAGATCTCAGAGATGATGGTAATTGAACAGAGCGTATGTTGCCTGAATAAACAAAAGTAATTACTTAGTCAGCAAAGGGCTGCCAGCACCACCCCTGGCCTCTACTACTTGCTGCCTGAATCCGTTGCCTATTTTGCCTAACAATACTATGCTTTCTTGCCCAGGACGCGGGTGGCGCTGTGGGTTAAAGCCTCAGCGCCTAGGGCTTGCCAATTGAAAGGTCGGCGTTTCGAATCCCCGCGGCGGGGTGCACTCCCGTTGTTCGGTCCCAGCGCCTGCCAACCTAGCAGTTCGAAAGCACCCTCGGGTGCAAGTAGATAAATAGGGACCGCTTTCTAGCGGGAAGGTAAACGGCGTTTCCGTGTGCAGCTGTGGCTCGCCAGAGCAGCGATGTCACGCCGGCCGGAAGTGTCTCCGGACAGCACTGGCCCCTGGCCTCTTAAGTGAGATGGGCGCACAACCCCAGAGTCTGTCAAGACTGGCCCGTACGGGCAGGGGTACCTTTACCTTTTACCTTTACTATGCTTTCTCAGCAGAGTGAATGTCTGAAATGGGCTAGTACAAAGCAGCCTGATGTGTCCATGCGAGCAAGACCACAGATGGTTAAATATTTCAGTTCTGCAATAATTTATCTGGAGAATCTGCTCACCCCCAATTTTGCCCCTGCTATAAGACACTTGACTCTCTCCTACTCTTGTATAATGTAAATGAATGGAAATGATAGGGATGGTCACAACATTTATACTGCTTTGCTTTTCCAGTTGAACTCTCTTCTCGGTGTCACAATATTGGCACAATCCACTCAAAGTTAAGCACTTTCATTCCCCATGGATCTCCGTGGATGAGTTAAATGCATGCTTGGCAGAACCATATACTGGCCTGCAGCCAGTATTATTTACCCCGTAACAGAATTAAATTGCAGACATAGTAGAAACCCCTTGAGGGGTACCAACCGTACCATACAGCTGTTTCCTCTGTATTATTTCTGTCTTGAAATGAATTCTGGAATTTTTAGATCTTGCCTTATTTTCCCGCTGAGGCTGTAACAGAGAGAAGCCAGCTTGAATGCTCATTTCCTACAAAATAAAATAAAAATAAGGATGTCATTCAAATGAAGGGGGGGGGATCCCATTTCAGAGAAGTGGGTATGGAACAATTGCAAGAGAAGACCAGCTACCTTTTAGCAGACTTCTTTGACCATAAAGAGAGCAAAATAGCTTTCATTCCTCACATCACAACAAATGTTGTTATTATTACCCTTTAATTTTGCATGTGTTAATGGAGATCATTTCAGCTTATCATCAAATAAAGTTATCTAGAAATTTCCATTAGCATACTTTATTGCATCTGGCCACCAGACATAATTACTATTTTTATTTCGTGCAATTGCAATGGGCAGGCAGAGGGAGGGGAGAGAACCTAGATTCTGCATTCAGCAGATGCTTGCCTGGAACACAATTTCAAGTTTGCACATGAAAAGATGGCTAAAGTGTGCCATGTGGTGATTGGATAAAAAAACATCAACAGAAACAAAATCCACCTCTGGGGAAGTATTGCATAATTTTGTATTTCCTGTTTGAAAGACTCACTCACAATGCTGTTGGTCAGCAAGCCCGAGTACAAGTCCATATGACACACATTACCAAGGTCCACCGCTGATTTCAGCCAGGTAAAATACTCAAGGAAAAGCAGGGCTGGTGGGGCTGGGGTGACCTGGGGAAAGGAAATGTGGACATAGTTTGGTCAGGGAAGTATTCCATGAGCCAGAGCGAGTGAGAGAGAGAGGCATGGAGGGATGCAGATGACCCACCCACAGCCTAACATTCCTCACCTAAAGCAAGGCTCATTTCATATTATGACTCATTCCCAAATGGTGGAGCTTATATTCTGTACTTTCTGTACTTTCCCAGTTTGAAAATTGCCCCCCTCATTTATCATAATCAAAGACCAAAGGTCATGGCAGCCTGGGAGAGCTCTTAAGGTCCCAAGTTCAATCCTTTCCATCTCAAGCAGCTGGGCTGAGAAAGTCCTCTGACCTGGGGAACTACTGCCAGTTATAATGGACAACATTGGTCAAGATGGACTAGCAGACTGACCTGACTTGAGGCAGCTTACAATGTTTGTAGATCATCTGCCCTGGAGGTTGAGGGATTCTGTGGTTTTTCTAAGCAACAATGTCATGCTTCCCATGCACGCTTGCCTCTGTCATCATCATGGATCAATCAAGCTACCAATCAAGCTGGGATTTCAAAGCCCTGGCATGTCTCAGCAGTTCACATCTGGGGCCTCGACGTTCTGCATCAGAGGGTGTGTCCTTTCCTCCACTAGAGTTTCTAGGAGGCTTCAAATGGGTTTCAGACTGTTTCATTGGATTATCTCTGCCTCAGAATAGGGATGAAGAACTTGCCTCCCCCCAGCCCCAATGTTGTTGTTGGACTCCAAGTTCCATCATACCTGACCAATGCTTGTGGTAGTTGGGCTAACAGAAGTTGGAGTCCAATAGCATATAGAGGGTCACATGTTCCTCATCTCTGGTCTGACAAGGTGAGAGTGCCTAAGGCGTGAAGAAGATACAACTTAACAAAACACAACTGAAGCCAACAAGATGCAAAAATTTAAGTGCTCATGGGGGATGTCAGAAAGTATAGCCATGTTAGAGGAGGCTTCCCTAACATGGTGCCATCCAGATGTTTAGGACTATACTGTAATTGCCCTCACCCCGGTATGGGAAAGTTGTGGAAGAAGTGTTGGTGCAGAGGTGCTTACCTGACCTAGCAAGTGAGTCACCAATGCTCACTGGGAGGGATGAGGTGCTGGCAAGGCTGGCATGATGCAATCACACCAGGCAAGCTAGTCTGGCGTTACTGTCAATGAGTTTCTACTGTCCTGCTCTCACTTTCCCAACCCTCTGCCTACTGTCTTCCAGTAGGCAGCAGTGATTCACCTCCTAGGAGGTGAAGTAAGTCCCTATGCCCCACCATGCCTCCTGCTGCAGGCCAGGAATTATTCTGAAGCGGACCAGATTAGCGTAGGCTGTGTTAGAGCTTTGAAGATTAGACAATTTCCCCTCAGCCCTCCCCTCAAAAAAACTAATTTAGAAAACTATCGTCAATGAGAGAGGTTTTGGCCCTTGGTTCTCCAGCCTTAATAGTACAAGAGAATGCCAGATGAAAAATGTCGATAGAAGGACATCTAGGGGATATTCAAGAAGGAGCTGGAAGTACACCAAGCAACTATTGCCTTGACATCAGAATGGATTAGCACTGCCACTTCTGCTAATTCCAGTTCACTGTATCATACAGCAAGCTGGAAGGCTATTTATGTAATCAATATGTAATGACAGGTAATGGAAGGATGGCTTGAAATTTAAGCAGCTACAGCCAAGCAAGCAGATCTGCCTTGCTGTGAATACTCATCAGGCAGCACACTAGAAAAGAAACAGAAGTTGGGCAAAAGCAATTTTGCAACAGGCAAAAAGAAAAAGAAAAAAAAGAATTAAGAGTAAATAAAATATCCTCCAGTTTTTATTTTAAGGGAGGAAAGCATTTTCCCAACATGCACAGATCAACCAAAAATTCACTTTTTCCCTGCCCACTGGTCATTGCTCCTCTGGCACGTCCCCCTTCCCATTCTTCTTAGATTGGTAAAATGAATGATCCCAGTAATTCAGGGATCACATGCTGGATGAGGTGACGTTATAGTGCTACATAAGCCAATCAGTTTGGGATACATGATTATACCACATCTAAATCAGCTGAAAGGCAGAGAAAGGTCACATCCACACCACACGTAAAAAATACCGAGAACTGTAATTTGTTAAGGTTGTGAAGCTTTGTGAAGGGGAACTTCATGAGGAGTTCCCACCATTCTTTGGGGGAAATCATGCACTCGTGGATATGACCCAAGGGAACAATGTAAATGAATGAGGTTACTTCAGAGATAATTTGGAAGGGGGCAAGTGCTTATGGAACATCTTAGATTCTCTCTTTTTAAAAGTGGGCATTCTTTTCAAGTCTTGTATCTAACCCCGCTAAACAGATGCCCTTTCCCCTGTTATCATCAGCTCATTCTAGAAAGTGTGAAGTGTTGTGTTATTTAATAGGACTGAACTAAACTACAGAAGGGGTAAAGAGGAAAGTCACATATTATTTTGTCGTCCCCCTCCCTCACACCATGACAATTCACATCCTAGTAGACTTCCCAGTGCCATGTCTGGCATTGTTCTATTTTCCTCTTCACTGTGTGAGCCTAACCAATCAGTATTCATTCAGATGGTGTACACACTATGTAGCCAATAAGTTCTTTTGTGAAAACAGGGGGTTGCCTAGACAACCCCAGAATGTGTTCCACCCTTTCTTCATGCTAACCCCACCATGAAGCATCACCCAAAAGCTCTTTTCAAAGCATAGGTGTGGGAGGTTGTTGCAATTCAGCCTTACAATTAAAAGCCTCAGTATCTCAAGAGAAGATCCTGACTCTTTTGCAAGGTTCTAGGTGCTTCCCAGATCTTTTTGCCCTCAAATTAGAACTTTGGGTCTCTCTCATTCATCACCTTACTATCTGCTCAGATACAGGAGGACAGGCTTCCTCTGGTATCATCAAACCAGCACAGAACAAGGTGAGCCTCCATCTTTGTTGGAAGATTCAGAACAGGAAAAAGAATGCATGGAGAACTATATGCTTTATTCAGCACATAGTGAAACTATGGAACTTGCTCCTATAGGAAGCAGTGATGCAAACCAACTTGGATGGATTTAAAAGAGGATTAGACAAATTTGGGGAGGATAAGGCTATCAAAGGCTATCAAAGGCTACTAGTCCCAATGGCTATGTTCTGCCTTCACTGTCTGAGGCACCATGTATCTGAATACCAGATGCTCAGAATCACAGGTGAGCAGAGTGCTGTTGTCTTAGGATGCTGCTTGTGGGCTTCCCATGGGCATTTGGTTGGCCACTGCAGTAGCAGGATGCTAGACTAAATGGGTCATTAGCCTGATCCAGCAGGCATGTCTTACATTCTTGTGCTCTTGTCTTCTTCATCAGCTGCCGTGAGCAAACTTTAAATGAAATCTTCTCCAGGGAAACTCTGGAGTAGCAGAAACTCAGGTAGGCTCAAGAAGAAAGGAAACAGCCTCTACAGTAACCAAGGGCAATGAAAAGAGACCAGGAAAAAAATGGTAAAATGCAAAATCAATACAAATAATTCTGAAAATAAGTATGCTGATCCTGTTATGCACACCCCTGCTCCAAATGCAACTTTTGTATTTGCTGTAGAATTAATGAACACAGTTGATTTATAACATCAATATGTTTGATAATTACATATTTTTATACTGTAGTGGGGAAAAAACTACTTGCAGCCAGCAAATACAAGGACACCTTGAGAGAAAGAAAATAAAACTTTTTAAAAAGTTCCATCTTATAAAACTAAACTGAAATGTGCTGGATCAGAGATTATGGTTTCACATGGCAGGATCCAACACCATATGAAATGCCAATGCCTTTCTTACTAGAAGAACAAGGAAGCATTTGAATACTTTAAAAATATGATATTCATGGGTTGCAAACACACTAAAATGCTATATACATTTTCTGTTACCAAAAGCATTCCTCAGAGAAGACCACTTTTGCTTGGAGGTTTAAAATCCTTGAAGAACCATGTCCTTCCTTTAGCCATTTGCTCCAGAAACTGAAATGTGTCTGCAAGTCATTTAGTATTATAAGTATTGTGTATGCAGCTTTTTCTGAACCATACCATACTCTCTCTCTCTCTCTCTCTCTCTCTCTCTCTCTCTCTCTCTCTCTCTCTCTCTGTGTGTGTGTGTGTGTGTGTGTGTGTGTGTTGGTTGAATGTCCAACCATGATCACCTACTGTGCAGTGGTGGTGATCTCAGATTGCACATGCTGGCCGTTGCAGAATTCTTTCTGCCTACTCTGATTTCAAACAGAATCTGTTGCTAGTCTTCTCACTCCTGCTGGGCCTGTGTTAGTCCATCAGTCACTAGTAGCCCATTTATTTGTGCACAGTGTTAGTATTTCAGAGGCATATATAGGCTATTTAAATTGTTAAGCTGCTGCACCACAGGAGTGCCCATGAGTGGGAAACTCCCCTTTAGTTTTTTAAAGAAGCCATTCTCCTCCCATTAGGAACCACAAGTTCCCCAAATATGGCCTTTGTTCAGCAGTGTTTAACCAGTGCTCCTTAATAATGCTGTTAGGTCTTCTGGGCAATAGGAAATTGAGGATCAAGACTGCATACCTAGGCAGTCATATATCTCCTTTTAAGCAGTCCACCCTATATATGGGCAAGGAAATCAGTGAAACTATTCCATTATATTTCTTCGGGAGAAGGAGAAATTTGCCAACAGTATCTCAAGTGTGGCTCACCGTTTGCAATAATACTAGAGCAACTCTTCTTGCTTGCTTGCTTTTTGCTGACTCTTCTGTACTAGAATGACCATTGGTCAACTCCAGGAGGTCCTTTATTAATGTTACTGAGTCAATGGTGCCCACAAAAAGTCATTACTTGGCACCACCAATGGAGTCCTTTACCTGCCTATGTATCTTACTGGCAAGTGCTATCATCTGATGATTTCATTTAGCAATATATATACTGAGAATAATGTTGACTCTATGCATGTCTGATAAGTGTAGGTTAAATGACTTAGATCACAGAAGGTCTCTTTGTCTGATGTCAGTTATGAAAGACTTGCTCTTAGAACAAGGATTTTTCATAGAAGGAAGGCTGTCTCCAAGGGAGAAAGTTAATTAGCTCTGCATTAGAAGACATCACTTAGCAGATTCTGTAGCTGTTGTGCTGACAGTACAGATACAATAGGAGGGGTGGCAGTGTGTTCAAAGGCAGGGAAAAGAAATAGCATCCATAAAATGAGGCAAGAGGTTATCAGAGCCGTGTGAAGTTCCAAACTAATCACTCCAGCAACATATCAGAGCATTACGGAATTGATTACTAGAAGTAGCTTCGGTAAGAAACCACATTTTCCTGTTACATAACTACTGTGAGATAGCTTGACACTCTCTCTCTCTCTCCATATATAAATATATAATTTTTTTAAAAAACAGTTTAATGATCTCCAAATCAATACGTAAATAAACCAACACATGCATAAACAATCTATATAAATCATCATAGTATTTTACCATTATTTCCAACATGGAAAAAGTTGCCTGAATTCCTGTACATTCTTGTACATTATGTAAATACTCAATTTTTCCATCAATGGATTTTGTGTCTGTTGGCTTCCCAAGCTTTCTAACTTAAGATGAGGGACCTACAGCCCTCCAGATATTGATTGATCATTGGCCACGCTGGTTATGCTGGCTGAGGCGAATGAGAATCAGAGCCCAACACAAATGGAGGGTCACAGGTTCCCCATCCCTGATATACATTGCAACAATAAGTTGCCAATGATGACGGGCACTGCTGCAAAAGAGGAAGAGAAGTCTAGAACCTGGGATTGAAATATCTACAATCCTCCTGTTGAGATCCCAAGAGATACCATCATCACCACACCTCAAACTAAGTTGGATACCCCACCATCCCATAGCACACGGAGGCCACTGCTTGCCCAAGGTACTACTGTTAAACACATAAAGAGTCCTGATGGCCAAACATGTGTCTAGTTTACGACCCTGTTCTCACAGGAACCTCCAAATGTTTCAGTGAAGCCACCACTAGTACTCTCCCCACTTCTGATTCTCAGCAAGTGGTATTCAGAGGCCACCTTTCAGTTAGCAGCCACCAATTGCCTTAATCACCATGAATTTGTGTAATCCCCCTTTGTGTAATCTTTGGTAGCCATTTCTGCTTCTGTGTGTGGGATCAATATTTCAACTATGAAGTACTTCATTTTGTCTGTACTAGAACTTCCAACCTGCAGCATCATTGGCCAACCCTGAGTATTATAATCACAGAGGAAGAAAAACTTATCCCTTCCCACTTTCTCTGTTGGTAGTGGTCATGTGGCACAGCCTGGGTTTTTCAGTTTATTAAAAAAAAAAATCTGCCTATGTCTTTTTAATGTTGCATGTGGCCAATGAATAGGGTTAGATACCTGCATCAGACCTTCACACTAATCTCATGAAGGCCTGAGATGAGCTTTCACATATGAAGCATTGGGGGAGGATTGGGTTGTTCAGATATAGGCCATTGCCCTTCTGCATATTGAAAAAGGCATTACATTCAATGATATAATCAGAACAGACACACTGAAATTAATGAAGTGAAGTCCACTCATTTCAAAGGATCTACTGTGACTATGACTAACATTGACTATCACCCATTCTTTTTATACAACTTTAGGGAAACAAAACAACATTGACAAGGAGATAGTTATACATCTCCATATATCAGGCATGGTTCCTCCTAAGGTCCCATGCATTTCACACCATGCATTTCAAGACATTTTGTGGTGTCATGGCTCCCCACAAAGAATTCTGGCAGCTGTAGTCAGTTACAGGTGTGGAGAGTTATTAGAAGAACCTTATTTCCTTCCCAGACCCAAAATTCTTAGTGTCCCTCTTCACAAATAACTCTTACTATGTGACATTTGTTTATTTCCAGGTCAACATTTTGTTAGGCAACTCAGATGTTTGTATAGCAGAAAGATGAGATATAAATATTTAAAGATATAACTAAAGATGGTTCAAGCCTGCCTGGAGGAGAAAATGTCCGCCAACAGAAAGAGACATAAATCTAAGCATGAAGATCGAAGAAATCTTTGTGCTCTTCATTATCTCATGTTGTTGGCATCCATCTGTCTTGAAAGAGAATGGAGTGTGCAAAGTCAAACCACTGGAGAATCACAGCACCTGCTGTGGCTGCAAAGACCCGTAACTTGTAACAACTATCTTCCACATTGTTTTTGCTGCATTAGCAGCACTGAAGTGACCTCTCCAGTGCAACGTTTTTCATTACCTATAGATATGTAAGAAATAGGAAGATGTTATTTTTAGTCTAGCCATTGCTGTTAAACTGTAAGGAAAGACAAGAAAGTATTAGTCAAATGAGAACGTGTTGCCCATTTTAATTCTGAGTGTTGGCAAGGTAGATAGTTTAGTAAGATGGAATGCAGGATAAAAATAAAACTGGGATCAAAGGGGATTCAAGTCTTGAAATATCAGTAGCAGCTGTTGCGAACCTGGCACCTTCCAAATGTTTTGCACTACAATTCTCATCAGCTCCAGCCAGCGTAACTGTGTTGGATGAAGTTGTAATCCATAACATAAGCAGAACACCAAACTGGTGAGGTCCAGTTAATAGTATGGATGGGTGCTTACTAGAGAGTCATACGTTCCATCTCTAAATAAAGAGGTGGAATTAAGCTGCTGTTGCTGTTGTTGTCTTTGCTTGTTTGCTTAGAGCAGGAGCTAATGCTCTCCAAAAATTGCTTCACTCCAACTTCCATCAGCACCAATACATCATGACCAATGTTGGAGTACAACAACATCTGGCGGGCACCACATTGTCTCCCCTGTTTTAGAGGCATGATAGTCTGTTAAATGTGCTCCATAAGAGCATCAGATATGTCTTGGTGGATCAAAGCATGAGCCATCTGGTCCAGCCTCCTGTTGCCAATAACAACTATTCATATGCTCACAGACACTGTTGTTTCTGTTGTTTGTTGTTGTTTTCAAATAACTGGAACGCAAATAGGGGAAGTTGTACCCACATGTGTACAAGAGGACACCTGTGTTTCAGATCAAAGAGGATGATTCTGAAGATACATCTAGATTTTTGAGCATAGTGTGGTATAAAAAGCAACAAATACATGATGCCTACATCCAAGGACAGGTTCATGTGTTAATCTTGCAGCAAATCTCTTCCCACAACAAAATCCCATGCATTCCAACCACTTTTATTTTATAGACACAGTCTCTGTTTTCTAATCCCTCTTCCTCAGTAAATCAATATTATTTTGTGGGGTGGGGCTTTGGGAGTTGCTCTCCTCCTATGCTTTCTAAAATAACTCTTTAATGAACACATGCATTTAACAAGTAAATTATTTTAACCTGCTAGGTTCAGGTTTTGAATGGCCAAGCCCCTTATTTTACTTTCTGAATCCATCTGTGCTGTGTTTTTTGTTGTTGCTTTGTCCTTGTCCTTGTATTGGTTTGAGAACTTTTGTTTTAAAATGGTTGTTTTGAAGTGGTGGTTGTCTCTGGCAGAGGGCTTCCCCACTGTAGAGGTCACAGATTGCACTTGGGGCCTTCTGCATGCAAAGCAGATGCTCTTCCTTGGAGGTATGGCCCCTTCCTTTTGGAAGGTCCCATCAAATCATGGTGGTAGGCTTCATGAAAGCACTGATTGTATGAGAGCCGCCATATTATTATTATGATTATTTATTAAATTTGTGTACCACCGTTAATCTAAAGTTCTCATGGTGGAACACAAAACAAGAGTACACCTTTCCAAACGTTTCCCTTTCTTCCTCAAAACTGTGCTGTTCCTTTTTTTATATTTCCCCCTTCCACTCCCTACCCTCTCTTTTACAAGGGGGGTTGTGCCATTCCATGAACCCCTACACCACTGGCCGGCTTGTTGTTTTCCCTTCTCTGACAGTTGCCCAAGCAAACAGTGTGTTTTCTTAAATTGCGCTCTGACATTAGACTCCCCTGCCAGCTGTTCTAGTTGTTTCCTTCTCCTGATAGCTGTTGACAGTAGCTATAAAAAGCATAATATATTCTTTTTCAAAACTCGACTCGAACATCAGGCTCCCACGACAGCTGGGCTAGTCATTCTCCTGTCCTAATTGCAGTGTGTTTAAGGGAAGGAGGGAAATTCGCTTTTGTTCAGCCTTGCAATTTTAGCTCCACTATCATCTGATCCTGCATTCCCCTTTATGGTTTTTCTTTAGCGCCACAGCGTTTCCTTCAAAGCCACTAACGAAGGAGGCAGACAAATAATTGCATCACCTGCCTCTTGTTAAAGGGACAGGGCAAGGAATAGCAATAAATACAATACAGTACAGAGAAATTGGAGAGGAGTTGTGGGTTATTGTTTTTTTACCCCTTTCTTGTGTGATTTTTTTCTTCCTTCTTGCACATGAGGAAAAGGAGAGAGATTAGTGTCTATTTCTGAAAGTCCACCTTGCCCAGCATTGTTTTCACTGACTGGCAGCTGCCCTCCAAGGTTTTTAGGCAGGGGCCATTCTCAGCTCTACCTGGACATGCCAGGAATCGAACTTGGGACTTTATCCATTACAAGCAGATGCTCTGCCACAGAGCTAGAGCCCAGCACATCTGATTGGAACATTGGAAACTGCCTTACATTGAGTCATGTTTTTGGTCTATTTAGACAGTGTTGTCTAATCTGATTTGGCAGTGGCTCTCAAAGATTTTGTACAGTACTATCATCTCTCCCAGACAGGAATGACATTAGCTCAGTCAGTAGAGCATGAGACTCTAAATCTCAGGGTCGTGGGTTCAAGCCCCATGTTGGGCAAAATATTCCTGCATTGCAGGGAGTTGGACTAGATGATCCTTGTAGTCCCTTCCAACTCTACAGTTCTTTGATTCTATAACTGCAGATCTCACAGACTGGACCTGGGACCTTCTGCATGCAGTGCAGTTTCTTTGCCACCAAGCTATGGCCCTTCCTCATGTTTTGTGATTTTGGTAGCAGGAGAAAAAATTGGGGTGGGGGGGTAAACAGCACTGGAGTAGGCTGAGTCCAAAGCCCAGTTGGGGATGCCCATCATCTCTCCCCAGTCATCAGATTGACTATTTGATGAGCAGAGAACAGACAATATAACCCAATTCTTCAGCTAGAGAGGGAAGGATGTGCCATTTTCAATTCTCTCTTTTCCTCATTTTTCCAATCTTAAATTCAGCTCTTCACATTTTTTTCCGGCAATTTGCATTGTTATTATTTTAAATATTCATGAAAATTCATAAGAATTTTACTGCAAATTGTAACCTGTGCACACCTTTTTGTGCATAGTTTTGCCTAATGCACGCATTTCTGCAAGCAATTTCTCCTAATACAATAATGCACATTTGGAAGTTATTTACATTAATATATTCATCTCTATCCACTGTTCCCTAATAGATGAATATTTTTGCAGACAGTGGCTAGAGATCCGCGTCACAAAATGCAGATAAGTGCAAATTTCAAGCGATGGTTGTATTCCAGTTATCCTATTGTTTCAGAAAATGCATATTTGAGAGATTTGAGAACAGAATCAAATTCTCAACCAACCCTATGTTGATCAGCTGCGGAGGCGGGCTGTGTGCCTGTGTGTGCTCTGAGTATGTCTATGGGCAGATTTGCACCATGCATTTAAAGCAGCATTATATCACTTTAAGCAGTCATGGCTTCCGCTGCAGAATTCTGGGAGATGTAGTTTAATAAGGGTGCTGAGAGATGTTGGAAGACCCTTATTCCCCTTCCCAGAGCCACAATTTTCAGAGTTCCCTGTGCAAAGGGATTGGCTGTTAAATCACCCTAGGAATTGTAGTTCTTGGAGGGGAATGGGGGTCTCCTAACAACTCCACATCCTTAAAGAACAAGAGCTCCCAAAATTCTGTAAGGGATTTCTGGCATCCGACTCCTCAAAGAAAAAGGTTGGCTGGGTTTGAAAAGGTTGGTTGCCTAATCCTAAAATCCAAGAAAAAAAGTAAGAAGAGAAAGCTACATGAGTTGCCTCTGCTATCCCACAATGACTTGTGCTGAAAACAGATATCTGAAGGATGCTGCCTTTGGAAAGCGTGTTCTAGTCAACAATTTCTGTTCCGGGAGGACAAACATAGTCACATTCTGCCCCGAAGCCATCTGTGCCACATCCCTTAAAGTGAAATCACACTAAATGGCTACTTAAAACAAACACAGCTGTATTGCACAATGCCAGGAAAACCACTTGGGCAGCTTCAACTGGGGTATGGGTTCTAAGTCTAAGAAACAATTAAAGAAATAAACTGCTCCAAAATTCAGCTGGCCGGGTCATTCTCCTTGGGATGGCAAATGGATATCACACAGCAGAGGACTGAGTTTCTAAAATAAGGCTCTGTAATTAATCTAATGTTTTTTCCTCTCTCTCTCCTGCTCCCAAAGAAGGGGGATGATATTATGATGGTGCTTTTTGCATTCTGAATGGAAAAGAAAATGTGTGTACAGAACAGACCAAAAAAGATCATCCCCTGGAACATGAATGTGGAGCAGCAGTCACAAAGTCATTATGTAGTCCCCATTGCCTCAATCACTCCTAAGCTATAAAGGGACTATGAAAAATGTGCAGGCTTCTTCAGCCCCACCAGGGGACTGGGATGCACTTAAAAAGAATTGCAGATGCAGGCTTGGGACTTTCCTTGCACTGCTCTGAATATATTTAGAGGAGGAGGAGGTGGTGTTGGTGGGTGTGGGGTGGGAGGGAGGTGGGAAGCTGCAAAAAAAGTGCTGCCTCACCAGCCTGGAGATTGCCGTAGCAACCACTGAGGCTCAGCGCAAAGAAATGCTGAAATGGGGCTTCTTCTCATTCTGGGGAGGATTAGATTATGCAGCTGAAAAATATTGCAAGATTAAAAGTAATTGCTTCCTATCTATTTTTTACGCAGCTTGCAGAGTTGAGCGGCCACTAACATTTAATGGGCAACTATTATTGATTCCACATTTGTAGAGGTGTGAGTGTGTGTGAGAGAGACAGACAGACAGACAGAGATGTCAGTAGATATGGAAGGATCATTGGACCAGATTCTCTCATTTCCCTTCTCTTTTCCTGACTATTACACCTCCTCTATTTTTATTTTTATTTATATTTCATTCAGTGAGTTCAGAGTGACATAGCTGCTTCTTCCCTCTATTATTCTCTCAACAACCCTGTGAGGTAGCTTCTGGCTAAAAGGCAGTGACTGGGCTGAAGGCTACCCAGTGAGCTTCGTGGCTGAGTGGAGATTTGGACCCTGGTCTCAAAGGATCTAGTCAAATACAAGTCACTACACCACACTCATTACCCTAGCAGCTCTCCTTTCACTTGCTATAAA
The DNA here is from genome assembly GCF_964234715.1 of Podarcis melisellensis. Classification (NCBI taxonomy): domain Eukaryota; kingdom Metazoa; phylum Chordata; class Lepidosauria; order Squamata; family Lacertidae; genus Podarcis; species Podarcis melisellensis. Next base: position 43,037,435 of record NC_138547.1, on the reverse strand, counting down.
TACACCAAATCACCAGGAAGGAGATGGAAAGGCATGCTGGAGTTACTGTTTCCTTTCCTGACTCATCTCATTCCTCACTTGCTATGAGACACAAGAAGTATCTCTTATATTTATTGTCTTAACATTTCTAATTCTCCTTCCCTCCTGGAGTCTACAGCAGCAAACATGTGGTTCCCCAGTGGCCTCTCATAAAGGCACTGACCATACCCATATCTCTTAACATGATGGCCTCATGTGCCTTCAGACCTGGACCAGTTCAAGCAGCTCTTGGGATGGTCAATGGTCTCCTTGCTGTGGAAACCAGCTCAGTACCAGAGGTCCAATGATGCCAACCACTGATGCCTACCTGGAGTGTGGGGTGGGGGTGGCGAATCAAGTATAAGACATCCAGCCATGCAATTTAGCTTACTTTATACATATGCATTACATTTATATCCCACCATTCCTCCAAGGAGTTCAAGGTGGCATCTATTATTTCCTCCCTCTCTGCTTTTATCTCCAGTCACAAATCCTCACAAGGATAAGTAGATAAATTCAATTTTCAGATTTTCAGAAAATTCTCTCCCTAGTTGGATCAGCTTAGCCTAGCAGTTTTGCTGGAGAAAAGGAACTTAACATAACAGAAATAAAGGGGCATGTACCAATGATTTGTCACCATAAAAAGTCAGATTCTTCTGAAGGGGGGGATATTGTTCTCCCCCAGCCCAGGCTCAAGGTGATGCCTTCAGGTGGTATTTTTGTGTGAAAGGGGCAATTGTTTGGCACTGTGAGAACTGAGTCTGGAAGAGACAGAGGCCTGACTTTCTCTTCGTGAGAATCCAAAGCTAGAGCATCAAGAGTTGCATTAGAAAGCTGCTGAGGACCAATGTCTGTGGGCTTGATGTTGTGAACCCCATGCTATGCTCAGCCTATATAGGAACGTGTAAACAAAACTTTCTTTCACTGAAACAAGACAAGTCTCCAGTGACTATACTGGAAGGAAACTGACCCAGGGTGCACACTAGAACTCCTAAAATATCTCACCGTTCAGAGATTGGGATGCACATGACAGTAAAACTGCATCAATATCATTTTTGTGTGGTGTTTCACCAGTTTGCACAATGGCCCCTATCCTGTGTATGGATGAAAAAATATTGATACAGAAGCAGTGTAACAACATTGCACACATACATGCTAGTTCTCCTCAAAGTGGACCCAACTGGGGTGGGGAAGGACATGACTAATTTAGATCCATTCATTTCCATGAGTCTACTCTGAGCAAAACCAAGTTGGATATAGCAGGTAATGAAGGGGAAAGTGAAGTGCCTGATATGAAAATGTTGGTGCCATATTGATTGCCTTGTGCAAAAATTGGGATTGTTGTTGTTGGTATTAAATGGATTATTGATTTGTTCAGTTCTGCTTCTGAAACAAACACCATGTCATTTGGGTCTGAAACATTCAGGAAGAAACTGGGATGGTGAGAATTGTCGAAACATCCTTAATTGTGCATAATACACCATGAGTGCATTCAGACATGGGAAAATTGTGTTAGTTTCCCTTATAATGCTTGCACTTCTGTCTCAGAACATACCTTTCACACTGAAATACTTGTATTATGGCACTGTGGCTTTTTGACCAATATACTGCTATGCAAGGCTAAAAGTGCTTCACCTCATTTGTTCCAGTTACAGATAGGTAGCCGTGTTGGTCTGCCATAGTCAAAACAAAACAAAATTTCCTTCCAGTAGCACCTTAAAGACCAACTAAGTTAGTTCTTGGTATGAGCTTTTGTGTGCATGCACACGAAAGCTCATACCAAAAACTAACTTAGTTGGTCTTTAAGGTGCTACTGGAAGGAAATTTTGTTTTGTTTTCACCTCATTGGGTTTGGTGTGATGCAACAAAGGACATCACTGGAAAATGTTGCTACTCTCCCATGCTTTCCAAAAGTGTGCTTCAAAACCTCTCTGATTTCCCCCATAAAGGAAAGAACTGCATGTCGGTATACATATTGGCATGTTGGGAGGGGAATTATTGGGTGTTTTTTATTATTATTTTGATAATGTACTTTGTGGTTTTATATTCTGATTTTATCCTGTGAACCACCCTAAGACATGCAGGTATAGGGTAGTATATAAATTCTAATTCTAATAATAATAATACCACACAAATTTTTGTCGCATTACTCCTGTGATTCTCTGGGTTAAGTGGGTTGCAAATGGATTTTTTCTGGAATCAAACATGAAAATGAGCACTAAGGTTACGCTGTATTCCATTAGTTTTCTACAAGTGGTTTTTGCATAATGTGAAAGCTCAAATGTAATGCAGAAATTAACGTTTAGAGAAACTTCGGGAAAATGGAACATACTATGATTTCAATGCAACCTGTGATACACTTTTCTGCCACCCAGAAATAGGTTGCACATAGTGCTTCGCAAGTGACATAATGTTCAATGTTGAAAAAAAGCAACTGTTTTCCCTTCACCATTAGTTTTAGAAGATTATTAATGTGCCCGGTTTGACTTTTGAAACAAAGTCCATGCCACTTGGAACTGAAAAATTCATGGAGACATTAGCAAGAGGAGGATTTAGAAACATCCTTAATAGTGTATAATACATTTGCTGGCACATATTTGTGTTGGCTGTTTGCAGTATGGTAGCGCTGCAGAGAGCTTGCTGGGGAGACCATGCATTAAAAAGGAAGGGACTCAAAAATAACATAAACAAGGTTTTAATTACAAAAACAAAAACTCCTTATTCACTAAATACATTAACAACAAACCAGACCCAACCACCAACCCAACCCCCAGGGTAATGGGAGAGCTAGGTGCTGCTCCTTATATACTACACCCAAAAGCTGACACACCTTAATCAATGCAACTCAGCAGCACCTGCTGTGTTTCACAGCTGTAAAGCTGGGTCTCATTATCTTGCTCTGGCCCTTTCTCTGGCCCCTTAAAGACATACACATTGGGTGGAACAATGATGAACCTTTACATTTAAAGAAACCATTCAACATTTCCCCTGCGGTTCATCATTGTGGAACAAAAACATAAAGCATACTTTGTACATGTTTTTCATGTGCAACCTTTAGAAGTGGTTTAGTAAAAATGTCTGCAATTTGATTGTCACCTGGAACATATTCAAATACAACCATTTCGTCAGCAATTAGTTTCTTTACAAAGTGCAAACGTAATCTTAAGACTCTAGTGCGCTGCGTATTGGTCTCTGAACACAGAATAGCGAGTCCACTCTGGGAATCAAGGTAAACTTTTACTGGTAGTGTTACTTGCATCTGTAGGTCTGCAAATACTTGCAGATACCATTCTACATCACAAGTGGCCTGAACGCATGGACATAATTCACTCTCTGTTGTGGAGAGACAAATAATGGTTTGTGTCTGGGACTTCCATTCAAATGGACAACCGTTATAACAAAACACCACACCAGACACACCCTTGCAATTATTTTGTTCCACTGCATGAGATGCATCACAGAAAATTTCAAAACCTTTGTCAATACTTGACGTAAACTGCAACCTATAATGTTTGGTATGTTAACGGTACATTACCACTCTCTTAAGAGCAGAGAAACATTGCGTAGTGGGCTTTTCCACATTGTGATGCATCTGTTAACAAAAGCTTTACTGTTTTATATTTTACACTTGGTGAATAACACAAATCATAATCTTCGCCTGAAATTTGTTGAAAACCCCTAGCAACTAATCTTGCTTTGTACCTTACAACTTCATTTTTGTCATTCATTTTAACTCTATAAACCCATTTTGAATCAATAAGTCTCATATCTGGGGTTTGTGGTACAAGAGACCAAGTGTTATGCTCTTTTAAAGAAGCTATCTCAGAGTTCATAGCTTTATACCAATTTACAGCTTGGTGCTTAGGTAAATTCTGAACATCATTGTAGCTTTTTGGCTCAAAAACCACCTTATTGGCATACACAGTATTAAAAAATGTTCATCTGCGACTTCCGGAGGCGGCGCGAACGGCAATGGCGGTCCTCTTCTAATACTGAAGGGGAAGCTCCGCGGAAAAGGGTCGTCCGCTACGGTGAAGCGGAGACCCATCTTGGAAACCTGCAGGCAGCAAGAGCCTGCGGTCTTGAGGCTCGGTGGGCGCCAGAAGCGACCCCCAAATCGTTGAAGGAACCCCGTAAGGGGCTCCAGAACGTGGAGGGGGTTGCGGCGCTGTGAGCCGTTTCGCGATCCGAGGAGTGAAGCCGCGCTGCTGCTGCCGGTGAGCGCTGACCTTTTTTCCTGCAAACTACTGATTTGAAAGAAAGCTACAACCCGTGAGTAAAGACTGACTACTAAAAATTTGGGACTAAAATAGTGAATTTGGCTGAAAGCGGAGAGACGTGGAAAAAGGAAGTCCGTCTTCCGCTGCTATTGAACTTGAAAGCAAAGAGCAGGAGGAGTGGAGGCGTAGAACAGATCTCTTTTAAATGACAGATTTGAGCACCCATTGAACTTCTTAAGCAAAGTAAGGACTTAAAGCTTATGAACTTGCCTTTTATTTGAGCTGTGGCAACATTCTTCTATTGGAATTACAATTTAAATGAGAAACCCAGGGATTGGAGCTGCCTGAGAGACTGTCAGTTTTACAGATTTGGCTATTGTGTATCAGAGCCTGCATTTATCTGAGGGTGCTTGACTTGAAACTTTGAAACATCATTTGCAACACCAGTGTGCACTGTTAGAAACAATGTGGCTGCCAACATTGACTCTGTTTAATATCTGCTATTGAAGGTTCCTGGATATAAAATTTGACTTTTAACTTTAACAGAATTGGACTCTTCCCTAAAGACATTTTATGCTCCCTCTAGAGGGTTGGGGATTTATAACAGCGGCATCACTTTACTTTCTCTTTCCCTTCCTCCGGCTTTGGATTTTTCTCTGGCTTCTGTTTTCCCATGGGAAAAACTCAGCTTGACCTTGACTCCTAGATAACACTGGAATGAGTGGCACAAGAAGAAGGGGAAGAGCTAGACAAACAACTATAACAACTTTAACCTCAGCCTTGCAGACACGTAGATCATCTGTACCGACTTTGCCTTCAGAGGAAGAAGCAGCCTCACTGCCACAGATAAGGGAGGGAGAGACTGAGCAACTACAACTAGAGGACATGGCCTCAGGAACATCTGCTAATATCTTAGAGAAGATTTTTGAAAAATTGGAGTCTTTGGAAAAGAAGGTTGATGAGCAAACAGCTAAAATTGATCAGAACACAGAAAGTTTAAACAGATTAACAGGACAAGTAGCACAGAACGTGCAAGCAATTGGAGAGTTGAAGGAGGCCACAGTAGAGAATCGGAAATTGGCTGAGGACACTAGTCAAAAGCTTGAAAATTTAGAACAAGAGGTAAGAACACTTGGCAAACAAGTAAGTGAACACCAGACCTATCTTTCTATGATTGAACTGCGGAATCGGGAGAGTAACCTTAGGATCAGGTCGGTACCAGAGGCAGAAGAAAGCAACCTAGCTGAGTTCCTGACTAAAGAATTTTCCAAATTTTGGAATTTGGAGGAAAAGGACTTTAAAATTGTTTCAGCTTTCAGGCTTGGAAGGCTTGCAAGAAAGGAGAAGCCCAGAGACTGTTTGATAACATTGAGATCAAAGGAGGAAAGGGACAAGATTTTGGGCCTACATTACGGGAAGTCACTGGACATTCTGGACAGAAGAATTGAAATTTACAAAGATATCCCTAAACAGCTGCTGGACCTTAGATCCGCCTATTTTGAACTAGCTAGACTACTAAGGTGCAACTCAATTGTTTTTAGGTGGGAATTTCCCTAAGGACTTTCCTTCACCTTCAGAGGGAAGAAAGTTAAAATTAGGACACTGGAAGAGAGAGATAAATTTCTGTCTACATATGAAGAGGACCTTCAAAAAGGAATTGATTCCCCTTTTGGGCCTGGAGCACTGGCAAGAATTTATCTCTTCGGACAAAGTAAAGAAAATAGGGGTGGTGATATACGCAAAAGAGAGCCTGTCACCTAAATACTTATTCAAGGACGAACATGGAAGAATTTTGGCAATTGAAATTCAGCATCAAGGAGAGAAGCTTCTGATATTAGGAATTTATGCACCAAATGAAGGGAAATCGGAATTCTACAAGAAGTTGCATGAGACCATGCTGGATTTTCTGGACTATGACATCATCATGATGGGAGACATGAATGGGGTTGTTTCAACCTACATGGATAAGTCACAGAATCAAAATGTTACAAAAGACGGCAGACTACCAAAAACCTTTTTTGAAATGACAGACAATATGGATTTGATTGACATCTGGAGGACAAAGAACCCCTTGGGAAGAGAGGGAACATTCTTCTCTGAAGCCCAGCTGACTTGGACAAGAATCGACCAAATTTGGATATCTAGAGGTCTGGCACCTAAGGCCAGAAAGGTGGAAATCTGCGCAAAGACCTGCTCCGACCATAATGCTATAAAGATGGATATGACACTACTACCAACCGGCTCCTTTAGATGGAAAATGAATGGCAACTTATTTAGAGATCAGGAAATCATTAAGAAGGCCCCAAAAGCTTTGAAGGACTATTTTGAGATAAATATGAACACTACTGTGGAAAAAAGAACCATCTGGGACGCAAGCAAAGCGGTGATGAGAGGGTTCTTGATACAACAGAATGCTGTAAAGAAAAGGATACAAAATGAGAAGAAAGACAAGATTTTGGACAAAATAAAGGAATTAGAGAAGAAGTTAAGGTCAAATCCGAAATCACAGGCGACTCTGAGAGAAATTAAACTACATCAAGCACAATATTCTAAACTGATAAACCAAGAAATAGAGTGGAAGGTCAAATTAATGAAACAAAAAACGTTTGAGTCGGCGAACAAATGTACATAGAACATAGAACATAGAACAACCCTGAACTCTAGAATAACATGGCAAGAGATTGAACAAGCCATTCAGAACATGCAACTGGGCAAATCTCCAGGGCCAGATGGGCTGACCTCCAAGTATTATAAAACACTAGAAGACTATTTGATACAACCACTTATGGAGGTTAGCAATGAAATTATGGAGGGGAAGAAGGCGCCGGAGTCGTGGAAGGAAGCTTTTATCACATTGATACCAAAATCGGAAGCTGAAAAGACACAACTTAAGAATTATCGTCCCATCTCTCTTTTGAATGTGGATTACAAAATATTTGCAGACATTTTGGCAAGCAGATTTAAAAAAGTTCTAAATGAAGTAACCCACAAGGACCAGGCAGGCTTTCTCCCAGGTAGACATCTGTTTGCCAATACAAGGAACATTATTGATATCTTGGAACTTTTGCAAACAGATATAAATACAAAAGCAGTCTTAATTTTTATAGACGCGGAGAAGGCCTTTGATAATATTTCCTGGAAATTTATGAAGGGTAATTTAAAAGAAATGGAGGTGGGACTGGGTTTTGAGAATGGGATTGAGGCGATGTAGTCAGAGCAAAAAGCTAAATTGATAGTCAATAATGTGGTTACCGAAGAGTTTAAAATTGAAAAAGGAACACGACAAGGCTGCCCCATCTCCCCTTTGCTATTTATTTCGGTTCTGGAGGTGTTCCTGAACATGATTAGAGGGGACCGGTTGGTGAAAGGAATTCAGGTCGGAGCGAAACAATATAAACTTAAAGCCTTTGCAGATGACCTAGTTTTGACCCTGCAGGAGCCAGAATCTAGTACGAAAAGAGTATTACAATTGATTCAAGACTTTGGTTGGGTTGCGGGATTTAAACTAAACAAACAGAAAACTAAGGTATTGGAAAAGAACTTGACAGATACAGAGTCAGAATGGTTTCAGAGAGAGACAGAACTAAATGTGGTTAAAAAAGTAAAGTACCTAGGGGTAAACATAACAGCAAAAAATCTGAGTCTATTTAAAGATAATTATGAAAAATGTTGGTCAGAAATTAAGAGAGACTTAGATAGTTGGACCAAATTGAAACTTTCTTTGCTAGGCCGAATTGCTGCTATCAAGATGAATGTATTGCCAAAGATGTTGTTCTTGTTTCAAACACTTCAGATTGTGGACAAGACAGAGTGCTTCCGGAAGTGGCAGATATCTCTAAGTTTGTCTGGCAGGGCAAAAAGCCCAGAATTAAGTTTAAGATATTAACTGATGCGAAAGAAAGAGGGGGCTTTGCCCTGCCGGACTTAAAGTTATATTATGAGGCCGCAGCTTTCTGCTGGCTAAAAGACTGGCTACTTCTCGAAGACACTGACGTGTTGGATTTGGAAGAGTTTAACAATGCTTTTGGATGGCATGCATATTTATGGTATGACAAGGTTAAGATCAACAAGGCCTTTAAGAACCATATTGTCAGAAAAGCAGTGTTTAATGTCTGGACAAGATACAAAGACTTATTGGAAAACAAAACTCCAAGGTGGCTTTCACCTATGGAAGCTAAGGCCCGAAAAACACCCAATATGGAGGCCAATTGGCCAAAATATTGGGAGATACTAGAAAAAGATGGAGACAATTGGAAATTGCAGAGTCAGGAGAAATTGAAGGATAAAGTGCGAGACTGGTTACATTATGCTTAGATCAAAGAAATTTTTAAAAATGACAAGAAGTTAGGGTTCCAGGTGGAGAAATCGAAATTAGAAACAGAACTGTTAGAACCAAAGACTAAGGTACTTTCTAGAATGTATAACTTGCTGCTAAAATGGAACACTCAAGATGAAATGGTTAAATCTGCTATGATAAGGTGGGCGCAGGATATTGGGTATAACATCATGTTTGAGGACTAGGAAAGGCTGTGGACTACTGGGTTGAACTTTACTGCATTTAATGCTTTGAAAGAAAATATAATGAAAATGATTTACAGATGGTACATGACCCCAGTCAAACTGGCAAAAATATACCACCTGTCTGATAATAAATGTTGGAAGTGAAAAGAAAGTGAAGGAACATTCTTTCACCTCTGGTGGACATGCCCTAAAGTGAAGGCCTTCTGGGAAATGATATATAATGAATTGAAAAAGGTATTTAAGTATACCTTCACTAAGAAACCAGAGGCCTTCCTCCTGGGCATTGTCGGCCAAGGGGTGGTAAAGAAGGACCGAACCTTTTTTATGTATGCAACAACAGCAGCAAGAATACTCCTAGCGAAGCATTGGAAAACTCAAGATTTCCCCACACTGGAAGACTGGCAGATGCAACTGATAGACTACATGGAACTGGCCGAGATGACAGGCAGAATTCGAGACCTGGGAGAAGAGAGGATGGAAGAAGACTGGAAGAAATTTAAGATTTATTTACAAAAACATTGTAATTTGACTGAATGTTAAGCAGGTTGCTAAATCATAAAGAATTGGGCACCACTAAATTAGATAGAATTAGGAAGACAAGTGAGATTAAGAAAATGTGAGCCATTTGGGAACTATCAGATTATAAATTAAGTTTGAGGGCATATAATGTGAATAAGAGGATAATTTGCTGGAAAATTTCTTTTCTTATGATGAAAATGGGAGCAGGAGATGAGAGGAAGTCCAGAGAAGTTGTGAAAATATGTTATGACAGATATTCTATTGTGAACCAATTATGTATGCATATTGAAAAACTTTAATAAATATTATAAAAAAAAATTAAAATGTTCATCTGCAAATCGTTGTGGCTTCTGCCTCTTTCTATCTGAGCGTCTCAGTCCAGAAGGAGAGTCAGACTCCTTAGACTTAATGGGACTAAGTGAACTACTAGTTTCAGGTTGTAAATCATCATTGTCAGATTGAAGAGATGCCTGTAGGCTAAGCTCACGGTCAGAAAACTCAAGAAAATCTAACCTCCCCTTGGGTGCCTGTGACTTTAAATCATCAAACAAATTATCAGATTCAACAGGCTTTTTGTCTTCTTCAGTTAATTCAGAAGCACTATTATTCCCTGCTGCTGCTGCTTCTTCCTTTTCTTCCTCAGTATTATCTATACCATCAGTATCTTGGAAAACAGCAACTCCATTCCAACTTACAGTTTGTATCATGCTTCTGGTAATATGAAATTTGCCAGTTGCTGGTAAGTAAATTTTGTACGCCCCCTGCTGGTAGCCCATTAATTTACCCTGAACAGTACGCTCACCCAATTTGTGCTTAGCGGGATAATGCATAATTACATCTGAACCCCAAATGTAGGTATTTCAGATTAGGGCTTTTTTTTAAACAGCTTCTCATAGGGGGTGACATCTAAACCAGAATGATAACTGCGATTTCTAACATAACAAAAGGCATTAAGCGCTTCAGCCCAAAAGTCTTTGGGCAGATTAGCATCGTGCAGATAAGTTTTAACCCCTGCCTGCAGGTCACGCTGCACAACTTCAACAAGCCCATTTTGCCAGGGACTTCGGGGGCAAGATAACTCATGAGTAGTCCCCTGCGCTTCCAGGAATTTCTCAAAATCCTCAGAAACAAATTTCCCGCCCCGGTCAGAAAACAGGTTCTTAATTGGTTTGTTAAAGTGCGTTTTTACCCAATTGCAAAAAGCTTTGTACTTCTCAAATGCTTGGGACTTCTCAGCTATTGCATAAGTCCAACAATATCTACTATGTTGGTCTATCAGGGTAAGCCAGTACTTAGAACCTCCTAATGATGGTGGGAGTGGCCCAACTAAATCACAATGTACACGCTCAAATGGCTCAGTTACTTTCCTATCTTAGCACCTACCCTTGCGTGCAACCTTAATCTTATTCTTGCAACAGGATAGACATTGCATAAAGAATTTACATGGTTTTAAGTTGAGGCCATTAACAATATTCTTTGTCTTAATTACATCAGCAAAATTCAGGTGTCCCAGAATTCTGTGCGCCTCATGGACACACCCAGAATGTGGCCTTACATTCCTCAACCCCTGGCTTGACTGTGCTGCTCTGCAATTTATAGGCAATTGTGAGTAGGTGCGAAAATACAGTCTATATAAACCATCAGATTCCCGGGCATACAATAGACGTTTGTTCCCATCGAAAAACTCACACATTGACTTTAAGAAACGCACAGTTATGCCTTGATGAGCAAAGCATCTTACTGACAATAAATTGTCCACTGACGGGCAGTAAATGCAGTTCGCTATCGTAATGTTTAAAGAGTCAAGTTTAACAGTACCCCTGCCAAGTGACTGCAAGACTTGTGAATTGGCTAAATGTACATTACCAATTTCCTCTTCGAAAGAAATGAACAAGCTTTGATCATTGCAAACGTGCTGAGATGCTCCTGAGTCCACAGTACAAGACTTCCACTTGGCACCTTTAAATCTTTTGCGACCTGTTGTCCGAGCATGAAAAGCTCGCGGCTCATTTGTCTTTATGGTACGATGTCAGCTGCTGGGCTGACGACCGTGATTGACGAACAGAAACAGACTTGGGAGTACTTTGCTTTCTTTTGGCTCTGCAGTCCTTTGCAAAATGTCCCTGCTTATTGCAGAACCAACAACGCTTTGCAGCTTTAAATGCAGTTGTATCACCACAAGTTTGCATATGGCGTTCCTCATTACTTCTGGAAATAGGAGTTCTTATGGCACAAGCCTCCCTTCTGTCCAACTCGCCCATTAATCTTGCCATTACCCCTTCCACAGTTAATTGTGCTGGTGGAACAGCAGATATCTGGCTAGCTATACCATCGAAGTCCTCATTAAGGGAACAAAGGATGATAAAAACATACTGAATATCAGGTATCTCCATGTCCCTTCGAATTAATTCGCAGTGTATTGCCTCCAGACGTCTCAAGTGTGCTGCCAAATCACCACCAGGCTGCAACTTCATCTGGTACAACTGCTTGAAAAACGTCAATGCAGATGTTGACTCTTTTCTAACATGCACTGCTGCAAGACTGTCCCACATTTCTTTGGCAGTTTTCTTATTCCTTATATAAACTACTTGCTGGTCGCTGACTGCCAAATTAATTATCGCCCTGGCTTTTGCATCTTCTTTCAACCAAGCATTAGTTACAGGGTCAGGAGGGTCATCAGTTACATAGGTCCATACTTCTCTAGAGGTCAAAAGCGCCTCCACCCGAAAAGACCATAAACTATAGTTCTCATCTGTTAGCTGTGGGAAGACCAGAGCCTTCTCAGCTTCAGGAACCCGGTCAACCATTCTGGAAATCTTCCAGACCCACAGAAACTACGCTAACAGGAGAAGGAGTTTTCAAACCTTTCTCAGAGTCCAAAAATATGCAGTCATCCACTCAGTAGCTGGGCCCATAACCAAAGATGTTGGCTGTTTGCAGTATGGTAGCGCTGCAGAGAGCTTGCTGGGGAGACCATGCATTAAAAAGGAAGGGACTCAAAAATAACATAAACAAGGTTTTAATTACAAAAACAAAAACTCCTTATACACTAAATACATTAACAACAAACCAGACCCAACCACCAACCCATCCCCCAAGGTAATGGGAGAGCTAGGTGCTGCTCCTTATATACTACACCCAAAAGCTGACACACCTTAATCAATGCAACTCAGCAGCACCTGCTGTGTTTCACAGCTGTAAAGCTGGGTCTCATTATCTTGCTCTGGCCCTTGCTCTGGCCCCTTAAAGACATACACATTGGGTGGAACAATGATGAACCTTTACATTTAAAGAAACCATTCAACAATTTGATGGTCTCACTTACATAACCACCCACCAATGGCTTACGTATAGTGGTTTGCAAATGCCACAATGTTCAATGATGTGGGGGGGGGGACCCAATTGTATCTCCCCCACTAATAGAAGTGTGCATGCACACGAAAGCTCATACCAAGAACCAACTTAGTTGGTCTTTAAGGTGCTACTGGAAGGATTTTTTTTGTTTTGTTTTGTTTTCTATTCCTCAGTTCTGGGATCTCAGGAAATGTGGCAGCATTGCCATTATCCAAGGCTGTGAGTGGTGAGGACAGTTATAAATGAGGTGGTTGTTGATGTTTTTTTACTCCTTCTACTCATAGTGCATGTTAGCAAAATCCAATTCTATTCATTATTGCACTCTGGTTTTCTCTCAGCTTGGATTAAGGCTAAGACCCAACAAGTTTGCTATCCTAAATTGTAGTTGCCTGGAGAAACATTTGTGATCATCAGCCATCTCCTTCAGGTTTCTCACAAAATGAGTCAGCAGAGCCTAGTCATCTCTGAACCAAGTGTCTGAGCATGATAAAGAAGGGGGGGGCACACACACCAACAAACCAATAAAATGCAATAAAATATGTCCCCTCTGTGTTCACATACAAAGTGAACATCCAAATTCAGGTACTTTGTCCAGCACAGGGGTGGGGAACATAAGTCCTGGAACTTAATGTGACCCTTTGGACCTCTCTGATCCTCAAAGCTTTCCACAAGATAGACATACATTCCCCCCCCCGCCCCGCTGGCCACATTTCTCACCAACACAAGTGTGTCCTTGAGTGTTTGTGCCTGGCTGGAATGTGTTCTTGAATGCCTCTGCCTTGCCTGGATGGAGTATAGAGCTGGAGTGTATGTAAAAGTCAATATTCATTTGTTGCTGTGCAATCCTTTGTCTCTGGACTAACCAACCATTGGCATGTGTTCCCCAGAAGGTTTCTTTGAAGGACTGTGGTGTGCAGCCCCCCCAAATCCCTACACTGGGACTAGGATTATTATGGCACCCCTCCATTTCTTGTAAAGAGAAGCTACTGGAGCTCTTCTACGTATCTTTTCCTTTTATGGATATGGATAAACAAAGCAGTAGCAGCAGCAACAACAACAAAAGACACCAACCCACTTGTGACATTTTGTCTGAGAGAAATTGAAATCCCAAATCAAACAGACATAGGCTCTCATACATGCGCATGGACAGCTTCAGTGTGTGTGTAAGAGTGGCAAAACCTTCTGTTTCCACCTCTGCTAGTGGTTGTGGCTATAAAGGTAAAGGTACCCCTGCCCAGTCATGCCCGACTCTAGGGTTGCGCGCTCATCTCGCTCAAGAGGCCGGGAGCCGGCGCCGTCCGAAGACACTTCCAGGTCACGTGGCCAGTGTGACAAAGCTGCAACTGGCGAGCCAGCACCAGCGCAGCGCACGGAAACGCTGTTTACCTTCCCGCTATAAAGTGGTACCTATTTATCTACTTGCACTTAGGGGTGCTTTCGAACTGCTAGGTGGGCAGGAGCTGGGACCGAACGACGGGAGCTCACCCCGCCGCGGGGATTCGAACCGCCGACCTTACGATCAGCAAGTCCTAGGCACTGAGGTTTTACCCACAGCGCCATCCGCGTCCCAGGTTGTGGCTATAGGACCATCCAAAAGCTGAATGATTAGCTGCCAATGATGCATTTCTGGTCAGGGGCAGAGGCTGGAGATAGATATGTGATATATAATTTTTTAAAATCACATAGACACCATCAGTTTGATGTAACAGTCGTTGTGTGATGATAAGAGGAAGGCAAAAATAGAAAAAGAAAGAAAGTAGATAGGAGTTGAGGCAACAATAACTGGCTTCTCCACTCGTAGCAGATGATAAGAAAGATTTCTATCTAAAGTTCACTACCAGTCAGTGTAGACAGCACTGGGCTAGATGGACAAATGAGCGTAAGGCAGCTTTCTGTGTGTTTTTGTGAGGTGGATGGGCAATATATTGGTCCCTTCTTTGTCTTATTCATACTTGGCAGGAGCTAGGCCATTGCTTCCCAAAACTTGAGGAAGCCTCCAAGGACAAAGTTGGAGAACCCCTCATCTGTGGTGCTCATCTTAAGTTGGGATATTTATACCTATGTACAAATGCTTCATAAATTTTGCCAACTATATGGTTCAACTCAGCCTTGCCTGGCTGGGTGATTTATCTCTGGTCACTTAATCCTCCTTCTCCTCATTCCCCTGTACCTGTAAAAACCATTGGTGCGACAGCATTTGACGCAACTTACAAAGCACAAGGGAGTAAAATGTCACCGTCCTTTGTGCTTCCGTGCATCCAAGATAAGGTGAGCAGAACTGTACATTGATTAACGTGCTGCTCTTTTCCAGAACAGCTGTTTCCACACCACGCTTAAGGAAACACAAGTGGGGAAAAACTGTGTTTATGAGAGGTGTGAAGTTGGAAAAGATCAGAGATAATATGTCAGGAATAAGACCTGCCATCCCTGAAGCTATTTTGATATTTTGCCTTGAGGGGGAGAGAGAGAGATGATATAGGTAGATAGGTAGATAGGTAGATAGGTAGATAGATAGATAGATAGATAGATAGATAGATAGATAGATAGATAGATAGATAGATAGATGGGTGGGTGTAATTGCCAGACTGCTGTTTTTAAATCTTATTTATTTATTTTATTTAGTGTTCTCATTTACTTTTTATTTTATTTTTTTCCAGATTATAGCATGGATGGCATGACAGAGACATCATCATCTAACATTAACAATAAAAAGTCCATAAATCCTAACTTAAACATATAAAAGAATACAAGGCAGTCCATATGTCCAGATGAGTATCTAAACAAGATTGATTATTATAATCAGGCATTCAAAAGTAGAAAGGACAGAGAGATCTTCCAACAACCAAATAGATTTGCAATATAAATCTCTTTCCTATCACATGAGCATGTGGGGCACATTTTTGTTGTCTGTTAGTTAGCCCCCACACCACAACAATATAATTTAAGAGTTTGTGAACATCTGCAAATATAAAGACCTTTTCCAAAACAAAGTTACAATGAACAAAAAAATTCTGACCAGAAAGGCAATAACACAGGACATACCCCCAATCATATCCTTCAAAGAGGCACTTGCAGCATTACATCACCAGCTCTGAAGTGCCTTCTACTGTACAATTATATGATTTTATGAGTTAACTAAACCACCCAGGTCCTTCCTATACAGACACTGTGGAGTCCAACATACCTGGAACAATATTTTTTGCTGAATCAATCTCAGTTTTGAATATAAAGAGATGCTACATATAGATGCCAAGACAGGAGTGCCTGGCATGCTCTGGTCCATGGGGTCACGAAGAGTGGGACACAACTAAATGACTGAACAACAACAACATCAACAACATATAGATTCTAATGCAACTTGCTTCTGAGCTGAATGAAATGTCTTTTCTATTCCAGTAACTCAGAGAAGGACTTACGATGCAGTTTTCCCCATTTTGTGAAACAGAAGTTCCATCAAGATACTGCATGCACCCATGATCTTGTACTTTCTGGAAACAGCTGAATATGTTTTTTGTTCTGACAGGCTTTCCACTTGTTAGGGATTTAATATTTTTTTTATAAAGTATTTGTTGTTTTTGTATTTTTAAGTGCTTTTAATTATTGTATGAGTAAATCGCTTTAAGATAGTGGTTTAGAAAATGATAAATATATTACTGGTAGTAGTAGTACTCGTGGTAACAACAACAACTATAACAGCTACAACTACAACTATTACAATAATTTAATTCACCTCTTAAGTCCTGGACACTCATTGTGTGACCAGGCCACGACAGCCCCAGCCCCCAGGGATCATAGGAAAGGAATAACGATTCTGACAACGTGTTATGGACTTAAATTTGTGGGAATGTTCTGGGGTGCAGAAGAGGATATATTGACTAATTATATCCTTATCCAACTTGTGCTAACAAGTTCCCAAAATATCAGCAGAGTTTATAGACATTCCCCTTTAAGTACGCAACAGTAACGTGTGCTCAGGTTCGCTAGAACCTCTATAATAATTACTCTGGTAATTTCCCCTTTTGTTCCCCCTTAAAATACAAGACACAACACAGTCTTTATAAAAGTATAAAAGAGTTTACTCACGTTCTGTTCACAATATGATCCCAGAAGGCACACAGCTTAAAAAGGTAAAATACATTTAGAATCTATCTTGTAGCAAGATAGTCCTTATCTCCTCTCTTGGCTGGGAGCCAAGAGAGCATCCTTAGATGTTTCCTCATCGAAAGAAAGATGGCAGAGAGAGATGGCACAGAGAGAGATGGCTGCCTGCCCTGTGCTTTTATCATTTACCTGCACAGGTGAGGCCACACCCACCTCTGGTCACATGCGGAGGAAGTCCGTCCCCAGGAAGTTTTCCTGCTTGCTAGACAGACATCCCTCCCCATGTTCTAACATGTACACTCTAGGAATGTTGTCATTGACTGCTCCTGTGTTTACATCCCACAAAATTAGGCCACAACTTTATTAAACTTCCAAATGTAGGAAGACCTTGGCTTAGGCCTTGGGCATGTATCCCTCCCAGCCCCCCAGCCAGGGGAACTGGGGCACATTAGGGCAAATGGGATATAGGGTTGCACTGTGAGATGTATGTGTACGCAGGCAGCCCAGCCCATATCCCCGCACACAGGGTAGTTCACTGACAGCCTTTTGATGTATGGCCAGTGACACCCATATATATATATATATATATATATATATATATATATATATATATATATATATATATATATATTAAAAACCCCTTTTAAGAGGGGACCCTGGAATCAACGCCGCATGGGGGTGAGTCACCACTTCACACACACCCATTATAGGGAAGAAAAGACTAAAGGATTCCACCCAAGGCCATAGCCGTAAAAGTTGTGACGAATTGCTACGGGGAAGACAAAACCTGCCAATGCAGAAAAAATTCTTCCTGGTTCTTCAACAGCAACAAGTCAATGACCGCAGCAGCACCTGCTAAACAGGAAGAAAAAGTTAACCTGAAAACACAAAGACATTAAACTAAGGGAGGGTAGGGAGGGTGAATCTCCTGAGGCGACTGCCTGGCTACTGTCTGCTCCACCTTCTATGTATACTGGGGTTGGCCCCACCTCCCAGCAAGAAACTTGATTACTGAGGCTGGGCATGAACCTCCAAATAATAACACTGAGAGGCAGGCCAGTCCCTGTTTGCCATTAGGTTTCCTGGGAACTGTAGCACTGCGGGCGATCCCGCAAAGGGCACCCAAAATGTAAAGTGTGAGTGCTCATTGTACAAGCTTACTTTTCTTCAAAGATTCAATTATTCCCTCCAGCAAGGTTTTCATATGACTTACATTTCCAGCCATTTCCCCAGATCATAGGATCTTCTGAATAGCTTACTGAACAGTATGGTTCACCTTATAAAGTGAGGGTGAGCTCAGGTCCATGGCCAGGATTCAAAGATGCAACAGAATGTGTGGATTTCCCCCTCCTTATAGCACCAATCCAGCCTCAACCACCAAAAGTCACACATGAAGATGAGGAACCCTCCAATGGGCTGTCCAATACATGTCCAGCTAGGAGCACAAATTAGGAAAATCCCATGTATGTATGCATGAATGCAATCTTGTCCCATTGTGTTATTCCCACCCACAAGAGGTGAACTGGAGGGGAAGCTGTTTTGATTGCCGTTTGGGTGGAGGGGGTGAGTTGCTGGCAGCTTTGAGGGTACAGCAGCGCCTGTGAAGCTCTGGTCACTTTCACTGTCATGCAAGTGCATGCATTCAAGTGCTCTTCTTAGAGGCTTTCAGGAAACTAAGAATGGTGCTGACAGTGGCCAGAGCTCCACTGTTATTATATCAGCAAAAATGCTGCCACCAAGGATTCCTGCTTTTAAAAGTGCCTTAGCATGTTTTAAAAGAAGATGGGGGGAAGAAGGAAACTCTCTGCCACAATGGTAAGTCCTTTCTGCTACCTTCTGCTGCCTGTCAATTCGATGCTTTCTATCCAAAGAGTGTGGTATTTTCATACACTGTACAGTGGACGCTCGGGTTGCAAACGTGATCTATGTGGGATGCATGTTTGCAACCTATAGCATTCACAACCTGCAGCAGCGCGTCTGCGCATGCAATTCAGTGCTTCTGCGCATGTGCAAAGCGTGATCTAGCGCTTCTGCACATGTGCGACCGCTGAAACCTGGAAGTAGCCCATTCCGGTATTTCCGGGTTTTGGCGCATCTGTAACCTGAAAAAATGCAACCTGCAGCGTCTGTAACCCGAAGTATGACTGTACTACCCTATTCCCCCAGGGCTTCAGGCCTGCAAATGTTCCTGTAGGGAAGACTACCATTCTCCATTTTGTACACAATATATACCTGTCAATTTCACACACACATACACACACCTTTTTCTCCCTCACTCCCCTTCCTTCTCTGTCTCACCGTTCTGTATAGGCTGTTCCATGGTATATCAGTTTCTCCTTCCATTAGAATCTAATGAAAAATGTGGAGTTCATTCATTTGAATTACAGTTCATTTTCATAATTAGAAGTAATGAAACAAATGAAATTCATTTATTTAGACTAGCATTTAGAGGACAGCAAAATAATTTCATAATACAATAATGTTTTCTTTCAAAAACATCTGCCATTAAGAGCCCTTGTTGTAACCTGTTAGCACTGAAGCCTATTGGGGGACTGGGGGGGGGTTATATTGTTGAACACTTATTGTGCACTGGAATGAAGGATTTGATTAAAAACCACTGACATTGATTGATAGATTTTCCCAAAACCTTAGCTGAAATGAGATTGCCTATAAAGAATGGGCTTTTCAAAGCAGCTTGTGGTGTTTGTTTGAAAGCAACATTCCCCCCGTATAAAAATCACCAATTAAATAAGTGTGTGAATGATGAACATAAAAAAATGGCCCTGTTCAATCAGAACAAAAGCCCATCTAATCTAGCATCCTGTTTCACAGAATCACCATTTAGAAATCTTGTTGGAGGTGAGTCACAAG
Source organism: Podarcis melisellensis (assembly GCF_964234715.1). Classification (NCBI taxonomy): domain Eukaryota; kingdom Metazoa; phylum Chordata; class Lepidosauria; order Squamata; family Lacertidae; genus Podarcis; species Podarcis melisellensis. Next base: position 43,017,831 of record NC_138547.1, on the reverse strand, counting down.
TTGAGAAGCCATGGGAGAAACTAGTAGCCAGGGTCAATGAACAAACAAAGCAGGATAAAGATGAAAGTTAGAACCTCCACAGTCAGAGGCTGTATAGGGTGGCGCTGTGGCCTAAACCACTGAGCCTCTTGGGCTTGCTGATCAGAAGATCGGCGGTTTGAATCCCCATGACAGAGTGAGCTCCAGTTGCTCTGTCCCGGCGCCTGCCAATCTAGCAGTTCAAAAGCACACCAGTGCAAGTAGATAAATAGGTACCACTGTGACAGGAAAGTAAACAGCATTTCTGTGCACTCTGGTTTCCATCACGGTGTTTCCATTGTGCCAGAAACGGTTTAGTCCTGCTGGCCACTTGACCCAGAAACCTGTCTGTGGACAAATGCCAGCTCCCTGGGCCTGAAAGTGAGATGAGTGGCATAGTCGCCTTTGACTGGATGTAACCGTCCAGGAGTCCTTTACCCTTTTTCTTTTTTTTTCTTTTTTGCTTCCAAATACCAGTTGCTGGAAACTGCAGGAGGGGAGAGCATTGCATTCATGTCCAGCTTGTAGGCTTCCCATAGGCCAAAATATCCCAAAGTTGGATTTTCTGTGTCACCTGCAGTAGCCTGCTGACCATTGAGTGGCATCTTTACTCGTGAATCTGGTGCAGCTGTGAGACAGGATAGCCATCTGCCCGGACTCTGTATTCAGTACTAGCCCTCCAGGTCTACACTGCACAGCATGTCGCTTTCTCCTTCCCCCTGAAGTTATTCAGGTGTCTTGAGTTATTTAGATGAATATGACGACCTTGTTCCTTTGTCTCCAAAGCTAATAAGGAAGGAAGTTTTGATTCTCTGACCCATGGAGGGAGATAAGAGGCACTCTTGATCTTCAAGCAGCTGCAGAATTTGGCTGTAGATTTCTATAAATATTTCAGTGAGGCATTGATCATTCTTGCCCTTTCCTCTTCTTTCCCTCACATACCTGGCCAGAAAAGAAAAGAAAATTACCTGGAGTGATTTAGTATGTGGTTCTCCACATCCGCATACATTCCTACTGAGAATTTGGGATCCATTTCATTAAATCATTCCTACATTTCATCCTGTATTTTTTTTTAATAATGCTTTTCATGATCACACAGAAAGTACAGTAAATTTTAAAATCTAATTCTAACATTTAAAACACAAAAGAAAAATATATTCATTGATACAGACACAAAGGAAGGGGCTTGAATGAAGGAATGAGAACAAAAAATCAGAGGTAGCCTTTATCCCAGAAGTTGCCAAAATGTTGCCTGTGAGTTCCCATTGCCCCCCAAATCCCCCAACAGTTATGGAATGACTAAAGTTGGGAAATGGACTTGCAGATAAAGCAAACATATAATAGGGGGGGGGGACAATTTATAGCAATGATCAAAACAAATTTATCAAAAGATGGTATACGTTTATAGAGTTCTGACAAAGCAGCAGTCAATATATCTCCTTATATATATTTTTCACATTAATTTAATATTAAATTCACCTTCCTCCTTCCACCTTCCACCTTCATTTCTTGCTCCTTTCTATTCATGTTTCTATTCATATTTTCTATTATTTTTTAAATATATTTATATTAACATGAATACAAACTATTAATAAAAAGAAAAGACGTGAGACTTTCCCCACCTCTACTGGAGATGCTGGAGATTGATCCTAGGACCTTCTGTATGCAGAACAATTGCTCTGCTACTGAGCTACACCCGTTCTCTCTTGCAGCCTGAGGCAGAGCACCATATGGAACAAAATCCCCAGGACAGGTGCATTGTCAAAAGCCACGCAAAACCAGCATGTGTCACTCCCTTCATTTCCTTTTTCAGTCCAGATGGGAACAGTTTTCAAAATCCAAGAACTTCAAAATTATTACCGTCATAACTCAGGAATGTTTTCAAAGTGCCCCAAGTTTCTAATTCTCTTAACTTTCCGGAAAGGCATTGCCAATCAGTGAAGGCAAAGTGGAACAGGCTGGGTCAGTAGACTGAGTCTGTTTAAGGCTGCATCTAAATCAACACTTTATTCAAAGAGGACTAAAATAAACTCAATTTTGTATTTAGTTACTGCAGTCATTTACAAATGCCTTTCACTACACAAGCCCATTCTTCAGTGGCTTGCAAGTAATATCAACATCCAATAAAAAATCACAATGATCAACATCAAAAATAAGGAAATAAGGATCTTTCCACAGAACAGCTGGCAGGAGATAGGCATGTCGGGAGGTGATGGAACAAGTGCTAGGTTTTTTTCTGTATTTCCCACTCCTCTTTTAGAAGAAGACCATAAACCAGCACATTTTCTTCTTACCCAAAATGATATTTGATTCTATGGTTTCAGTGGTGATTTCTGAATTTACCTGGCCAAAACTGGAACCATTTGGACATTTTGCTGGAGTCTGTGCTTCAGGGAGCTTCTGCAATGATGAAAAAGGGTTCTCAAATTTCCCTTTCTCATTATGAAGACAGCAAATCACATTGATCAATTGCATTGATTTCCAGCTCCTCTCATCAGTGGAATGGTAATGTCACATGGCTCAATTATTGGGATAAATTTAGAAGGCTTTGTATTATATGTGGCTTATGAGTCTCCTAATCATACTACAGATATAAAAGCCAAGGCAGAGCAGGTCACCCATTAGCCTGCCAATGAAGAATCCAGTATAGGCATAGCCAGAAATTCTGGTAATTAGTCCCATTTTTCTGTTGCATTTGAAACTGGTTTGCACTGTCAAGGTGGATGTTAACAGGTATAACTAGCATCACAGATGGATTTTCAGGAGTGAGGTGGGAGGGGAAAGTCTGTACATCTTAGCCATTTGAGGTTATCCGAGCCTTCCTCTCCCTATATTTATTCTCAAAAGCTTTAGATGATATGCCTTCTCCCTGCTTTCAAACAGTGCTCAGAAAAGAAATGCTATTTGGAGTTCTCTCTCATATTGAATCCTGTATGTTCCTGGGGGCTTTCAAGGGGAAACCAGGTTAAAACACAGAAGGCTGCAATGAATTTCAGACCAGATTTCTTCTTCAATATGCTATTAGGCCTTTAAGCAGCCTCCAAAGACCGGGTGAATCAACTTAATGAAGCAAATCCAGAAATTGGGAACAAGCATTTGTGGAAACCCGGAGAAAAAATTACACACCAACCCCACATATATGGAGTTCCATGAAGGTACATCTACAGACACTTGAGGAATAAATGAACAGTTCTTCCAAAGTAGAAATTGAGACCCAGAAAGATTAGGATGTAAGAACTTAAGAAGAGCCTGTTGGATCAGGCTGATGGCCTTATATAGTCCAGCATCTTGTTCTCATAGTGGCTGAACAGATAGTTGCCTGTGGGAAACCTGCAAGCAGAACCCAAGTACAAGAGCACTCCCCATCCCCCAAATGGTTTCCAGCATCTGGTATTCAACAGCACTGCTGCCTCCAACTGTGGAAGAAGAACATAACCATCATAACTAGCAGCCACTGGTAGCCATATCTTCCCTGTATTTCTCTAATCCTCTTTTAAAGCCCTCCAAGTTGGGGATGAACTATGAAGTAGCCAAGTTTGCTTATGATACCAAATGGTTCAAGGCATTTAAAACAAAAAGTGATTGCAAGGAACTCCAAAAGGAACTCTTAAATTGGTAAATGGGCAATACAATGGTGCATTCAATTCAAAGTATGTCAGTGTAAAGTGATGCACACTGGGGCAAAAACACCCTCAATTCCCATATATACTAATGGGACTGAACTGGTGGTGACTGATGGTTCCACTGGTGCTGGAACAACACCCCTCAGCGGGTTGTGGACTCTACTTGGAGGTTTTTAAGCAGACGTTGGATGACCATTTGCCATGTATGATTTAGTTGAAATTTCTGCATTGCAGGGGGTTGAACTGGATGATTCTTGAGATCCCTTCCAACTCTAAGATTCTATAATTCTATAACCTGGAATGTGACCTTGGGGTCATAATGTCTGATGTATCATATGTTCTTTTATATTTTGTTGGAGGCCATTATTATTATTATTATTATTATTATTATTAATTGAAGATGTTGACCCATTGTGAGGCAGCTATGGAAAACTGTAAATTTTATGTTGGAGATCATTAGAAAAGGGGCTGAAAAGAAATTCCCCACTTCCCTCAATCCCTTAAAAAAGGTGATCTGGAGGCAGTAGGTCTGAGGGCACTGTACATGCATATCATGGACTAGTTAGATGCAGAGGAATGTTGGGAGGAACCAGCTGGGGAACCTTGAAGGAAAGAAGTCTCAGAGCCCCAGGGTTGGTGATGGGACAATGATGCGTGGACAGAGGGAGTAGAGAGAAAAGACTAGGAGGAGGAGGAGGTGCTGAAGAGGTAAGAGGATTTAGTGAGCTGGCAGAGTCTAGAGCAGAGAAAAAGACCAGAATCAGAGGCAGAAGCTGGAGGAGCATGGGACAAAGGAGGCCAAGAGGCAGAAATGAATCAGACTGGTGCAGAGTTGCAGGTGTCTCCCCCTCTTGCTGCAACAAGCTTCCCTCCCAGAACCAGGAGAGACATGAAAAGGGCAGATGAAAGGATGGCTTCACCCAGGTGAAATCTCCAACTGCTTGGAAAAAGCTCTGGAGAGGAGGGGTCTTAGACAGCTGTGGGGAGGCAGAGATTGTCAGTCTCAGTAACTGCTTCATGGGGGTCAGACCTACTGGGGATGAGCTGCTGTGCTCATTAGGCCTGCAACTCCAGCAGGTTTGTGCAGATTGTGTCTTTGCTAATGAAGAATTAACTGCAACCCATTTGACTGCAGTGAAGGAAGGTGATCCGTGCGCTTTACTTGACCCCCCCTCTCGACATCGCCAATGGCCACTGCTTTTCTTCCTCAGCTCCACCAGGTGAGGAGCTAAGTACCACAAATGTCTTTGCCCACCGATCAGGGACTGTTACCGCAGCCATTGGCAAAGGCGACCCGAACAAGCCCCTGGGCAAGATGTCCTCCTACACTTATTTCATGCAAACGTGCCACAAGGAACATAAGAAGAAGCACCTGGACACTTCGATCAACTTTTCCAACTTCTCCAAGAAATGTTCCAAGAAATGGAGGACAATGTCAGCAAAAGAAAAAGGCAAGTTTGAAAACATGGCAAAGGGTGACAAAGTTCATTATGACAGGGAGATGAAAAGTTATATTCCTCCTAATGGGGAGCAGAAGAAGGAGGAGGAGGAGGAGGACGACCCCAATGCCCCCCAAAAGACCACCATCTGCTTTCTTTCTGTTTTGTTCTGAGCATCACCCAAAGATAAAAAACGACCACCCAGGTTTGTCTATTGGTGATACAGTAAAGAAACTAGGCGAAATGTGGTCTGAGCAAACAGCAAAAGACAAACAGCCCTTTGAGCAGAAGGCAGCAAAACTAAAGGAGAAGTATGAGAAGGATGTTGCAGCATATCATGCCAAGGGGAAGGGTGATGCAGGAAAGAAAGGTCCAGGTAGGCCAGCATGGCTCCAAGAAGAAAGTAGAACCTGAAGAAGATTATGAGGAAGAAGAAGAAGAAGAGAAGGAGGAAGATGAAGATGAAGAGTGGAGTTATAAAGCTGCTGTAAAGATTTTGTGCTCAAAAGTCAATGATTTTGCTAAGAATGTGAAGTCGAATGCAGCTCATTGTTAGCTTCAGTATAAAAACAGTACAGAATTGTGTATAGGTAATGTGATTGTTGGGAGACCTATATTCTAATTTAAGCAGTAGATGAATGCCACTATTGTTAGATTTTTAAAAGCTGATATTGTCAAATGTTAAGTCATATTTAATGGTTCTTTGGATTCAATTACAGCTTGATTTTGAGCAAAGTTTAAAAAATGGTAGTAAAATTGGTAGTCAACCTTGTCTTGCATACTATTGCATTGTATTACTTTTTTAAACAATTTTGAAAAAGAAAAAAAGAATTAACTGCAACTTGCACAGTGTCATTTACGTCCAGCTCGTTCATGATGATGAACTTGATGTTGACATTGTTGAGGGCTGCCAAAAGACCTCATGGGCCATGTGTGCCTGGGGGTCACGTGTTTGACCACCATGGCTTAGGGATGTGGGCAATTGCTCCCCGCTCTCAACTATATATAGTGATATGGTGTTCAGGTTAGAGTTGTCAGCAATGTGGAGAAATATTTTGGAAAGCGGAGAAGGGGGAATGGGGGGAGGACATTATCGTCTTCCAGAGGATATCCCTGTTCATCTGGCTGCAAATATATAACACTCACTTCCCTTGCCTGAAATAAGTACAACCATCTGGCTATTTCTGAAATTGAAGTTAACTACTGGTGACCCTCAAATCTTGGAGAAGAAAAATGATTCATAAAAAGTGGAAACTTGGAAGCATGCACAGCAAGAATCAATCCACGCAGTGTTTATATTTATTTGAATGCACCATCTTTTCTTCACTCTCTGTCTTCTGACCGAATCCCTGCAGCCAAGCTGTGACAGCTCAAGTCTTTCCCTGCCAGCCACCATTCAAAGGGGTGTCAGAAATCTAACTAGTCGAAATAGCTTTCCCTATAGAACAGCTGTTGCATGAGCTAAGGCACAACATTGTGCCGAATGCAGATTCTCCTGCTGCTTCACTGGCCGAAAAAATTCACACAGCAAAGATCTTAATGTTATGTAGGTCACACATGCTTTTTTTTTTAAAGGGATTTGCTCTCCTTTTGAAAAATAAAGGGACTGCTCCAATAAGAATCAAGGGTAATAAGGTATTTATTAGGCGTTCCTTGAGCTTCTAGATGTAAATAAAATAATAGAGCTATTTGGGGGTCTAATTGGACCGGACATTTCATAATTGTACTGGAAAGAAAAACACAAAATTTTATGAAACATATTGAATATGCACAATTTATTGAGTATGGCTTCCATCTGCCAGCAATGCACAAAACATTGTGGAATGATAGTTTCATCTGAATACTGTACATCCAGTGATCCTCAACTGAGATTGCCTCTGTTCTATTTTTCCCTCTTTGTGATGGCTCTGCACTCTGCCTTTTTGTTGTTGTTGTTGATATAATTCTCTTTCTTTTCTTCTTTTTACATCTAATTAATTTGTAACTGATGATCAATAAAACACAAATTAAAAAATAATAATAAAAGAAAAGACTCAAGGGTGCTAGGTCATGGGGAATGGTTCTAACTTATGGTAGTTGTAGTCCAACAACCCCCAGAAATCACCAGGCTGGGGGAAGCTGCCTTAAAGAATGACTCTAAGGAGTCTACTCATTGAAATATCCACAGAGCATACACAAGTGAAGAAAAATGGGGTTGGGTGAAAAAAAGCATTTATCCAGTGGTCTTTTTCCATCTCCACTCATGAATTTCTTAAAATGTTCTGGGTCTCTGAGCAACATTAGTCAATCCTACACTTCCCCTAGAAATGAAATGAAACCTAAAAACTATACAGTTGGTTGCCAAAGCTTCCAGTAACTGTTATGGAGTTTACTTGTTTTTATAGTATGATATGTTTATTTTATTGTTTCTAAATGTGTTGCTAGTTGCTTGGAAGCCTTTGGGGCAAGTAACATGTTTAATAAATTATTTATTAGTTATTATCATCATCATTTGCCTTCTAGGTGATAAACAATAAAAACAGAAGGGGAGAAAACAGTTTAAAACACAGCCAATAAATAAACAAAAACAATACATAATAGACACTCACAGCAAAGACTCATTTATTCAGCTCAGAAAACCTGTCGGAACAAAAAAAATTTCAACTGTTTCCAGTTGTGGGTCCCTGGCATGCCTCAACATATATGCTGTTCCACAGAGCAGGGGCAGCCACACTAAAAGCCCTGCTCTGAGCTACTGTAGAGTGAGCTCCTAAGACCTTGGGGACTTGCAGGAGACACCTTCCCACCATGGCCTACTAGGTAGCTAAGGGATAAACCAGGTATAACTTCACAAGCAAGTGGTAGTTTGTGCCATATGAAACCTAACTGCTGTGTTTTGAACTAGCTGCAGTCTCCAAGCCAACCCCAAGTATAGCTCCACTTAGGGCACATTGCTGTAATCTGAAAGGCTACCAATGGATGGACAATAGCAAACTAGCTATATATAAATTTTGCTATCTATATCTATCATCTATCTATCTATCTATCTATCTATCTATCTATATAAGATACGATATTCAGATCTTATCCCGTGTCAATCTACTAATTTTTGGTAGGCTTGGAGCCTAAGTGAGTTCCGTAGCAGCTCTCCCCAACTTTGTGCTCCCCTGATGCTCCGCATCATCCCCATGGTCCATGTTGGGGAGGGCTTCTGGGAGTACAAAACTCCTATAGGGTACTGGGCTGAGAAAGGTTGTTCTGTAGTATACCAGAGATACACCATAACAAGCAGAGAGACTCAGAGAGAAATGCCATTTCATGACCCCGCACAGCTTTCAATTATTGGAGAGTGACAAGCTAATCAAAGCTCCAAGGAGAAGGCCTCAGAGGTATAAGGCTGCCCACTAGGAGATAACATCTGAATCATTTTGAATGTCAGTTGTCTTTCTTAGGATGCAGTCTAGCAATTACACTTGAAAACAGGGAAGTATATCCTGTTTCCAGCATCTGCTTCAATCTCCCACCTATCAGCTGGCCTCTCAGGCCATATCTGGCCCAAGCAGAGAGGAAGAGAGCAGCTGAAAGTAAACTCATATGGATTGTATTATTTCCAAAAAGCAACAAGCCAGACAGGTGCAGAACTTGAAGCACCTCCAGAAGTTGCTTGACTACAGTTACTAACTTACCTGACCATTGACCATGAACACTGGGACTGATAGATGTTGTAGTCTAACATTTGGAGGACCAGTTACTGCCCCCCCCACCTCTAGGTTAAGGTAAATAATGAAACACGCAGCTACCAGCAATTTACCCCCACTATATTACCCAATAAGAAGTTTGCAGAGTGCATGAAAGGATTTATTGTTTGATTTGGACTATTTGTTCTACTGACAAGGACCAAGTGCTGTTGTGGCAGGCACCATGGGAGTTTATGAGGGATCCCAAGACGAGCAATGCAGTAAGAATGACTCTGAGAGGTGTATGCAGAAATTGATGCCCCCATTGAAGCTGTGATTCCAATGCAGAAGCTTTGGTCAGATGAAGAAACTAAATTTATCTCAGCTACTGCATTGATAATGGATAGCTCAGTTAGAGCATGGTGCTGATTACTCCAAGGCTGAAGGTTTCATCCTGTATGGGACAGCTGCATATTCCTGCATTGCAAGGGGTTGGACTAGATGATCCTCAGGGTACCTTCCAAACACTACAATTCTATTCTTATAAGACTATCCCTGCAATTGATGCTGTGTCCCACAGAGTATTCTCTTCTTAATTACTAAGCAGTGCTGCTTGAATCAGTGACAAAGCTCTCTCTTGCTTCCCCCTCTGAAATTAAGAACACAAGAAGAGCCTGCTGGATCAGGCTAATGTCCCATCTAGTCCAGCATCCTGTTCTCACACCTCCTGTAGTTTCAAACAACTGGCATTCAGAAGCAAATTTCTTTCAACTGTGAAGGCCTGGGAGACAGCGTTTTGACAGGCAAAAGCCAAGATAAAAAACACTTTAATTTACAAGTATGCTCTGTGACGTTTTAGAACGACATATCTTATATCATTCTAATATCGTTAAACAGGTCAGTGTAGATCCAGCCTAGATAGAGATGTCTGGAGGCCCATAGCATACCCCCTCAACTGTCCCAATCTGACCAGGACATCCCAGAATTATACAAGTCATCCCAGCTTCTTATTGCAAGAGGACAGCCCCATAAGATGCCCTTTTTTGGGTGGGGTGCTCTCGTGTGAGTCACCTGGCTCCTGCGAGAGCATGACCCCCCCCCAAAAAAAACCATGCATTTGGGGGCATTCTCATGCAAGTCACACAACTCATGCAGGAGCGTGGATACAAAAGATGCGCATCCCGGTTTTCCTCTGTGGCATGTTGGAGGGCATGCCACATTTGTCCCTCAGGCCTGACATTCCTCACTGCTGCTGTTTTGCCTTGGGAAGCATCTGACCCATACTGTGCTACTTGGGGAATTGTCCTATGAGTTAGCCCACATCTGTTTGTTTCTTACATCAGCAGCTAACACTATATGACTGATAAATTCATATATACATAAAATAAAATTTTACTCTCCAGGCCGACAGCAAGACCAAATGTTTCAAAGCTGTCATACAAATGTAAATGTGGTCTTCTAATCCATAATATATCAAGGGAGATAGGAAGTAGGGGGGGGGGAATCAGGGTCAGATTCTCACTATGATAAAAACCAATAAAAACATATCCTTTGGGCTTAGATGGACTGTGTGAGCCAGTTATACCGAAGACTGAATTTCACATCCATGGGTCAACACTCCCTTTGAGGTTGTTGGCAACCTGGTGTGTCAAACACCACACAACTGCAGTCTTCATATTTTATTTAAGCAACTTCAACTTATTGATCCAGTAAGAAAAACAATAGTTCCTGGGGTTTTTTTGCAATAGGAAGAACGAAAGAAAACAAAAAAGTTCATAGCCTTTCACACCAGGAAAAAGAAGCAAACTATGCATGTGGGATCTTGGTTTCTTGTGAATCTTCAAAGTGGAACACAACAAGCTGCCTTATACTGAGTCAGACCTTTGGTCCATCTAGATCAGTATTATCTACACCACAGTTTCCATCTGTGGTGTCCACCTGGGTCTCCATGTGTTTTTGAACTACAACTCCCATCATCCCTAGCTAGCAGGACCAGTGGTCAGGGGTGGTGGGAATTGTAGCCCCCAAACAGCTGGAGACCCAAGTTTGGACACCCTGGTTTACACTGATTAGCAGCAGCTGTACAGGGTTTTAGGCAGGATCTTATCGTAGCCCTACCTAGAGTTGTTGGGGATGGAAGCTGGAACTTTCTGCATGCAAAGCAGGTGCCCTACTACTGAGGGATAACCAACATATGAAAAGGAACAGAGACATCTAGGTAAAGATGCTCTCATGAATATAAGGGTTTCCTAAATAATGCCTATATAAGGAGAAGAAACTTGGAAGACATAGGCTGCACTCCTGTACCCTGACCTGTTTGTAAGCTCTATTGAGCTCAACAGGACTTTCTTCTGAGTACACTGTAGGGCAAAGTTCTGCATGTTGCCACCAATAACCCCCATGTTTGGTTCTGCTGCATTCCACCCCCATCCTAATTTCTGCAGCAAGCTAGGGAGAGGGGCAGTATTTCTGTTTGGCCCACCATACAACCAGGTTTACCACACTAGATCACTCATTCCTCACAATGCACTTTTTAAGAAACATTTCCTTGGGATACAACCATTTTTCAAAAGTTTTGAAATGTATTGTTGTAGCCCATGTGTGGGGACTATCTGAGCTAAGAGCTGGCTGCATCCCTCCCCTTAATTTCATGCTGTCCTGAAGCATTTCCTAGCAGCTGTTCTCCATTTACTCAGTGGGGAGGGCTGGCAAAGAGAGTGGCCAAGCAGGTGGTCCTACAGCAAGGTGCTCCATGCACTTTTAACAGCAGCATCCAACCCTCCCTTCATCACCTGCTTGCTTTGGCAAATAATAACAACAGTCCTGGTAGAAGGATCTAGCACGTGTCTTCACCCACCTTTCCCTCCAGCAGGGGTAAAGAACCTGCAGCCTTCCAGATGTTGCTTGGACTCAACTCCCATCAGCCCTAACCAGCATGGTCAATCATCTGGAAAGATGGGAGTTGTAGCCCAATAACATCTAAAGGGCCACCAGCTCCCCATCCCTGCTTTCCAAGTGTAGTTGTCATGGTCATTTAAGCAGATCAGCATCAGAGTAGCAAGAGCTTCAGGATATGGCAACAATACACAGTAGTATATTCTTAGGCTGTGTACTTTCTCTCACACACAAATGCAATTTGTTGCCTAATGCAATTGGAGTAATTGGCTAATTGTTTGTGGCCTTCAGGTGAATTTTCGTGTGGGGTAATGGTCCTTGGTAGAAGTGGATATCATTTGCCTTAGCAGAAGTCTCCAACTCTACCACCACTGTTGGAGGCAGCATGGTTCCAAATACCAGTTGCTGGAAATTGCATGAGAAGAGGGTGTTGTTGCAGTCTTCCCATAGACATCTGATTGGTCACTGTGAGTTTAGGATGCTGGACTAGATGGGCCACTGGCCTGATTGAGCTGGTTCTTCTTGTGCTTATGCTTATGCTCATCCTCATATAATGTAGTGTACACAAAGGAATATGCACACCCCAACTGTAGATAAAAATGGTGGCCTTGTTGAAATTCTTTCTTGCTTACCACAAATCTGTTATTCTTGGAGGACCTTCAGTGCTCACATACATCTCTGTTGCCTTTTTCTCTTCTTCCTTCACAAGGAATACAATTCTGAAAGGGATAGTAATTACCAAATATTCCATGAGATTGCAGGCATCATCGGTTTTCCCTTTGCCCCTTTGAAGCAGAGGACCAAACTGTCCCTTTGAAGCAGCAGACCAAAGGGAAGTGCATGGCAACTGAAGAGCAAACTAGAGATGTGTCTACATGGAAGGAGGTTCTGAAGCATGCAAATTGAGGCATTTTTATGTACCATGAATCAGAAAGCTAAGGTTGCTTTCTAGTCTCACATCTCTTTTGTAGCAAAAATCTTTTACTGTCTTGCATCCATTTGCAAAGCAGAGACAAAATCAAGCATGAGCAATGTGTTAAAGAAATCTCTTAATCTCTTTTGTGGCTTTATCTCCCCTTTGACCTATCAGAACTGAAGATGAAGATGAAAAAGAATGAAAGCATCTGCTAGAAGCTCCAGCAGTCACTAATACAAACAGTATATACTTTCTTTACATTATGCCACCATAGCACAATTATAGGGCAGCACTACTCACAGTTTACAATAGAGCCCCAGAGCATTCCCTGTCCTCCAGGTTCACCTGCTGGGTCTTCAATACCTAAAGGGGATAGAGGTCCATGCTGTGACTCCTCAGGTTGGCTTTACAAAGAAGAAAGTCAAGCAAATTACTGGCTCACTACTGAGCTACCTCAGGGAGGGAAAAACAACAACTACTGCAACACACAAATGCTCTGGAAATTGAGCTAATTGAGCAATCTATTACCATTAAAAATATTAGTGTTTTTTGTTGTTTTTTACTATGTGTTTTTGTGTTTTTATATTGTAAACTGCCCTGTGATCTTCTGATGAAGGGTGGTATAGAAATTTCCCTCACAAGCTGGCACCTCTGACATCTATGCTATATATTTAAAGCACTATAATACCACTATTACAGTCATGGCTTCCCCTGAATAATTATGGTAATTGTAGTTTGTTACAGGTGCTGAACATTGTTAGGAGGCCCCCTGTTCTCTACCCATAGCTACAATTCCCAGATCAGTGTATTAAATGTATGGTACAGTATAAAGCTGCTTCTTATCTTCCTAAACTTTAGAACAAGATTTCCTCCCTCACATGCATATTTATGCAGATTTAATCATCTAATTATTTAGATAACATTTCTTTGATTAATTAACTTGGATGTTGTTGTTAGTGGTGGAATGTTTTTATTGAAATTCACTAAAGCTCCATATCTTATAGGTACAAGCATAAAATAAGGCTGTTACAAACAAAGAAAAAGAAAAAACAAAACACAAGAAGAATATACCTGCCATCCCAAAGTATGATGTTAAAAGTATCAGCAAAAGATTCCTGCATTGCAAGGGGTTGGACTAGATTACCCTCATGGTCCCTTCCAACTCTACAGTTCTATGATTCTATGGTTCTATGATTAGTTACTGTTCTTGAGAGAGCAGAGAATGCCATGCTGCTGCTGTTCTTGTTGCTGTTCTTGTTACCTGCCCTTCCCCAGGGTAACAGGGTAACAATAATTTAAAAATCAGTATTAAAAACAGTTAATGCATCTCACAGTCACAAGAATAGGGTTGTCCTAAAACACACACCTCAGGTGTCAAAGGCCAAGGTCACATAGAAACAGCCAACAGAGGCTGTGAGCTATCTTGCTGTGAAATTGTACATATGTTTTATTCAAAAACAAGTCCCTCTAAGCTAAATAGGGCTTTATACTGATAAGTCAGGGTTGGGCCTGCAGCCTTAAAATCCTGTGCACTTCTACTCTGAAGGAAGCTCTCATTGAATTCAATCGGAGTTATTTCCTGGTAAGTGTGTAGAAAGAAAAAAAAAACCCCAGCTTGACTGTGTCAGAATGGCAATAGTAAACTGCTGTTGTGCACCAACTCCACCTTTAGGGACAAGGACCCTTACAAAAGACAAACTGCATTTGAACAGCTGCCCCCTCTTCTCCTTTGGGTGGTATCTGTTTCCTTTTTTGTACAATTCTTTACAAATATGGAGACAGCCTAACTGGCAAGGAAAAGAAGAAGTAGAAATGCTGTGCAACAGGGCTACATATTATGGGCTATCTGTGTGTGCAGCACCTTCTGTCCACATGAAATGGGACAGAAGACAATAAGTGTGCTGCACACAGCAGATGTGATTTCTTTTCAGCTGTTGTCAGTGACTGGCTGCCCAATAGCATTCCAGAAATTAGATTGCTCCTCACCTCAAGTCATTACCGAGTAATTAAATATAACATCAAACAAGAGCCTCCTTTGTCCTAGATATTAAAAAATAAAATGAAGGCGAGGGAGGTGAAGAGCAGCCCTACATTAGCCCAGGATTAGAAGCCCCTGCGAATCTCAGCACGGTAATCTAACAGAGCTGATAATAGAAGGAAAGAGATAACAGAAAGAAGAATGAAACAGCAGGAAGGAGAAAAAATCGCTGGTGGAAACCGGCAATTCTGGAATTGTTATTAAAGTGATACAAGGGAAAGACATTTCATGAAATGTTATGTCCTGGTTCTAAAAGCTGGAAGCAAGCTGGGAATCAGGAGGAGGGGTGGTGTGTGCAGATTGCAAGTTTTGGTTTGGACCCCTATCTGGTTCTTTTGTAAGACAGCCTGATCTGCCTCAGCCCAATTTGGAGGTTGTACAATTCAATTCTGGGGTCTGAGCTCTCTTTGTTCTCCCACATGTACAATCCCTATTCTCCTCACTCACCCACTGATTTAACGGGGGGAGTGAGATCCGATACCTTTAAAGCTTTTTTTTTGGAAGGGGGAGTTTATTGGGGGTTTTTTGTCGTTTAATAAGTTTTATGTGTAGGAATTCTCCAAGCATAACAATGCATGTGCATTGCCTGAGGTCCATGCACAAATTGTAGGTCCATATCGTTATGCTACAGACATGGGATTATAGAGACAGCCCATTTCAACATTTGCATGAGAAACACACCCTGAGGTGGCAATTGCAATTCTACAGGATAGTTTCAAGGGACTGTGAGAAATGTCACTCTAGTTGCGTGTTGAGTCCCACCAGGCCACCCACCACCAAGAATTGCACACAGCACACATTAATTTTGTTTAAGGTTTTTGGCATCAATTTTTGGCCACAACTTTATTTAAATACACAATTGTGAGTGGTTGCTTAGGCATTGGTTATGACTATCTGTCCATGCCCAGGGACAGAGCTGACTTCCGGATTCCAGCGGAAGCCAGCATGGGAAACAAGTATTGGGTGAGAAAGTGAGGCTGGGGCCCAAACCATCACTTCTCACCCTCATGTTCCAGTGGGGCTTGCACGGCCCAGGTCCGATTCCAGGGACAAGGACGAAAGAATGGCAAGCCCCTGGATTCCTTTAACGGAATTCCCTTTTCCGCATCACCATTGGAGGGGTAGGCACTTACCCCTCCTCCAACCAATTTTTAACCAATGCCTAACCGCCAACCTTACAAGTTGTGACGATTTGCTACGCAGTAGGCAAAAACCAAATGGCACCAGCCAATCAGCCAAATGGCAAAATTCCTACCAGGCCCCTGCTCGAAGGCAGGCGACCCCATGACAGGCATAGCAAGGTCAAGCAAACGAAACCCCCCCTTTAAAAGGGAGGGTGGGCGGGTGATCCGGTGAAAAAGCCAAGAGGCCGCCCTGTAATGGCGACCTGAATATATAGGCTCTAACCCCACCTCCAAATTGGCTACATACAAAACTCCCCAGTAACCCAGTTAACCCCTTAAGGCCTGGGATATCCTAACTGCACAGTCATACCAGGGTGGCCTGCTTCCCCAACCGCAACACATGCTCTCATTTAGGGAGAACACGTTTTGCGTGTTGAGTCCCACCAGGCCACCCACCACCAAGAATTGCACACAGCACACATTAATTTTGTTTAAGGTTTTTGGCATCAATTTTTGGCCACAACTTTATTTAAATACACAATTGTGAGTGGTTGCTTAGGCATTGGTTATGACTATCTGTCCATGCCCAGGGACAGAGCTGACTTCCGGATTCCAGCGGAAGCCAGCATGGGAAACAAGTATTGGGTGAGAAAGTGAGGCTGGGGCCCAAACCATCACTTCTCACCCTCATGTTCCGGTGGGGCTTGCACGGCCCAGGTCCGATTCCAGGGACAAGGACGAAAGAATGGCAAGCCCCTGGATTCCTTTAACGGAATTCCCTTTTCCGCATCACCATTGGAGGGGTAGGCACTTACCCCTCCTCCAACCAATTTTTAACCAATGCCTAACCGCCATGGAGCACCAAGCTCACCGCCAAACCACTCACAAACCCAGCCAGGACCTCAACTTAGCCACCACCGCACCCAGCCAAGCCTCATTTCCTAAGGCCGAAAGGTGCACCCCATCCTCCCTGAAGAGGGATTCATTGCGAAAAAGAATCTCAGGGTGGGAAATCACATCACCACCCAACTCCAGGATCTTCCTCGACACCGCAGCATTTATGCGTTTCCTGGCCCTTTCGGTGGCAGCTGGGCAACGACTTCCCCTCCAAACCCGTCGTTGCAAAAGCCTTGACCAAAATAATTTTGCTGCCGGCAACAACTCCCGCAGCACCTCCAGATCATTCAAGATCGCCTTACGTAACGACAGACAGTCCATGGAAACCAGGTCGTTCTCGCCCAGTTGCACCACGATAGCCGTGGGCGGCCCTTCGAAGAACATCTGCCTCCGTATCAGCGGCAGGAATTCTGACCAGCGCATTCCTCGCCTGGACAGCCAAGACAATTGGACATGTGGAGGAAGGCCAAGACCTGCTCCCAATCCGGACTGCCGAGCTCCAATGCCAGCCCAGTGCACGATACTGTGTCCCACCATCCAAATGCGGACCGCTGCTAAACCTGGGATAAGCAAGCAAACAAAAGTGTCAGCATATCACCTTGCTAGCGGACATAGCCTTTAAACGCATCAGATTTCCAGCGACCCATATCCCTAATTCTGTCAGCTGACAGACCCCAGTGTGCTGCAGTCGTGGCGGCCCCGATCCTAAAGGAATGAGGGGCGAAACCAACAGCAGACTCCCCACAAGCCATGATCGCTTTTCGCATCACCATTGTCAACTGGTGCCTCGATAAGGGCAACCCATTTTCATGTTTCAGCAGCGGGCCATCCCCTGCAGGGCGAACAGCCAGGAACCTCCTAACATCCTTTACCGGGCAAGGGCCTGCCTCACTTGACGCAGGTAGACGAATGAGGGCTCCCTTGCCCCTCTGATCCGTCTTTGAGTTCCTAATAGTGAGTCTCAGCTCTGCAGGGAGTAGTTGCACGTCCTGGAAGAGCAAACCCCTAGATCTACCATCCCTGTGAACTTCGAGCACCAGCTCGCCCACCCGCAAGGCACCAAAAAAGGCAATAGAGAAAGCAGCCGAAAAAAGGCGTGCCTCATATTTGGACCAACATACATTCCGCAGCGCTATGCGCATCCTGCACAATAGATCAAATGAGATAGGGCATCGGGACGCTGGACGGGGAGGACACATCCTACTCCAGCCCTCAAGGGCCTTGCGAACCACGAATTTAGCGCAAGGATCCACGTCAAAATATGATTTACAGAAAAAGGCTATAGCAGCCGCTTGCATCCTAATTGTCTTGGCTGCGCGTCCCAATTGGAATAGGTGCGCCAAGTATCTCAACACCTGAGAGGTGGATGGTAGGCCCTTCCTGTCCTTATTGGCTGGAAGATGGGAGAAACTACTAAAATCAGCCCAGGCTTTGGAATACGACCGGAGAGTAGAAGGGGAAATAGATGCAGCTACTCCCTGGAAAACTAATTGCTGCCAAGGTTCCAGAGATGATCCGGGAAATATTCCGGACGTTCCTGAGCTTCTGGAACTAGAAGTCTGAACCGCTCCATCTGAAAACGGGACAGAGCATCAGCAATCTCGTTAGACACCCCAGGGATGAAGCGCGCAGAAAACACTATATTACAACGCAAACAGTGCAAAACAAAAGCCCGCAACAGGGCCGACACCCTGGGAGAGCGTGACGACAGCTTAGCCAACACGTTCACCACCGCCTGGTTGTCAGTCCAGAAGCAGACACGACGGTCTCTGAAATCATCGACCCACAAGTGTACAGCCACTGCAATGGGAAAAAACTCAAGAAAAGTTAGATCCCGCGTAATGGCTTCTCCTTGCCAGGCGGGTGGCCAACGCTTGGCGCACCATCTGCCTTTCCAATACAGACCAAATCCCAGGGAACCCGCAGCGTCCGAATGGACCTGAAAATCATTATGCAGATTCAAGGTGTCTTGCCACAGGGATACACCATTGAAACCCTCCAGGAAGTCAAGCCAAATTAGCAGGTCAGTCTTGACCTCGCTGGAGAGGCGAACCCGATGATGCGGGGCCTTCAGCCCCGCAGTGAGCCGAGCTAATCGAGAACAAAAGGGGCGCCCAGGTGCCACCACCCTGCAAGCGAAATTCAGGTGACCCAATAACGACTGGAGTTGCCTCAGTGACACCTTCTTCAAAGGCAACAATTCCTCTATAACCTTTTTCAACGCGACCAGCTTATCCTTTGGCAAGCTGGAAGTCTGAGAGACAGTATCTAGCCGGATGCCCAAATAAGTAAGCTGGGTAGCAGGACCCTCAGTTTTTTCCTCCGCGAGCGGAACGCCCAATGCCTGTGTGAGCTCAGCAAAGGCCTGCAGCAATACCGAGCAGTTGCCGGTATCATGAGCTCAGGCCAGTAAAAAATCATCGAGATAATGAGTGACTCCACCCATTCCAGTCTTCCGTTTGAGGGCCCACTCCAAAAACGTACTAAAAGATTCAAAAGCGGCGCACGCAATTGAACAACCCATAGGCATGGCTTTATCAAAGTAATAATTTCCCTCAAACTGAAAACCTAGCAGCCAGAAATCCTCTGGATGAATCGGCAGCAAGCGAAATGCAGATTCGATGTCGCATTTCGCCAATAAGGCTGCCCGTCCAAATTTCCGAATCATCTTGATCGCATGATCAAGAGACGCGTACTTTACGGAGCAAAGCTCCTGAGGAATAACGTCATTAACAGAAGTGCCCACCGGATGCGACAAGTTATGGATCAAGCGATATTCCCCAGGGGCCTTTTTTGGTACTATACCTAAGGGAGATATGTGCAAATTAGGAAATGGGGGAGAACTAAAAGGACCAGCCATACGATGCATGGCAACCTCCTTTGCAATCTTTTTCCTGGCAATTTCAGGGAGCTCAAAAATTGACTTTTGATTGACAGGATTCCGTGCCACGGGAGGCATAGCTACCGGAATCCTAAAGCCGTTAGAAAAACCATCAACTAGGTACCTGGCCGCAACCCTATCAGGGTAAGATTGCAGCCAGGCTTGTAGGGCCGACGAACGTACAGGGGTGTGAGCCAAGGAGGTCAACACGTCATTTCCCGGTTCCTGAAGTTGAGGGAAGGGGAGCTGGCTTGGGGGGTTGCTGACCACCCCCCTTGCCCCGCGAAAGGGCCGTCTCCCACCAAAACAAGCGGAAGCCGAATGTGCTCCGTTGCATTTCTCACACAAGTGGGCAAACCTGCACGATGCACGCTGGCATGAGCCCTTGTTAAAATCCCAGCACACAAAACGCCGAGCCGCGCCAAAAGCGGGATTCCTCGGTTTTTGCTGCTCTGCCACCTTCTTGTCAATGTGTGGAGCCACATAAGTGGTCCACACATCAAGGTCCTTGCGATCCCAGCGAGCCGAAGGAATCTTGGCGGCGCGGCGCCTGAAATTCTCATCATATTTTATAGCCGCTTTCCCACCGGCTTTCGTGAATGCGGAGCGAACGATAGATAGATAAACAATCAAATGAAGGGACCTCCTTGGGTAAGCAGCAGAGACTATGCCAGCGAAGACTTGGAAGCAATCGAGCCAATGTTCGAATGTCCTATCAGCGCTGGAGGCCCCAGGGGGTTTTTTGGAAGAGGAACCAAACTTCTCCTGCTCCTCCGAAGGCGGGAGCAACCTGAATATGTCTACAAAGCGACCATTTAGAATCCTGGTCCGCAATTTAGCTGACAAATGCGAGCCCGGGATGATGTCCCTGGCGGAGTTGGTCGAGACTTTAACGTCAGGAACCAAGGCGCCATCCTTACACTCCTGTACCGCACCGTATTTTGCTCGATGTGTGTTTGCCCTTCGCTCCCAAGCCCACCTGGGAAGTCCCGAAGCCGATTCGCCAAAACCCCAATAAAGTTCCATAGCGTTACCCTCGCTATCGGAATCAGAGGATGACGTACCAGAGTAAGAGGAAGAAGAGTCGTCCTTTCTCCGTTTGGAACGCCTCCTGGAGGATTTCTTGCGGCGCCGCTTCCCCCCCGATGACTTCCTGTCCGGGACTGGAAGACTGTCCTCAATTGAAGACTCGGAATCAGGATTCAGCAGGGGTGTAGCTGCAATAGACTGCGAAGAGACAACACGTGAGACATCGGAACCCGATGCCACCTCAGGAGGGATCTGAGGGGCAGCACGTCGGGAAACTGAAGCTCCCGAGGTGCCACGTCTTCCAGAAGCTCTCCTGCTGGAACAAGCAGACCTACGGGACCGACCCCGTGTCGGAGGTAAGTCAGGGGGCTGGGCTGACAGGGTGTCCATAAGAAAGCGCCCCGCAGGTGACCCTTCTCTCCCGTTTTCACTAGATGACGGCGATGCTGGTGATGACGCCATTGCAGGTGAAGGGCGCCGTCCAGAAGCAGATGACTGAGTGGAGCAGTGTTGAAGGAAGCCATCCATCTCAGTTGCAAAACGGGATAAGGCTGCTGGGTCGCCAGCCATGCTTGCCACCAGGGATTGAACCCGCCCTAATGGCTGATTCGGAGTGCGAGAGCGGAGCGCCTGGGATGGACCCCTGATGGGCCGCTTAGGGGTGGCAGCTGGGCCCGTGCGGGCAGCGGCTTTCTTTGGAGCCATACCTGCTAAATGGAAAGTAAATCGGAATAATTAATATCACCAGAAACCAGCAATAAATTATGTTGCAAACAGCACCTTGCCTATTAAATCAAATAAAATATTGAACTAAATAATAGTGAGAAAAGTCCAATACAGTAAATTTAAAGTACACAAAATAAACAAAAACGAGGAAACAACTAGGAATAAGATAAGGTAAATCAAGAGAAAATTAAGTTAAATTAAAGTAACTCAAAATAAATAACAAAATTAAGCCAAACCAAATAACAATAAAATTAAAAGCAATAAGGCCAGGCACCGGAGCAATCTGCAGCAGCTGCCTGTCTATCCAGCAATTACGGCAGGCAAGCTTGCACTGAATCAGGCCAGCCAGGGAAGGCCCACGTGTGTGCAGGCCCAACTGGCTGTAATAGGCCTAGGTGCTATGCCAGCAGCTGGCCACAAGGGGGAGCCAGCGGCCGTAAAATTAGCAGCACCGTGCACGCAAAATGGAGGGGCCTCCTCCACTTACGCAGCAAAATTTCTTTTACTGAGAGGTACAGGCCGCGCCGTATATCAGGGGAGCGCGTGCAGGCCGCTACACGCCGCCCGAGACGCGCACGGCAAGGCCTCAAAACCGGGGCTCGCTAAGGCCCCGCCGACGGAAGGCGCCGACTGCGCCCGCGGAGAAGGCCCCCCCGGCTCACCGGGAAGGAGCGGTAAGCGGGAACAGGCTCTCCGCCGAAACTGCGGCCCGACGACCGCGCCGCCGCTCGCAGGCCCCAGGTAAGGGACGAGAGCGGGGGGGGGAGATGCGGCGGAGGTATGCGGCTGCGGCCGCGGGGCCAAGCAGCAAGCGGAAGCGCTCAGCCGCAGCCGCAAGGACAAAAGCAGGCGAGGTGAGCGGCTGCAGCCGCGAGGTCAATAAAGGATTGAGTTGCCGGCGCCCCCACGGGGGTTGTCGGACAGGAGGGGACCAGGGAGGCGAAGCCGCCCGGGGGCTGGGGGGGGCCCACCCTCAGCCCACTCTCCTTCGCCCGCACCAGCAAAAAAAAAAAAAGGGGGGTAGGGGGATATGAAAATATTTATAAAATTAATAATGGGGGTGGGGGAGGGTGTTCGGGAAATAAGGCAGAGGGGATTCGGAGGGAGTTAAAAGAACGAGGGTGAGGAGAAAGAAGGCCAAAGCCCGAAAATTAAATAGAAAGATTCAGTAAGGCCTCAAATACAACCGTCTCCAAGATGCAGTCTGCTCCTTGATCCGGTGAAAAAGCCAAGAGGCCGCCCTGTAATGGCGACCTGAATATATAGGCTCTAACCCCACCTCCAAATTGGCTACATACAAAACTCCCCAGTAACCCAGTTAACCCCTTAAGGCCTGGGATATCCTAACTGCACAGTCATACCAGGGTGGCCTGCTTCCCCAACCGCAACACATGCTCTCATTTAGGGAGAACACGTTCTGTGAAACGTACCTCAGTTCTTCTGCCAACTAATGATAATAGTTTTGCATACAGAAAGGTATGGCATGCTATCACTTCATTGTCCGCAACCCACTTCCAGGGCTTATATTTAAATTAATTAAATGAAGCTAAGGGGTATGTCACCCATCTGTTCACTGGGTTGGATCCAAGTTTCCCATCATGCTTAAAGTAGATACATTGTTGCTAAAGTGAGTTCAATTGTTCTGCTCTATGCATGATAAAATCTGGTTCCAAACCATTATGTGTGAGGTGATGCTTGGTGACATGAAAATTTTACCTGTGCAATTACTGGAATTCCACTTGTGCAAGTCAGCACTGGGTATGAACAGGAAGAGCATACTTATGCAAATCAGTCCAAAGTGACCCTCTGCAAGTAGCAAGCCTCAGAGAATGGAAGCAATGGATAAGAAACCAATAAACCTAACCAAGGCCAAATTCTTACATCTAGTTAACTTCCAGCACTCTGGGAAACATTCCACAGCAAAAGGAGTCTATTGCCAGAAAGATTAATGAGCATTTCCACAAGGAAGCTTGTAATTTTAAACTTGTTATATAATTACAGGTAATGCTAGGGTCAGTTCCTTCCTTGCTTTTATTCAAGGAGATAGGTAGGCAGAACAGTTACTCAGGGGTCAGTTGGAAAGAGAGGGGGAGGCAATACAAGGAATGTCAGACAAGCTGTAGCAAAAACAAAAATGGACCACATGATGGTTATTATAAAGAATGATGCCTTTAAGAATAAAGCCCTCAAGGAATGGGAAAAACAGTGGCAAGGTTTTAAAATGCACACCGAACTGGTCTCCATACATATAATTTGTTGGAGTGCTTTCAGCTTCACCTAGCAAGGCCCCTAGATTTGCTCCTGGCAAAAAAATAATTAGTGGAGTGAGTTCTGTTGTCTCCTCTCATTAGCCAAGTGGGAACACTTTAGCACTTCCTACTTAGCTCTTGTTTCATAAGCAGGTGGCAACAAGCAAAGGGCTAATGAGAAGAAAACGCTAAGGCTGATTCTCCTGGTAACTTTTTTTTTGGGGGGGGGAGTATTGTTATTTATCCAAAAGTAAATATGTAATAATGTTTATGCTGAGTAGACGAGATTATTCTAGTGATAACTGAAAACAAAGTGAGCATTTTGCTAGACTACCAGCAGCCTAGAAGTCAGATGATGTGACTGTTTCTTTGCAAGGCAGAACAATTTTATTTTAGCATGAAGTCCCAGTGTGTACCCATTGGTTGGACTTGCAGAGAGATAGGCCAAAGTTCAGTAGTAAAGCAGAAGGTCCCAGGTGCAATCCTGAACATCTCCAGATAGGATTAGGAATGCCCCCTGTCTGAAACCCTGGAGAGTCACTCCAAGCCAGGGTAGACAATGCTGATCCAGATAGACTTATGGTCCGAATCAGGATAAGGCAATACAGTGGTACCTCGGGTTACATACGCTTCAGGTTACATACGCTTCAGGTTACAGACTCTGCTAACCCAGAAATAGTGCTTCAGGTTAAGAACTTTGCTTCAGGATAAGAACAGAAATCGTGCTCCGGCGGTGTGGTGGCAGCAGGAGGCCCCATTAGCTATAGTGGTGCTTCAGGTTAAGAACAGTTTCAGGTTAAGAACAGACCTCCAGAATGAATTACCGTAAGTACTTAACCCGAGGTACCACTGTATCCTATGTCCCTTTATATAGTAGGCATTTCACTTTGTGTGCCTTTGTCATGTTGGGTTTCTGGTGAAGTATTTCACCCTGTTCTGCAGGAGGTGTGGACTCTCTCAAACACACACTCTCCCTTTTGGTTTTCTACAATCAAGTGTGATGTCATTTTCATGAAATGATAGATTATAGATAGATGACAGATAGATATGGGGAGGAATTTGTTTAGTGAACTTTGCATAGTAGACTGGTCCAATTCACCACTCTTGTACTTGCTTACAAACCATAATGCAACTCCCAAATGGATTTTGCAGCATTTCTCTGGGAACTGGGAACTTTAAGCATGCGAAAAGAGTGCACAAAAATATCAATTTTATAAAAGATGCATGCAAAATGTGTGTTCTACTGTTGAATGCATTGGGCAGCATTGAAAAGTGTGCGTTTTACATCAAAAGTACAAATCATACACAAGAAGTGCATACAAAATGTACACAAAGAGGTGGAACAGTATACAATGGTAAGGAATGAGATACAGCGGGACAGAACAGAAAGCAACAATCCAATGGCTGAGTGCCAGAGGGAGCAAACAGGGATGGAATAAGTTGTTCAACCCATCCCAACTTGTAATAAAGGAATTTAAACCTTTAAACCTTGTGAGTATGAAATGGAGAGTCTGTTATAGTGCCTGTAAAAGAAAAAGAAGATGTTGGCTCTGTCTGGCCATCAGCCAAGGATTTTGCCTTGCACTAAACCTCCAAAGGCTACTTAATGACTTTAATATCAACAGACACATTTGGTGTGCATTCCAAACTTCACCCTAAGGGGAACCTCAATAGAAAACAAAAATACTGAATTGCTAGCACGCACGCACGCATGCACGCGCGCGCACACACACACACACTTTAACCACATCTTCCTACAGAGATTGTGTGATCAGGCAGTGACAGCCCCAGCCATCAGGGATCATAAGGAAGGAATAAAGACTCTGACGTTATATGGAATTAAAATTAGGCCAAAACTTTATTAAACTTCCAAATGTAGGAAGACTTTGGCTTAGGCCTTGGGTTTGTATCACTCCCAACCCCCCCCCCCCAGCTGGGGGGAACTGGGGCTCATCAGGATAAATGTGATATGGGGGTGCTCTACGAGACTTAAGTGTAGCAGGCAGCCAAGCCCCGCATGCAGGTTCACTGATGACCTTTCAGTGTATGGCCAGAGACCCTGGAATCGCCGCCACAGGGGGGTAAAGCACCACTTCACCCCCCCCCCCATATAGGGAAGAAAAGACTAAAGGATTCCACCCACGGCCATAACTGTCAAAGTTGTGACAAATTGCTACGGGAAAGACAAAACTTGCCAATGCAGGAAAATTTCTTCCTGGTCCTTTAACAACAACCAGTCAAAGACCATAGCAGCGCCCACTAAACAGGAAGAAAAAGTTAACCTGCAAACAAGAAACATTAAACAAAGGGAGGGTAGGGAGTGTGAATCTCCTGAGCCGACTGCCTGACTATTGTTGGCTTCACCCCCTATTTATAAATGGGGCTGGCCCCACCTCCCAGCAAGAAACTTGATTACTGAGGCTGGGCATGAACCTCCAAAAATTAACACTGAAAGGCAAGCCAGCCCCTGTTTGCTAGTAAGCTCCCTGGGAACTGTAGCACCATGCGTGATCCCGCAAAGGGCACCCACAATGTAAAGTGTGAGTGCTCATTATCTATATAATCACTATATATTTATGCTTTTTAAAATGTGGTACCTCTGACCTCAGAGTTTACACACATATTTGATAGTTTTCTTAGTCTTTGTGCCTCTGCAGAACCAGGGTTGTCTAAGTTGTTAGGTTTGTGGTGGTGGTGGTGGTGAGGATTACCATATAAAAGGAGAGCAAAAGTGTCAGCAATGTGCAGAGCAGTCCTATGGCTGTTTATTTGGATCTCATTCCCATTGAGTTTGATGGGACACTACCTAAGAGGTGTTCACACATTACATTCTGTGTAAAACCTCTGTACACAAATAGATGAGCTTCACAGTTGTTCAAATGCAAGGTTGAGTCTATGGACACAACAAAGTTGTACAAATCAGTCATCATGAAGGAGAAGGCCATTCATGGAGGAAGAGGAGGCTGTACTCTGCCTCCAAGGCTCAAGGCAGTAATATTTCTCAATGCCAGTTGCTGAAAATCATGGAAGGGAAGACTACTCTCATGATTGTGGGTTTCCCACAGGGATCTGGTTGTCTACTTTGAGAAGAGGATTCTCAAGAGGGCCATTGACCTGATCCAGCCAGGCTATTTTTAATGGCCAGGGCTCCCCCCTCTGTACATGTGTTTTACACACACACACACACACAGTGGGCAGTATCCAATGTAGTGTTTCTGCTAGTATTACTGAGAGAACTTTTAGCTGTGCTACATCCCCCTTCTTTTCCTCCCCCCCCCCAATATTCCCACACACCTACATCTGTTGTGGAGTTTTCCCTATGCCTCTGCAAGAGATTTGGGAAGGGGGTGTGTGTGTGCATGCACAAATGTGCACACACAAGTAGAAGACAAGGAGGGAAAGTTCTCTTGAGCTGGCAGAAGCACTTAATCGCATACCAATGTACTGTATATATTTGAAACCTCTAAATAAATGCTAGGTACAGTATTATTCGAAGGGATGCGGGTCGCGCTGTGGGTTAAACCACAGAGCCTAGGACTTGCAAATCAGAAGGTCGGCAGTTTGAATCCCCATGACGGGGTGAGCTCCCGTTGCTTGGTCCCTGCTCCTGCTAACCTAGCATTTCAAAAGCAAGTCAAAGTGCAAGTAGATAAATAGGTACCGCTCCGGCGGGAAGGTAAACGGTGTTTCCGTGCACTGCTCTGGTTCGCCAGAAGTGGCTTGGTCATGCTGGGCACATGACCCAGAAACTGTTCGCCGGCTCCCTCGGCCAATAAAGCAAGATGAACGCCGCAACCCCAGAGTCAGTCATGACTGGACCTAATGGTCAGGAGTCCCTTTACCTTTACCTTTACCTTTACCTTTACCTTTACCTTTACCTTTACCTTTACCTTTACAGTATTATTCTACAGTAGTAGCTCGGGTTACAGACGCTTCAGGTTACAGACTCCACTAACTCAGAAATAGTCCCTCAGGTTAAGAACTTTGCTTCAGGATGAGAACAGAAATCGTGCAGCGGCGGCGCAGCAGCAACAGGAGGCCCCCATTAGCTAAAGTGGTACCTCAGGTTAAGAACAGTTTTAGGTTAAGAACAGACCTCCAGAACAAATTAAGTTCTTAACCCAAGGTACCAGTGTAATAGCATAACGGTAGCAGAAATCACAAGTCCTCAGCCCTTGTGGAAGAGAAATATTTGGATCAACTTTTTAAAGGCAGGAAAGCATTTAGAGAGTAAGGTTCCTCAGGAACGGAATTCCAGTCTTAAGATGCCACAACTGAACTGATTCTTGATATCACTATCCAGACATCCCAAAATGAGGAAATCTTATACCTACTTAGTGTGGTGGTACAAATGGATTTCCTGCTGTTAGGAATGTTGGCAGTCACTCTGACCAGCATGTGGAGATGGTGCCATCTTCCTAATGCACATGAATTTCACCAATAAGGATGGCAAATGCAATTTACTTTAATTGCCTGATGCTCTGCACTGATGTATCATCACATTAGATCAGGAAGCAAAAGCCAGATTTCTCAAAGTGAGTTCATGTGCCTGCTTTGCTTTTTAATTTGTTCAACAGTGGGTCAAACAGTCATTTGATTTGTTTGGCCATAAGCTGTACCACCACCATCATCATTACACTGCTTAATGCTAGAGTAGGCTTCTAAACAGTTTACAAACTATAAAGGCAATAATAAACAGAACCATTAAAATATAACTTTCCACATTCAAAATGCAGAATAGAAACAACACCATTAAAACTATAAAGCAATCATGAAAGGCAGGAAGTCCAGATCAAGAAGTCAAGGCAATGCCTGTGAAAACAGATGCAACTTCAAACGTCATTATAATGCCAAGAGTTTAGGAACTTCTTTTCTCTCACATTGTGGTTAAAAATTAACTATACTTCACAGTTGCAGATTCTTTTTCTTTCTTCCCTAAAATAAGAAAGGGGGAGGACTCTTGCTTAATGGTAGAGCAGGTGCTTTCCAGGCAGAAAGTCCCAGACTCAATCCCCAGGCATAGCTTGGGAGAGACTAGGGATGGACAAATCTGCTCATTACAATTCCTTCTGTTGCTCATTTTTCCAGTCTTAAATTCAGTTCTTCACACTTCCATTGCAATTTGTGATGTGTGGGAAAATCAGGGTTTCCCAAACTTGGGTTTCCAGTTGTTTTTGGACTTCAATTCCCATCATCCATGGCTTCTGTTCCTGCTGGCTAAGGATGATGGGAGTTGTAGTCCCAAAACAGCTGGAAACCCAAGTTTGGAAAACCCTGATTTAAATCCTCATGAAAATGTTAAAGCCCTATACATCTAGGTACCAGGATAGCTAAGATTGTCTCACCTCTTATAAACCCAGCTGATCACTACAGGTGTGAGTCTCCTACAGATACCATTATATAGTTAGGTCCATGACACACAATATAGGAATTGGGCCTTTATTATTGAAATACATCCCCTTCGGAATCACCTCACCTTGAGTATTAGACAGATGTTGCCTTTTTAATGCCTACTGAAGACCTTCCTCTTTCAACAAACCTTTTAAGCTGAGAACTTTTCCAGTGCACATCAAAAGTTCTTAAGATGTTTCGATTGATTGATTGATTTATTGTTATTTGCCACCCTAGGCTCCTCTGGGAGTCAGGGCAGAATTGAAATTTAATTAATAAATAATAACACACTCTCTCGCTCTCTGGCAGTGCTTGTACATCTTAACATTATATTTACTACTCTGAAATATCTATTGGCTTTGAAGAGGTGGTTGCTTAAACTGGAAATTTTCTATTTGTATTCTTCAAACAAGCCCTTTCTGCAAGTTTGCTCACTGCTTTGAGCTGAGGACTGTATCATTACATTTTGGGACAGTGTATAAACTGAAGGATAACTATGTTCTGATGATTTTATATTGGAGGTTGCTGCCCACACACTTCGGCTGTGCTTGCTGCTGGTGTGGTGGCTCCTCTGTAAAATCGCTTTAAACAGCTTGAAGCAGAGTTTCTTCCTGGCGGCAGATGACAAGAGACTACGAGACTTGTGCAAAATACTCAGTCAATGGTTACTTTATTTATTGGCTGGTTCACAAGCATTTTAGTTGTGACTATATACAAATCAATTTACATAACATCCTTCCGCCACGGTATAAACTCACAGTGTGTGGATACCCTTTTCTCATGCAGTCAAGTCCAACCTGCAACTTCCTCTTTTTTATTTTCACCCCCAGCTGCAACTAATCAGCCTGGAATGTCACTCCTAACTACAATGGTACCTCAGGTTACATACGCTTCAGGTTACATATGCTTCAGGTTACAGACTATGCTAACCCAGAAATAGTACCTCAGGATGAAAACATTACCTCAGGATGAAAACAGAACTTTACCTCAGGATGAAAACAGAAATTGTGTGGCGGTGGTGCGGCAGCAGTGGGAGGCCCCATTAGCTAAAGTGGTGCTTCAGGTTAAGAACAGTTTCAGGTTAAGAATGGACCTTCAGAACGAATTAAGTTCTTAACACAAGGTACCACTGTAGATGTTTATGACTTCTGAACACTCACAGGAAGGCACAGTGAAGGAAGAACCACCCCAGACATGCTGGTTGTATACAGCAGATTGCTTGCATTTGGACCATGTGTGCTGGTTGGCACAAATTCATAAACCTTTCCCCCCTGACAAAAATGAGAGAAAGAGAGATAGATAGAGCACGTACCCAAGAATTTGAGACTGCCTGTTAGAGGCAGGATGGGTGTTGCTTTGATCACTATGAGCATAGCTTTAGCACTGCACTTCCCTCCACTGTAGTTAAGCTTATTGAATTGATTGCAGCAGGAGAAGTTATAAGTCATTCTGCTTTTTATAGCCACTGTTCCATTCTAGTGGAGAGGAGAAAAAGAACTCCAACATAAGCTTTCCTTTTTGGAATGGTGGTAAGCAGATTGTGTCAGGAGCCAAACTTGTTTTTGGTTTATATCAGAGGCACAGATAGAGCAGTAACTTCACAATGCTTTCTAGAATTTATGAAGAAGCAGGTAGTATAGGGGGACACAAATCACTGACACAACAGGATAAATGGGCCTGCAGGTTTTCTTTTTCCATGTGGCTTCATAGCCCCTGTATGCTTCTTCTCTATCTGCAACACCCAGTGAACCTCTCACTCTGTTGAACTCCTCTCACCCTTAAGTACAGTATTGGGATGCAACACTGAATTTCTATGTTCCAGACACTCTGTTTCTGTTTAGGTTCGGAAACCTCATTTCCTAACACTATTCTCCACCTGTATGACACACTACCCAAATGCTCTATGTACTCCCCTTTTTGCTTTTTTTTCTTAAAAAAAGTTTAGGGGTACTCTTGTGGCATCTGAATATAGACTGCATTTTTAATCAAGACTTATATTGGCTTATATCTTGATCAGGTTCCTAAATTAAATGGGCTTAGATTTTCAAAGGTTTCATGCCAGGCAGAAAAAAACCTTGGCAAGAGGTTTTCTCCTAAGACAAGAGGGCCCCATTGATGGGAAATTACATATGCTGCCCCAAGGCTGAAAAAACACTATTAAGAATGGGTAAATAGTAAAATAATACCAATGTGCCTCCCAGTAAAATGAGCCATATCTTCTTCCTAAGGTTGAAAGGCCAAGAGCAAATGGTTTTGAAAAACAACTGGCTGGAGAAGGGGGGGAGTGTAAACAGGGGAAGAGACTTTTTCTTCACTTTTTATTTTGAGGCTGTAAACTGTTCCTTCCTTTTACTTTGAGGAGATTTATCCTTCTAAAAAGCTATATATGATAATGTATGAAATATATTAGCTTAAATATATTGGCTTAAATGTAATTATGCAAAGGATTTAAGAAATGCTAGATTCATAGAGTCATATTGCAATAGGAGACCAGAGGGGCAAATGAGCCTAGCCCCCCCTTGCCAGACAGGAGACGCCATCGAACACTTCTGATATATAGTTGTCAGGCATTTGTTTAAAAGACCCTCAAATGAAGGAGATCTTTCAATGTTGATGTGAACTCAAGATCCTTGACATCTGTTGAACATAAAAATGTAAGATTAAACATTTGTTTTAGAAGGCAATAGGGCAAGAGGTGAGCTGGTAATTAAGATTCCATGTAAGATATATTATTACTTATATGTCAAATATATAGCTCTTTGTCTCCCTTATAAGGATAGGAGGATATGGGTGTATCTTTTTGTGATTAGTTATAGCAATCAGCCAATAGGAAATCCAACCAGGCTGATTGAACAGAGGCAGCCCCAGGAGGAGCAAAGGGGGCTGGATTAAGGGAATATAAGTGCTGGCCATAATGGCAGGAGGCAGGCCAGAGCTTGGTAACCATATACCACTGAGCCTCTCATTTATTTGTCTGACAAATAAATTATTATTTTAATTTCTCTGTTGCTGCGTTGAATATTTCATTCCAGCTAAGCGTTAACCACAAGCAGGGTGCTACATTTTATGGTGCCTGCGACTCGGATAAGTGGTCTGCTGGAACGCAGCCCCTTCGCCCTATTGGACAGGGTACAAGAGAGAGGATCTCTAAACTGCTTCCCAGCGCGCACTGGTAAATTTTTCCAGGGGGAACGCAGAAGTCTCGTCTGTCTGATACCCTGCCCACTGACGGCGACGGACCGGGGGGGACCAGAGAAATAAACAGGCAACCAGCTAAGGGTAAGTGCACTAAGGGGTTTTGGCCCTCCAATTAATTGGGAGGAAGAGAAGTCCTGATCAAACTTCTGCGTCTCAGTAAAGGGGAACTGAGTACGCTAGGTGGCTGGGTACATCAGATGGTGATCTGGTGTAGGGCAAAGGGAAGATTGGGAGGTAGAGTGTGGTTGAAGTATCTAGTGCATTGCATGTGTGAGAAAGTACAATGTGTAGCTGACCTAAGTGTGGAGTGAGTACTACTTCGTTTCCCAGTAAGGCGTGTGTGTGAGTGACTGAGTGGATACTTCACAGGGCCATACAATGGGAGTTGGGGGTTCAAAGGGGGAAATACACCTCTTGAATGTATGTTAAATAATTTTAAGAAAGCCTTCTCAGGGGCATATGGAGTCAAAATGACGCCAGAGCGCTTGAGAACGTTATGTGAATTAGGGTAGCCAAAACAAAGTACTGGATGGCCATCCCAGGGAACCTTTGATATAAATTTAGTAAGCAAACTTTGGTCTAACATCACCAAAGAAACTGGAGGGTGCCCAGAACAATTTTCATATATAGATTCCTGGCTGAGCACATTAAAAAAAAAAAAAAAAAATCCTCCATGGATAAGGGAATGCAAAGTCCAACGATGCAAATTATTGGCTGTAAAAGCCGAAGCTAGGAAAGGAATCTTGCCAAATAAACTCAAACCCATTTTTGAGGGACCAGAGGAAGAGGTGCTTCCACCTCCACCCTATGCTCCACATCGAAGGGAGCCTAATTCAAACCCTCCACCAGTTGTAACCCCAAGGCAAGAAACTGGAATGAATAATGGGAGTGGAGTCACAGAGCTTGATTCCTTGATAGATTATGATAAATATCTTCAGGAGGCATTGGAGTCCTATAATGAAGCCCAAGCAGAAGTGGTTATTCCACCTGTGAGTCCCAGTAGAACTCCATCTACAGTCTCTTTTAGTGGAACAACTGATTGCCTACCCCAAACCCCTGTACATCCAAGTCCTAGAGAATTATTACAGAAGTTACAGGGAGACCTTAATCGGTCAGCAAGCAATACAGCCAGGCGTATAAAGCTGCTAAAAGAACGCCTTGGGACAAATACCATCCCCTATGATTTGAGGCCCCTAGAGCAAAGTGAAGAAAAAGGTCACGTAGTAGCCCCTCTTAGAAGAGTATTTGATGCACTTGAGGAGCCTGTGCTGGTTAATGGGCAACCTGGACCACGGCCACCTCGAACTTCGACCCTGCAATGTATTCCATTCACAACTACAGATCTGATGAATTGGAAAACACCCCATCTTTCGCAGAAAAACCTCAGGCTATGATGGACTTGGTGACCTCAATAGTAATAGTCCTATTTGGACAGATTGTCGCCAGCTCCTGAATACTCTTTTCACCACTGAGGAAAGGAGAGACATAATTGAAAAGGCACAGATATATTTGCGTGAGCAGGCCAGAGTGGGAAATATTTATAATATTGACCATCATCTCCAGGACAACTTTCCCTTGGAAGATCCTAATTGGGATCCAAACAATGCAATTCACCTGGCCAGGCTTACTACCTACCGCCAGACGCTTGTGCAAGGCATCTGCAGGGCATGCCAGAAGCCCACTAATATGTCTAAAGCAGGGGTGTCAAACTCAAATTCATCGGGGGCCGCATCAACAGTTTGGTCACCCTCAAAGGGTCGGTTGTATCTGTAGGACTATGTGTCCACTCTTTATTTGTATGGTGCATGTATGGGGACATATTTATACTACTGCTGGCATTATATCACTCCGTTTCTCCTCTCTTCTACAATGGGAATAACCATGGCCTACCTCCTAGGATTGTTGTGAGATCACATTAAGTGTGTGCAGTCGGGTACTGCTGCTGCAAGGCTGAAAACAAGAAACCAGCTCCCTAAAATACAAGCTGGCAATAGCCCATTATGTGGGTCAGAGGCGGCTCTGGTGCAAGTTCAGTTTTTCTGCGGAGCTCAGAGAGGCATTTGCCACCCTAACCCACCACGCTCCGTTGGCCCCAGTGTCTGTTGCGTGTGCCCCCGGGGGGGGGATGATTGCCACGAGGCTTCCGGCAGGTGCTTCACCCAGGAGGGAGAGGGCCCAGCCTGCCTCCATCTCTTACGGCCCTGCACCCCAGGGACCAGGCCGGGCTGTGTCAAGCCTGCAAAGGAAAAGCACAGGCTGCTTTAATATCCCCATGTGCTTGCTGACCCATAACACTGTTTCGTGTTCGGTGCGCACCCACAAAAAGACTTAAGTTGTCACCTTTTGAGCTCCTGTATGGGAGGCCGCCCTCCTTTGTTCAGGATATTCCAACTGACCTCAAACAAATAGGAGACCATGTGACACAGGGACAAGTGCAATCTCTCCCGTGTTTTTGTCTCTCTCCCGTGTTTGTTTGTTTTTTTTATCTTAACAGGTGGGCCCTCAAGCACACGCCATGCAGCATTGCCAAGCCGATTCATCAGCTCCAGACTGGCATAGCATATGGGTGAAAGAGTGGAAACGTGATCCACTTGCACCTAAGTGGCGTGGACCTTACACCGTCCTGCTCTCTATTCTAACAGCGGTGAAGGTAGCTGAGGTGACCCCCTGGATTCATCACTCTCGTTTAAAGAAGTCTGAAGGCAGTTGGACATGCAAAGGTGACCCCTCTAATCCTTTAAAACTGACTCTCTCCAAAAACCCCTGTATCTAGCCCTACCGGGAGCGGGTTAGGTCACGGGCAACATTTGACGACCGGCCTGCTGCAGCCACAACCTGGAAGCTGGCTGACCTGCGCACGCCTGAAGCTTGAGGAGCGTCTAAACCAGCAATTGTGAACGGGAAGATTCTCTTATACAATTGATTGACTGCCCCCTTGTGGAACAATTATAAGTGATATTACACATTGGGGATCCTTGGGATATATGTTTTGGTCTTGGTGGTTCCCCATTTCTGTCACTGGGGGAATTATATTGGGACTAATAATTATTTGCTATCACAATAAGGTAATCTTTTGTGGAAGGAATGCATATGCTAGACATCAACATGATTTTATTATTAATCCTGATCCCTTGGGAAGGGGAAGGGTCCATGAATCTGACCAAATTTGCTAAATATGGATTCCGCCATGACCACAATATGTGGGTAGGCTTAGCTGAGATGATAGCCAATGTTGCAAATAGGACTAATTGCCTTGTTTGCTCTCTTGGGCCAGATGATTCAGAGGGAGGTATGCCCTTATTACCAATACCATTAAGTGCCATTGGTATGGTAAGCGAAATGCCACACCAAACAGAAGTACAGAATTTCCCCGGTTGGAACTCAACTAAACCAATACGAGTTATACCTGTGCAAGGGGAAATCTGTGTGCATAAATCATCAGATGCAGCTGACCCTACCATGATAGGCTCTTCTCATTGCCACTATACTTGGGATTATATTAAGAATAGTCAAACCTGGGCAAACGGTACTACGTATCGAACTCGGAATACCTTGCCCTGTGCACCTCCTTTTATTTATGCATGGAAAGTGGTGTGGAACATAACTGTGACAGAAAAAGGCAATCTAACATACTGCACTGTGAACTCTCTACCTCTTTTGATATTTTCGCCTTCTGTACTCCAAGTACCAAAAACCTCAGACCCGATGGTTGTGGTGGATATGTGGAGAATGGGCATACAAGAAACTCCCTTCCAAATGGAGTGGGACTTGTTTCCTGGGATGGGTATTACCACCAATGTGGATTATGCCCACTAGTTCAGCTAAGCAAACACGAAGGAATGCTGATATTTCTCGTATAGCAGGAGGAAGTACCCAAAGTTGGAGCGGTACTGATGATTGGCCGCCAGAGCGCATTATAGCCTATTATGATCCTGCCTCCTGGAATCCTGGTGAGCTCATACAAGGGGCACGGGATCCTATTTATAATCTAAACAGAATAATTCGATTGCAAGCAGTAGTGGAACTTGTAACCAATGCAACGGCCCAGAGTTTGAGACTTATTGCACAACAGTTGGATGAAAGTAGAGCCGCCATTATGCAGCTGAAAATGGGAATGGATTATGTACTTGCCAGGCAGGGAGGCCTATGTGGAGTCTTGAACTTGACAGGGAATGCCTGTTGCTTTAACATTTCTGATAATGGTGAGGCAATCCGTGTGTTGGCTACAAAGATGGAGAATATAGCACATGTCCAAGTATAAACATGGGAAGGATGGGATATGGGATGGCTCACCAATTGGTTACCTAATGTTGCGGGACTCAAAGGGATATTATTGTCTTGCTTGTTTTTCTTGACGGTAGTAATAATGGTTTTATGTATGGTGCCATGTATCATCTCATGTTTTAGAAGTACAATTAGCAAGATGATTTCGAATGAAACTCTACCTCATATCATGGCCCTATACAGAGCTTTACCTCAGGAATATGATGAAGATCAAGCTATCAAGGACGCTTGGTAAGCAAGGTCCTTGAGCTTGAAAGGGGGGAATGTGGCATCTGAATATAGACTGCATTTTTAATCAAGACTTATATTGGCTTATATCTTGATCAGGTTCCTAAATTAAATGGGCTTAGATTTTCAAAGGTTTCATGCCAGGCAGAAAAAAACCTTGGCAAGAGGTTTTCTCCTAAGACAAGAGGGCCCCATTGATGGGAAATTACATATGCTGCCCCAAGGCTGAAAAAACACTATTAAGAATGGGTAAATAGTAAAATAATACCAATGTGCCTCCCAGTAAAATGAGCCATATCTTCTTCCTAAGGTTGAAAGGCCAAGAGCAAATGGTTTTGAAAAACAACTGGCTGGAGAAGGGGGGGAGTGTAAACAGGGGAAGAGACTTTTTCTTCACTTTTTATTTTGAGGCTGTAAACTGTTCCTTCCTTTTACTTTGAGGAGATTTATCCTTCTAAAAAGCTATATATGATAATGTATGAAATATATTAGCTTAAATATATTGGCTTAAATGTAATTATGCAAAGGATTTAAGAAATGCTAGATTCATAGAGTCATATTGCAATAGGAGACCAGAGGGGCAAATGAGCCTAGCCCCCCCTTGCCAGACAGGAGACGCCATCGAACACTTCTGATATATAGTTGTCAGGCATTTGTTTAAAAGACCCTCAAATGAAGGAGATCTTTCAATGTTGATGTGAACTCAAGATCCTTGACATCTGTTGAACATAAAAATGTAAGATTAAACATTTGTTTTAGAAGGCAATAGGGCAAGAGGTGAGCTGGTAATTAAGATTCCATGTAAGATATATTATTACTTATATGTCAAATATATAGCTCTTTGTCTCCCTTATAAGGATAGGAGGATATGGGTGTATCTTTTTGTGATTAGTTATAGCAATCAGCCAATAGGAAATCCAACCAGGCTGATTGAACAGAGGCAGCCCCAGGAGGAGCAAAGGGGGCTGGATTAAGGGAATATAAGTGCTGGCCATAATGGCAGGAGGCAGGCCAGAGCTTGGTAACCATATACCACTGAGCCTCTCATTTATTTGTCTGACAAATAAATTATTATTTTAATTTCTCTGTTGCTGCGTTGAATATTTCATTCCAGCTAAGCGTTAACCACAAGCAGGGTGCTACACTCTCATTTTGACTCAAGAAAATCACCATTTTATACTTGAAATTGGGGGAAATAAATACAGTAAATGGACAAAAGTACAAAGATTCACAAAATGTTTAGGGGTATGTGTACCCTTGTGTCCTCCTGGAAAAAGAGCACTGGCCTTTTACGCAGTTCTTTCCTGCTCATTTTTTTCATAGCTCCCTCATAGATCTGCACTGCAACCACTCTGCTTCCACTCTACACACACACACACTTGTATAACAATGTTGCATCCATTCCTTAATCTTTCTCCCTGCCAGCCGCACACACACTCCTCCCTTTCATGCTCTCATTCCCATCTGCTGGAACACCCACCCACCCATCCTTCTTAACTCACCCTTCTTTACTCAGTCTTTCATCTTCACTGTATCAATCACTCGAAGGTTTCTCTGCTTCTCAACCCTGCTCACTTCCTGTTTCAGCTGTACTCTCATATGCCCTCTCTTTCTTCTTCCAATTCCTTTGCTTTCCATACTGGCTTTTCCATATTCCCACTGCTTGCACAAACCTCCACGGCTTTATCTCTCAGCCTGCCAGGTCTGGAGGCTCGGTTGGCATTTCTTATCTGCTCACCTATTTCTAGGATGCTTGGCTCAGCATCACAGAGCCATACTTGTCTCCTGGACCTCCTGGAGGACAGTGAAACCCTTCACAGTGGGATTGAGACTACCTTATGCCAGCAATTGTATCTTAAAAGTACTATAAGTTAATCCTTTAGAAATCCATAGTCTTAAACACTAGTGGCAATAGTCTTCTAACAAGTGGAGGTGAGAAAAAAAATTACAGAAGTGCTATCCAAAGAACCATTGGTTCCTTATTCTCATTGCGTGGACAGGCGGAGTCCCCC
The DNA here is from genome assembly GCF_964234715.1 of Podarcis melisellensis. Taxonomy (NCBI): domain Eukaryota; kingdom Metazoa; phylum Chordata; class Lepidosauria; order Squamata; family Lacertidae; genus Podarcis; species Podarcis melisellensis. The sequence continues at coordinate 42,979,227 of NC_138547.1, read as the reverse complement.
AGATCCCGAGCGCGCCCCCCCCCTGTCATGTGGAATAATGACTCAAGACAATGTGCTATGGGATTAAATTGGCCACGACTTTATTAAATTTCAAATGTGGGTAGACCTTGGCTCAGGCATTGGGCGTTATGCCTCCCCAGTCCCTAGCCGGGGACCTAAGGAGCATCAGGGTTATCCAGTGTGGGGGGGATGGGCCAGCTGTGGAGAACATATGTTCAAGCAGAGATATCTGCCCCCGTTATGACGCTGCCACAGGGGAGAGCAATGACGACCTCTCGGCATACGGTCAAAGCCTCCCTTCAGCCTCCCTGGTATAACAGCTGCAAAGAGGAAGATAGACTAAAAAAAACCGCCCAAGGCCTGATACCGCCAAAGTTGTGACATTTTGCTACGGGAAAGGCAAAACCTGCCAATGCAGGGAGATTCCTTTCCGGCCCTTTAACAGCGACCTTGACGTAGCAGCGCCCGCATACCTGTGAATAAAAGTTAACCTGCAAAATAAGACTTAACTGAGTGTGGGTAGGGTGAGAGAAGCCCTGGAGCCAAGTGAGGATTCCCAGGTAAGATCCTCCCTCTATTGTGTGGGCAGGTAGTTCCTCCTCTACCTGGCCTGGTCTCCTTGGCAACTCTTCACCCAAGCGGGATTGGACAACTGACTGAGGTAGGCAGAGACCTCCAGGTGGAGAGACCTCCACCTGAGGGAAGGAGAAGCCAAGCCTATGCTGATGGAGCCGCTCCAGATCCAGGGGCTGCGCGTGTCCACGCAAAGGGCGCCCCCGTTTTATGCAGGGAGCGGTCATTCCCACCTAATCCATGAAGCCTGCAGATGCCATGGTTAAAAACAGTTAGGCTTGATATTATGGGATCAGCTGCAGAGGGCCATTGGAAGCTGCTCAGAGATGCTGGTGCTGGTGCTGAAACTGGTAATTCTGTCATCTGAGGTACACTGAGCCCCATGTTCTGTCATGTTGGGCAAAACAAGAAGAGATCTATCAATGCACAAAGGGAAGTGGTGTGATCTGACAAAACCAATATCTTCTCTCTATACAAATCCCATTTACTGAAATAAACATGTATCAAAACCCAAAAAATCTAGTCCACATTTTAAGTGGTGAGAATGACTGATTCTTTTACTGCTTAGGAAAATTCAACCATGTGTAATCCAATCAAGTCAGATTGCCTCAATTTCTGAAGCAGTAAGTGGCCTACAATATTTTTAAAGCTGATTTACCATTGCATGCATGTGTATGTTTTTGTATTAAGGGTGTGCGTGGGTGCCAATATTTGCCTTGTATCTGTATTTGTGCTCTGTTTAAAAACAAACCAATTGATTTTCCTCTGAGCTGCTGTGTACTTTGTTTCAATTTATGATTCTAGCAGCAAATAGCTAGAACATTATTATTATTATTATTATTACTACTACTACTACTACTACTACTACTACCACTACTATGTCATCTTTTAATACATTAGAAGCATGAAACTGGCTCGAAAAATGTTTGGACCTGTAGATGACAAGGGAGTCAAAGGTGAGCTAAATATAGAAAAGGAGATTGCAGAGAAGCAGAACATATTATATTTATCTGTTTTCACTGAAGATGTGCATGAGCTAACTTTCTTAGGAAGTCAGGAAAATATTGTAGGCAAGAGACAAAAGCATAGGCCTCACTGAGAAATAAACATAAATATAAAGATTGTTGGGTCCAGATGGCATCATCCAAGAGTTTGTAAAGAACTCAAAAGTGAAATTGCTGGTACAGTGGTACCTCGGGTTACAGACACTTCAGGTCACAGACTCTGCTAATCCAGAAATATTACCTCAGGTTAATACCTTTGCTTCAGGTTGACAACAGAAATCGCACGGCGGCAGCGGTACATCAGCAGCGGGAGGCTCCATTAGCTAAAGTGGTACCTCAGGTTAAGAACAGTTTTATGTTAAAAACGGGCCTCCAGAACAAATTAAGTTCTTAACCCGAGGTACCACTGTATTCTGACCACACACACCCCAGAAAAACTTGTTCCTAAAAATGGCTTCCATCACTGAAGTTAGAAAAGTAGCCAATGAAAGGATTTATTTTTTTAAATGGACCCGGGGGAATCCTGGAAATTACAGGCCTAATATCTATTTCAAGGAAAACAGTATTCATGGTAAAATTCTCAAACATAGAATAGCAATTCAAGCTGAAACAGAATTTGGGACAGAGAAAATGAAGTATTTTCATCACACAATGCACAGTTGAGCCATTTGCTGCCCCAGGCTGTAGTAAGGGAAAACCTGGGCAGTTTAAAAGTGGAAGATTTGGCTGAGTATAGGAGATAGTGTGCTTCTAATCATGCAGACAAAGAACATTATCAGGTGGACTCTGATGAGGGCCTTTCATGGTGGACCCTGGACCTTCTGACTCTTCTCTATTTTAAAGCTTAAAATAAAACTTTACTCAGTGCAAAGCCAAACCACGTGTGCTCCGATCCCCAAAACCCATCCCTCATGGAAATAAAGACACACTGGAGACAGAATTTAGTTTAAATGTTAATGGGGAAATTTTGGCCACAACTTTATTGAATACACAAATGTGACTGGTATTGACTTAGGCAATGGTATCAAAACTATATCTGGCTCCTGCCCCACCCTGCAGGAAGCCTGTAAGGGTAAACAACCAGCAGGGGGAGCTCCATCAATGTATATTGACTGGTGCTTACCCTTGGGGTTCCCGGGGGTCCTGGCATGGCCCTAGCCCCTCTCTGGGCTTCGGCCCTAGCCCCTCTCTGGGCTTTAACAGAATACCCTATGCATTGGAGGGGCAGGTGATGGCCACACATCCCCTCCTCACATTCCCCTAAACCAATGTCTAACCACCAAACCTTACAAAGTTGTCACGATTGCTAAGAGGTAGGCAAAAACCAAGTGGCCACAGCCAATCTGCCACATTGGGAAATATTCCTACCCGACCCCCGTTCCAAAACAGGTGACCAACCAAAGTCCAAAGCAAAGCCAAACAGGACCTAATTAACAGATGGGTGGGCAGGTGTTCGGCAGCGCAAAGCAAAAGGAGGTCCCTACGTTGTGCTGCCAAATAAATATGCCCAACCCCCCACCTTTGCCATGATGCCGATTGGCTAAAGGCCAGTGGCATAACTGTGGCACCACTGGCTTGGAGCAGGGCAAGCCCGGCCACAAGCTGGTTGGGGAAGAGTTTCAGGGGCTGAGCACAACATGGACCCTCTATTAGGGGGCTCCAACTTACCATTTTAATTTTCTAGTGGCATCTACATATGCAAATCAGCATATGTGCATTCTATTCAGATTTGTTTCATGGGCCCTGTTCTTTGCGTCTTTTAAACATCTAACAGTGCCCCTCTATGTAAAATATTTCAGAAACAAAAATAATGAACATAGATAATGAAACCAATGCACATTGCGACACATTTCTTAACAAAATCGGAAGCTCCTAAGGCCAAGAATGAACAACTACAGAAGTACAATTCCCCAAGAAATAAGCTGGTTGTATAATTATCATCCAGTCATTTGAGGGAAGGGCCACAGCTCAGTTGCAGAGCATCTAATTTGCCTGCAGAGGCTTCCAAATTCAATCCCCAGAATCTCCAGGTAGAGTTGGGATAGTTCCCTGCCTGGAACCCTAGACAGCTGCTCCCGCTTAGGGTTTATCCACATTTACCTGTGGTGGAAAGGTAACTGTGGACAGTACTGACCTAGATAGAGCAATGATCTGATTCAGTACAAGTCATCTTCCTATCTTCCTAAGACATAAAAACAGAATTATTGGATTATTCTTTTTGATTGTTGGCATGAATGAAGTGAATGTGTTGTGTATTGAGTCAAAGAAGCTAAGTGAGACATCTCTCAAAGATATTCTTGCCTGCCTAACAAGCCATTTGGCGCCTACTGAGACCAAGATGGCCCGGCGGATGGATTTTCATAAGAGGCAGCAGCGTGCTGGGGAGTCTGTATCTGCATTTCTAGCTGAACTGCGGAAGCTCGCTCAGCACTGCGACTTCCAAGATCTGGAAGAGACTCTCCTGGATCGTTTTATCGGTGGTCTGAGCAGCAAGAAAGCCAGAAGACGCATCGTGGCTAAAGAAGAGGTTACCCTTGCTTCAGCCTTGAAGGAGGCCACCGCCACGGAGAATTATGAAAGAGAGGAGCTTGATGCCAGTCGCAGGGCCCCTAAGCCACAGATAGAAGTTGCGCATGCCATGGACGAGCTAGAGGCTACTCCGAGCCAGAGCCCAGTCCGTGGGGTCGAGTCAGTGCGTCAGGCCTGCACAGTGCACAAAGATCACCGAGGCAGGTACCCTGGTTGTGGCGGAAACCATGAGCGGAAGAGTTGTCGTTTCCGGGATGCTATGTGCCGGACGTGCGGGAAGACAGGTCACATCGCCAGGGTCTGTAGATCGGCGGCGTTGGGAGCGACAGGAGCACCTAGACTGGAGCATCGCAGACCGCCCACAGCAAACCATGTTCTAAAGGACTGCCACTACGTAACGGAAATCAATGGGAGGGTTGTGCAGTTTCCAGCGCAAGGCAAGGCACACGTCAAGGTGAAGATTGAGGGTCAGCTGTGCGACATGGAGGTGGACTCCGGATCTGGATTCACTATCGTGTCGGACCAGACCGTGAGGACATTCTTCCCCAGGGGTAAGTTGCCCCCTCTGGAGCCCTTCCCGGCAACCTTGCAGTCATACTCAGCGGGCCGCATCCATGTCATGGGAATGTGTGCCGTGAGAGTACAGTTCCAGGACAAACAGGCGGTACTCAAACTGGTGATTGCAAAGGGCAGTCGCCCCAGTCTCCTGGGCACTGACTGGTTCCCCGCCCTGGGACTGAGTATATCAGGGCTTAATTCAATCCAAACCTGCCCTGAGATGAGCGAGGCATTATGCAAAGAATTTGCTGGTCTCTTTAATGGAAAACTGGGTTGTTATAAAGGGCCCCCAGTTGACTTCGAATTGGACCCTGGGGTGGCCCCAATCCGACTCAAACCAAGGCGAGTGCCATTTGCACTGCAACCCAAGATTGAAGCAGAGCTGGATAAATTGGTCAAGCAGGGAGTTCTCTCACCCGTGGACTCCGCTAAGTGGGAGACTCCAATCGTCACGCCCCTTAAAGCAAATGGGGAAGTCAGGATCTGTGCTGATTACAAATGTACTATCAATAAGGCACTCAGGGGAAACTCATACCCCATTCCAGTCGTATCACATCTGTTGGCTAAACTGGCTGGGGGCAAGGTGATCGCCAAAATTGACCTGGCACAAGCTTACCAACAGCTGCCAGTAAGCCCACAATCAGCGGAAGCACAGACTATTGTCACACATAAAGGGGCGTTCAGAGTTAACAGATTACAATTTGGAGTTTGTGTGGCCCCAGGGATTTTTCAAGGGCTCATGGAACGCCTGTTAAGAGGTCTGCCGGGGGTCTTGCCATTTTTTGATGACGTTTTGATTGCTGGAAAAGACCCACAGGAACTGGTTGCGCGTGTCCGTGCAGTGTTGCTCAAGTTCAAGGAGGTGGGATTGCAACTAAAAAAGGAAAAATGCAGTTTTGGGGTGCCAACTGTGGATTTCTTGGGGTTTAAAATTGATGCATCAGGCATCCACCCCACAGATGCTAAGGTTAAGGCCATCATCGAGGCACCACGACCACAGAACAAGACGGAGTTGCAGTCATTCCTGGGACTTATTAACTTTTATCATTCGTTCTTACCCCAGAAAGCTTCGGTAGCTGAACCATTACATAGACTGTTGCAGAAAAAGAATGTGTGGCGATGGGGGCAGGAGCAGCAGAAGGCTTTTGACTCCTTGCGAGGAATGCTGAGTAGCAAGAGCGTCCTTGCTCATTATGATGAGTCGAAGCCGCTGGTCCTGGCATGTGATGCCTCTCAATACGGTCTGGGGGCGGTGCTGAGTCATAGGGAACCGGATGGGTCGGAAAAGCCCATCTCTTTCTATTCTCGTACGTTGTCGGCCACGGAGCGCAACTATGCTCAAATTGACAAAGAGGCGCTTGCAATTGTGGCAGGAATCAAAAAGTTCCATGATTATGTGTACGGTCGCCATTTCTCCATTGAAACAGACCACAAACCACTGTTAGGGTTGTTCAACCCAAACAAACACCACAAATTCTCTCCCCCAGAATGTTGCGTTGGTCTATATTCCTGAACGGGTTCCAGTACACCTTGACCCATGTGCCGGGGAAGCGGTTGTGCCACGCTGATGCGCTGAGTCTATTGCCCCTTCCTGGCGGGAGCAATGAGGATCCTGCTCCAGCGGAGCACATAATGATGCTGGAAACACTTCCGGGGGCTCCTGTAGCGGCTACTGATATAGCTGAGAAAACGAGGAAAGATGCTGTTCTCTCCCGTGTGCTCACTTGGGTGAGGAGGGGGTGGCCAGGTGGTCCGCATGAAGACTAATTCAGGCCTTATGCGACAAGGCAGCACGAGTTGTCCATGCATAAAGGTTGTCTCCTGTGGGGAGATAGGGTGATCATCCCAGCACCACTGAGAAACAGGGTTCTTGAGACGCTTCACATGGGACACCCGGGAATGGTCAGGATGAAGTCGCTAGCCCGATGTTATGTGTGGTGGCCTGGAATGGACCAGAACATAGAACAATGGGTACGAACATGCAAGGCATGCCAAGAGGTGCGGCCAGAAGTGGCCAGAGCACCAGTTCACTGGTGGGAGCAGTCCAGATCTCCCTGGAGCCGGCTGCACTTAGATTTTGCTGGGCCATTCCAGGGGAAGGTCTTTTTGGTTATCGTCGATGCATATTCCAAATGGTTAGAAGTGGCGATGGTCCCTAGCATGGCATCAGCTGCCGTAATCAAGGTGTTGAGGCAGCTGTTTGCAACCCACGGGTTACCTGAGACCATTGTATCAGATAATGGGGCAGCTTTTGTATCCCAAGAATTCAGGGCATTCTTGGCTGATAACTTCATAAGAGGGGTCACATCCGCGCCCTTTCACCCATCCTCCAATGGGCAGGCGGAGCACATGGTAAGAACAGCCAAAGAATCCTTTGCGCGCTTAATGGAGGGTAACTGGTCAGCTCGCATCGCGCGAATGTTATTTTTGCAGCATGCGACTCCGTGTACTGCAACGGGAAAGTCACCAGCTGAGCTGCTCTTGGGTAGAAGACTGGTAACGGTGCTGGATTATGTCCACCCGGATAAAATGCCAAACCGTAATTCAAGAGCAACCCCCCAGGCTGAGACTGACACAACAAGGTATCTCGCCCCTGAAGATCTGGTCTGGGTGAGGAACTATTCACGAGGTTCACGGTGGGTGGCTGGTGTGGTCACCCGGACTAGTGGACCTGTGTCCTATTATGTGACCTTGGAAAATGGGCAAGTTTGGAAGAGACATATAGATCAGCTGAGGCGCCGGGCGCTCAGCAGAGAGGAGTCTGATAATTCATCCCTGGCTAACGACACAGAGCTGCAAGACCAGGGTGAAAATGGCCCAGAGGTGCAGTCACCAGGGGCTTCAGCAAATGAACCAGGGTCTGCTAGTCCTCAGGATGACGAGGTACAGGTAGGGGACCCTGAGATGTCTGGGACTCCATCTGTTCCTGACGAAACCCCTATAGCAGCCCCCCTACCACAGGTGACACCCAATCCAGAATCGGCAACACCTGTTGTCAGGAGATCAAGTAGAAGTTGTAGGACCCCACAGTACCTGAGAGATTACGTCTGCTGTGCTCACTAGGGGGGGAGGGGTGTTGTGTATTGAGTCAAAGGATTTTATATCTGTATTATTATTGTCTGTGTTTGCATGAGGGTAAAGTAACTGCCTTTTGGTTCCAGAGGGTACAGCTACTATTGGTTCATTTAAGCTGCTGTATTTGGATCCTCTGTCTTATTGGTTTCCTCCAAAAGGCAGGACTGTGATTGCCTGAGATTGTTCCCTTCAAAATGTATCCTTTCTAGCTTGTTCCCTGTCCCTATAAATGTAGCTCTCCCCTCCTCAGGTTTTAGTCTTGTTTGCTTTAATAAAGAAGTGTTACTAGAGAACTGTCTCCAGCATATTACGTCAAGAGAGCTGAAATCACAAACCCCACGTCACAACAGAATGAGTGAATGAAGGAGTGTGCCTTTGGTGGGGGTGAGGTCAAACTGTTGGAAGGTTGCAGCACCTGCTGTGGTTGTAGAGACTGCTATAGGAGAGACATGTTTTGTTGCAGCTGGGGCAGATGAAGACATCTGCTTCTGTGGATGCAAATGCACTGCGGCATTTATTTTCTCTGTGCTCCTCCCAGTGGTCATCCCTCCTCTAGTCACTGCTATGGATGCACAACCTGACTGTCTGACTCCAGGCATTGCAGTCATCTGCAAGGGATTCCCACATGGTGAGGCTGATGTTGCCAGCCTTCATGGCACTTTTACAGACATTTTTGTAATGCAGGGTCAGTTTTCCAATGGGCCTGGTGCCTGAAGCCAGCTCCCCGTAAAGCATGTCTTTGGAACCCTGCCATCCTCCCTTCTGAAGAAATGTCCAAGCCATCATAGATGTCACTGAGAAAGGGCTATGGAGAATGTGGGCTTCAGAGAGCACTTCTTTGTCTGAAACCCTGTCCTGCCATGTGACACTCAAAATCTTGCTGACAGGTCACATGTGGAAATCATTGAGGCAGCAGTCCTGGAAGATATACGTTGCCTATGTCTCCTTACCATAAAACAGAGTGCAAGAAGAAGCCATGGAGGTATATCATGATGAAGGAACTGAAGCCAGATGTCAGCACTTCTATTGAGTTCTGCCCTGTCCCAGGGCTTTACCACATGTCTGAGAGCTGATGGCATCCTTCAGCCAGGTACAGTCTGAATACTCTCAATTGCTCAATTGCTCATTATATTCACTCTTTTTTCTATCCTCTCTTTTATTTTATACTTAGGGTTTTATTTTATTGGTAAAGTGTTATTCATCCACTCACACCCTGGTCTCATCCACTCATGCACCCAAAGCCTCTCAAAAGAGGAAAAGTCACTCATTCCAATAATAAATACGTAGCACAATTTGTAAAGACAATTAAACAGGGAATTTTTACAGAAGATGAATGACGGAAAGTAATGGTTGTTTCAGTGGGCCAAATCTGACTCCTACAAAAACAACAATAATATGAGATCCATCCCTATCGTGTCAATGGATGGACTGCTGTAATTTGTCTTTAGTCATTCCCAGAGATAATGGATCAAACATACTTTTAGAGAAAGCTACCTCCAGAATTCATTGTACCTTGCAGAAGGAAGGTGACTTTCAATAGTTTTGAACTTTTTCTACCTTACATTAAGAGTTGATGAAATATTTGTGCCAATACACCACATGCAACTCTAATGTTAGCTCTGGGATTCAATAACAAGTCTAAATCCATCATGGTTTTGAATTTCCTATATTTTTTGTAAGTATGCATTAGGAACTATCCTGCAGAATGATCCATAATGGAACAGCAACCTCTGAGCAATCACTCAACCTGATTCACTGAAGGACTAGTGGAAGAGTGAAATGTTTTGACAGAGATCAAGTGTGCCCTTATTAGTCTCCTCTAAAAAACACACACACAAAAAAACAAAAAGCATCCATTTTATCAGTCCACAAACCAAGCTTTTCAGGTAGCGAAACAGCAATGAAAAATAGTTGCATATCAGGGATGGAAGAGATTCGTGGACACACACAGAAACCCCCAGTTTATATTGATGTGGTATCACACGCAGCGGCAATGGCCAAGAATCCATAATCTAATGGATGCCTTGAAATGATTAGCTTTGCTTTTTCAAGGAACAGATCAAAGGCATTTGGAGAGCCCTGTTTAGGTAGCATGTGGGCATTGTAAAACCGCAATCTGATTTTTCATTGATCTGCCAATAGTGTATAATGTATTGGATATGAGAGAAAGAATTCTAGGTTCAAATCCACAATCAGAAGTTAAGCTAACTGTGTAAACTTGAACCAGTCATCAAATCTCAGTCTCTTACCTACCCTTTAAGGTGATTATGATTAAAATGAGACGGCCCCGTGCTTATCCCTTATACAGTGGTATCTCGGGTTATATACGCTTCAAGTTACAGATGCTTCAGGTTACAGACTCCGCTAACCCAGAAATAGTACCTCGGGTTAAGAACTTTGCTTCAGGATGAGAACAGAAATCGTGCGGTACAGCAACAGCAGGAGGCCCCATTAGCTAAAGTGGTCCTTCAGGTTAAGAACAGTTTCAGGTTAAGAACAGACCTCCAGAATGAATTAAGTTCTTAACCCGAGGTACCACTGTAGTTCCTTGGAGGAACACTAAACCATAAATAATTTTGATATTATCAAATCTTTCTCCCTTCTTTGTCTTTGTTTTTCTTTTGAGTAGAGAAGAAGAATTTGGATTTGATATCCCACCTTTCACTCCCTTTCAGGAGTCTCAAAGCAGCTAACATTCTCCTTTCCCTTCCTCCCCCACAACAAACACTCTGTGAGGTGAGTGGGGCTGAGAGACTTCAAAGAAGTGTGACTGGCCTAAGGTCACCCAGCAGCTGCATGTGGAGGAGCGGAGACGCGAACCCGGTTCCCCAGATTACAAGACTACCGCTCTTAACCACTACACCACACTGGCTCCGTAAGTGAAATAGAGCTTCAGTTTCCAGGATGCTTTGCAGGAAACCATAACCATCAAAAGTGCTATACATTTATAATGCCTTTTGCTTTCCTAGATGGAAGGTGTGTGAGTGTGAAGGAGTGTGAAGGAACTTCCCCACTTTTGCATCTGGCTATGCCCCACCAAGGGCATATGGCCCACAGAAAGTTGCTCAGGGTGGAATGTGGCCCTTGAGATGTAAAGTGCAAGGGAAAGACATGGCAAAGTTCATTGGTATATCATCTCTTTTGCATGCAGGAGGTCCCAGGTTCCATCCCCGACACCTTTTAGGCAGAGATCCCCTGCCTAAAAAACATGGTTAGCATAGACATTACTGAGCTATGTGGGCCAATGGCCTGACTCAGTATAAGGCAGTTTCCTATGTTCCTAAATTGTCCCCAACTTATCTGTCTTTGGAATGACAGAGCAAATTCTTATGACCTTATCAGATCTATATGGCCTTTTAAGGGAACTTCTGAGCACTGATAAAGGATTTGTTTCTGCATTCCATGTGTGGGTTTGTTCAAAGCACAATCAATGTATCTAACAGCACGAGTTTTCTGCTTTTGCTTTATAAATCATGCCCTTTATAGCTTCATCTAACTTGCTGTTCTCCAGGCCGCGAGGAGGTAGGTTCACAGTGTGATGCCAAAAAGATTTCCAGGGGTGGGGGGAATCTATGCAGAATAGATAATGTGATTTTAAAAGTTGAGAAAATCATATTACAGAATAAAATTATGCCAGTGAACAATAGGCACCATTGGACTTTTGATATGCATTTATATCCCATTTGAATTTCCAAGCGGAAATTGCCACAAAAACAATTGCATATAATCAGCCTGGCATACAAATTGGATCACAGCCCCCAGCATTGATTTGTAAGGCTTCCCAAAAAGCATGTGGATTATAATGATATTGCAATTAGAGATTTGAAACACAACCATACATCAGAGAAAATGTGAGATATTTTATCAGCATTTTACCTGCTAGCTAAAGACAGATTAATGAGTTGTTTATAGCAATCAGATACAAAGTATGTTTTCACCCTGAAAGCCGAAGCACAGTGAATCAAACACGTACAAAGTCCTGATCTCGGAGCATTCATTATTACACATTCTTTGCAAAACACCATTCATGTTGCAGCACTTTAAAGAGCAAGAGAAAGAAGTAAGCTTCTCTTCTGTGGGGTTTGCAGTTTAGGGATCTGACTAGCCATGTAAGGTGATGCATATCACGGCAATATATATATATATATAATAATTTCACGTGGAGTCTGGACTCCAAACGCATTTGGAATACTGTGTGCAATTCTGGTTGTCTCATCTCAAAAAGGATATTGTAGGGATGGGAAGGGTTCAGAAAATGGCAACCAACATGAACAAGGGGATGGAAAAGTTCCCTCTGATGAAAATTTGCAGCATTTGGGACTTCTTAGTTTAGAGCTGTGGTGGCCAAACTTGGCCTACCAGCTGTTTTGGAACTACAATTCCCATCATCTCTGGCCACTGGTCGTGTTAGCAAGGGATGATGGAAGTTGTAGTCCAAAAACAGCTGGAAGGCCAAGTTTGGCTACCACTAGTTTAGAGAAAAGGGAAGTAAGAGTTGACATGACAGACGTTTGTAAAATTATGTAAGGCATGGAGAAAGGGGATAGCACATTCTCTCATAACACTAGAATTTGTGGGCATTCAATGAAGCTGGATGTTAGAAGATTCAGGGTGTATCAAAGAAAGGGAGTATTCTTCACACAGTACTATGGAAATCACTTCCACTGTCGGCAGCGATGGCCACAAACTTGCATTTCTTTCAAATACGATTAGACAAATTCAGTGCATAGTAGGATAAAGAGATCCACTTAAAAGGCATGTTGGAAAAGGGAGGCCTTCAATAGATGCTACAATTTAAAAAACAACAACAGAGGGTTGGAATACATATGAAATGCATGATTCCTACATGATATGGAGCAGAACTACTGATAAGCTGGTGTCTGTAGAAGGTCATTTCCTTCAGAGTGAAGTGATTGATATGGTATATGAGGGTGAAACAATCCTATTCTATTTTTTTGTGTCATCTGCAAAAATGATAAGTATCCCTCCCATGCCCTCATCCAGGTCATTTCTAAAAAACATTGACGAGAGGAGGGTCTAGAGCAGAACCCTGTGACATTCTATTCAAGACACAGCTTTACTCCGGAGTTTTTTCTCTGAACTTCAGAACAGCCATCTTTGCTTCCATGATCTTAATAATATCTCTGCAGAGGATTGTACACTGAACCAAATGAGCTAATAAACACAACAAGAGGCAATGAACAGGAACTTTATTAGCAAGGCCTTCTAGTCTCCATGCAATCAGAGAAAATAGTCTTGACTTTCATAAACAAGGTCGTAATTGACATTCTGCAAAGAAAATCCAGGTGATACTAATGGCTTGTATGACAGTTGAAAGAATTTAGAAGTGCATGCACAGCAATCCAAAAAGTAACAGAGGCTGACTAAGTGTAACATTGCAGAGACATAACCATCCCATACCCCAATGACTGGATTTATAAGTCCACCAATTACATCTATGTTGAGGCTTATTACTTTGGTAGAGGTATGATATCCAGAAAGTATTTTTGCAGTAAATGGATGCATCAAATTTTTACCAAACTCACTGGGAGATAATGTTTTGGTGTATTCTCATATAAATGTGACAGCCAATGCATAAATGACAGTCAGATCAGATGACTTCCCAGTCAAAAGTGTTAGGGAAGTGTTGTGTTGGGTAGAATTGACCTGTCTTGGTATATATAGCCCTGCTCCTCCTCCCTCCTTTTGCATTGTGGGCTTGCCAGTCACCTATTGATGGTGCTGAGTATGTATTTTGAAGGGAGCCCCCAATTGCTCCCCATTTTACCTACTACACACTGTTGGGAGTAATTTTAAGAGTGGTGTAATTTCTTAATCTGGCCTTTGGTCTAGGCAGGAAAAAAGGCTTTAGATCTGGGGACATTTAATCATGAGGCATCGTGAGATAAGGGCACTCTGGCATTTCCCTACACTATATCTGCTTAGTGAGTGACAGGGTTGCTTTATGGGCTGGGCATGCACAGTGGGGTGAATGCCAAGCTAGTGGGGCCATGATGTCTTTGTCTGGTTCACAAACCCAGGGCTCAGGTAGCAAGGAGAGAGAAAATCTTCCAGTCCTTCCTGCAAGACACAGGTTGTGATTTCCATTGCCCCAGGAGTTGGGAGGGAGATGTCAGGAGACCAGGCTACCATCTTGTTAACACAGCACTCAAGTCGCAATTAGCTGGACGATTTATTGCAACACAAACATTTAGCCTTGGATGTCTAACTGAACGTCTGTGGCTTATGAATCCGTTGACCCTTCTGAAGAATGCTTCCTGGTTCTGCAGAAGGGTTGAGCTTGGACTGCCATCACACCAACCCCAAGGAAGACTCAAGATACCACTTCAAGTTGGGGAATCTGCGGAGAAAACCAATTACACTAACTTAATTCAACCAAGCTCAACCCTTCATGTATGGATGCATGTTGCAGTTACACGGTGGTTAGAGGGAAATCACTCTTTGCCTGTTCAGAGATTGCTTTTCTATATTAGTATCTTTTATGTTTCACGATTCCACCCTGGAGCTAAGTGCTGGAGATCACTGACATAATTCAAGCCCTGAAGATGGCTGTTGGTGAGGTGGAAGAATCATGTGCAAGACATACAAAACCCAAGCATGTGGTTAGGGATTATCAGTTCATGTCTCGGAAGCTGCTCTTCCATGGAAAACCTCATCTATTATTGATGTCACTTACCAGCAAAGCAAAATAAAACAGGTACAGTCAAATTCACCAATAGTATTCTCTACAGGTTGCATTATGGAGACAAAGAAGGATAGTCAATGCTAGTCTACTCACAATAAACCCATTGATGCTAATGGGCATGACTAACTTGGGTTCATTCATTTCTGTGGGTTTGCTCTGGGTACAATTAATTGAATGCAACCCAGAGGCTTGACTGGTCTTCTTCAAGGGTGATTATGTGTCCTGCTTTACATAGGACAGTCCCCCCCCCCCATCTGAAGATCTCTCAGAAAATTTCTTCTGTCTTACAATATTTGTTCAGTCCAAATCCAGTTTAAAGATGAAGAACGTACTAAGCAGACACAGAGGCGACCTGGTCAGTCTTCATCAATAGGATGGGATTTATTGTATTTCAATTTATTTATTTATTTCTAAATACATATGTATAGATTAGCACATGCAAATCTTAATTCCATTTTGTCCTCATTTATCCTTATGCATTCCCCCCCCTTTTTTGACCATGCATAGGAGGCCACACAATAGACTTCAAAAGGCCATTCCCCCCCCCCCCACAACATGAGATGCTGAGTCCTAGGCATCTGACCATGGGGTGAGATGACATTAAATTATGCACCCCAAAGACCAGACTGAGGTTGATTTCAAAAGGCAGTTCAAACTGGAAAAACTTTTAAATTAGAAAAATATCCAAAAATAGGATGGAAAGTATATCCAGTCTCTTTTATTATTGTCCTCATTCTCTGACTTCTCTTATGCTTATCACAAGCCACAATAAAACTTGAAAGCCACATTACCACCTTATTTCCTTGCAAGAGCAAAGATAGTCCATAAATTACCCTGGCGTTCCAACAGATTGCATTACTGATTGTGTACTGAAAAAGTCCTGGAGCTACCCTTCCTTGAGTATGTGTACACACACACACACACACTGCACCTCTGCTGGAACTGCACTGGCCTTCAGGGTTCATGCACTTAAACATTAGAACTTAAAATGAAGACTATTACACAAACTCATTAAAATTTAGCTCACTATAAGTAATGGATTTACCCTAAGAGAGTTTACTCATCCTTTCTATTATCTTATGTGGAGGTTTCTTAACCTCTTAACTTCACAGTCCATCCTATGACACTCTGTCCATCAACATGCCCTTTTGAGAGTTCTTTCAAAACCTTTGAAGCACGAGCTAGCATATTGGGAGTTAAAATTTCCAACACTTAATTCAGCGTTAATGAAAAGTTCAACATTATTGTCATTAGAACAAACTTCATTACCAATTTGCAATTGATCAGTTTAAGTATCTATTACTTCTAGTAATTAAACCTCCAATCTCTGTAGATGTGGTGATAAATTGTTATGTAATGCTTAGCTACAATGGCCATCCAATTATTTCTCAATTATAAGGTTTGCAGGATTTGAGTTAAAGCACCACCTCCCCTTAATCACCCCAACCCTACAGATGGGTTTGAGTTCTTTGACTCAGCAGACATTCTTGCAATTCATTCAGTGAAGACAGTGCAAGATCAGACCTTTAAAGAAATAATGAATAGATTTATGATAACACTCCATTGAGCCTGGGCCAATCCTGTTCACAGTAGAGACTCTGGATGGACAATACACTGCTAACAGTACACCAATAACCATCTCCTCTTTTCACGCTAGACCCTGTGAAGCAATAGTCCCAATTGCCATATTTTGACCATTGGCAAATCCCTAGAACAGTGTTACCTGGATTTTAGACAGCTATAAGATACTTCTTGCTGAATCCAAATTGGAAGTGAACTTCACTCCTATAGCTGAAAAGATTGACCTTTACACCCTCAGATAAGCTTACTACTGTTCTATATTTCTGCAAGAGGTATGCTTCCAGATAGGTTTCCCTCTCTGAGGACAAGTAATTATTGCCTATGGCAATGCTTGAACTAGTAGATTCTGGAATCTGAATTTGCCTTGTTTCCAAGGTGAAACTGATGCACTAGGAATTCTCTGTTGTTGTTGTTGTTTCAGAACAGGCCCTTCTCTGTGTTTCATCTATATAAGAGAACAAAGTTCACTATACAAGTGCATAAGAGAAGGGCCTTATCTGTAGTGGTGCCCTGATCTTGAATGTCCTCTCATAAGACACACAACCATTACTAACACTGTATTCATTTGGGGGCTAGTTAAAAGTATTTTTAAAAAACAAAACAAAAACAAACCCCAAGCATTTTAAAATATTGAGCTTGACAAATACTTGCACCCCTCTTAATTTTTTTTTTATTTTTTTTTTAAAGAAATTGTGTAATTTTGTTTTAATGTTGTTTTAATATTGTACTGTGGATTTTAAGTTCTTGCACACACCACCTTTGGTCCCCACTTTGCACTCAGTGACAGTGGCCACACCTTGGGAATTGCTTCGACTGGCTGGCTAAACCACAAGAAAATAGGCTCTGGCAGATTGAGTAGAGGAGACCAGTGGTGGGTCCAATGGTCAAAAAAGTGGTTTTTGCATGTGCTGTAGAGAGGGGAAAATGGGGCTCATCAACATATGAAGGTAGCTCATCTAGGAGAAGGAAAACTCTGGTCCCACTGCCTTGTGGGATATCTTTGGGAGAAGAAAAGGCTTTGTATGCCTCCTTCTGGTAATCCTTGCAGTCAAGTTGGCACGAAACATATTTCTCTGTCTTTGTTTGGACAACATCAGTGAGTCCAAGAGGGGCTCTTGTTGTCTGGGCAGCCCAGGATCTCCATACACACTGCCCTGGGAGGTCACTTCAGTGCTGCTAACACAGAAAAACAATGCAAGAGGTAGCAGTTATGATTTACAAGTCTCTGCAGCCCCTCTACAAGTGATTCTCCAGTGGCTTGACTACACCCCCGGAAGCACCCTCCATTGGCTCTTGAGACAGATGGATGCCAATAAGGATATAGAAAGTCACATGTGCTCCAATTCTAGAGCTGATTTTAGAGCTTGAGGTGAATACATGCAAATCAGGTGCAGGGCCAGGAGACAGAATCCCACTTCATCTACCATGCATCCATATCCCCAGATTTGTCTCATCAACAGAGCTCCTGACATCCAGCCTACCAAATGGTTTGTCCACCTTTAATTCCCACCCTCCACTCACCTCTCACCACAGATATGCCCTCAGTGGTAAACTAGCACCATAATCACCCATAGTTAAATTAGGAACTACCGCTTGTGTTCTGTTCTCTTTAATGAATGAAAAACTGTGATATTCTCTATATGACACTGCTTTTAAAATCATTTCTTCTTTCAGGAGGTGCAGAATGAAGAAAGCTAGTGCCAGACTACTATCACTCAACCAAAGTGGCATTTTTAGTATAAAATACTTCCAGGAGCAATTTCACCTGGGGGGGGGGGATCCATCTCTTGAAAAACATTAAATATTTTAGCAGTGCTCAGTTGAGAAGATCCTTGCATTTTGTGTTGATGTGAACCTTGAGAAAATGCCCCTTTAGGAAAAGACTGATCACACATTAGAACTTTATTTAAATGACAGTTATTTTTAAATGTCACAGTAGCAGAGCACTCAGATAAAAGGTCTTTCAACAAATTTAAGGGCAGTTTAAAGGTAAAGAAAATATGGGAATAGCCATCTGAATTCTTGCTGGAGATGGGCCTACATTAATTTGTGCAAGCCTGCAGGCAACCAACCAAGCACTTGAAATATTGTGTCACCCCTTAGATGCCCATTTGTTCACTATACTATGCTGGAGATGGGCTTCTGAAGATAGCATCTCTTCAGGAGGTCGTTTCATTCCACACAGTGTAGGAATCAGTCCTCTAGTGTTCTGGCAGCTGCTGTTGTGTTTGGAACCTACTGAAGAACTTTCTCTACCAATAAGTCTTTCTAATACCTTTCCCAGTCTCGATCTGTATTAGATTTGTTTTTAGGATGTTTTACGGTTGTTTGAAACATTTGTATTGCTTGCTGATCCTTTGGGACTAAGGGTTTATATAAATCTAATAAAGAAATAATTAAGTTAAAGCTAAAGCCCCAAACAGCTGAGGCTGAGGTTATAATCCTTCTGTCTGTACAATGGACAGAGGTCCATCTCATGCAGGGGGAAGTAGTTAGGAGAGCTGAAAATAATGCCAATATATTTCACATCTGGCAACCAATGCACCCCTTTGGTTTCAGATAGGGAGCCGGCGTACAGCTTCTGGGTCATGTGGCCAGCATGACTAAGCCGCATCTCGCGAACCAGAGCAGCGCACGGAAACGTCGTTTACCTTCCCGCCGGAGCGGTACCTATTTATCTAATTGCACTTTTGACGTGCTTTCAAACTGCTAGGTTGGCAGGAGCAGTACATGGTTAGACAAGTCTAAAAAGGTGAGGATGCAAATTTTCATGGCCCTCTAGCGGCCATGGTAGCTCATTTACCAGAAGGTGGCGCTGTGGGTTAAAGCCTCAGTGCCTAGGACTTGCTGATCGAAAGGTCGGCGGTTCGAATCCCTGCGGCGGGGTGCGCTCCCGCTGCTCGGTCCCAGCGCCTGCCAACCTAGCAGTTCGAAAGCACCTCCGGGTGCAAGTAGATAAATAGGGACCGCTTACCAGCGGGAAGGTAAACGGCGTTTCCGTGTGCGGCTCTGGCTCGCCAGATGCAGCTTTGTCACGCTGGCCACGTGACCCGGAAGTGTCTCCGGACAGCGCTGGCCCCTGGCCTCTTAAGTGAGATGGGCGCACAACCCCAGAGTCTGTCAAGACTGGCCCTTACGGGCAGGGGTACCTTTACCTTTACCTTAATGTATTTAGTGTTAACTCTGGAACTATATACTTGATTCTGACCAAACTAAGCCTCCTGATGCTCCAGAACCATTTAAAGCAGGGGAAGCCCTCCAGATGTTACTGGACTACAACTTCCAGTATCCCTAACCATTGACCATGCTTATGGGAGTTGAAATCAAGCAAAATCTGGATAGCATCACATTGGTAATCCCCAGTTTAGAAAATTCTGATGCTTTACCCCATGTGAATATATTTTGGAAGATAGAAGAGGGATCATGGGAAATTTGTAGCATTTATTTACTCACACTTAATTGAATAATCAATTCATTCTCTTGTCAAGTAAAGAACCATTGCCTACTAAAGAAGAGAACACCTGTATTTTTCTGACCTTTACATAGGTGACTTGAAAGGCAGAGACAAAATAATTGCATAGTTCTCAGAAAGTTATAATAGAGATATTAGCCACGTCCTATGCTATTCATATGAACCCTTCCTCTAATTGTTCTCTATGCTTATGTACTCTTGGAATGTGGCCAGCCCAAATCTGAGTTTAATGCATACACATTAGTAGCATCAGTACATTACAAATAGTGCGGAAACAAAGATGCAGGTTGTGGGACACGCTTCTGAAACTTATGCAAACCAATTTGCATGTCTTAATTATGGAGGAACAAACTTGAATGCACAGGGGAAAGAGTCATGCTTGAGCTTAAGCCCTGTCTCCTTAACTGCTTCAGCTATTCTGAATGGCAATGTGACTTTCCATCTCTGTTGTTCACCCCTTAATTTAAAAGTGCTTGCCAAAAAGTGGATATCCCATGCAAGATAGAAATGGCTGTAACCAATGAAGGGGCTGCATAGCTCAGTGACTGAGTACATGTTTTGCATTCAGAGGGCATCGAGTTGAATTCCTGGCATTTCCAGTTAGGAGAACCTAAAGCAGCAGGACTGGCAAAACCCTGTTCCTTTTACATAGTGGATGCTGGTATATTAGGAAGAATGGGACACTTTCCCACAAAACTCAGTCTGCCCTCATCTCACACCCAACTACCTGTTGTTTTACTAACCAGCCCAGGAAGCTATGCTGACTGTCAGCTCCATCCTCTACACTCAGTGTTGCACATATATAACACAGCAGGACAGGGCAAAACTAGAATTAGTTGTCTCTGTCTGTCCTTGAGTCCATCTACCATTGGTCTCCCTGCTTTCTGCATCCCAAAGGACACCAGCCACTACTGCTTACTGAACTGCTGGACAGAGGAAGCAGACAAAACTTGACTAGATGGATTGAGGATCTGACCGTCAAAAGCTGTATCCTATGCTGCTCATTAGTTAAAACAGAGATGAGGAATGTATTTGTCATCTACAACTCACTCCACATCATTGGCCATATTGACTGGCACTGTTGGGAGTTGGTCCATTGACTTCTGGAGGGCCACAGAGTTTTCCATTAATGACTTTAAAAATAATATGATTAAACAAGCAATACAGCTGTATAGGAAGGCTTACACCCCCATTGCATCTCTTGAAAAAGCATTCCAGGACAGGAGACTCTCTGAAGTGTTCTTGAATGCCATATTGGGGCAGAATTTTTAAAAATTTACTTAACTTGAATCAGATTGTTGGGCCTGTGCAACCAGAGCTTGTCTTGATTGGCAGAAGGTGACTCTCAGACAGAGGAAGCTTGCAAGAGATTGGATCCATAGCTTGCTGTCTCCAGAGCATGTGAAATATGACTGAGCTATGGGCCAACCCCTTGCTCCCTTATTTGTTTAAATATTTATAAGCCACAGTTTTGTGAAAGAAAATGTGGAAAGACATTACACACCATGCTAAATTGCAACAAAAACAATAAAAATATCAATTAAAACATCTATGAATACTAGCTGGTCAAAAAAAAAAATCACATTACAAAGGTCTGTCTGGAAAACGCAGTTTTTAGGAGATGTCTAAAAGAAGGCAAGGATGATTTATGCCTAAGCTCCCTGGGAAGGTGTTCCAGCAAAGTGGAGCCTGCCACATGAAACACTTATTCCCTAACGAAGATCAAGCAACCCTCGGGGGCATAAGGAACCACAATAAGTGCCACAGCAGAGGATCTCAATGACTAAGATGAAACATAAAGAATCAGATAGTCCTTAAGGCAATTTGTTCTGTAGTTTGTGAATTAACACAAAAAGCTTGAAACGGGTCCACTAGCAGAGAAAGTCTTAATGTGCAATTGGAAGTGTTTGTGATTTCAAATAGAGCTTTCAAGACCTTGCCCAATTTGTTTCAACATCATCTTAATGTATGACATTATATCATTTAAAAATGTACAGCAACTGCTCCCCAAAAAACAAGACTCCTACCACTGATTGTTTACAAACCTAATATGCCAAATTCACTTCAGTTTGCATTTGGAAAACTGAGGTTGAGAGACTATGTGTCAAGAAAACCTATATAATGAATCCCTGGCAAAAGTTCTACTTGAATCCATGTTTCCCAGATTGTAATCTAATCTAATCTAAGCCTACAAGCAGTACATGAGTGCAAGCAGGACATGATCTGCTATTGCATTTGGGGGAATACAAACTCACAGGAATGTGGTAAGGAGAAGTGAGGAGCCCAGTTCAGGATGCACAGTACCATCAGCATCTGACAAAACCATCAACCATTCCAGGCCTGAGAGGTACTGGGGCAATTCCTCTCCCACCTTCCTTGGGACTACCTCGAGGGAAGGCAGAAATGGTGGAGCCCAGGTCAGGGAACATACATACCACTGGGTTTCATTTGTCCTGAGAGCACACCATCCCTTTAAACTCTATATAATGTATTTAAAAATTGGGTGCCTTGGGGGAAAAGATGGCATATAAATCCAATAAATGATAAATAAATATGAAGAACTTGAAAGCACTCTACAAATGCAAAGTATTTTATATACAGTACAGTGGTACCTCAGGTTACATATGCTTCAGGTTACATGCGCTTCAGGCTACAGACTCTGCTAACTCAGAAATAGTGCTTCAGGTTAAGAACTTTGCTTCAGGATGAGAACAGAAATTGTGCAGCGATGGCGCAACGGCAGCAGGAGGCCCCATTACTTAAAGTGGTGCTTCAGGTTAAGAACAGTTTTAGGTTAAGAACAGACCTCCGGAACGAATTAAGTACTTAACCCGAGGTACCACTGTATAGCAATGTTTCAGCTATGCATTGGAGGAATTTGTCAGACTATACGCTTGGCAGAGTTTGAGTCCTAACAAATATCGGGGCAGTTGAAGTCCCCCATGATTATTAATTCTTTCCTTTATCACAATCGGCTTTTGAAACTCTTCCACATTTCCAAAGTTTGTCACACATTGTTGGGGAGATGGGCATCAAGTAAAAAACCACAAATCGGAATCCGCCTTGGACTCACAATATTATTTGCGCCTGATAGTTGCAGTTGTTAGGATGCTAGTCCATCCTCACTTAAGCCTTGTTAGCACTTACTCACCCGCAAGGTCTGGAGCAAGCATCAGCTCCCCAAAGGCTATGCAAAAAGTTACACTGAATCTGTATACTAGAACATGACACCAGCTTTCCCAGATATTACCTGCTCAAGTTGGCATATCAACCTGCTCTTAATTACCTGAGGCAAAATCATGTTGCTGTTTAATGTTAACTAAAGTTTAGAACTATCACATGAAATGGTTGAAATGCTAAGACCATTGATGAAAGGCAATTATGAGGGGCTAGGGAAAAGGGATTGAGTCTGCCAGGGAAGAAAAGGATTAATCTCTCATCTCCATCTGTCAGACTTAACTGACCATAAATCCATAAGGCTTATTTCTCCAACATCTGCTACTGGTTGTTTGAACAGTCCTTTCTAGTACTTTTTTTTGTCATTATGGTTTATGATGTTGCTCATCAGAGTGGCATTATTTCTCTGTGGATTTTGCACATGTAAGGGAGAGTGAAGGCTTGCAGTTCTGTTCTCAAAAACTGAGGCCTTGGGCACTTATTACAACCAGGGAGAGGATGCTGGTGTAAGGATACGAGGCAATGAATCACCATCCTGCCCATATTCTTAAAGCCTTTTAAAGTTGAGGAACATATGTGAGTTTATGCATAATTTTATGATACAATCATGTGAGAAGCATCATTAGATTTGTGATGTTTTGCTGAATTATAATTTCAACAGTGCTGTGCTTAAAAATGGGGTCCCTGGCCAGATTTAAGGGGAGGCTGTCAATGTGGCTATCCTGAGGTGCAGGGCTTGAGGACTGTGCCAGGACTGATGTATATATAACATTGGTTATATGTTGAATCCCAGCCCAGGACAGGATGTGCACACATGCACAAACGTGTGTGTGCATGCTCATACACACACCACAGATCCCTGTACAAAACCTTTTTGCACTGGCAGTTGAATCCTACTTCAGGACTGGTAATAAGACAGCACCCTCCACGCAACCTGAATGTAGCAGGCAAATTCAGGGGGCCCAGAGCAGGCCACATGTTCCATAAAGCTCTGTCTTTCAGCACTGTGCTGTCACTACCATCCCATAATTTCCTGACTGAGGTATTTGTCAATCTAATGGTAGGGCCAGTCCTTCCAACAAGGAATTGAAGTGGAAACAGACTTGCCCCAGTCTTTAGGCACTGATAAATTGTAACCATAATCCAACACATGGAAATCAATGTACTTCAGCATGACCAGCTGTTAGATGGATAGCTGTCATTCTGTGAAAAGGCCACTATGTGTTGGACTAGGACCTGGGAGACCAAGGTTCAAAATCCCATTCAATGGGTGACCTTGGACCAGTCCCTGACTCTCAGCCTTACCTAGCTGAATTTTACACTGTATTTTATTCAATGTATGTTCTGAGGAAGTGAAGTACCATGGTTTGGAAAAGACAAATAAGCCCAGGATGCATGAAGGAATCGGTTGATCATCTTGCTACATTATAAGTAGGGAGGCTCTGATTTATGGTGTCTGGGAAATAAAGCCATTTCATTTGCCTCTTTCTTTCACCTTTTGAGCTTTTGGTTTTCTTACTGTCATTTTAATTCACTTATCAGAGAGAGAGAGAAAGAGAGCAAGGGAGGGGGGGAATAAATTCAAACAAGTTGCGTAGACTGAAAGCTCGGGCAAAAGAATTTGTGGAGAAACAAGATATAGCAGAGATATGGAACAGGGAAGAAAATTACATTTGTCAAACACTTCTGTAGAAGAAAGAGTATCAAGCTATAGTAATTTATATATAAGATCATGACGCACCACATCTCAGAAACAAATGGGCATGGAATACAAATTTAGGGATGGGGAAGCAATTTGGTACAGTTCATATTCAAATAAGAGCCTGCCTGCCTAATTCACACTTCCCAAAACACTGTGTGAACCAAAACAGAGCTATCCTCCTAAATTCACCTTTCTACAAATTTGACTATACAGCACTCCAACCAAATACCCATACCTATAAAATGCATATATTAGGGGAAAGTGTGCATTAAATGCATTTGCATAGCTGATACCACAGTAGTTATTGTGGTACGGTTGTACTGCTCACCTGATTTCTGTTTACCTTAGTCATGGCAACGTATCAGGAAGAATAGAGGGAGGGGAGGGGCAGTGGTGAGGTCCACACACTTGTACCTTGCTGGGAGAGTCAATCTAATGAGGAGGGTGGCACATTTGTACCACGTCCCTCACCTCCCCCTCTCTATCCTGAGAAGTGGCAGTTACTCATAGCACCTGGGGTGATGCCCCCACCACACTATTCATTCCTCTTCCAGAAATGTCTGAGAGGTGTTAGATTCCAGGGGTTCCAGGGGCTTACTCAGTTTCCTTGGAATGAGGGACAGCAGAGACTGTAGTGCCTTTATGATATCAGATTTACACATACATACAACCTGAGCCTACGGTGGAGGGGCTCACACCAGAAGGTCTTGCTTCCTTGGGGTTTGAAAAGAAATCATGCATGTCTCTCTTTCTCAGGCTTCTACCTGCTTCTAGCCAGCTCTTTCTCAGTATTCTGGCCTTTGTCTTTCTCACTACCAACCAGGTGATGGAGGGCCCCCCACCAATTTGCCCTTTGGCATAGGGCAGCTTCACATCAGAGGGCAGCAAATGGGAAAGAATGGGGTGGGGGACCTGAAACTAAAATTCAGAGATTTCCACCCTGCATCAGGGTTGGTCCAAAGAATTGATTTAGTTCAGAATAAGATTGCTAATGGTGATTATAAACCCCTCCTCTTTCTAATTCTTACATCCATGGTGGGGAGTCAGCAGCAGGTAGTGGTGATGGAGTCTTCATTCTTATGCCCTAGACACTTCTGTATATTATCACTGGTAAGGAATGGCAGAGAAGAGGAGGAAAGAACAGGTCACTCCCCCACAAGACTAAAAATAGTCAAAAGGAAAGCAACAGAGGAAGAAGGAACAGTGTAAACATATTCAGTTATTTCAGCTATGTGGATTTAGAATTAAATACAGGTAGGGAGCCTTTGCTCACCAGTGCCCTCCAGAGGCTTCTGGATTTGGGTTCCCATCAATCCCAACGATAGGCCATGGTGGCTGGAATGGATGGGATTTGTGACTCAAAACCTCTGAAGGTTGGTCAGGGAAGGTTGCAGTATGGCTGTGGGGATGAGTGAGCAGTTCAAAAGGCATTACTCTAAACTGCCCTGTGATACACATATGAAAGCTGGTATATATAAATTTAACAAATAAAATCATGGAAAGGGTGAATTTTCAGGAGGGGTTGGAAGGAAGGAGGGAAGGAGGGAAGGAGATGGTCTCCTGAAGTATCCTGAGAGGCACAAGATGCAGCAAGTCTGGTTGAAGGCTTTGATGCTTCTGAGTACCAGTTGCTGGAAACCTCAAGAAGGGAGAGTGCTTTTGTGCTCCCGTTCTCCTTGTAGATTTCCACAGGCATCTGGCTGGCCACTTCTGTGAATGATACTGGATTAGATGGGCCATTGGCTTGATTTATTTATTTATGTTTGTTTGTATTTATTTATGTTTGTTTGTTTGTTTGTTTTCTGAAGAAGCATGGAATGCTGGTGACTATGGAATATGTATATAAAAAATAAAATATTGTCCAGTAGCACCTTATAGACCAATTTATAGACAAACATATCTACATGCTACCATCCCAAACATACCAAACAATCAATTGTATATACAGCCAGGCTCTACATTACAGCTGCATCTGCTTCAAGGTCTGCTCTGCTAGAACCACTATGGATTAAACTGAGCCCTTCTGTGATTCCCTATACTTAAACATCCATAGCATGGCCTAATTAGCAAAACTTACCTGGCCACAAGATTTGCTTGCTCTTCTTTTAGGTTGGCTGTCAGATGGAATAACGGTAGGTGTGCAATTAAACAGGAAGGGGGGAGTTGCTCTTTTGTGCCTACTGAGGTACAAAATAAAAAGTGACAAATGACTTTATTAGTACATGACAGGAAAACATACTCTTAACTCTATGGGTTAATCACAACTCAGTTGACTGACAGCTTGTACAATGGAACCATCATTTATAGACCCTTATCACCAAATATCCCAACACTTCTGTGGATAAATGCAGGTGTCTGGACATGAAACTCAAGCAGGTTGTGTCCATTCAGTTGAGACATTCATTTATACATAATTTATAGAATAGGATTGTTCTGAATGAAGGTACATTAAACAATAGTGCATTCCCAGGAAAGGACAGCTAGCCTGAGTTGTCTGAAATCATGCAGGGCTTTGTAAGAGTGTGCCAAATCATTTTGAAAGGTGTATGCTAGAGTTTCTCTGCTATCTCACATAAAGCAAGCCTTTGAGGCAGACATGGAAGTTTCTATGTAAGAGGTGTGGGATTTCTCAAAAGAATTTTGCACATTTTTACCCAGAGACAGGAATGTTGCAAAGTCCTTAACTTGGGGCTCAGGCCAATGACGTAAGAGTGCATATGCTGCACACAACTGCTTCCATGTGTAGAAATGTGTGAGGGGCCTGCACAGGCCAGGTGAAGATGTGTGTGCACTGGTGCCAGCAGGAGAAATGCCTCCTCACCAATGCATGTTTGGCCAGCATGAAAAGGGTTCTTTTATGTGCTGATGTATATATATAGTGGTCCTCTATGCAAGAAGATGGCCTTGATTGTTCTAGGTCCCTCTTTGAATGGTTGCACACACTTTGGTACATGCATACAACTCTTTCACATACTGGAAAAACCATGGATAGTGACTGTGTGGACCTTTCAACCATATGTGTACATGGGGATAAATAGAACTTATATATTTTGTTTGTTTTAATATTAAGAAATTGTTGTTATCATCATCACCACCACCATTTAGGCAAGGGATTAATAAACCAATTTTGAATGAACTGATATAGTGACTGATGAAACAATAAGGAATTTTTGAGGCACCTTCAGGACTAAAAGATATTGGTATTGTCAATATCTAATCTTTGTGGACTAGCAGAGTCAATTTCATCACATCCATGTTGAGGCTATGAAACCATTTTGAAAAATTCACAAAAAGAAGTTCGAAAGACTATCCCTTGATAGTAGACTTCAGGTGAACATTTAAGTAACACTGCCAGTCATGCCCACTGAAACTTAGCACTACCCTGCAGAAGATATAAACAAGGAGAAAATGCAGTCTGCTCAACTAGGAGAACTACTGTACCTCCCCTAGTTTCCTCCTGGCAGCTGCCAGTGCCTGTAAAATCAGACAAAGATCCTTTAAGTCATCAAAACTAGCAACTATGAGGCGAACAATAGTATAGCCCTTGCCAGCATATATAAAGCCTCAGATGGCCCCAGGTTTTGGCTGAGATCATTCACAGTTCAGCTAGCAGGGCCTTTAGGGATCTGACCATGGTCCTGAACTCCTTAAAAAGCTTTGTCTTGACTTTGCCTCACTTGATTTTGCCAAGACTTTGCCTCACCCAACTTGACCTGCTTGGAAGTAGCTCTGCTTATTCCTCTCGCTTCATCTTCTAGCCCCAAGTCTCAGAAGAAGAGGTTACTCCCCATTTTGCAATGAAGTTTTTTTTATCACGTGGTGGACTTTTTGATGCAAGTAGGATTTCATCATACTTGAGGGTCTGCCGAATAGTTACCTTTCGAGTATTTTAACTAGAGTGAGGTATGTGAATAAAACAGAAGATAAAAAGGATTCAGATTGGCCTGACTTTTGAAAAACAAACTAAAGAAACAAGCTAACTTTATCAAAATGATTTCTATCAGTGTGCTGGCAAGTGCAGGGTGGGAGTGAAATATTTCCTTTGTAGGCAACATGCCTGAGGACACGTCCAGGTCCTTGTATGCACTAAATCCATCTTTTATAAGCAGAAATTCACTGTACAGCCATAAATATTTAAGTAGTCAAAAAGGTCAGACCCTGTTTCCAACAGTGGCTGCCTCCTGAGCATGGACTGAAAATGTATATTTTCTTTTTAATTAGAACTGTCAACTAATGAAAAATTAATCATATACAATTGTTTCATCATGAGTTATTCATTTAAATGTAAAACATAGACTTGCATGTCACCACAGCACCAATACAAGCACCTTTTTAAGGCATTTGAAAGAAATACATAATCATTCCCAAATCTGCAAGAATGGGCTATTGGCATGAATTTAACTGGTAAAGCTGGCAATCGGGCTTCCTTGCCTCTAGGGGGATCGTAGGAAAGGCACTGTTCTGGAAAAGTTAGTTATAATAGTAAACAAGTGCCAATGGGGGGGAAATGGGTAAACTCCCAGGCACTGAACCAGAGACAGCTAATTAAATCATAGCCCAGTGTCTTTGAAGTCAAGATTACAAGCCAGTCGTAACTATTTCACTAAGTCCTACTTTTTTCCATGAGACGGAAGCTGAAATTCTATACTCACTTACCTAGAAGTAAACCTAACTGAACTCAAAAGGGCAGACTTCTAAGTAGGCACTCATAGGATTGCACTGTGAAGTAGAAGTAACTTCAGTAGCAATCTAATCGACCTTTCAACCCAGTTAACGTTGGGTATCCACCACTATGGCATTTCTGACTGCTGGCCATCTGACTTCTGCTTAAAAACTTCCAATAAAGGAAAGTACAACTTACAAGGCATTCTGTTCCACTGTCAAAGTGCTCACCATCATGATTTTGTTTTTAATACTTCTTAATTTCAATTTTTTTCCTGGTAATTTGAACCCATTGCTTTGTGTCCTGCGTTGTGGAGCAACATAAAACAAATCTGCTCAGTCATAAATGCAGACATTCAAATATTAGATGATGACTTAATCATCTCTTCTCCAGGTGAAAAAATCACAACTCCTTCACTCTTTCTTCAGAGATCTCGATCTGCAGAGCCTTCGCTGTTTTTGTCACCGTTTCCAGAAATGTTGCAGTTTGTTCACACCCCTCTTAATCTGTGGTGCCCAAAACTGGACACAGTACTCCATGGAACTCAGGGTTGGTTAATATATGTATGAATGCTTACTGCAACATCAGCTAAACATCATAGATACAAGTTGTCCAGTAGCGCCTTAGAGACCAACTAAGTATGTTCTGGGAATAAGCTTTTGTGTGCATGCACACTTTTTCAGATACACTAAAACAGAATTCACCAGACCTTTATATATAGTGGGAGGGTGGGGTGGGTTTTTTCTCAGGTGGGTAGTAAGAGATGGGTGATTGACTCAATGGGTATGGTAAACCTGTTGACGACTGTTAATTACTGCAATTAGTCCTACAGGAAAAAGCATGGGATAGTATTTATATATTTTGACTGTGTCAGACCAACACAGCTACCTACCTGAATAATAGATACAGTGGTACTTCTGGTTATGAACTTAATTCGTTCCGGAGGTTTGTTCTTAACCTGAAACCATTCTTAACCTGAGGTATCACTTTACCTAATGGGGCCTCCTGCTGCCGCCACATGATTTCTGTTCTCATCTTGAGGTAAAGTTCTTAACCCAAGGTACTACTTCCAGTTTAGCAGAGTCTGGAACCCGAAGTGTTTGTAACCCGAGGTACCACTGTACAACTTCCATATAATCTCAGACTAATTGAAACAATGGGACTAAAGTATGATTAATATACTTTGCAATTCTAACTCCATTTACCAAGGAGTACACTCCATTGCATTCAATAGGACTTCTTTTGAGTAGGCATAGTTAGCATTGTTCTGCAGGTCTGGATCCAACTCATCCCCCCCCCCCAGTGGAGACTTTTCACAAATTTGATCTGAAGCTATTGAGGGAATGCATGTTTGACAGAGCCCAACATCTCATAAATGCATCAAACATACATCTGGTCCCCCAATTAGGAATGGAACAGTTAAGTTCTCTGTCTTTTACATGATGCTTTTATTAGCTTAACTAAATCTATACTCCATAATTTCTGGTATTGTATATAAGTCCTGAGAGACCTAATGAATACATACATTTAATTTTCTGTTATCTGTTATGGCACTTGATAACTTCCTATCAAATGACTGCATAATCAGTTGGTTGTCCCACCTAAATCTAAATTTGTCAATCTGCATTTCTCTCATTTCTCCAATCTTAAATTCTGTGCTCCACATTTTCACACCAGTTTACATCCTTTTAAAAAGAAATCTTTAGAAATTCATCAACATTTTGGTATAGATTTATTCTAAAATACACATGTATTTTCTTACAATGCACACATTTTGGTAAGCCCATTTTCATTAATATAATAATGTATCTTTGTATGTTAGTTTAGCTAAAATATGCATTTTTTGTACACATTGCTTGACCAGGGAATGGCACTGCAAAATTCAGATAAGTGTTAATTATTATTATTATTATTAAATGTGTTGTTTTTAATTTTTAATAAAACAAGTAAACATAACACGGGCACTGCATGAACAACAGTTCATAAACATACAAGCACAACACTGTATTAAAGCAACCTGTCTTATAAGACACGTCCAACACTCTCTCAATATCAATCAGAATGAGGTGAGTTCTGGGATTAATGTTACTAATGTTACACACACACACACACACACATACACACACTGCCGTGCACGCCAAAGCAAAAGTTATTGAGGCACTTACAGTTGATTTGATCTTCAAGCATGAGCTCTAGATCCTGCACTGTCATTTTGAGAATCTCCATTTCAGACTGTCTCCAGATCCATTAGCTTTCTTAGTTACATCCAGCATTTTAGCTGAAGGGGTTTCTAATCTAGTTTTAAGATGCTGAAAGGCCTCTGTCCAGGTTGCTTTAGGAGCATGCCTAACCTATGAAATATATTCACTGGCTCATCTGACATGTAAGTCATTTTCAAGCCCTGCCTTGCCCTTGAGCCACCTCACACCATTTTGGCCAGGCCTTCCTTGTCTGAAGTGTCAGTGGTTTGCTTTTCTATTACGTTGTCTGAGTGAAGTTTCTGCAACTTTGCATGCAGGGTTCTCGTGCTCTTCTGCACCCCCTTTCCAATCCTGTGGGTTCTTTTTAATCGAGGTCTGTTCTGTTTGATCATTCACAGAAGACTTTGAATTCCTGTGGTTATTGGAACAACTAGGCAGCCATTAGGCTTGCATGCTAACCCTTCACCCCAGTAAGTGTGAATTACGAAGGGTAGCTGTGTTTGGGTTTGCATATTGTTTCAGAAACATACTTTTCCTTTAAATGTGAACTGAATTTCTTCCTCATTCATTGTGAATTAGTTTAATCCCTCGTGTTGATCTTTGAGTTTAGCTTATTTGAAAATAAGCTGCATCATTACATGGGACATTCTTTGCTGCAAACCAAGTTCTTATTAATGCAGTGTGAGGACCTTGTGGTGATCTCATAATAAAATCACGACTATTTTTCCATCACTTTATATTTAAGATACCACGCTTCATTTTTTCTATAAATGTTTATGTGTCATAGAAATATGCATGGAACTCCGTGTCCTCTTTTTTTAAAGGCATCATTATTAATCCGCATTGATCAGACCACCCTGCTATGCCTATTTATCAAACTTTAAAAGATCGAAGCTTTCACTGTCCATAAAATCTGGCTTATTTTCCCTCATTATTTCCTGATATTCATCCTTCAACTCTCATTTAATGAGAAAAGGTCTTCCTTCTCTCTCTGACCTCTCCTTTAAATCTGACATCAATCTTTAGAATATTTTTTTTTCTGGTATCACATCTCTGCCATTAATCTTAAAGGTGTGTGGATTGTTAAATGCATTTTTGAACATGATTGCCACAAAAGAGTAATTGCCGTAGTGTGTGAAATTGTTACCTGGACTTACATCTTCATTGGAAGAGATTGTGGCTGTTCAAAATGTTTTTAAACAATGTGGGGTGGGGTGAGGGGTAAAAGGGTGGGGAATTCCTTAAGTTAATATCTTGCAATTTGGATGACCTTGCAGTTTGAGTGCTCTTGCAAAGTCCAGTTTGGGGTCACACTCAAATGCAGCTCAGAATCTCACTGTGCTGCAATCCATATAGGTTTCTTGGTACACAAGAGGTACAGAAGGAGGAGAGGGTGGGACTTGCTGTGATTGGATGGAATAGAAGCCTAGACTTCCCTCCTTCCTTCCCTCCCTCCCTCCCTTCCTTCCTTTCTTTCTTTCTTTCTTTCTTTCTTTCTTTCTTTCTTTCTTTCTTTCTTTCTTTCTTTCTTTCATTGGTTCTTAAATGCATGTTCTCTTATAATCTGATATCTTGTAAAGCATAGGAAAACAAGCAAGCAAAATATAATGGCACCTTTTATCTTCCTTCCTTCCTTCCTTCTCATTAGTGGGGAATTTCTGGCCCATGGGCATGATTAAGATTGCCCAATTAGAAGTTTTCCCTGAGTCATACTCACCTCTTATTTCGTCTTCTTCTTCGGCAATCACTCGTAGCTGAGTAAGATTGTCTTCCATGAACAAGATCTTAACAGTGAGTTGGTAAGTGACTGTGGAGGCCAATTCTGGATCCACACGTCCTTCCACAGTGGGGACATAGGTTTCTGGGCAGGAGTTGTTCATAGTGAGGGTTTGCCAAGCATGCCTTCTTCTTTGCATGTTTCTCCCTTTTGTTCTGAGTTCGAGCATCTTCAAAGCCCATGACACCTTTGGTAAAGGCTATTCTCCAATTGGAGCACTCTCAGAACAGTGTTTCCCAACCGTACAGTGGACCAGAGGTGTGGTGTGTGGGAGGGGAGGGTCATATTGGGGTGATTGCCCTGAGCACAAAGAAATTTATGGGTGCACCTCTGTGGCTGCCATTCTGATGTGAAGCGCTCTGTGTCCTGTCTGCCTATTTCACTTCAGGAGCTGAGAAAGGATGGGTCCTTGTATTCCTTGGCCATGTGGCATCCCCTGCTTGCTGGGGAGGCAGGCGGACAGCAAGAATTGTGGCAGTTGTGGTGGTGGCACCCTAGCCCAAGAA
Organism: Podarcis melisellensis; assembly: GCF_964234715.1. Taxonomy (NCBI): domain Eukaryota; kingdom Metazoa; phylum Chordata; class Lepidosauria; order Squamata; family Lacertidae; genus Podarcis; species Podarcis melisellensis. Next base: position 42,945,703 of record NC_138547.1, on the reverse strand, counting down.
TGCGTACACACATGTCCCAACGCTGCTCCAAAGCTCCATCCAGCAGCACTGCATGGAGCACTGCATGGAGGCACCGGTTAGGGGCCACATTACTTGTCTTAGGGGTGCAATGCTTCCCTAGCTCTTGGCACTGGCAACCAACACTATGCCACTGCACTGGATATCATCTGTACAGCCAGTCCCTGCTGAAAGTGAAGCATGTAGTCTGTATGACTCTCAGGCTCAAGCATTACCTGAATTACAAGCAAACTCAGGCTGGGTCCTTAAACAGAGCTGCAGCTCCATCTGTGTGGCAGCTTCAGTAACTGAATCCTCTTTAGATTAAGGACCCTAGTTTCTTTCAGTCCCTATTGTCCTCCAGTGGTGCTGGGAGGCCATAGAAACAATATGATTTGAGTCTAGTTGAGCTCACTCATTATTACTTTAACCAATTCAACAATAATTCAATTTGTCATGGTGATGTGTTAATATTATATGGAAAAATCAAGATCATATCGTGAATTCAATATGAAAAATCCGAAATCATATAAAACTTCATGGTTTTACACAATGCAGAGGTACTTAAACATGGCATTTCTAACATATTTTTTTTAACCAAATAGAACTTTGTTCATTTTTTTTTTCAAAGCCAGTCAGACATTGCTTTATCAGAACATACAGTGCCATGAAGTGAACATGACAACCATGTCCCTTTGGTACAGATGCAGATCCTCCAAACTCTTCACAATATTGCTCATACTTTAGTTGAGATTCCTGAATTGCAGGGTGGGTGGGTGGGTGTGGACCAGATGACCCTCAGGCAGAAGCACCAAGTTCTGCTTGAAACGGGGGGGGGGGGGGCTTGTCATGTTTGTGTAAGGTCACACAAGCGACACACACACACAGACACAAAACATCATGAGCATCGAGAGGAGGCTACATGACCCAGTGAGGCCCACCTTCGCCATGGGGAAGTCCAGCAAGAACCGTATTACTCATTCTGCCTTGCTGTCATGACAAGGAAATAAAATTACATTTACAAATTGCACCTTCCACATTTTCAAAAGCAGAATCTTAATCACTGAGACTCTAACCCTAGCATCAGTCTTACAAAAAGCTCTAACCAGCCAACACACACACATAGATTTTTAAGTTTCAGCTATGTACTACAAAACATAATTGGTCCCTACATTACTTTAATGTGAGAGATAATAAATAAAACATATTTTAATCTTCCACATTCTGATGCCCAGGAGTTTGCAGGAATTATACTCTGGGATGGGTGGTTGTGCAATGCTTTATTATAATTATTTTAGTTTCCTTTTTGCTTCCTTTAATGAAAAATGATCAAAACATGTCTCATTAGCTTTAATAAATATCACTACACTGATTATAGTCTTCAGTGTTTTAGGATTTACAACATATTCAGAATGTTCTGGGATTTATATTATTTGTTTTATTATTAACATATTGGTCAGGATGGCCTCAACTTTGTAATCCTGCACTGGTAACTCTGAGGCTAGATTACTGCAATGTGCTCGGTGTGGAACTGGCCGGGGGTCTTGTTCAGTAACTACACTTGGCGGAGAATGCAGTGTGCAGACTGTCAACAGGGACATTTGGCCAACAACATAATAATAATAATAATAATAATTTATTATTTGTACCCCGCCCATCTGGCTGGGTTTCCCCAGCCACTCTGGGCGGCTTCCAACAGAAATGAAAAATACACTAAAATGTCACATATTAAAAACTTCCCTGAACAGGGCTGCCTTCAGATGTCTTCTGAATGTCAGGTAGTTGTCCATCGCCTTGACATCTGGTGGGAGGGCATTCCACAGGGCGGGTGCCACCACCGAGAAGGCCCTCTGCCTGGTTCCCTGCAACTTGGCCTCTCGCAGGGGGGGAACCGCCAGAAGGCCCTCGGAGCTGGACCTCAGTGTCCGGGCAGAATGATGGGGGAGGAGACGCTCCTTCAGATATACTGGACCGTGCTACCATTGTTTAAACTTCTACACTGGCTGCAGTGGTGTAGCACACACACCCCAGCACCCGTAGCAGATGAGCAGGAGCATCCTCTCCCATGGGGGATGGAGGCTACTGCCCCACGCCCCACTGTCAAGGGACAAAGGCTGCTGCTGCTGCCAAATGGTGGCAGAGTTTCCTCTGTACCTGTTCCCATCCCCGGTGCATGAGTGACTGACCATCAGCGGCAGTTTTAGAAACTGAGATATGAAAGCTCGGAGCTAAATGGCACATTAAACCTAGGTTATGAGTGCCCCAACATAGTACCTGGGTGCACTTTTTTATAACAAGAATACAGGCTGAAAATGAATGAACTGCGGCTGAAGACTGGAAAAAACAAAGCCGTACTTCCCCTGCCCACCCCCTAATAGTCTTAAGAGGGTCCCTTCTCCAATCTTAAGAGAGTGGCTGAAAATTCCCTTCCGGCAGTGGCAGTTCTAATCCTAATTCTAAATCTTCGGCACGGTATTGTGCCCAGAGCTCAGAAACTGCTCGCATTAATGAAATTCCCTAGAACAATGGGAGTTTCGAATGTTGATCAGCAATGGGGACTGGGTGAGCACAGAGGGCTCCCTCTGCATGCTCACTTAGCCCTGGCACTAATGGGCTGGCACTCACAAGCTGGGTGGGGGCAGTGTTTGAAGAGCACCCTCCATGCCCTCCCGGTGCTAAGGTGAGGACAGAATGCAGAGGGTGCTCACGTGCCAGGCAGGGGCTGGGTGAACACACGGAGCAAGTCCTCTGCACTCACCCAGTTTACACTGCTGACAGGGGGCGCTTGTGCGCCAGGGTGCTGGGCGCATATGGGGGAAGTGCCTAGTTCCCACACCCCAAGATCCTGTGCCAGCTCCAGGACCACCTGAACCCTTATATCCCAGCTCAGTCACTGATATCATTGGAAGAAGCATTTGCTTAATATTCCCTGAGTTTGTGAGGCTTATTTAGCAACAAGATACGGTAAGATACAATCTAAGTCAAATCCCTTATGAATACACAGTGGAAGTGAGGAACAGGTTTAAGGATTTAGATTTGCTGGACAGAGTGCCTGAAGAACTATGGATGGAGGCTCGCAACATTATACAGGAAGCAGCAACTAAAACCATCCCAATGAAAAGGAAATGCAAGAAAGCAAAGTGGCTGTCCAACGAGGCCTTACAAATAGCGGGGGAGAGAAGGCAAGCAAAATGCGAGGGAGATAGCGAAAGATACAGGAAATTGAATGCAGATTTCCAAAGAATAGCAAGGAGAGACAAGAAGACCTTCTTAAACGAGCAATGCAAAGAAATAGAGGAAAGCAATAGAATGAGAAGAACCAGAGATCTGTTCAAGAAAATTGGAGATATGAAAGGAACATTTCGTACAAAGATTTCCATAATAAAGGACAAAAGTGGAAAGGACCTAACAGAAGCAGAAGACATCAAGAAGAGGTGGCAAGAATACACAGAGGAATTATACCAGAAAGAAATGGATGTCCCGTATACCCCAGGTAGTGTGGTTGCTGACCTTGAGCCAGACATCCTGGAAAGTGAAGTCAAATGGGCCTTAGAAAGCACTGCAAATAACAAGGCCAGTGGAAGTGATGGTATCCCAGCTGAACTATTTAAAATTTTAAAAGATGATGCTGTTAAGGTGCTACACTCAATATGCCAGCAAGTTTGGAAAACTCAGCAGTGGCCAGAAGATTGGAGAAGATCAGTCTACATCCCAATCCCAAAGAAGGGCAGTGCCAAAGAATGCTCCAACTACCGCACAATTGCACTCATTTCACACGCTAGCAAGGTTATGCTTAAAATTCTACAAGGAAGGCTCAAGCAGTATGTGGACCGAGAACTCCCAGAAGTGCAAGCTGGATTTTGAAGAGGCAGAGGAACCAGAGACCAAATTGCAAACATGCGCTGGATTATGGAGAAAGCTAGAGAGTTCCAGAAAGACATCTACTTCTGCTTCATTGACTATGCAAAAGCCTTTGACTGTGTCGACCACGGCAAACTATGGCAAGTTCTTAAAGAAATGGGAGTGCCAGATCACCTCATCTGTCTCCTGAGAAATCTCTATGTGGGACAAGAAGCTACAGTTAGAACTGGATATGGAACAACTGATTGGTTCAAAATTGGGAAAGGAGTACGACAAGGCTGTATTTTGTCTCCCTGCTTATTTAACTTATATGCAGAATTCATCATGCGAAAGGCTGGGCTGGATGAATCTGAAGCCGGAATTAAGATTGCCGGAAGAAATATCAACAACCTCAGATATGCAGATGACACAACCTTGATGGCAGAAAGTGAGGAGGAATTAAAGAACCTTTTAATGAGGGTGAAAGAGGAGAGTGCAAAATATGGTCTGAAGCTCAACATCAAAAAAACGAAGATCATGGCCACTGGTCCCATCACCTCCTGGCAAATAGAAGGGGGAGAAATGGAGGTAGTGAGAGATTTCACCTTCTTGGGCTCAATGATCACTGCAGATGGTGACAGCAGCCACGAAATTAAAAGACGCCTGCTTCTTGGGAGAAGGGCAATGACAGGCCTAGACAGCATATTGAGAAGTAGAGACATCAGCTTGCCAACAAAGGTTCGTATAGTTAAAGCTATGGTTTTCCCAGTAGTGATGTATGGAAGTGAGAGCTGGACCATAAAGAAGGCTGATCGCCGAAGAATTGATGCTTTTGAATTATGGTGCTGGAGGAGACTCTTGAGAGTCCCATGGACTGCAAGAAGATCAAACCTCTCCATACTGAAGGAAATCAACCCTGAGTGCTCACTGGAAGGACAGATTGTGAAGCTGAGGCTCCAGTACTTTGGCCACCTCATGAGAAGAGAAGACTCCCTGGAGAAGACCCTGATGTTGGGAAAGATGGAGGGCACAAGGAGAAGGGGGCGACAGAGGAGGAGATGGCTGGATAGTGTTTTCGAGGTTACCAGCATGAGTTTGACCAAACTGCGGGAGGCAGTGGAGGACAGAGGTGCCTGGCGTTCTCTGGTCCATGGGGTCACGAAGAGTCGGACACGACTAAACGACTAAACAATTTAGCAACAACAAGAGACTGAGCCTTTAATGTCATTGGCCCAGTATTGAGAAATATTCAGCGGGCACCTTCCATGCCAACTTATAAATGCCTTCTGAAACCTTTTCTGTTCAATCAGGCTTATTCAGGCAATTAAAAAAACATCTTTCCACAAGAGTTAGACAATTTCTGACTTGAACTACTTTATATGGTTTTTGTTGTATGGTTTTATGCAATACGGTTGTAAACCACTCTGGGTTTTTTATGACTAGCAGCATATAAATATTTTTTAGACTAATTAAATAAAATCTAATATTGCAGAAAGGGATGTATGGAGGCTAAAAGAATCTTGACCAGCTAGCTTTTTTTTTAAAGTCTCAGTAATTATGCTGGATCAGCTTTTTTGTAGCAACATGGACCTGCTGTGAATATGTGGTTTTCTAATTGATATAGTAGCTTAGGGAAGGCAGATGCATAAGGGCTAAGTTCAGATCCTCATATCACAAGCAGACCTGGGACCATCACATTATTTCAGCTTAAACTGCCTAACAGGGTTGTTGTGAGGAATAAACAGAAGGAAGCCCTTGTATAGGTCCCTGAGTTATTTTTTAAAAGGGTGAGATTTCTATATGCCATGAATAAACAGTAACTTTAAATAAATTTGAACAAATGTTGTTTTTGAAGAGAATAGACTTCAGGCTGTTGTTGATGTTTTTTCAGTGAACATGACCTAAGTCATGTTCCCTTCTTCACAACCTTCTAGGGGCAGCATGCCAGAGGCAAAAGTGTATGGAGCAATGATTTTTTTTTTTTTTTTTACCTTTGTACAGTAGTCTGGTTTCTACATACCCACACCACTCTGTCCACCATCCAGGCAAACAAGAGTTCAAGGACATGTTCCAGCCAACTAGAAACACTCAAGAAGAACATGGTGTCAGGTTGATGAAGGTCATAGTCTAGAATGAAGAGGCATGGCTAGGGTGAATGTATTGCCTGGTGAGATTCCACCCAACCCCGGCTCTAAAATCTTTGGGGACAATTAAATATGTGTCTGACTGTGTCTCTGGCCATATTCACGCCATACATTCCAAGCACTGTGATACCACTTTGAATTGGCATGGCTTCCACCCCCACCCCCAGAATTCTGGGAGCAGTCTTTGGTAAGGCTGCTCAGAGTTGTCAGGAGACCCCTATCCCACTCACAGAGCTACAGTTTGTGGAGTTCCCTGTTTAACCATTCTGGGATTTATATCTCTGTGAAGGGAATAGGGGCTTTCTGTTAATTCTGAGCACTCAACACAAGCTACAGCTCCCAGAATACTTGGGGGGAGGGGAGCCATGACTCTTTAAAGTTGTGCCATAGTGCTTTAAACATATGGTGTGAATGGCCTAAGTCTGCCTCTCTTACAAACCTTACATGATGCTGCTTAAACACATACATGGAAGTTTGCACAGTAAATTTCCCTTGAAGCAAAGAAGGAAGCCCACTGGGAATTCTAGGTGTCATTCCTTATGCTTGCATGCGCGCACGCGCACACACACACACACAAATATGAAGCAGAGTGACTTTCAAGACAAAATGTAAAATAAAGCTACTTTGCAGACAACCATAGGCAGGTTCCAAGGAGAGGGGGAGAGGCATACAGAAGAGCCAGCAAAACTTTTGAGCACAGGAAAAATCCTGACTGGGTCAGCATAAAGCATCTAAGACAATACATATTTAAGCAGTGCAATCCAGGTAGAAAAATTGCTTGACAGTTGCGTAGAAGCCTTATTCTTTCAGCAATAAATTGTCAAGCATTGTCAAAGCAGTAAAGGTTACCAGTGAAATATTTGCTGGAGCATTATCCTAGATTTCAATACATACAGTTTAGAAAGAGCAATTTCCCCCCAGTTCTATTCCTTTGTTGTCTCCTGAGTTTGTTCTACCCCCTGGCATTCCAACTCCCCTTGAATTTCCTAGAAAAGCCTTCTAACAGCAACCACAATTTGCTGAAGGCTGCTCCTGATAGCTTGGGTGGGGGTTATTGGGTTGTTGTTTTTACGGTAGTTTGTGGTTTTCTATTTTGATTTTATTCTGTGAACCGCCAAGACCTCCAGGTGTAGGGTGGTATATAAATTCTATTATTATTATTATTATTATTATTATTATTATTATTATTATTATTATTATTATGACAGCAACAGCCATCCATAAGACCTGAGGACAAGGGGCATGGGGTTCAAGGGAGTCACAATATTTTTCAGAAATGCAAAATATTTTTATTTCAAAGAAAACTAAGAGGAAAGATGGAATTTCTGCAACAGCCTAATGAGGACTGAGCATGCTCAGTGGGCCTAGATTACCAGCAGACCACTTGCTGATGGTGAGGAACCAAAGATCAGGTGAGAGGAGAAAGAGATTGGTGTATCCTAGAAAGGAGCATAGTTGATTGACTGGAACCCTGAAGCACACTGCACTGTTATATTACTTGCAGGCCTCATTTGTTACCACAATGAATTATGGAATTTGAACATGAATTTGATGCAGATTTCAGTTCCACCATCTCCCTTGCCCCACAAGTTACTGAAGCACACAGATTGATAAAACAGTGCCTCATCATCATCATCATCATCTCAGTGTGATTCAAGGAAACATCAGCAGAGAGGACAGGCCTGTCTGTGCCACACCCTGCCCTGCATGTCCTCAGTTATTGAAGAAAGAATTGCCTGCTGGTCTAGCCAGCTTCTGTATATCCTGTCCTTTGCCTCAGGCAGCATAATGACTTTGCCTGGTCCTGTTGTGACCTAGCATAGCATTGCACCAAGATTATTTTTGTGCAGTGTTACATTGGCATCTGAATGAAGTCAAGTACGTTGGTAAAACGCCGCACACAATCACATGGAACACAAACAAACATACAGCCACATCAAGAGTGCATAATGTATTGTGCCTCCCTACTTTTGAAAAGGGGAAAACATGAATGAACTGAAAGTTTGTATTCTTTACAAAATTCTCTCCCTCTTGAGTGAATAATTCTATTCCTCATATGACTACCTCAGTCTACAGAAATGGCAAGGTTACCGGTGCTCACAATACTTGCTCCACATTGTAACAAAATCAGTCTTCAGAAGAAGTCCTTGCCTGTTGAAACCAGGCAGGCACCTTTTCAGCACATGCTTCAGTGTAATATGTGAACAAACTTACTATTGAATGGAGTTCATAAAAGAATCCAATAAATCAAGAAAGAGCTCACACATTTGCCTGCTTTAAGAAGGAAAGAATGATAGTTTACATTTAACCCATCTCACAAGGAACAGCATAACAGTGGGATACAAAAGGTCTCTGAGTAGTCTTTCGCTTTAGGATGTATTTCTATAGATCTTGAAAGATTTGTGAAGAACATTTAAATTCTAATCAGTTGCTTCAGCTCATATGTATCCTATGCACATAAAGACTTTGCACTGTTCCAAGACTATGTACGTGAGAGAGAGAAGGGAAGCCACAAATAACACAGAGAAGTGGGCATTTCTATAAGTAAAATTGTATGCTAACCGCACCATGAACCCAACCAAAACATTTGCCTTCTGGTTTGAGAGTTTATGCTTCCTTTGGGTAATAAAACGAAGAAAATTCAAAGCACTAGTGACACGTCCTTTGGGGTCCCGGTGACCTTAAGCTGCAGTCAGCTTTTCTGCTCACATTTGTTCTTAGACAAGGAGAACAGAGCTGATCTAGGCAGAAAACACCAGAACATAAAATGAGTTCTGCTAGATCAGACCAAAGGCTGATCTACTCTAGTCCAGCATCCTACTTAGTCCAGCATCCTTTTCCCCACAATATTGGACCAGATGCCTATGACAAAGTAGAGGCCTCATTGAGATTGGGTGACTCTGCCTCCTCACTCTAAAGCCAAGAAAAAGCTGGCCAGTGAGACTTGCAGAGAGTCTCAGTGGAGAGCCTGACTCCAAGGGGCTTTACTGGGAAGGCTCTGAACCATGACTTCTTCCTCTGCTACAATTCCCAGAGTTCAATGCAAAGAGGGATTGCCTGTTAAGCCACGCATTGCAACTCTGGGAATGTAATAGGGGTCTCTTAAGAACTCTCAACACCCTTAACAAACTACAGCTCCCAGAATTCTTTGGGGAAAGCCGTGACTTTTAATAGCAGTATGATAGTGCTTTAAATGTATGGTGTGAAGGTAGCCTTAGTCACAGAGGGACATTTTGCATGAGCCCTGCTGAAACTCTCAACCCTACAAGTATGTCCTTAGCTCATAGCTGTACATTTTAAAAAAACAGTATTCTGTACAATTTATATAAGGAAATCCCACATGGAATACAAGACAGGTTTCTTGTTCTGCTACCTCCACGTGCCTTGCCATTTATGTCAAACAGTTGGTGTATTTAACTGTCAGACAATGAAGTCTATCAAAGCATATTGCATTCTTCATATCCCCATATGTCATATGTCTTCATTTTCTCCTCAGCATGTCACAATTGTTTCAGCATGTTGTAAAGCATTTCTTCCTTTCTTTCCCCAAAGTTAAGCATCCTTTGTGATAATTACTTGCCATTGTGGAGAAAAATAAAGATGGGGGGGGGGAGAATCCCATTGCCTGTCAAGCTTCCCAAGGAGTCTTTGTGACATCTGACTCTTTCTGTTCACCTCCTCTTTCTTACAATTTGGTACATACAACAATTTTTAATTGCAGGAACTTAGCACAACACAAATGCCTCTGTATATTTCCATGCAGCCCAATGTCTGTGCAGTGAGAGTTTTCAGGAGCTCCAACACTTACCCAGGGTTGATGACTATTGGTCTTGGGCCCATATTTAGCCTTAGATGGAGTTTACCGCCAGCTTTGGGCTGCATTCCCAAGCAACCCGTTTCTGAGAAGACGCAGTCCTGGCATGCCAGGGGCCTCCACCAGCCTCACACAGTCCATGGGCTGTGCTTCAAGCTTTAATCAGAAGAGCAGTGCCGGGGAGTGGGTCTTCTGTACACCACATTTCCTGTGTCCCTTTGAACTCTCTTCAAAGGTCTTTTCGACTTTCCCTTACAGTACTACTTACCTAGGGTTTGATTTTCTTAGTATGAGGGTGAATGGAGACTGTGGTGTCTTTACAATGTATGTTTATATATGACCTGAAATGGGGTGTGGGTGGCGCTGTGGGTTAAACCACAGAGCCTAGGACTTGCCAATCAGAAGGTCGGCGGTTTGAATCCCTGCGATGGGGTGAGCTCCCTTTTCTTGGTCCCTGCTCCTGCCAACCTAGCAGTTCTAAAGCACGTCAAAGTGCAAGTAGATAAATACCGTATTTTTTGCCCTATAGGACGCACTTTTCCACCTCCAAAAATGAAGGGGAAATGTGTGTGCGTCCTATGGGGCGAATGCAGCCTTTCACTGAAGCCTAGAGAGTGAGAGGGGTTGGTGCGCACTGACCCCTCTCGCTCTCCAGGCTTCAGGAAGCTATCTGCAATCCTTGCAAGCCCGGCGGAATTCCTGCGGGCTTGCAAGGCTTGCGGGCAGCAGCCGGAAGCATGGGCTTCCCCCGCCTCCTGCCCCGCAAGCTCCGAGAGCGATGGAGAAGCTGCGTGCAGCTTCGCCATCACTCTCCGACCCGTTCTGGGGGCTGGGGACGGGGGAAGCTCGGGCTTCCCTCACCCCCAGCCCCACAAGCTCAGGGAGCGATGGCGAGGTTGTGCAACCTCGCCTTCACTCCCGGACCCCCAGCCCCAAGGCTAAAAATGAAGCCAGGAAAGTGAGCGGGATCCATCCCGCTCGCTGTCATGGCTTCTTTGCTCTTTGTGGCTGTGGGGGAAAAGATAATTTCCCCCCTTTATTCCCCCCCCCAATAAGTGCGTCCTATGGGCCGGTGCGTCCTATAGGGCGAAAAATACGGTAGGTACCACTCTCGTGGGAAGGTAAATGGTGTTTCCATGCACTGCTCTGGTTCACCAGAAGCAGTTTAGTCATGCTGGCCACATGAACTGGAAGCTGTACGCTGGCTCCCTCGGCCAATAAAGTGAGATGAGCGACGCAACCCCAGAGTCAGCCATGACTGGACCTAATGGTCCATATGACCTGAACATATGATGGAAGGTCTCATAGCATTAACACAACAGATATTGCCTTCCCATTAGCTTCCTCAATCCATAGTTGTGGGTCCAGTACAGAGCAAGACAAGCCTCTGTTTCTCCATCTTACAGAACCTGTCAAAACTCTCTCTCCCTTTGCCCTGTTCTTCCTTCTAGAATGATGTAGCATCCAGCCCCAGCCCCTTCTCTCCTTGATGTGGCATCCAGGCTGCTCACTTGGGCCTTTACTGTGGTGGCTCACTGCTTGTGGAACACTCTCACCAGGGAGGTTTGTCTTGAGACTTCGTTACATAACTTTAGGTACAAGGCAAAAACATTCCTTTTCACCCAGGCCTTTGGCTAATTAAACAATCTATGGCCATTTAAGCTGTATTACGGTAAAAGTTTTTATATGGCAAACCACGCTGTGATCCTCAGATGAAGGGCAGTATAGAAATAATAATAATAATAATAATAATAATAATAATAATAATAATAATAATAATACATTCCTATAACAAAGTGTTCAACTTTTCTCTGTGTGCTTTTTAATGTCACCCATATCAAAATGTTACTATATTTTGAGGTTAGCATCCAAGGGCAAAAGCCATGATTTGGGTGAGGAAGGTAAGGCTGAGAGGGCGTGACTTGCCCAACCTTGCCCAGTGGCCGAGAGAGGATTTTGGGCCTCCCTGCTCCCCTTGTGCCAGATTACAACTGCATCCTAGGAGACTTCCTGTTCTGAAAGCGTATGGAGCATTCACTCATTCCTCTGCCTTTTCACCAACATGTACTAGAGTGAAAAGAAACAGCGTCTCTTAATGGAATCTGTAGGCAAAAAGTGCAGTCTGTACAAAGACCCTGAGATAAGGAGCTTAAACAGATGAAAGTGTCAACAATCTATTTTTCTTAAATGATATAGAAAGAGGGGAGGGCTCCAGCAGATAAAATCCAATTGAGCTGGGAGAAGAACTTAGCAAATAAAGGCAACACAGTAAGAAGTAAAATAAATTGGTGCCAAAATCTTTACTTCAGATGAGTAATTTCTATCTGGAAGATTCAGAGTTGCTTAAGACATGGGGAAACAGTGTAAGATTGGACATAAGTTCATGGGAGAGTTCTCTCCCCCACCCTACAAGTTTTATTATCTGTTTTAGGTCTCCAATCATTTCTTCAGCCACATACACCCACACAGTAACCTCTTTCGAGATAGGTCACTTCAGGAATGTATAGGATTCATTAGATTGAAACCAAGGTTGATTAGATGAGTCCCAGGGCAACCAAGACCAATTCTCCCACATTCCTTGTTGGCCTTCAGTGTGCGGGTTCTATTTTAAAATAAAAGGCAGAAAGATACAGACATCCATATTAAATCCTAAATGGGTTTCTGCTGCTGCATTTTCATTTGATAACATTTTCATTATTTTAATTTTTTGCATTAACAAACATTAACATCAGTAAGGTCTGTTCTGGTGGGATTTATGTTGGAGATGGGTATTAATAGAAAACATATCTATCTTAAAGGAGAACTGGGGCAACAGAGCAGCCAAGAGTTTTGTGGGGGGGGGGGATTGGAGGGGGTTTGCAATGATTCCCCCCCACATTTCGGAATTACATTAATGCTTGCTACATAGAACCTTATGAAAGCCACATTCCTGTGCATACTTCCCTGGGACGAATTCCCACTGAACATACTAGAACCCATTGTTTCATGAATATGTGGTTTGTTATGTGTTTCATTAATGAATGAATATTTTGTAAAGGAACACGCTATCATCTATGAGTCATCACCCCACCCCTGGTTTTTTTTAATTCTTACAATAATTCTTCCTGCTGGTGAAAGTGGAGGAAAAGCATTGACTCTGCAGCTGCTCCTAGAATTAGCCATTTCAGTGTTTTCCTAGAATGCCCTTGGAAGTGAGAATAGAGTAATGGCTAAATGAGCCATAGGGCTGGTCCAGAGATCTGTCTCTTCTTGGGTTGTTAAATGGAACCTACTACAAAAATGGAAGCCTGCTCTGGGGGGACAGGGACTTTCAAAAGAAACTGCAGCCCATCATGCTAACTACAGGTAGAGACAGGTTCTATGTGGGGGGGGGGGGGGACAGGAGGGGTGAAGTAGGAAAAGTGAGTTCACAGGGGCTATCCCCTAGTAAGGGGAGGGGGGAAGGCAATGGAAATATATGAGCTTCCCACATTGAGTCCCTTAGATCTAAGGACTGTATGGTTTGGCCCTACACAATTGCTTTAATAAATCCAAAAGAAGTGGGACTTTCTTCCTTTTTGTTCATTGCAGAGAGCTCTGGGGGCTTTCATATTTGCTGCTGCAGCAGTACAATCCAGTTTGTCTTCTGATAAGGAGTTAATGAGCTCTTTCCAAAGGAGCCTTTGAAGGCGTTTGAAATGGTTCAGTTACATGAAATGGGATATCATTTTGGAGATTTGCTCCAGGAAGCGCCATGCCGTTCCATGAATAATTAATGTTCATTATAATGCGAGGCTTTCTTTTGTTGGAAATTGTACTCTGTTCCCTACCTGTGAAGTGCAATTTTCAATCCAATAAAACAGCACCGGACAAAGGTATTATTCTGTCTTATCTAGGTTGGCATCTTTATTCCACCTTCATGTTCCATTACATAACAGGGGCAAAGCTGGACATACATGCTGTAGTGTTCGGGGAGGGGGAATCCCTTTGAAAGACTATAAGCCAACCTTCTCCAACATACTGCCCTTCAGATGTTGATGAACTATAATTCCTTTCCATGCAGGCTATGTTAGCCAGGGTTGACAAGAGTCAGAGTTGGCTTCTGTAATTGTTTTTATATGCTGAAAACCTCATGAAGCAAGATGGAAACATGCAAGGACCAACACAGGCACCCTGCAGTGGTGCATTTCACAATTTAGTATATAGTTAGACCTTGTAAGTCATGGTCAAACAACCAATTCACCATGGGCTAAAAGCTAAAGGTCACCACATGCAAATTCCTTGTGTACTTATGCATCCTGCTGGTTGTGTGAATGACTCCTCACTAGACCTACAGGGTTGCTTGTGGGAAGATATTTGGAATAGTAATTCATCTTCCTTTTTTATAATCCATCTTCACAAGCATTTTTAAAGGTTCTTTAAAAAGAAAAACCCTTGCACACTCACCCAGAACCTCTGATTTACGCTTGGAACGAGACTACAAAAGCTGTCTTCTCCACTTAAAATTAATAAGTACTCTATTTACATGTTCATTGTCGTAACTGAAAGCCCCACTTCCAGTAAGTGACTCCACTGCTTTTCCCCATAAAGATGAAAAGAAATAAATAAAACCTAGCTGAGAGAAATCTGGACAGCTGGTGAGGGAAGGGTCACATCCCTTGGAAGCTGCAACACAAAGGTTTCAGCTAGGAATGAGGGAGAAATCTGATTCAATTCCCATTTAAAGTCAAACCTACCTAATTCACACCTTCGTACACAACACAAGGACCGAACCACAGCCACCTTTCAAATTCCACACTTCTGCAAATATTGCAATGGAGTTCTCCAATCACGGTATAAAATGAAAAAATAAAAAATGCATAGATAAGTGGTAAGTGTGAGCAAAAATGTGTGATGCAGCAGCAAAAACAGCTAATATTATTCTAGGCAGGATCAACAGGAGTCTAGTGACCCTGTCAAGGGAAGTAATAGTACCACTATATTCTTACTTGGTCAGTCCACACCTAGAGTATTATGTTAAGTTCTGGGATACCACAGTTTTAGCAGGATATTGACAAGCTGGAAAGTGTGTGGAGGAGGGCAACCAAGATGATGATGGTGGTGGTGGTGGTGGTGGTGATGATGATGATAATAATGTTATTATTCGTATCCCACTCATTTGACTGGGTTGCCCTAGCCACTCTGGGTGGCTTCCAACATACAGTATCTAAAAACCTAATAAAGCATTACACATTAAAAAGCTTTCCTATATAAGGCTGCCTTCAGATGTCTTCTAAAGGTTAAACAATCTCCTGAAATCTGATGGGAGGGCATTCAGCAGGGTGGGTGCTACTACTCAGAAGCCCCTCTGCCTAATCAAAGGTCTGAAAAAACAAGCCTGCTGAAGGAATTTGGTAAGTTTAGTCTGAAAAAGAGGAGTCTGAAAGGAGATATGATAGTGTGGGGCTCCGAGGTGAGCTTGGCTGTCTGGCTGGTGTACCGGCCACCTAGCGCACCAGCAGCCACCCTGCCAGGCCTGCTGGAGGCGGTGGCCGGCTGGGCCTTGGAGTTCCCTAACCTATTGGTATTGGGGGACTTCAACATCCATGCTGATGCCACTCCCTCCTCACAGGCTCTGGACCTGGTGTCTTCCATGGCGACACTAGGGCTCTCCCAGTTTGTTTCGGGCCCCACACATCAAGCAGGCCACACGCTGGATTTGATCTTTGGCGCTGGTATAGATGTGATCATGTTTCCTTCGATGAAGGTGCCATGGTCTGATCACTACGCTCTGAAAGCCAGGATTGACGTTCCACCCCCACCCTGCTTAGGTGGCGAGCCGATTTGGGCTCGCCCGCAGAGGCTGATGGATCCTGACAGATTCCGTCAAGCCTTGCGGGACCTTTCTCCCCCTGGCGACTCATTGACTGAGCTTGTTGAGGGCTGGAATACCCATCTCCTGGCAGCCATGGATGAAATCGCACCTAAGCGCCCTCTGCGACCCCGCAGAAACCGGGCTCCCTGGTTTACCGAGGAGCTCCGGAAAATGAAGCGGGACCTCAGACGGCTAGAGCGAGTATGGCGGCGTGCCCGTGACGGAGCTTCAAGAACATCTTATAGGGTTTTTATGAAAACCTACGAGATGGCTGTGAAGGCCACTAAGAAGTCCTACTTCTCGGCCTCCATTGCATCCGCCAGCTCTCGCCCGGCGCAATTATTTAGTATAATTCGGTCTTTAACGTCCCTCGAAGGACAGCCAAATTTAAATAACAAATTGACACACAGCTGTGAGGCATTTGCGAGCTTTTTTGCGGAGAAGGTCTTGTCGCTCCGCCATGACCTCCCTGCCAATTTGGATACAATAAAGGAACTGGAGGCCCCTCGACTGTCCTCGGGTCCAGTATTGGACCACTTCGACCGGATATCCCCAGCCGATGTGGACAGACTCCTCCGAGCTGGAAAGCCCACCACCTGTCCTCTTGACCCGTGCCCGTCTTGGCTGATTAGAGCGTGTCCAGACGAGGTGCGGGCCCTCCTGGGGGATATCATCAATTTGTCCCTTGGCACGGGGACATTCCCAGGGGAACTGAAGGAGGCAGTGGTGCGCCCGCTCTTAAAGAAAACATCATTAGATCCTTTAGATCTATCCAATTACCGCCCGGTTTCGAATCTTCCGTTCCTGGGCAAGGTGATTGAGAGAGCGGTTGCTGAACAGCTTGGTGGGTTTCTGGATGAAACATCGGCTCTGGATCCATTCCAGTCCGGCTTCCGCGCTGGCCATGGGACCGAGACGGCTCTGGTTGCCCTAACAGATGATCTTCGTAGACAGCTGGATCGAGGCGGGTCGGGGCTGCTGATTCTTCTAGATTTGTCAGCAGCTTTTGACATGGTCGATCATGAACTTCTGGACCACCGCCTTGCCGACGTGGGGATCCAGGGCGCAGTCCTTCAATGGCTGTGCTCGTTTCTCTCTGGTCGGGGACAGAGGGTGGCGCTTGGGGGGGAATTGTCATCGTGCCACTCCTTGGTGTGTGGAGTGCCTCAGGGTGCGATTCTCTCCCCGATGCTTTTTAACATCTTTATGCGCCCCCTCGCCCAGCTTGTCAGGAGTTTTGGGCTGGGCTGCCATCAGTATGCTGATGACACTCAACTCTATCTGTTGATGGATGGCCATCCTGACTCGGCCCCAGACACACTGATCAGATGCTTAGAAGCTGTGGCTGGATGGTTGCGTGGGAGCCGGTTGAAGTTAAATCCTTCGAAGACAGAGGTCCTCTGGCTGGGACGGGATGATATGGGACTAAGGGGGCAGCTCCCATCTCTTGCGGGGGTGCAATTAGTGCCAGCACCGTCCGTTAAGAGTTTGGGTGTAATCTTTGATACCTCCCTCTCCATGGAGGCGCAGATTGCAGCTATTACAAAGGCGGCATTTTTTCATCTCCGCCAAGCTAAGCAGTTGGCTCCTTACCTCTCTCGCCCTGACCTAGCTACTGTGATCCACGCGACGGTCACCTCCAGACTGGATTATTGTAACTCGCTCTACGTGGGGCTGCCCTTGAGACTGACCCAAAAACTCCAGCGAGTGCAGAATGCCGCAGCGAGACTCCTTACGGGGTCTTCGCTGCGAGATCACATTCATCCGGTGCTATACCAGCTGCACTGGCTCCCGGTGGAGTACAGGATCAGGTTTAAGGTGCTGGTTTTAACCTTCAAAGCCCTATACGGCCTAGGACCCTCGTACCTACGGGACCGCCTCTCCTGGTATGCCCCACAGAGGAACCTACGGTCTTCAAACAAAAACACCTTGAAGGTCCCAGGCCACAGAGAGGTTAGGCTGGCCTCAACTAGAGCCAGGGCCTTTTCGGCTGCGGCTCCAACCTGGTGGAATGCTCTGTCACAAGAGACAAGGGCCCTGCAGGACTTGACATCTTTCCGTAGGGCCTGCAAGACAGAGCTGTTCCGCCAGGCCTTTGGTTAGGGCGCAGCCTGACCCCCTCCTCTGGCAACCTTTACAAAACTTTATGGCTGCCATCAATCTTGATTTTAATTAATTTTTATAATGTTTTTATAATGTCGCACTATTTTGGTGTTGTTAGCCGCCCTGAGCCCGGCTTCAGCTGGGGAGGGCGGGATATAAATAAAATTTATTATTATTATTATTATTATTAGCCACCTTCAAAAATCTAAAGGGCTGTCATATGGAAAATAGAGCAAGCTTCCTTTCTGCTGCTCCAGAGGGTAGGACAAGAACCTACAGATTCAAATTACAAGAAAGGAGATTCCAACTAAACATTAGGAAGAACTTCAAACAGTAAGAGTTGTTTGGCAATGGAATGATCTCCCCCAGGAGGAGATTTTAAAGCAGAAATTGGCTGGCCATCTGTCATGTATGATCTACTTGAGATTGCTGCATTGCAGGGGCTTGGACGAGATGCCCCCAAGGGTGGGATATAAATTAGGAATAAATAAATAATTGAAAATAACAAACAAAATATATATTAGGGGAAATTGTTTTGCAGAAATGGGAGAAATTTGTGATATAATGCTGGTGAATTTTAATGTGGACTTAAAAAATAATAATCACAAATTGATGTGGGAATTTAAAACTGGAAAAATAAGAAACCAAACTTGACAGATTTGCCCATCCCTAGCTCCAGACCAAGTGAGCTATGGATCCTTTCAGGGATGTGCAGGATTCAAAAATTGGTGGCAAAACCAGAGTATAATTCTGTCTGAGGCAGCCAGACTATTCTTATGTATTACTTTAGCTTGTGAGTGGTGGGTGCCATTTTTGAAAAATATTCATAGAAACTCCTTCCTGTAAGTGTTGTTGTTGTTGTTGTTGTTGTTGTTTTGTTTTGTTTTTAAGTTCTTCATCAGAAAGGAAAGATTCTAAAGCAGATAGCTTTCTACTGCCTTTGTTGATGGTGGTGGGTTTCTGTTTGCTGTTTTTTGCTGTTTTTATTTTCTGTAGTGAAGTATTCAGAAATGTAACGTCCCACCTGTAGGCTGCAATTGTACAGTCCAGTCTACCCCCTCTTTACCATCATGTTCTGCTGCACATGTAGACCAAGCTGAAATAATAAAGGATAGAGTGATATTGTCTTGGCAGTTTTTGCTTGGATGCCCACTGCTAACAGTCTAGCTATCAACCCACAAGCATCTCATAACCTACTTGTGGGAATCAAATACCATTTTGGAAACTGGTGGGCTAGATAATATCTAAAGTCCTCCCAACCATGCTATTATAAAAAGTAGCTTGAAATAAAATTGCATATATGAATGTTTTACTGCAGAACCTTCATGGTACAATGACGATAGGGTGATAATCTTCTTTTTCTCCCTACTCCATGCGCCATTACATGAAAATTCAGAATTTCCAGGAAAATGATATTCATTAAGACAGTTGATTACCAGTTCCCTGAAACAATTTTTGTTCTTAGCAAAAATAGCATTTGAAGCAAGTTGTAAATTATCCTAAATGGCATTGATTATAGTGTTGGAAGGCACCATGGTGATCATCTAGTCACACTCCTGCACAATGCAGACAGCAACTCATACATGTGTATATGGGCTACAGGTTTCAACTTCTATCTGTTTGCAAAACAGCCCAAGCTGGCTTTGAGCCATTTTGTGCCTTTCCAATTCAGCTTGTCATTTGTGACCTAATCAGATTTGTTAAAAACGAATATCATTTCCCCTCATTCAATGCAATGCAGTGGGAAATGTATAGCAGCTATAACTTTATTCACAGAAGTGGATGAAATTTGCAAGCATCAAATGTGCATGTGGATGAAATTTGCAAACTATAAGGTGGACTAAATTCACCAAATTGTGCATAGATATATTTTGTAGGCAGGTTAGTGGGGTGTTGGTGTGTAAGGCACCTTTCCCTCCTTTTTCTCTTCCTCTTTCTTTTCAATGCACTCAAGAAATTGAGAGCTGAGGGAAATGATATAGGCATGATCACAGGTAGGAACCTTTTTCAACCTGAAGACCCCATTCCCTTATAAATACTGTTTTGTGGGCCATATTTCAGTGGTAGGCAGAAAGAGAATCAAAAGTGAGAAGAGGAAGTTGAGGGAAGTCAGGGGGAAGGGGAAATTGGGAGATTGTCTTATTTGCCTAACGTTTTGTGTTTTGCTGGTCCATGGCAGCCATTTTGCCAGAAAACGGGATGGGGGGGGGAGAAATAAGAGGCCTCCTCCCTCTTTCCTTCCTTGTTTGCCTTTCACAAGGTTTCAGATGTTTCCTCCGGGTCTTAACAGGTCTTTTCATCATTTGGGGGGGTCAAAATTCAGTGGTCAGGGACACATTAGAATTTTCCCCATAGGACTCAGTTGAAATACTCACCTAACAATTTCTTGAGAATGCATTATATTTGGATTGTGAGACCGGCAGGTAGAGGGATGCATTTGGTGCAGGCAAAAATACTCAAGGAAGATGCAAAGCATAGTTGTGACTTGAAGAGAAGGGGTGTGGCCTCAGAGAGTTTTGAGGGACAGATAGAGGGATGGGGGAGGCTCCATTCAGGCACTGAGCCAGAGATTCCCCATACCTGCTCTGTATAAAATATGCAAAGTGAGGATACAGGGGATTGATTCATAATATTTTTGCTCACAGGACCCACAAGAAACCCTACAGGCAGCTTCAGTAAAAAGGAAGAGCCTGCTGAACCAAGCCAGTGCATAGCTATCATGGTGAGTAGCCCTTGAAAACCTTGCTCCCCCCATGAATTTGTCTAGTCCTCTTTTAAAGCCATCTAAGTTGGTGGCCATCACTGCCTCCTGTGGAAGCAAGTGGCATAGTTTAACCATGTCCTCCATGAAAAAGGGCTTTCTTTTATCTGCCTTGCATCTTCCAACAATCAATAGACGTTTATGAGTTCTAGGGTGAAAGCTCACAAAGTATCTTGAACTGGCAAGCAGAGAAATTTAAGACCAGAATTCCATCCCCACCCCCCCAGGCTAGACATCAAAATCACAAGCAATGTTAAGTGTAAATAAATATAAAGTGGTATACATTGGAGCAATAAAAGTAAAACACATTTCAATTTCACATGCATTGTTTAGCCTACTTTTTAGTTGTTGTAATTTATTTGATTCAGCTATTTTATACTGCTTAATTACCAAAGTTCCTAAGTGGTGTATGTAGCAATTACAAACACACACACACTGGGGAAAAAATCAATTACAATTCATCATAAAAATATAAATATTGCACATAAGTAAGATTAATATTATTTTATAGATTATAATTACTTTTAATTGTTTTATTATTTGTTAATGGGATTATATGACTTGGGAGGGCCAGCTTGCTCTGGCCCAGGTATTGTGGTTTTGATGTTTTGTGCTAAAGCTGTGATACTTGATTACATTTATTGCTGCTGTTGCTGCTTATTTCTTGTAAACTGTTTTGGGATTCACTGGAACGGAAAGCAGCACAGAAATATAATAAATCAAATCCAAACTAGGTACACCAATAAGGGGTTCATATTGAAGGTGATTAGTCAAAGAGAGGATTTTGGGCAGTGGTGGCTAGTTGAAAATACCAACTTGGTGAACGACAGCTGAGAAAAAGGCAACCGCCATACTAGGGATTGTCAGGAAAGAGATTGAAAATAAACCTCCCAGTTTTGTCATGTGTTAATCAAGACCCTTTTCTGCCAAATTGCTTTCTCTTGATAAGAATAATGTTTCTGCTGCTAATTCATCAGGTGCCAGTTGTTTTGTTTGTTTTAAGGATATTGTGCTGAGTTGAATACTGCTGTTTATTATTGTTGTTTTGCTGCTGTTTTATTGCCACTGCTTTTTAATTATGGCATTTACCTCCTTTTTTGTTCTGTGGCAGTTTTGATTCTATTGTGATTTGTACTACTGTATGCACTACTATAAGATGGGACCCATCTTATGAGATTTTGGCTGAAATGTGTGCCTTTGTGTGTAAGCATAGCAGGATCAGTCAGGTGTTTAGCTGCAGGGTAGGACTGAGGGCCACATGGAAAAGCATTTGCCCTCCAGACCTGATTTTCCTTGTCATATAGGAAAGAGGCAGGAGGAGAAAGAGACCATTTGGAATACTGTGTACATATTTTCTCGCCACGTTTCAAAACAAATCTGCAGAGACTGAAAAGGCGCACAAAGAGACAGGAGATTGAAGGGCTTCCGCTCTGAAGAAAGGCCTGAGTGTTTGGGGCTTTGGCTTATGAAAAAAGGAACCTGATAGATCAAATGGTCAAATGTGAAACCTGGCACCCTCTAGATGTTCAAGGACTAGAGCTCCCACTGTACCGACCACTGGTCATGCAGGATGGGGCTGATGAGAGGGCATCTAGGGGGTGAGACACCATGCTGGATACCCTAAAAGTAACCATTTGGACTACTGCAATGCGCTCTATGTGGGGCTACCTTTGAAGGTGACCCAGAAACTACAACTAATCCAGAATGTGGCAGCGTGACTGACTGGGGACTGGGGACGGCTACCGAGACCACATAACATCCGTCTTGAAAGACCTACATTGGCTCCCAGTATGTTTCCGAGCACGATTCAAAGTGTTGGTGCTGACCTTTAAAGTCCTAAACGGCCTCGGCCCAGTATACCTGAAGGAGCATCTCCACCCCCATCGTTCTGCCCCGACGCTGAGGTCCAGCGCCAAGGGTCTTCTGGCGGTTCCCTCATTGCAAGAAGCAAAGCTACAGGAAACCAGGCAGAGGGCCTTCTCGGTAGTGGCACCTGCCCTGTGGAATGCCCTCTCATCAGATGTCAAAGAGATAAACTACCTAACATTTAGAAGACATCTGAAGGCAGTCCTGTTCAGGGAAGTTTTTAATGTGTGACATTTTAATGTATTTTTAATATTTGTTGGAAGCTGCCCAGATTGGCTGGGGAAACCCAGCCAGATAGGCGGGGTACAAATAATAAATTATCATTTATTTATTTATTTATTTATTTTCATTCTCCAGTGGCATTGAGTCTTGATTATATTACCCCTCACACTTGTATTGCCCTGTTTCCCATGTGCAGGATTTACACTGCCTGCATTGTTAAAATGCATCCCTCAAATTGTTTAAAAGAAAACACAAATGTGGAGGGGGGGGATTGCATTCAGCGTGGCATGGTGACAGAGTACCAGCATTCTAATTAATTAGCTCCCTCCTCTCATTTTCATAATACATTTTCACATTAACCCATACATTTGTTTTTAATCTCCTTTTGTTATATATAATATAAATATTTTATGGAAGCAATCTAGAATTTTTGAAAACAATGTGCACCATAGCCAGTTGTGATGCTTTCATTGCCATCACTTTGTATATGTCTGAATCTTAATGAGAAAGTTTTGGCTTTTATCTCAAGAGATGACAAACAAAGTTTGCCTTCATCTTTGCCACAAACTGAACCCCCTTTCCCCTGGCGTGCTGCACTTTTTGAGGGTTTTGGCATATTGGTTGATTTAAATATCTCTCAGCAGGAGGCAGAAAATGGGAACAAAGCCGGTGCTGCATCCAGCAGGTGGGGAAGATCAAAAATGAAGTATATCAAAGCAGATGTAGAACAGTTGCAGGCATTATTCTTCCATTCCACATCTGATACTTTAGTTAAAGATGGGCTATTGGTTTCATTAGGCACAGAGACGTGTTACCTGCTTGGCTTTGAAGCCAAAAT
Organism: Podarcis melisellensis; assembly: GCF_964234715.1. Classification (NCBI taxonomy): domain Eukaryota; kingdom Metazoa; phylum Chordata; class Lepidosauria; order Squamata; family Lacertidae; genus Podarcis; species Podarcis melisellensis. Next base: position 42,922,285 of record NC_138547.1, on the reverse strand, counting down.
TCCACCAATGTCGGCAACACATGGAGAAATATCCCTACACAGAAACCTTCCCTCCATTGAAGCCTATTCACTCCTATTCAGAAGAGACCCATTGAAATCAATGAACATGTCTACCTTTGATCCATTCATTTTAGTGTGTCTCCTCTGTATACTCAGAACTGGCCATGGAAATGAATTCTGTCTATCAATCAGTAGTAGTGTATAATAATTTCAATGGGTCTATTCTGATTGTTATGAGGACTGAGGAATCTCCCCCTTCCAACACACACACATTTGACAGAAATGTTTTCATGTAAAGAATAATAGCTATAAGTGGGACCTGCAACAAAATGTTGCACTGTTGAGCGTTTCAATTGATAGTTTCAACCAATCAGCCATACTTTCTTCTAAGATATTCCATTCCATTCCTCCTCCCCCTTGTTTTTCTCCTGTCAGTCAGCATTCCATGACTACTGAGCATGCTCATTGTCAATTTATGCCTCCACCTTAGAGTTTTTTCTAAGTCCCCCCCCCCTGTATTTCCCTAAGTCATTCCTGTGCAGGAACTTCTCTGTATCTTACTATAGAAGGATCCACATAGAGAACAAGTTCACTATTAGCACATGATGGTGGTTGTGATATAGACTCACAATGAAGAGGCTGTTTCTAACCATGGAATTTCAGGAATAGATAAAGCCAAGAATTATTATCATTAATATTTATTAATTTATAGCCTGTCCTTCATCTTGAAGGAGTCCAGAGCATCAAACAGATATACAGTGGTACCTCAGGTTACAAACACCTTGGGTTATGAACACAGGTTACAGACTCCCCTAACCCGGAAGTAGTACTTCAGGTTAAGAACTTTGCTTCAGGATGAGAACAGAAATCGTGCGGTGGCGGCACAGTGGCAGTGGGAGGCCTCATGAGCTAAAGTGGTACCTCAGGTTAAGAACAGTTTCAGGTCAAGAATGGACCTCTGGAATGAATTAAGTTCGTAACGAGAGGTACCACTGTACAAAACAGAAACATTCTAAAAGAGTTCAAAAAACTTAAAATCACTTGCAGTTAATGCAGCCTAGAATTGCTATAGTTTTCTTCTTTCTGCATCCCACTGTTGACTCATGTTACATTTGTGGTGTAGTAAGACCCCTAGATGGTTTTCATATTTCCTTCTGTCAAGCTAGGTGTCCCACATCCTATAATTTGCATTTACTTGTGTATCCTATATTTCCCCACCTCCAACATGCTGGGTTCGTTTATCATGCAATTGTTTGTCTTGTTTACCCTACAATGCATTATCAGAAGCTGATAACTGAGTTTCTAAAGTATGTGAAAAGACAAGCTGTGCCTTAGAGTTCATGCATACCATGCATATGGATAAGAGACAGAATATAATGACCCACCATCTCCCCTGAACATAGGGACAGGCCAGTAGCCCATCTAGTCCAGCTTCCTGTTCTCACATTGGCCAACAAATGCCCATGAAAAACCTGCAAGCAGGGCCTGAGCACAAGAGCTCTTTCCCCTCCCATGGTTTCCAGCAACTGGTATTCAGAAGCTTTACTGCCTCTAACTCTGTAAACAGAGCAGTAGCCATGGATCATATTGTCCTCAATGAATTTGTCTAATCCTCTTTTAAAGCCATCCAAGTTGGTGCCTTCTGTGGGACTCCATTCCATTGTTTAATTCTACATTGCATGAAGAAGTACTTCCTTTTTTATGTGTCCTGAATCTTCTAAGATCCAGCTTTATTGGAGCCCTAGCAGGGCAGTTATCTTTCCACAAGGGCCAGCATTGATGCCGAATTGCAGCATCACATAAGCTCTACAAGTGCAGCTTTCTCCCACTCTGAAGTACAGAGTGTTTGAGGATCGGGACATTCACAAGGAAACCAAAATGCTCATTTACAAAGCTATTGTGCTACCAACTTTACTGTATGTTTGTGAAACATGGATCACTTATAAGTGCCATGACCAACTCCTCGAAAGATTCCATCAACGGTGTCTACAAAAACTTTTTACATCTTACTTGGAAAGACAGGCAAACTAATGTCAGCGTACTGGAAGAAGCAAAGATCACCAGTGTCGAAGCAATGATTCTTCAACTTCAACTTTGTTGGACTGGTCATGTTGTTCAGATGCCTGCTTATTGTCTTCCAAAGCAATTTAAGAATGGAAAGCAAAATACTGGTGGACAACAAAAACGGTTTAAAGATGCTCTGAATGCAAATATATTTTAAAGATGTAGTATAAGCACTGATAAATGGGAAACACTGGCCTGCGAGCACTCCAGTTGGAGAATTCCCTTTACCAAAGGTGGACTTTGAAGAAGCACGAACTCAGGGCAAAAAGGAGAAATGAGCAAAGAGGAAGGCATGTTTGGCAAATCCGCACCATGATCAACTCCCACCCGGAAACCTATGTCCCTACTATGGAAGGATGTGTGGATCCAGAATTAGCCTCCACAGTCATGACTCACTGTTAAGACAGTGTTCATGAAAGACAGTCTTACTCGGCTATGAGTGATCACGAAAGAAAGAAAGAAAGAAAGAAAGAAAGAAAGAAAGAAAGAAAGAAAGAAAGAAAGAAAGAAAGAAGTGTTATGAGAGAAGGGTGGTAGCTTTTTCTTTATCCCCCATTTCCATGCAATGCATCATTTTATAAGCTACTATCATGTCGCCTCTTCCTTGCCTTTTCTCTAAACTAAAATGTCCCAAATACTGCAAATGTTACTCATAGGGAACTTGTTCTACCCCATCATCATTTTGGTTGCTTTTTTCTAAACCTTTTCCCAACCTTACAAGAACCTTTCTGAGGTGAGGTGACCAGGACTTTACACAGCATTCCAAGTATAACTCAGGGTCAGTGACATCTATGCCTGGCCTCTTGTGGAGTTCAGAGTTGGTCCAACTAGGAAAGTGGCAGAGACACATTTACGCCACAAATCCCACAAAAAGTTCTAAATTCCATTATCCCCATCTCATCATACATACCGGTACCTTTTTATATAAAAAAAAAAATAGTGATCAATATTTTGCTCTCTGGAAATGCTTACTTACAAACATATAGCTGGGCACAATAGATAACAAGTGTCCAAAGTGAATGCCAGTATGGTGGAAAGATCAAACTCACCCATTGGTAGAAGTTCGGGTAATATTCTAGCAGCCAGCTAGATTCACTTATAAACGTATTGATTTGTGCCTTTGAGAGTAAACGAACAGGACTGCAGCGACAAATTGCATGCAGTATATTCTGTTCTCTTCCCATGGTAGTCATCTCTATTGTCTGTCAGTCGTGGAAAAACAGTGAAGTTTGACCAAAGTGAAGACCTCTTAATCAACATGGCACAGAAAACAAATAAAATCTCCAGTCTGACAAAGAATGTGGCTCAACTGTCAAGTGAAATGAGATCTTAATTAGTGTTTTGGAGGACTTTTCTGGTTGTAGATGTTTTTAGTGAGATGAATTGGGTCTTTTATTCCCAGGAATCTTAAACATTTCAAGATTGCCGTTTCATATCAATACACTTGGAAAACATGGCAGTGAAGACAGGGCTCTGTGACAAAAAAAGGCAAAACAAAAAGAATGGCTCTGAGAAGCAACTAGGGACTTCAATTCCGTTGACATGGAAATGTAAATCTATTAGTTCATACTTTCTGAAAAAGAACGTGAAACAAAACATTTCAATCCTTCAAAATTCACACCACTCTGAGTTTTACAATGCAGTGCACCTAAGTCATATGTACAAAAATGCATGTACTGGTATAAAGTGTGCATAAGAATGAATATCAGTGAAAATAACATATAGAAATGAACTATGCTGGGGAAAATTGATTTGCAAAAGCATCTATTCAGCAAAATGGCATATAAGCCTGTGTATATTAAGAAAAACTTGCATTAAAATGTGCAGTAGAATGCTGCTGAATAGACTTGATTACATTTTTTAAAAGTGATAACGTGAGGAACTGAATTTACAACTGGAAACAGGCTGGGTAAGGGTTAAGACAAAAAGACGTCACTACATCATCACAAGAGTCCTGCCCATATAATCAAGAAAACTAAACTGAAAACGATCCACAAGATGCATACTCATCAACGGTCCCAGGACATCCCATATTATTCGTGCATGAGCACACCACAATCTCACACCCAAAATGCACTTTTGGGGGGGCTGTGATCTTGCGTGAATCACATAACTCACACTGGAGCATGGCCCCAGAAGACAGAGTCTAGATTTTTCACTTTGACATGTTGGAGGGTATGAATGTGAGTTTTGAAAGTCCCTGATCCAATCCTTGGCATCTCCAGACAGGGCTGGGAAACGGCCCTTTCAAAAACCCAACATAATCTCTGCTTGCCAGTCTAAATGAGGGATGTGGCACCTGTTGCCTTCCAGGTGTGTTTTGGACATCTCATCATCCCTGACAACTGAACATGCAACCATGCAGGCTGATGGCATTTGGTCTTGAGCAACATAGGGAGGACTTCAGGGTTACTACCCCTGTCTAGACTAATTTGACCTAGAGTAAACCAATGCTCTAATTTCATTCACCAATGTGTCAGGCATAAACCCCTGTCCATTGTCTGGTGGTCATTACCTGTCTCCCCCGCAACCTTTTCCCTCCAGGCGCAAACCCCAGAGTCATATTTGCAGAGGAAGAGGGGCTGAGGGCAAACTCACCCCCTACTGGCAGCACCAGATTTTCTAACCTTCCTAGACTGGAATCTCTCTCACTTTTAAACCTCTCTCCCCTCACTCCTTCAAAGTTAGCATTTTGTAGCCTGCAAGGATATCTGTCTCTCACAGCAGAGGAAGCAACCTTATCACAATGGTTTAAATTGTGATTGCCTTATCACAATAGTTTAGATTACTGCAACGTGCATGGGGATCATTCAGTTCTGATTTGCCTTTAAAAATACGTGCACACAATGTCTTCTTAAGCAACATTTGCATCTTGTGGGGCCCAACAGAGCCATTGCACATCATGCAAAATGCATTTCAAGCAACCAAATAGTGTGGCATACTGTCTGCAGTGTGCTGCATTTCTTTATAGCAGGAGTGTTACTTTTTAAAATCTATTTCCACAGACCCACTCGAAAGAGATTATTTTTTGTACCAATGTGTACAGGAGATGCTGCAGTGTGCTCCCCTCCCCCCCCCCACTGTCAGAAATGTAAGGAGCCGTGAATAATTATGAAAGGAATCCACCTTGCTGCTTTCCTCCTGGGAGAGATTCCTGCTTCTACATGTTAGGGAAATAGTATCTTTCATGCAACACGTTAGCCTTTCAGAGTTCAAAAGTCTGGCTTCCCCAATTAAAGGTGATTGTATTCGGTTGACATGAATCACATTTCAGGAGAGGGAGAAATGATGAGGTTCCCCCTGAATTTAGAATGCCTCTGGGTTTAAGTCAGAATCTCTCCAAAATGTAACTGTCTGACATCGAGGCCCAAAGTACAGTACCTTTGGAGCAGAGAGGAAGTCGGCAGAGAGGTGGAAGGCCAGCTTTCTGACAGCACAGACAGTTAGCTTTGCAGCTGAGGAGCAGGGGAGCAGTTCTCAGCACATCTTCCTGCAAACTGAACAGTGCACCAGAGCTTAAAACCTTGTCTTTACATCTAGGGATGAGGGGAGAAATTCAGTTCAGTTCCAACTTTAATATAGTGGTACCTCAAGTTATGAACTTAATTCGTTCCAGAGGTCTGTTCTTAACCTGAAACTGTTCTTAACGAGAGGCATGCTTTCACTAATGGGGCCTCTTGCTGCCACTGCACCACCAGCACATGATTTCCATTCTCATCCTGGGGCAAAGTTCTCAACTCAGGGTATCTCTTCCAGGTTAGTGGAGTTTGTAATCTGAGGTGTTTGTAACTCGAGGTACTACTGTACAAACCTACCTTATTTGCACTGCCCTGGGGGAGGGGGAGGGAATGCACAAAACCTATTTGAATTTCTCCAAATTGAGTGGTGTAGTGATCCATATAAATATATGTGTACAAAAGTGCACAAAAAAGTAGAAAATGGTGAAAATAAAATGCCTATTTGACACTGTACTGTTGGGAAGAAACAGTTAGCTGTGGGTGCTGGATAATTAGACTGATTAGTTTAATAGCCTTTGTCACTTGGAAGGTGTGTGCGGTAAAGGGAAGAGATTCAGACAGATGGTGAGTATCTGCAGCATGTTTAATGTGAATAGTGATGCAATAAACTTGCACATAAGGCTTTGTGACACATGGGGCAGGGTATATATATAACTTCTGAAGTTAACCTGTGTCTCTGACTTGGGGTTTTACAGCCCCGTGGGATTCTGAATCAGGAAGACCTCCTTCACTTTAAGGGTGTGGCAGATGGGAAGACTTGGAATTTAGGGCAGGCTCATCTAGTCAACAGGCTTCAAAGCCTGAAGAGTTCAGGGCTCCTTCTCACACATGGTTTTTATTTACCCCCTATGCATTCATTATGCTCTCATGTTATTCAATGAAATGACTCTGGTTTTGCCCTGAAACTTTTGTCTTGCCTCCTTATTTCTGGTCTCCTAATGTAAATAACTATACAAGAGTCATAGATTGCTTTCCCGCCCTTTCACACAAAGCATCATATTAAGTATTTCACATAGGGAACAGGTTATCTGCTACTTACCTGCAGTTGCAATAGAATTAATTTTATGCTCAGTGGCCTTCAAACTTGGAAGGTGTCCCCTGACTGCTTTGAAGCTCATCAGCCTAATGAAATAGTCCATTCAGTTTGGGCATCTTTTGGAATACATATCAGCTTTCAAAGGGAACACTACGTGAGGTCTGGAGACACTGTTAAGGTGGTGCAGACATAAAATCATTTATTAGCTTGGCATTCAATGTGACCAATTTGGACTTTTAGCCTTGAATTTTAATGGAGAGTTCTAATCAATTACATGTCTCTCTTTGTCCAACTCACTGGGAGGTTTTGCATCATCTTTGTGATGCTAAAATTCAGCAATGTGTATCAATGTGCTCTCATTCTGGTCCATGTTAAAATCTGCACAATAAGAATTTCCATAGATTTGAACACTCATGGCTCTAGAAGCAGGTCTACCTACCTGGATTTCTGTTTTAGTTTTATTAGGAATTCACTGCATCTTTCCAGTCAAGGTGAACAAGTCCACTGGGACTCAATTAGAGGTGAACTGAAATGATTAGTATTTTTCTCTCTTCATGTGTGTTGAAAAGCACCTCCAGATCCGGGCCACTTTCAGCACCCAGGGTGAATACTTTTGTATCATTTCATTGCTGTTTATCTCAATATCATTTTTCCTTCTGCTAATTTGCCCACCCTGCCAAATTGGCTCTGCTGACAAATATTATTGTCACCACAATGATACACCTGACGTGATATGATGACATTATGGATTCACTGTTTTTTACTGGAAATTAAAACAAATTTCCATCAACAGTAAAACATAACCTCTGGTTGTCATTGTGCAATGTGCACTATTTTTCAATGAAAGCAACTGCAACCACAAATAATTTTATTTGTCTATTTACTTGTTTATTTTGGAATATGTTGGAAGGCTTGCCAATATGTGACTGTGTTTTGTCTTTGAAACAACAACAATAAAAATCTAAGTGGGAATCAGTAAAACATAAGAACTTAATACAAAATCATTAAACACAATAACATGAATATCTGAAGGGCTTTCATGTGGAAGATGGCACTTGCTTGTTTTCTGCTGTTCCAGAGGGTAGGAGCTAAACCAACAGATTCAAATTACAGTGGTACCTGGGTTAAGTACTTAATTCATTCCGGAGGTCCGTTCTTAACCTGAAACTGTTCTTAACCTGAAGCACCACTTTAGCTAATGGGGCCTCCCGCTGCCACCAGAGCACAATTTCTGTTCTCATCCTGAAGCAAAGTTCTTAACCTGAAGCACTATTTCTGGGTTAGTGGAGTCTGTAACCTGAAGCGTATGTAACCTGAAGCGTATGTAACCTGAGGTACCACTGTAAAAGCAAGGAGATTCCAACTCAACATAAGGAAGAATTTTCTCATGATAAGAGCTGTTCAATAGTGGAATGGACTACATCAGAAAGTGGTAGACTCCCCTTCATTGGAAGCTTTTAAACAGAGTTTGGCTCTGTCAGAGACTCTTTAGCTGAGATTCCTGCTAAATAACTAGATAACCCTTTGGGTCCCTTCCAACTCTACAGTTCTATGTTTCTGTGATAAAGAACATGGTTCTGCATCTTTCCACTCAAACCAGAAGGGCTGAAACTCAGTGGTGCAGCGTATGTTTGCATGCTAGCTCAGCCATTTTATGCCCCCAAACTGGGATCCCCCAACCCATCAGCCAAATGGGGGGTTGTTGGTATTGCTCACCAGCTGATTGGCGCTGCCTCCAAAGACCCATGCACAACCAGCTGACTGTCAACACCTACATTGTCATTATAATGTCAGGTGATTGACAGTTTGGTGGCTCTACTCACCTGTCAAATTTGGACTGTGATGGGTGGGGGAAATAAGAATCAAGATCCAGTTTCAAACCCTCACTCTGCCCACTTGCTTCAGAATTAATCCCCACTGACATCAACTAGAACTTGCTTCTTGGTGGACATGTATAGTACTGCACGCAGAGGCTTAGCCAGCATGTATTTCATGCAGCCTAAATATTTAGGGATTTCTTGGGGTTGGGTGGTAAGAATATGTGTATATTTACAGAAAACAGGGGAAGATAGGCTGTTCAACTGTACTGTTAAATTGCAGATCCCACTATGACAAACATTAGCAAAATCCACAGGCTTTTCCCAGTTCAGATTTGCCTTGCCTTTCTTTCCTGCCATCTCTCAAGCTTATCTTATCAATTTACATGCTACATGTGTCATTAAAAATGCAGCATTACACAGATGCCACTAAGGACAGCCATCAAAGGGAATACAGGAAGCTGCAAGATGAAGGACACCTGAGTTTTGGTTAGGTGGGCAAAGTGCAAAACATGAACAGAAGAGGGAATGGGAAGATAAACAGATAAATTGAAGCAAAAGAAATCAAAGCAAAGCATAACAATGTGTCTTAGAATGTCAATTTCACTGTAATTCTGTTTCTGTTTATAGACATAACTGTATTTGCACAGTAGCGACAACAATGTGTGCTCTGAGAGGCTGCCTGCCAGTTAAGTGTATGTCAATGGCTCCTGGGGGAAAGCCTTTTTCTGCAGTTGCACCTCAACTGTGACCATGGGCATAGCCAGGATTTTTGTTGGGAGGAGTGTTTGGGGGGGGGCAGAAACTCAGTTAGTTTTTTTAATATAATTTTTATTCATTTTCCAAAAAAATAAATTATACAATCAGCTCGTATTTAATCACACATTCATCAATTTTTGACTTCCCTCAGTTTCTCTGCCAATCTTTCATTAAAATTTCTATTGTTAACACATTTCTGAACTTATTATTGCCTTTAACCATTCCTCTTCCTTTCTCCTACTTTCTTTTTTACAATATTTCTTAATTTTTCACAGAGACTCTTCAAAACCAACAAGCGTTGTCTGTACATCACATATGCTTTTCAAATATTCTGTAAATCTCCCCCAGTCCTCAATAAATTTTTAGTCTTTCTGATATCGAATCTTCCCAGTCAATTTATCCAATTCTGCATATTCAGTCAGTTTCATTCTCCATTCTTCCACTGTTGGAATTTCTTCCTGCTTCCATCTTTGCGCCAGAAGTATTCTTGCTGCTGTTACTGCGTATTGGAAAAGTTTACAGTCTTTTCTATTAATTTCATTACCTACCAATCCTAATAGGAAGGCCTCTAGTTTTTTAACAAATGTATATCTCAACATCTTTTTCAATTCATTATATATCATTTCATAGAAGCCTTTCACCCTTTTGCACTCCCACCACATATGATAGAAAGTTCCTTCTTTTTCTTTACATTTCCAACACTTGTTACATGTTTTATACATTTTGGCCAATTTAACTCAGTTAGTTGGCCAGAAACTCAGTTAAGTATTTTTATTGATTTTTTATTTATTTAGGGGGGCAGCTACCCCCTGCCCTTCCCTCTTGGCTATGCCCATGCCTCTGACACAGCTTCACAAGAGAGATCCACCTAGTACTACCTCTGCCATTGTTTAGGTGCAATGAAAGCCTGTCATTTACACCAGTGCCTTGCACTTATCACTTGCATCATTTGGTTGTTGAGGGTCACTGTGGTTGTCTGAATGATTTGGTAGTGTTGCACTTGACTGCCACAGATTAGAATTCCCCACCTTATGGAGGGAATTCTGTTCACGAGTAAGCCTCACTGGGCTTGATTGAGTTACTCTCCAATAAGTACACAGGTTTTGGTTTTGATTTTGGGTATAATGGCTCAGTACAGCTGCTGTTCTGAAATACAAGTGAAAGCAACTCCTTTCTTATTTTAGTGTTTTACACAGAGCAAAGGACACACAGAGAGAAAGCAGAATTCATCAATCTATTCTCAAACAGCTGGGGCTGGGGGAGAGTTGGGGAAAGGGGATGCTTGTTTACCATTATTATTTTCTGGTTCTAGAGTGCAACATACAATGTTCTACCATTTACTTCTGTATGCTCATTGCATTACTTAACTGCACTGGGCATTAGAAACTTTCCTGTGCACAGCATATGTTGTATAGAATGGCTAGATTGTTGAACTAGAACCTGGAGACCAGGCTACAAATTCCCTCAACCATGAAGTTCACTTGGGCTAATCCCTGCCTCTCACAGGATCATCGTGGGGGTTAAAGGAGGAAAGGAAAAGGTAAAGGAGCCCTGGTCAGTTACGTCCAGTCAGAGGTGACTATGGGGTTGCAACATTCATTTCGTTTTCAGACGGAGGGAGCCTGTGTTTGTCCACAGACAGCTTTCTGGGTCATGTGGCCAGCAGGACTAAACCACTTCTGGCACAATGGAAACACTGTTGCCAGAGCACAAGGAAATGCTGTTTACCTTTCTGTTGCAGTGGTATCTATTTATCTACTTGCACTGGTGTGCTTTACGAACTGCCAGGTTGGCAGGAGCTGGGACAAAGCAACGGGAGCTCACTCCATTGTGGGGATTTGAACCGCTGACCTTCCAATTGGAAAGCCCAAGAGGCTCAGTGGTTTAGACCACAGTGCCACCCATGTCCCTAAAGGAGGAGAGAAAGAACTACAGTCACCACTTTGAGAGACTTGGAGAAAAGATGGGATATAAATGCAATAAATAAAAACAATATTTAAAAAATAATAATAAAATCATTTTTTTTAAAAAAAATGAAATAAAATGTTGGGGTTTCCAATTGTCCTGGAACTATACATAAAGGGAGGGGTCTTTTAAAAACCAGGAAAACAGTGGGAGGAAATGAACAGGGAGGAATAAACTCTGGTGGGATGGTAGAATGGAATAGCTTTCAAAGGCAATGGGGGCCACATTAAATGAGGTTGGGGCCAACACCTGAGCTTTAAATAAATGCATCTTTCTGTGTCACTTGTGTTATTTTCCTTGTCAAGATCATTAATATGACCAAGGCCCATGGCTATTATTAGATGTGATAATAACTGCCTCCCAAGTGCAGCATTTCTCCATGGTTTAATTTTGAAAGCGATCGCTCCCAAATGCTGATATGGAAATAGCTTTAATCAGGGGCAGTCCTCTAGGGCTGTCATGATGTTCCACATCTGAGTCCCTCCGCCCTGCCAACCCAAGTCCTCCATTCTCATCAGGATGAAAGATAATCACTTGCCATTATTATTACATCAAAGACTTTTTGCTGCATTAAAGCAGCAGCACAGAACATACTTTGGCCTTTCTGGACCCAAAAACAAAAACAAACAAACAAACAAACAAGTAATAAAGTGTAGCTAAGCAACAGAGGAGACCCCTGGACATTGATGCCATTAAGGTCAGACCTAGGGCAGTTGTCTGGGGTGTCTCTCAGCAGAAGGTGAAGGAGGGTAACAGCAGCAGGGTTTACATACCACAAAGTTAATGAAGTAATATTCACTGGGTGATGTGCTGTCCAATGTCCTTGTTCCATTAGCTCAAGGATTTGCAATTGTGAAATGGAGGTTTCTCCCCTCTCCTTCCCCTGTACATGCTCTGTGTCCTCCCCAGGAGTGGGGGCTCAGGGGGAGGATGGGAAAGGAGCTCCATTGTGCAATCTGTAAATCCTTGCCCTACAGAGTGCTCTGTAGTTGATTGTGTCATTTGATAGATTGGAAGATGGAAGCAGGAAGGACTGTAGCTCAATGGTAGAGCATTTGCCTTGCATTCAGAATGTCCCTGGTTCAATCCGTCACATTTCCAGTTAGGGCTGGGAGAAAATCATGCCTGAGACCCTGGAGAGTCACTATCAATACTGAGCTAGACAGACCAATGTTTGTTTGTTTGTTTTATACCCCGTCTTCCCTGGCCAAGACCAGGCTCAGGGTGGCTAACATCAAGTATAAAAACAATTGATTAAAATAAAACTTAAAAACAGGATTAAAGTACAACTTAAAATGCAGCCTCATTTCAGTGGAAGCCCAGATCAAAAACTGTTTGGGGGGAGAAAACGTCAAATCTTCACCAAGGTCAACTATCCAGACTGGTCCTATGTGGGCCAGAGAAAAGCCAGAGAAGTCCCCAAGTAGGGGTTCCATCACAAAAGGAAAAGGAAAGAGGGGGAGGAGATCAGGATGATTCCAAGCCAAAGGCCAGGCGGAACAACTCTGTCTTACAGGCCCTGCAGAAAGAACTCAGATCCCGCAGGGCCCTGGTCTCATGAGACAGAGCATTCCACCAGGCCAGAGCCAGGGCTGAAAAGGCCCTGGCTCTGGTTGAGGCTAATCTGACTCCCTTAGGGCCCGGGACCTCTAGAGTATTGCTATTTATGGACCTTATGGTCCTCCGCGGGGCATACTGGGAGAGGCAGTCCCGTAGGTACGAGGGTCCTAGGCCGCAAAGGGCTTTAAAGGTCAAAACCAACACCTTAAACCAGCGGGAGCCAGTGCAGCTGAAAAAGCACTGGGTGAATGTGGTCCTGTGACGAGGACCCCGTAAGGAGCCTCACCACAACATTCTGCACCTGCTGGAGTTTCTGGGACAACGTCAAGGGCAGCCCCACGTAGAGCGAATTACAGTAGTCAAGCCTGGAGGTGACCGTCCCATGGATCACTGTGGCCAGATCAGGGTGGGAAACGTAAGGGACCAACTGTTTGATACAGCGGAGATGTTCTGATTTTGTATAAGGCAGCTTCCTTCATATTGAAAGAGTGGCCTTTGGGGTCTGATTCTAGATATGACTAAAACTGCACAATTTCATCCAGGAAAAGCAGCACTGATGGTGACTAAGTGCTGTTTGACCCTAATACTTTTATTCAGGTGCATGTCTAAGGAAATATGTATCACATGGAGGTGGGAGACACTTCCCGGTAATGTATTTATAATTTAAAATAAAATAAAACAATAAAACAATAAAGCAAGCTATCTGGGAGCCAGAACTGATTTCCAACTCCAACTCAATTCCCACCAAGTCCCTGGGATTAATCATGACTCTTGCACCCAGCTAATTAATACAGAGTCTCTCTCGCTCCGTCAACTCCTCACCTTCCGCATTGAGCCTGAATGTATTCTTATGCATTGGAAGAGAACACTGTAGGAATAAATCTATAGGTCAGCAAGTGTAGTCTGCATAATGCTATTAAGCAAAAGAAAAAAGGAAAAGGAAAGAAAGAACGCACAGAAGCCCGTAAGGATTTCTCCCAAGGATTTGGAACAAGCATTGCTGATCCCACACAAGAATTCACAGTGCTTTCAAAATCCTCCCCTCTCTATTCCTCAAGAGATGCGCAAGGGCAGAAGCAGCTGGGTTGATATTAATTATGGGCCAGTTTGCAATCTCTCTTTGGTTTTAATGATAGAAGCCCCACCACCTCCACTTTCCCTTTAGGAAACCTCAGTTTACTCAAAGGCAAACAAAGTTAGTTGGACCACATGTGACAAGGAACACAACGGGGGCTAATGCCTTCCCCACCCCCATGAGCCTTCAACCTGACCTTCTCCTCATTCAGGTCACAACCAGGGTTGGTCCTACCATTATGACAGAGTGAGGCAGGTGTTTCAGGCAATAGGGGCTAAGACAGGTGTCAACAACCTGGGGAATGAATACAGGCCCACAGCACTTTCTCCAGACCCTATGTGTTTTTGCCTGGCTGGAGCAAGTCCTTGAATTTCGATAATGCTCCTTGCTTGCCTGGAGAGAGGACAGAGTGAGTCTCTGTGTGCTGAGAGTAACATACTGTACAAAGGTAAAATTTATATTCATTGCTCTGTCCTTTTTTGCCTCTTGCTCCTTCCATGCATGCAACCCTCAAGGGGCAGTCTGAAAGGAAATGTGGCTTTTGGCTGAAAATGACTTCCTGTTTCTTTGCTAGGCAGTAGAAGGCAGTGACGTAATCTCCTTCATCATTGCTCCTGATCCCCTTTTGGCCATTTTTCAGAGCTGTGTGTCCCACACCACCAAACCTGCACCCCCTAAGCCAGTGTTTCCCAACCTTGGGTGTCCAGCTGCTTTGGGACTACAACTCCCATCATTCCTAGCTAGCAGGACCAGTTGTCAGGAATGATGGGAATTGTAGTCCCAAAATAGCTGGAGACCCAAGGTTGGGAAACACTGCCCTAAGCTATGCAGCTGCTCTCAAGTGCAGGGATGAAGTCCTATCACTATCAGTGAAGTAAAATTCAACTCCCAGTCCAAATTGGAATAGGTGGCACCATCAGAAGTGGACTTTGGTCTTCCAAATTTCAGCTGAGCCCTGTGCAAGGCCAAAATTTGATGCCCCTGGCCTTTGCCTTCTGTTTTGCATGTGTACTATGTCATAACTGCAACATCCAGTTGTATTGACCCAAATCCACTTCTGGCAGCATCCTGTGCTTTGCCTCAGGTCCCAAAGTTCTTTGGTCACCCCTAGGCAGCATTCAGACATGGGGTTTATTGCATTGGTTTTAATGCCATAGTGGTTATAATGTCCCACTACCAGCAATGAAGTAAAGGTCCAGCTGCCTTTGTCCAATCTGCTTCAGTACTCAGAATGGTGGAATGTGCTGTCGATGGTCTTAGAGTAGACATGAATCCTATACATATTCACAAGGCAGCAGGGCTATTGGATAATTTCAACAAAAACAGAAATGGGAGCAAAAATGGATGACATTCACTTATTCAGCCCATGTCTCAAATGGAAATCTATCTGGCAAATACAATTGTTTTGTGCTGCTGCTTCCAGTATGTAAATAATGCATAATTGATTACTCCCCCAGCCCATTTGCATTGTGTTTCCATTGGATTGGAATAAAGGGGTGGAATAACATAATGGAAATTTTATTTTTTACATAATTATGTAAATTATAATAGTTACATGATTTCACCACAATGGGCAGCGAGGGGGGAAATGTCGTTTAGGTCAGAAAGCGAACTTCAGTGGAAATGAAACAGTGCTGCAAGTGACAAAAACAGGGCAGAATTGTAAATGGGGTGTTCTTAAATCAAGCAAAGGCAGGCTTATCTCTGAGCAAGCATGCATAGATTTGGGTGGATAAAAGCAATCCAACTAACTTGAGGCTTTATAAAACGTCTCTCTCCCAGAGTTCATGTTATACAATGAGAAACAGCTCATGGCCCATAAAGTTAAGAGTGGTATTGGAATCCACTCTTCTTATAACGTTCCTATGGCATTGCATCTAGCAAAGCAGTGCATAAGTGACTGTACCAGAATGCTTGCTGATGGGCTGGACAATAAGTACAACTTTATATTATACTGTACCTTGTACATGACAAAGAGAAACAGAGAAAGTGTTGTTGCATCAATAACCTCATTGCTTTAGTTGTCCATTGCAGAGAAGCACTTCTAAATTATTCTTACACCAGTTGCCAATGCCCCTTTAATAATAATCATAATAAAAAACACAGATTTATTTTTGTGAAGGAAGATCAATGGCTCAACAGTCAAGAATCCATTGTCCATTCAAAAGGTCCCAGATTCAATCCCTAGCAGCATCTTGTGTAAACAATGCTGAGCTAGATGACATAAGAATCTGACCTGGTGTGATACCGTTTCCGTTGTTTTTGCAACCATTTACTTAAAGTGTGTAAAATATCACTGAGGTCTTAACACGGAGGGACCAAACCAGCCTCATCTGAGATTAAAACGCCCACCAAGGTGAGCTGCACAAAAAGGTTGCTGTAATAGTTTCCTAATTATGCCTTGCAAAAAAAAAAGCAAAAAACTTGTTTAAGTAGTTCCTAGCTGATTGTACCTGAAACAATTTCAGATTACAAACAATGTATTTAACTTATTAGAGGCAGGAAGAAGAAGAAGAAACATTAAAAGCTTATGTTCAATCTCCTGCCTGGTATAATGAGATTTTTTTTCCCCTAAAAAGGCATTCAATTACATTTCCAAAATAAATGGTGTTTATTTTCTTTCACTTAATGAAGTAGGAATGACAGTCACCTACTGCTGTTGCCTGTGGGCCTTTAAAAATGATTACTATAGGGAGGAAATTATACTGGCAATGTAATGGTTTAGGCTTTTTTGTATCTTTAAATTACACACATGAAACTCATGTGAAATGCAAAAAAAGAAATAAAATAGGCCACTCATTTAATAAATAAAAGTCATCTTAGCATTGGGTAAGCAATGCTACTGCTTTTGAGCAGGAACAAAGATCATCTCCCATCTGCAGTGGCCAGGAGCCTTTCTGCCCAAAAATAAATGCTATAGCCCAAAGTTCTATGGATTTCACACAGCTGTTGTCCTTGAGAATGAAGGTGGTGTCATGGTTAGAGTGTTGAACAAGGACCTAGGAGACGGGGGATCAAATCTCGACTTGCACATGAAGTTCACTTGGTGAAATTGGATCAATCACTGCCCCTCAGCCAACCTCACAGGGTTGTTGTGGGGATTAAATGAGGAGGGGGAGAGCCATGTAGGCCACCTTGAGCTCCTTAGAGAAAAGAATTGAGCTATGAATGCATAAACAATAATTAAGCAGCTGCACATCTCCAGTATCTACTGCTTTGCACAATGGTAGGGCTGGTCATGTTTGGATTGCAACTTTTTGGTAAATGGCACCAATAAAAGTTCAAAGGTCTGACTCAGTGTAAATTAGTTTCAGTATTTCTGTGCAGGCAGTTGTTGCCTTGGTAGCATAGTGGAGGAAATCAATGTAATGGGCCTAAGAGCTTTGAGACACAAAACAAGTGGTCTACTGCTTGTAGCTTTGACAGACCCTTTTGTTGTTTGTAGAAATAAGGGAGGACGACACAGGAGTTGAATGCATGTGAGCTGTGCAGGAGCAAGCAAGCAAGCTGCCAGCTAGCTTTGCAGAGCCTCTTTTTATTAGCAGAAATAAACAGTTGGAAACAGTAGTGAAACCACCCCAGCAAGGGCACATTTCTAGCACGAGTGATACAGGCTTCAAACCAGGTGCTTCCCCCAAACATTCCCCTGATACTCGAAAGTCTGCCTCACTCATCACGCTCCAGCCAAGTGAAACATTAAGCAAAGCTTTCTGTGAGGGAGGCAAAGGTCAGAGAGTGGGCATGGCGGCTAGACACACTGTGGCGTGTCTTATGCTGAGGTGGGGGTGTGCCCCCACGCTGCATCCACCATCCCCACAGTTTTATGGCGGAAGACCTACACTGGGTAGCCCTCCCATGTGGAGACTTTCTTTATGCATCTTTATTCAAGCATGTTTGCAAGCCACCGCAAAGGCACCAATAGTGGGGAAGATGGATACAAGCCTGTTAAGCAAGCAAATGATGTTATCCAATTTACCCCTCTCCTTGATGTTTCCAAGCTTCAAGCAATATCCTTTGTGTTACTGTTCTCTCTCTCCCCCCCCCCCCAATATGTTGAAAGCGTATGAGAATTCACAAATACTGCTGTATAAAAGAAGCAATGGTGCAGCATAGAATGAGGTGACTTCCTTAGCCAGACGACAACATTGGCCTATAGGTTACCACTGATGGGCAAAGCCAGAGGAAGAATTGATGAACAGACTGGTGTGAATTTTAAAATTTGCAAACTAGACTACATTCTGGCCAGAGCTTTCTACACCCATGCATATACACATCCAAGGGAGCAAGAGACACCATCACATTTCAAGAACACATTCCAATGAGCCAAAAATATGTGCAGAGAAGGCTTTGATATGGCCGTGTCCTAGGGAGATTCTTGAGGACCATGCAGAGAGACCTGATTCAGCTCCCAGGTTTGAGTTCTTCCACCCTGGTCACAGAATATATACGCACCTTGCCAATGCCATTTAACACAATCCAGTAACTGAAAGTGCAGGTGAGCCAGATAATGGAAGACCCTAAGAACTGTTCTACAAACCAGGACTTTCAGTTGGTGCTTTCCAGCTGCACTCCCAATACATGCTGAGCTGGAAGTAAGTCTCATTGAACTAAATGGTACTTACTTCTGAGTAGAGATGTGTGAGATTGCATACATGTTCTCCCATTAACTTAAAACCATCTTTTTACTTTTTTTTAGAGAGAGAGAGAGCAGGCGATAAGATAAAAAAACTTTATAAAAACCTAAAATGGCTTTGGAAATATGGAGAAATGAGAGCGTTTCGGGAATGAAATGCTACCATGGAAAATGCTTCTGACAGGCAAATTAATCATAATATTCAACAAGCGCACTTCACAGGTAAGTTTTCAAAGTGCCCTTATAAGTAATAGAATTATATGTTGTGTAATTGTTGACAATGTTGTCAAGGCTTACTAAGGAATCAAAAGAAAAATAGACATGAATGTGTTGTATAAATTGTTGATTTTTCCAAACTGTGCCCCCCTCCCCACACCTAAAACTACCCACACTGGATGTGAAAGAGGATAACTGAGACATAAAATGCAAAACAACTGTCAAGCGTGACAAACAAGGAGAATTGATGTATTTCAGACATCTGAGCCAAAATATTTAAAACAAATTACAAAGAATCTAAAGTGCTTACATTTTGCCCTTCTGTGTGTGTGTGTGTGTGTGTAAATTATTGTGTTTTCAGGGCTAAATTTATAGGGAAAATGTTAATGTGGTCAAATGGCATTGATGATGTTCGAATGACGCACAAAGGAAACTAACTATCTTACATCGAGCTGATCCATTGGTCCATCCAGCTCAATACTGTCTCCTCTGATTAGCAGCTGCTCTTCAGAGTTTCACAGGGGGTACATTCCCAGCACCAACTGGAAATGCCAGGCATAAAACCTTCTGCATGCAATACAATTGTCCAACTAAACAATGTTTACAGAAATGCATATATTCGGGGAAAGTGTGCATAGAAAATGTTGTATTTGTGAAAATACCATACAAAAATGCATTACATTACATAAGGGAGGGTGTTTTTGTTTCTTGCAGAAAAACTGACAAAAAAGGGTTTATGCCTTGAACAATATATGTGATGCAGGCAACTTTATTGAAATATAGTACTCCTTTGTCAGAAATTCTAATGAATACACTGATGACTGGAACCCACTTAATTCGAAAACAGATTATGGCAAAAGCTGATAAATTAATCTGCTACTTTGGTGGGGGGTGGAGAATGTCGGAACACGCCTGGGGGCACATGCAGCCCTCAAGATGAGACAGACCTCTCTGGGCATCTTCTTGATGAAGTGCAGCCCCGGGATGTTCTCCAATCTGCACTGTAGTGACACATATCAAAGGATATGTGCAAACTCTATCAGTAGTGTATAGCAGAAGTGACGTGGAGCATAGGTGTGTTTATTCTAAGTATTTATTAAGTAATATATACAGGACAAAGCAATCATGGCGTCCTTTCACTTCTTCTCCAAGAGAGAGAGAGAGAGAGAGAGAGAGAGAGAGAGAGAGAGAGAGAGAGAGAAGAAGTAAAAAAGTACAATACAAGCAGAAGAGATAAGACTGGCTTTCGTTCTCACACTTTCCAAGCCTGGAGAGTAAACACAGACATATGATGTAGCAATCACACATCCAGCAACAGAGGAGAGAAATGCTGACAGGGAAAACCTTTTGTTCACACCTTGTTGAAAAGTAAAAGATTTCCCCCCCCCCCCCAAAAAAAACTGTTTATTAACCAAAACAGCATATAAAAAGTATTTATTGGGAGAAATTCATACCAAAATGCTGATGAATATTCACAAGGATTTTCATCAGAATTCTACAGTTCTCTCCCCAAGTTTGGATTCCACAGCTGGAAAGGACCAAAAGGCTGTTAGTCCAATTCAAAGGCAGGAATATGCAGGCATCAGCCATACAGTCAACGATACAGCAGTTACCCTGAGATAATTACTCATTTGAAAAGTAATGTTCTCTCAGGTCCACCATGTGTGTCTGCATTATAGTGAGCACTATTGCTATTCATTATAACAGAGGGACCATTACTTGTAACACAAGGCAAAGGTCATTAAATTCAGAGCTGTGGATTTTGGGGCTATGAAAAAGTACTACTGCACCAGAACTTTAAGGGTCTGTATTTGGATGAACTGTACACCCTGTACTCCCAGAGGGATAGAATTTTATGTTTCTTGCTGTTTCCCTTTCCTTCTAATTAAGCCTGTTAGGTCAAATTCATTTGCGGTATTAAATCTGACAGACCAATGGAGCTATTCCAAAAGTGAACTGGACTCTTTCACACTCTCATTCCTTTTCCTCCATCCCTTTCTGTAGTGATCCCCCTGAAACTCATAATAGATAGGATTGATCCCAAATTTTTGAGGCTTCTATCAGCAGAGCTAAATGTTGACACATGCAAGATACACTTACATGTCCTTATCAGTGTGTGAGAAGGCTGTGGAACCATATCAAATTGTCTCACTTCTGTATGTACCTATAATGAGACTCACCTCTGGGATCTGAGTATACAGTGCAAAAGTATTCAGCAGAGACAGCGAATGTGCTGTCCTCTATACATTATTGGGCTGCATTTCTCATCATCCCTGCTCATTGGCCCATGCTGGTTGGGATTTGTCATGGCTAAACATTGGCTGCTAAAAGAACTAAGTCAGCATGAGCCAGTGGGCTGTCTTAGGGAAGTGGCATAGCTTGCAGAGAGTCATGAGGACCAGAGGGGCTCGGATGGCACCACTTGGGCTCTGAGTTCATGGCACGTGGGCTTTTTACAAGTATTCTAATTTCCACAGTCAACTAGAACAAGGGGGCTTTCAAAGGCAGCTGAAAACAGGCGTTGCCTTGCTTCCAGGTGGATTTCAGCATCAAGGGCATTTACATTGCAAACCATAATTTCCCCCACATTTGCTCTCATTCCCTTTACTTTCTTTCTTTTAAAAAAGGTATTTTAGCTTCCAAGTGCAAAACTCGGTCGTTGTCATTGATGAGCTACATAAAGGTGAGAGACATGCCAAATAGTTTATGGGTATTTGGAGACTTCCGTGAAGTGCAAAGACAATCGTCCTGCTCCCAATGTTCTTCTTTGTCATTTATTTGTCCATCCTTATCTGAATAGATAAAATCTTTGTGAGCGGGAGAGCAAATAGGATCACTTCACATCTACTTTAGAATCCCTGGGGCTTTCTCCCTCCCCCATTTAATGCCATCTTAAATTTTGATGCCAGTAGCCAATGATGTGACCTGTGAAACAATTAAATTTTAAAGTGCTCTTTATTTCTGACTTGGAAAAGATCCCAAGCTTTCAAAGTGTATGTTGAGGGCATTTGCCCACATTCTTCCCTCCCTGCCCTTGTCTCCTGCTTATCCCCCCCCCCCGAAATGTTCTTGCATTGTCTAGTTTACATTGTGCAGCAATATCACCTCTGGAATTACAAATATCGGTCACCAAAAATATTTTTTATCAAATATAAGAGAGGTATTGTAGTCCCAAAAAACTATTTCTCAGCTCAGATTTTAATCCAAGCTATAGAAACAGCCAAGCTCTTTTTCCAACAAACCCACCTTCCCAACTCCCAACTCCCTATCTGTCCCATACTTTCGGAAAACAACTCAATTTTCCTGAGCCAGGCTCTGACCCTAACAAAGTCAGTTCACCCATCAGTAATTGTATGTTAAAAGTAAAGGGACCCCTGACCATTAGGTCCAGTCATGGCAGACTCTGGGGTCGCGGCGCTCATCTCGCTTTATTGGCTGAGGGAGCCAGTGTACAGCTTCCGGGTCATGTGGTCTGCATGACTAAGCCGCTTCAGGTGAACCAGAGCAGCGCACAGAAACGCTGTTTACCTTCCCGCCAGAGCAGTACCTATTTATCTACTTGCACTTTGTGGTGTGCTTTCAAACTGCTAGGTTGGCAGGAGCAGGGACCGAGCAACGGGAGCTCACCCCAGCGCAGGGATTCGAACTGCTGACCTTCTGATCGGCAAGTCCTAGGCTCTGTGGTTTAACCCACAGCGCCACCCACGTCCCTCCAATTGTATGTTACCTGAGCTCAAAAACTGTCTATTTGATCAGGTAGCCCATAGCATACGCTCTGTGTCCAATTTCCCAAGAACAGTCCCAGAATTATAAAAGCCATACCAGCTTTGGATTTGATCCCAGAAAGTCCCTATTTTCCCTACCAGTGCCACCACCAAGTTCAGAAAGATGGATGCAATAGTGCTTGTGGTGGTGGCAAGGGAGAATCCCATTGTCTCTCCATGGCCTTTCCGTGGCTGCTGCTGGCATCTTCCCTTGGGCAGCTTATCATGTCTGCTGGAGAAAGGGGGAGGAGGAGGAGGAGGAGGAGGAGAGTTTACGGCTCAGAGGGGCAGGCAGAGGCCAATGACACCTCGGGAGGGAAGAAAGGGAGAGTGGAGTGGAGTGAAAGGAGTAGTTGTTGTTAGGGGGAAAAAACGTTGTGCTTCCACATCTAATCTTGTCCCCTTCTAAATTTTATTTATTGCTATGTGTGTTTCTTTTTTGTAAATCTAAAATTTTGCAAATTTTTAATTATGTCTAAAAATTATGGGGAAGATATTTAACACTTGGTGAGATGTTTTCCTACTGAGCTGTCCCCTGTCTAAACTATCACAGTTTGAATCTGAGCTGAAATTTCCAATAGTTCGTACACTGTTCGTCCAATACAGAAAACTAAGTTATAGGCCTTGCTTTGAGCAATGCTGAGGACTGTAGTCTAAGAGAATGAAAGAGATTTCCTTGTAGAACCTTTTAGCTTCTTCTCATACTATCACATATAAGATTACAATACTTACTGATAAGTCTTACGATAAGTCTTACTTTCTCATAGTTTCAGTTCTCACATTCAGCTGCCAATCATTACAGTGTACCACCGTGAATCACAGAGAAATCAACTGATGCATGAAGCTGGACTCTATGACCCTTGAGTCACTGGGTGCACATGTAGAAACATCATTAAGCATATAAACAAATTCATATCACATGTGTTTTGCACATAAGCTGGGGGGAAATATAGGTAAAGGTAAAGGTACCCCTGCCCATACAGGCCAGTCGTGTCCGACTCTAGGGTTGTGCGCCCATCTCACTTAAGAGGCCAGGGGCCAGCGCTGTCCGCAGACACTTCTGGGTCACGTGGCCAGTGTGACAAGCTGCATCTGGCAGTTTACCTTCCCGCTAGTAAGCGGTCCCTTCGAACTGCTAGGTTGGCAGGCGCTGGGCCCGAGCAATGGGAGCGCACCCTGCCATGGGGATTCAAACTGCCGACCTGACGGGAGTGCCACCCGCGTCCCCGGGGGGGGGGGATATACTAGCCCTTAAAAACAAGCTGCATCTGCAGCAGGAACATAAAAGGAGGGGATTCAATTGGAGGTCCAGATCCAGGTCAGGTTGGCCCAACCCCCAAAAGGCCCCTGCCTGCTACTCACCAAGGAGAATTTGTGAGTCACCAATGGTGTATGGGTTAATGGCTAATGCTTATTAGATTTCAACTCTTTAAACATTTGTCAGGCTTTCCATATTAGCACCCTGAAAATGTTTCTTTACAAGCAAATTTATATGATGTTGGGGTGGGATGAAATGTGGAAAACCACTTTGCCAGTCTTTCAGGCCAATGAAGGAGGCATTGCAGTAATCACAATGTACGGGTGACTTATGCATTTGGATGCATTTCCCAATAAAAATACAATGAATCACTAAAGTGAGGCTCCTAGGGCTCAAGGGTACATAAAGGGGGAAAGCTACTTGACAAATGAGATTGCCCTTGTATCCAAAATGAGGGGACATAAATTAGCACTGCGTCATACCAAAGCATTGTCTGAATACGATCTCTAGTTGTGGCATCCAGTTCTCATTGGCAGGCACACAATAGTCCATTAGAAAATGTCATGATTGGGGAATGGGTCATGGCTTAAGCTCTCACTTCATGAATTCAAATGTTGACAAATAATTGTACTTTTTCACTCACTGATTTAGGGCTTTAGGAAGTACAAAGGTCAATGTTCATATTCAGTTGTGCAATTATCCAAGATTGTTTTGGGACTATAGAGATGATTAAAAACTAGCAAAGCCTGGCTCTGTAATCACTTGACTCCATTTTCAAGACATGCCGTCTCCAAAAACACCCCCACCCCCCAAAAAGTGATGCTGATAAAGTCACATTTTTAAATCTTGCAAATCAAGGATAGGGAACACCCATCCTTGGTGTGAAGTTCCAGCTTCCATCATCTGCACCCAGCATGTCTAATAGTCAAGAATGGTAGATGTTGTAGTGCAACAACATCTGAAGGACCACAGGTTCCTCATCTCTGGTATGAATGAACCTGTTTTATGGTACCGAGGATCTTGAACTCCAGGTGTCATTGAATCATGGCCCTAGGCCATTCATTCTGTTGCACTGTAGTGACTTTTTGATGAGAAAGCTTTTCACCTGCTATCTGCTATACTTCAGTGACACCACCATGAATGGTCAATGGGTGGTCCATCAGTTGGCAGTTGAGCAGGGACCAAATGAGTAAATGGTCCAACAGTGTTCTGCCCCATCTTCTAAAGAGGCTGGTTCTGGTTGGGCTCCTCTATCTGTGCAAATGCAGGTGCAGACACAGCTGCAGACTGAGATATGCTAGGGTTGTGTGTCTTGTGCCTACTTTCTGGCCTGCTGGCTTTCCTCTGGACCTGATACCATCTTTCTTCAGACCTATTAAGAAACATAGATACATAGATCATGTTTTTCAAATGGAAGACTGGGAGCCACTGGAGGCTTCAGTCCACTTTCAGGAACACCTCAGTTCTGTAACCCACCCAAGAACTCTTCATTGACCTGCTCCACTATCCGGCCATACTTGTAACCTTTTGGCTGGATACAAGCCACCACCAACAACCTACCAACTGCTGAGTAAAGATGGGCAAATGCAAAGAAACTTAAGGAGGAGGGAGTTCTCCCTTCTCTGAGAGGAAAGGACCAGAGAAGGCATTGAAAGAATATAGCTAAAAGGGGTGAACACACACACACACACACACACACACACACACACACACACTGAAATGTGATGGAACAGAAGACTATAAGAGATGGAAACTGTTGTAACAGGGATAAGTGAATGTTAAAGGTGGTGGGAGGAAGGATTAAAGCAATAGACAATTTAGCCAAATAAGGAGAATATTTAGTGTGAAAGCAGAAGGGGAGAATAAATTAGGAGATGAGTAAAAATTACTTTGAGAGGTGTAGGAGGAGAAGCTACCTAAAAGAAAATAAAAAGCCTTATTGGCTCATAGCAAGCAGGGCTGGGAAACTGGACCCACCCACCTGTCAAAGGTGACCTGGAGAGTAAGTTAGGCCCTGGGAATAGAAAGTTTGAGAATCCCTATTAGGGCAGAATATAACCTATTCCACAGAGATCTCTTCCATCCCTATTTCGGAGGGCTATTAAATACTGCCAACATTTCTTGCCTCCTTTACCATGTGTTGAGAAGTTGGAAAGGGGGAGAATAGATGGGAAACCAGATCACCCCTCTCCACAGATGAAGACAGATGCAAGAAGTCCCCACAAATGAAGTGCATTGAAGGGGTTAGGCAGAAGGTGGAGGGGAGAAGATGAAATGCGGTCTACGGAGGCATGAAAGTGAATTGCTATGCAGCCAGTCCACCCATTTCTGCTTGAAGTGAGTGAGTAATAAAGGTGTTAGAAATTCCTGACCTTTCCTCTTCATAATTCCACTCAACTACTTTGAAAGCTATAAAAATTTGCAGACTTCTCCCAGCCTGGGCTTTTAAACATGAGACAGGTTAATAAATGTGAAAGCCCCCTCAGCTTAGACTCTTTGCACAGATACTTATAAAATCTTACTGCTTTTACAATCTCTCTTTTTTTGCACACACATGCACAGTTTCCGCCACTCCAATTTCGTTTATATGCCTAGTTAAATTTGTGTGCTTTGTTAGCTTGGAGACCAGCTCTTGCACTTCCCAATTGAGCAAGTAACCTTTCTGGTCAAGTCCCTTGCCATGCAGAAAGGGCTGTTACTCAGTGGTAGGAAATCTGCTTTGTATGCAGGCAGAAGGCCCCAAGTCTCATTCCCCAGCATCTCCAGGTAGACTGGGAGAGATCCATCTAAAATCCCAAAGAGCCTCTGCCAATTAGTAAATAATACTGAGCTTGTTGGAGCAATTGTTTGACTATATAAGGCAGCTTCCTTCAAACTGGCAACTATGTGTTGGAGGAGGGAATAAGTGTGAGTTGGATCATTAACAACATCAGCTCAGCTAAGAAACATGATGTACCAGTCCTGTGTAGCTAAAATATCCCAATCTGGGCAAGTCATCACTAGCTGGGGGGTCCATTAGGTTATCCCCCTGAACTGCCATACTCACTTACCACCTTGCCTGCTTACTATTAGCCAACTGACCTTACTGCTGTCACCCCTGAACATTTGAAATTCAGTAAATTTTATTCCCCGCCAAGAGGTAACTGAGGATAGCCCTGACTTCTGTGTCTCGATAATAGCTATCCAGTCTGATTTAAACAGATATTTCCAAGAGACCAATCCAATCTGATGCCCCTGAACTTGTGGACTGGAGCACAACTCATGGTCAGATTGCACACTTCTCTGCATTTTGCAATTCATTTTCAGTGTGCAAAAAGGTGGGGCAAATTTGTGTTAAGTAAAATTTGTTTAATTGACACTGAAATGGGAATGCCTGTGTATTGGTGAAAAGGTTTAACATGGGGAGATTCCATTGAAGCTAAATTAAGAGCAAGAAATGGTCTGTGAGTTCCTAAATAGGTTGATTATTAACTTTTGTTATTTTCTGCTAGCTAACATATGAGTGTTTAACCTTAGATCACATGGGAGGCTATTGAATTGCAAATAACCATTCAAACTATAGTTGCCTTTATTTTCTTTGTTCCTAGGCTCCATGCAGTAAGGATGTGTAAATGGCTCTCAAGGAGCGCACAGCTTTGGGGCTTTAATGCAGGAAAATTGGAGAGAGTGAGAGAGCTATGTTTCTCAGCTCTGATTATGACTTACTTTATTTCTAAGAAGATGCTAAGCCTATGCTTGGATAAGCATATGTTTTATGGAATTGCTTGGCTGTATCTTTGATATTTTTGTTATGTTTTGAAGAAAGTTCTGCAAGTAAAGATTTGAATAATATCTAATGAGTCTGGAAAATACTTAACTTCCAAAAGGAGTCAGTTTTCATGCATCCAGTTGTTTCAAGCAGCGCAATATTAATATCTGCAATAATTTGTGCACTCTTCACCCCTGGAATTCCTTGCTCTCATCAGTAATGTCTAAACTAGGGTTACCAGACGTCCCCGTTTCCTGGGGACAGTCCCCAGATTTGCAAATCTGTCCCCTGAGAAATTATGTCCCCAGAATGTACCCGGATTTCATTAAATGTCCCTGGGGAAATGTGGCAGCAGCGCAGTGCGCTTGGCATCCTGATGCTCATGTTCACCCCTCGCCTTTATGCCCCCTTTCTCTTTGGGGCACACCAGCCGTGCTCGGATTCTTTCACCGAAGGTGTTTTTTTTTGGGGGGGGGCTCCTCCAGCTCTGGCTCCTGCCTGCTTCACCATGCCCAGTCCATGATGGAGAAGCTATTGCTGCTGTGCTCTCCGCTGTCAGCAGCCGGATTGCCGCCGCAGAGTTTCAATCTCTCTCACACTCTCTCTCCGCGCCCCCCCAGCAGCCCATTCTCTTACATTCCCTACTGTTGCTTTTAATTGCAGCTGACTTCATATCAGCATCCCCAAGACCTTACTCCACCTCTCTTTCCTCTATTGTTTTGAGTCTTTCCCTTGCTCAAATTTATGGAGCGCTAAGGGGGCTTTTCACCATGTGTTTTGTTCTTTGCCTCCCTCCTTTCTTATTTCTTTTTGTGTGTGTGTGTGTTTGAACTAGCGGGGCGAGCAGGCAAGGAGCTTTACGTCCCCCCCCCCCCCCAGTTTGTCAAACATGCAGGCAATGCAGAGCTGGCGGCAAGGAAGTAAGGCAAGCCGGCTTCAGAAGGAGGTTCAGCTGGAGGAGGAGCTCAGGTTTGTAGGACACCGGCGGCAGCAGGCCGCTGCTGCGTTTGAAGCTGCAGAGAAAGGCTTTCCTTTCTCAGCCTGCTGATCTTTCATGAAGCTCCATGCATCAGGCTCACTCACGGCTGAGGGGGAAAGAGTGCCTCTGAGAAGCAAAGTGCTTCTCTTTTCTCCCTGTGTCGCCTGACACAACAGCCGGGCTTTCCGGCTCTTTCATTTCTCCTTTTAAAACTAGCATGAACCCGCTGTATTGTCAAGGCTGAGGATTTATTCCGCCTCCGAAAAATATTTCTAGTTTTTTGAGATAGGGTTCAGCCCTGAAACCTGAGGAATTATAATTATTAGAGAATTAATTTATTTGTGAAGGTATTTATTTTCCTCCAAAGAATAAACTTTCAGCTTTTTACTGGATCTTGTCTAGGACTTTGATTTTTTGCCAGGAGCATAGGAGTGTACAGCCTGGATCCCCATGTAAACCATGCAATTATGGATAATAAAGCATGAATTTATGTATTTTTTTTAAAAAAAAGAAGTGTCCCCGGATTCATTGAAAAACATCTTTCAACCATAGTCTAAACTGTATGTAACCACGCTGAGCTGCAGGCAACTGTCAGGTGCGAGTCAGAAATTAAACCTGGGTTTCAGAGCTGAGAAGATTTTGTTGCTCTGGTGATATCTCATGTGCTCAGACAGGAAGTCTGTTCAGGAAGGCCCAATGTCATCGGCCAGTCATGGTGTACAGGGCAAATCTGACATTACTCCAGTTATGGGAAGGTATTCCAAACTGCAATTGTGATAGCTCACAGGAAAAAGCAGTTGCACAAAGAACCAAACATTCCTCAGCAATTTCTATGCAGGGCACTAAAGAACTGCTTCTTAATAATGGTAGATGGAGGTACCAGTGACGTCTCCTAAAACAAAAATGCAAAATGCAAATATGACTCTGAATGCCAGTTGCTGAGAGTGCATGTGCTCTCACGGCCTGCTTATGGTTAGCCACTATGAAAACAGAATGCTGAACTAGAAAATAGACCTTTGGTCTGCTTTTGTGATGAAGTTGGAGGTGCCACCTCAGGCCAAATATGTTAGGAAAATCAAGGAAAGCTTTCTTAAAAAAGGCTGAACATATGCTTATTGGAGGATTGGCGTGGTGTCTGGTGCCCACTGCGACTAGTGAGGTGAAATATAAGAAGTCCATGCAGTAGCCCATAAAGCCAGAACCAATGGCAAGCAGAACCAACTGATTCTAGTTTTGCCCCCATCCTCCAACTGGCTGAATTCTACAGAGGTAAAGCTGAGACCGAGGAGGAAGAAGGTGACAGACAGTGTCATCTCCTAGGACAGTCAGGTTGCTGAAGCAAACTGAGATTGATGAGACGGTGTTCCATTTGCCCTAATGAAGCAGACTCCAGCATCTTTGAAATTGAAATTGAAATACTTTATTGTCACTTTTACAACTTGTATGCAATGAGATTACACGAGCACCCCCCACTCAGCTCTCTTCGTCTTAATTCCCCTCGTTTACTGGTGCACACCCACCAAACCCGAAAGTCAGTTGCCCTGCTTCTATCTTTTCATTTGGCAGCCTAAAAGCCCAGGGATAGAAGCTGTTCTTTACCCTGTTGGTGTGACTAATCCTGCTTCTATATCTTCTGCCCCAGGGCAGGAGATCAAGAAAGTGCCGGCCAGGGTATGAATCATACCTGAGAATTTTCCTCACTCTCCTGAGGCAACGTTCTTCCGCTATTTCATCCAGCAGAGTCATGGGACAGCCCATAATATCTTGTGAATACAATATCTTGTGCTGTATTCACAACTGAGGTTGATGAGACGGTGCTCCATTTGCCCTAATGAAGCAGCCTCCAGCATCTTTGCAACAAGCCTCAAGGATATGGATAAGGAATGTGTAGCTCTTCAGATGCCACATCATCCCCATTGTTCTTGATCACTGGGCCATGCTGGCCAGCATTGATAGGAGTTGGCATTCAACACCATCTGGAGAACTACAGGCTAGCCATCCCTGCTGTAAGGTAGGTCAGTGTTATGAACCCTTTCCCAATATGGTATATAGGATAGCTAAGGCTGAGAAAGACTCACTTGCGTAAGGCTTCCTAGTAACTTGATGGTAGAGGTAGGATTTTAATCTGGGACCTCCTTATTAATAGCTCGGCCTCTTTATTATTTATTTATTTTATAAAATTTATACACCTTTTTTATAGAAAACCTCCTAGATGTTTACAAAAATAAGGTAAAACAAGGGGAGAATTACAACAGCACTTTAAAACATAAAAGCTAAAATGCTAAGACAGATATAAAATTGTCTCAGCTTCCCAGGTATCTGGGTAGCCTTGTTTAAGCAAGAAAGTTTTTAGAAGGCACCAAAAGGAGTACAGTGAAGGCACCGACTTCATATCAATAGGCAGAGAGTTCAAAAGTGCAGGTTCTGCCACACTAAATGACTGAATTCTCACAAATGCAGAATGGGTAATATGTGGCAGCTGTGCTAGTGCCAATTCCACCAGCTGAAGAGGACACATGCAGGGTAAGGCAATCTCGTAGGTAAATGCCTCAAGGTGTTAAATACATTTGCACCAAATGTTTATGAAATGCCAAAGGTAGGAAGAGTTTTGATAAGTATTTCTGGGGGTGCAGAGGGAGGTGTCCACAGGTTAATTTTTTACATTTGCAGGTCAAAAAGTGATCCCCACTCTTGATCTTTAGCAAAGTCTGGTATCGCCACACACATACACCCTTGATTTTTCCTTAAAGTGCATGGATTCTCACCAACATCCACTCTTGAAAACATTTTGTGGCTGTCATGTGCATCAAACTATGCAATGTAACACTATCTTGGTTTTTATGACTCATAATCATTGTCATTAAATTAAAAGCTTACAAAGCTACATTACAAGTTTAAGGTATTAATTCATGGAACAGAGCTCAGAAAAAGCCTGAGGCCTCTGATATAATCCACCCCCCCCCCCAGTTTTACAGAATCCTACACTGTAATGAACAATGCATTATAAAACTGGATCTTCCTTGAGTATCATGAGAAGTAAATAATAAAAAGATCTGAATTCTCACCCACTCTCTAGCAAATTACATTTAGATGGCTGAAGCCTTTTCTCATTAGAAATTGACACAATCAATCCTTTTATGTGTTCGGCATACAAATTAAGAATTGTGCTGCCGGAAAGCATATGGGCCCAAACACATCAGGATCTATGGTCTCTTTTTGTTGGGACAGGGTAGCGCATTTGTAGATCAGTAATGAAATACTATGCTAATTTGAAAATTGACAACAGCAACAAAAACACGTTCCAAATGCTATGATTTTTTCCCCATTTTCAAAATTTGGAATCTGACTTTGAGGAACAATTGTAGATCTAATAGGCTGTCTCCAACTAAGTTTTCCACAGAGTACAGTCTTTAAAATTGATGAACTTACATTAGTTACGGTCATGAATTTCAATGGGTTTACTCTGAGCAAGACTAGCATTGGCTACAATCCTAACCCTTCTAGAAGAAGAAGAAGAAGAAGAAGAAGAAGAAGAAGAAGAAGAAGAAGAAGAAGAAGAAATTTTATTTATACCCCACCCTCCCTGGCCGGAGCTTGGTACAGGGTGGCTAACACCGGTAAAATTACAGTAAAAACATAATGGGGGGGGGGACAATTTAAAATACAGGTTAAAATGCAATTTAAAATGCAGTCTCATTTTAAAAGTAGCCCATAGATCAAAACCATATGGGGAGGGAAACATAAAGGTCAGACTGAGTCCGAACCAAAGGCCAGGTGGAACAGCTCTGTCTTGCAGGCCCTGTGGAAAGATGTCAAGTCCCGCAGGGCCCTGGTCTCTTGTGACAGAGCATTCCACCAAGTCGGGGCCAGTACTGAAAAGGCCCTGGCCCTAGTTGAGACCAATCTAATGACCTTGCGACCTGGGACTTTCAAAATGTTGCCATTTGTGGACCTTAAGGTCCTCCGTGGGGCATACCAGGAGAGGCAGTCCTGTAGGTACGTGGGTCCTAGGTCCTATGACCTTTTAAGACAGTATACCATATTTTTCGCTCTATAAGACGCACCCAACCATAAGACACACCTAGTTTTAGATGAGGAGAACAAGAAAAGAAATATTCTCTCCCTCTCTGCACAGCGCCCCTTCAGTGAAGCGGCAGGAGAAATGGAGCCCCTTCCCTTTCTCCTCCCACTTTGCTGAAGGGGCGCTGCGCAGAGAGGGAAATCTGCACAGCACCTCTCCAGCAAAGCGAAGCTAGGAGAGCAAGAAGAATTGGTGCGCACCAACCTCTCTTGCTCTTTTGGCTTCAGGGATAGTCGCCCGAAGCATCTGGAGCACAGCGGGAGCTCCCGCTGCGCTCCAGAGGCTTTGTGTTGCTTTTGCTGAAGCCATGGAGCCTGCATTCGTTCCATAAGATGCACACACATTTCCCCTTACTTTTTAGGTGGGGAAAAGTGTGTCTTATAGAGCGAAAAATACAGTACATATCCACTTGGCAACCCTAGAATCCATTGTTTTACTCTCTCTCTCCTTGGTTTTCTCATTATTTTCACACAGCACATGCTTAGACAATAGAACTCACTTCCACAGGAAGCAGTGAGGGCCACCAACTTGGATGGCTTTAAAAGAGGATTCGACAAATTACTGGAGAAGGCTATCAGTGGTTGCTAGCCATATTTGCTATGCTCTGCCTCTGTGACTGCAGTGGCGGAGTTTCATGCTCCGGCACCATGGGCGGAGAGCAGGTGGGGGGTGTTCCTGCCCGCAGGGGCGTGGCACGCATCCTGGGGGGCGTGGTGCACTGCCTACTGGGGATCGCACTGCTGGGGGCGGTGCGCTCGCCTCACACTCCTCTTCCTCCACCAGTGTGTGACTGGAGACAGCACTGCTTCTTCTGAACAACAGTTGCTGGTAATCACAGGAGGGGGCAGGGCTCTTGTGCTCAAGTCCTCCTTGTGGGTTTCCCACAGGTATCTGGGTGGCTACTGCAGGAACAGGATGCTTGAACAGATATTCCAGCAGGCTCTTCTTATTTTATTATGCTATTATTCCGCCTAACAAGTAGAATTGCTCTTACTTTGTTGAAAATAGAGAGGTTTTCCCACCAGAATTCTTTCTTTCTTCACTTCCTTTTTAACTTATTATGGACAAAAACTTGTGTGCAACCCTCAGACTACAGATTTCCTTCCTACCATTTGGTGTTAGGGTATTTCCTTGCCGCAGGCTATTAAAGATTCTCAATTTTATGGCAAATTAATGGGGCAATCTGTTCTTAACAAAGAGAAAAGTGAAGGGATCTGTTCCTATCTGCATGGGGTGACAGCTCATTGCTTCAGACAAATTTTGGGGTTCTGCTGAGTCATCCAACTGGCTTGTTATGCATAAGGTGCTCTTTAAATTTTTAATATAATTTTTGTTATGACTTTGAAGTTCTGAGAGGTTCTGGGAGTCGTTTGGCCAGATATGTCAAACCGTAAGCCATTAACAGCATTCTGCATTTTCAGCAAGTAGGAATTTGTCAGTTTAGCTTTTTCTCTTAACGGTTCCATCAAATTAACTAGAAGTACAAGATGCAAAGTGACATCTGAACAGTACGTGGATGGAGAAACCTTGCTTGCACTCAAATGGTGTGCATAAATTTTCACGAAGGGGGAGATACATTTTGATGAACAGAAAATACGCACGATGCTGAAGGAAAGTACCTGGCTTATGTAAGCTCTATGGGAGAAATAATAAAAGAGTTGCCAAGTCACTGAAGAGGCCTATGTCATGCTTCTAAGCTTCCCATGGGCAACTGGTTGACCAGTGTGGGAACAGAACACTGAGCTTGAAGGACCCTTGACCTGATCCATTAGCCAAGCTCTTCTTGTATATAGGTAGGTATCAGTAGTCATCTTCACTGAGGATTAGGCCTGATTAGAGGTGAATATGAACTTGCCCAATTCACAATTCACACTTGTGAAACAAATTCACAATTCACACTTGTGAAGCAAAGTGCAGCCAGCCTTTGAAATTTGCACTTCTCTGAATTTTGCTGTTCAGTTCTCCAGCCAAAAAAGTGAGCAAATAAGTATCTGCTAAGGGAAAGCGTGCTTACAAATTTGCACCCCAAAATGTGTATATTCCAGAAAATGTGCAATTAAAAGACAGTGAAATGTTGTGGATGCAGATATGTGGAGAATTGACCTTAAGGTTGGAAAAATGAGAGACTGGATCTACCCACTTTGGAAGAATGGCAGACGAAGGTGATGGACTATATGGGATTGGCAGAAATGACTGGCAGAATCTGAGACCAGGGAGAAGAGTCGGTGGAAGAAGATTGGAAGAAATTTAAAGACTATCTACAGAAATATTGTAAAATTAATGAATGTTAGAATGAGGTTGGATAGAATTTAAGTGGTTTCCAGCTGTAATGCTTTAAGAGAATATGAAAAAAGGGTTATAAACAGGTAAAAATCTAATGGTAAGGATTTGCTGAACCAACAATTTGAAGTGGAATACAAAAAAAGGAGGTATGAGGAGGTCCGGGAAATAAGCAAAAGGAAAACTAGCAATGGAAAATCTGTGTGTTTTTAATTATTTTTATTTTGTATTTTTGTTATTTTTTCATTTTTATTGTAATACTTTAAAAAATCTTAATAAATATCCTATAAAAAAAGAAAAATGAGAGACTGAGAGAAATCAAAACTGATAGATTCAACTTTCCCTAGACTTGATTCACACATGCATGTTTAGCTCTCAAAGACTTAAATATCAAGTAATGACTTTCATGTGTATGAATGGACCATCTTGGGTGTGAAGAACATTCATTATCACCTCAAATGCAATGTTTTTCATTGTAGTCTTCACTTACCCAGCATCTAGTTATCAACTGTGCAGGAGCACAGTTATGTACTTGCATATGCAAATAATCTCTAGATAAACAAGGACATGCAGGCCAAAATTTGGGAGGTAAAATTTACCTATATATGTGTAAATCAACCTAATCAATTTATAGAGAGATTGGGGGGGGGGGGGTTGTAATGTTTTGCAGTAAATATAATTATGGTGTACAACCAAATGATGTTTTTAATTTATTGTAATGTTATTAGTTTGATTTTTGTTGCTGCTGCTGATGCATTGTTAATTGGGAGAAGGGCAGAATTAACAATTAAAAATGTTCATTAGAAATAATGGGAGAATTCCAAAAGGAATTGCATTATCCTTTCCTTCATTCTGCCAGCGTAGTGCCAAAAAGAAGCAACACATGTGGATTTTCAGCTAGGTTTGACCAACCCATTTGTACAGCACCTTCCCTTTCTTAACTGCACAGCTCTGAAGGCTTTAATCAAATCAAGGGCACTGTCTGAAGTTTAAATACATTTATGTGACAATGAGGCAATTAACTCTTACAGCCAGTTTATGATACTTGTTGACTTTACTGCTAATGATGCTATGGAACTGGAGAAGGCCATAAAAGGGGTCAACAGTTAGGATACCGACACTGACACTCTCTCTGAATTACAGTGTCCAAGAGCTGCACTTCTTTGATTTGACTCAGCATTGCAATTAAACTTTTAAAAATCTGAGCCTCTCTGAAGCAGGGATCAAAATGAAAGCGAGTGCCTTACAGTATTTGCTTGGGCTTCTCCACATAGTTTTAGTTTGGGCTGAAAGAAAGTGAAATTCTTCCCTGTAGCAGATTTTCAAAAACTTGAAAAACAGCATTCCCATGCTTGCACTTTGTTTTATGTATTTGGTGTTGTCTTCGACATCTGGTCCATTATGCTATTATTGGGATGGGGAAAATATCTGAGAAAATGGGAATTATTGCCTTACGAATTTTCAAATATAAAACATTAGCCAAAAATATCTAATTTGGCAGGTAGAAACTTCTGCCAAAATTTAATTTTAAATCCCCTGGAAGTAGGATCACTTTTTTCAGATCTAGTTGAGCACCATTATTTCTCTCATCCATTTTTTTTAAAAAAAAAAATCTGTAGCATTTCTCTCTGCTTACATTATTGGGCTGGTCGCATAAGTGATCTCAACCAATGAAGGATCCAGCTGTAATCAATCTGATGTAGGGAGAGGAGAGGAATTCATTGGACAAGCCTACCTGATGCACACCCCCTGGACTGATGTGTGGCTCAGAACGCATCCCACCAGAAAAACTGCACTCAACTGAATATTTGATTGGAGGCTGGTGCATAAGGGCACATTGGGTGCTCCCACACCAAGCACATTCTGTCCTCAACCAGTCCCTGCTACCCTCTTTTCTTCTGCATAGTACAAGAGGTGGCTCTGCCTGACAGCTTCTTCCTCAGTCCTAGTGTTGCCCTTGTAGAACTTAACAGGGAGAAGGATTGAATGAGTCCATTCCAGTTCACTTTATTCTTTGTCTCCCTGCATTCCACCCTTCCAGTGTCAATGGGCACTAGCTGTCACTAGCAGACTTCATTTAAACAGTTAAGTGGTGCTTGGGGCAGTTAGCAAGCAGGGCTACTGATGTGCTTTAAAATGTATTTCCTGTGTCCCTTAAACAGTCGATAATGGCTTAGAATGCCTAGCAAAGCTCTATACAGCTAATGCAGCAGCCAACTTTCTCTATACATGGTAGGCATATCAGAACCATCACCCCATTTGTGGCACCAGTTTTGAAAATGGGTATTTTCAGCCACACTTTCTAGCTGCTATAAACTCCTTTTAAACCTTTAAGGTACAATGGGGGAAAGGTTTTAAAATGCATAAGCTGTTATTTTTTTTTTAAAAAAAAAAGAAAGGTAAGTGATAATTTAAAAGGCAGTCCTTGGACTACTTCAAAATCTCAGGGAAGGAGGAGTTTCAGGATTTTATGCAGATTTCTTTTTGAACAACTCCTCCCTCCCAAAATAGGAAGTGAGTTGAACAAACTGGAATTGACCAGATCCTTCCACCTGTAGTCTGATGCCACGGAACAATACCACAAATCAGATTTGGATACATGATATTCCTCAGAACAAATTAGTTCAGTTTTGAATGGGGACAACATGAGGCCATTGCTTCCTAGATTAGTTAGAGTGGTGATCTAGGCAATCAGGAATCATACAGAGAATTAGCTGACAACATGGGACTATAGCTCATTGTATTTGCCTATGGTGATGTCATTGAGGGCAAATGAAGCTTAGCTGAGAGTGAGAACAACTTAAGAAAAAAATGTTTTCATATTGAGTGTCAAAAAATAATCATCTTTCAGCAATGATGAACATGTCCTATTTTGCATGCTGATAGACAAAGCAGAAAGAGAAATTTTTAATCCTGATATTCAGTGAAGAAAGCTCTCTGGTTGCGGTAACAGAAAAGGCAAAGTAATTTCTGATTTCTGATGAGGTTTGCATTGAGGTGAAAGGCAACCTTCCTAATATTGATTTCAGCAAATTGCAAAAACCCATTACATATGCTGAACGGTGCCAAACGGTCTGCATTTACATTAAACAAATATTTGGGGACAGACAAACATCAGAAGCCACAAATGTATGTGACAATCTCCTAACAGATTGCTAATGTGCATTAAAAGTCTGGAACAATTACTTTGGATTTCAAGCCCACAGCTTGCAAAAATCACAGAAGATTGAGTGCCCCATGCTATCACTATCCTTTTGTGGGTTTTTGGCTATTCCTGTCATATAGTGGTGGTCAATTCCAAGCGCTTCAGTTGCTAGCAACCTCAAGGAAATACAAGGGCAAAAGCAAAGGTTAGGAGTAAATCAGTTCTGTTAAAACGGTGATGAGTCATGCCCTGTTTATTCATAAATCACAGAGCCCATACCAGAAGAGCAATGAGCTACTCTGGCTGCAGAATGATGCACCCCTGAAGGATCACATGTAGAAAATCATCTTGGTTGCCTGCATATCTGATATTAATGACAAACATGTGATTATCTGCAAAATAGGGAGGTTTCATCATGATTAAGATGGTTTGACTTTTGTGTTCCATTATTTATGGGACCCAACTACTTTAAAACAACAACAACAACAACAACTATAGCCACAATATGCATCTTGCTGGCATCACAGGAAACAAAAGAGTTTCATACAAAGATATGCTCTCCTAAGCTCACATTCCCAGCATGTTTGTACTCCTGTCCCAGTGACATCTATACTGGCTTGGTCATATCCACAGGATGGAAAATTACAGGATCCCCAAGGATGTGCTCCACAGGGATCTGGCTTCAGGCACCAGACATATTGGCAGATCAAAACTGCATTACAAAAATGTCTGCAAATGTGACATGAAAGCTGGCAACATTAACCCCACTGTGTGGGAATCCCTTGCAGGTGAATGCCATGCCTTGAAACAGACAGGTCATGTATTTACAGCAGTGACCAGAGAAGGAATGACCACTGGGAGAAGTGCAGAGAGAAGAACACTATGGTACATCTGTAGTACCAGACATCTTCATCTGCCCCAGCTGCAACAAAAGATGTTTCTTATCCCTGGACAACCTTATTGCCGGACTGCAACTCCTATAATCCATAATCATTCGCAATGCTGGCTGGGACTGATGGGAACTACACCCCAACATCTGTAGCTCTAGTGCAACAACATCTGTGGCCACCATGTTGACCACCCTTCTGCTAACATCTATGGTTCAGAATGAATGGGTGACAATATGCCCAATAAAATATTTGTTTTATTGAAATGGCACCCTTGTCTTGCATTGCCAATTATTGTATGTGAGACTGCAGGGTACATCAAGAGAGATCACAGGAGAAATAATTTTTATAAAATAAACTAGTTTGGACCTCTTATAAGAGTGACAGCTTTCACATTTCACTGACAGCCATTTAAAACTACTTTTGAAAACTGCCTTAGAAAGTTTTTCGGAGGAAATATCATAATCCATTTGACTCATAAATTTGATGGAAACGTGCCTCTCTAAGTGCACATTTTATGTCTTGTCTTTTGTAATGGATCAAAACCAGATGCCAGACTGTTATTACATTTATATATTTGTGTGTCTGGTATGGATTAGTGACAAATAGCACAGATAAATTGTACTCAGAAATGTTTGAAAGGGGTTATGTAGCCTTCAAATTTGGGTGTGTGTTTGCATGTGTTTACCAAGGCTGTACACCTAAACGCTTCTCTGCAAATGCCCTTAAGTATCTTTTGTTATGATGTCTGACAGCTGATATATGCGTATAGCAAAGCTATGTTCCATGTTGAAAATACTCCTAATTATAAAGCTCCTTCAGCTGTACAAAATCTGGAGGAAAATGTTTATTTATGACATTTCTATCTGTTCCTTTTTCCAGCAAGTTCAGGCATAACTCTACCCACTGCCTGGTAGGTTAAACTGAGTGTTATTCTCTTTTGAGCAATAGCCTCTGAAGTAGATGGTTCATTTTTGGGCAAATGGAACAAGGTGAAGTGAAGCAACACCTAACCAGGATTCAATGGCATTTTGGACAGCTCCATGGAAAGCTCAGGTTGGAGACTCCATAATAGCAAAGCTCAAATGTTTCAGCAAAAGTTTCAATCTATTGATCAGGGAGGGGGAGATTCACATCCCGTTAAGACAGTGGGCTCTACCAACCCCAAAGCTATGTTTGTTTTGAAGTTATTTATATTTATATTTATATTTATATATTTATATTTATATTATTTATATTTATATTTATATTTTATATTTATATTTATATTTTATATTTATATTTATATTTATATATTTATATTATTTATATTTATATTTATTTTGCTGATCCATCAAAATTAGTGGGGGTCTTTATATTCATATACAGATATACACCTTTCCTATATTTAGCATACCCAAACACACATCAATCTCAGGACCCTCCCTACAAAAAAGAATAATTATATATGTGAGCAGGTTTAGAATGAGCTTGTCCCCCCCCCCCACATGTCTTTGTCACCCAGCCCTGATCCATCCATAGTGGCAGCAACAAGTTCTCATTCTACAGCCAGATTTTATATATGGTGCCCAGCCCCACTCGCCCAACCAGGGTGGCTACCCCGCCAAATCATCAGATTTTCTGGGTCCTAGCTTCCCACCTTCTTCCTCTTGCTAGCAGACTCTGTCAGCTAATCCATATTGGTTATGAGGACATTTCTCTTCTAGGGGAATGGCTGTGGCTCAGTGGTAGAGTACATGCTTTGCATGTAACAGATCGTGAGCTCAATCTCTGACATCTCAGGTAGGTCTGTGGAAGATATCTACCTGAAACCCTGGAGACCCATTGCTTGTCAGTGTCAGCACTACTGAGCTAGATGGAGTCTTCATTTGGAACACTGGAAAACTTCACCTGGAATACTGTGTACTATTCTGGTCACCCCACCTCATAAAGGATAGGGGGAAGTGAGGCAGATTGATACAGAAAAATTCAATCTAATATTTATGTAACAAAAATGAGTCAAATAATAAAATTTTTTGGCATAACTAATCAATATTATAATAGCAATCAAAAGAACCATTAAAATTAGAAGATGATGAGAATATAATGACTTCAGTAAAAAAAGGGGGGGTTGTATCATTCTGCCCCACCTACGGGGCACTTTGATACATTGGACAGGGCACTTTGATACGAAGCGTAAATTGTATGAGAATGGTAATTAT
Organism: Podarcis melisellensis; assembly: GCF_964234715.1. Lineage (NCBI taxonomy): Eukaryota > Metazoa > Chordata > Lepidosauria > Squamata > Lacertidae > Podarcis > Podarcis melisellensis. The sequence continues at coordinate 42,881,299 of NC_138547.1, read as the reverse complement.
TTGCAAAAAATAATAATGAAAAAACATTTTTTATTGTGAGAGATCATAATCAGCCTTACAATTTGTTACTTAAAATCTAAATTATGTATCAAAACTAACAGTGTTTCACACATATCATAGACTTTATGACAGGTTTTCTTAACGAAACATCAAAACTTATATTAATCTTTCCTCAAACACCTATCTATTTTTTTTAAAAAAAAACACTTTGGAAAAACTTAAAAAGTATAAGATTCAATGGCATTAGGTAGTAAAAAAATAGTAATTTAAACAAAATGCTTATAAAAAGTAAGATAATTACTTAACGTTTAGCTTCTATTGCACATTATATCCACTTAAGTGAATAGAAAAAGTATAAAGAGATGATGTTCCAGCTGTGCCCTTTGGGAAATTTGGTTTTGGCAAAGGCAAAACAACATCCTTGAAATCAATGCTTGCCTTATCTTCTACAATGGGGAAGACAAACATACAAGATCCTGGTTTTTTCCTGAGATATGACACTTGATAATCGATCATATTATATTTAGAAATGACTTTGGCCACGTAGTAAACAACAGTCTTTTTTTCTTTTCAAATTTAATGAGTTTAGAGATTTCATGCAAACTTGTATATTGGGGCACTATTGTACACTAGCAAGGCACTTTTATATGTATCAATGTGCCCTGTGTCTTAGTGTATCAAAGTGCCCCAACGGACATTTTCAAAAAGACTAACAATTATGAATAAAACCACTGAACTTATTTAAAAATCATGTGTAATCCTGATTACTGGGTGGAATAACTTACCTTTGGTATTTTTAAATCTTAACTAAATGACATAAAACAGAGTTGGAACACTTTTACATTTCACATAATTTTTTTAGTTGGCCATGCACCTACTCTCGCCAAACGCCAACGGCTAACTGGCAGGTGGCACAGTTGCAACTGTTGTACTCACACATGTATAGACACGTTTTAGTGATGTCGCAACAAGAATAACATTTCTCAATATTGAAATATTGTTGGTGCATCAATGTGCCCCGCTTCCCCCCCCCCCCTAAAGTAGAGCTGGAAAATGTTCAGAAAAGGGCAACCCAAATGGTCAAGGAGATGGGGCAACTTCTTTATGAGGAAAAGTTTCAGCTCTCAGGGGTTTTTAGTTTAGAGAAAGGTGAGTAAGAGGTGGCAAAATATAAGTGTATAAGTTTATGCATGGCATAGATAAACTGGGTAGAGAAAAAATGTTCAAGCAGTCTGCTAGGTCTACTATCGATGTCTGTCCTGCCCTTTATACAATTATTTCTGGCACTTCAGTTGGTGCCAGGTGGATGAATCTGAAATAGCAGGTTTTAATCCTCCACAATCCCCTTGATGTAGCTCAACTCCTAGGCCACTGTGGGAAACTGCAGATCACAAACCCGGCTGTCCAGTACTAATCAGAGTGCTTTGGCTCAGTGTTGCTACTATAGCTGGGGAGGGAAATCATTCCTGGGAGCCTCTGGGATTTTGCCAGGCCACACACTCCACCTGCTTGCAGGTTTGCCACAGGAATCTGTTAGCCACCGTGAGAATAGGAGGTTGAACTTGACCTAGTCCAGAAGACTCTTCTTATGTTCTTACAGAGTGTTTCAATCTTGTGATAGTGCCTCTTTCTTGCTGGATGTATTTGTCCGGCTGGAATGAAACCTATGTACAAAAGCAAGAGCCACATTCATTGCTCTGACCACTTTGGCCTCTGACCCTGCCATATGCATGTTGCCCAATGAGAGAATGTAGCATCTCATATTTAAAAAGGCCAATGCAGAAGGCCCAATGACATAGGAAAGGGCCACCCAAAGAGCACTTTGCCAATGACTCTCTTAAATCAAATTTGACAAGTGGATGCACCTGCAAAGTATGGAGAAGGAAAAACTGCTATCTGTTAGCAAGGTGTCCCTTTTCTCCACTTCTCAATGTCTGGAAGAAACATATAAATAAGATTTTGCATCCTCCTGCATTATTACTCTTTTAAAATATATATATACTTTCTATTCTCTGAGTAACCCTCTATTAAAATAAGATTTCATGGCTCCCAGTCCTCTCAAATTGCAGAGCTTCTGCTTCCTATCATGCTATTTGCATGTCAATATTCATCTGAGATATCTAGTCTGACATTATTTTACCAGCGGCACAAATCTAATTTTAGTCCACTGTGCATATTAATGCACACACCTGTATATATATACCTCCAAGTGATGTGTACCAGGTAGAATTAGCCATCACCAGGGCAACAAATCTTAGCAACATCCTTCCTAGCAATCGTGTCTTCAGAAAGAGGGCTTATAGTATAATTTACCTGAGTCAACATGTGTATTTATATCTGCTTCTTGCTCTGAAACATGTGCATCTCAAATTCAGTGCTGGAAGGTATCTGAATGTGCTGCTACAGATACACCATGGTGTTTCTTCTTCTCCCAGTGGTTATTCCTCCTCTGGTCACTGCTGTGTATACAAACCTGACTGTCTGTCTCCAGACACTGCAATTGTCTGCAATGGATTCCCATAGGGTGGGGTTAATGTTGTCTGCCTTCATGCCATTCTTGTATACATCTTTGTAATGCAGAGTTGGTCTGCCAACAGGCCTAGTGCTTGAAGCATGTCCTTGGAGAGTATGCCATATTCCATTCTGCAGATATGACCAAGCCAACCTAGACATCACTGAGACAGAAATGTCGACATGCTTTGAATTTGGGCTTGGGAGAGCACATCTTTATTTTAGACTCTGCCTGCCATGTGATGCCCAAAATCTCCCTGACACAGCACATATTTATAGCAACATTATTTCTCTCTTTCTAATCTTTTTTGAAGCCAGTGCAAAAAGAGCCACTTTATGTGTCACAAAGCCATTAGTGTCACTCAAAAGAAATAATATTCTTTCTACCATGGTATTCCTGTTTCCATATGTCAACAAAGGTTTCAGAAATCTCTCTCTTGGATCATTATGGTTGGCATCTGTTGGAAGACAATGGAGGAATGTGCCTTTGGGGATTGGAAGGTTATAGCGCCTGCTGTGGCTATAGAGACCAAAATGGGAGAGACATGTTTTGCTGCAGCTGGGGCAGATGAAGGTGACCAGTTTTGCTGCTGCAGATGCACCATGGCATTTCTTCTCTCAGTGTTCCTCCCAGTGCTCATTCATCCTCTGGTCACTGCTGTGGATACATGACATGATTGTCTGTCTCTAGGCACTGTGGTTGTCTGCAAGGATTCCCACATGACAGGGTTGATGTTGCCAGCCTTCACAGCACATACACTTCTTTGTAATGCAGAGCTGGTCTGCCAACAGGCCTGGTTCCTGAAGCCAGCTCCCCGTAGAACACATCCTTGTGATCCTAATATCTTCCATTCTGTGGCCATGACCAAGCCAGCCTAGATGTTGCTGAAACAGGAGTGTGAACATGATGGCAATGTGATGCTCAACATCTTCCTGACACAGAGCTTGTGGAAGGCATTGAGGTGTTGCTCTTGGCAGGTATAAGTTGCCCATGGCACATTTCCATAAAGCAACATGCTCAACACGCAAGCCTGGTAGACCTTCATTAGACATTATTAAGAGATAGTAATTTATTCCAACAAATATTTCCCACAAATACAGACTGGGTCTTTATAAGAGACCTTGTTATAGTGACCATCCAGGACTGCAGCTGGCATCTCTGGAAACTACAGCTCAATAAAAGCATTTCTTAGGGACACAGTCATGAGTTTCATGAAATAACTGGCTCGAAGAGAAAATACCACAGACAAAATTTAATGTCCCTTCTGTTGTCTATCCAGAAATGCAAGTCCCTTAATTGTCTCTTGTTCGTGACCAAGGCAACATTCAGCTCTGGGAAATAATAACTGTCTAAAAGATTTTGTAGAGTTGATTTCCAGAATTGGTTATTACCCAATTCCACCTAGCACAATTAAGGAAAACAGTCATTTGATGATGTTGCAATTCATCTGATATATCTTAACTAATCAAACTCTGCTCTAGCCTTAATTGATGGCCATACAGATTATGTGCATAATACAGCTGCAGAAATTCCTGATAGAAGGGTGGATGCCAGGTTGTAGTGTTTTAAGAAAGTTATAAAATGTTACCATATTTATACAAAGTTTGGGTTGCTATTCAGAGCTTTCACATGTTTAGTGATATTTTCTATTAGCATCACTATCCTTTGTGCCTCCATAGAAAAAGTTGCAGATGTTTCAGGGTTTTCCAGTTCTGTGCTATAAGTTGTCATGCAGCTACAAAAAGGAACATAATCAATTACTTATACTTTAAATTGATATGTTCATCTTGGAAGATAGTTAACTGTGCTGTGCTTTGAACTGTATGTTGAGTAATAAGGCTTCTTTCATAGAAAACTCTCAACCAAAATATCCATAGTCTTTCACAAATCCACTACGTCTTGAACATCCTCTCCAGCAGAGATGGGAGGGTGATCGGTTAATAAGGTTACATTTCGGAGAAGTCAAGTGCCAATTATGGAGTAGTTTAGAAGTTTTTTGGGGGGTTTATGTTATACCAGTTCACCTGCTCCACCCAATCCCCAGGTCTTCCTTCCAGATTTGTTTTAGAGGAGGGTTTCCCAAACTTGGGTCTTTGCTGTTTCTGGACTACAGCTCCCATCATCGCTGAAGGCTGGTCCTGCTAGCTGGGGGTGATGGGAGTTGTAGTCCATACAGCTGGAGACCCAATTTTAGGGAACCCTGATGTAGATAATACTGATCTAGATGGGCCAATGGTCTGACTCAGGATAATGCTGAACTACAGTCTATTCCCATTTGAGCCAAGTAGTTTTGGATCTTACTTGCTGGCTGGATGCAAGACTTTCTAAGGAACATATATAGGTTGGATAACAAATTTTCGACAAACAAATATGTGTATAAATGCTCATACCTAGCAGTCATAACTCTGGGACATCCGTTGAAGCTGAATATTGGAACATTAAAGGCAGACAAACAAATTTATCTTTTCACATATGGATTTGCTTCCACAAGAGGTATTGGTGGCCATCAACTTTGAAGGTGGATTAGACAATTCATGGAGGCTATGGCTATCTGTGTCTACTAGCTGCAATGCTTATGTTCCACCTCTGCCACCAGAGGCAGTATGCTTGTGAATGACAGTTGCTGGAAACCACAGAAGGAAAGAGAATCACAGTATCAATACAATAATACAGAAGATAATCAATAAAGTAAGCTAACTTCCAAGATCATAGAATCAAAGAATCATAGAATTGTAAAGCTGGATCATCTAGTCCAACCCAGTGCAATTCAGGAATCTTTTGCCCAATGTGGGGCTTGAACCCATGACTCTGAGATTACGAGTCTCATGGTTTACCTATTGATCTACCCCTCAGGGTGTTTTTGTGCTCAGATCCTGCTTGTGGGCTTCCCATAGGTATCTGGTTGGTCAGTGGGAGGGCAGGATGCTGGACTAGATGGACCTTAGTCCTGCCCCAGCAGAGCTTTGTTAGGTTATTTTCTTTCTTTCTTTCTTTCTTTCTTTCTTTCTTTCTTTCTTTCTTTCTTTCTTTCTTTCTTTCTTTCTTTCGCTCTCGCTCTCACTCTCGCTCTCACTCTCGCTCTCTCTGTACACAGCTTAAAAGGAAAAGTATACTTTCTGTGGGGGATACAGGTGGCACTGTGGGTTAAACCACAGAGCCTAGGACTTGACGATCAGAAGGTTGACGGTTCGAATCCCCGCGACGGGCTGAGCTCCCATTACTCGGTCCCTGCTCCTGCCAACCTAGCAGTTCGAAAGCATGTCAAAGTGCAAGTAGATAAATAGGTACCACTCCAGCGGGAAGGTAAACGGCTTTTCAGTGCGCTGCTCTGGTTCGCCAGAAGCGGCTTAGTCATGCTGGCCACATGACCCAGAAGCTGTACTCCGGCTTCCTCGGCCAATAAAGCGAGATGAGCGCCGCAACCCCAGAGTCGGCCACGATTGGACCTAATGGTCAGGGGTCCCTTTACCTTTACCTTTTATACTTTCTGTATCCGCAAAATGATGAAAACTTTCTCATGTTTAGCAATCCATTTGATATATTCATCAGCATCCACTCTTCTTTTCTTTCTCTCCTCTCTCTCTCTTTCTTTCTGTCTCTATCTCTGTCCCTGTCTCAATAGCATTTGCATTCTGAATGCCTTTTTAGCATCATTGGTTGGTGGACTGCTCCTTCTCCATTTTTCTCATTTCCTGCAGCCAGGCTCTAATTTATCTTAAATGCTTCATTTCCTACCTTTTTTGGGTGTGTGCTTTGAACTTGTTTATTTATTTCCAGGTCCACTTAGCAACCTGGACTTGCCTGATGCTATGCTTTGCTCTCTGCTGCCCCCTGCTGCCTTTCACTGAAGCATTGGCCGAGAGAGACCAGGAATGCTTTCAGAAGGGTTACTAAGGCTGGAGCAAAACATGGAAGGAGACATGTGGGGCTGTTTCCAAAAGCAGCAGCTAGTAACATCTGGAAGTGTGATCCCTGCTAGCAAAAACAATTAAAAAAAAGCCGAGAAGTCCACATTCAGGGCCAACCAAAGCCATTATGTTGCCTAAAGCAAAGGGTGTGATTGCACCTCTCCCATTTTGTGTGCAGAAGCCAACAGGACTGGAAGCTGGCTCTTACTTCAACAATGGCTATGAAAGGGGGTCTTCTGCTGCATCTGAGCATAGATGGCCACTAGGGGTTCATGAACAACATGTGGCACACACAGTTCTGATCTCCATCTGAGGAAGCTGCCTCACTCTGTCTAATAGTAGCACCAGCCAAGCTCCTGGTGCAATGATAGAAAGTCATGCATTTTTATTCCACCACCAGATAGACTAGGGGAAAACCTCTGCTTCAAAGGCATGCTAAAAGAGGAAAGTTTTCAACAGGCACCAAAGTTACAATAAAGAAAGTGCCAAGGTGAATCTTGTCATAGTTACTCAATAGCAGAGGCAAACATTTTGGCATATGTGTAGAGACACCCTTGTTTCCTACTAACTGTACATGTTCCAGCTGAAAACTGGCTGTAAAGCTCCCTCACCAGTGAGGTTATGTCCTGTGTCTTATCTCCTATCTGCCTATCTGCCTGAAGGTTATGTTCTACCTCCACTCTGACAGCATGCCTCTTAATATCAGTTGCTTGGAATAACAAGTGGGGATAGTTTGCTGTTAATAATGTGTGTGTGTGTTAATTTATATCCCACCCATCTGGCTAGGTTTCCCCATCCACTCTGGGTGGCTTACAACATATATAAAAGCACAACAAAATATCAAACATTTTTTTTAAAAAACCATATGCAAGCAGCAAACAAACCAATAAATCAATAGAAACAAACAAACAAACAAACAACAACTATAACAAATGAGTTTACTTTTATACCCAAATTTAAGTAACCTAACCGCCAACCCCAACTAAACATTTAACCAACACCAACCCTACAAAAACGAAATGGAGAAACCAAAATTAGGACCATTTAAAACATCTTAAAAACATTTTAGTCAGTTGCCCCAACCTAAGAGTTGTTCCATCAATGTCCCTCCAGCTTCCCAAGAGCCTCTTTTAGCTGCTCTGGGTGAGTCTGGGCCCCACCCCCCTAGGCTAGGTTGAAATGGGTCTTGCAGCAGAAAGCAGTCTTCCAGCACTTACAGCAGCAGCAGCATCAGTTGTTGTTGTTCTGTACTATCCTTCATCTGAGGATCAAAGTGCAGTTTATAATATAAAACCACAAAAATACATGACATAGTAACAAATGCAAATAATACACCCACACAGTTTAAAAGTCCATAGATTGTTTAATTAGCCAAGGGCCTGGGAGAAGAGGAATGCTTTTGCCTGGCACAAAGGAACCAGGCAAGACTTCCTGGGAAGAGTACACCACAAAACGAAGCCACTGCAGAAACGGGTCATTCTTGTATTGCTGCCCTCCAGACCTCTTGTGGAGGAGGCACATGAAGAAAGCCCTCAGATGATGATCATGTTCTGCTTATGGGCTGTCCAGAGGCATTTAGCTGATCACTGGTTAAACGCTCCGCTTTAACCAGGCCTTTGGCTGATTGACATTCAATACTCTTAAAAAATGTGTTGGGGATGGGAGATTATTGATCTATTTTTGTTTTTATTATGTATCTATGCTTTTTATATTGTGATTGCATCTTGTACACTACCCTGAGACCTGTGGATACAGGGAAGTATTAAAAATTAATTAATTAATTAATTAATTAATTATTAATAACGACTGTGTGAATAGGATGCTGGATTAAGTTCAGCCTTTGACCTGGTACAGCAGGGCTGTTCTGGGTTTTGCTCATTTTCCTTTTTTTTCTCTCTCTCTCTTTCTCAAATGTTGATGCTAGGTGGTAGAATAATGTAAACTGCAGTTGCTCGAAACTCATCGCCAGTGTTAATTTCTCACTCTAGTACACACTGACATAACAGAAGTGTCAACGCATTTGAACTAGCATTTGATATTAATTGGGATTTAACTGTAAACTGTAGTTTTAATTTCACATAAACTAGCATCTGTGCACTTAATTACATAAGCTAATGATCTATCCAAAGTATGTACAAGGTACTATGGTTCAACGAATAAATGATAAGACATTTGGAACAATGTACCGTAATCTGTGTTTTCTCTCTACTACTGGAATAAAAAGAGCAACATCTCACTGCAGAAACATAGGAGCTTCTCCAGCACAAGCTATGGTGTAAGCAAGAGATGCAGTCTAAACTAGGGATGATTCTAATATTCTGCTCAGCTGAAGGGCTGTGGTTCAGTGGACGAGCTTCTACTTTGAATGCAAAAGGTCCCATGTTAAATTCCTGGCATATTCATGCTGAGTCAGCTGATCAGCCAGTCTAGTTCAGTGTTGTTTACACTGACTAGCTATGGCTGCTCCCCACATTGGTTGGTCCTTTGTTGAGCCTTACTTATTAACTCATTCTTCTCATAGCTAAGGTCCATAATCATCCAAATGTTTGGTTTTACAAACATGTCTAGCTCTCAGGTACATTTAAAGTTAAGCCCTTCAGCAAAAATAAGTGTTTTCCCCCTCTCCTATATGTAATTAACACTTTTAATGGAGGTGCAACATAAACACACACAGCACCTCCTCTTTATCAGCTGTGAATTACAGTTGTTGTTGCTGCTGCTGTTGTCTTTGCATCTTCCATTGACATAGCAAATGAGAGTTGGCAAATAAGTGAAGGGTCAATTTTCTTTGTTGTTTAAGCCTTAGGAAAAGTGCAGAGGAAAGGCAGCCCATTGAAACCCTAATGAGCACTGCACTGAATTAATAACTTTTCCCTCTTTCCCTCTAGAATTAATTCATGGCTTACACTGACATTAACTCTTCCTCGAAAATCCCATTTGCATTATATAATGCCCTGACATTATCCCGCTGGCAACAGATGCTCTTCTTCTCCTGGAAAAAATGAAAGGAGTCAATTGATTTTTAATGTGATTTAAAAAAAAAAAAGGATTTGAAAATAGATTTATAAGTCAAACTGAATATTCATATGCCACTTTGTTTGAAGAGCAAATCTGATTCAGGCATTAAGGTGTCATCCAATGTTTAAGACAGAGATGGGAGTCATTTGACGGGACACAGTTCAACAAAACATTTAAGCAGCAATGATGCCTTGTTGAACATAAAAGTGTGCTTTAAAGCTCATGTGGTTGAATGAGAGGCAATTCCTTGTTGGGAAAAAATACCTCCTACTTTTGGAGTTTATAACTGCTTCACTAAAAATGTGTGGATCCCAAAATGACAAGATTTGAAACCACAGTGAGTCTTGGCCTGCTGATCTGTGGACTGTCAAGCAAGTGTTTGATCTATGCATCACCACAGGGGAACTGTAGGGAGATCAACAACCAAAGAAACCTCTTTGTACCAATAGGACAGAGTGATCCATTACAAAAGCTTCTGGATCAAGCAACTAGAATATCTAGTCAGGTCTGGACCATGGACAGCAGTTTGAGGGGAATCAATAGCCAAGCCAGAATACAAGCCAGATATCAGGACTAAAGAACAAGTCATGACCTAAAGTAAGCCAAGGGACAAGTCCCAGGAGCAAATTCAGGAACACCCCAGAACTCAGGAATGTCATGTTGCTTGAACAAGGTTCAACTAGAACAGGAAGTCCTTTATACTCCTTCCTGCCAAGAAGAGGACAATGGCCAGACACGGTTAACAAGGTCAGATATTTTAGTGAAAAGGTTGTCATCTGCATTTCAATGGTTCACCATGTGGGGCAGTCACACACAGATCCCACAATCCCGAGACATTTCTACACTACAGATTGCCTTCAGCCTAGTACTCCTGCTGCCCACACCTCGTTTTGATGGTCATGGCTAACTTTGACCCTTTTCTTTCAATGAGTCAGTGAGTAAAACAAAGAAAGCTGCCCTATGCTAGTTGAGACCTATTAGTTCATCTACCTTGTTGTTGTTGTTGAGTCATTTAGTCGTGTCCGACTCTTCGTGACCCCATGGACCAGAGCACGCCAGGCACTCCTGTCTTCCACTGCCTCCCACAGTTTGATCAAACTCATGCTGGTAGCTTCGAGAACACTGTCCAACCATCTCGTCCTCTGTTGTCCCCTTCTCCTTGTGCCCTCCATCTTGCCCAACATCAGGGTCTTTTCCAGGGAGTCTTCTCTTCTCATGAGGTGGCCAAAGTATTGGAGCCTCAGCTTCACGATCTGTCCTTCCAGAGAGCACTCAGGGCTGATTTCCTTAAGAATGGATAGGTTTGATCTTCTTGCAGTCCATGGGACTCTCAAAAGTCTCCTCCAGCACCAGAATTCAAAAGCATCCAGCTTACTGTTGTCTAAACTGAATGGCAGTTATTTTCCAGGGTTTTAGACAGGATATTTCCCCTCATCCTGCCAGTTGCCGGAAACCACAGGAGGGGAGAGTGCTCTGGTGCTCAAGTCCTCCTTTCAGACTTCCCACAGACCATTTTTAGGATAGGATGGGCTAGATGGGCTATTGGCGTAATCCAGCAGGCTCTTATGTTCTTAAGATGAACATGCCACAGGTGATTGTAGTAATGTGGTTGTGTGAAGAAGTGTAACATAATAATGATAATAAAGATAATAAAGATAATGATAATGATACTACTACTCCTACTCCTCCTCCTACTACTACTACTACTAATAATAATTTATTATTTATACCCCGTCCATCTGGCTGAGTTTCCCCAGCCACTCTGGGCAGCTCCCAATCGAGTGTTAAAAACAATACAGCATTAAGTATTAAAAACTTCTCTAAACAGGGCTGCCTTCAGATGTCTTTTAAAGATAGGATAGCTGCTTATTTCCTTCACATCTGAAGGGAGGGTGTTCCACAGGGTGGGCGCCACTACTGAGAAAGCCCTCTGTCTGGTTCCCTGTAACCTCTCACTGCGAGGGAACCGCCAGAAGGCCCTCGGCGCTGGATCTCAGTGTCCAGGCTGAACGATGGGGGGTGGAGACGCTCCCTCAGGTATACAGGACCGAGGCCGTTTAGGGCTTTAAAGGTCAGCACCAACACTTTGAATTGTGCTCGGAAATGTACTGGGAGCCAATTATTATTATTATTATGCAGATCCCTCAGGACCAGTGTTATGGTCCCGGCGGCCAGTCCCAGTCACCAGTCTAGCTGCCACATTCTGGATTAATTGCAAGTTTCCGGGTCACCTTCAAAGGTAGCCCCACATAGAGCACATTGCAGTAGTACAAGCAGGAGATAACTAGAGCATGCACCACTCTGGTGAGACAGTCTGCAGGTAGGTAGGGTCTTAGCCTGTGTACCAGGTGGAGATGGTAGACAGCTGCCCTGGACACAGAATTAACCTGTGCCTCCATGGACAGCTGTGAGTCCAAAACGACTCCCAGGCTGCGCACCTGGTCCTTCAGGGGCACAATTATCCCATTCAGGACCAGGGCGTCCTTCACAACTGCCCACCTCCTGTCCCCCCAAAACAGTACTTCTGTCTTGTCAGGATTCAACCTCAATCTGTTAGCCTCCAGGCACTCATATAGAACCTTCACCACCTTCACTGGTTCTGATTTAAAAGAGAGGTAGAGCTGGATGTCATCTGCATACTGATGAACATCACCATAAGCAGTGCAGGTGAGGTGCCCATCCTCACATACAGATACAAGTGTCATGGGTTACAGCACAAAATGGCTGCCATGGGCAGCAAAAAAAGAAAAGATACTCTGTACCAATGGGGACTGGCACCCCCAAAAACCCTGACTATAAGTAATATATGGAATCCCACATTTACAGGATGTTGTAATAACCACTAATTTAGATGGTTCTCAAAGAAGTTTAGACAGATTCACACAGGAGGATGGATTTATTAGCCTTGAGTATTAGCCTTGATATTAAAATATTCTATAATATTGGAAGTGCTTTCTTGTCTTATTTGTGGGCTTCTCAAATTTGGGTAAAGGTAAAGGTAAAGGGACCCCTGACCATTAGGTCCAGTCGCAGACGACTCTGGGTTTGCGGCACTCATGTCGCTTTATTGGCCAAGGGAGCCAGCGTACAGCTTCCAGGTCATGTGGCCAGCATGACTAAGTCACTTCTGGCGAACCAGAGCAGCACATGGAAACACCGTTTACCTTCCTGTTGGAGTGGTACCTATTTATCTACTTGCACTTTGACGTGCTTTCAAACTGCTAGGTTGGCAGGAGCTGGGACTGAACAACAGGAGCTCACCCCATCGTGGGGATTCAAACTGCCAACCTCATGATTGGCAAGCTGATAATGTGGTTTAACCCACAGCACCACCCACGTCCCTCAAATTTGGGTAGAAACACCTAAATAAAAGCATCTTGTTGGCCAGTGTAAGAAGAAGGATGCTAGTCTGGATGGACTTTTCCTCTGATCCTGACGGGTTCTTCTTACATTTTTGAGTCCCATTAGATGTATATCTGCATAAGTTTTTAGATCCTGGACAAGGAGCCTCATAGAATTCAGTATTCATTATTTTGGATTAAAACCTTATCTGACATTACCATAGGCAACCAAATCCAGCAGGTATTTTGATAATTACATTGAGCTGAATATATTGCTGAAATATTAATCTTATGTTGCCTTCATATATTAACTTGATGCCTCCCTCAAAACACTCCAATATGAATATAGCACTGCAGACCCAGTGTCTATCTTTATCAAGCTTGTTTGAAGAAAATTTTGGCAACTCTCTCCACTTGCAAAGTAAATCCTAGGGGTTTTTGTTTGTTTGTTTTTACCCTGTACAAACAAAATACAAGATTGAAGGTTATAGACTGGTCTGGCAGGGAATATACAATCAATCCCTTTTCCCCATGGAATTCTGTGAATTGTAGCTTTCTGAGGCAAATATGGGTCTTACAGAATTTATCTGCAGAGTTTATCTTGCTACAGCATCACACCTTTCACTCATGTTAGGCTTGTGGTCTACTAAGACTCTTACACCCTTTTCACATGTTCTACTGGCAAGCCAGGTGCCCCCCATCCTATATTTGTGCAGCCAGTTATTCCATGTTGAAATTCATTAGTTTTGGCCCAGCTCTCCAATCTGTTAAGGTCATATTGAATCCTGTTTTCTGCAGCATTGGCTAGTCTAGGCTGCATCAACAGAAATGCATCAAGTGCAATTATAGTACCACTCTACTCTGCCTTGGCCAGATCACACCTGGAGTACTATGTCCAGTTTAAGAAGTATATCGAAGGCTGGAACATGTGAATAATAATAATAATAATAATAATAATAATAATAATAATAATAATAATAATAACAATAATAACAATAATAATTTCTTATACCCATCCTGACAGGGTTGCCCCAGTCACTCTGGGTGGCTTCCAACAAAAATAGAAATATAACAAAGAGGCAAACAATAAATGTTTTCCAATATAAGGTTGCTTTCAGAGTATGTGCAGAAGTTAAGAGTCTATGACTAAGGCCAGTTTCCACTTCCTAAAAAAACTCATCAACCTTGACAAACAACAGGTCCCAGGGTCTGATTGAGGACCAGATAGTAAGCATAGAGGGCAGAAGCCTGGATTGCTCTGTATTTACCAATGTTTCAAATGTTTAAACTCCAAAGCACTGGTGAAACATGGTTAACAGGAAACCAGCTCAATTTCCTGCTTCCTCTTCCAGTCTAGTATCACCTCCAAAATGGCTTCAGCTTTCATATTCCTCCAGACACTACTCCCAAGAAAGCCAGCAGCATTGATGTATGACTCCACATTATGGCAGTACAAGCTAATCATAATAACAGCATAATTCAGCAAGAACTTAGTAGGCAGCATAAATTTGCATTGCTTATAACCCTGTTTTAATGAGAATAGTTTCATTCTTAATTAAAGATAATTATTTCATTTCTCAAACTTTTGTAGGAAAGGACATTTTACTGTGGGCTTTGGGTAAAAGTTGTAGATTTTCTTAATCACTATTGTTTCAGATGAAAATTTAATTTGCATTTTCTAAAAGGTTCAGAGTCTATTATTAGAGCCATTGAGAGCCATTATGTGCACACCATAAAGTATCTATCTTTATGTGTACATTATCTGTTATCCGTTACTCTTGCATCAAATTATTGGCTTTTACATAATATTTCAAAAAGTCATATCAGAAAGTCTTAGACTAGTATTTAAATTTCCAAAGTATTTTTTTGAAAAGATCACAATAAGCCCACAATTATCTTTTAAACTTTTTTTTTAAAAAAAAGCTTAGAAAAAGCTGTAAAAATCCTGTTTAAAATAATGAATATTATTAACTCATCTTCTGAAGAAATTTTGTGCATTGTGCAAAAGGGATAATAATATGGTGGCTCAAGCCATTTCCCCCCATTGGGTTTATATTAGATGTGTTCAAGACCTAGCTACTTACTGAATGTGTGCTTAAACTCTTTATCATTGCACACAGTATATAATTACCTCACAGGATATTTGCACTCGGTGCTGTTTTTCTAGGAAAAGAGGTGCTGGAACTCATCACGAATGCCTCCTTTGTTCTCTTACAATGGCCTTGGCGCCTACCTGAGAGGTGCCACAACTGGGTTCTGATGAGTTCTGGCTGAAAAAAAGAAGCCCTATTTCCACTTGTCCTCATGGAACATTAGTGAGAAAAGCTTGAATATTTCTGCCAAACTAGTGTACCTAGGATTTTACAATCCTACAGGCTCTAATATTTTCGAACCTATAAGATCATAGTGTGTGATTATTTCATATTATGTTCCCATGGTATCGTCACAATTATAGGAGTTCATGAACTGAAACACAGCTATACTTTAAAATATGCAATTCTCTGAATTTTGTGGTGCAATTTTCAAACCAAAGAATGTGTACACTTTCTCCTAATGTTGTACACATTCTTTGGTTTGAAAATTGCACCACAAAATTCAGAGAATTGCATATTTTAAAGTATAGCTGTGTTTCAGTTCATGAACTGCGAATTAGTAGGTTTGCATTAAAAAGCGAGACAAACTTCACCCCCATCCCTTTGGGAGATGTAGTTGAAGACATGCCCACTCATGCTAGTTTGGGGTAGACAAATTCAAGATCCATCAATGTTGAATTGATCAAATGGATAATACTGGCACCTCTACATAGCAACATATGAAGCCGCCTTATATCAAGTCACATTGCTTCATCTTAGCTCAGTAATGTCGACACTGACTGGCAGTTGCTCTCCAGGGTTTCAGACAAGGATTCTCTCCAAGCTCCAAACTGAAGGTGCTGGTCATTGAGCCCAGGAACACTTCCATGCAAAGCATGTGCTCTGCTACTGAGCCATGATATTTCCCACAGCCCTTGAGTAATAAAAGAAATCAGAGCTAGAGGATTTTTAATGAATTGGTTCAACATCAGAAACAAGGCCACGCCATTCAAAACCTAAAACTCTGTAGAGAAATTTGGATGAGGATTTCAGAAGAACTGTTGTGGTTTCTTTTTTCTTCTTGTGTTTCTGCACAGCCCTGTGATATATAGCCAGTTATGTTTCCAACTTGGCAAACTAAAACACTGAATTTTAGGGGTGAGGCATACTCCTATGCACATCCCCAAAATGATACTGCTAAACTCACAAATGACCTTCTTAACATTTAGGTCAAAGAGGAAGGAAGGCAAGTGTATGTGTGTGGGGGGTGTAGCATTTGTTATTTGCAGACCAGGAAGTGTGTGGTGGGGGGCACACACACTATTTATAGCTATCCTCCAACAATATACCACCTCCAGCTCAACAAAGTTGCAACAACAAATAAGGGACACCTTGGTGCCTTTCAAATAAAAATTGATATGGAGAGGATCTTGTTTGGCCTCGGGGAAACATACAGTAACATTTATTTAGTTTGAAATGGATTCCCTCACCGAAAGTTCTGCACCTTGAGGGTATAAGAAGCAATTTTGTCTTTAGATAAATGCTAAATAATAAATGAGCTCTGTGGAAGCGTGGCATCTTTCGAGTATCCTTCTGGTGGAAAAACAAGCTCCTTGATACCTGTTTATAAAGTCAGTAAATAGGTGCCTGGATAGCTTATTTCAGACTCCATTACGTTTCCAAAACCTGAAACATGAGGTGCATCCGTATGAAGAAAGCAAAGCAGCAGAGCATAAGATTGAGTAGAAGTTGCAAATTTTGGCCTTATCTCCTGGGACCATGGAGTTACCCATAATGCAACTAGACCCAAAGACCATAGAGGTAGGTACCCAGCGGGACTGTTGGCGGGAAAGACTACTGTTGGCACATAACAGTGCTTAAAAGCTTGTACTGGCTACTTCCACCCAGCTGGTTTCCTTCCACTTAAACCTCCAGCACTTAGTAAAGACTTTCTGTTTTTTAAAACATTTTAAGTGAGTTTTTTCCTGATTTTATGGCTAATTTTAACTAGTGTTGAAATCATACCGTATCACTTCTGAAGCTCTGATGTACGCCACTTACAAAGTGCAATATTAAATGGTATATAATTGTCAAAATAAATAATTTAGCTAGAGTAGCTCACTTCCACTGTGACCCAGAAAAACATCCTACTGTGTTCAGTGGGGATCACTCCCTACCTAGCAAATGGGTTGGAGACAGATTACAACAGTTATGCTTTAGTCCAAGGGTGGGGAACTTGTGGTGCTTAACTGTGGTTGGATTCAAACTCCCAGCAATCCCATTCACCATGGCCAGTGATCAGGGGTAATGAATGTTGTAATCCAACATCTGGAGGCTCAGTTTCCCCATCCCTGAGTTCAACTGGCGGTTTCCTCACTGCGAGAAGCCAAGTTACAGGGAACCAGGCAGAGGGCCTTCTCGGTAGTGGCGCCCTCCCTGTGGAACGCTCTCCCACCAGATGCCAAAGAGAACAACAACTACCAGACTTTTAGAAGACATCTGAAGGCAGCCCTGTTTAGGGCAGCTTTTGATGTTTGATGTATTAGAGTATTTTAATATTTCTTTTTGGAAGCCGCCCAGAGTGGCTGGGGAAGCCCAGCCAGGTGGGCGGGGTACAAATAATTTATTATTATTATTATTATTATTATTATTATTATTATTATTATTATTATTATTATTATTATTATAACTGAAATCAGGGGAGCAAAACCAGTTGTGACTAACATGTCTCACTGATCTCAGTGGAACTAAATCTTTTAGCTCCAGCTCTCTGGAATCAATTAGCAGCTGGAATTAGACAGGTGCCTAGTGTGAATATATTTTTTGTTAAGGGAGGCTTTCCCTGAGGTGTAACCCAGTCATTTTGGAAGACAAAGTTTAGCTTTCACTGTTTTCAGAATCTGTAGGAATGGTTTTAGAGTTTTAGATTTTGCTGAACAGATTTTATTGTTTATAGAGCAGTTGTCTCTGTGTTTTGTTCTGTTTCTATCCTGTTCACTGCTTCAGTGGCCTGATGCCATGATGTGGTCTATAGTTTGTATAGTAGTAGTAGTAATGCTGCCAACATGGTGTGTTTGGACTGCGGCTTCTAAGGGTAAGAGAATGAATCACTTAACTAGAAATGCAGGATCATCAAGAAATTTGGCCCACAGGCTGGAAGCTTTTCATCCCAGATGTAAGGAATGCTAAACTAGATGGACAAATTATCTGCCACAAAGGCCTCATCTACACTATACATTTAAAGCAACATCACACCACTTTAAACAGTCATGGCTTGGCCAAAGAATCCTGTGCACTGGATTCTGCCCTTCTATTCTCCTCATAATGCTACAATTTCCAGAGTTCCCTGGAAGAGGGGTTGATTGTTGAACGACTCCTAAAACTGTAGCAATGTGAGGGAATTTGGGATCTCCTAACTTCACGCAGCACCCTTAAGAAACTGCATTTCCCAGGAGACTTTGGATGAAGCTGTGGTTGTTTAAAGTGTTATTGTACCACTTTAAATGTGTAATGCAAACAGGACCTAAGGATGCCAAAATGTTCTATCCTTGGAAGTAAAGAGTGCCAACAAAAACAGTCTTGAGTCTTCGTGTAAGATTTTTGCCAAATATTCAGCTATAAACTTTTTGTGTTCTGTCCAAAGCCTGTCACAACTTTGATGTACAACTATCCCTTACTTCATAAAATTGGACTAGCTCATACATATGCATTTCACTCCCCCTGAATATGTACTTCCTTGGTGGATTTTCTACATTCTAATATCCACCACAGGTAGATGCGAAGAATATAGGAATATTCTCTTTTCCCATCACTATGCCTACACATTTTCACTTCAGAGACACATTCTTTGGACATTTGCTTCTGTGCTATATTATATATTTTTAAAAATAATAACATAGAAGCTTGTTCCTAAAGCTAGGTAATGACAAACCATTATAGGAATTTGACACTGCTGAGGTGGTAAAAGGTTTCTGGAGTCACAAATCTTACATGGAAGCAAAGAGATGTGTACATGCGAAGAAATGGCTCATCTTGTGAAGTCTGTTGATTTTTTATTTTTTATGCAGCAATCTTTCAGCAGCTAAAGGAAAAGGAAAATACTTCATGGCTAAATACTGCTGAAAGAAATGGAGGAATGTAAATTGAAGAAACCATTAATAATACAGTATGCTCAATCAAAGATACAGAGTAAGTATTTTCCTTCTAGTAAAGAAGAATATCTTTGATACCATCATTGGGAGGTTCTTTTAATCTTTTCTAATTACGACTATTAATTCAGACCTACACTCTTTCCTTACAAGTCTAGGTTCCATCTCTCCCAAGAGTCCAGAGGGGATGCTTTCAAAGACAAGCTATATATTTCAATAAAATTCTCACCAAGCTTGACGTGTAAGTGTTACAGATGCAGGGCTTTTATTTTTATTCTGCATGAAGAAGCATACCAAAAAAAAAAAAAATCAGTCCATCCACTGCAGTCTTATTTAAAGCTAAACCCAAATTATTCTCCATACTTTACCAACTTTTTAGATACCACAATCCCCATTAAATGTTATTATTATGTTATTATTTTTTGGCTGTATGCTCCATTAATTAGCTCAGTCTGAGTCACTACACTAGCAGATGGGTCAACAGTTGCTCACTGGAAGGAAGGAGGAAGTCAAGGCAGAATGTAGCAAAAACACCAGCAAAGCCAGTCCAGCACTCCTGTTTGCACCATGCTGACTTTCCTATCACTTCACCCTTTCCAGTAAGCCACAGTGTCCCACCTACTGGGAAGCTAGTGTATCATTTCCTTCCACCCAGTGAGGAACTTTTGCCAGTATCTCCAAGTAGGGTTGAAAGGTCCTTTGCCTGGATAGCCACTACTGGTCAGTGTACGCAATTTTGAGTTCCACCTGCTCACCTTGCTGCTTAGGTACCTTTTAGTTAGCTGCTTATTTTAGGAACCTGCATGTTGTCAAATACTGCAGACCTTTTATCCTGGCCAGATTACAGTGGTACCTCTGGTTGCGAATGGGATCCATTCCGGAGGCCCATTCGCAACATGAGCAGAACACAACCCATGTCTGGGCAGGTCTCCGTTTCTGCACATGTGCATGATGTCATTTTGCGCATCTGCGTGTGCGGGAGTGGTGAAACCCAGAAGTAACCCTTCCCGGTACTTCCGGATTGCAGCGGGACGCCACCTGAAAAAACATATCATGAAGCAAATGCAACATGAGGTATGACTGTACTATTCTTCCATCCCAAGTGCTTTCGAGCAGGTATGTTGTTCCCTGTCATTCCTTATCTCTGTCTAAGGCACTGTCTTTTAAATGGCAGTGTCTAAGGGCTTACCCACACTTCATTTTGTGCAATGCTTTCTAAGTGCAGATAGAGGATTTCCAGATCCATGTCTGAGGGTTTTTCTTTTCTTTTGCCTGCCGCTTTCAGTTTACCACTGAATCACAGCAAATGGTGATCTGCAGAAAACATGGTAGCCATTTTCTCTAATTCAGAAGCAGTGGGTTTTCCCAGGGAAAGAGGTGGAAGTGGGGGGGGGGGACTGCTTCAGAATAAGCAGAATAATATTGTTCTAGCCAAAGGTCACGACAAACCTGAAGCAACGGTACCAATAAAACTATACACATCATACATCCATAATATGAGCCAGCATCCATAATGTAAGAGAGAGGTTGCCAGGGACACCAACAAACTCAAACCCAGCTTGATCTCAAATCAAACCTCTGAATCACCACAATTTATAGTGACCTTATCCAACTACTTTTTCCTTATTATTATTTTTCAGCCAGTGCAAGGAAACCTATTCTCTATGTTACAAAGCTATTACTACCACTCAATAGAAAGTTAGCTATTTCTGCTTGTTTGTATAAACAAAGGATCCATAAAGTGATCTTTGGGGTCTTTCTATAAGGGGCAGGCCAACAGATAATGAGTGATGTCTTCAATCTGGGGTTCACCACAAATACAAATCTCTTTGTGTATGGGACCTTGCTGTAGCAGTCATCCAAGACTGCGGTGGGCATCACTGGAAGCTGGTGAGAGTTTGGTCAGATAACTAGCTCTAAGATGCTCTGTTCTCAACAGTGCATACCAAAGGGGAAATGTGGTGTTTCTAATTAGTTGCAGGTTTGTATCTGGATTCTGTCCAGAAGAACCAATTCCTTAGTTGACACTCAGGATTCAGCTACATTAGTACAGTAAAGAAAAACACATTACAAAACTATGACACCAGATAGCGCTGTGGAGTCATATCTTTTGCCAATGTGATTTCCCATATTCAAGTTTACAATGCATTTTCCTGAAACGCTTTTTGGATGTGTCTAGATCCAGCCTTATTCAAGATCAAAGCAGGGCTCAGTTCTAGGAAACAATAGTCACTCTAAAACATGTTGACAAGCTGCTTTCCCGAGTTGGCACACCAACAATGGCACACCTGCTGATTGGAGGGTCCAAGATGCTTTGTATTTTGGAAGATGATCCTTAGGTTCTTGTGTACCATGCCATTTAGGCTTTTATGTACTAGTATGAACACCTTAAATTGGTAACTCACTGGCAGTGATTTCAGGACTGGTAACACATGGTCCCATTTAGCTGTTCTGCCTACAAACCTAGCACCTGCACTTTGCCATAGCTGAAGACCACAGAATATCTTCAGTGTCAGCCACACTTGCAGGACATTACAGTACTCCAGACAGGAGGTCACCAGAACACGAATAACTGAGGTCAGACTATCCCTGTCCAGGAAAAGCCATAAATCATGAATCGGCCTAAGCACTTCTAGTCACAGAAGCTAGGAGTTAAAGAAGCTATTATATGATACTAGCTGTTTTATATGATACTGTATTATATGATACTGGCGTGCTCTGGTCCAGGGGGTCACGAAGAGTCAGACACGACTAAATGACTAAACAACAACATCAACAAGCTGTTTTTTTTTATTATTAAAAGCCTGGGGGGGGCTTGTTTTTACCATTGCATTTAGTGTTTAGAGGTGTCTGACATTATTTTTTAAACCCTTTTGCAATTCACTTTTCAAAATAAAAAATATTCATAAGCCAAAATGTAGCGCAGTAAGAAATAAATGAGAAAAAAAGTAAAGTCCTTAAAATTAATATGGCTTGATTCACTTCAAATATCCCATCCAAGAATAGGACAAACTTCAATGGAACCATTGAATAAAAAATTGATAATTGAATCGAGCTAACATCTGCTCACATTTTAGGCAAATGGAAGGTTGTTAGTGTTTTATTTTAAAAGGCAATTAGACACCAATATCCGAGCGAACAGAAGAAAGTGCCAAACATACTGCTAACTCTGCAATTTGGAAAGCATTCACCATCCAGCAAAGTTCCTGCTAACACATCTGCAGCAGGATGACTAAATTTGTCATAACATTTTAAAAACACAGATTACATTTTGCTCTTCCATGTTTCTAATTGCTGTGAGTGGCGGAAACAAGTGCTGGGTGGCGGAGGGAGGAGAGGAAGTGTTTTTGAAAGTAACACATGGACTGGAGCTAAAATTAATTTCTTTCTGGTGTTCTGGAAATGCTATGTTTCTTTGGACATAAAGGCACAGACAGCCCAGCCCATTTGAACTGGAGAGCCCACGTAGATGACCATTTTGCTTAAATAACCCCCATCTTGCTAAGTGGTACAAAACTCCCCAGAAGTCATTCTATATAAAATATGCAATAGCTGAACAAACTCAGTCTATGTGTTCACTCATAGACTATACATAATACTTAAAACATATGTCTTCTATAAAGTGATATATGTGGCTTTCTCCTCTCTAATACCATATTGGCCCAAATATAAGCCGCACCCGCAAATAAGCAGCACCTTTGGGGGAGAGATAATACCCGAATATAAGCAGCTCCCTTAAAATTCCGCAGGAACTCACACCCATAAATGGCAAATGTAGAAGAAAATCCTACGGATACCAATTCCCACGCTCCTGGGTTGCTTCCTGGGGGAGAGGCTTGGGAGCTGCGGTCAGAATGAGCGCCGTTGTCCCACACCCCCAACGGCCCTTGTGGTGGCATCCTGGGTGTGTGGGGGAGGGCACTCTCCTTTCTGGCCTTGGAAGGCAAGACAGGGCCGCGGACCTAGGGCAGCTGTTTCATCAGCGATATTGTAAGGTCACGAATATAAGCCACACTTTAACTTTTCACGGTTGAATTTTTTTGGGGGGAGGGGGAGTGCGGCTTATATTCAGGCCAATATGGTAATCAATGGATGGTTGCCTGTTTGGGACAAAGGAATTGCATTGTACTCTTATGCAATTTGTTGATTTAGTCACAATTGCATGTTCGCTCCTCTGTTCTTGCAGTCGTTTTTGGTCTCTAAAATTCTGTACAGGGTTCTCATGCATGTGTTCCCATGTATAGTAGCAGTGATGGCACAAAGGTTCATAATAACAAAGTCTGGAATATATATTCACTTTTAAAGTCTGCCTGCTGGTATTATTTGATGGTGGTGGTGGTGGTGATAATGTTGTTGTTGTTGTTGATGATGATGATGATGATGATGATGATAAATTGGCTGCTTTTTTGCCACAGGCAACCCAACAGACTTTCAAAGGAAAAATCCAAAAAAGAAACAGGAAAGGAAATACTTTAAAACACCCCACTTTTCTAAAACTGCCTAGGATCATTAAAAGTCAAAGACCTAGTTGGAGGAATGTTTTCATCTGATGCCTGAAAATATGTAATGATTGTGATCCTCCCTAGGAGAAGCATTCCACAATCAGGGAGCCACCACGGAAAAGGCCCCGTTCTCAGGTTTCCACCCTGAGAACAGGGTGGATCTGCCATAAAGAGGCTGGATGCACCCAGCAGTTCCTCTCTATCTTGGATTACAGACTGAGCAGATAATAGCTCTGCCTCTGGCTCACTTACCTGACTATAGTGGTGACAGTGAGTGATATCCAACCAAGTCTTATTCATGGCAGGCCCCTGTCAGTATGCCTTTGAGCCGATGCCAATGACTGGGCTCAATATCTGGATCTGCCCCAACTGGGCTAGGTGACTGGAGCACTTCCAGAGACCTTCCACTCCTGGAAAGCAGGTCTAAGTTCACTGGACCCACAACTGTGAGTTGCGAGCACCAAACTCAGCAGAGTATGAACAACATGGAAGAAAGCTGTGAATCATAACTTCTTTATTTTCTAATAGCTACTGCAAACTAAAACTAAAGAGGTACTGTCTTGCATGAGTGTTACAGCCCTCACTCAGCCATCTAATCTCTACATAGATAACACTCAGACTCCACACAGAGTCAGGCAGGAGCGGAAGAAGCAAAGAGCAGTTTCTGCCCCCTCCTTTCTGAAAACATCATATCAGGAGATTCTCGCAATGGGAGAGGGTGAAAATATCCACAGCCCCTTCCAACTCTAAGATTCTATGATAATTTGGCTTTCTATGACTGTTTTCCAGAGAGATCACCTCATTGCAAGAAATAATCACAGGACTATTGCTTTGTCACAGTTCTCCCTCTTAGATTAGTGCTTGATTTGTTCTTATTATTACATTTACATTCTTTCCTCAAGAAGCTCAAGGGGGTGTGCATGGTTCCCCAATCCCATTTTATACCCGCAAGAGACATTGGACTGAGAGATGATTACTGTTCCAGGGTCTCCAAGGGAGCTTCATGATGGTGTAGAAATTTACATGGAAACATAGGAAGTGGTTTTATACCAAGTCAGATTATTGATCCATCTAGTCTACACTGACTGGCAGCTGCACGCCAGTGTTTCAGGCAAGGATCTCTCTTGGCTCTTCCTGGAGATGACAAAGATTGAACCCGGGACTTTCTGCATGAAAGGAAGATATTGCACCAGTGAACTATGACCCTTCCCAGCTCCTAGTCCAGCATTCTAACCACACAAACCTGCTCAATTATTGTTGCTGTTGTTATCAACATCAACAGCACCATCAAATGTTTGGTCTGAATAAACTTTTCCTTACAAACCCTCAGCCTCAAGGGTCCGATGTTTTTGGCTTTCCAGAGGCAGGTTTCCTATCAAAGGAAGATATTGATCTAAGATACAGTAGTCTTTCCTTAATTAGATTTTTCTTTTATCTACAGTTTATGTGTCAAAACACTTCTTTAAGGAATCAGCAAACAGAGGGAAAGAAGAGATAAAAGGGGAGGGAGGAACAGAGCATGGCGGGCATGCTTCATTGAGTTCATTATTTCTTGCTAATTAGGTGGGGGGGGTTAATAATAAAAAAACACTGCTTTTGTTTTTCAGCTAGGCTTGGTTCGCATAAGCATCTCGTGATTTATCCAGACTTGATGACTGGTTGATAGTGATGGAGACGAATATATCAAATTCACAATTCATAGAACAAATATGAGAATCAAACACACTTCACCAAATTTTGTCATGCGGTTCTCCAGCCAAAGAATGTTTCCCAAGATGCATATATCTGTGGAAAGTGTGCATAAAAATGAATATATTGGTGAGAATAGCATTCAATAATCCACAGCATTCGGAGAAATTGCTTACACAAATGTGTCTGTTAGTCAAAACTGTGTACAGAAAGGTATTTATTGGAATTTCAGACTAAAACACTAAAGAGTTTTCATGAGGATTAAAAGAAATTCACAGATTGCTGTAGAAATGTGGAGAACTGAATTGCAGATTGGGAAAAAAGAGCACCAAATCCTTTCATCCCTATAGACAGATATATGTGTGATTGGGTAAAAAGCTCTTGAAACAGTTCTTCTGATCTTGACAAAATCTCCCGAGATTATCCATAGAAATAACTATTAGGGCCAACATGGGTTGTATCCAATGTCAGTTGGATTCAGGGTATACCCATTGAAAATAATAAAGATAAGCCTATGGACTTCAACAAGATTCATTCCCAGTTGCAGAGAAGTACATAGCAGAGGTGAAGAAGCTTTTTCAGCCCAACAGCTGTATTCCGTTCTAGGGCAGCCTTCTAGATGTCAGGTGTCAGTGATGGGTAAGGGCAGAGAGAAAGGCAGGTGAAGCAATGAATGGAAATGTTTACCTTGTACAGTGGTGTGTTTACACACACACACACACACACACACACACACACACTTCTCTGTCCTCAACCCAGGTGAGCAAGAGGCATTAGAAGAGTTCGTGGACAAACTCCAGGCTTGGTGCAGCCTTATTGGTTCCTTGTTGCACCTGAGCTCACAGCTACAACGCCATCTGTTTGAATATGGCCATCGACTCTGCAGCACTTTGATGTGCCATGGAGACCCAGCTCTCTCTCCTACTCAGCAACCAAAAGACTATTGTGTCACACAGTGGAAAATTAATCAACGCAGAGTCTTCTTCATAAACAGAATAAAAATTTTACTTGAGAAAAATAAAATTGTTCATAAACAGCATAGTTAAAGAGCATACACAGAGTGCTCATAGCAGCTATCTAACTCTTCACAGAGGCAGTCTTAGTTACTGATTTACTGCTTAAGGAATATTGAGTTCTTCTTCTTCCTCCTCCTCCTCCTCCTCCTCCTCCTCTATTAAAAGAAAGGAAGTGGACAGGCTGAAAATAATCCCTAATTTGAACCCACTGCAAATTCAACTGGGCCTGCATGATACTTGAATCAGGTATCACTTTATTTTGCTTCTTGAGCTCCCAACCCTTTAAAAATATGTATCAGCATCAGTAAAATAAATAGTCCTATTCCGCAAACACATCCAGCTTAAAAAGGGAATTATTCTCTTTTTATAATGGCTAGTTGCTTGTTTAAGGCAGCGCATATTTCTATCAAGAATAGCTTTTCAGTCATGTCAATCTGACCCCTTTAATAATTTGATAACAGTCTTGCGTTTAAGCTTAAAAATCACTCACCAGTTCATGCAAAATTGTTTTGCAACATTGCTAAATGGCTGCCTTTCTTAAAACCAAATCCTCCTTTGGTTTTAATTAATTGGACTGGTGTATAAATCATATAAAGTTCTTTCAGGAAAAAAGTAATTAATCAAAACCATGGATTTTTGAAATAAGCTGTCATGCTCTTACTCCCCCCCCCCCAATATTCATAGTCTTTTAGAGTGTGAAGTGATTGAAGAGAGAGACATGTTTGCATGAAAAGGAGTCTATGATTATTGTCAAATCTCAAAAGAAAAACAAAGGAAGCAAAAAGCTGTATAATAATTACAGAGGGTGCAGTAGACAAAACAATACGATGAATGAGTTTTCATTCAAGGGTGCCTTTCAGAAGCAAGAAATAATGAAACAATTGCATAGAGGGCAAGGCTATTGATAGCTACAACCCTGTTTCCCCAAATGTAAGACATCCCCCGAAAATAAGACTTACTTCCTGATTTGCTTCTCGCTGTAATATAAGGCATCCCACCAAAATAAGACCTTCCCGGACATAAGGCCTCCCCCAAACATAAGGACTCCCCGGAATATGTGTACCGTATTCTTCTTCATGGAAAAATAAGGCATCCCCTGAAAATAAGACCTAGCGCATCTTTGGGAGCAAAAATTAATATAAGACACTGTTTTATTTTCAGGGAAACAGGGTAGCCACAATTGCTATATTCTACCTCCAGCCTTAGGGACGCGGGGGGTGCTGTATGTTAAACCACAGAGCCTAGGCCTTGTTGATCAGAAGGTCGGTGGTTCGTATCCCCACGACGGGGTGAGCTTCCGTTCCTCGGTCTCGGCTCCTGCCAACCTTGCAGTTCAAAAGCATACCAAAAAGTGCAAGTAGATAAATAGGTACTGCTGCAGCAGGAAGGTAAACGGCGTTTCCGTGCGCTGCTTTGGTTCTCCAGAAGCAGCTTAGTCATGCTGGCCACGTGACCCGGAAGCTGTCTGCGGACAAACGCCGGCTCCCATGGCCTATAGAGTGAGATGAGTTCCACAACCCCAGAGTCGGTCATGACTGGATCTAATGGTCAGGGGTCCCTTTACCTTTACCTCCAGCCTTAGAGGCACTATGTCTCACTAAGAGGGCGAGTGCTGTTGTATTCGGGTCCTGCTTGCGTGCTTTCCATGGGCATCTGGCTGACCACTGTGAAAAGAGGTTTGCTAGACTAGGGACTCAGCTGGACTGGTAAAGAAAAAAGAGATTTATATGTGTTGCATGTTCTATATAACATTGTGCCACCAAAGGGCAATGTGGAATCCTGTTTTTCTCTACCTGTTTTCCCTGTTTATATTTACAGCACTTTAAACTGAAATGCTTCTTTGATGTGTCTAGATCCAGCCTGGGTGGACCATTGGCTTCATCCAGCATTGCTCTTAGGTAAAATGAACATGAAAATATTACTTTCGAGGGACCAGAGAAACTGGGGAAATGACTGAACTCAGGGTATGGGTGCAATACGTCATGATACAAAGGTTCCTGAGAGCAGAAGCAGCAGCAATGCCTACAAGGCCTACACTATCATTCAACTCAAAGGCAAGTGGGCAAGCTCCCAGTGGTTGCCCCTATCTCCTCTCACTGCCAGCCAAGGTGTTCGAGAAGTACCATGTCAAAGAAGACAAAATATACAGTGGTACCTCGGGTTAAGAACTTAATTCGTTCTGGAGGTCTGTTCTTAACCTGAATCTGTTCTTAACCTGAAGCATCACTTTAGCTAATGGGGCCTCCCGCTGCCGCTGCTGTGCAATTTCTGTTCTCATCCTGAAGCAAAGTTCTTAACCTGAAGCACTATTTCTGGGTTAGCGGAGTCTGTAACCTGAAGCCTATGTAACCCGAGGTACCACTGTAATGTTGCATGCCACCCCAATCTCTGAGAGCTGAAAGAATCGAAGGGTTCCAGGCACTTACCCAGAGTTCAGCAAAAACTCTGGTGTCTTTGTGATATATGGTCTATTTACATATTTGGCCTGATTTTCACCAACCATCTGTTACCCTGTTCATGTTATTTCACAGCTTCCCTGGGTTACAGAATGTCCCTGCCAGGGCAAGTTCTGTACCATAAACTAAATGACAAAATGGACCTTTTCAAAAAGAGCTCCAATTAAGCAAAGAAAAAGTGATGTGGCGGGGAAAGAAAGTTTGATAATTTCGTGATTTTTCCAAGGTTAAGCAAATATTGTACGGTATCACTGGGAAGTGACTCTAGGCTATGAAATAATAAGCTGTAATATCAGTTGTCCAGAATGTGATGTAAGAATTGGGTTTTATATTGAAATATCCAGCCTGATCTGCAATCTCGTAGCTATAACTCGAACAGTACATTCCTTAAACGTTCCCGCTGAAGGGGGGGGGGAGCTAATGAATTAATCAACTCAAGGGTCAGTTGATTAATTTTGGGTGGCTAATTAAAATTGGTTAAGGCAAATTTAACAGGTAAGGCTGTGAGTTGACAGGGCAATTGTTAATTATTTGGAGGCAACACACATTTGAATACTTTCATCACATTGCATTTATGACAGAAGACGGTGTTAGACCTTGTTCAAGGCTCTGGAGGTACATTGTAAACTGTTTAGAAGCCTGTGCTGACATTAAGCAACATATAAATAAATAAAAGATGGCATCATAGGATGCATATGCATGCATATATATATATATACATATAGTTATATCTATGTAAGAAGAGCCCCTGAGTAGACAGTGGGTTGGATCAGAATAGACCCAGTGAAATAAATAGGACAAGTCTGGATCCTACCCAAAACATTTCTCCCATGATTATGTATCCCATGATTATTATGTTCTGTTAGAAACAGCAGTTGCAGGGGAGATTTGGATCAGGGTCATGGTACACAGGAAGAGGGACCGCCTCTGGCCTTGCGCCATTTCCTCTGCCCTGAAAATTGCCCACCAAAAAACTTCTATTTGCCCTTCAACATGCCACTACAACTTGCAGCAAACCCACTTTCTTTTTTCTTTCTTTTTTTAAAAAAGGCTTTTTGCTGTTAGGAAAGCAATGAGAGAAATACACAGATAAATATGTAGGGTGAACAAACGATGAATGGGATGACATATGAATGTACTTGGGATGTTTAAACATGAAGTTGGGACCATATAACACTGGTCCTAAATGATCTACATTGGCTCCCAGTATGTTTCCGAGCACAATTCAAAGTGTGGGTGCTGACCTTTCAAGCCCTAAATGGCTTTAGCTAGATGAATTCAGGATGAATGCTCATTGTCATATAACCTCCCCACAAACAAATCTGACTGAATGCTTGACAAAGATCAGATCCAGTCTAAACGGCATGTAAGTGTCTCACAAGCAAAATCAGGATGAATGCTCAACAAATTGGTCAACTGGAGGAGCCTAGAGTGACACTATATACTGTTTGAGGCAGCAGATCCAGACGTACTGAATTCTCTGAGTTTTCACCAAATTCAGGATATATAACTGTAAGAAGAGGTATAAAAAGAGATTTGAACCCGATGGATTCAATGAGAAAATGAAGGTGCTTACACATTTGTCCAAGAGGCTTCAACATTTGGTACTTTGGCCCAAGGAGTGTATTTCAAAGAGAATGAAATAGGAAGTTATCTTCATGAAATGAAATGGGGGGGGGGGAGGCACTGAAGGAACTAAGAGCTGGCAGGGCTGTTGTCTACAAGAACAAAAAGAAAACACCAAGGTACCAAGTGAAACATGAATGTACTGCAAGCTATGATCAAAGTGATACATTGGAATGTCTCAAATGATCACAGAAAGCAAAAAAAGAAAAGAAAAAGAAAAAGAACGGGGGGGGGGGTTATTGTGAGAAATTATTTAGTACCAAAGAGAATGTTCACTTCTAAGTGGGATGAATTAATCACGCTGCTGATTGGTGGGAATACCCTTGGACAACATCTTTTGTATAATGTATTCAACACACACATACACACGCACACATGGTCTAGAATTTTATCGTAGATGAGGGACATGAAGCAACAAATATAACCCAGCTAAGCAATAATAGCTGCAAGCAAATTGGAGGAGTGGGTACAAAACGAAATAATAAAACAGCAGTAAGTAGGAATATGTTTAAAGTAAGACTAGGATCATGAAGATAAGAATAATTAGTAACAAGACTGGCAATTACAGAGTGCTTTTAGAGTATCTAAAGTGTCTCATAGTGACATAGAAAGCTGCCTTATACTGAAGTGGTACTGGTTTGTCTAGCTCTTTACTGTCTACATTAAGGGAGAGGGACCTCTGTCTCTCCAGATGTTGCTAGACTGCAATCCCCCTTAGCTCTGCACAGGGATGGTAGGAACTGTACTCCAGCAATATCTGAAGGCTGAGACATTACCCAGCCCCTCATCTGTTCCATTCACTCCAACATCACAGGCACCAAAATCAGGCCGCTACTTTTTATGTCCTGAGCTCTCTCGCGCGTGCGCAAGAGTGTGAGACCAAAAGACGTTCATTCTGTGCTCTGGCGTGACCCACCTGAGTTGTGCCACTGTATGAGACTGCAAAAGGAGTGTCTTCCAGTCAGACGCCATCTGGCACAACCCAGCTGACTCATGCCAGAGTGAGTGTCTTTTGGTCCAGTGTTCTGATGTGAGCCAAATGACTCACACCAGAGCACCAGACCAAAAAATGGGAGATTCCAGGATCCCGTCAGAAGCTGGGATTGGCTTCTTTAATTCCAGGATGTCCTACTTAAAATGAGGTGCTTGAGTGGTGTGCTATTCTAACTATCAGTAGCTCTGCAATGTGTTAAGTCCTTGCTGCTGCTGCTATATTTATTATCCCAGCTTTTTCCAATACAGGGACTCAGGGCAGCTTACAGATAAAATAGAAGAAGCTAAAACACAGAAAAGTAATAAAACACCAACAGATTTAAATATATCTTTCTCTCTCATAGCTATTAAAACTATAGTAAAGCTGCCAAACATCCGGAATTTCCCGGACATAGCTGGAATTTGTCTGTTGAAAATGGTGTTCGGGTGAAATTTCCAGAAGTTGGTTTAAATGTCCAGGAAAACCTGGACATGTGGCAGCCCATATTGAAAGTGTTTATTTTTTTAAGCAAATTTCTGAAAAATAGCTCAGAAACTTCATTGTGGGGGAAAATTTGCTTTTCAGTACAGTTTTCTCCATAAGATATGAACACTTTATACAACATATTATTATTATTATTATGAAAACTTTTTGGATCCATAACTGCATGGCAAAATGTGGAGAAGTGAGTAATCTAACAGATATGGTCATTTTGCATTTTGGAAGTTGCTGAAGGAATGGATTAGAAAGTGTGGGGTAGGTGCATAATTATTGGGAAGATGGGTCAATGCCACACAAGCAAGCCATGATGAGTGCAGGATGAGAGTTTGTTGTCTTATAACTGCCCTATAAAAATATATATGAATGAATGGTCTATAAAGACCAGATGGAGTCTAACCACTGTGTAAGCTTTGTGCAAGCCAGCTAGGATGAATGCTCAATAAATAGGTCATCTGGAGGAGCTGCCTATCTCACTTCTCATTCTCATCTACCCATCTTATCTCTGTAACAGCCTTATGGGTTATGCATTACATCAAATCATAGAATTGTAGAGTTGGAAGGGACATTAAGAGTCATTTAGTCCAACCCCTTGGTCTTTTAGTTTTAGGGGGAGCTTTGCTTTTTTCCCCTTGCTTCCTCCAGAGGCTTTTCTTTCCACTACCTAGACATCCCGAGTTATTCACACTCTGCTCCTGCATATTTGGGTAAATATTCTATTCTTGGGGCCAACTCTATTAGACAGACAGCAGCCTGTCCCCTGGCAGAACACAGGAGGATTTCAGTGCCGGGAGAATTCCTTTGCACATGAGCTGATCCCCCACCCCCAATCTTTCACATTCCAGAAGCGCTTGTTCTTTGAACACAGAGAAGTGGTTTACAGATGTCTGTAGGAACATGTGCCCCAAGCAAGCATGGGAACCGGTGTGTTTGTCTGTGACAGCACAATTATGGATTATCAGCAGGGATTTAGAAATAAGGGCTTATGCCTGTGAAGGATGGGAGATATAATTTACCTGGACTTTAAGCAAAAAGCTTTTAACACTCATCTGCAAGGTCAGTAGTATGTCATATGGAGTGAATTACTTGAACAGATTAAGAACTCATTTCGATGTCAAAAAGAAAACCCCTGAGTGGTCTGCACTCTGTAAGTGTATTTCAGGACAGAAATGTACTTTCCCCAAACCTATTTTTAGCACAAGTGGGTATCAGAAAGTTTGAAAAATAGCCACTGAGCAATCCTGCTGAGTCCCTTGTATTTTAGAAGGAGGACTCTTGAAGGGAAGGTAGGATGGACTTATAGAATGCAGGAACAATACATGCATTCAGAACGATAGGTGTAAATGGTTTATGCTGCCAAAAATACTTTTAAAATATATCTAAATACAATAGCGCACCTCAGGAGTGAAACAACTCCAGCAGAATAATTTTTATTACTCATTCAAATGGAGGGGGGAGGAATCTACAAGTTGAAGTGCAAGTGTGTGTGTTATAACTCAGAAAAGTGATAGCAACAACACTTTCATGCCAGCTACCACTCTATTCTAGGGCATATGCTATATAGCATATGTAAAACGTACAAGCTGTGTTTCCAAAATTAAGTGAAGGGGAAAAGTAGGGAAAAGAGAAAGGAGTTTTTCTATAGTTGCTTATTCTACTGGCTGAGGAGCTGGCACAATCAAACAAAAGAGGTAATCTTATGAAGGGACACAATGTGCATTAGATGTCCCCCACCAGGATTTTGCTAGCAAGCAAATACCTCAAAAGGCCAGTTCCCCAGAATCCCAGAGGGACCAGATCAGAGCTCTGACAAGCCATGAGATTAGCCTGGCATGTGGTCGCTCTTTGAGAGGCAGTTCATTAGCTGATCATTGACAAACATGAGAAGCAACATCCATGAAAGACATCAACCTCTCTCTATGTGTGTCTGTCTCTTTCTCTCTTTTACAAAAATCTTCAATGACTTTTGCCTTAACTGACTAACTCTGACACTGAATCTGCTCCTGCTAGTTACCACCATTGTGCTTTGCTTTGCAACATGATGTATTTAGCAGCTAAAGGAAAGTTTATGGCATTTAGGGTTTTGGTTCTTTTTAGTTTAGAAGAAAAGGTGTGTAAGGGGGTGTCAGAGCTGCCTCCAGGTCCCAGCTCACAGAGGACCAATGCTAGCCGGTTGTAATGTACAAAAGTCTTTATTGAAGTTCAGTTTCCATTTCCAAGCCGCAGCGTGCAGCTCTACGTCTAGAACCTAGACCGGCGAAGCTCCGTCTGAGTCTCCGCCCCCTATACACCAGTTTAAGACCCTGGCCTTACTCCACCTCTTCCGTTGTTCTTTCCTCCTCTGGGTCCGTCTGCCCCCCCGGGGTCTCCTCCTTCCTGGACTCTTCTGACGCTGACCCCCCTGACTCTTGTCCCTCCTTTCGGCGGGCTTTAGGACCTGGTTCCCTATCCGGGCTACCTGCTGTGCCGCCCGCCTGTACATTTGAACTTGGCACGTGCGCCCAGTGGGCAACCTTCCTCTTGACCGTTTCCGCGCTCTCCGATGGAGCCGTGGTCAATCCTGACTCATCTCCTCTCGCTGGTGGTGAACACCCTGGTCCCGATACCTGGGACTCCTCCCCCCCACTGCGCTCTGGTGGGGAAGCTGGTCCTGATTTCCAACTGCTGCTCTCTGAGTCCCCTCTGGCCCCTTCCTTCTGGGGTGTCCCCCTTGGCACCCCCCTTGTCCTGGCCATAGGCGCCCCCTTCTGTGAATCTTCCGATTCGCTGGAGAGACTCAGGGAATCCCTCGGACCACTGTCATCGCCTACGCTCCCCTCGGATTCCTCCCCCTCGCTCTCCATTTCCTCCCTCTCCTGTGCCTCTGCTCCTGAGCCCCTGACAGGGGGCATGTGATGGAAGCCTCTATGATTCTGCATGTGGAGGATGTAGGTAGAGAGCAGTGGGGTTTTCCCCCAGTCTCTCATAATATTAGAACTCTGTGTCATCCAATTAAACTGAATGTTGGAAGATTTAGGAATATAAAAGAAAACAATTCACATGGCACATAATTAAACTATGGAATTTGCTCCTGCAAAATATAGTGATGCCCAACAATATGGGTTGCACTAAAGGGGGATTAGACAAATTCACGGGGGACAAGACTATCAATGGCTACTTGCCATAATATTCAAGTTCAAGTTCATAAGTTTATTGTTGTTGCCAAAGGCCAAGACAAACTTGTAGCAATAGTATCGATGAAATAATATAGAAGGTATTCCAGAAAATAAGCCAACATTCCTGATCATAGAACCACAGAATCGTAGAATTTAGAGGGACCCAAGGGTCATCTAGTCCAACCCCTTGTAATGCAGGAATCTGAGGTAAAGCATCCATGATAGATGACCATCCAACCTTTGCTTAAAAACCTCCAAGGAAGGAGAGTCCACAACCTCCCAAGGGAGACCGTTCCACTGTCAGACAGCACTTACTGTCAGAATGTTTTTCCTCATGTTTAGTTGGAATCTCCTTTCGTATAACTTGAAGCCACTGGTTCAAGACTTCCGGTCGGCGCCAGCGTTTAATGGCGGTCCTTGCTTCGAGCTCCGAAGGAGGACTGCTCCGCGAGTTCGGGTCTGACCCGCTACGGCGAGCGGGGGACCCCTAAAATCACAGGCTCAGAAGCCTGTGAACAAGGAGACTCAGTGGGACCTTTTGCGCCCCCCGGTACTGCGAAAGAGCCTTTTTAAAGGCTCCGGAGCGGCATCGGGTGTGAGCGCGGTGCTGAGAGTCGCAACCCAGCCCGTGGAGCGAAGCTGCGTCGACATGAACGGAGAGCGCCGATTCCTTCCTGAAACAGAAAATTGACTAGAACACCCGTGAGTAAGACTGAGGGACTGAACGGGACATTTAAATTTAAATTTTGAAATTTGGCTGAAAACGGGAAAGGCATAAACTAAGGAAGTCTGCCTCCCCGAACTGCATGACAAATAAAGCAACGAAAGAGTAAGCTGTATTTGAAAGAAAAGTAGCTTCTAAGCTGTCAAACCTGACATTGGACTTAAACTTCCCCCCAATAGGCAGGAGAAGGGGGGAAGAAAAATTGGACATTGGTAACCTGTGTGAAATTAACTGGAGAAAAAAGACCTTTCACTGCTGAACTCCCCAGGTCGGGCTGCCTGAGTAAGGCACCGGGAAAGTGAACTGTCAGTTTAGACTGGATACAAAGTGGGGGTTTTGTCTGAAACAAAGTTACTGGACTTTAATGGAATTACTTTGCTGAACTTCTGGTTACATTGAAAAAGTGTGGATTTACAGTATGGATTTTTGAACTCTTTGTTCGTTGCTCTATGTGTCCTGGCTTCTTTGTTTCTTTCCATTTGGATACAATTGAATGCTCCCTCTAGAGGGTTTAAAGAGAAACTGTTACATTGAAAAAGAAACAGTGGGATTTTCCACTTGCAAGTCTTTCCTGTGAGAACGACCTTGAGGATATGAGCGGCCCAGCAGAAGAGATAATAACTAGAGCTAAAGCAAAACAAACACAAAAGAAAAGGGGCTCAATACCAGGCACAACACCAGTTGCACAGGAAAAAGCAGCAACAGCATCTATGGAATCAATGACACAGGCACTGCTCAAAATAAATCAATCTTTGGAAGCACTGACAAAGTTGTCTACAGAAAATTCAAAAAAAATGACAGAACTGACAGCAAGATTGGACTTGAATACTGCAAGTGTAACATCTAACACAGATTCTATTAATAAATTAATTCAAGAAAGTTCTGAAACACGAAAGATTGCTGAAAGTGCAAAAAATACTGCAGAGGAGACAAGGGAAAAGCTTGCGCCGATTACAAAAAAAGTGAATGAACATGATGCAACCTTGTCCCTATTGGAACTACAGAGAAAGGAGAAAAATCTGAAATTAAGACTGGTTCCTGAGAATGAGGGAGACAGCCTTGTGGAATTCCTTACACAGAATTTTTTGGAATTTTGGCAAGAAGAATTGGAGGAAGAAGAAGAATTTGAAATAACAACAGCTTTTCGGCTGGGCAGGAGGCAAGGAAAGAAGCCAAGGGATTGTCTAATTACGCTGAGATCTAAAGAAGAAAGAGACAAAATACTGAACCTGCATTACCAAAAGGCATTGGAGATTCAAAATTGTCAAGTACAGATTTTTAAAGATATCCCTAAATATATCTTGGAGGTGAGAGCCTTCTATAAAGACTTGGTCTACCTGCTGAAGAAAAATATCATACCTTTCAGGTGGGAGTTTCCACAAGGACTGTCTTTTAACTTCAAAGGAAGGAAGGTTAAAATAAGAACAATCCAAGATAAAGAACAGTTTTTGGAGAGATACCTGGAAGACCTGCAGAAAGGAACAGTAGAGGCAATAACAGAAGAAAAAGGACCGACAGATATTGCAAACTTATCATTTGGACTCATACCACCACCATCGGAGGAAGAACAAAAGCTTGGAGCAGTTGGAGGAACAGGTACTTAATAACAAAATGTCTCTGCAACTTCTTAGTTGGAACTGTAATGGTTTGAACCTTCCCCGAAAAAGACATCAAGTTTTTCATATTCTGAAGAGAGAACAATTAGACTTAATATGTTTACAAGAAACCCATGTGGCCAGGATACATAGAAAATTGCTGATAAATAAGAGACTTGGACAGGAATTTATCTCATCAGATAAAGTTAAGAAAAGAGGTGTGGTGATCTATGCAAAAGAAAAATTGGCTCCAAAAATGATATTTAAAGATGAACAAGGAAGATACCTGGCAATTGAAATACAAATTCAAGGAGAAAAAATTTTGATAGTTGGAATTTATGCACCAAATGATGGGAAGGCCGAATTTTTTAAGAAGTTGCATGAGACTTTAATGGACTATCTAGATTATAAAATAATAATGATGGGAGATATGAATGGAGTGGTCTCCACAAACATGGACAAAGCACAAAGACAAGTGATTTCCAAGGAAGGGAAACTA
Organism: Podarcis melisellensis; assembly: GCF_964234715.1. Classification (NCBI taxonomy): domain Eukaryota; kingdom Metazoa; phylum Chordata; class Lepidosauria; order Squamata; family Lacertidae; genus Podarcis; species Podarcis melisellensis. The sequence continues at coordinate 42,843,567 of NC_138547.1, read as the reverse complement.
CCAAAGACTTTCTTTGAGACGACTGAAACTATGGACCTGATTGACATTTGGAGAACAAGGAACCCTCTTGAGAGAGAGGGAACGTTTTTCTCTGAAGCAAAAATGACATGGACAAGAATTGACCAAATTTGGGTAACTAGTAGTATGGCGCCAAGGATAAAAAAAGTAGAAATCTGCCCAAAGACTTGCTCCGACCATAATGCGGTAAAGATGGAGATGAAACTAACATCAACTGGATCCTTTAGATGGAGAATGAATGACACCCTATTTAGAGATGAAGAGATTTACAAGAAGGCCCAAAAAACATTGAAAGATTACTTTGAGATAAATCTGAGAATGGAAGTGGAAAAGAGAATAATTTGGGACGCAAGTAAGGCCGTGATGCGAGGTTTCCTAATTCAACAGAACTCCATAAAGAGGAAAAAGCAAAATGAGAGGAAAGAAAAAATCATGGAAAAAATGAAAGAAGGGGAAAAGAAATTGAGGTCTAAACCAAAGTCTCATGAGATTTTGAGAGAAATAAAGTATTACCAGATGCAATATATGGAACTGATGAATCAAGAGATAGAATGGAAAATAAAGCAAATGAGACAAAAGACATTTGAATCAGCAGACAAATGTGGGAAACTTCTGTCATGGCAACTGAAAAAGAGGCAAAAAATGAACACCGTGACAAGTTTAGAAATGGATGGAAAGATTATCCACAAACCTAATGAGATAAGTAATTGTTTTCAAAGGTTTTTCAGGAAATTATACTCACAAGGGCCAGTTAACGAACAAGAAATAGAAGAATTTATTAAAAAATACGGACTACCAAAAATTTCAGAACAAAGTAAAATGATTTTAAATGAGAAAATAACAGAACAAGAAATAGAGGGTGCTATTCAGAACATGCAATTGGGAAAATCACCAGGACCAGATGGTTTGACCGCTAAATACTATAAAGCGCTGAAGGAATGGCTAATACAACCACTGAAGGAAGTCTGTAATGAAATTCTGGAGGGGAAAAAGGCACCTGAATCGTGGAAAGAGGCTTTTATCTCACTTATACCGAAAACTGAGACTGACAAGAACCAGGTTAGAAACTACCGCCCTATATCATTACTTAATGTGGATTACAAAATTTTTGCAGACATTTTGGCAAAAAGATTGAAGAGAGTGTTGTTAGGGGAGATTCATAAGGACCAAACTGGCTTTCTTCCAGGGAGACACATGTCAGACAATGTGAGGAACATTATAGACATTTTGGAACTGTTAGAAGTGGACATTAATAGGAAGGCTGTTTTAATTTTTGTGGACGCGGAGAAAGCCTTTGATAACATTTGCTGGAGCTTCATGAAGAAAAATCTTCAAGGGATGGGGGTAGGCCAAGGTTTTGAAAACGGTATAGGTGCAATATATTCTAAACAAAAAGCAAAGTTAATTGTAAATAATGTGGTAACGGAAGAAATATCTATAGAAAAAGGTACACGACAGGGATGCCCAATATCCCCTTTACTTTTCATATCACTTCTGGAGGTTTTGTTAAATATGATCAGAAGGGACCAGTTGGTCAAAGGAGTTCAGGTCGGAGTTAGACACTACAAGCTAAGGGCATTTGCAGATGACCTAGTATTGACCTTACAACAGCCAGAAACTAGTACCAAAAGAGTATTAGAATTAATTGAGATATTTGGTCAAGTAGCAGGATTTAAACTGAACAAACAGAAAACGAAAGTGCTGGGGAAAAAATTTAACAATGGAGGAAAGAGAGAAGTTTCAGAGTGAAACACGTTTGGTAATAACGAAAAAAGTGAAATACCTGGGGGTAAATTTAACATCTAAGAATGTGAATTTATTTAAGGATAATTATGAAAAATGTTGGACAGAAGTAAAGAAAGATCTAGAAATATGGTCAAGGTTGAGGCTCTCCTTGTTAGGCCGAATTGCTGTTATTAAGATGAATGTATTGCCCAGAATGTTATTTTTATTCCAGACATTGCAGATTTTGGACAAGATGGACTGTTTCAAGAAGTGGCAGAAAGACAAATCAAAATATGTCTGGCAGGGCAAAAAGCCCAGAATAAAATTTAAGATTTTAACTGATGCAAAAGATAGAGGGGGCTTTGCCATGCCGGACTTAAGACTCTACTATGAATCGGCAGCTTTTTGCTGGTTGAAACACTGGCTACTTCTTGAGAACGCAGACATTTTGGATTTGGAAGGGTATGATAATAGCTTTGGTTGGCATGCATACTTATGGTACGACAAGGCAAAAGTGTATAAGGGTTTTAAAAACCATATTGTTAGGAAAGCATTATACAATGTTTGGATCCGATATAAAGATTTGTTGGAAAGTAAAACTCCCAGGTGGTTGTCACCAATGGAAGCTAAGGAGGTGAAAAAACTTAACATGGAGTCTAAATGGCCAAAATATTGTGAAATTCTAGAACAAGACGGTGAAAAGGTTAAACTTCAGAGTTATGAGAAATTAAAGTCCAAAGTACGAGATTGGTTGCATTACCATCAGATAAATGAGACATTCAAACAGGACAGGAAAATAGGATTTCAGAAGGAGAGGTCAAAATTAGAAACAGAATTGCTAGAACCCAATACTAAGAACTTGTCAAGAATGTATAATTTGCTGTTGAAATGGAATACACAGGATGAAACGGTAAAATCAGCTATGATTAAATGGGCACAAGATATCGGTCATGACATTATGTTTGCGGACTGGGAACAGTTATGGACCACTGGTGTTAAATTTACGGCATGTAATGCCTTAAAAGAGAACATAATGAAAATGATCTATAGGTGGTACATGACCCCAGTCAAGCTTGCAAAAATTTATCATTTGCCCAATAATAAATGTTGGAAATGTAATGAGACTGAAGGTACCTTTTACCACCTTTGGTGGACATGCCCGAAGATCAAAGCCTTTTGGGAAATGATCTATAATGAAATTAAGAAAGTCCTTAAATGGACTTTTCCTAAGAAACCTGAGGCTTTTCTCCTGGGCATGGTTGGCCAATTGGTGTTAAAGAAGGATAGGATGTTTTTTATGTACGCCACTACAGCAGCAAGAATTCTTTTGGCAAAGTATTGGAAGATGCAAGAACTACCTACTCTGGAAGAATGGCAGACAAATGTGATCGATTTCATGGGACTGGCAGAGATGACCGGCAGAATCCGTGACCAGGGGAAAGAGACAGTGGAAGAGGACTGGAAGAAATTTAAAATATATCTTAAAAATTGTTGCAAAGTTGAAGACTGTTAAGATGTCAAGGAGTAAGAAACAGAGAATTACAGCTGTAACTAATAAATTAAGGAAAATTTAATGAAAGGGAATTAAATAGTTAATTGACTGGAGGAGTTGCTAAAGAAATGTAAAACAAGGATGCAGTGAAAGGGAGGTATGGGGAAGTCAGGGGAAGGAAGGTGTACGAAAATAAGAGTATGAAATTATACATGTTTAAATGTTTGTTTCTGTTTTGTGCTTTGTTTGTTTTTATTATGTGTTTGAAAAAGAAATAAAAAAAATTATTTCTAAAAAAAAAAAAAAGAAGCCACTGGTTCAAATTCTACTCTCCATAACAGGAGAAAACAGGCTCATTCCTTCTTCCGTGGGACAGCCCTTGAGATATCTGGAGGTGGCTATCATGAATGAGAGGAGATGATACCAGAGTCACCAACAAGCTTAATTATTTCTTGATTTCAGATTAAATCTCTGACTCACCAAACCAATATAAAGGTGATTTTATCTAACACCCTTTTCCCAATTTCTTTTTGCAGCCAGTGCATAGAGGGCCACTCTCTGTGTTACGAAGCTCTTACTGTCTCACAAAAGAAACTGAACTATTTTTGCTGGGTTGTACATACTGGCTTGTGGAAACAAATGTTTCAGATGGTGATCTGTTGTGTCTCTATACAAGGGCAGGATAACAGATAATGAATGATGTCTTCCACCTGAGGCTGACCAGAAATACAAAGTCTGTCTGCATACTGAAGCCTTTTATTTTGGCTGTACTTGCCACGATGCCTGTGTTCTACCTTTAGTACTGGAGGTAGTCTGCTAGTGAATACTGGGAGTCACAAGTGGGATAAGCACAGAACTAAAGCAGTTATCAAATACCTACATGAGCAACATGGCACATGCCAAAAGGACTCAGAACCAGATCTCAAAATCACCTGGGAGAACAGGAAAGTATTAACCTATCACCAAAAACACAGCAATGCAGGTAGCAATGGGTTTCGTAGGGAGAGCATTTTCATCTGGAAGGGGAGATAACTGAAAATGCCCTCTTTCTTTTGCCCATCTGCTGAGACCTAACTCAATGGGCATACAAAGAAGGGGTTTTGCAGAAGTCCTGAGGATACAGACAGGAACATCCAGGAAGAGATGTTCAGCTAAGTACTGAGGTCACAAACCACGTAGGATTCTGTAGGTCAAAGCCAGCCCAATGAATTTGGCTAGGAAACAAGTCAGAAGTCACTGCAAGTGAGACAGGGCCAGCATTTTCATATTGCTCCATGCAGGAGTCTTTAAAAAATTAAGTAAAAGCATACCCTATGACCTTGGTTGCTCAAAAGAAATCCTTTCTTAAAGTTGCCTTTCTCATCTCTTTCTAACACATAACCAAGCAGCATTATGAAAGTGTCAACATAATTACGTTTTTCAATCAAATCCTGCCTCCGGCAGCCTTATTACCATTCCGAAACTATGATTTATTATGTACCGAGTCAACCGCAGATGTAACCTTCAATCTAATAGGGTTTCTTCCATTTTCAAAGCTGACTCCAAACCTAATTCATTCTTTAGCTGTGTTTGTGATATTTAGCTCTTGATGGAATAAGGTGTTACAAGCAATTTTTTAAAAAAGAAAAAGAAATCACACATTCTATTCCATCTGGCATGAGGCAATTTTGCTTTTTGGAAAACCTGCAAATGGTTGTTAAATCAACAGGTGTGGCCATGTGTTAGGACACTTAAACTATTGATGCTTTATTTATTCTGGGCTTCACAGCTGTATTCACAGATTGACATCACAAGTTATTTGCATACTCTACTATCTAAAGAGACATGGATTTTTTTTGTTTAGAAGGCAGGGGAATAATTGGCCTTTGCTCAGCTGACTAAAGGAATCAGATGTGATGCAGAACAGAAGATTCTTTTAGTTTGCCATAATATTAACTTTTCAATTATACTTATATATTATACATCCTTAAAAGAGTTCAAGTACTGACAGGGATGAGGAAATTGAGACCTTCCAGGCAGAAGTGGCTCATCCAGGTAGGGTGGAACTGCTTTGCTACCTTACCAGAAAGTAGACACTGTTAGTTTGTTTTTTGCTCTAGAGCTTTCCTATGAAAAGCCCCATTTTACCACTGCAATCCACTGGAAACCCAAACTGCCATTTCCTCCAATTATGTGGGGGAAACTCTGGAGTGAAAATAAAAGTGTTCAGACACAGAGCTTTAAAGCATGGGGCAAAAGGCAGGTGGGGGTAAGACCTTACTTAATTGCAGCTTGCTTAACTGGAGCTGTTGTTATTGGCATCTCTCTGTCTTGGGAGACTATGGACGAGTGCGCCTTCAGGATTAAAGTGAAATCACTGGAGAGTGCCTGCTGTGGCTGTAGACATGGGAGAGACATGTTTGGTTGCAGCTGGGGCAGATGAAGGCGTCCGGTTGTGCTGCTGCAGATGGACCATGGCGTTTCTTCTCTCTGCGCTCCTCCCAGTGGTCATTCCTCCTCTGGTCACTGCTATGGATGCAAGACCTGACTGATTGTCCCCAGGCACTGTGGTCATCTGCACACAGCCAGCTTAACTTGTGAATAATGCTTGTTCCAAAAACTTGCAAGAAATCAGTGTTTTAATGTTGCAGCTCCTTTTTCCTGGAACCCCCTGCCTATTTCCCAAGGCACCTTCATTGTATTGTTTTCCATGCATGCTAAAAACATATTTGTTTCAGCAAACATTCCCAGACATTTGTTACTGCTTCTGTTGTTGTTGTTTTTTAAAAGTTGTGTTGGTTTTATCTAAATTTTGGTAATTTTATTGGGAAGTATGCATCATTGCATCCTGTCAATTGAAAGATTTCCACCTGTGCAATGGGGCTTTCCCCTCTTTCCTTCCTCTGAGTGTGCCCAAACCTGCTCGGGAACCTCTAGAGGATTGGAAGTACCCCTAGAATGGATTTTGGGAGGCATAGGAAAGGAAAGTCCCATTGTGCAAGCAGAAATGGCAGAAATGGCACCCTTGTGCTGGCAGGGTGCATTGCTCAGTGCTGCTTTGGATACAACCCATTGTGACTACTGTTTTTAAAGTCTGTTTCACTTGCTTTTAAAAATTAATACTGTCTACCATTTTACGTAAACTGTTTAGAGGTATCAAGTGGTGTTTAAACCTTGATAAATAAATAAACAACCACAGATGTGTCACAAACTAAGACAAGTGCTGCCTGACTCAGACAGAAGATTCATATTGTTTCCTGCAATCACCTTTGGGAAGCCCACAAACATAGCAAGATGGCAACAGCCCTGCCCGCAATTTCACCTCCCCCAGCAACTGTTATTCAGAAGTATGCTAAATATTGAAACTGCACAGAAACTCACATACTTCTGCAAGGCCATTCCTCCCGCCGCCCCCCCCCCACAAAAATGGGAGATTGCTGTTAACTTGAGGTGGGCTGCAAAATCTGCATGTGTTTTATGGAGGTTGGTGTCTTACCTTAATTGAAAATCAAATAGGAGCTGTTGTTCTTCTGTTGTGGAACAATGAGCTTGACTGCAATGAGAAAGCTGGCTATGTTTTCTGTCAGTAGCATATGGGGGCGGATGTTGCCACTCACCTGACCTCTACATTGCTGCTGCTTTCAGGGAGGGAGAGGAGCAAGGTCACAACAAAGTCAGCAGACTGCAAAGACACCAGTGGGCGTGCCAAATTGCCTCCACCAGTACATTTTCCCAGTACCAACCTTGTCTTGGCCTTTACTGATGGATGGATGAAGAACTTGAGTTTCCATGTCTGAAAAACTCTTTAATGCACAAATCTGAGTGGTACATAGACAAGGTTAAGGGCACAGCAGGTGAATTGTATGGCTAAGTGTAAGCTGCAGCATTGATCCAAGAAGCTGCACACACCCTGCCTCTTCCCTCTGAAGAGTGGGCCATACCAAAGCCTTAAGGTGGCAACTAGTAGGTGTTTCTGCTTTGGGCAAGCAAATAGGTGTTTCTGTGAGTGGGTGGGGCCTGTGAAACTTGTTCCTGTTGGCACTGGCATCTCTTTGCTCTTGGCAATGGGGTGATAGCTCAGCACACGCTGAGTCCCACTCGCCAGATCATCACCTTGTTGTGGTGAGTGGACTTGCACATTCTTATGAACCCTGTGAGCGAAGCCATCAGGAGTCTTGTACCCCCAGTAGGGGCAAACAAAGTGGTAGGGTCATGGGAGGAGGAGCTAGACAAAGAATGACCCAAGAAGTCCTCAATGGCAGAACAGGCAGAAGATAACTAGTGATATGTTACAAGAGCTGAAAAGGCAGATGAAGACTGCAGCAGATAAGAGACTACCAGCCATCATGTTAACTCATGTCATCAGAATAGAGCCCTCTGCAAAGACTGTGCATTGATCAGCATGCACTGATCTCCACACATAAAACAAATTCACGCACAGGCATCTTCCAAAAACCCATCTGCATGGATGACAATCTGTTTTGGTTTTTTTATAATAATTTTTATTGATTTTGCAACACAAATTAAAGAACAAAAAAACACACAATACATAGACAAACAAAACATATAAACATGTATAATTTCAAAACCTCTTTTTCATAAACCTTACTTCCCAGACTTCCCCTTACCTCCCCTTTTCTGCATCCCTGTTTTAAAGTTTCTTCAACAACCCCTCACTCCAATTAACTAATTACTCATTTTCTTTTCTTTTTTTTAGCTTCTTCTCATACTTAGTCAATTACAGCTGTAATTCTATATTTTCTCCTTTCCCTTGACATTTTAGCACTCATTAATTTTACAACAGTTCTTAAGATATACTTTAAATTTCTTCCAGTCTTCTTCCACCGTCTCTTTTTCTTGGTCACGGATTCTGCCCGTCATCTCCGCCAATCCCATGTAGTCAATCACCTTCGACTGCCATTCTTCCAGTGTGGGTAGTTCTTGTGTCTTTCAATACTTTGCTAGAAGGATCCTTGCTGCTGTGGTAGCATACATAAAAAACGTCCTATCCTTCCTTGACACCAATTGGCCGACCATGCCCAGGAGAAATGCCTCTGGTTTCTTATGAAAAGTATATTTAAGTACCTTCTTAATTTCACTATAAATCATTTCCCAGAAGGCTTTAATCCTCGGGCAAGTCCACCAAAGGTGATAAAAGGTACCTTCAGTCGCATTGCATTTCCAGCATTTATTATTGGGCAAATGATAAATTTTTGCAAGCTTGACTGGGGTCATGTACCACCTATAAATCATTTTCATAATATTTTCTCTTAAGGCATTGCATGCCGTGAATTTTATACCGGTGGTCCATAACTGTTCCCAGTCTGCAAACATGATGTCATAACCAACGTCTTGTGCCCATTTAATCATAGCTGATTTAACTGTCTCATCTAGTGTACTCCACTTCAACAGCAGGTTATACATTCTTGACAAGTTCTTAGTATTGGGTTCTAACAGTTCCAGGGGCGCCGACTTATAAAAAATATTGGGGGGGCCCATACCGACTTATAAAAAATATTGGGGGGGCCCAAGACCTCCAAACCGCTGCTGCTGGGGGAACGAAAGGGGCGAGCCCCGGGCTGCCCCGACCTTAGCCGTGGGCGGTGAATATTAATGATGTATCATTTTTGTGCTTCATGCTGTGGCCACAGACATGTGATCTGATGGTGAATTTGGGGTGACCCAATGCAAAAATCCTGAGAATCCCTGTGGATCCATGCTTTGTAACCACGTTTTTGCACCATTGCAGCCCCAGGCAACAGTGGGTGTGTGATTTTTGGGGGGCAGGCTGTAGCCATGGACATGCTATGTGCTCTGATGGTGAATTTGGGGTGACCCAATGCAAAGATCCTGAGGATCCCTGTGGATCCATGTTTTGTAACCACGTTTTTGCACCATTGCAGCCCCAGGCAACAGTGGGTGTGTGATTTTTTGGGGGCAGGCTGTAGCCATGGACATGCTATGTGATCTGATGGTGAATTTGGGGTGACCCAATGCAAAGATCCTGAGGATCCATGTGGATCCATGCTTTTTAACCACATTTTTGCACCACTGCAGCCCCAAGGCAACAGTGGGTGCGTGATTTTTGGGGGGCAGGCTGTAGCCATGGACATGCTATGTGATCTGTTGGTGAATTTGGGGTGACCCAATGCAAAGATCCTGAGGATCCATGTGGATCCATGCTTTTAAACCACATTTTAAGTGGGGAGGGAAGGAAAAACACAGAACGGACAAGGAGCACGAGGGGTGTGCAGAGAAGCAGCTGGCTAAGAATGCAGGGGAGGGGTATAACAGGGAGGAAAGGAAGGCAAAAGTTTTCCCTCACCTACCCACCCAAGCCAGCCAGCTCCCGAGTGCTCTCTCTCCTCTCTCTCTCTCTCTCTCTCTCTCTCTCTCCCCCCCCCCCCTCCTGGAGCACAGAGACGACACTCTGCTTGCCTAGAGGGGAGGGGCTTTCCCTGCTCTTTGTTCCGTTTGAGCAAATACAGCAAGGAAACAGAGGAGGGTGGGCAGTAAGACCCTGAGGCAGAATGCAGGAAAGCAGCCGCTTCCTCTTTTTGAAGGAAAAATACGGTAATCATTTTCTTAAATTATTGGGGGGGCAGAGCCCCCCCAAACGAATTTTTGAGGGGGCTCGGGCCCCCTCAGGCCCCATGGAGTCGGCGCCTATGAACAGTTCTGTTTCTAGTTTTGATCTCTCCATCTGGAAGCCAATTTTCCTGTCTTGTTTAAACACCTCCAATATTTGATAGTAATGAAGCCAATCTCGTACTTTAGACTTTTTCATAACTCTGCAATTTAATTGTTCCACTCTCTTGCTCTAAAATTTCACAGTATTTTGGCCATTTCAATTCCATATTAAGTTTTTTCACCTCCTTTGCTTCCATTGGTGACAACCACCTAGGGGTTTTATTTTCCAACAAATCCTTATATCGAATCCAAACATTGTATAGTGCTTTCCTGACAATATGGTTTTTAAATCCTTTATGAGTTTTTACCTTGTAATACCATATATATGCGTGCCAACCAAATCTGTTATCAAATCCTTCCAAGTCCAAAATGTCTGTATTTTCAAGAAGTAGCCAGTCTTTCAACCAGAAGAAAGCTGCCGATTCATAGTACAGTCTTAAGTCCGGCAGGGCAAATCCCCCTCTATCTTTTGCATCAGTTAATATCTTAAATTTTATTCTGGGCTTTTTGCCCTGCCAGACAAATTTGGACGGCAATCTGACTCAGCCACAAGTGATCACCAAGAGAAAGGGGTTGCTAGCTCAGCAGGGGCAGGCTTTGATCTTTCAAATTTTATCAGTGCCCCGTGCAAGGCCAAAATTCTGCCCCTTGCCTTCCCTTGTCCTCAATGCACTACAATCAGGCATGTCCAATAGGTAGATTGTGATCTACTGGTAGATTGCGGGGTGTTTCTGGTAGATCCTGGCAGATTTTCGGCCCCTCAGTGATCTCCCCCCCAAAGAGTAAAAAAACAACAACTGTGGCTCCCTTGAAAAAGCTCAGCACAACTTTGCCTTTCCCAAAAAAGCTCAACAACTGGTCCATCTAGCAATAATGGGTAGATCACTGCCAGTTTTTTTAATACTGTGAGTAGATAACAGCCTATTGGGAGTTGGACGTCCTTGCACTACATCATAGTCACAACACCCTGCAGCGCCCCCTAGGCTCAGTGTGGTGGAACTGGTTGTGCTGCCCCAAATCCACCTCGGAGCTCAGTATCCAACTTGTTCTCAGGTGCTTGCCCCAGGAGAGGCTCATTATTATTATTATTATTATTATTATTATTATTATTATTATTATTATTATTATTTATACCCCGCCCTCCCCAGCCAGAGCCAGGCTCAGGGCGGCTAACACCAATAAAATCACAGTAAAAGCATAATGGGGGGGGGGAGAAAAGAAAATACAGGTTAAAATCAAGGCCATAAGGGGAGGGAAACATAAGGGTCAGACTGAGTCCAAACCAAAGGCCAGCTCTGTCTTGCAGGCCCTGTAGAAAGATGTCAAATCCCGCAGGGCCCTGGTCTCTTGTGACAGAGCATTCCACCAAGTCAGGGCCAGTACTGAAAAGGCCCTGGCCTAGTTGAGACCAATCTAACCACATTGCAACCTGGGACCTCCAAAATGTTGTCATTTGTGGACCTTAAGGTCCTCCGCAGGGCATACCAGGAGAGGCAGTCTTGTAGGTACGTGGGTCCTAGGCCTCATAGGTCTTTAAAGGTCAAAACCAGCACCTTAAACCTGACCCTGTACTTCACCGGGAGCCAGTGCAGCTGGTATAGCACCAGGTGAACGCGATCCCACGGCAAGAACCCTGTAAGGAGCCTTGCTGTGGCATTCTGCACCCACCGGAGTTTCTGGGTCAGCTACAAGGGCAGCCCGTGTAGAGCGAGTTACAATAATCAAGCCTGGAGGCGACCATCACATGGATCACTGTGGCCAGATCAGGGCGAGAAAGGAGTGACAGGAGGGGCTGCCAGCAGTGGCGGCAATAGGCCTTTGCAGGGGGCTGACCAGAGGAGTCCAGTGTCACAGCAGTAGGACCCTGCTCTGACAACCCACTTGAACCTTTCCCAGGATCCAGCTTCTGACCTTCTGGATCACTGGCCCCTCTGCCAGCTCTGACATTCCTTGAGGCGCTAATGCTACTTCCCTCAACCCAGTCTCCTCTGGGTTGTCAAACTCTAACTCCCTGATCTATGCCTCTACCTATTTGGGATATGCCCACCTACTCCATGACGGCTCCATGGACTTCATGGCAAATGCTCTCCCCTTCGCCTCTAATCTCCCAGTAAGCAGCATCAGCAGTGCAAGTAACTGGATATCAGGTGAGCAGCAGTACCCTGTGATGCCATGTGCTAAACACAGAAAATATAGCTAGGTTCCTCCTTGTAGTCATCAAAACTGGGCCACAATCATTAAAGGGAAGCCGAGTTCTGAATCAAAATTGTCTGTATCCTTTACAATGTCTGATCATGCATTTTGTTATACTCCTGTTGAATGTAAGTGGCTTTATTACACTTCTATTTTAAAAGGGAGGAAGTTTGTGCATGCATTTCCTTTGGGCTTTCTACCTCTTTGCTGTGGTTGTCTTGATGACATTATACTGTACTTTATGTGTGTGTTTTTCTGTAGATAAAATAAAATGAAACCCAGACTGTTGAGAAGCCACTGCTAACACAATGTGTTTTGAAAAGTTCAGCATCTCTCCTCTTCCTCTGAAACTTGGTGACATTTTAAGTGGGGGACTAAAATCTGAAGTAAAAGCTGCTTCTGATACTGAACCTGAGCATTCTCCAGATGAATCAACATCTATTAAAAGGCTCCGAGCTCTTCCTTCCGCTGTTCCTTTCATTCCTGGCAATGATCAGATAATGAAAAGATGGGAAGTAATTGATGGACAACATAAAAATAGAGTTTTCAAAAAATAATGATTGGATTTAAGCATAAATCTGCACAATTATTTCCGTGTAGCAAGAGCAGAGCTAATAATAAAGGCTTCACATTAAATACCAATGTCATATATTTATGCTATCATGGAGAGTGAATGCATTCTTTACATCCCATTTCGAAAATTTATTATCTACTTATTTTTCACTGCATGACCCAGCAGTACCAGTGGGATGTGTGTGTGTGTTAAGAAAGCATCTTAGATTTATTATATTTGTTGCTTCATATCCTCTGCTAATGTAAAACAGTTACATTTTAGCAGGTTGAGATCAAAATACTGAGCACACACAGGTAGAAGTAAGCTCCATTTAAATGAATGGGACTTCCTTTCATGTATTTGATCCATTGTAGCTCCATTGCAATCAGAACAATTTAAGGCTTTCTTTACTAAGGTCTAGACTGATGATGAAACACTGTGGCCTTTCAGATGTTGTTGAACCCTGCCATAACTTCCCCAGCCCACATGCCACACTTGGGGTACTTTAATTCAAATCTCTGATCTCCACCCCATAGGACTTTTTGACAATTCATTACCAGCCTATTCCCAACACTTGTGGCAATTGACTATGGAACCAAATAACTGCTAGATTAGGTAGGAACAAATTTGTGGTGGCAAAGAAACCACCAGGTGCCTGGTGCATGAAAAATGTGGGTGGCTGAATCTGCTTTTCATCTCCATTGCATTGCAGGGAGAGGTTGTAAACTTCCACAGTAAGCCCAGAAGGGTAATGGGGAGATCACCACACCACAGTCCTGGGTTTAATGGGGAGATTTAACCCTTTCCCAGTACTGGACAGCTCTGCTATGGAATCAACTTTATGCAATACCAGAATGAGACTGCACAGTACAGAAACATCATAACTCAAGGGTAGCTAGGAATTCATTTAAAACTGGAGTATGTAAGACATCAGCCAATGTAATTGTGAACTGTTTACCACATGCATGTATGAATATTACTGTATGTGTAGAGAGGGGAAGCTTTCTATCTTGCAGGGCAGAAGCAATATTGCTTAGAGCCTTGAAAAAGCGACTGACTACCCATTCCATTACTGGACAAATTGTTAATCAATCAGTAGATAACAGGAACCAGGCAAACATTATTTCCATGCATATTCCATGCATTTTGATAAGGGTCCCTTCTAGGGGAAATTATCCCAGCAGTTAAATAACTAAACATGGAGCATCGCTCTAGTGCAGATAAGAATCATGTTAAGATACAGAAAATGGACCGGTAACAATAAACGCTAAGAAAGGAAGCCAAGTACTACTAGAGGTAGTTTAAAGATAGCTCAGAAACAGTAAGCTTTCGTTATGCATATTTTAGTTTCTTGAAAGAAGCTGCTTTTAAAAAAAATGGCAATAAAGTGGCATTCGAATAGACCAGGTGGGTCATGGCTAAGGGAGGGGGGGTCTATTTTTAGCTAACTTCCCATTCAAACATACACATTTCCACATTTTCCCATTCATGAATCACAACGGATTTTCTTTAACATATAAATATGAAGTAAATAAGGCAATTTGTTTAACTTAGGCTGCAACCCCAAGCATGTTTACTTAGAAGTGCCACTGAGTACAAAGGGGCATAATTCCTCAAGTAACTATGCCTGCCTTGCTCTTTTCCATGGCCACTCACTGTCCAAGCAAGCAAGCGCTGGCTGAGTGACCATTCAAGGAGGAGGCCAGAGACACAACAATGAGGCCCAGGTGGGTTCTGGGACCTAGAGAGCCCCAGCAGCCCACAGGGTGGGATGTGGATTCCTGCATCAGGGCACCTGGTTTACACCTCCTTAAAATTGTGTGCTCAGGGCCATAGTCCCCCTGCACCCCCCACACTACACCCCTGTACGTTGGTGGGTTGGGTTTGAAGGTCTGGAGAGAGTCCCATTGGGCCAGATAGAGAGGGCTTGAGTACCACATTTAGTTGCTAGGACTGAGGTTCCCTACCTCACTTTTTAAAAAAGTCTCAGGCTGAAATCCTATAAATACTTCCTCTTTTTTAGATTTGTAATTAATACAACATTTTTTCCCCTCGAAAACAGACACGTCATAGCATCACTTTGGACAGTAAATGGCAAGCAACTTTCAGGTCATAGCCCCACTTGCCCACCCAAAAAAATATCCAGGCAGCTCTTCATCACAGGGCAAGTGAAACTAAGCTCCAATTCCTTAGGGTGGGGGATGCAATAATTTGCAGGGTCAGCACACATGTGCCTGTATTATGAGCTGGGAAAGAACTCTCAGGAAACAGATTTCTGAGAGAGCTGGTAAATAGAGAGCTAACGCAGAGCTGAGAGGGATTTGCTCATCATTCCTTACTGCTAGCTACCCAAATCTTTTGCTCCAGCAATTACAGCTGATGAAACAAGTGATTTGGAAAATCCTGCTTAATTCAGAAAGAGTTCACAGGGGAATCAGACTTGCCAAAGACTTTAAATTGGGATAACTTTCTTGTTGACGAAGGTATGAATTGTGCCTACACCATCTTTGACAAGCTGCCGAACTTGGTACTAATTGATAATATTTGCCTTTCAGCAACTTTTGCAAGTGATCAAGGAAACATCATTCTGATATTCAAATTTAACGTTCATTGCAAGAAGTTTGTTTCCAGAGGCGTTCCACAGTTGTCAGAAGAGGCTGCCACTTTGTCTAATTGAAATCAAAGAGTGAAAACATATTATGCAAAACATGATCATCACAATAAATTATATAGCTTCATCAATATATACATTGTGGGGTTGTTGTTGTTTTTTAGTAAATCTTGCATAGCTAACATCGGTTTCACCATAGTCATGGGTATTAATCATCTTGGGAGGAGGATACTTTCCCTTTATGTGTGCGTGTGTGTGTTTCATTTTAAATTGCAAATCAAGATTCTAATGACTTTCTTTGGTTTCTCATAAATAAAGTAGAAGAAACTGGTATCATATTAAAAAGTCTGGGTCACATTCACCCACTATTCATTAACTATCTGATCACCTATCACGTGTCTCTGCATCAAATGTTTCATGCACACTGTTCTAAAAGCATTCAAAGAAGAACATTCAGCTCAAAACTCAGGGGCTGAGATTTTGGAAGAGGCAAGTCTGGATAGTATATTTGGAGGAACAGCAACGTTTCTTAAGGAGACTTTTTTTTAGGATGACTTCTCCTTGGTGGTGACATTCAGTATATTTTGGAGTAGCTGTTTATTTCTACCTGTGGCAGTGATGGAAGTAGAGCTCTTATCAACAATTGTCACCCATATGTCTTGAGAGATAATGGAGTCCAGGGGTGAAATCAAACTGCTGTGTCAGCAGGACAGAAGTGACCTCCCTGGGGCGCAAGCCTGGGCAGTGTGTATAGAAGTCCTGGGCTGCCCAGCCAACAAGACCACACTCTCAGCCTCACTGATGTGGTCCAAGGGAAAGCAGAGCAATAGGTTTGGCACTAGCTTGGCTGCATGAGCTGCCAGGAGGAGGCGTACGAGGCACCATCCAACCGTCTTAGGCAGCCAGTCCCTGGCACACTGTCCAGACAGCTTAACCATCAAATGTCTGGGGCAAGTGTACCCGGCCTGCCCCCACCATCTGCCTGGTCTTAAGGACTCCACTCCAGATTTCTGTAGGGTTTACCCTTTAGCCTTTTCTTCTCTTGAAGATATCCCACAAGGCAGTGAAAGATTAGGATCAGAGTTTCCCACTGGATGGGCTACCTTCTCACGTTGACAAGCCCCATCTGCATCTCACTTCCCCACATGCAGAAAATGTGGACCATTGGACCCACTATTGGTCATGTCCACTGAGTCCGCCAGAGCCTGTCTTCACATGCAGGGCAAGCCCCTAACTCACTGGAGGTCTGAGATGCATGGGTTACCTTCATCTGGTTTAGCTGGCCAGTCCAAGTCATTCCCTGGATGTGGCCACTGTCACATGCCGACAGCTTCTAGGAGGCATAGGTGAGAGATGAGTGCAGGGTGAGGACCAAAGATGGAGCACAACATGTCCCCCACCAGTGGTACTACTCCCCTAACACCCTGTACAACAACGGCTGGCATATATTCTCCCTTTTTGCCATAACGGCTTAGACATAGGATTAAACCTTGGCTGAGGTCTCCCAAGCACGTTCTATGGCTATGTGGAGATTAGAACCTTGGTCTCCCCAGTCTACTCCAGTATTAGTACCAAGGCCGTCTTACCCATAGGCACCAAGGGTGTGGGGCACCCAGGCACCGGACTCTCAGGGGTGCCAGGCCGAGAGTCCAGGGCCCGAGAGTTGAGTCCGGGGAAGAGGCCACCTGTTGGTTGGAGTGCTGCAGCAGGCTCATCTGCCGTGGGCGGCTCTGCGCTGTGAGTTCAGGGGCAACTGAGCCAGTGAGACGCTGAGGCGGCCCTCCTGTGCACCTGGGACTGCATGGGCAACCTGGGGGGGGGAGGGTGCCGGGCAGATCTTTGCACCCTGGCACTGCATATGCTTAAGACAGCCCTGATTAGTACTATTGCAGCTCACCTCATTTTCTAACCTGCCTGAGTCCTTGATGGAGGGCAGGCTTGCACAATCTGTGACTCACTAACCTATACTTCATTCAGACAGTGCGCGCGCACACACACACCATTTCCCCAACCATCCCTTCCTTACTTGACAATAAGAACATAAGAATAGCCCTCCTGGATCAGGCCAACAGCCCTTCTGGTCCAGCATCCTGCTCTCAAAGTGACTAACCAGGTGTCTTTGAGAAACCCACTAGCAGGACCTGGGTATAACAGCACTCTCTCCACTTGTGAGTCATAGTAACTGGAATAGAGAGGCAAAGTGCCTCTAACAATGTAGGTTATATATAGGCATCATGGCTACAGTTTACCATGTTGTGTGCTGGTACTGGCCTACTTGTGAGGCTTAGAAAATGATCCTGGATCTTTTCTTCTGTAGGTCACCAGTGGTGCAGTTCTGATGGAGTTTGTGGTGTGCTTTCCATATTTATATGAAGAGGAAGCTTTGAGGTTTCAACATAGCATCACAAATATTTCACTCGCATGTCCCTGTTAACATCCACGGCAATTAAGTGGCCGCAGCATCCCCAAAACATGGTGCATTTACAACCCTTTTCTTGCTGCAAGCACTTGAGTTAAGTAGCATTACCATGGCAACGGAGTGCGATATTTAAAGGCTCCGAGAAAGCTACATTTCAGCTGATAATTCATCCCGAGCTGCCATGTACTTTTCTCTCCATTATCCAAGACTGTGTTTAGCAAAAGCATTCAAAGCCTCCTGGTTTTTACAGCATAAAGCAAGGCTTCTCTTGACACATTATTTTGAAAGAATATCACCAAATATTCAGTAAACAAAAGTAGACCCTTTCTCTTCACATCAAAAACAATATATTTTAACACTTCAAAGACCACTGAGGTTTGTATTCTAACATGGGGGTGGGGGGGGGACCTGGATCCCAGCATCATTTCTGTCATTTGAGGACTAATTCATATGCAGTGCTGACCATGGGTGGAAAATCCTCTTGACTTCTGAGCTAGTTGTCAGATTAGTTTATCTGCAGGAAGCACTCACCTACAGAGCACAGCAATAATCTAGGGGGCAACTCTTTATTCTAACCTTCCTATATGCTTGTAAAAGGAAGTACTTGAAGTGAATAAACAGCTTTTCTGCATTGTTGTTGTTGTTGAAATTTGTATCTCACCCTTCCTCCCAAAGTATCTAAAAGCAATTCCAGTGATGATACAGCCTGGGGAAGACCTCTACCTTAAAAGGCTTGTTGAAAGAGGAAGATCTTTATAAGGTGCTGAAAAGGAAAAGAGATGGTACCTGTCTTACATTTAATGGGAATTCCAAAGGATAGGTTCCACAACACTTAAGGCCTGATTCCCAACATGGTACAGAAGACGTGGGATAACCAGTATTATATAACCATTGTGCTTAACCCTAATTAATGCATAAAGGGGTTAACTTCATAGAGGAAGCTATTCTGCCAGGCTTAACTATTCCACTTCCCCTCACCATGGTAGGAAACAGGTAATCAAGCCTATTGTTCCCCTTCTCCCAGTCTACCTGAAAAAACTCAGTGTGTGAAAATGTTTGAGCTGGTTACTCCAGCTCAGCCATATCACTCTCACCAGTCACTCTTGAGTTCCTACATTAACAATTTAGGAACTTTCACCACTTTGTAACTAAGCTAAATTTTACTGCTGGTACAACCTTTTTGACTGGTGTATGGAAAAGCACATGAACCTGATCTTTGTAGAATTTGTAGGTAAACCACTTTTTTTAATCTTACCAAATATGTGGTCTTTTCCTATGCTGGGGAAAGATGGAAATTTTGGAACTCATTGGAATGGCTTATTG
Organism: Podarcis melisellensis; assembly: GCF_964234715.1. Lineage (NCBI taxonomy): Eukaryota > Metazoa > Chordata > Lepidosauria > Squamata > Lacertidae > Podarcis > Podarcis melisellensis. The sequence goes on along the minus strand of NC_138547.1, from coordinate 42,824,564 downwards.
TAAAGGTCTAACAGTCTGCATTTCCATACTTTATTTTGTTGCATACTTTGTGACTTTAAATATCTGCAGGGGTTGTGTCACCAAAAACTACTTGCTCTAAGTGTGGGTCCAGGAATTCTCCTTCCTATACTTCTTTTTTTGCACCAATAGAAGGGACTTCCTAATACCTGCATGAGGCCCACACCTGCAGAGTGCAGAGATCGATTGGGTAGATAAGGGGTGAGAGGATCTTAGCAAATGCAGAGAGCTTTGACAGCATTCAGGACACTTTATATACACTTACTCGTAATTTCTACAACAACCTGCAAGATTTTTGAGAAGATTACAAGAAAACATCAATCAATAGTACTGCTGATTGAAAATGGATTGCCTGGGACCCCCTAGAATGTCATGACAGGAGGAAGATGTGTCTCTAAGCCACCACACAACATTACTGTTCCCCTACATCCATGCAGAAAGCCTTATGGGTTCCGCTATCTAACTATGCAACTTAACCCATCATGATCTCCCTGGTCACCCAGATTCTGCTGGAGAGGGGAGAGAAATTCAGCTTAGTCTGCATTATAATGCAAAACTTCCTACGTCATGTTTCCCACAATAACATGTGTACAAAAATGCAGCTATCTATCAAAACCCACACTTTTCTGAACTTTTCAGTGCACCTCTCTGGTCATATAAGGTTTACAAAGATATGTATGGGGGTGCACAAAGATGCACATCTTTGTGAAAATAACTTACAAAAAATGCATTATATTGGGGGGGATTGCTTGTTAAAAATGTGTATATTAGGTAAAAATGCATAGAAGATGTGTTGGTTGGGAGAATTCATACTAGAATGCTGATTAATTTCTGTGTGGAATAAAAAAAAAGAAATCATAAAGTGATGAGGAAATGAGAAGAACTGAAATCTGGAAATATGAGAAATAGAGAAATTAGCCCTAGGCCCTGCCAAGATACCTGATGTTGAGCTCACACACCTCCAAATTGATTAAATTAGATGATCTCTCTCCTTGATCTGAACCATGCAAATGGTGGGGGGTTGTGTGTGGTCTTCCACCTCTGATATTGTCAGTTGAAGGACCACAGCTCACTGGCTGAGCATCTGCCTTCCATGAAGAAGATCCACAGTTCAATCCTTGGCAGCTCCAGGTATGACTTGGAATACGCCTAACTGAAACCTTTGAAAGCCACTGCTAGTCCATGTACATGATGCTGATCTAGAGGGATCAATGATCTGATGAAATGCAGCTTTAAATGCATTTAAATGCAGCTGTGGATATATGGACTAAGTCTGTCTTAAACCAAAAGCTCATACAATGTCTCCAGAGCAAAGATGTGTCCCTCCCTCCATGAAAATGAACCCAGTTATTTTCTCATTAAGCCACCAAGCTTTCATTTTAAATCTCAGAGACAGCAAGAAGAAATTCTAAACACTGGCCTCTTTTCATGATTTCTCTTGGGATTTCAACCAGGCAGCTGAAGGCAGCTGCTCTAATTAGCACAGCAAACAGCAAGTTTGCTTAGAAGTAAGACTCAGGCAGAACGGGCGGGGGGGGGGAGAGATGAAAAATATTTGTTGGTATGTCCACTGATGTATATGGATTATGGCAAACCAAAGGGGAAACCAGCAATGTGGGAAGGATTTGTGCAAAAGGTTTCACTACAACAGGCAATCTCCCAGGGACCACAGGCAGGTAGGCAGGGCATAGGCAAAATTGGGTGGAATAAAGGATCTGGTAGGCTACATTCTAGCCATGTAAAAACCAGCAATTTTGACATCTCTCCATACAGGCGGTCAAGAGCAATATTGTGAAGGAACATATTTCCCTACATGAACATCCCCAGCAGGCTTTGCTATCTTCTGTGGAAGTATTCCAGTACTGCCACCTTCTCGGCCCTGTTGAGCGAGGATGTGAAAGGGAGTCTTCTCAGGGGCTGCTCTCAAATTGTGGCACACCCTTCCGCAGGAGGCTAAGCTGTCCCACTCTCTGCTTCCTTTCTCCAGCGGGAAAATACTTTTTCGTTCCAACAGTCTTTTGGCCTCAAACTGAGGTGGAGGTGGGGTGGGGGGTGTTGTCCTTTTTCCCTTTGATTATGCTTTTAAATGGTTGTAAGTGCTTTCAGGGCTGCTTTTAATAGGGTTATATTTTTAATTGTTTAAAAATATTTCTGTTGCGTGTGTGTTTAGTTGTATCTCTTTTAAATTTGTGCTGTGAAGTACCTTGGGCTTTGCATTGGGAGAAAGGTGGGGTATAAAGTAAATACATAAATTAATAAGCATTTCACGACACGAAGACACATTTCAGCCAGTCAATGAGGGTGCAGACTAGGGCTGCTCATGGGAGTGACCTGGTGGGTGTCCATCCAGGGCCAGATAGGGAAAGCCTGAGGCTTTTACCATCCCTGGGCTTTGTGTTGATGTAGCATCATTCCTAGAGACTTTCTTGGTGAGGGTGGAGGAGATGGCAATGACCCTCAACACCTCATCTAATTGTGAGGTACTTCCGTCCGGACCTTTTGCTATCATCACACTCACATATCAACACTTGAAAACATCAGGAGCTTTTTTCTTTTTCTTTTTTTTCTTTTCTTTTTTTTGCATTTCCCCCAAATGTAGTGAGGAATTAGTGGCCTGAATTAGTGCTGGGCTGAAATCTGTCCAGTTTATCAAAGGATATTTTTTTCCCCTGTGAAGGAAGATGCCGTTTCTTTCTATCTCCTTCTCAGAGGACTTGAGAAGTTATTTTGAATTTTTCTGGGCACCAGTTATTTAGCATATTTTCACTGCTAGGTGCCCAAGAGTGGTATAGGTGGTTTTTCCATACCTGTAATTGTAGAATGAAAGAAAGGACACTCACAAACACCTCTTGACAGCCTCAAGCCTCAAACCCCAGCACCCCACCCCTGTGAATTGCACCAAAATTCTCTATCCCCTTTGTTACTTCTAAAATACAAGTTATTTCCCCATTAATTGGTGGAGAATTGTCAAAGAAAAAATAAAAGCATTGTTGTCAGCACAGCGCTAGGCTGAACACTTCAGCTGGGCCCTACATTTGACCATACTCTACTCTCCCAGTACGAATACTTGAAAGGGTCTCATTACAGTGGATTTGAAGTCTAGTGAATGCACTTTTCTTTCTCTCCTTTAATATTGATTTATTTCAAATTCTTAAGCAGGTGATTGCAAGCATGCAAAGATCTTCTGTTCCTTAAAACTGATTCAACTCCTTTCTCTTGTTTAATTCAGTCATCCAGAGAGAATGACTAAATTAACCATCCATTATATTAAAGCTTAAAGATAAGGAAGCTTTTTTGCTTCTTCTCTTCTTATAGCACTTATGAGGCACATGTCTCAGCTGAGCCCTGATAGATTCAGCCTCATCCAGGAGAGAGCTGGAAATAGTGATAAGGAATTTTAGGTCTGGCCTAGCATTGGAGCACACTGCTGCCTATCAAAATCAGATGGCAACTGCAAAAGTTTAAAGTGGATCTGGTGTCAGGTGATGCAGTCAGAAAAACAAAATGAGGAAGCAGAGAGTGGCAAATCAATGAGGTCCTAAGGATAATGAGACAAGTTACTTTGCTGCAGAGCAGACTTCCCCAGTCTGGTTACCTCCACAACCCCCATCAGTCCCACCGGAATGCTGGAAATTGTTGTTCAACAAGGTATGGGGGAGCACCAGGTTACAGACCGTTGCTGCAGAGCCATGTGTTACAAAGAAGGGCTATAACTATGAGCTCATCTGCCAAATGCATTTAAAGCAGTTTCATACCACTTTAAACAGTTATGGCTCCCCCCAAAGATTTATGGGAAATGTTGCTTGTTAGAGGTGCTGAGAGCTGCAAGGAGGCCCCTGTACCCCCCCCCCCGCCACAAGAAGTTACTATTCTCACAGTTCCCAAGGAAGATAGGTTGGTTTATTTGGGAACTGTGGCTGTCTTAGTGGAACAGAGGTCTCCTAACAACTCTTGACACACTTAACAACCTACTGGTATTGTTTGGCAAAAGCCATTATGGTTTAAAGTGGTATGATATTGCTTTCAGTCTATAGTGAAGATGGGGGTCCCAGATGTGGAGGAACGCCTATGGGAGCTTCCAGATTCAGAGCCTATGAACGTCCACTGAAATGACTAGAATAAGTTCACCCAAGTCTGCTAATATCTCCTCTCTAGCTCATGGGTGGTGCTGGTTTTGTTGCATGAGGATCCACATTGGGATAATGGATTTTCCGTTAGTATATTGCAGGAGTGAAGCTCCTCAGGTCTGGGAGTGAAATGTAGCCTTCCAGGTTTGCCGCTTCCTGGTCTAGAACTGTCTCTTCAGCTACACACCCCTCTTCCCATACCACACATCTAACAAAGCCTACTTTGCTCATAAACCCTTGAATATTCTTGCCTGGCTGGAATGTGTTCTTGGCTGGAGGATGGGGAATGTGTGTATAAGCTAGCCTGCTATACAAAAATAAAATTCCCATCCATTGCTCTGCTTTCCCCCTGGAAAGTCGCCAAAAGGTAATGTGACCTTCCGGTTGACTAAACTCCCCCATTCCTAGTATCTGGGATTACAGAAGTTTTACTTATATCCCTTTTTCTGGCTAACAGAGAAATATACTCTGCCTGCTGCTGTATTTCAGGTTTTTACCTCTCAAGTTCTTTTTTGCTGTCTAGCTTCGTCTAATAGGAAAATCTGCACCTGAGCATAAATCTGGGGTCCAAAAAGAGGTCAAATCCTCTTCATCACTTAGAAGGACTATGCAGAAAAATATGCTTGCATGCACATCCTGTAAAGTTACTACATTATCTGCCCCTCACATTTCTTTTCATTCCACATACCAGTATGTGTAACAAAAAAAGGTGAGAACAACTTGCTAGTCCAGCATCCTGTTCTCAAAGTGGCCCGTCAGGTGCCTATGTGAAGCACACAAGCAGGATCTAAGCACAATGACACTCTTACTTCCTGTGGCTTCCAGCATCTGGTATTCAGAAGCATACTGCCACTCACAGTGAAGGGAGAACATGGTTAGTAGCATTCACAGCCTTATCCTCCATGAATTTGCCTAGTTTTTTGTTGTTGTTTAGTCGTTTAGTCGGGTCCAACTCTTTGTGACCCCATGGACCAGAGCACGCCAGGCACTTCTGTCTTCCAATGCCTCCCACAGTTTGGTCAGACTCATGCTGGTAGCTTCGAGAACACTGTCCAACCATCTCGTCCTCTGTCGTCCCCTTCTCCTTGTGCCCTCCATCTTTCCCAACATCAGGGTCTTTTCCAGGGAGTCTTCTCTTCTCATGAGGTGGCCAAAGTATTGGAGCCTTAGCTTCAGGACCTGTCCTTCCAGTGAGGACTCAGGGCTGATTTCCTTCAGAATGGATGGGTTTGATCTTCTTGCAGTCCATGGGACTCTCAAGAGTCTCCTCCAGCACCATAATTCAAAAGCATCAATTCTTCGGCGATCAGCCTTCTTTTTGGTCCAGCTCTCACTTCCATACATCACTAGCCTAGTCTTTTAAAGCCATCCAAATTGATGATCATCACTTCCTCTTGTGAGAGTGACGTGGGAAAAAGTGCTTTCTTTTTTTCTGTTCTGAATCTTCAAACATCCATTTTTTTATGTCCCCAAGTTCGTGTGATGGGAGAGGGAGAAAAACATTTCTATAGCTATTTTCTCCATGCCTTCATAATTTTATACATTCTATCATGATACCTCTTACTCCTACTTTTACCATTAAAAAAAGCCCCCCAAATGCTGCAACCTTTTCCTCTGATGTGACTTGCTCTACCCCCTTTATCTTGTCTAAACTTTTTCCAACTATACAATATCATTTCTAGTCACCCTGAAAAGAGAAAATCCAGCTGAACTCCACTTTTAGTGTATGGGCATCAAGTCACTAGTACTCCTATTATGAATTCTTCAGAGCAGTAATGAGATTAATGTAGTATAAAGCCTTGTGGAATGTTTAAAGCAGAACTGAACAAATGATACATATGCATGACAGTTGAACTTTCAAAATTCAGACAAGGTAATTATGAGGCATGTGTAACATAACAGTTTTAAAAACATGGGTGTGTGATGGATGGGCAGAAAGACAGCTGTAATTTTCTGTTTTATTTTATTTATTTTTTTTAAAGAGGTGTATGAACTTTGAAAAGAAAGGGAGCATGAAAAACAATTTCAGTGAAAGTTTTTTCTTCTTCTAAGTAGGCAGATACATTCAAACGGCTTATGTAGAAGTCCCTCTCAGTTCAATTGGATTTATTTGCTACTATCTAGAGTTGCAGTTTAAGGAATGAGGATTCTTTAGCGAATTGGAGGATTTTGTTGGTTTCAGAATTAATTGAAGCACACTTGAACCAAATGGAATGGAATATATATTGAGGAGAAAGTCTAAACAGCACCAAGCAAGATTTAATATGTAACTGACCAGATAGATTAAATATTTACTTTTGAAGATTTCAAGAGCTTTGACATTTGATAGCTAAGCATCAAATAATTTCAAACTTCTGCAGGTGGTATTATGAAAGATTCGGATGAATTCAATATTTGGATTCAGGCTTAACAGCCGCTGCTCATTCCCACTTGTTAAAATGAATATTTTACTCAAGATATCTCTACCTGTTCCAGATACTTCAGAGGCAACCCAGCTGGCTTTCCACGGGCACCAATGCACAAATCCATCCATCTTGTATGCTCTCATTTAAAGGTTAAGTGCAGCCTTGAAGAAGATCTAGACCTGCTAGATCAAAGTGGACTCATTCTCTAGTCTGAAAGGACATTTTGTGTGAGTGGGAGACCATTGAAGGACAGGGCAGATGCTTTGGCAAATGTTGTACAGATGTATTAGAATTACCAGTTCCTTAATGGAAGGTGATTTGGAAGAGGCAAGTCTAAAGGAACAGTTCCTGCAAAATGCAGTGGATAGCTTCCTCCATGTGCTTTGGATTCATAGGAACCCATTCTCTTCGGATGGCAATGTGTTTGAATTCTTAACTATTATTCCCACTAAAATGAATGAAACAAATGGGGCTCTTTGTTCCATTATTCAATGAATGATTAAAATGAATACACACCTCTCATTCTGCCTTCTCCACCTGCTGTCAGGGATTCTTCATCTGGATACACGGGGTCTTATACATCAGCAATTTGGAACATGTGGTCCTCCAGACATTGTTGGACTCCAATTCCCATCGGTCCTAGCCGTCATGGTCAATGGTCAGGAATGATGGAAGCTGCAGTCCAGCAATACCTGGATGGTGACAGGTTTTCCCATTTATGTTATACACACTAAGCTTGTTCTCTTCTACTGAATCTAGCATGTACCAGGTAAATTGTATTGTAATCATTCAGAAGCCATTGAGACACTTCATCACACTCAACAGAATAAGACATGGCGAAGTCTGCTGCTTGTTTTTCAGTTGCCATTCTTTATTAGATTTCAAAAAGATAATGCTCTACCCAGGCAAGCAAAACACACATAGCCAAAAAAATGGCTCTGTAATTTTTTGAGCAGGAAATGTGGTTATTTACAGCAAATGAAATTAATGTGTTACAAGCTTACCTTTTGTTAGACACTTTATGAGCCAATGTGAGGACATGCAAATTGTGGTTTGTTTGGGTTTTTTTAATATATAAAAAAACCCCACTCCCTATTATCATAAAAGACACATACTTACCTCTGTGAATTATATTCTCATAATGAATGATGAACACAGTATATTATTTCAATATAATTATCACTCCAGGTGGTGTTCATTTGGTGATTACAGGAATGTGTGTACAGCTTATTTGTGCTTTGCTGACACATTATGAATACCAGCATATTCATTTCCCCCCCAGTGTGCTCAAGTTTGGTGATCCCTGGTATAGAAGAGCACATGGAAGACCACGGGGTTTCCATGCAAGAGCTCCCTAACTGGGGCTGTAAATGGGGCTGTTGCCATTCACAAGAACATGCAATCCCCATGCATCAAAACAAAGGCACAGCTAGTATACATTTTGAGAACATAAAAAGAGCCTGCTGGATCATGATACTGGCCCATCTATTCCAGCATCCTGTTCTCACTGTGACCAACCAGATGTATGCAGGGAACCCACAAGCTGGACCGTAGCACAAGAGCATTCTGCCCTCCTGTAACTTAGATGCTACGGTCCTGCTTCCAAGCTTCTGCCTGAGTGCAACTGTGCTCTCCCCACTGGCATTCAGCAGCTAGTATTCAGAGGCATACTGTGTCCTGCCTCATGACCAACAAACACACAAGGGCTCTTATATCCAAGTACAAAAGAAACCTTTATTCAGGCAAGTGATGGTTCAGGCTTGGCAGCAGACACAGAGTTCAGGATTCACAATTCAGACGTTCAGGAGTCAGTCAAAATAGAAAAAGGTGTCCCAACAGTTTCAGCTCCCCACCTGTCAAGCTTTAAAACAGGAAGTGCCACTCACTCACTTTGTGAGAATGTCAGGGTTGGAAAATACTGTTCCTCTAGGGTAGGTGGGTCTTCTGCCATCAGTGAAGGCAGTTCTAGGTCACAAGTTCTAGGTCACAATAAGCCACCCTCCTGATCAGACATTGCCATTTCTTGAAGTGCCTTCCTCCTTGGCGGCCCACAAACCTCCCCATCCTCCACTGAGACTATGTTTTGTCAGACGTTCATCAGGGAGGAACCAGCATCTCCCCCCCCCCTTTCAAAGTGGCTGGTTTTGAGGTATTCCAGGACCCCTTTCTGCAGCACCGGTTTCCTCCAACCACCCCGCTCTCCCATTTCTTCTTTCTCCTCCTGTGTCAGGGCCTGCCAGGCCACCCCAATAATAATAATAATAATAATAATTTATTATTTATACCCCGCCCATCTGGCTGAGTTTCCCCAGCCACTCTGGGCGGCTCCCAATCAGTGTTAAAAACAGTACAGCATTACATATTAAAAACTTCCCTGAACAGAGCTGCCTTAAGATGTTTTCTGAATGTCAGGTAATTCTTTATCTCTTTGACATCTGATGGGAGGGCGTTCCACAGGGCGGGCGCCACTACCGAGAAGGCCCTCTGTCTGGTTCCCTGTAGCCTCACTTCTCGCAATGAGGGAACCGCCAGAAGGCCCTCGGCGCTGGATCTCAGTGTCCGGGCTGAACGATGGGGGTGGAGACGCTCCTTCAGGTATACAGGACCGAGGCCGTTTAGGGCTTTAAAGGTCAGCACCAACACTTTGAATCGTGCTTGGAAACGTACTGGGAGCCAGTGCAGATCTCTCAGAACCGGTGTTATGTGGTCCCGGCGGCCCCAACATAACCATGAGGTTCACAGCAAACCATAGTTATCACAACTAGCAGACATTGATATCCTTATCTGCATGAATTTGCCTAGTCTTCTTTTAAAACCATCCAATTTGGTGACAATCACTGCCTCCTGTGGGAGCAAGTACTATAGATTTACTAGTTACAGATAGGTAGCCGTGTTGGTCTGCCATAGTCAAAACAAAAAAAATTCCTTCCAGTAGCACCTTAAAGACCAACTAAGTCAGTTCTTGGTATGAGCTTTCGTGTGCATGCACACTTCTTCAGATACACTGAAACAGAAGTTTCCAGACCCTTCTATATAGTGAGAAGGTGGGGAGGGGTATTACTCAGAAGGGTGGTGGGAATGGGTGATTTACTATATAGATTTACTATGCACTATGTAAATCACTGGACCATTACCTTGTCATGGTGAAGGGGTTTGAATAACTCAGAGAAGCTATGAGCTATGCCGTGCAGGGCCACCCAAAACGGACAGGTCATAGTGGAGAGTTTTGACTAACGTGATCCACCTGGAGGAGGAACCGGCAAGCCACTCCAGTATCCCTGCCAAGAAAACTCCATTGACGAAAACAACAGGCATATAAAAGTTATGATGCTGGAAGATGAGCCCCTCAGGTTGGAAGGCATCCAACATGCTACTGTGCGGAGGACAAGTACAAGTAGATCCAGAGCTGATGAAGTGGCAGGGCCAAAGCTGAAAGATCACTCAGTTGCGGATATGCCTGGAAGTGAAAGGAAAGTCCAATGCTGTAAAGAAAAATATTGCATAGGAACTTGGAGTCTAAGATCCATGAACCATGGGAAGTTGGATGTGGTCAAAAATGAGATGGCAAGAATAAATATTTACATCCTGGGCACCAGTGAAGTAAAATGGACGAGAATGGGTGAATTCGGATAGGGTGATAATCATATCAACTACTGTGGGCAAGACTCCCATAGAAGAATGGAGTGGTCCTCATAGTCAACAAAAGAGTGGCTAATGCTGTACTGGGATACAATCTCAAAAATGATAGAATGATCTCAATACGAATCCAAGGCAGACCTTTTAACATCACAGTAATCCAAGTTTATGCACCAACTACCAGTGCTGAAGAAACTAAAATTGACCAATTCTATGAAGACTTATAACACCTTCTAGAAATGACACCAAAAAAGGATATTATTCTCATTATAAGGGATTGGAATGTAGGGAGTCATGAGATAAAAGGAACAACTGGCAAGTTTGGCCTTGGAGTTCAAAACGAAGCAGGGCAAAGGCTAATAGAGTTCTGTCAAGACAACAAACTGGCCATCACAAACACTCCTTTCCAACAACACAAGAGATGACTCTATACATGGACATCACCGGATGTGAAGCATCAAAATCAGATTGATTATATTCTCTTCAGCCAAAGATGAAAAAGCTCTATACAGTCAGCAAAAACAAGACCTGGAGCTGACTGTGGCTCAGATCATCAGCTTCTTATGGCAAAATTCAAACTTAAACTGAAGAAAGTAGAGAAAACCACTGGGCCAGTAAGATACAATCTAAATCAAATCCCTTATGAATACACAGTGGAAGTGAGGAACGGTTTTAAGGATTTAGATTTGGTGGAAAAAGTGCCTGAAGAACTATGGATGGAGACTCGAAACATACAGGAGGCAGCAACGAAAACCATCCCAATGAAAAGGAAATGCAAGAAAGCAAAGTGGCTGTCCAACGAGGCCTTACAAATAGCGGAGGAGAGAAGGCAAGCAAAATGCGAGGGAGATTGTGAAAGATACAGGAAATTGAATGCAGATTTCCAAAGAATAGCAAGAAGAGGCAAAAGGGCCTTCTTAAACGAACAGTGCAAAGAAATAGAGGAGAACAATAGAATGGGGAAAACCAGAGATCTGTTCAAGAAATTGGAGATATGAAAGGAATATTTCATGCAAAGATTACCATAATAAATGTCAAAAGCGGTAAGGACCTAACAGAAGCAGAAGACATCAAGAAGTGGTGGCAAAAATACACAGAGGAATTATACCAGAAAGATATGGATGACTCGTACACCCCAGGTAGTGTGGTTGCTGACCTTGAGCCAGACATCCTGGAAAGTGAAGTCAATTGGGCCTTAGAAAGAACTGCTAATAACAAAGATGATGCTGTTAAGGTGCTAAACTCAATATGCCAACAAGTTTGGAAAACTCAGCAGTGGCCAGAGGATTGGAGAAGATCAGTCTACACCCCAATCCCAAAGAAGGGCAGTGCCAAAGAATGTTCCAGCTACCGCACAATTGCGCTCATTTAACACGCTAGCAAGGTTATGCTTAAAATTCTACAAGGCAGGCTTAAGCATTATGTGGACCGAGATCTCCCAGAAGTGCAAGCTGGGTTTTGAAGGGGCAGATGAACCAGAGACCAAATTGCAAACATGTGCTGGATTATAGAGAAAGCTAGAGAGTTCCAGAAAAACATCTATTTCTGCTTCATTGACTACGCAAAAGCCTTTGACTGTGTCGACCACGGAAAACTATGGCAAGTTCTTAAGAAATGGGAGTGCCTGATCACCTCATCTGTCTCCTGAGAAATCTCTATGTGGGACAAGAAGCTACAGTTAGAACTGGATATGGAACAACTGATTGGTTCAAAATTGGCAAAATTGTCTCCCTGCTTATTTAATTTATATGCAGAATTCATCATGTGAAAGGCTGGACTGGATGAATCCCAAGCCGGAATTAAGATTGCTGGAAGAAATATCAACAACCTCAGATATGCAAATGACACAACTTGGATGGCAGAAAGTGAGTAGGAATTAAAGAACCAGTGTGGTGTAGTGGTTAAGAGCAGAAGTCTCGTAATCTGGGGAACCGGGTTCGCGTCTCCGCTCCTCCACATGCAGCTGCTGGGTGACCTTGGGCAAGTCACACTTCTTTGAAGTCTCTCAGCCCCACTCACCTCACAGAGTGTTTGTTGTGGGGGAGGAAGGGAAAGGAGATTCTTAGCCGCTTTGAGACTCCTGAAGGGGAATGAAAGGTGGGATATCAAATCCAAACTCCTCCTCTTCTTCTTCTTAATGAGGGTGAAAGAGGAGAGCGCAAAATATGGTCTGAAGCTCAACATCAAAAAAACTAAGATCATGGCCACTTCTCCCATCACCTCCTGGCAAATAGAAGGGGAAGAAATGGAGGCAGTGAGAGATTTTACTTTCTTGGGCTCTGTGATCACTGTAGGTGGTGACGGCAGTCATGAAATTAAAAGACACCTGCTTCTTGGGAGGAAAAACGATAACAAACCTAGACAGCATCTTAAAAAGCAGAGACATCTCCTTGCCGACAAAGGTCTGTATAGTTAAAGCTACGATTTTCCCAGTAGTGATGTAAGGAAGTGAGAGCTGGGCCATAAAGCAGGCTGATCGCCGAAGAATTTATGCTTTTGAATTATGGTGCTGGAGGAGACTCTTGAGAGTCCCATGGACTGCAAGAATATCAAACCTATCCATTCTGAAGGAAATCAGCCCTGAGTCCTCACTGGAAGGACAGATCGTGAAGCTGAGCCTCCAATACTTTGGCCATGAGAAGAGAAGACTTCCTGGAAAAGACCCTGATGTTGGGACAGATTGAGGGCACAAGGAGAAGGGGACAACAGAAGACTAAATGGTTGGACAGTGTTCTTGAAGCTACTAACATGAGTTTGACTAAACTGTGGGAGGCAGTGGTAGACAGGAGTGGCTGGTGTGCTCTGGTCCATGGGGTCACGAAGAGTCGGACATGACTAAACGACTAAATGACTAAACAACAACAACAACACATGAAGATGTTCTGCCTTTTGTCTATTCTGAATCTCCCAACAATCATACATTCTATTTCCTGCAGAGGTCAACAAATGCAAAATTAGGAAAACCAACACATACAAATGCAGCTTGTTCTATTAACTTCAACGAGTCTACTCTGAGTAAAATTTAGTTGACTACCACCCAAAGCTTTGCATGAGGAAGGGCCCCAGGTTCAATCCTGATGTCTCCAGATAAGGCTCACCATCAATAAATATGCTCATAACGTAATGTTATGCACATTGTTGTTTTATGCTTTATTGCACACCACCCTGGTTTTGAAGGGTTGGAATAAAAAAGTCTTCAATAAATAAATATTCCGGGGGCTAAAAAAGGAGAAGCCTGCTAGCTGATACTGCACATTCTCAAAACCTTCGAATGGCTATACAGGTTTTGCAATTATATATCCCAGATGCCATGGTAAGAGGTCTCATTCACCTTCCATTCCCTTTCACTAAACCAATCATCTGAAACAAATGAAACTAAGCTATGTTGGCTGGCATAAGTTTTTTTTTCAAGGGTCAGGGAGAGTTTCCTAGGCACTCCTGGAATGAAATCATTCATCAGGAGATTCAAATTACACATTTAAATTCAATTTTTAGTCCTGGAGAGCTGGAACTCTTGGAAAGAGAAGGGAAGCAATTCTGCTAAAAGATTTTTCTCATGCTGAAGCAGAGAATGCAATTTCTCCCCTGGAATGGGTGGGCCCCCAGTGACCACGCTAATGGGTCCATTAAACTTCTGCAGTGTATGTTTTGTGCCTTTGCAGCTGACAAAACTGATTGCAGCCCTCTGGCAACAAAAGTGGTTTAAAAAAGAAGAAGAAGAAAAGTCTTCCTTCATCTTCCGCCTTTGACTTACAGCTTTTGTAGATGACAAATGGAGACTTGCAAAATTGTAGGGAAATAGGGGCAGGGGCACCAGAACATTGTTTTGGTCTGTTATTTGTTCATGGCAAGTCACTTAGATGCTGCAATCCTATACATACTTACCTGGGAGTAAGCCCCACGGAGCTCAATGAAGTCTACTTGAAAGAAGCTGTATGCCAATGGTAGGCCATCTGGTTAACATGCAGAAGGTCCCAGATTCAGTCTATGGCATCTCCAGGTATCACTGGGAGAGACCCCTTTTGGAAACCCAAAGGAGCTGTTGTCAACCTGTTGACAATGCTCAGCTAGACTGATAGATTGATAGTCTGACTTGGTGAAAGGCAGCTTCTTATGTTCTGAGTAGACATGTAAAGGATTGCACCATTGGTGTTGGAGACTGACAGGTTTCCAGGGCTATACTATGCTCCTAGGCTACAGCTCAACTCCATCCATCCTGACAGTCCATTGGTTTCCTCCATTCCGGTTGAGCTAACAGAACAAAAAAGCTTCCAGTTCAAGCCCAACTTACCTACACAGCCCTCGGCCTTCATTTTGTTTGCCTTGCTTTTAGATACTTCTTCTTCTTCCTAGGAGGGAGAAATCCATTGACTTCCATAGGGAAAAGCATGGTGGAAAAAAGAGACAATGGATCCACTTGAAAAATAAATGCAGTGAAAAATAAATGCTGCATTTTGGAGCACACAAATCCACAGTCTCTAGGCAGTTAATGGTGCTATCTGACTCAGGAATGCGAAAACCTTACTCAGGTCACCTCTATTCACCTTGTAATTCAGGAAGAATATAGGACTGGTGCAAACTCTTATTTTAAAAACCATGTATTGAAGCCTTGATTCCAATGCTGTATCCCTTCACCCCTGCAAGCATCCCATCCACTGCTTTTTCAGCCTAACTACTTACGTTTTACTTTGTAAATGTTGTTTTAGGCAACCTTTGTATGAACTCTACAGAATCTTTCCTCATACTTCTTTGTGAAGTGTGAGCAGAGGGACTGAGCACGGTGTTTGCCAGAACTGAGGTCAATGTTCTAAGCCTAGGCTCACAACCCCTCTCGGAAGGCAATCAAAAGTTTTCAGTTTGTTTGGGCAGCCAACATTAGAATTTCTTTTTATGCTTCAGAAAGAAGCATGTGTGTATTCCTTTTGCATTCTTTTCTCTCTCTTTTTGTACCTGTTCTTTCAGCAAAATGTTTGGCAATGCCTATGAAATGTTCACCTCGGCATTTAAGATGCTCTCTTGACTTTACTCAACCTTGCTGACATCATTCAGCTCTTAAATAAATATTACATCCCTTCCAACATTCCTCAGATGAAAATAGGGACATTCACCAGTGTTCCAAATATTACTGAGATTCTGATATGCATTAATTTCTTAAGTTTAGGGGTCTCTCTCTCTCTCTCTCTCACACACACACACACACGTTCACAACAATAGTTATGATGATGCCACCCTTGGCATCCTTTATTTGAAATGATCAAGAACTGCCAATTTAGTTTAACAGCTGAGTTGGAAGAGAAACCAGAACCAGGAAGTTCCATACCATGGGATCCAACCCAAAGCTGTAGATGCTTTTAAGAACTATTCTTGCAGGTGTATTAAGGCCATAGCACTTTTCATATATACCTGGGAGTAAGACCCACTGACTGGGACGTGGGTGGCGCTGTGGCTTAAACCACAGAGCCTAGAACTTGCCGTTCAGAAGGTCGGCGGTTCGAATCCCACGATGGGGTGAGCTCCCGTTGCTCTGTCCCTGCTCCTGTCAACCTAGCAGTTCGAAAGCACATCAAAGTGCAAGTAGATAAACAGGTACCGCTCCGGCGGGAAGGTAAATGGCATTTCCGTGTGCTGCTCTGGTTCGCCAGAAGCAGCTTAGTCATGCTGGTCACATGACCCGGAAGCTGTCTACAGACAAACGCCGGCTCCCTTGGCCAATAAAGCAAGATGAGTGCCGCAACCCCAGAGTCGGTCACGACTGGACCCAATGGTCAGGGGTCCCTTTACCTTTACCTTTAAGTCCCACTGAATTAAAGAGGGCTTAGCTGAGTAAGCTTGTAATGAATTGCACTGCTGGGTTTCTTTTGGAGTGAGGAAACACATGCTCCTTCCCTTTCTGCCTGACCCTTTTCTGGTCTCTGCCCTCAGGTAACTTCCCAGATTCTAAGCCATTCATGAAAGCAGGTAATTTAAATGCGTACAGAAAGCCAATGTGGTGTAGTAGTGGTTAGACCTGGAAGACACCAGGGTTCAAATCCCTGCTCAGACATGAAGCTCACTAGATGACCTTGGAGGGCAGTTACTACCTTGCAAGGGGGTTGTGGAGATTAAATGAGGGAGGGAGGGGGAAACCACGTACAGCACTTTGAGCTCCTTGGGAAAAAAAGGTGGGGTAGAAAGGGTAGAAATTTAATAACTGCCCAGTTGCCCTTAGGCTAGGGGACTGTGATTAACCCATACCATAGGGTTGCAATACGTCCAGAATTTCCTGGACATAGCCCTCGTAAACAGCGTCTGGGCAGAAATTGTCGAAATGTTTGGGAAAATCTGGACCTATGACAACCCATGTCGGGAGTGTAGATTTTGATGGATTTCATTAAAAATAGCTCAAAAACTCCTTTTTAAAAAGGAATTTGCAAAACAACAACAACAAAAACAGCTCATCTTGGGGCAAAATGAATAAAAGCTTAACAACTTTTGTGTCCGGATGTCCACTTTTTGCCACAAAGCCTGACCCCATCTAGGTGTAGGCCCTTCTGGGATGGCAGCCACATGTGCACCCCTGAGCTATCTGGTGCTGCGGGGGCTTCCTCCTGAGTAAGAGCACGCTGGGTCACAGCCCAGCCTTAAGCATTTTTCTTAGGACAAAAGCGTACTAGCCCCAGAGGACTTCAATTGCAGCCATCCATTTCCTCAGAAGCGATCCCTCCAGCACCAAGGGAGCATGGGTTATTGCAGCACAGAACCCTCCCTTTCTTCTGAGCAAAGTATGGAGATCTTGCTCTCTTCCTGCTCCTGTGTGTAGTTCACCATCAGTGTGGAAGCTACAGCAGGCGCAGGAGATGGAGGGTGAGCCCAGGCGGGGGGGGGGAGGCTTGGCGAGTGCCATGTGGCACCCAGAGTGAGCAGGTGAAGGGCTGGGAGGTGGTGGTGAATGTGGTTGGTAGGGCCAGGAGGGGCCGCTGAGCTTCATTGCAAAGACTGCACCAGTTGGGGCTGGGGAGGGTTGTTCACTTCGGCAGAGAAGGCGGCAGAGCACAGGGTGTGAGTAAGCAGCATGGTAGCTGGTGATCGAGGGAGACAGACACACATGGGAAGACATAGGCCTTCTCTGTTTAAAGGCACCACAGCATACAAACTGCCTGCCGCCCCAAGAACTGCTAACATGGTCCCCGTCCACTGGTGGGAGAAAGCAGGCATTCCATGATCATGTTAGAAGCCAGGATAGCTTTATGAATTCCAGGACTATCCTAGCAAAATCAGTACACTTAGATGTTATACAGCAGTGGCATTCATCAACAATTCAGTCTGATTGGCCACAATCATCCACAACTAATCTAACAGCAGTAACTGGACAGGGGAGAATGATGTGTATGTTGCAGAATGTATATAACACACCCAGCTATAATAATAATAATAATAATAATAATAATAATAATAATAATAATAATAATAATAATAATTTATTATTTATACCCCGCCCATCTGGCTGAGTTTCCCCAGCCACTCTGGGCGGCTCCCAATCAGTGTTAAAAACAGTACAGCATTACATATTAAAAACTTCCCTGAACAGGGCTGCCTTAAGATGTTTTCTGAATGTCAGGTAATTCTTTATCTCTTTGACATCTGATGGGAGGGCGTTCCACAGGGCGGGCGCCACTACCGAGAAGCTATTTGTGAGTATCAGTGCAAACCTCTCTCTTTTCAGCTAAGTGATAAATTCAGGCTTTGGTTAAAGCCCTACATTTGACAGGTTATGACTTACCACCACCATGGGCTTCCTTGTTGGCATTGACCCATGGCAGGGCCTTTTCAGTGGCAGTTCCCATTTGTGGAATGCCTTCCCTGCTGAATGCATCTCTCTCCCTAATTATTTACTTTCAGAATACATTTTAAAATGGCATTTGATGACTGAAAGACACTATTCCTGGCAACCCTGAGATCATTGGTTGAGAAAGATTTTTTAACCATTGTTGGGGGTTTGGGAGGAGGAAGTTGTGAGGAGAATAAATAAACAAACAATACACATTCCATACCAGTCCAATATTAAGCCAAATTAAGCCTTCCAGGGTGATCTCAAAGAAACGGGGAGGTCTGGACTCCTTGGGTAGTGTAGCTTAGTTTAATCGCACTGTTCTGTAATAAACAAACAAATGCAGCAGGTAGAAAAAGAAGATACAAAATGAGCAGAATGGGAAAACATAAAAGGATAGCAATTAAATTTAAAAATAAACAATAAGGATCAGACAACAGTTGAAGTGCTAATAAATGGAAATACACAACATGAACTTGGGCAAACAGTATTTAAGATTTAAAAGAGCAGATCAAAGAGCAGATTATAAACTGGCTGGAATTATTATTTTTAATAATAATAATACTAGCCATCCAAAGATGGGCTAAGAAAGAGCACCTGAAGTTCCTCTAGTTATTATACGTTCCATACTATGCATGGCATGGGCACCTGACATAGAACCAGACACCTGGTATGTAGGCACCAGTTCAAAACACCTTCAGTATGAGTAATGTGATCCACTGGGTGTCAGCTGTTACATAAAACCTAGGTAAAGCAGCAGGAGAGGCCACCATGGAAGGATGGGGCGGCCTGATCAGTGGTGTCTGAACTGTCACTTTATATCAAAGTGTGTTAGGGGAACAGTGATTTTGCAGAATACACCCTGGGAGGCATTCTTACCATCTGCTTTTCAATTTCGGCACCAATGCAAAAACAGACTGGTATACAACTAAGAACAGCTTTCCTTCTGCAAAAGCTGCTTTGCATGTGCAAAAGACAAACAACAGGACTTATTTTTCTACTAAATGAAGGGTTATATAGCTGACCGAGAGGAGAGAAAGAGGTAACTTTCACTGAAAGCAAGGGAGAGCAAACAGAACATTATTAGATGGTGACTGAAAAACAGGGGATGGGGTCTGGGGATGCCATAGAGAGACAACTGAATTTTATAGCTGTTGGCTAGGAAGGAAGAAAAGAAAAAGGGAAAGGGATGGTTGGAGCATTTATAGAGGAACTTTGAATCTAGGAGAAAAGCTTAGCGTTCTCTCCTAGATTTCAAACTTTTGGGGTAATCTGAGAGTTAACTGCCACCATCATTTTCTCATTTCCACTGGGACTTCACACAACCTCTGGGATTTCTATCCAGAATCCCTAAAACAGGTGATTTCAACAAGCACCCAACTTCCACCAACCCTAGCCAGCATGACTAATGGATTAGGAGTGATGGGAGTTGTGGTTCAACTGTGGGCACCAGGTAGGGGAGAACAATCCACCTTGGTCATGTAAATCTCTGATTTGGTATATTGATTCAGTCGGAAATAGGGTTGCATGTAATGCGTCACCAGAAAAACAGGGGTGATGCAGAAGAGGTCGTATATTTACATAAAATTTGCATATGCTAATATATGGCTACATATTTAGAGACAATTCTCTTTGTTAAACAGAAATGCATCTCACCATAACGAGAAAGACTGCCCTGGTGACCTCTCTGCCTTTGCATTCTGATTTCCAGGTGCTAATTATTTATGGGCAATATCATGGCTCCTGCTCTCCCTTCTTGCAGTTCTTCATCTGCAAACCAGAATTGGACTGAACAGCCTTTCAACAGAGAGCATCTTCAAATACATTGCTGCCCCTTGTAAAGTAGGATACATGACCACTCTGGTTGATAAAAGCTTTCTAGCAATCATAGCCCTTGTGAGCCTATATCTAACAAGGCCAGTATCCATCCCAAAACATTGAAAGGAATACAGGCTGGTCGTACATCATTCGCAAGCCATTTCACCTTCAGCATTAGATGGAAAAGGGAATCTTCCAAAAATGTGACAGGAAATTGTGGACTGTATATTTGATATAAATACTACAGGGATCAAGGTAGGGGTATCAATGAGAACCCTCCTTCAAATGTGATGTATTGATTTTTGAAAGCTAACCAGGAAGTCATTGTTAAAATATGCCTTTACCTTTTCATTCCTTGTTACATGAACTTTCAGAACAGGGTCAGGGAAGCTCCCCCCAACTCGCCCCGGCACATTGAGGACCATATTTCAGGGGTAACTGGTCAAAGTTGCATTGGGTGGGTCGCAAGTGAAAGTGGCTTTCATTTGCAGCACTGCAGGATTGTGCAGAATGCTCTTTCTCTCTTCTCTCCTCCTGCTTCAGGGAGGAGCAGATCTCTTGCAAAGAGTTCCCCTTACTTTCCATCTCCAACACCACTTGGAGATGACTGTGATTAAGCAATATACAAATTGTTGAAATAGGTATCTAATAATAATAATAATAATTTATTTATATCCCGCCCTCCCCAGCTAAGGGCGGCTAACAACAATAAAACAGTACAAAAGTACAGCACAGACAACACTCTAAAATCATTCATTATAAAATTAATTAAATTCAAGCCACTGGCCACAATTGGGCCAGAGCTCCGCGAAGATTGCCAAAGGAGGGAGTCAGGCTGTGCCCTGGCCAAAGGCCTGGTGGAACAGCTCTGTCTTGTAGGCCCTGTGGAAAGATGTCAAGTCCCACAGGGCCCTAGTCTCTAGTGACAGAGTGTTCCACCAGGTCGGAGCCACAGCCGAAAAAGCCCTGGCTCTAGTTGAGGCCAGCCTAACTTCTCTGTGGCATGGGACCTTCAAGATGTTTTTATTTGAAGACCATAAGTTTCTCTGTGGGGTATACCAGGAGAGGCGGTCCCATAGGTACGAGGGTCCTAGGCCGTATAGGGCTTTAAAGGTTAAAACCAGCACCTTAAACCTGATCCTGTACTCCACTGGGAGCCAGTGCAGCTGGTATAGCACCGGGTGAATGTGATCTCGCAGCGAAGACCCCGTAAGGAGTCTCGCTGCAGCATTCTGCACCCGCTGGAGTTTCTGGGTCAGTCTCAAGGGCAGCCCCACATAGAGCGAGTTACAATAAACCAGTCTGGAGGTCACTGTCGCATGGATCACAGTGGCTAGGTCAGGGCAAGAGAGGTAAGGAGCCAACTGCTTTAGCTTGGCGAAGATGGAAAAATCCCACCTTTGTTATAGCTGCAGTCTGCGCCTCCATGGAAAGGGAGGTGTCGAAGATTACACCCAAACTCTTAATGGATGGTGCTGGCACTAATTGCGCCCCCGCAAGAGATGGGAGTTGCCCCCCCATCCCATATCGTCTCTTCCCAGCCACAGGACCTCTGTCTTCAAAGGATTTAGCTTCAACCGGCTCCCACGTAACCATCCAGCCACAGCTTCCAAACATCTGGTCAGTGTGTCTGGGGCCGAGTCAGGATGACCATCCATCAAGAGATAGAGTTGGGTGTCATCGGCATACTGATGGCAACCCAGAAAAAAACTCCGGACAAGCTGGGTGAGGGGGCGCATAAAGATGTTGAAAAGCATCGGGGAGAGTATCGCACCCTGAGGTACTCCACACACCAAGGAGTGGCATGATGACAATTCCCCCCCCCCCAAGCGCCACCCTCTGTCCCCGACCAGAGAGAAACAAGCACAGCCATTGAAGGACTGTGCCCTGGATCCCCACGTCGGCAAGGCGGTCGTCCAGAAGTTCGTGATCGACCATGTCGAAAGCTGCTGACAGATCTAGAAGAATCAGCAGCCCCGACCCGCCTCAATCCAGCTGTCTACGAAGATCATCTGTTAGGGCAACCAGAGCCGTCTCGGTCCCATGACCAGAGCGGAAGCCGGACTGGAATGGATCCAGAGCCAATGTTTCATCCAGAAACCAACCAAGCTGTTCAGCAACCGCTCTCTCAATCACCTTACCCAGGAATGGAAGATTCGAAACCGGGCGGTAATTGGATAGATCTAAGGGATCTAATGATGTTTTCTTTAAAAGCGGGCACACCACTGCCTCCTTCAGTTCCCCTGGGAATATCCCGGTGCCAAGGGACAAATTGATGATATCACCCAGGGGGGCCCGCACCTCGTCTGGACATGCTCTAATCAGCCAAGATGGGCACGGGTCAAGAGGACAGGTGGTGGGCTTTCCAGCTTGGAGGAGTCTGTCCACATCGGCTGGGGATATCCGGTCAAAGTGATTCAATACTGGACCCGAGGACAGTCGAGGGGCCTCCAGTTCCTTTATTGTATCCAAATTGGCAGTGAGGTCATGGTGGAGCAACAATACCTTCTCTGCAAAAAAGCTCGCAAATGCCTCACAGCTGTGTGTCAAATTGTTATTTAAATTTGGCTGTCCCTCAAGGGACGTTAAAGACCTGATTATACTAAATAATTGCGCCGGGTGAGAGCTAGCGGATGCAATGGAGGCTGAGAAGTAGGACTTCTTAGCAGCCTTCACCGCCATCTCGTAGGTTTTCATAAAAGCCCTATAAGATGTTCTTGAGGCTCTGTCACGGGCACCCTGCCATACTCGCTCTAGCTGTCTGAGGTCCTGCTTCATTTTCCGGAGCTCCTTGGTAAACCAGGGAGCCCGGTTTCTGCGGGGTCGCAGAGGGCGCTTCGGTGCGATCTCATCCATGGCTGCCAGGAGCTGGATATTCCAGCCCTCAACAAGCTCAGTCAATGAGTCGCTAGGGGGAGCAAGGTCCCGCAAGGCTTGGCAGAATCTATCAGGGTCCATCAGCCTCTGCGGGCAAGCCCAAATTGGCTCGCCACCTAAGCAGGGTGGAGGTGGAAAGTCAATCCTGGCTTTCAGAGCGTAGTGATCAGACCATGGCACCTTCATCGAAGGAGACATGATCACATCTATACCTACGCCAAAGATCAAATCCAGTGTGTGGCCTGCTTGCTGTGTGGGGCCTGAAACAAACTGGGAGAGCCCTAGTGTTGCCATGGAAGACATCAGGTCCAGAGCCTGCGAGGAGGGAATGGCATCAGCATGGATGTTGAAGTCCCCAATACCAACAGGTTAGGGAACTCCAAGGCCCAGCCAGCCACCGCCTCCAATAGGCCTGACAGGGTGGCTGCTGGTGCGCTAGGTGGCCGGTACACCAGCCAGACAGCCAAGCTCACCTCGGAGCCCCACACTAGGCCAACACATTCAATGCCAGGGATCGATGGCGATGGTAGAGCCCTGAAAGGACAATCTTCCTGGATTAATAATGCCACCCCTCCCCCCCCCGGCCCACAGTCTGGGACTGGTGGAGGACGGAGAAACCCAGGGGCGCCATCTCTCGTAAGGTAACTGTTGCCCCTTCAAACACCCAGGTCTCCGTCACACAAGGCAGGTCGACCCCCTGGCGGTTTTGTTGCCTATAGACCTGGCATTGCACAGCACCAGTGACGGAAGTGAGTAATCCTTGCTCACCCTACCCTCGTCCCTTGGGATGAGGCGCAGATTGGAAGGGGTACGAGCATATCCATATCTCAATCCCCTTCGCCTATAACATCTGCCCCACTGCCATACCTCCCTCGCCCCTACACGGTAGCAATCCCAAGCCTCATAGTAGCCTCCATTGATGGCAGTTAATGTTATTCTTTCGCAGCCTAAAACAATAAAACCTAAAAACAAAAAACAAAAACAACCCAGAAAACAATAAAACAATACAAATAAAAACTGCAAAAATTACAAATTCATCAAAATCTAAAAAATTCCCAAGCCCACCCAAACATCCATCCCACCCCCATATATAAAAATCTAAAGGGAAAGGAACATTTTAAAACATGTTTACAAAAAAGCTCTGCACCCCTCCAGGTCCTCCTGGGCAGTAGCAGCATCAGTGGCAACAACCGTCCCTGTGAGGCCCCACCTGAGCCAGATAGTAAGTGGCAGGAGCAGTCCTTGTGAGGCTTCAGGCCAGGTGGTAAGTGGCAAGAGCAGGGCCCTCAGGCACTCACAGGGGAGTCCTCCTGGGCAGCAGATAATATAATTATTATATTATCATATAATAATGATAATGATAATTTATATGGAGTACTATCTCAGGTTACAGACGCTTCAGGTTACAGATTCCTGTCAGACCCCACAGCCAACACGTGCTCTCCATGAAGGAGAAAACGCTTTCTCCCTATAAAAGCAGCCAGCTGTGGGTGTCAGTGTCAATCAGTGCCTGTGTTTCTCAGCCAGTGTATGTATCTGTGTTGTTGCAGACAGAGCGGCTCCAGGACTCTAGTTAATCAGTAACTATGCCTCTGTGAAGAGTCAGATAGCTGCTATGAGCGCTCTGTGTATGCTCTTTAACTATGCTGTTTCTGAACAAGTTTATTTTCTTCAGTAAAAGTTTTACTCTGTTTATAAAGAAGACTCTGTGTTGATTAATTTACTGCTGTGCAACATTATGTTCTATCTCCACTGTTTGAGGCAAAATGCTTATGAGCACCAGTTGCTGGAAACTGCAGACAGGGATAGTGTTGTTGCCCTCAGGTCTTCCTTGCAGGCCTCCAGAGGCTTCTGGCTGGCCACTGTGAGAACAGGATGCTAGACTAGATGGGCCACCGGCCTGTTCCAGCAGGCTCTTTTTATGTTCTGGAATACAATTCCTACAGATAGTTTATAGAAACATGGAATTGTAGAGTTGGAGGGGACCATAAGGGTCATCTAGTCCAATCCCCTGAAATACAAGCATTCCCCCGCCCCTGCCCTTGCCATTGTGGGGCGTGAACCTACGCGTCTGGGATTAAGAGAATCATGCTCTACCAGCTGAGCTAATCCAGACCTGGGTTACTATTTCCATCACCTCTGATCATTGGCCTTGCCAGCTGGGGATATTAGGAATTGGAATCCAACAACATCTGGAGGAAAATAGACATCCCATCCCTGCTTAGCTCCAACGTTCTGCTTACTAAAACGTGATAGCTTTGTTCAGTTGGTATATTCTACTGAAGCAGGCTTTCCGCCTGAAAATCAGTGCATTGTCTCCTCGATTCTTTTGGGGTAGCAGCCATAAATCAGGAAGTAGAATTCTTCCTGGCATAACAACAGCACTTGCAAAAATTTAAAAGGAATAGCGCTTTGTGGTCTAGCTTCATAGTTAAAGACTGGGCACCTTAGAATTTCAGATAACCAATTGATTTGACAGGATTATGTTTTCCCTGCTTTGAAGTTTTTCAGTTAAATCCAACCATATAAATTCTACTTGGGAAATTATTATTTTTTATATAAATTAAACCCCAAGCACGTTAATTTTGACTCCTGCAACCAAACCACACAATGTATGCCAATGATAAAGAAAAGCTGCTTTGCAAGAAATACAATATATCTGTTCAGCTGCATCTCTCCGGCCTTTTCGACTAAGATGGAACACTTACCAGTAGGCCTGTTTTAATTAAGGAACTAATATTATTTTAAAAGGAGCGGAGGAACATCAAGTTCTTCAAGCAAGTCTAGACCAGCCGTGCAATATGTTTTGCTAATTAAGCTATTCAGCTTCACATTTAAATGGCTGTCCAAAGGCTCTGCAAATTGATTCATCCCCGGAGACAGCCAAAAAATATTCCAAAACAATTATTTTTCATGTACTACTTCAGCCTCTTCTCCTGCTTTCCACACCATCCAGTGTTTAAAAATATATTCCAGAATTGTTATTATTATGATTATTTTTAAGTGAAACTGGTTACTTTTATTTAGAAGTAATCTAAAACTGTAGCATACTGCTCAATGGTCCCATTTCGGCTGGGGCCGCCGTGATTTCCACAAAGGCACCGTGGATTCTGCCTTGATCCCGGGACACCCTGAATTTTTCCAGCTGGCAAATGGGGGCCATGGCTGAGGCATTGAGAAAGAGACATAAGGGCTCCTTCCCAAAGTCTTGTTAGTGCTTTTGGAAGGAGGTGGGTGGGCTCTAGGAGCCTGTCAGAGCCCTCATGCCCCCTCCCACAAGACAGGCAAGCCCCCCTCTTGCTGCTTTCTTCAGGCAAGGGAAAAAGAGCTTGCCCAGCCATTGCCCAGTAGAACTTGGGATGTTGGATCATATAGACTACACTAACATCATTTTGATGGGAGATATGAATGGAGTCGTCTCTACACATATGGATAAGTCACAAAACCAAAATTTGACTAAAGATGGCAGACTACCTAAATCTTTTTTTGAACTGACAGACAATATGGACTTGATCGACATTTGGAGGACCAAAAACCCACTAGGTAAAGAAGGGACTTTCTTTTCTGAGGCTCACCTATCATGGACAAGAATTGACCAAATTTGGATAACTAGAGGGCTGGCCCCTAAGACAAAAAAAATAGAGATCTGCCCTAAAACCTGCTCCGACCATAACGCATTGAAAATGGATCTGAGACTTGTGCCAGCTGGATCCTTCAGATGGAGAATGAATGACACTTTGTTCAGAGATCAGGAGATTGTGAAGAAGGCCCAAAAAACGTTGAAGGATTATTTTGAAATCAATATGAATACCCCGGTGGACAAGAGAACAATCTGGGACGCAAGCAAAGCTGTAATGAGGGGGTTTCTGATTCAACAAAATTCTATTAAGAAAAAACTCTGGAATGGGAAAAGAGACAAGATTTTAGAGAAGATACGAGAGGGTGAAAAAAGACTTAGACTTAACCCAAAGTCAAAAGAAGTGTTAAGAGAAATTAAGTTCCATCAAGCACAATATGCCAAATTGATAAACCAAGAAGTAGAATGGAAAATTAAACAAATGAAACAAAGATCTTTTGAATCAGCAAACAAATGTGGAAAATTATTAGCATGGCAGCTGAAAAAGAGACACAAATTGAATTCTATTACCAACTTGGAGGTTGATGGAGAAAGTATTCAGAAACCAGAAGAAATTAGAAAGTGTTTCCAGAGATATTTCAAAAAACTGTTTACTCAAGGTCCACAGGCGGAGGAGGAGATTATTCAATTTTTAAAAAGTAACGGATTGAAAAAATTATCCCAAGATAAACAAACAACCCTGAATTACAGAATAACACAGCAGGAAATAGAAAGTGCCATTCAGAACATGCAATTGGGGAAATCCCCAGGCCCAGATGGACTCACCTCCAAATATTACAAGGTTTTAAAAGATTATTTGATTCAACCATTAGTGGAGGTGTGTAACCAAATTATGGAGGGGAAGGGGGCTCCGGAATCGTGGAAAGAAGCATTCATCACTTTGATACCAAAATTGGAATCTGAAAAGACTCAACTCAAGAATTATCGTCCTATTTCACTCCTGAATGTGGATTACAAAATTTTTGCTGACATTCTGGCAAGTAGATTTAAAAAAGTTCTGAATGAAGTAATTCATAAAGACCAAGCAGGCTTTCTCCCTGGTAGACATCTGTCTGACAACACTAGGAACATTATAGATGTTCTGGAGCTACTACAGACAAATTTGAACACAAGAGCTGTATTAATTTTTATAGATGCAGAGAAGGCCTTTGACAATATATCTTGGAAATTTATGAAGAGAAATTTGGAAGGGATGGGAGTGGGAGGGGCGTTTCAAAATGGTATAGAAGCAATCTATTCAGAGCAAAAAGCTAAATTGATAGTGAATAATGTGGTGACAGAAGAGTTCAGAATTGAAAAAGGAACACGACAGGGGTGCCCCCTATCACCCCTGCTATTTATTTCGGTCCTGGAGGTATTGCTGAACTTGATTAGGAAGGATCAGGAGGTACAAGGAATACAGGTCGGAGGTAAACAATATAAGTTGAAGGCCTTTGCAGATGATTTGGTTTTAACACTACAGGAGCCAGAAGCTAGTACTAAAAGAGCTTTAGAATTAATTTATGAGTTTGGTCAGGTGGCAGGATTCAAGTTGAACAAACAAAAAACAAAGGTTTTGGCGAAAAATCTGACTTCTTTAGAAATAGATGAGTTTCAGAGAGAAACGGAGTTAAATGTGGCTAAAAAAGTGAAATACCTGGGGGTGAATTTGACCGGGAAAAATTTGAACTTATTCAAAGATAATTATGAAAAATGCTGGATTGAAATTAAAAAGGACTTAGAAATTTGGTCAAGACTAAAACTTACCTTGTCGGGAAGAATTGCAGCTGTAAAGATGAATGTATTGCCAAAGATGTTATTCTTGTTTCAAACCCTGCAGATCGTGGATAGAGTGGAGTGTTTTGGAAAGTGGCAGAAGGACATTACGAAATTTGTCTGGCAGGGCAAAAGGCCCCGGATAAAACTTAAAATACTAACAGATGCTAAAGAAAGAGGGGGGTTTGCCCTGCCGGACTTAAGGTTATACTATGAGGCAGCATCCTTCTGCTGGCTGAAGGATTGGTTTCTACTAGAAAACACTGATGTCCTAGATCTGGAAGGGTTTAACAATGCTTTTGGATGGCATGCATATTTGTGGTACGACAAGGTAAAGGTACATAAATTGTTCAAGAGCCATATTGTCAGGAAAGCTTTGTTTAATGTCTGGACTAGATACAAGGACTTATTTGAAAATAAGACACCGAGGTGGTTGTCACCAACGGAGGCGAAGACCACCAAAGTACTTAACATGGAGAGTGGTTGGGCTAAATATTGTGAGATAATAGAAAAAGTTGGAGATAATTGGAAGCTGCAGAGTTTAGAAAAAATAAAGGACAAGGTGCGAGACTGGTTTCTCTATGCCCAAATTCAAGAGATGTTTAAAAAAGATAAAAAGATTGGTTTCCAGGTGGAAAAATCAAAATTAGAGACAGAACTACTTGAACCTAAGACGAAAGTGCTCTCAAGAATGTATAACTTGCTGCTTAAATGGAATACACAAGATGAGTTAGTTAAATCAGCTATGATTAAATGGGCTCAAGACATTGGTTACAACATCATGTTTGAAGACTGGGAAAGGTTATGGAACACCGATATGAAATTCACGGCATGTAGTGCCTTGAAAGAAAACATTATGAAAATGATATATAGGTGGTACATGACCCCAGTCAAACTTGCAAAGATTTACCATTTGTCTGATAAAAGGTGTTGGAAGTGTAAGGAAGCTGAAGGAACGTTCTTTCACCTCTGGTGGACATGCCCGAAGGTGAAGGCATTCTGGGAAATGGTTTATAATGAGTTGAAAAAGGTATTTAAGTATACCTTTACTAAGAAACCAGAGGCCTTTCTCCTGGGCATTGTGGGCCAGAGAGTGACAAAGAAGGATAGAACTTTCTTTTTATATGCAACTACAGCAGCAAGAATTCTATTGGCTAAATATTGGAAGGTACAGGAGCTACCCACGCTGGAAGAGTGGCATACGCAGCTGATGGACTATATGGAACTGGCCGAAATGACTGGCAGAATCCGAGACCTGGGAGAAGAGGCAGTGGAAGAGGACTGGAAAAAATTTAAGGACTATTTACAAAAACATTATAAGTTATGTGAATGTTGAGAATTTGTTAAGTTTTTAGACAACAAGCTTCAGATCTCAAATTTCTGATATTGCTGAATTTAAGTTCTGATGATGAAATGACTAAAGTCTAGGGTAAAGTTTCTATATTGAGGACTGTTGGAATTGTGAACTAACAATATTTCTCCTAAACCTAATATACAATTGAGGAAAGTACAAAACACAGGAAACAAGGTATTAATTTGCTGTAACTTTATTTTATTGAAAAAGATGCAGGGGATGGAAGATGTGGGGAAGTCCAGTAGATCATGAAAAATTGTTTTGTAAAGTAAGATCTCTTTTTTGCTTATAACCTCTTTCTTTTTCTTTCTGTAAAACTGCCTTTGTTGAATAACTGACGATGTATCTGACCTTGGAAAAAAGCAAATAAAAACATTATTATAAAAAAAAAAAAAACAAAGGCTCTGCAAATTGATTCATCCCCGGAGACAGCCAAAAAATATTCCAAAACAATTATTTTTCATGTACTACTTCAGCCTCTTCTCCTGCTTTCCACACCATCCAGTGTTTAAAAATATATTCCAGAATTGTTATTATTATGATTATTTTTAAGTGAAACTGGTTACTTTTATTTAGAAGTAATCTAAAACTGTAGCATACTGCTCAATGGTCCCATTTCGGCTGGGGCCGCCGTGATTTCCACAAAGGCACCGTGGATTCTGCCTTGATCCCGGGACACCCTGAATTTTTCCAGCTGGCAAATGGGGGCCATGGCTGAGGCATTGAGAAAGAGACATAAGGGCTCCTTCCCAAAGTCTTGTTAGTGCTTTTGGAAGGAGGTGGGTGGGCTCTAGGAGCCTGT
Source organism: Podarcis melisellensis (assembly GCF_964234715.1). Taxonomy (NCBI): domain Eukaryota; kingdom Metazoa; phylum Chordata; class Lepidosauria; order Squamata; family Lacertidae; genus Podarcis; species Podarcis melisellensis. The sequence continues at coordinate 42,794,328 of NC_138547.1, read as the reverse complement.
CAGAGCCCTCATGCCCCCTCCCACAAGACAGGCAAGCCCCCCTCTTGCTGCTTTCTTCAGGCAAGGGAAAAAGAGCTTGCCCAGCCATTGCCCAGTAGAACTTGGGATTCAATGCCTGAGTAGAACTTGGGATTCAATACTGCTTTTAGACAAAGAAAAAGCTGCTGGGTGTGAAATGACTTGAAGTTACTCATTTCCTTATATGCACATTTTTATTTGCAATTTTATTCAATGTGCACATTTTTGCAATGGATTTTCCATAATATAATGCACTTTTTGAACATTATTTTTGCTAATATTTATTGTCAGCAATCATACAACAGCATTCTGCAGTACCTGAATTTTTGGGATCAAACCACAAGGGGGAACCCTGCAGAGAGCCCCTTGCAGTAATCTAGTCTTGGCTACCAATGCCTGAACTTGTGTGGTCAAGTTATCTCAGTCCATAATATAAAGTAAAAGAACGTAATAAAACAACAAACATACAAAGAAAAATAATAATGTATATTATTACACGCACGCACACCTACTTTGGTCCAGGAATGGCCACAGTTGTTATACCACTTTAGCGTTAAGCTCAAGGACTCTCCTAGCCACTTAGGTCACCCAAGCCTCCAGTGGAAAATCTTGATCCAAGAGCACTCCCCAAGCGTCATACATCATTCTTCAGAGGGAGACAAATCTCACCTAGAGCAGGCAATTGGCCATTCTCCCAGACATAAGAGCCACTAACCTACAGAGCTTGTTCACTGCCAAGATTCCAGTTCAGTTCCCTCTACCCTCATCCATCCCACTGTTTCATACAGGCATCAGTCCACGACCTAAACAGCCTCTCCTGATTCAGATGGAGAAATTGTGTTGGGTGGCATGAGCAAACTGGTGGTCTCTAGCCCCAAAGATCCAAATAACTACTTGGTTCTCTATGTGTTTACAAGAAGCTACTGCAGGTCCAGCTTTCCAAACAGTTTCATTTAGCCTACAAACTCAGCCATGCTTCACTTTTTGCCACTGTTGAAAGACGTAATGAGGACCAAAGCATTGCTAGGTTAACACTTTGGCAAATGGCATTCTGAAATGATGTTCAAAATGCATCCCTCTGCCCTTGTCTTGAGGGCCGTCTATTCCATAAGAAGGTCTATGAACAACCAATGGTATTGCACATGCCATGAAACTGAAAATTCAGATTAGAGTGAACACCTTTTTGTTCTTTTTAACACATTAACACTTGCTGCTAAAATAATGCTAATCCTTCCATTAACTGGGGATCAATGATTCAAGCAATGATTCTTATTTAACAAAATTGAACAAGTGAGAGATTTTGCTATGTTTAGAGTCTAAGAACGGTGCAACACATAATGCTAGCATCAGTTAGGGGAACTTCCATGGGGAAGAGGCAAGTCAGGAATAGGTCAGTTTCCAGGGGGACAGAGTCAAATGCAGCAGAGAGCAACTCTGGATAAACAAGGTAAGGCAAAGCAGAGGTCAATGTCAAAGAGGCAAAGAAGCACGATGAGTAGCACCTTGGATAGCACCAAGTGGCAGTGGAGGCTGGTCTATTAGGGTAAATGAGGCAGAGAGCCACAAATCTCAGCCTGCCTTCACCTACCAACATGCCTGCCTTCTTAATTACATCTAGTCCAGGCAGTCCAATCAGCTTCCTCCTCCTCATTCTCCATATTGCTTTTGTAGGTAGGAAGATGGGAACATAAACCATAACTGATTGGCTCTGCCAGTACCTACTGTAGACCTCCTTGCCTCCACATCATCAAGGATGATGGCCATGGATTTATAGAACATATTGGACTGGGAGGAGAATGTGTCCTCTGAACTAGACTTCAATATCCCTACCTCTTCAGAGGTTCTGGCATCAGAGGAGGCAACACAAGAATGGCCCTTTTCTGAGGTGGCTCCCCACTTATAGAGTGCTGTCCCTAAGGATGCTCACCTGCTCCCTTTGTTACATATCTTTAGGTACCAGGCAAAATAATTCCTTGTCTCCCAGACCTTTGGCTAATTACGTGCCCTGTGGCCTTTCAAACTGTGTGTGGAGGGATTGTTTGTTACTATGTTAAGCATTTTTTGTGTTTTGTGATCCTCATATGAAGGGTGGTATGGAAATTTAATTAATTACAGTTATAATATTGAACCAAGGACCTTTTGCAGATACTCTGCCTTTGAGGTACAACCCTTCCACAGGACTGTAAGGTAAGATCACTCATCCCTAATGCTATTTCATGACTTTCGACTCCTCAGATTCTCACCACATAACCACCCAGAATTCAGCTGTGCTGGTCTCCTTGGAATGAAGCATTCCTGAAAATTCCTGTTACAGCTCACATCGCAAATGGATTTAGAGACGATTTAACTGACAATGGAACTAAGTAGCTTTCCTAGCAGAGAAGATAAAGTCAGTGTTTTTTAAACTGTGACTACTTGTGTCATATGGAAAATTAAGTTAAGACATCAACCATGAATTGAAAGCAGCATTTTTGATTTGTATTAACAGTAACAAGTGTGGGAGGGGGATGAATGGTTCTCAATTTGCTAAAGGGATCAATGAATGGAATGGTTCTGCAGTTGATAAGATGAACTAAAATAAATTCCTTGGGTTACATCGGCTATCATGCCCAGATGCTCCTGTCAGTCTTCCGTTAGCAGTGACTTTCATATGTACTTATTTTATTTATTACATTTTAGAGACTCTTTCAGCCATACGGACCTGCAAGGTGGTTTACAATGAACACAAATGAAAAGTAATGCATAACTAAGCCCAGTAATTATTGTAAAGAGCTGTGGCAGAATGAATGTTGGGACAGAATACGGATGGATGGAAAGGCTGCATGCCACAAGTACTCAGAGAGTGCCCAGCATCTCTTAGATACATGGGAGTTCCTGGACCAGATCCTGGTAGGGAGGAGGACAGAGACAAGGACAGGGGCAACAGAGAAGGAACAAAGAATAGGCAAAAGAACCAAGATGGTTTGGAAGACAAGGTGAGATTTACAAGGGAAGAAAGCAGATGAAGTCAAGCGAAAAGAGATGAACTGCAAAGTGAATTTGTGCTGCCTCCTTGAGGATAACTAAGGAGGGGTAACAGGAAGAACAATAGGATGGAAGAGTCTGGGGCATCAGCCAAAAAGAAGGAAGTGAAAACACAGGCAGGAGAGGAAACTGTACAGGAAAGTTGAGAGAATAAGATATCTATAAAGGAAGAAAGATATTTAAAACTGAGATAGAGAAAGTGAGGGGAGACAGACAGGAGAGAAAATGTTACATGTAAAACAAAACAAACAGAGCAGTGTCCTGTTATGAAAGTGGGCAACCAAACTCCTTGAGGAAGACCATTTGGGCTTCTGAGCACTCCTGGAACCAGAGGCATGGATAGAGCTGATAAGACTACCCTTTTGCTCTCAGTTAGTTAACGGACCCCATGAATACTCCTAGCTATTCAGAGCCAATGTGCTAAGTGTGAGAAACATTACTGATGAGGGAGGACAGGGGAAATCCTGTCTTCTTCCTCTGAGGCATCTATAGCATTTTCTCTTGAATAACATGGTAAACCCAAAAAAATGCTTAATGCACAAAGCTATTAGAAGTAATGGACATTTGAGAAGAGGAATCTGTCTAGAATTGTTTTGCCTGATGAAGTGTACAGATTTGTAACAGAGGGAGAATATCATGCCAGAGCAGTTTGAAGAAAATTCCGGAGATTTCAGACTTCAAAGTGTTCCCTCTAATGTGATAAATTTTCAGCTTTTCTTTTATGTCTCTTATGAGGCCAACACCTGCAATTCTGCTGGTTAAAATGAAGATGTACTGGGAAAATCATATACCTTACTGAGGGGTGTTTTCTTTCTACTTTTTTAACATTAATCCTAATGCAGCTTGGCAGTTCCTGTCGATGTAGCCATCCCTGTGCAGGGAAACAGTGGTTTAATATTACAGGTGCCTTGATTCACATTTTATTACTGAAAGCCATTCCAAATTTCTTTACGAGAGCTACCTGAAATTACTTGTAGCATGCCAGCTGGTGTGGGAAGTAAGGAAGTAGGTCCCAGACCTTGTAAGAGCATAAGAGTCCAGTTCCAATTCAAGAGAGGTTTTTCTATGTTTTAATGATTTTTCTGTAGTCCATACTATGTCGTAATGATATCTTACATGCAATGTAGGATATTTATCATCCTATACAAGTAGATCATATACAAATTAAGCCATACCAATGTCCCATGATAAGAGTAATTTGCAAGCATCTGAAAATCTTGTCCTCTGTTGATCATGCTGGCAGCATAAAGTCCAACAACAGGCCACACATGTATGAAAACATGGCTTCTGTGTTGTAATTGTTGCTGTTTTAGTTGTCAGTTTATTGGTTTTTACATGTATCTTTTAACCACACTAGGACGGTTTTACTATACAAGGCAAATGGAAGTGCAACCCATTGATAAAGCCAGTGGCTACCAAGCTATTTCCATATTTCGTATCATAACATGCTGAAAAGAAACCATCTGTTGGTCAAACATTATTCATTGGCAAGAGATTTAAGATCTTCAAAACAAAGTTTCCATTGGCGAGATGGCTTAGTGATTTAAAATCCCACCAACTGAGTTTCCATCAATGTTAGCTGACTAACTTCTCTCTTATAATTACTTTTGGGTTTGCTAAAAGATTTCTATTTACAGATCTAGACACAATCAGAAGTTTCAAGTATGCTTCTGGGCTGAGTAAATCTTTGTCTAGGCTTTGTGACACCAACAATTAATTACATTAACTAATGGATCCAATTCCATTTCTTTCCTGAATACTAAAAAAGGGTTTGTGATATAAATAGACTTTCACTCCCTTTCCCTTCTTTCCTTTTTAAGGTTGACAACATAAACATTATCACAACACAACTACTTTATCAGTGGGGAGAATAATTACCCCAAATCTAATATGTTTTGGTAAGTAATGACTCCCAGCAGGAACAAAAGTGTCAGTTAAAATAAATGTGCATAGAAAGGGTGGGGGGGACAGAATTTTACAGGAACAACAGGAACAAATTTATTTATTTCATCAAAATTTTATACCACTTGATTGCAAAAAAATAAAAAAACTTCAAAGGAAGAAAACAATGCAATTATCAGTAAAAGAGAGAGGGAGAGAACACAGTAAAAAAAACAAAAACCCCACACAATTTAAAACCTTCAAAAATAATTAAAATGAATTATAAGTCTAAAACACATGTAAATATTCTACCTATCGGGATCGGGTTGACTAAACAAAAATGGTTTCATCAAGTGATGAAAAGAGTACTGTGAAGGGACCTGCCTGTTGTCAATAGGCAAGGAGTTCGAAAGTGTGAGTGCTGCCACACATATTTGCACGTAAATGTGAATTCTTTCATTTATTTTTTCTAGCCTGCCTTTGAGTGGTCTGATGCCCTGGGGAAGTAGTACAAAGCCAGTGAATTTCAAGCCATGTGACAAAATACAGGCAGCGCAAAACCAGAAGAGGGAATCACCATTGAAATGAATGGAAAAAAGAAAATGAATGTATGGGTATGTTTGGGGAGGATCATCAGCATGTATTGGAAAATGACCAGAGAGGCCACCTTGATTGTGTTGAAGCATAATGACAAGCTATTCTCAAGCCTTACAAATGGGGAAAACTGTCTGTGAAAAATGAATGGATGAGACAACCAGTAATTTCAAGTGGGCCAGCTTAGCACCTCTCTCCCTCTCTCCATGGAGGAAACACAAAATTCATCAGGAGCACCTCCTGTGTGAGCTGAACTGTTCAGTCCCAGCTGGCTGTCCATGCCAATCTCAGTCTCATTGAAGATAAAAAACAGCTTCATTCTACCATGTTCCTAGCTGTGGAGGAAGTCGCTTGGGCACCTGGGGTGAGCCTCCCATAGGGACAGGAGCCTCCAGAGTCTGCCTACCTCCTCCCACTCAGCCACCCTACAGCTGAGGGGGAGGCAGCAGGTGGACCGTTTGGGCAGTGCGGAGCCTGCATGCTCTCCTGCTCTCCTGCATCCCAGGAGAGACACGTGGCTCGGGCATGCTGCAGGCCCTGCGGTGAGTGCCACCAGGCATTTTGTGACCCCCCTCAGTGGTGACACACAGGGCGGCCCACCCCCACTGCACCCCACCCCCCATTCATCCACTCCTGCATGTTCCTTCAAACATGTTTAATACTGGCCTGCTTAATCCCAGCTATTTGTTGCCTCTATATGCCCAGAATTTAACAGATCAATACCTTGCTTTTTGAAAGGAGTCCTGAACGCAACTGCATGTACAAAATGCAAAAGCTTCATTAAAAGTAGACACACAGCACCACAAATTCGGTCTAGTTTTTTCCTCCGTCTGCCCCTCCCTGCTTCTCCTGTTCCTTCCTACAGGGCAGGTGGTGATAGATGGCACCTAAGGTGGAGGAATGGGCTCTCCAGACTGTCAAGTGATTAAAGAATTGCCCATTGATTAATCCTCTGTCTTTTAAGGGAGTCATTGATTAAATATAAATAAATGAATCAATGAGCAATTCTTCAATGAAGAGATGCATTGATTTAATTTAACAGATATCTGTATCTCCAAACTTCAATACTCAGTGACATGCAAGATGTCGGAATGGATGAATCTGTCAGTTCTGGGTTCTCTGTTTCCCATTTTCCCCATCTTACATTCAGTTCACCCCATCTCTGCATCAGCTCATGATTTTGTTTTGTTTTGTTAACAGGCTGCATGGAAATTTATTTTCTCACACATTTTTCCTCAACAGACACATTTTTGCAAGCAATTTTCCCTAACAGAATTTTACTTTTGAATGATATTTTGATTCATTTAGGCATTTTAAAATAGGGGGGCTGTATTGCAAAATTCAAAGAAGTAGAGATTTCAAGGGACAACTGTGTTTTGGTCTGCCTGTTGGTTTAAGAATTAGATGAACAAATTACTGCTCTATCCCTTACTGGGGCATAAGCAGGCCTCAGGCATCGCCTTCACCTGGAGCTACTACTTCCTCCTGTTCCTCCCCACGGGGCAGTTGCAGATAAATGACCCTGTGGTGAACGGGGATTGGGGAAAATTCTATTCAGTTGGCTTTTAAATTCACACTATCTGAAACAATATCTGAAGCCACACATAGATGTCCTTCAAAAATCCTATTTCTCCACATTTTGCAGGACATGACTTTAGTCAAGTTATGTGTATACTTGGGGAGCTGTCATTTTTTGTTCACAAAAATGAGTTGTTCTTGGCATTCATCTGTCTTGAGAGACAATGAAGTCTCCAGGGGTGACCTCCAGGGGTGAAGTCAAACGCCTGTTTTTCAGCACTGAAGTGACCTCCCCAGGGTGCAAGCCTGGGCAGTATTTATGGATGTCCTGGGCTGTCCAGATGATAGGACCCCCCCCCTTTGGCCTTGTTGATGTGGTCCAAAGGAAAGCAGTGCAATATGTTTGGCACCAGCTTGGCTTCAGGAGTTGCCAGGAGGAGACGTACAAGGTGCCATCCAACCATCTTAGGGACTCCACTCCTGATTTGTGTAGGGTTTACTCCTTAGCTTTTTCTTCTAACAAAGGTATCTCACAAGAGTTTTCCTTCTCCTAGAAGGGCTACCTTCCCAGGTGGATGAACCCCATCTTCCCCTTGCATCCCTCTACAGCACGTGCAGTAAGCGCCTTATTGACCCTTCGACCCATGATCGGTCTTGTCTGTTCAATCCACCAGAGCCTGTATTTGCATGCAGAGTAAGTCCCAAACTCACCAAGGGTTGAGTTGACTACCCTCACCTTGTTAAGCCAGCCAGTTGAAGCCTTTCCCTGAGTGTGGCAGCTGTCACATACTGGCAAGTTATAGGAGTCACAGGTGAGAGCTGAGTACAGGATGGGGACCAAAGGAAGACAAACTACTCCAGAAGTAGCAAGCTGTGTCCTCAAAAGTAATGTGCAAACATGTTAGGATATATTAATTTGAGGGAAAGTACATATTAAGCAAAATTGCAGATAAAAGGTGTATGTGGAAAAATTTGCACTATGTTGTTGTTGTTGTTTAGTCATTTAGTCGTGTCCAACTCTTCGTGACCCCATGGACCAGAGCACGCCAGGCACCCCTGTCTTCCACTGCCTCCCGCAGTTTGGTCAGACTCATGTTTGTTGCTTCAAGAACACTGTCCAACCATCTCGTCCTCTGTCGTCCCCTTCTCCTTGTGCCCTCCATCTTTCCCAACATCAGGGTCTTTTCCAGGGAGTCTTCTCTTCTCATGAGGTGGCCAAAGTATTGGAGCCTCAGCTTCACGATCTGTCCTTCCAGTGAGCACCCAGGGCTAATTTCCTTAAGAATGGATGCGTTTGATCTTCTTGCACTCCATGGGACTCTCAAGAGTCTCCTCCAGCACCATAATTCAAAAGCATCAATTCTTCGGCGATCAGCCTTCTTTATGGTCCGGCTCTCACTACCATACATTACTACTGGGAAAACCATGGCTTTAACTATATGCACCTTTGTTGGCAAGGCAATTTGCACTATAATGCTGATTAATCTTTATGAGAGCCAGTGTGGTGTTGGGGCTATTCCACTGGACTAGGACCTGGGAAACTAGGTTTCAAATCTCCACTCATCCATAAACCCACCTGGGCTAATCACTGCCTCTCAGTCTATCCTATCCCACAAGGTTGTCATGAGGGGGAGAAGTCTGTATGCCACCTCAAGATCCTTGGAGAAAATAATAAATAATTATTGTTATTTAATTAAGAATTGTGAATTGCTGCAGAAATGAGGAGAACTGAATTAAAGATTGGAAAAATGAGAAACTGAGATAACTGAAACTAGCAGGTCCATCCATTCCTAATGGTGCATGAGAGCCCTGTCCACCTGGGGCATTCACCTATTGTGGTCTGCTCCTGCCTTCCACTCTCTATCTTCATTCCATACCCCATCTTTTGCATGTACTCATCATAATGAGGCCCATTTTGCTTCTGATGTATAACAAAGGAGATCAAAACCAAGTGTGCCTCTTCACAGGTGATGTCTCCCCATGGCCACTGGCCTACCTTGCTTCTTCCCGCTGTGTCTCTTTTCAGTCTAGTGATCTGTTGGGCAAGAAAAGCACAGGGCATGCATAGCTGATGAAATCATTCATTCTCTCTCTCTCTCTCTCTCTCCAGGTAATATATTGTGTGTCGGCTCCCTAAGCTTGTTCTGAGTTCCAGCTGTGCCTATTTGTATGGAAAGATCACCGTATTCTGAGCTCAATACGAGGATTTTGGTTCTGACCTTCTGAATAACGTACTCTGGCTTCACAGGTGGGACAACATGATTGTGAGGGATTGTGAGCTTGAGTTTAACAGAGTCCCTGCTGTCTTAAGCTAATGAGATTGCTCCTTTTATCTCCATGGGAGGGTCAGTCACCTGAGAGCGGGGACAGGCATCTCCAGCATAGAGGTTCTTCCTACAAATAATTAATCACTCTTCAATTACTTGGCAGGGTGCAGTTGCTCCTAGCTGAATTCTTGCTTGCTGTTTTCTTCTCCGCTAGGATGGAAGATGCACGCATTTGCATAAATATATACAAACAGAAAAAAAAAATACTTGCAAACAGGCGAACCATGTTTACAACATTGCAGATACTGTTCAGCCTTGTTTCCTCTGCCGCTCTGTACCTAGGAGATGTGCAGCCTAACTAGCATACCTTTCTTCTAGTCCAAGGGCCACATTCCTTGCTGGGGACCACATTCCAGTGGTGGCTGGGGCCAGAGACAGAAGGTGGGAGAAGGACCAGATTTGGCTCTTGCTTGGCACAGTAATCTGGAATCCAGCCATAAAAAAGTGAGCTTTCAAAACACACCTTCTCGCACACACGTCTTCATCCTGCCAAGCAAGAGGAATTGTCTCAGTTCAAAGAAACATTCTGGCCAGCAAAAAGCACCTGAGGAAGCTGGCAAGGAGTGTGGCATGAGGAGAGTCCTGACAGCCAGAAAGAGATTCCTGGAGGGCCATATTCAGTCCTCCCTGCCTTACAATCTGATGCCCCATCTGCAGTATACACTTAAAGCAGCATCACACTACTTCAAACTTCCATGGCTTCTCAAAAACAAACAAACAAACAAAAAACACCTGGGAACCATGGTTTGTTCAACAGTCAATCCTTCTTCCAAAAAAAAAAAAACCACCTCTGGAAACTGTAGCTCTGTGAAGGGAATAGGGGCCTCCTAACACCACCCAGCAACTTTAGCAAACTATAGTTTCCAGGGTTTTGTGGGAGAAAGACACCACTGCTTAAAGTGGTACAATACTGCTTTAAATGTATAGTGCAGCTGGGGTGTAGGTACAGTATCAAGGCTGGAAGAACTAAAAAGGGCACCTCTGCAGCTGCCTTCTCATAAATCAGACTACTGATCCATATTTTCCAGCACTGCCAACTCTGATGGGCACCAACGCTCCACCATCTCAGGCAGAGGGATCTTCTCCATCACCAGCTGCCTACAGTTCTTTAGGTGTAAATGGTAATGATTGTTTATGGTACAGCAAATCATGCACTGTAATACTATTAATAATATGAGAAGATGGTTGTTGGATCAGGCTGAAGCTCCATCTCATCCTAATCCAGGTGAGCTCAGTGGCAGAGGAAGGGGGGTGGCATGCCCCGGGTGCCATCTCTGTAGGAGCTTTCAAGGCACCTTGCGGGGGGCTCACCCCACCGCCATCCTTATGGCACTCGAGCGGTGCCATTTGCAAGCCACTGTTTGCCCTGTCCCTGACACCCCACATCAGGTGTTGGTTCTCCTTCCTTCGCCCCTGGGTGAGCTGTACTTATTTTTTGGTGAACTTTTAGTTGCAGAATTTATACCAAGGGTGCATTCTGACATTGGGGACTGTTGCGTTAGTTTTCCTGGTTATAATGCTAGTGAAAGTGAACATCGTCAAGCATGTCCCCGCACCACCATCACCCACTACATGCTCATGTGTGCTTCTGTTCTCCCATTATTCTCCCACGAAAACAGCATGGAGGGCTCCACATTTCTAGGCACATGTCTGTGATAACTTGCTTTCCAAGTGCTTTCTGTGTGTTTGTTTTGCCCCAGTGCTTTCCCCATGACAACCTGCTCTTTACCTCTTTATCAGAGCAAATGGCAATCCACAGAAAACCGGAATTGTCATTTGTTCTGATTCAGCATAAAAGAGTGCTTTTTCTTGGGTAAAGCAGGGGGGTGCAGGTGGGAGCTCTCCAACACAGACCTGTACCTAAAAATCATGAGGCAAAAGCTAAGTATGGATGAGCCCAGAGTCTTTCCTAGCCCTATCTAGAGATGCCAGGAATTGAACTTGGGACCTTCTGCATGCAAAACAGATCCTTTGTCACTAGGCTGGCTCACTTTAACATGCAGAGTGAACAGTTACTCCTTCATCTTTGGTCTTCTCACAAGATTTGGAAGCAGAGAGAGCAGAACTGTGACTCACACTTCCTTTCTTGCCAATGCTATGAGACATACAAAGCTGCCACCCTTTTACTTTTTTTACAGTTTGCAAAAGCTTCTACACACACACACACACACACACACACACACAAAGATCCCAGGCATCCCTTGAGAAGCAGTTATTTCATTTTATTTCATCACTCTCGAAGCACATATGCAGGGGCATTCAGTCTCTCCAGTGAGTTTCTTTTAGAGTTTCAGAATATGCTCCTTGCTGAGATTTGAACCTTAAATGCTTTGCTTGGGAAAGGAAAGAGTTCAAGCTGAAGGGAAAAATCCCTTCTGAAGTGCTACAACAGCCCCTAGGGAGGCTACCTTAGTTTGTCCTCATTTGTTGTTTTTGAAGAACTGTGGGCACCTTAGGACTGTCAGCATAATGTAGGAGAGATTCAAGTGCAAACCTGGAAATTCAGGTTTGCACAAAAGAAGCAGATTAAAGTGCTCTGTTGCCCTAGCACTACATATCCACTTTTTAAAGGAAATTGACTTTTTTGTGGTTAGGGGAAATGATAAGAAAATGGTCTCAAATTTCTGGAATGGATGTGATTAACAAGAAGACTTCTAAACACACCACAACCAAATCAGGATAAATGCTTGATAAAGGCCAGGTATAATCTAACCTCTGCATAAATGTTGTGCAATCAAGATAAATGCTCAACAAATAGGTCATCTAGAGAAGTGCCCTAGCACACCCATTTCACATCTTTAGGTGCTTCAAGGTGTCCACTGCCAGGCCTAGAAGATACTGCTGGCAAACTAAAGCTGCTTCTTGGGGCTAAGAGCAAATTACCTTTTCAGAAATATCACATGATTCAGTAAGGTAGTACAGTCTGGCTAGCAAGGCCACACTTCCTAATAATGGTACCCCATGCAGCAGTATTGAGGCCAATGGTAAGGGATGATGGGAGTTGGAGTCTGGCAACATCTGGAGGGCTACAGGTTCCCTGCCAAACAAGGAAATCAAGGGGGACTGTGTGGGAGGAGAAGAGATTTCCTTCTCCCAGGTGATGCCCAAATAGCTTCATCTTTGAGGCAGACCTACCCAGAAGGCTTGGTGGTATGCTGGATTGAAAGAGCTGCTGCTCACTTTGCATGCAGATGAAAGCGATGACTCTCACAGAAGATGTGAGGCTTCAGCAATTGGGATCAGCCAGTCTTTTTGACCCAATAAACCTGTTAAATGGGGGGAGGCGTACACAGTACTGTTGGTTGACAGTAAATGCCTCACACTGGAAACAGAATAACCCTAAAACACCATCACACAGTGACAGTAGAACAGCCTTTTTCAGCTAGTGTGGTGTTGTGGTCAGAGTGTCAGACTAGAACCTGTAAGACCAGGGTTCAAATCCCCACTCAGCCATGAAGCTGTGGCCTTGGACCAGTCACTGCCTCTCAGCCTAATTTACCTCACAGGATTATTGTGGGGATTAAATGAAGAGAGGGAGAGCCACGTGTGCCACCTTGAGCTCTTTGGAGGAAAAGGTAGGATATGAATGTAGTAAAGTAATAGAAAGAATCTTTCTTCAGCTCAAGGGCCATGTCCCAGTGTAGGGATTGGGCACAGCAAAGACTTTGCATCCTTGCAGTAGGATTATTTCTATAGATGCTCATGTCCCTCTCTGTCCTCCATCCAAGCAGGTAAGGTGTATCATCAGAGTTCAAGGACACATTCCAGCCTGGCAGAAACACACAAGGCGGGTGCAAAGCAAGGCTGGGAAGAGGTGTGGCTCAGACAGATGTGTGAACTGGGTCAAACAGAGACACCTGGATGGATCTGAAGTTTATTATACCTAATTTAGTGTCACTTGTTTGGGGATAGTGGCCACTAGCTTGCAGCCTCTAGGACAAGACTTCTGCCAGCTACCCACAAATTGTGCACCCACCTCTGAAATCTAGCAAGATGTCATTCTGTCATCTAGGAATGGTGCAGCGAATGGGAAGCATTTTAGCTCAGTCCTACCCTTTTGCAAAATCATCAGGTGCAAGTCTCCATAAAGAAGGAAATCTATTCAACGTCTATACATCACACTGCTGCCAGCAGAGAATACACAGTAGATGAAAGACTGAAACTACATTCTATGGAAAAGCAAGTGTTTTTCTTTCTTTTCTTTTCTTTTTTTTTTTTTTTTTGCAAAGGCACAGTATTATTGGCATTTTGCTACCTCTTACATCTTTGGTTCAGTTAACGATTCCCAAGCTAACAGGGATTTTCTAAATGCTCCAATAATTTTTAGCTGGCTCTCCTCATTACCTCTGCTTCAAAGAACATTGGAGGGGGGGAGAACCCTTGTATTTAATTCTGAGAAGATGAATGGTAAAGAATGACTGGCAATGTCGGGTTTCCTCCAGAAGTACGTATATATTTTATGAAGGGGGGAGGGAATCCTTATTGAACTTGTGGCCATGACCATGGACTTCAGAGATCCTCAACCCATTGCCACACAAATAATTCATGGGTTTTTCCTTCAATCAGGAACACCAGCAACAAGTTCATAGCCATAGACATGCACATCTCAACTATCACTATGCCTTGACACCTGGCAAATTGCAGTCCCTGCTGGATTGCCTGTTAGACAAGTTTTGTTAAAACATCGTTCCTGTGAGTTACTAGGTTTATCATCCATCAAGGTTTGACTCCCTCTCCTGGGTCTGTAGAAGTTTAATTTCTAAGTGGGACATGCATACAACTTTTCTCTAGCAGAAGGTCAGATAATCTTGTTCATTTCAAGGACTACATTTCTCATAGGCAACATTCCTGAGGCCAGAGGCAAAGTGGGTGGGGCTAGAGGTAATTGTGGGTGGGGCTAGGTCTGTGCCTCTTTCTTTTGTGGAATGTCAGGGCTTTTAAAATCCTTTCCAGATACATATCCACACCTGTACATCCTCCATTCAAGCAAACAAGAGGCATTACTACAGTACAGTTATTCACCCAAGCCAGACAAAAGTGTGCAAAGTGTGGGGTGTGAACTGGTGACATAGAGAGAGTTCTGAGGGCCAGATAGAGAGGCTTGAAGCTGTATTTGGCCCCTGGACCTTAAATTTCTAGGTAAGGTAAAGGACCCCTGGGTGGTTAAGTTCAGTCATAGGTGACTATGGGGTGCGGTGCTCATCTCACTTTCAGGCCAAGGGAGCTGGCGTTTGTCCACAGCTTTCCCAGACCCTCCAAGTGTCCCTATTTTCCAGGGGAGTCCCTGATTTAGAGAAGCTGTCCCAGTTTCTGATTTGATCCCACAGTGTCCCTCCTCTCCTTAAAAAGGTAAAGGTAAAGGTAAAGGGACCCCCTGACAGTTAAGTCCAGTTGCGAACGACTCTGGGGTTGAGATGCTCATCTCACTACAGGCCAAGGGAGCTGGCATTTGTCCACTCCGCAGACAGTTTTTCTAGGTCATGTGGCCAGCATGACTAAGCTGCTTCTGGTGCAATGGAATACTGACACCAGAGCAGTGCAAGGAAACACCATTTACCTTCCCGATGGAGCAGTACCTATTAATCTACTTGCACTTTTGGGCGTGCTTTCGAACTGCTAGGTTGGCAGGAGCTGGGACTGAGCAACGGGAGCTCACCCCGTTGCAGGGATTCCAGCCGCCAACCTTTTTTGATCGGCAAGCCCAAGGCTCAGTGGTTTAGACCACAGCGCCACCTGCATCCCTCCTCTTTTCTTTAAAAAAGGTAAAGGGACCCGTGACCATTAGGTCCAGTCGTGGCCGACTCTGGGGTTGCAGCACTCATCTCACTTGCGTACAGCTTCCAGGTCGTGTGGCCAGCATGACTAAGCCACTCCTGGCGAACCAGAGCAGTGCACGGAAACCCTGTTTACCTCCCGCTGGAGCAGTACCTATTTATCTACTTGCACTTTGACGTGCTTTCGAACTGCTAGGTTGGCAGGTGCAGGGACCAAGTAACGGGAACTCACCCCGTCATGGGGATTCGAACTGCCGACCTTCTAATCAGCAAGTCCTAGGCTCTGTGGTTTAACCCACAGTGCCACCCATGTCCCTTTTCCTCTTTTCCTTAGGACATCCCTATTTTCATCGGAGTAATGTTGGAGGGCATGGAGTTATCTAGCCCCCAAGACAATCCTGTATAAAGAAGTTTTTTAATGCTTTATTATGTTTCTATATGTGTGTGTTGGAAGCCACCCAGAGTGTGGTAACTCAGAGGTGTAAATAGTACAATTATCATTATGGAACGGGACATCCCTATTTTCATTGGAGAAATGTTGGAGGATATGCTTTCTGGGTCATGTGGCCAGAATGAGTAAATTACTTATGGCTAAGCATAGGCCATGACAGAAGCCAGAGTGCACAGAAACACCATTTACCTTCCCACCACAGTGGTACCTATCGAACTGCTTTCGAACTGCTAGGTTGGCTGGGACAGAGCAACAGGAGCTCATCCCGTCGTGGGGATTCAAACCACCAACCTTCTGATTGGCAAGCCCAAGAGGCTCAGTGTCCACAGTGCCACCCACTTCCCTTTAATTTCTAACCCATGCTCTAGTGTGCATAGAAACTTTAATGAGAAGAACAATCAATTGTTAAACCACTATAAGAATTGTACTGCTGTGAGAGGAATAGTGGCCTCCCAACAACTCACAGCACCCTTAATAAATTAGAGGTGCCAGGATTCTTTGTGGCTGTTTTAATATGTTTCGATACTACTTTAAATGTATAGTGCAAATGTGGTCATAGCTACAACCAAGAATTTCACATATACAGCCACTACCCATTCTCTCTTATACAAGATGAGCAAGAGCCAATAAGAGCAGAGACTCTCAAAGTGTGCTCTCAAAGTTCTGCTTGAATTTCAAGTTGGAGAGAATGATTCCTGGTAGCTGTTTGCAAAAGAATTACTGTCTCCTGCACTACTGAAATGATATGGAAATGAAAGGCAATGCAAAGAACCGAGAAGCCAGAAAATAAGATTAGTATTTTGTACCAAGGGCTTTTATTATTGTTATTCTAGCCATGCTGAGCATTATTGCTGTTATAAAGCAAGTGATTTTATAGGGAAACTTCTTTATTTTGCAGTTAAGTTTGAGTGTTACCTCATATGTTATTCATCGTTATGGCTGATGAACATGCACAATGATGATGCAATGAATTCAGCAAATATCAGGGGACCCTACAAAGGCTATGAGAATATTCTTTGTTGGAAACGGACTTACTTTTCTTATACAGTGAACGTTCCCATTTTTATCATAGACTGGCTCTCTTATATGTTGCTTTCCACTTCCTTTGTAACATACTGTATATTATGAAATGCACATTATTTGAGCACATTTGAAGACATTAGGCATTATGCAGAGCTTCTGCTAAGTAAGTGAAAGAGATCATCTTGATGCATTGTGTCTCATTATTTCTCATACTCGCTATGTCAGACTGTTTCTAGTACTAGAAGTAGTCCAATGCTGAACATTTCTCTTGAGGTGCCCCTCCCCCCAGTCACTTATTCTTCATGGGGGAAAATCATTCCAATGAATGTGATCAGTATTTGCTGCTGCTGCTTTTGTCTTCACTTCATAAACTCTAGATAACTGATGATTTTTCAGTCCACATTAGCATTGTGTTTTCTTTGCACTGAAATGAATGGTGTAGAATAACATACAGTGGTACCTCGGGTTAAGAACTTAATTCGTTCTGGAGGTCTGTTCTTAAGCTGAAACTGTTCTTAACCTGAAGCACCACTTTAGCTAATGGGGCCTCCTGCTGCCGCCACGCCGCCTGAGCACAATTTCTGTTCTCATCCTGAAGCAAAGTTCTTAACCCGAGGTAATATTTCTGGGTTAGTGGACTCTGTAACCTGAAGCATATGTAACCTGAAGCATATGTAACCTGAAGCGTATGTAACCTGAAGCGTATGTAACCCGAGGTACCACTGTAATGATAATGTAATTGATTATGTAAATTTCAGCCATGGTGGATAGCATGAGAAAGAGCATAGTGTTTTTTTTATATTGGAGGCTGAGCTGCGGAGGACTGGAAACAGCACTGCATGTGACAAATATGGATCAGAATGAAAAATGATGTCTTGTTACATTCCTAGTCTTCATCCCTCCAGCACCCAAGGTGCTCCCATTCTGTCACCCCAGCTCTCACAACCACTTGTAGCTTGCTGGTTTCCAACCTACTTAGATGGAGGGGAAAGCATTGGGTCAAATGAAACACTTTATTTTAGCCCAACTGATGCAACAGAGGAGGAGGGGGGTATTTTCCTGCAGCAAAGGGGAATCAAAACATCATAGTTGAGTCCACAGGCAACTAGGCAACCATGTGCTGCCTGGAACTGGGTGTTGGAAACATCACCTGTGTGAACCTGTGATCAGCCTCCTTCTCAAGCTTCTCCTTCTCAAATAGCTTGGGGTTAGTTTACCTGAAGGATCAACTTCTCCCATAGCAACCTGTCCTGGACTTTATATCTTAACCAGAGGCCTTTCTCTCCAGGTTCCTCCACCTAATGAAGTGAGGCATGTAATTGCTCAGGAAAGTGCCTTCTCCTGAAAAGTGACTTGCTTACTGGATGTCACCCCCAGGAAGTTTTAGGTGCACTATCTGGTGCATTAGATCTTTGCACTAAGTTTCCCCCTTGATACTTGTGGGTGCTCAGTGGTAGAGCACCTGCTTTACATACAGACGTCACAGGTTCAGCCCCTGTCATCTCTAGTTAGGGCTCAGAGATACCCCCATATAAACTTTAGGAGAGCCACTGCCAGCCAGTTTGTCAATGATACTAAGCCTGATTGTCGAAGGGTCAGCCTCAGTAGAATGAGGTTTCTCATGCTCCTATGTTCCATTGCATCCCTCCTCCCACCTTCTTGTTCATCAAAAGTCAACGTTCCATACCCACCAAACATGCCCGGTCTTCATGGGGTTGCCTTGAGATTTTCATCTTGTGTTTATGCTGCTTTTCGATTTCCATACACACTCTTGTGGTTTTAAATTTTGGTTTTAGTGTTTTTATTCTGTATTGATCGGATTTGTCTATTTTACTATTTTTTGTAAGCTGCCCAGAGAACCTGGTTGTGTGTGGTATGTAAATCTAATAAAGAAATTATGGGTAGAAGCTAAATGCCCCTCCCTGCAAGAGGAGGGCTTGTGGGGGGGGGGGTCCAATTTTAATTAATATGTATGTTAGCAATCAGCAGGTATCTTGTTCCCAAGACCTAGAAGCTACAAGTAACAACACTTAAAAAGCAAAGAGTAAGTAAAAAATAAAGAACTGAAGGCTTTTGATTAATCAGTGCAATTAACAGATTAGTCCATTAATTGCAGATTAAAACGGATGGCATAAACAAGTTCTTGACTCAGTGTTTTCAACAAGATTTTCCAAGGAAACAATTAGCTCTCAGCGTAACTTAGTCAAAAGAAACTTATCTTTATTAAATAAACTTCAAAACAACCCACTGCGTGGTGATACTGCATTGTACAACAGCAGCCCCTCCAGGCAGGAAGGGAGTCTATGGGTCTGGCATAAATGCTAGGAGCTAGTGATGTGTCTCCTTCCCATGTGGATGGGGCTTTTGCCCTCACAGCCAGACAATGCAAATGTGAGACAAAGCCCCAGCACTGGCCTCCTGTGTTGATAACCATTCCTGGAACCATGCAGAAATCCAGCAGTTCCCAGGTCACTGCAGGTATGTGTGAGTCACTCTTTAAAACCTCCATCTGCCCTGTGGGCATTAGGCATACTGACACAATGCTCCTGTCACTTGCAGAAACACTACAATTGGTCAAGGAAGCAGTCAACTGAAAACTATCACCCCACTCCCCACAGTCAGTTGAAATAGGAATTGTGTCTTTCTCCACTTTGCTATTGTTTCCCAAACTCTTAATACTTGGACCACTATCCTTTGTTGTGGTGAGTGGGATACAGTTCCCATCCTCCCCACCCCAAAATATAATTGGGAGATCTAAGTCACTCAGCACTCAAAAATATATTCCTCATCAGTTCCCAGAATACTTACAGCTGTAATAAAGGTAAAGGTAAAGGTACCCCTGCCCGTACGGGCCAGTCTTGACAGACTCTGGGGTTGTGCGCCCATCTCACTTAAGAGGCCAGGGGCCAGCGCTGTCCGGAGACACTTCCGGGTCACATGGCCAGTGTGACATCGCTGCTCTGGCGAGCTAGAGCTGCACACGGAAACGCCGTTTACCTTCCCGCTGGTAAGCGGTCCCTATTTATCTACTTGCACCCGGAGGTGCTTTCGAACTGCTAGGTTGGCAGGCGCTGGGACCGAGCAGCGGGAGCGCACCCCGCAGCAGGGATTCGAACCGCCGACCTTTCGATCAGCAAGTCCTAGGCGCTGAGGCTTTAACCCACAGCGCCACCTGTGTCCCCTACAGCTGTAATACTCATGCAGTATTGCCACATCATTAGTTCTGGCCTGAAATCTGCCACCTCCATCCACCTTTCATGGCTCCATTAAGACCAGCATCCCGTTCTCACTGTGAACAACTAGATGCCTGTGGGAGGCAAGAAAGTAGGACTCAAGTACTAGTATTTAGAGGCATACTGCCTCAAACAGTGGGTATAGAACAATCATGAATTGTAAATGTCAGGGTTGGGGCAAAACTCATAGTTGCCCCTCCTGAATCCATTTGGCCAGCAGCCACCATCCGTCCTCCAGAATGCCCCTTGAAATGATGCTTTGATCATGGTGTAGTGTTTCCTAGGTCTATCATCATCTATCCTAGGTCTTCCAGATGTTGTTGGAGGACAACTCCAATCTTCTCAAACCATTGGCCATGCTGAGTGGAGCTGATGGGAGGTCACGTCCAGCAACATCTGCAGAACTAAAGGTTAGTCCAAGGCATGTTGAGGAGTTTGATTCCGTCTTTTGTCCCTGAGCCTTCTCCCACACTCAGCCAAAAGTTCTCAGTGAAGACATTTCAGCCCAGTCTTGTAAGTCTTGGTGGCCTTTCTTCCCTGTCTCCAGCCTGTCAGTACTGAAGGTTTCTCTTTGTGCTTTCTGGGCAAAGTTGATGATTCTGCAGGGATTCTTACATCTGTTAGCTTCCTTTATTTTTCTCCATCAGGATAAAGCTGGTACACAAATAATCTAGAACAGGGATTGGGAACCTGTGCCTCTGTAAATGCTGTGGGGTTCCATCTCCCATAAGCCCCAGCCAACATGGCCAGTGGACAAGGAGTGATGGGAGTTGTGGTCTAACGCCTGCAAGACCACAGCTTAGCCAGCTCTGCCATAAATCATAGGGATTTTTGTCAAGGATGTCTTTGTATGCATAATGCAATTGTCTGTGCTGAATCTTGTTTATCGGAAGAATGGCTAACCTATCATGTTATTCTCTTCCAAGCTGTTCAGGAATGATCAATTTACCTGTTCTAAGCCAACATCCTGCCTGCATCAGGTTTGCTATCAGACACAGATGGCGACGCTAACAAAATGCAAGAGAAGACCAATACTGTTACACAGAATTTTGCCATCTGTGCCATTTTTACAGTGCAAAAAGCTGCAGAGCGCTTTCCCAAGAAATTATATTGGTGCCAGCACAAGGGAATTTGCAAGGAAATCTGTTCAGGTGTATATGAGCAGAGCACAACAGCCACCCAGGGTGTGACAAGTCCTTGCCAAAACAACAGGTGTAAAACCTACAGATACAACTCTGGCAGTTATTGATTTCTCTCACTAGGAAAAACAGCAACAATACCCCACAATATATTAGATTTGTAAAAGGCTGCAACTTGCCAGGCACAGTATGTGTGGTACCTCATGTATTGGCAGGCAGTGTGGTGTGGTAATGGGGGAGGAATTCAATTGAATTCACATTTAAATATGCCTAATCCACACTTTCTGAAGCAATATGAAAACTGAAACACAGTCATCCTTTGAGATACACGTGTATCTAAATTTTGCAATGCAGTTCTTCAGACAAGTAATTACAGTGGTACCTCAGGTTACAGACGCTTCAGTTTACAGACTCCGCTAATCCAGAAATAGTACCTCGGGTTAAGAACTTTGCTTCAGGATAAAAACAGAAATCGTGTAGTGGCAGCAGGAGGTCCCATTAGTTAAAGTGGTACTTCAGGCTAAGAACAGTTTCAGGTTAACAACAGACCTCCAGAATGAATTAAGTTCTTAACCCGAGGTACCACTGTATACAAAACTGCACATGCTGAGGTGGGAAGGGCATTAAAATGCATATTCTAGTTTAAAATATAGCAAATAAAAATGTATCCTTTTAGGGTGAGTTGCTTTTCAAACTGTATAAAAGGCAAAATTGCATACTGATATGTGTCTATTAAAAGAAGTGTCCATAAAATTGCTGACAAATACCTGTGCAATTTTTTGTTTTAAAATGCAAATTGATGAGCTTTTAGGAAGACCCCAAAATTGTTGAGCTTTTTTTTTCATTTGTTAGGTATGAAGCCTTTGAAATCCTGGTTATGTCCAGGAAAATCCAGCCGTATAGCAGCCCTAGAGTACTGAGGTTTTGGTGATATGCATATTTTTTTAAATTAATCAATGGATCCCTTAGGATACAAATGATAAATCAATGAGCAGTTCTTTAATCACTTGATACCCGTACTTACAAGACATGTATATATTTCCCAGTGGCACCATGAATGGGTTTGATTTCTAAGCAAGTTATACAGACCTATTCTCTAAGGCAATTAGAACAGATGGAATTCTTATTTTTACCTGATTTACCTAGCTCAAGAAGCTACTCAGGCATCAGCTAAAACAATCCAGATATAAAACAATCCATCCAACAGTTGTAGGAAGAGTCTCACAGACACTATTTTTTGTTCATTTTCTCTTTTCTTTTACACCAAGGCTTTAATTTATGTAACAACTTTCTAAACTGATTTACACACCTCAGTAAATGTGTCAATTTATCTCTCACTTCAGCTATAGAGTAATATGCGAATATATTTTTCTCACCTTTTAATTCTCTAAGCAAGATAAAAAAACACCATAGGGACCCCCTGCTCTCTGTCCCACCCATAGTCACCCTTACTTAAAATGTTTATTTCATTTGTTAACTATGAATTATCTGTGAATCAACCTTTTCAAAAAAAATAAAATAAAATGGTTTTGTTCTGTGAATCTCTGCAGCATTGATTGAGGAGGAGAACTAAACACACCTGAAGTTATTACCTTTGAGCCCGACTTCTTTAGAGCTATATTCATGCAAAAATGGAATGGATGTTTTTATTAATGAAGGCACCAGAAAAATCAACACCTCTTTTTTTTAAAAAAATCAATATTGCTCTATAGACCTACATCCCTTAGGACTTTTAGCCATGTGCATATAATTACTTCCTACTGATACACCTGGGGAACAAGGGGGCTCAATTCATTTACATGGTAGCATGTAGCAACTCAAATTCAAAACATGGTGCAATTTTAAACAATATAATAGTAATGATTATGATGGTGATAATCTTTTTAAATAAAAACATCCAGACCCTGACCTTGTCTCTGAATTGATCACAGTGAGGATTTGCCAAGCGTGCTTTCCACTTAGCATGTTTCTCCCTTTCATCCTGAGTTCAAGCATCTTTTATCCTGAGTTCAAGCATCTTCAAAGTCCAGGACACCTTTGGTAAAGGCTGTTCTCCTATTGGAGCTCTCGCAGGCCAGTGTTTCCCAGTCATCGGTGTTTATACTACATTTTTTTAGATTTGCCTTGAAAAAGTCTTTAAACCTCTTTCCAATTTTAAGTTCAGAGAGGAGTAGTTGCTTTGGAAGACGATAATCAGGCATCTGCACAACATGACTAGGCCAATGAAGTTTATGTTAAAGAATCATTACTTCAACACTGTTGATCTTTGCTTATTCCAGTACATTGGCATTAGTTTGTCTGTCTTCCCAAGTAATGGGTAAAATTTTTCGGAGACACCGTTGATGGAATCTTTTGAGGAGTTGGAGATGGCATTTATAAGTGGTCCATGTTTCACAAGCATACAGTAAGATTGGTAGTACAATACCTTTGTAAACAAGCATTTTGGTTTTCCTGTGACTGCCCTGGTCCTCAAACACTCTGCACTTCTATCAGGAGAAAGCTGCACTCACAGAGCTAAGGCAATGGTTTTGAGTGGTTTTTAACCAATCAAAACATACACAGAAACGCAGAAAAACTAGGCCAGTTAAAAAGAAATTTCAACTGTGGGACCCAGAGATGTGATATTTGTTATGGTGGCACACCAAGCCTCCATAGGTTTCACCAACAATCTTTGGAAAAGGTCACTTCTGGCTCCAGGCTCTGAGGAGAGCCATTACAAAGCAAATGGTTTAAATTAATCAGAAATAAGCGGTGAGGAAATGATAAATGAACTACAAATTATCTATCACACTAATTGGCCCAAGCAATTACATTTCATTAATGAAGATTAAGAAGTTAAACACCTCGGTGAGCCATTTCCAATTCTACCTTGGGCGAGTATATGAAAATGTCTAGAAAACCAATAGTTTGCAGAGAAGAACAGCTGGCCTCAGAAATTGTCATTTGTTTTGTCCTGTGTGGTTCATACCAACAGAGTCATATTGCATCACTCATATAAAATATAGCTCCAGTTACAGATAGGTAGCCGTGTTGGTCTGCCATAGTCAAAACAAAAAAAATAAAAAAAATTCCTTCCAGTAGCGCCTTAAAGACCAACTAAGTTAGTTCTTGGTATGAGCTTTCGTGTGCATGCACACGAAAGCTCATACCAAGAACTAACTTAGTTGGTCTTTAAGGTGCTACTGGAAGGAATTTTTTTTATTTTTTTATTATATAAAATATAGCATCCATCTTTTCCCAGCCCTGGCTCCAGAGGTGGGAAGGTTGGGCATTAGCTAAAGGACCAATGCCCACCAAAGAGGTTCTCTTCTTCAACAATATCACCACCGTCTACTTTGCACAGAGCACCCAAGAAAGTCAGGGGCAATGCATGAGAGAGAAAAAGAGATAATCTGTTTTCATGCACAACCAAGTTCAGAAAGGTCACTGATATGCCAGTGTTTTTCCACTACACCTTTACACAACCTTGAGTCCTCAGATGTTGGGCTGTAACTCCCACCACATATCTAAAGAGATAGAGAGAATCCAACTATGCTATGTCTTAAATGTATAGAAATTAGAAGGCAGAGAAAATGATACCCTCCACACTGGCATTTTGAATGTTCATTATCCTTTAAATTATGTCAGGACAGTAGGTAGCAGGAATCTCAGGAGGTTTCATCAAGAAATTCACTTGCAGACTGAATCAAGAGTTGTCAAGGGGGGGGGGAATATCATACTACATGCATTGCATTGTATATTTTAAAGTATTGCAATGCATATTTTAACTGTATATAACCTGCGCTGGGACTTCTGATTGAAGGGCAGGCAAGAAATTTAATGAATAAACAGATGTTAATGGGCTCACAGATGTCAGGGATTAGGATCAGTGTTTATGTGTGTGGCCATTCTTAATAATGTAATTATTGTCTATACGTTTATGCATTTCATTTTCCTTCTGATCTCACTGCATCCACCCCTGCACCCATCCACTGCAGTACCACCCATACCCCACCACCTTGAAACATAGAGTCATAGAATTATAAAGTTAGAGGGGACCACAAGGGCCATCTAGTCCTGCCCTCTGCAATGCAGGAATCTTTTTGCTTAAGGTGGCTCAAACCCACAATCCTGAGATTAAGTAACAATATATAACAAAACTGGGTGTAGCAATGAATGCACATTTTACTTTGTACAGTGGGATCATTTCTACAGACGCACAGAGAGAGAGAGAGAGAGGGGGGGGCAAGAAGCATGATCCGAGCTCAAGGACACACAGCCCAGCCAGGCAAAAACAATTTGAGTGTGAAGTCGGCAAGCCATTTGGGAGGTGAGACTGTAGCCTCCACCTGCCCCTCCTCATTAAGGGTATTCTGTTAAAGGGATCTAGGGGTGTGGATCCTGTCTGTGGGCTAGGGCCATGCCACTATTATTAGGGCCCTGCAGGATTTGACATCTTTCCATAGGGCCTGCAAGATGGAGCTGTTCTGCCTGGCCTTCGGCTTAGACTCACTCTGACCCCTTATATGGGATTTGGTATATAAATTTTCCCTTGGCTTTTTTGCTGGCCCATGTAGGACTAGCGTGGATAGCTGGCTTGGGTGAATTTCTGATGTTTCCTCCCTTTATGGTCTTGATTTATGCGCTACTACTAAAATGAGGCTGCATTTTAAGCTGTATTTTAATGAACTGTTTGTTTGTTTGTTTGTTTGTTGTTTTCTATTACATTTTATTGTAATTCATGTTTGATGTTAGCCGCCCTGAGCCCGGCCCTGGCCGGGGAGGGCGGCGTATAAATAAATTATTATTATTATTATTATTATTATTATTATTATTATTATTATTATTATTATTATTACCACAACGAGGACCCTGCGGGATGCTCCTATTTGATGTAAGTCTTAGGGGCCCCTCTGTCCCTTAGTTGGATTCCCAGCAGATAGACGGGAGTCGAGATCTAGTCTGGCTTCACCCAATGTCTAATCCAAACTGCTCACACCTGTAACCAATAAAATTGTGGCCTATTTGAACACATAAACCTAAACAGCAAGCAAGAAAGGCTTGGAGGGTCGCATTCAGTTCTGGGACCTGAGATTCTGCCCCCTAACCTTTGAGAAATCTCACAGAGCAGAGCAGTACTGCTATCTTATCACTTTACCTGATGACTGAACCTGGAACATACTGCATGCAAAGTGTGCTTCACCCCTGAGTTATGGTTCCTTCTCGGGCGAGGGTCTCCTCATGTACAGGCTTCCTCTATTAATGTAAAAGTGCTGGGGTCCAGATCCTTGGACATGATAACAACTATCTTTTTAAACATGCATGGCAGTTTCTAAACCCTGTTTTCAAGGAAGCATTCTCTGGCTGGCTGCCGTATTTGCTTCGGAAAGAGGGCCTGATGCATCTGATGCCAAGTTGTAACCCATTATTTGTGCTGTACTAATTGGGGTGGAATAGAAGATGCATCATCAAATGGATTTCGGATTGATCTAATAGCTATTGGAATAAGTTCCAAGACCAACTACTTCATGGGGCGGGTTATGCAAAGCAGCAGTTGTCTCTTTAATCTGTTTTATGTTGGCTGTGAAGCATGTGTTAAGCTGTTCTTTAAATGAGCTGTTTTAACTTTATTGGAAATGTGTAATTCAAGGACAGCTGGTTGGAATTATAAACACAGACAGTGGCACATTCCAAACAGAGAACATGAACCCCCACAGTGTGAAATACTTTTCATGTTACATTAATTGTCTGGAACATAGGAAACAGTGTTATAGCAAGTCATACCATTGATCAATCTAGGGCAGCAGCTCCCTAGGGTTTCTAGAAAGGAGTCTCTCCCAGTCCCCATTGGGAGATCCCAGCAATAGAATCGGAAATGTTTGCATGCAGAGACATGCTATACCACTAAGCCATAGTCTTTCCCCTTAAAATTAATATTCTGTTCCTTGTGGCTCTGAATAAAGGGTTTCTTTAAAGTAGGAATGTAGCAAGCTGCATTATAGTGAGTCAGATTTCAGTCCTCAGCATCAAATGAAGCTACCAAGGCAACCCATCTGCCTGATAATTTTGACAGATGTGGAGAAGGAAGAACCCCAGGGGACTAACTCCCATCTCCTGCTCCCAAGGAGTAACTTACTAGAATTCTTCATACTGGTAAGCAAGGCTGAACTACAGTCCTCTCTAGGGAGCATCACCTGACCTGCACCAGACTATTAATGTCCTGGAAGACAGCGAGAAACTGGGAGCCAGGACTGAGGAGTAGTGATTATCTGTGGTCCACCAGAAAGCCAGGTTGGAAATCAAACGAGTCATAAGGGCCAAAGAGCAACAGCAGGGTAGAGACAGGGGATAGATTATATTCATTCGGCATATAAAGGCAGCTCTACCTAATCTGCAGTGTCTGAAACAATGTGTGAACCAAAACACAGCCACCCCTCAAAATTCACACTTTCTCCAAATTTTGCAATGAGATTTTCCAGCCAAGTAATGTGCACAAAAAAGCATATACTAGGGTAAAACATGTACAGTGGTACCTCAGGTTACATACGTTTCAGGTTACATACTCCGCTAACCCAGAAATAGTGCTTCAGGTTAAGAACTTTGCTTCAGGTTGAGAACAGACCTCCAGAACGAATTAAGTACTTAACCCAAGGTACACTATATTCAAGTGCGAGCATTAGTGAAAACAACAACAACAGCTAACTATATTAGGCAAAATGGGACTCTCCAATGCTTTTCTTCTAGAAAAAAAGTGTCGGTAATCACCATGAAGTTGTTACACTAAGTGCCACATTTAGTCTTTCTCAGGTGGCCATTGGTCCAACACACCAGTCACAGCACACACTTGATCTCTGCCCCAAGTGATATAAGGGGTGGACAGGAGTAGGAGGAGTGCAATGAATTCCCTTGTCATGGTCAGACCATTATCAGTTATCTTTGAAGTAACTATGGCATTTCTCTCCTGTAAGCATGGTGGGCCCATTTGGATGGCCCACCCTCTGAGAGTGATAGAACCAGATGTGTTCCTGAATGCTATGGAGAATTTTCCAGTTGAAAAATCTGGTGATCCTGTTGAAGGCTCTGTCTCCCTATGTAATGCCAAGATGAAATGGACAGTTGACATGATCGCTACTGAGTGTCCTCTCCAGCATTTTGGAGCCCAAGCAGCTCCTTGGTATCCTTTTCTGTATGTACTCTCCTTTAAAATACATGCATCTCACAAAAAAAGTTGCAATTTAAAATACTTGTTTAGACTTTTTTGAACCAAGGACTGTATCACAACATTTGGAGATGTGTGAAATCTAATGGGTAATTATGTTATGATCTGTACATTAGTCCATCAGTTCATTTCCAATTCACAAAGAGGGAATTGCTTGAACAATATAAATCAACTTTTCCCCTGTCTCTATTTTTTTTTCCAGTATTGTGTTTTCTTCTACTTAAGATATTCCAGAGTCATAATTGTAAAAGACCTGTGATGAACACAGAAGGGAAATACTTTTTGATGTTAGCAATAATCTGTGAATTTAAACCTTTGGGTGTTTGTGTGAGGGGTGTGTGTTTTGAAGCACCTTCCTCTTTCCACCTTATGTCAGCTCTCTCCTGGGGGAAACCTGTAAAGTTTGCTATCACAGAGAAAAATATGACTCAATTAATACACTTGTTTCAGCCTGAGTTAGGGAGAAAGAAAGGCATGTAATCTGACTTAGCGTAAAGCCTCTTTGTAAGGTTTATGTGTTGAGGACTGAATGTAGATACCCAAGCAAGATGTTCCCTAGCATTAGAAAACATCAAATCTTCCTTCAGTTAGTGTTGAGATACTAACACATTTTCATTATTTGTGGTTTACTATCACTGTGTATGGAGCTTTACAACTTTGGTGGGCAAGAAGTAATCTATCTGTTGGAAGTGCAACAGCAAAGAGCACTCCATATGTAACTTAAAGGTTAATTGTGTTCCCAGTAAGCCAGTTAACCCAAGGGAGGGGGTGGGGGTGGAGGAGCAGGAGTGGCATGATCTTTCTGAGGTAGCATATGCTCTGATGGGCTGTGTAGTTCTGAGGGTGTTTTCCTCTGAATGTTTAGTTGAATGTCTCCCTGCTATGTACAAGGTCTGAACGAATAAAGGTCAAACCTTTCTGTCCCTTTCTCCTCCAATTTCAAACTGCTTTTGTTCCATTTTGCTTAGTCAGACGTTATCAAGACTTCTTTCTAGACTCCATCTTCATTATTTAAGTGACTTTGCTAACCCTATCCCTTCCCTGCCAGCCTGCTAGAAGGCGATAGAGAAAGGGAGAGAGAATTGAGTGATAGAAAAAGAAAGAGGATACCTCTGGACCTTCTCACTGTTGCATTCAGTCCTGCACACAACTGACATGTTCCAGAAACAAACACACATATGTATCACCCCTATGGGAATTAACCCTCAACAGAAAGGGGGCACAGATTTCAGGACACTGCTTTTGTGGCAACACATGTAAAACTAAAATAAAAGGGACAGATGTCTGCTTCAAGGAGTTTTCAGACTAAATATTGACACTAGGTGAAGACAATAGGAAAGTAGTGGATTTATAGGGGATAAGCATGCCCATTTATGCACAAGGCCTTTGGCAAAGGCTTAGCATCATGCTTCTTCCTGAGACAGATAGCTCTGGATGCCATCAGCCAGTGTGGTGTAGTGGTTAAGAGTGGTAGACTCGTAATCTGGTGAACCGGGTTTGATTCCCCGCTCCTCCACATGCAGCTGCTGGGTGACCTTGGGCTAGTCACACTTCTTTGAAGTCTCTCAGCCCCACTCACCTCACAGAGTGTTTGTTGTGAGGGAGGAAGGGAAAGAAGAATGTTAGCCACTTTGAGACTCCTTATGGTAGTGATAAAGTAGTGATGTTCCCTAGCATTAGAAATCCAAACTCTTCTTCTTCTTAGTCCCCTTTTAAAAAGTGAATCCAGCTCAGGGGAAGAGTTTTGTGTAATTCAAAAGCTCACATGCCAGACAGCAACAGGATAGAGCTATTGTCTTCATGCCTTGCTTTTGGGCTTCCTGGAGGCATCTGATTGGCTATCATTGCCAGGCCTGTCGGGGGTGGGGATAGCCAGGTACACTTCCAGGGGCCTGCTACACTTACGCTGTCATACTAAGAATGCCCCATGCCTCCCAGTTGACCAAGACTTAATGGGTAAAATGTCCATTCCTTTTCTGTATGCACTGCAAGGCTTCAGTAGTAAAATCTGGACCTGTGTTACTGTGTACTAGTGTGTAGTGTCAGTTCAGATTAGTCACCGCTGCCATGGTGGTGCAGCTCATGGACTGCAAGTCTGTCAGAGCTATGTGTCTGGTGCCAGCTCCAGCAAACTCTGCCTTACCATTGGGTATGGAATGCTCAACTCGATGGGCATTTGATCCAGAAGAGCTGATGGTCTTAAGGAAGGCACTACAACTCTAGATAGGCCAGGAATCTGACTCAGTATGAGAAAACTTCATGCACTGGTAACAAGTGCATATATTGACACAGGGGGTATATGTCTTTCTATGTTCTGTGCTCCTCAACATATTGCAACTGTGATAAATGGTTTTGTGCTTTCCTTGAGCACATGCAGACAGCAGTGCCTCGAAAACTTAATAAAGAAGGATGGTTCAATAAATATGATGATGTATAAGTTACAAGGGTTTAAAGAATTGTGCATGCTGAAAAAAGAAAATAAAATAAAAAATAAACCCATCAAATGAGAAGAGACTTTCCTGTTTTTGCAGAATCTACACTTTTATTTAATGAATAAACTTTTATCTCTTCGCATCGAGACAATAACCTTCCTTCCATAAATCACTGAGCAACTGTCTGCTCGACTGAGTCTGCCTTGAATGACTGAAATGAAATACCCTGTGAGTGATTTAAAGTTTCACTGTCTTTTGGTTCCAAGATGGCTTAAGATCACATAAATGTTTGTGCAGAGACCTGTGGATTTTAAGGACCGGAGAGCCCATTTACACTTCTACTAATTTTGCAATGAAGTTCTCCAACTGAGTAATGTGTGCAAAAAAATGTATATTCTAGATTGCAGTGTATATAAAACATGTACTGTATATTAATGAAAGTGATGCATTGTATTAGACGGTGTTGCTTGCAAAAATGTGTACATTAGGCAAAAAAAAAATTAAAATGTGTGTATTAGGAGAAATTCACACTAAATATGTGAATTTTCATGAGGCCTTTTTTAAAAAAAAATTGCACATGTGGAAATCTGGAGAACTGAACTTAATATAATATTGGAAAAATGAGAAACGGAGAGAAACAAAAATGTCAGATTTGACCAATGCTAACAACAGGCGGTGGAACAGTTCCGCTAATATTGAGGAGAGACCCCAAATCAGCCCAATGAAACTGAGGATGTTCAACGTCCACAGATTTCTGACTGATTGAATTAGGCACAGAAAGTATGGGGGGGCAGGGAGAGGGGATGGAATGGTGTTTGCTGGGAAGGAGCATGGATAGCTGGAACCCTGAACACAGAATCTTGGAAGAAACCTCAAAAGCCATGCAACCCCATCTCCTCCGGCCATTATGGCAGCATCCTTGATAGGAAGCCATCAGTGGTGTGCCGTAAGTGGCCTAGTGGGGCGAGGCCAGTCCCCTAAATGTTCCAAATATGTCCAAGAGCCCTCCTTGAGAAAGAGGCAGAAGGGCCCCAGCATCCTATCAAAGGCCTGGCACCTCCTTCCCAAAGCTCAGGAAGCGTCTGCCTGGCTGACAGAGAGAGGTGAAATGCTCATGTGTGCAACATCACGATGTCACACATGAGATGTCGCCCCCATCACCGTCACAAGCTGGCACCTCTGGCCCTAACTGTTCCCCTGCGAAAAATTTCACTACGCTTTAAATGTATGAATGTGACCATCATCTTCATTGCCCCCATCTGAACACATTGCAGAACAGGAGTCCTCTACTTTGCAATATTTTGTTGCATGTTCCACTTATTTCTTCCATATTGGCCCTTTGTTTCAGAGTAGATTAATATTCTTTCCACACATTGATCTCTTATCCTAAACATGCACACACAAACACAACACCCTTTATCAGTAAACCAGAATTCAGCAACTTCAGTCTCTCACAATGCAAAATAATGCAAAACAATGCATTGTTTTGTGATTATATCTGCATGTTTTCTCCTGCATCTCCAGGTTTTGAGAGAGAGAGAGATGATGGGAAGGATTTGCGGTTGTTCCTTTCAAAAGCAGATTGTTCGGTGACTGCTGAAAAGCACTTCAAGCATCTCTAAGCCCCTGCAAACTGCAGAATCGATTGAAACAGAAGATAAGTCTGGAGAGATCGCTAAACAAAAGGTCTCCCTGGTAAGTTATCTGGCAGCTGTGAGCAGTAGTGTTTGCTTCGGGGACTAAGTTATTTCTTAGGACAAAAGATAATTTCTTGGGATAATTAAAATTTCCCTCAAAAAGACACAGCAGTAGCAGGAAGGTGAAACTGAAATATAAAATATAAAAACAAGAAAGCTAGTTTTGAATACCACTTACCTGTACTTCTCTTCACATCTAGCTCTCAATTCTATTGATACATTGTAACCTTAACTAGAGCCATTATTTGAAAGTGGCCCAGGTGGTGAAGGTTACCCAGGTGGTGCAAAATCCAAGTCTTTTGCTGCTGTGCACCTGATCTGTTGACACTTTCATACTTTTCAAATAAACAAATGAATACTTTTTATTTAACTTGTTTCACAACATTTACACACTGCTTGTTTGTAAAGGAACCTCAAAGCTGTTGGCAAAAAACCAAACAAACTCCACACACCATAAAACATAAAATTATCAATAAAGGTTAAAATAGTTTATGTGGAACATTCAAAGGATAATTAAAATCAACACTAAGCAAGAAGATGTCACGCAGGTGTCAGCATTCTAAATGTCCAGATATTTTACAAATAACTTGTATCACAGCATAGCTGGGGCATATTGGAAAGCGCAACGCAGGTGAGAAAATGCCCACCCTCTTCATTTGCCAAGGTGCATCAATATAGAGAAATCAGTAGGTGAAAATTTGCACTATGGTCTGTGCCTCAGTTCCTTTGATTACCGAGTGATTCTCTTGATCCAATCCTTCCTCCAAGGCACTCAGAGTTATGGATATTGTTTACACACACACACACACACACACACACACACACACACACAGCTACCCTCTGCAGAAGATTATTATTTGTCAGTGTTTTATTAATGTGTGGATCACCTTCTACGTGCAAACCAACTTGATTGCTTCGATGTGTGTAACTGGCACTATAACAGCTGCCACATGTGTTTTAATCTGTGTTTAGGTTATCAATGGGATGCGGGTGGCGCTGTGGGTTAAACCACAGAGCCTAGGGCTTGCCGATCAGAAGGTCGGCAGTTCGAATCCCCATGACAGGGTGAGCTCCCTTTGCTCTGTCCCAGCTCCTGCCAACCTAGCAGTTTGAAAGCACACCAGTGCAAGTAGATAAATAGGTACCACTCCAGCGGGAAGGTAAACAGCATTTCCATGCGCTGCTCTGGTTACACCAGAAGCAGCTTAGTCCTGCTGGCCACATGACCCAGAAGCTGTCTGCGGACAAACCCCGGCTCGCTCAGCCTATAGAGTGAGATGAGCACGCAACCCCAGAGTCATCTGTGACTGGACCTAATGGTCAGGGGTCCCTTTACCTTTACCTTAGATTATCACTGATTTGTTTAGCTGTTTTTACTGATAATTTTGTAGTTTTATTCTTTTTTGTAAACTGCTATGAGCTTTTTTAAACAACAATAACAACAACCAAGCAGGATATTAATTTTAGGAAATAAATGAATAATGCTATGTCCCAAGTGCATCCTTAAAAAATACCACACCTAAAATCAGTGGAGGCTGGTTCCTTGCAGTGGAGGGAGCAATGGCCCACTCAACCTCAGTTTACCCACATCCATACCCTGCCTTCCTTACTGTATATCCAGTCCTTCAATGGTGTCCCTTGTTGGGGAGGTGGATGGGAGCGAAATGAGAACTAGTTGGTTCCGCCGGCTAATGGTTCTGGCCCCACCTACAGTTGACAACTATGCCTTCTGCCTTAGCAGCCCTAATGGTACAAGTGGTACAGCAATAAAACTGCTAGCACATTTGCAAAGCTAAGCAGGGTCTGGTGTAGTTTTGAAATGGATTGCGAACTGTGTGTTGAGATTCCTGAATTGCCGGGGGTTGGTCTAGATGGCCCTTGGAGTCCTTTCCAACTCTACAATTCTAAGTCCAGCCATGTATAGGTTTAAAAACAGCATAAAGCTGCTAAAACTGTTGGAAGTACAACAGCAGCAGGGATTATTGAGTTTGTATTTTAAGGGTTAATTCTGCTGTTAGCAAGCCAGCTAGCCGAGAGGGATGGTAGAGTAGTTGCTTAGCTACTAGGGAGAGGAATGATCTTCCATGAGATAGCAAATGCTCTGATTGGCTGTGTAGGTTCTGAAGGAGTTTCCCTCTGTATGTTGTATTGTATATCTCCCTGCTATGTACAGGGAAGGAAAACCCCATTTCTTTTCTTGCTCAGTAAAGTATTGTGAGGACTCTATCTGCTCTATTCTTCTGGACTCTATCTGCATTATTTAAGTGACTTTACAAAAAAAAAAACTTTGTGATACCACAAAGTATCAAAATGCCAAGGACTGAACCGCTGAGGTTTTGCTATAGCTTCACACGACCCTTTCAGACTTCCTTTGCAAGTCACTGTTGATGTTCTGCCTCTTTGCAGCAGATGCTCAGCAGTCATTTGTGTGATATCTTCTGGAAATTCCCCTTGAAAGGTTAACACACCCACCCCTTGCAGACAATAATATGCTGGAGTGACCATGAGCATAACGGAGCATAAATTGCTTAACTGAACCACTGAGCAGTATAATCTTGGGGGTATGTGCCTGACTTGTCCATTATGAAATGAAAAATGGGCTCAAGTGGGTCATGGTTTAGCACTACTGTTCCTGTTTGAATAATCAACCACAAGTTAATGGCAGTGCTTTAGTGTTTGATCAACTCAGATTGGTATAGCCCATTCCATGTTGGGTTCAGCAAATCTGCCAGTTTTGGTTTCACTCAGTTTTGATCACCACCCCCAATCTTAAGTTCAGTTCCCCCACATGCCCATCTCAGTTTGTTATTTATTTTCATCTTTCAAAATCCTCATGAAAATCCATCAACAGTTTCAGTGTGAATTTCTCCAAATAAGCTCATGCTTGTATACAATTTTGCCTATGATAATTCATTCTTTAGTCTGCTGTTTTCACTAATAGGTGGGTTGTTGTTTTTTAATGCAAATTGTACCCCACTATATGCATTCTGGTACACATGGCTTGCTTGGAGAACTGCACTGCAAAATTCAGAGAAATGAGAATTTAGAAAGGCTCTGTGTCTCAGCTCTCATGTTATTTCAGAAAGTGTGGATTAGGTAGGTCCATTTTATACTGTGAACTAAATCAAAACCCATCCCATCCCCTGAAATAAACAGAGGGTGTGGGTTGTAAAGAGGTATCAGATTTGTCTTCCAACTGTTGGAAGCCATGTGTGCTAGAAGCAGGAGGGTTGTAGCTCAAAGGTAGAGTATCTGCCTTAGAGGCATCTCCAGGTAGGGCTAGAATAGAAGCCTGCCTAAAACCCTGATGGCCAGGTAAAGATGTCTCGGGAGCTGCATTTGGAATTTGATTTCAGCATACCCATGACAATGATCAGGGCCATCTTAAGCATATCTGGTGCTGTGGTGCAAAGATCCCTCCACCCCCACCCCCATTTCCCAGATTTGTCAACCTTTTTTTAAGGAGGGAACACCAGCAGTGCCGGAAGAAGCCTCTTGGGATGGGACGGCGCTGCTGGCGATGCGCCCAGCTTTGTGGGGCAGGAGGAGGCAGGCAGCCATTGGAGGGTGGCTCCTTCAGCAGGGAAGAGGCGGGGGCTGGACGCAGTGCCTCCCAGCTCAGCTGACAGCTTCGTGCCATAGTGACCATAGCAGGCAGAGGCTCCAGGCACAGTGCTGCTTTGGCACGGCATGGTGAGGGTGGTGAGTGGGCCGGGGGAGCCGGCCCCATGGAGATCCACGGTGTCTGATGCCTACTAGATGGCTAGTAGGAGGGGCACCACGCGTACCTAAGTGTCAACCCATTGGGCGAGCGAGCACACCAAGCAAGCCTGCGCCAAGTGAGCAAGGGTGCGTGCGCTGCTCCCGCCAAGCATTAGCTCAGTTTTTCTCCTTTTAGCCTTCTGGGCCCCCACAGAATTCAGCGCCTGCAGGCTAAAAGGGGAAAAACCGAGCCAGCGCTCAGTGGGAGCAGTGCACACACCCTTGCTCGCTCAGCATGTTCATTCGGTGTTCCCCAGACTCTCGCCTGGTGCCCTCCAGAACTTGGCATCCTGGCGTCCTGTACCACTAGCGTCTATGGGTAAGACGGCCCTGAGAATGATGCAAAAGCCGTGGAGACTGTTGTCCCACTAAAGAAACTAATTAGCTAGCTTCTTGCTGAATTTCTGCTTAATGAAAGGGGAGGGAATAGTGCCTCCTCCCAAGTTACAGTGGCAGGATCGCATTTCCATCAAGGTGATAGACTCAAGGGTTGGTTTAAAAATGAGCGTCCGTGCAAGGAAACGGGCCCAGACACTGTTGAGGCAGAGGCCACTTCCAGTGAAGTAAATATGATGGATAATGTTGTCATTCAAGAGCAGAGTGCTCAGCAATAGTAGCTTTTTTTACGAGCAGAATATCATTGACTGATTACTCTGTGGAGAGAAACATCGCTGGAAAAATAAGAGGGGAAGATAAAATAGCTGTGTGTGCAGTAGGTATAATAAACTGTCTTCGGGAGAGAAATCAAGGTGTTTGTTTTTGATAGAATTTAATGACAGGGTGTGTGTGTGTGTTCATTCCAAGGTTTGTGATGCCAATTTTCTTTCCTCAATGATATTCCTAGGACAAGATACTCCAGGCATGGGCAACCTTTTTCAATCTGAAGGCCATATTCCCTTCTCAACAGCCTCCTGAGCAACCAGTAATGGGCATGGCCAGAGGCAAAAGCAGGGGAAATAACAAATGGAAGTTTTACCTTTGAAAAGTAGGCAAGACACCACTCTCTATCCTCCACCCACTCAGACAAAAAGTTTTGTTGATCCCTAAATCTAGCAGTGATTGGGACACCAAGTCAGAACACCAGACAGGAGCACTAACACGATCCCAGGCAAGGCTTAGGACTGAGAGCTAACTGCTGAACACTGGGAGACCTGAAGCTGCTGGACAGGGGCTCCCAAAGTAATCCTCTAGACCACCAAGACCAGTAGGGTAAGAGTAGAGACGCCACCTTGGGCCAAAGATTGGGGCACAGCATCATGTCACACCAGTGACATCACACATGCACTGTGCATCACATGCATCGTTGGGAGGAGGCACATCGTTGGGAGGAGGCCTTGCCCAGCACCGCACAGCTTCAATGGCCACAGCTCACACTCAGGAAGAGCTTGCCTTTGATGGTGTGCCATGCCTGGCTCAGCAGTTCGACCTCCTCCAACCCCTGCTTTGGAACATTGTGGGGACAGACAACACCATTGCCCCCTAGAGTTGGCACATCTGGGACAAAGCCCAGATGCCTCCCACCATACATCACCAGTCAAGCATACCAGAAGGGGTAGCTATGGAATAGAGGCCCATCCTGAGGCCAGAAGATTGACCCTTTAAGGCTATGAAGTTCTCATTTGGAGCTATCCATGGTTGATGCAGCAGCAAGGTTGGCATGGTACAAACACTCTGATGGAGTAAAAGTGGTGCCCCCACTGTTGTGTTTGCACCACACTAACCTTGCCACTGCCTTTCCCTTCCCTTTCCATATTCTGGTAAGCAGCAGCAGTGAAACCAATCAGGTCAGGGAAGCTCTGCCACCACACCATCTGATACTAGTTTTGAGTAGATCAACAAATTGTAACATTTCATTCCTGTTTTCTTCCAGGCACTTGACATTTCTAACATCCTTATCGGAGTACCAAAAGAGACAAAGAAAAAAAGGGGGGAATTACACAGTATGTTCTGGTATAATATCTGTCGCAGCCTGCTCAAATCTCAAAGCAATTAGTGGATGAATAGGTATTGAGAAGGCAAAAAGGGAGGAAGACAAAACAGTTTTTTAAATCCTTCTTGGGATTCCTTAATTCTGCACAAAATGTATTTGAATGCCAGAAGCTAATATTTCATTCTGTGTAAATAGGTGGAGGAGACCTTTAAGCATCTCCAAGGAATAAATCAATGAGGCTCTTCCTCAGCTGGCTTGGTTTCGAAATTGCTGGGTGAGAATGACATAGCTGTAAGCAGAAGGGATGAAATAATTTCATATCTCACAGGAAGATCTCAACAGCTGTTTCAGACATAGCCAAACAAATAACTAGTCCAGAAGCTCAATTAGCTTTATTATCTTTCTTTCCAGATAATTAAAATAATTTTTCCCCCAAAAGAAATAATCATCATGTCTGTAGCAGTGAAAAAAGTAACTGACTTCTAACGTTTTTGCATCCAGCTACACAGTAACTCTTGGCTAGGGAACCAGAGGCCGTCAATATTTCATTGGACTCCACTTCCCATCACTCCATGGCAGCATGGACAAGAGACAGAGGTGATGAGCATTGCAGTCCAACAACATCTTGACAGCCACCATTTACCAATCCATGTTTTAAATGGTTAGATAAGCAGATTTCGGCAGATTGCACTAGCTAATCATCTTCATCATCAAATATTCATTTGCAAGTGGGGGTGTCATGGTCACCTGGTTCCCATGGGTCATACATATCAGGGTTGGCTAACCTGTGTCCCTCCAGTGGTTGTTGGGCTCCAGTTCCCATCAACCTCAATGTTCAGCTTGATCAGTGTTCAAGGATGTTGGTCACAGACCACATTAATCTTGTTGTCCTCTTTTCTTCCAATAAAAGGAAGCTTTGCTTTAGCCTGGTCTGGGTCCACATTATTGGGTCAACAAGCACAGTATTTATTTTCCAGGGCTGGTGCCTGGTTTATCTCTAGCAAAGGATCTCCCCTTCTTCTCTAGGAGGCATGTTAAAAGGAATATGTGGGTGGCAGGTGTTTTTATTTCATGTATTTAATGCATTTATGTACCCACCTTTTTCTCCAAGGAGCTGAACGGGGCACTTATTTAATCCCCACAAAAGCCCTGTGAGGTAGTTTGGGCTGAGAGACAGTGAGTGGCCCAAGGTTAGCAAATGAACTTCACAGCCAAGTGGGGATTTGAACCCTGGTCTCCCAGGTTTTAATCTAGCATACTAACCACTACACCTCACTGGTACACCCACAAGAGACACATGCTAAAGGCTGAGAGCCATTGATAGGTTTCATTTTCTCCAATTTAGCTCTTCAAAACTGTCATAAATATGAAAAGCAAAGGTTGAGAGAGCCCAAAGCTCAGGTGGCCACCAGTACATCACTGCTGATACCTAAGTTCCTGGTGCATACTACTGTTAATGGGAACCAATAAAGTTTTGCCTCAAAATGATTTTTACTCTAGTAAAATACAAGAAGGCAGGATTGGTGTCCCAGCTGTTGGGAAACTGTAGCGTCGGCCCTGCATGGATTGTAAAGTTTACAAGCCAAGCAAGGCCTGTAAAAGTATTGTACATTTCCATCTTATTAGTTCAGTGCCCTTTCCATCTGTGGAAGGTTGGGCAGTAATATTAGGTGCGTGCACACACAGAAAGAAAAGGAAGTGGAGTCATACTGGTAGATTGATAAACCGCCTCTGTTTGTCATTTACATTTATCCTCGGTGTGGATTAAAAGATGGGTGGGTGGATAGAATCAAAAGTGGGAGAACATCTGTTAGCATCCAGAAAGTCCCAAATACAATCTCCAGCATTGCTAGGTATTATTATACCTATTATTATTATTATTATTATTATTCCATTTACATGCCAAAATGGCTTCTAAGAGGTATGCAACTATAAAATTGATCCATAATTAAAACAAAAAATAACATTAAAGCACCCTTAATTAAAATATGCACTTAAGCAAACTGAAGCGAACTGAAAGCATAACAGAACAGGCAAAAACAATAAAAATTCAGGTCAGGGGGACACTAGCCAAATGGGTGTGTCTTGAGGAACCGATGGAATGACAACACTGATGGGGCCTCTCACATTTCAGCAGGCAGGGCAGACAGTCCACAATAGTAGTCCCACCAGTGAAAAAGCCTTCCTTCTTCTTTATTACCACAAGCCAATAACCATCAAGTCAAGGCAATACTAATCAGGTTCCATGAGCTGAACATAGTGCAGAGGAAATCTCCCTGTCTGAAACCCTGGGGAAATGGTGCCAGTCAGTGTAGGCCAGCCTTCTCCAACCTGATGCCCTTCAGATGTCATGGACTCCATTATCGCTAATAATCATTGGCCATGCTGGCTAGGGATAATGGGCATTGGCACCCAAAACATCCAAAGGGCACCAAGTTGGGAAAGGCATGCTGAGCTTTAGTTCAACTTGGTTTTCTTATACTCCCATGTTCGTAATGCATGGAAGAGACCACCTAAAAATTGCTTTCTTTTTTGTTTTTGCATGTCCAACTTGCCCTGTTTTATTGTAGATACATAGCACCAGATTCATGGAAAAGGAAAGGAAAAACCATATATCAAATTGCTCTACTACTTGCTTCTATATAGAAAGTCACAGACCCATGAAAATATTTGCAACCTAGCATGATTATGTATGAGCATTTCCCATATTATATCACACCGATTATTTTATATTGCACATACAATGGCTATGCGGAGTCTATAGAACTGAGAATTGGTAACCATTTTTCCAAAGGAGAGTCAGCAAACTCTGGCCAATGCTCCCTGAATTTTGTAGAGAGGTTGAGTCCATGATAAATATATCCCAGTTTTTGTCCATTTATGCATGAATGAACCACCATGCGTAAGGGATTGGCGTCATACATTTGGGGTGTTGCCACCATAGTGAGATAATCAAACTAAATAAGGAAAACCTAGGTCACATTCACAACAGGTCCCAGAGCAGTTCAATCAATCCTTCTTCCCAGGGTCTAAATCATGGAATCCTTTGCAATCATAGACCACACATTGTTTTCCTCTTGGTATGTTTTATTATTGACTCAGTAAATCACATGGCTGTATCCTATATTTTGTTATTGGCAGTTGTGACAACTTACCATTTTTAAATTAATGTTGTCGGTTTTTCCCCCTGCAACCAGCCTGTTGTTTCTAAAGTCAAAATAAAAAAAATATATTTGAGGGAAGATTCTTCTTCCCAGGGAGGTCTGGAATTTGTATCTCTGAAAGAAGCATCTCCTAACAACTTTTAGCACCCTTAACATATTAGAGTTCCCATAATTCATTTGAAGTGGTATCATTGTGCTTTGAACGCATGCTGTGAATGTGGGGAAGAGAGGAAAATAATGGCACCATTATTTGAGATATTCTGGAATTATTAAATCCATGAATACGAACAGACATGTCCCAGTTACTTTCATGCAGTTTTGCCTCTGTTTTATCATAGTCATCATTATTTAAATAAATATTTAACAAACGAGGCATTCGAATGGAGCTGGCGAAACTCTAAGGGGTGGGTGGTGACACAGAACTTTTTAAAGTTAGCAACATGGATAGGGGGCAAGAGTAATATACTAATTTCAGTAATCACTGCAGCAGAATTCCAATGGAACAAAATTACTTCAGCATTATTTGCATGTCTCCCACAAATAAAGCATCTGTCATTAACATGTAATGTCGTGCACTGCCATTCTCCTTCTAAATGTGTTACTGAGGTTTTTCAGCTATAGAAGGAGCAAATCAGGAATAACAATGACTCAGGGAGCAGCAATGCATTATATTGTCAGTTCTCAGTATGGATCCAGTATGACAACCAGCAATCAAAATTCACTAAACAACCCCACCTCCCTTCTCCCCTCCGAAAAGCAATTTGAAAAGTCAGGAGAAAACAAAGCTGAAGATGTCAAGCAACTTCACAACTAGCTGGGCATCACTAGCAAACTCAAATTAAAAATGGGTTTGCCATTTATACAACTCTTGGGCATTTCAAATGAGCAGAGGCTTGCAGCCAAACATTATTCAGCATTAGAGCATCACCCATCCTCAGCTCTAGTGATGGTTCGGCCTGGGAAAATGGATCTGGCCAACTCATAATGCTCACTTCAACAGCAATATAACTCCGAAGGTTCTTCTTTAGCCTCTCTTTTAATCTGAACTTCAACCCTGTTTCCTTGCCAGCCCCAAACCTGCTCCCTTCAATGCTACCATGCTGTTGTTGCTATTCTAGCAGCAGAGGAATGCAGAAAGGTTTCTCTTCAACCTCTTTGTTCCTTCTTTGGCATCAAGCACACTGCAGTGGATATGTACCAGGCACCAGGAGCTCTGGGAAATGCAGATTTCTCTGTGCAACACTATGGGTCAGGCGCACTGGGG
Organism: Podarcis melisellensis; assembly: GCF_964234715.1. Taxonomy (NCBI): domain Eukaryota; kingdom Metazoa; phylum Chordata; class Lepidosauria; order Squamata; family Lacertidae; genus Podarcis; species Podarcis melisellensis. Next base: position 42,751,899 of record NC_138547.1, on the reverse strand, counting down.
GAACACCTGTGGCATTGGAGTCATAGAAATGTACCAAGAGCCAAATATGGGGAAAATTATTTTCTGTCTTCCTTTATCCCCTGTTGCTGCTGCAGGGGGGGGCAGACTTAAGGGACATTTAACGCTGGGGTCTTTGGGAATTATGGGTTGTATCCAATATTATTTCTACTCAGCCCATTGAAATTAATGAACCTGATTAACTGGGGTCTATTAATTTGGAAGTTGAATCTAGCAGACATCTTCTTTCTCCCCCTACAGAAAGGAGCATCTGAAAATCCATTTAGAGCCTTACAATATCACTTTGTCCTTCACTTCTGTTTGGAAGCCAACATCATTGCTACAATTAGGGTGAATAGCAATCTTTAAAACACACCTTCAAGAAAATAGAAGTCAATCAACAGAGAGAAATTGTTCCTAGATAATGAGATTTACTCATAACGTTTGGAAACCATATACTATTATGCTGTCGTTAGAATTATAAATGTTTTATTGTTATTAGTCTATTTACAAAGACAGAGAGATTGTGGTTATATCATCATTTCTAGATCCACAGGAAGTTAAAAGTAGCCACTGCAGAATATTCAAGGTGATGGATGTGGAGCTTCACAGTGGGCTCCACATTTCTTTATTCTCATGACTTTTGTGAAATCCACTGGTGTTTTGAATTACCAGTGTGGCCCAGTTGAATCCAGCAAGCTAAATTAAATGGTTATTCAATGTCTGTTTAATGGAATTGTTCTGATTATTGGGATGTCAGAAAAAAGGAGCAGGTGCAGCAACATCTGGGTGTGGGGAGCCAGTATGGTGTAGCTGTTAAGGTTTTGGACTAAGATGTGGGAGACTAGGGTTCAAATCCCCATTCAGCCATGGATTACCTTAGGCCAGTCACAACTTGCAGGTTTGTTGCGTTGATGAAACGGAGACAGGAAGAATCAAGTATGCCCCCCTGAGCTCCTTGGAAGAAATGTGGAACATAATGTGTGATAATAAACAATACACACACTGTGTGAAAGGCAACAAAGAGAGGCTCTCAACCTGCAGAACCCAGCAATCTGACTCTAGAGAGTATCTCCTACTGTACCACTAGGCACAGAAGGAGAAATTAGTTCATTTTACTTTTTAATGTGAACCTGCCTAAGATGTAGTTCGTGAACCAGTATTCAAACTGTAACATTGTAATCACTGTAAAAATAAAATAAGTATTTCCTGTTGCTCCTCTCCCAAACCGCTCTCCACAGCTAACCACAAAAGAGGATGTGTCTTGGATCACACCAGCATCAGGTACGTGCCTGAAACTGTTTTTGCTGTAAACTCAAGTATTTTACCTGCATTTATTATTGCTGCTACTGCTGCTAAGGACAAATGCTTGACTGTGAGTAAACTGTATGTTTTAAACTTACTTTGCAGTCTGTGGCCTTCTTTGATAAACAGGCTAACAAAGGGGGAGAACAGCCTAATGGCTAATTCCTATACTTTTAATTAAACTGCTTAAGATGGGATTTAACCTCTCTTCAGCCCTGAGCGTATAAACACAAGCAGTAAGCTGAGACTTTTGTCTGTTAATCCACACATTTGGTTCTGCACAGGAATAAAATTTATTCTCCTAAAGGCACACTTCCATTCTCTCATGAGACAGAAGGATACCCCCCACTAAACACACACATAAGGTTTTCAGTTAGTAAAGAATAGAGTGCCCCTACCCCCTAGAGAAGGAATGCAGTGGCACTGTGGGTTAAACCACAGAGCCTAGGGCTTGCCGATCAGAAGGTTGGCGGTTCGAATCCCCGTGACGGGGTAAGCTCCCATTGCTCAGTCCCTGCTCCAACCAACCTAGCAGTTTGAAAGCATGAAGTGCAAGTAGATAAATAGGTACCGCTCTGGCAGGAAGGTAAACGGTGCTTCCGTGCGCTGCTCTGGTTCACCAGAAGCAGCTTAGTCCTGCTGGCCACATGACCCGGAAGCTGTACGCCGGCTCCCTCGGCCAATAAAGCGAGATGAGCGCCGCAACCCCAGAGTCATTTGCAACTGGACCTAACTCACTGAAGGCATAATATGGGGCATACCATTTGCCAGAAATGTATTTCTTATTGAAAAATGCTCTTGCCTTTCGTCTACCGATTTGCAATACTTGTGCAAATTGATAAAAATAAGAATATGTTCTAGCCCAGACACCACATATAGTGATCAGCAGCAGGACAGTTTCAACTTGACAGCAACAGTTTTGCCATGACCCTCCCAGGACAGCCTTCTAACTCACCTGTGGGTCCTGCCCCACTGGCTAAAGACCTATGAATCAGATTACATTTGTGGTCCCTTCCCACTCTATGGGAAGAATTCTATGAATTCTTAGGTAGTGTTATGGTAGGGGTAGTACCTCTGGTGGGGAACACACTGTAGTCTGTCCACTCTGCCCTCTGCTCTCATCTGTGACTCCTAGAAGCTGGCTGGCTAAACCAGGTGATGGGTCTCAAACCCTCTGTGAGTTAGGTTTCTGCACATGCTGTAGGGGAAAGCAAGGGGCAGATGGGGCTCATCAACCTGGGAAGGCAGCCTATCAAGCAGAAGGAAAACTCTGATCCTAAACCTCTGCTGCCTTGCAGCTATACTCATTCATGATAAAGGCTTCAGAAGTAAACTCTGAGGAAAAAATCCATACCTGCTGCCTTGCAGGACATCTTCAGCAGAAGGAAAGGTCAAGGAGTAAACCCTACAAAAATCAGAGTGAAGGTTCCAGCAACTCCTGCAGCCAAGCTGGTGTCAAGTGTATTGCTCTGCTTCCCTTTGGACCACATCAGTGAGGCCAAGAGGGGGTCTTGTTTTCTGGGCAGCCCAGGACCTCTATACACATTACCCAGCCTTGTGCCCAGGAAGGTCACTTTGGTGCTGCTAAAACAGCAAAAACCATGCAGGAGGCAGCAGTTATGAGTTACTGACCTCCACAGGTGCTGTGATTCTCCAGCAGTTTAGCTTCACCCCCCAAGGTGCACTCCATTGTCTCTCAAGATAGGCGGATGCCAACAACAACTTGCAACAGCACACACATAATATTTAGAAAACAATATTCCTTCTTTCTGGATTAAACAGAGAAACAAGCAAGCCATGTGGATGTGCTCTAGCAGGTAAAATACTCTCAGGGACATGCAACCTCCAAAGCATAACCAAATTAAAACAAAAATTAAGCAAGCAGCTTGGAAATCAGAACCTATTTGTTTTAAATAAACCCTTGGCTTGGGATAGTCTGTTTACTTGCCAAGTCTGAAAGGGCTATCATCCGCAGGCGTGCTTTCCAGACACACTTTTCAGTCATATTTATTTAAACAAAACTTTAAAAACAACACAAACATGGGAAAGTAAAGAGCAGGCAGCTGCCTGAACATCTCTCTGCAAAGGCATCCCAATAAATCTCGTTGAGTAGGATGGGCTGGTGTTTCAGCTTGATATAAAGATGTTTCTCACTGGCGAAGAGCCAGAACTCAGAGCAGAGAACATGCTATGCACAGAAAGGTCCCAGGTTCAATCCCTACCATCTCCAAGGAAAACTGGGCAGAAACTGCTTGCCTGAAACTCTGCAGAGGAACGGCCAGTGAGTGCAGACCATGGGTAGGCAAACTAAGGCCCGGGGGCCAGATCCGGCCCAATCGCCTTCTAAATCCGGCCAGTCAACGGTTCGGGAATCAGCATGTTTTTACATGAGTAGCATGTGTCCTTTTATTTAAAATGCATCTCTGGGTTATTTGTGGGGCATAGGAATTCATTCATTTTTTCTTCAAAATATAGTCCGGCCACCCACAAGGTCTGAAGGACAGTGGACCGGCCCCCTGCTAAAAAAGTTTGCTGACCCGTGGTGTAGACAATACTGAGCTGGATGGACATGGTCTGGCTTAGCACGCATGTTCCTGTTTAATTATAGCCTTTATTCAGAACCACAGAGGATGTAATCTTTCGTAAATCTGTTTTTAGGAGAAGAACCACAGAGAGGAAAAGCTGCCTAGTTAATAAGTGGCATTTTGTCACTCCAAGCAATCAAAAGATTTCAAACTGTAACTCAGTCTAGCTCAGTATTGCCTCTATCAACTGGTGGCTGCTCTTTAGAGCAGCAAACAGTAGTCTTTCTGAACCCTACCTGCCTGGAGATGCTGGTAATTGAATGTAAAATCTTTTGCTTGCAAAGCACATAGCTTACTACCAAGCTACTGTCTTTCTCCAAAGGAAATCTTTACCATATATGTCCTATGTCCCATGCAGTTTGTCCCTTAATTCTGGGCAACAAAACATAAATATAAGGCAGGTGGAAAGTCAATAATACACACCGCTTGCCTTTTATTTATTTTATTGCATTTTTATCAGCCTCTCTTAGAGACAGGGGAAAAAATATCAACATTAAGACAGTGGCTCATTCTGCATGCACCCCAAGGTAAAAATTTAGTATGTACAGCCGTATTTTCATCTGGAAGGTACAACTCGGCATTGCAGACATATATTAAAATGCAACAGCACTTCCTTTGAGCTCCGGTCCTCAGTTTAAATCCACGCCACTGTAAATAATCCACCATTTTTTATTAAAAAGAAAAGAAAGAAAATTCAGCAAACATAATTAGAGAATGAAATGCCTTTTTAAGCAGGAGTCTGGATGAGCAGTTAGCAAAGCAGCAGAAACAAACCTCCCACTAGAAAGTCTCATTCTAAGGTGGGGGGGGCAATTGGGAAAAGGTGTGTGTGTGTGTTTGTGAGAGAGAGAGAGGGAGAGGGAGAGATGGAGAGAGAGAGAGAGAGATTCTTTCTTACAGAAGAAACAAGAAAGGAGACCTCAGTAATGTGGGATTCCTATTTGATGAAACTCTGGAGTGGATGAATGCAAAAGCTCCAGCTTCTATGGGACCAACCAGTAAGGAATGCTCGCAAGGGCCATTGGGGTCCCCTGATTATAAGATGCCTTACCTATACTCATTTCATTGATACCTACTTTATTTGAGACACCAAGAAACAGCTATATATAGTGAAGTCCTTTTGCTGAGTACAAAAAGTAGTGTGTTGCAGCTTAATTTGGTTTTATTCTCAGATAGGGATGTCAGAGAATTCCAATGAAAATGGAAACAGGAGAGAAAATTGCCAATTATCATTTATTCGTCCCTTGTCAGGGATGGAGATCAATCAACTGGATATGATCAGCATCTGCTGTTGCTGCTTTTGGTCCACAAACGATTGCATTTCCTTTCCACTGAAATGAATGGGCCAGGATAGCACAATGGCAACCTAATTTCCATAATTAATTACACAAATTATGTAAGTTGTGTAAATTTCACAACAGCAGGCAGCAAGGTGAACAATGCCATTTTTTTGTGGGAGATGAACTACAGAGGATCAGAAACAGTGCTGCATGGGCAGAATGGAAAACTATGTCTTCCTACATCCCTATTCTTAGCATTGTAGTGGCTTCCCTTTCTTTTGTCACCTTGTATTTAGAATATTTCAGGTTGTTTCACCCATGGCTGAGGCCAGTCTATGAATCACAGCTCTTAAAGAAGGATATGGGTTGAGCATGACTCCTTGAGGTTCATCTTCTTCACCAAGCCTGCACCTAGAAGGTTGGAGACAGTTGCCCTCCTAGTCAACGGTTAACTGAGAGGCTCTATGTCATGGGTAGGCAAACTAAGGCCCGGGGGCTGGATCCAGGCCAATTGCCTTCTAAATCCAACCCGCGGACAGTCCGGGAATCAGCGTGTTTGTACATGAGTAGAATGTGTCCTTTTATTTAAGATGCATCTCTGGGTTATTTGTGGGGCATAGGAATTTGTTCACTCGTCCCCCCCCCCAAAAAAAAATAGAGTACAGACCCCCACAGGGCAGGCCCCCTGCTGAAAAAGTTTGCTGAGCCCTGCTATGTGTTATGAAATAGCTCTTTCCCATGTTTGCTTTTGCTTTCATTCCTCTTTCATCCTGGCCTCAAACTTTGCCATCATTGTCTCCCTTTTCCTTCCTCAGTTATCTATACTGATTGGCAGCAGCTCTCCAAGGGTTTCAGACTTGATTCTTTCATAGCCCTAACTGGAGATATCAGTGATTGAATCTGGGTCCTTCTGCATGCAAAATCTCATGCTCTCCAGAATTCTCCATCTTCCGTAAACTATGTCTGAAACCAGAATGAGCTGGGAGAGCATCCTTGAGTTGTCAGGGTTGTGGGGAGAGATGGAGAAAGATTGCCAATACTTATCTTCAATTCAGCCTTCATGCAAACATTTCTCTTGGGCTCCCACCTTCTCTCATTTAATGAATCAATGGAGACTGAGGAAGAATGTGAAATGCAAATTTGTTAAATATTCAGTACATTTTGCTAAGTGAATCTCAATAAGGAAAAGGCTTGGGAGCATCTGCATGATAATATTCTAACCAATGACCTCTTTTCGTGGGGAGGGGGAAGACACACTCTTCTCCCCCCGAAGTAAACGTAAGAACCATATTCTCCCATTAGCATCTTCTCTGACCTAAAGACTAATTTTGAAGCCAACAGGGTAAAACTTCTCTTACTAATTAGATCTTCTTGGTTGTAGTCCAGAAAAATGACAAATTTCACCTTGTTTAAGAAGCCTCTTGATAACTGTTTAATCCAATAGAGAAAATCTGGATAATTTGTAACAGAGATACCCCCCCCCCAACTTTCATTTAGGGGATTGTGCTAAGATTTTGATCCAATTATTTTACATTTTAAAAACTGATCAACTTTTCAATTGCTGTGACTTGAGGAAGAAATGCCTGTTCCATTTCGCTGTCTCAAATGTACATATCACAGCTTAACTTCAGTGTACAGTGGTACCTTGGGTTACATACGCTTCAGGTTACAGACTCTGCTAACCCGGAAATAGTATCTCGGGTTAAGAACTTTGCTTCAGGATGAGAACAGAAATCGTGCTTCGGCGGCGCGGCAACAGCAGGAGGCCCCATTAGCTAAAGTGGTGCTTCAGGTTAAGAACAGTTTCAGGTTAAGAACGGACCTCTGGAATGAATTAAGTACTTAACCCAAGGTACCACTGTATACCTTCAAAGTGGATGGATGCTGGTTTGAGGGGAAACACAGTAAATAGCAGTCTTCCTCAAGGAACTACAGGATACATATAGATTGTAGGTTCTGCCATGAGCATTTGGCTTCAGACACCAGCTGCGTGAGTACACTGCCAACCATATACCCAACCATACACACCAGCCTGTACATTGAAGGTCAGCATCTGCACATTTCTCCATATGGTCAACTTGCAAAGAAAGTGTTCTGCTTGTGCCTTGAGATGAAGCAAGGGTAGCCAATGTCATGCCCTCCAGATGTTGCTGTGGTACAACTTGCATCAGCTTCAGTCAGCATGGCTGGTGGTCAAGGATGATGGGAGTTGTAACAACAACTGGAAGGTATCACATTGGCTACTCCTGCTTCATACACTCTCCATATATCTTTGGCCTGATCCAGCAGGGAGAATGGGGTGTTAGGGTAGGAGCTTCATAGAACACTCCCTCACATAAGCTGGTATAGTTCAGATCACCATAGTGCATAGCATTTAGAATCATTTATGTCTCTGCACAGTCCTGGGACGCGGGTGGCGTTGTGGGTTAAACCACAGAGCGTAAGACTTCCTGATCAGAAGGTTGGTGGTTCGAATCCCCATGACAGGGTGAGCTCCCGTTGCTCAGTCCCAGCTCCTGCCCACCTAGCAGTTCGAAAGCACGTCAAAGTGCAAGTAGATAAATAGGTACTGCTCCAGTGGGAAGGTAAACGGTGTTTCCGTGCGCTGCTCTGGTTCGCCAGAAGCGGCTTAGTCATGCTGGCCACATGACCTGGAAGCTGTACGCCGGCTCCCTCAGCCAGTAAAGCAAGATGAGCTCCACAACTCCAGAGTCGGCCACGACTGGACTTAATGGTCAGGGGTCCCTTTACCTTTTACCTTTTATGTCTCTGCACACATCTTTCCCCCATGTAAGTTTAAGGCCTAGTAGACCAGTCTATCTACTGATTCAACACACACACATATATAAATATAGCTGACACTAGGTCTTTTCCATTTTGACCGTAATTTAATAGAAGTGCTTCAAAGTTGGAGGGAGGGCATTATGAAACAGAAATTTGGTCTCCTTGGAGAAAGAAAACATCAGTAATCGGAGGCAAATGCAAAGATGACTATTTGTTTTACTTTTCCAGCATGGATTTTGCAGCATTAAGAAGCACAAGTAGATTTGGATCTACTTTTTTTAGTGCAAAGCGATTGGCAAAGGCATCAGGGAGATCTGCTAAGCTTTCATCTCAATACTGATGGCGAGGAAAACAGTTTCTGCATAGACACACCACACACTTATAGTTATTCATAAGAGCCCCTAAGGTTTTTCTCTTTCCATGAAATCCATAAATTATCATCAATTTGTTTTACAAAAGATCTTACGGTGTTTTACCCAAACAGCTCTCCCCCCCCCTTCCTACTGTCTTGAGATATCTGAGGGGTATTTACATCAATTTTACATTTGAACACCATGCTTTGCTTTCCCCCCTTTCATTTTCTGCTTCTTTTATACATCCCTTTGCAAAGCCAGCTTGGGATAATATGCAAGGCACTTACTATGATCAGAGAGTAACAAATGAAGCATCTTATCAAGATGTGTAAATGGTGGCTATGTTCCAACTTCACTATTGGAGGCAGTATGCCTCTGAATAACAATTGCTTGGAATGACAAGTGGGGAGCGGGGATGTTGCACTCAGGCCCTGCTTGTGGGCCTCACTCAAACATCCACTTGGCCGCTGTCAGAACAGAGACACCTAAAGACTGATTCCAATGGATTCATGTAGACATTCAACAGCAGTCGAGATATTAAATAGCAACCCATAATGTAGTCACCAGGTGGCTGAAAGGTACTCTCTGGACTCAGTCCGAAGGTAGAATTGGAACCACTCTAATACTGTGCCCCAGTTCCCATTCCCAAAAGTTGGGCCAGGAGGGCACCGAGGTTGATGGTATCAAATGATGACGAGAGATCAAGAAGAAGCATGGTCCCACTCTCCCATCTAAATAATCAGTGTCTTCCAAGAATGTTTGCAGCTGCCTCACTATAGCCTTCTCCACCACCTTCCCCTAAAAAGGAGTATTGGCAAGTGGCCAATAGCTGTTTCAATCCAAAGAGTGCAGAGCCTTAATAAAGTTGTCTTCTATTTACCTCCTTCTCTCACTCTAAATAGGTTTATACTTTTAGTCATAAATGACACTTCGCAAATTCTAGAGAGCCAGGAATTCATTTTCAGTTTTCAGTTTTTTCTGCTGTTAATAAATAGGCTGCCATTTCTTGATCGTCCTTCGGAATTATACTTTGGAGATATCCAAATATTGCTACAACAGGATCAATGGAAGGTCTTGACCAAGGATGCTATTTATTTCTGTTAAAATGCACTCCCAAAATGATTTAGTAATTATATGAAAGATGTTTGTATTTACAGCTCTGCATCTCCAAAATTGAATATTGATTGATGGATCATTATTCCATCTAGTTGGGGTCAGACACCAACGAGTCGTGGTTTTCTTTTAAGTTCATACAATGTGTAACTTTGGATTCAGCAAGTTCTTAGAATCCCAACTCCCATCAGCCCCAGCCAGCATTGCCAATTGTGAGGGATGATGGGAACTGTAGTCCAGCAACATCTGGAGGACGCCATGTTGGAGAATGCTACTCTAATTGACTATGTTATGCTGGCTTTCACTTGTCTTATACAAAATCAAAGAGGCTGGTGGGTTCCAGCGCTAAAGCTTATATTGCTTAACTTTTCTCCACTTCATCTTTTAAAAAATATTATTAAGTGAAGTCCGCATAATACTCAGCACCACTAGATCAATTCATCAGGAGCAGAGCCAAATCGGTTATTTGCAGCAAGTAATTTGCTTAACAAATTGAGTACTTCTTTTCCCCATTTCTAATGGAAGCATTCCATTTCATATAATTTATTCAACAAATTAACTTTTTCTGCAAGCTTCCAGCTTGATTAGTGTTTGCTATCTGCACTTGGCCACTAATCTTGAAATAGTACTTCCACCCTTCTCCCACACCATGCTTTTTTCGTTGGAAATACAAATCTCATTGAGATGCCAATTGATTTAATAAAAGGGGGATTTAGTCTGACTAAGACATTAAGCAGCATTGTTATCAACCAGTTTGAGGGGCTGGGGGTTGAACAGATGCATTATCTGAATGCAAGGATGGGAAACCTCCATCCCATGGGACAAATCACATCCCCAGCATGGTTCCAGATCAGAACCATGAGGCCATTTCCCCCAACCCCAGGAACACCTGCTGCACACCTGGTGCCATATGTGATTTTAGGTTAAGCTCCACCCTGTCCATCTTAGCTCCACCCTGTGCATGTAGCACCATTTCCATCCTGCTGCAGTTCATCTTCCACCAAAAGTGATGTTATTTGTCTTGCTGTCTTCTTGGACAAAATTACATTAGTTATGGTAAGTTGGGTTGATAGTATGTTTTTCCACCCTTTGCATTTCTGTGCAAAGGAAACACAATGCAAACTGGTAGGGGATTCAATTAATTACATATCATTCATGGACTGACAACAGCAGCAGCAGCAGCAATAACGAAGATGACAACAACAACGAAGAATACCTGTTGGTACTCCCACAACTGATTTCCCTCCAGACATGGGATAAATTAGCAAACATCAGCAACTTCTTCTCCTATTTTTGTTTTCATCAGAATTCTCTGACACATCTCCATCAGGTATGGGGCTGGCAGAGGCACAGCTGGACAGTCTGAGTGACTGAGTTGCCCTTGAGTGACTCAAATCATGCAGCTGATCACCGCAGAAAGTTCCCTGCTGGGAATTGGATTGTGCAGTCAATACCTTTGGTACCGAATGCAGCTTTGCCAGCCCTAGGCTTGGTGTGTGGGAAGTTTCATAAAAGCCTCCCCCTCACATACACACATCTCTTGCTTGCTCCTCTGCTGCATGTTTGTGGCCCTGGCACCAATAAGAAAAAACATTGTCCTCACTCTGGTTGGGCTTTATGGTTTTGTGGCATTGAGAGCTGGAAAGCAAAGCTCACTCCATCAGCCCTGGTGTGAGAGTCTAGCTCCATCAAGCACCTCCTGCCTCTTAACTGGTCATTATAGGGACGAATGTTTAGAAACAAATGTCTGAGTTTTGCTTTTGCTTTTCCCTCCCCATCTATTTTTGCTTGTGTGTCATGTTTTCTTAGATTGTCAGCCTGAAGGTAGGGCCTATCTTGTTTTGATTATATGTGAGCTGCCCTGGGAGCTTTTTTTTTATATATATAAATATTTATTAAGGTTTTTACAGAAAAGAAAAAAAACATCCAATAACAATAAACAGTATTACTTTGTTTAACAAAATTTCATATCATCTTTGAGCTTCCTCACACCTCCCACTCCCATTTACATCATTAATAAATTTTGTCCAGCAAATTATCATCTTATTTCCAAATTTTGTGACCGCTTATTTAATTACAATAAAATAGTTCTCCTGCAAATTTGTTTTTCTTAATCTCTCTTGTCATCAGTTCCTGATCTATTTTAGTGATGGCCAATTATTTATAACTAAGCATCTTTCTTAACATTCCAATAAATCATAATATTTTTGTAAGTAAGTCTTAAATTTCTTCTAATCTTCTTCCATCCTTTCTTCTCCCAAGTCTCGGATTCTGCCAGTCATCTCCGCCAGTTGCATATAGTCCATCAGTTGCATCTGCCATTCTTCCAGTGTGGGTAGATCTTGAGTTTTCCAATTCTTAGCGAGTAGTATCCTTGCTGCTGTTGTCGCATACATAAAAAATGTTCTATCTTTTTTTAGCACCTTCTGGTCGACAATGCCCAGAAGAAAGGCCTCTGGTTTCTTGGTGAAGGTATACTTAAATACCTTTTTCAACTCATTATATATCATTTCCCAGAAGGCCTTCACCTTATGCCCTGGGAGCTTATTGGGCTGAAGAGAGAGTTACAAATACTCTAAATAACAATAATAAGTAATAATAAATGATTTCACCACATAATTTTACCTACCTAACTGCTTATGAGATTCAATATGCTTATCATATTAAATGTGCACTGCTCACTCAAGCATTTAAAGAGAGACAGAAAATGTTTTGGGCAGTGTTAGAAACCACCGTTGTTGCTGGGAGTGCTGGGGAAATGGTTGGGCATTTCACCCCTGTTCACAAGTGCGCACACACACACCTCATATAAAATAATCAATAATAAACCCTCTCCAGAGGGGGCTGGAGGGATTTAGGGTGTTTCAACTCAGCCTCAGTTAAATATTCTGGTTTTTGGAGGAAGTAGAGCAGGGCTTAGCAATACCCTGACCCTTTAGCCACCCCGAAATAGCAGCTGTAGAAACATAGTTCTGCTTGAGGGCCATTTGCACAAAAACCAACAATAAGAATCCAAAATGTGTTTGGAAAAGCTGGGGCAATATTTCCACCTGCTGGAGACATGGGATAATTAGCCAGCTAGTACAAAATCAGCATGCGTTTTCCTTTAAACAGAATCTAGGTATAACAAACAAACTCCTTTGCCCTGTCTCAACTCAGGGTGGCCTCATTACCTCCCCCCCAGAAAAAAACCCCTTTCCCAATAATTCTACCTGTTTACCTGCAATTTCCAGGTGTGTGAGAGAAGAACAGTTTTAATTTTAACTGGGAATGTATGTGTGAAAGGGGAGAGGGGAGTACCCAAACCACCAGAAAACACAGTAGCTCTGAACTGATAAAAGCTTCTGAGACAAAATAGACCTAGTCACTGTTGGAGACAAATTACTTGATTGAGGCAGACCACCCACTCAGCTGTAGCACAGCAGCTCTTGCAGTTTCATAGGAAACTGTGCAAAACTCTTTCCATCACTTTGGTACGTTGTTAAGGAAGTGAGAAATATCAAGGCCAGCACAGAGAAGGAAGGAGCAAAGCAACAAACAAACAGCAAGAGGCTCCTTTTGTACCCAGGAGAATGCTCAATATTTTCTCTTCCAAAATGAGCAATCAGGAACCTCAGTGCAAAACTGAAGGTAGCCTACAGGGCTCAGGTCACCCTTGATGCAATTTGGATTTCCAAGGTCACCTTTTGAAGTAATGAATTTGGATTGCAGCCAAACCATCTTCTCCAAAGACTGTAACTGGAAAAACTTGAGCATCTGTTCTCAACACATTCATTCATTCATTCATTTGTTCATTCATTGCATTCATAGCCAACTTTTTTCTCCAAAGCTCTCCACCTCCTTTAATCCTCACAACAACCCTGTGAGGTAGGTTAGGCCAAGAGCGAGTGACCGGCCCATTGTCACCCAGTGAGCTTCATGGCCAAGTGTGGATTTTAACTCTGGTCTCCCAGGTCATAGTCCTAGTTATGCTGGGACAGGAAAGGAGGGAGGGATATTTCTCATAACTTCCCTATGAGGAAGGTTGCAATATTTTTTAGTTTTTGATTTTGTTTTTAAAGGCATGTAAGTGAGGGACATGACAGAGGTGCCTAGGATTATGCATGGCATGGAGAAAATTAATAGATCTCTCTCTCATACTACTAGAACTCAGACCCATCCAATGAAGTTGAATGATAGAAGATTCAGAGCAGACAGAGAAGAGTGCTTATTCCCATAAGAAGTGGTGATGGCTACCAACTTCAATGACTTGAAGATTAGACAAAGTCAAGAGGGGTAAGTTATTCAATGGCTAGGAGCCATGATCGTTCTGCTGTGCCTCCGGTCAAAGGCAGTGTGTTTCTGAATACCAGTTACTGTACTAGGAATCTCAAGCACTCACATCCTGCTTGCAAACTTCTCATTGGGACATCTGATTGACCAATGAGAAAACAGGAACAGGAAGATGGACTAGATGGGCCTTTCACCTGATACAGCAGACCTCTTCTTAAATTGTTAAGAATTGCCTTCTTAACTTGTTATTTTGTTTGCATGTTCAGACCTTTTAACCTTCTCCTTAAATAAATTCAGACAAGACTCAAATTTTGGTTTGGTTTTTGTCAGCAAGTTTGGTCTGGTTTATTGATTACAGCAAGTGAGTGGTTGCATAGGCTGTGGTTTGACTAGCTCCCTGCACTGTTGCAGGTAGCACTTACCCAGGGCACCAGCATAGGTCAGCCTAGGGTGAACACCTGGATAAGCAGAAAGCCGGGAACGGGCTGTCTCCACCACCTAAATGTCCCCCTGGACTCAGGCATAGGCATAACCCCCTCTCAAGGGTTGACCAAACCATCAAGTCCCTGGATTCCTTTAACGGAATACCCTTCACATAGAGATGGTGACAGCGTTTTCCCATCCCTATCACCTGAACCAGTGCCTATCCGCAACCTTACAAGTTGTGACAATTTGCTATGTGGCAGGCGAAATCTAAATGGCAACAGCCAATCAGCCAAGTGGGGGAAATTCCTGCCGTTCCCCTGTCCCAATGACAGATGACACAGAACAGCATAGCAAGGTCAAGCGCACAAACCCTAAAAGTAGGGAGAGGTGGGCGGGTGTTCCGAATGCATGCGCCGAAAGAGGAAGCTCTGGGTCACGTACATGGGCATAGATAGATCCCTCAATCCATTTAGACTGTGTCCCATTGGCCAGATTAAACCCAGCATCAAGAGATCTACCAATTGGGTGTTGTGGCTAACCAATGATCCCCACCCACAACACAGGATTTGGTTGCCAGGTCTCACCGCTTTAAGGGAGGACCCAATTTGCCAACATTTTTTTTTAAAATGCTACAGAGTAATGAACCTGCTCCCACACTGATATCTTACTGAACTAGCTTGCTGTTGATAACTCCAAATCTGGAAGTTAATGAGCTCACGTATTGGAGGGGCTTTGGAGAAGGGGGATTACTTCTGTGAGAGTAATTTAAATTGTGTAGATTTACAGTCTGATCTAATGCTCCACTGAACAGATGCAAATGGAAGTGTTATGCTGGAGATCCATAGCCTCTCCCACTTTTTTCCTAGGGTGACCAGACCCAATAGAGGACAGGGCTTCTTAGACTCCGCTCTCTTTTCAGAAGTGGGGACTTTGGCAGGGTTGGTCATCTGTTACTGGAAGCCTCATGGAAACAACTATGGTACAGCAGCAAGCACTTCGCCATAGGTAATATACTCAGTCCAGCTAGGATTTGGCTACTAATAATAAATTTCTAACTGGTTGCCATGCGCATGTTGGAAATATGTATAGTTGGCCCAGTCCTGGTGAATCTTGTTAGCCTGCTCTGATCTATCGTATTTTTATGCTGTTAGTTGTGGATTTTTCTAATGTTACCAGAGTTTTATTGCTTTATATCTTGTATGATTTTCTGCTGCTCTGATTTCTTTCCTTCTTTGCGGTAGGGGGAGATGAAAAGCAGCCTCTAAATATGTAAAATAAATAAGTATTTAAAATAAGCAGGTTTTTAAAATAAAAAAACCCTCAATGTGACACAGCAAATAGTTCTAAAAACATGCCCTCCAACATTCCTCAGATGAAAATAAGGACATTTCTCACTCCCTCAACTGAACCTTCTCAAGCCCCCATTTTTTGTTGCCCCTACAGAGAGCCAGAGAGCATTTCCTATCAGAAAAAGGCAAGTGCTACCACTACCAAACCAACAGGACACAGCATACACACCCTCCACCGTCCTGAGATAACAGCTTAATCCAGATTTCATTTTATTCTTTGGTAGATTCACAAAAAGAAAAACACACATCAATAAATAAATTTTAGAAAGGCGCAATATAAGATGTGGACACAAATATCTAAATTAAAAAAAAAGAAAATCAAGGCCCCTTGTGCTTCACTTCCTCTTTCTTCCTGCCCAGAGTTGTCCTGCCCTCTGCCTGCACCTCAGAGCCTGCACATCATGCAGGGCTTGTCCTTGGTAGCATGCTCTTCCTTCCTCACATGCTCTCCAGAAGCTGCTATGGGCTACTCAACAGAAGCCAGCAGTGGCCGCCATGGAGACGCCATGGAGAGGCAACAGGATGCTTTCTCACAGCCACTATTGCCTTTCTCTCAGGACAAGCACCAGCTCATTCCCCTCCCCAAGCTTGGCGGTGCTGGCGATGGTGGGGGAAATAGACACATTCCAGGATCAAATCAGAAGCTGGGACGGCTTTCATAATTCCAGGACTATCCCTGGAAAATAGGGGCATTTGGAAGGTATGTACACATAGCCTCTGTCTGGTGGGAAGTCTCTGGCTATCTAGTTTGGCAAATGCTATTGCTGTCTGCAAAGAGGCTCCCTTCTAATCCTTTGGCAGCACAGACCCCTGCCTGCCTGCCTACCTGCTCTGTCATCTTCCACTACCACCTCACTTCTTCCCAGCAACAATGGCAGATATGGAAGTTGCTGCACTTGCATGTTTAAAAAATCTATTTGGAGGTGGTGCAGCCCAGGTGATGGAATGGAATGACTTCTTTAGCAGCAGCCATAGAAGCTGTCTGAACCAATAGCTGCAACAATCACCCGGAGGCTTCTTACCATGGAGAGGCCCTGTTTAAGATGCTAGTGTGAGCCAGGCCTAATAGCAGTATATATAAAACCAAACTTTCTCACAACACATAAAAATGTAAGGTAAAGGTGCCATCCAATACTTTCCATTGTTATTGAAGGAGAATCACATCAAGGACTTGATGGGTGATTGGAACGGCAGCAAGTCAGTGATAGTCACTGGATACTTCTTGGGACCATGGAAAGGATTTGGCATGTGAATTCAAGGGGAACGTGAGGATGATGATAGCTCATTCTGCATCAAGTGTCATGTCATCTGCTGCGTGGAATGGTGACTGTTGAATAATGCAGAGGGGACCTTTCAAGTTATCTGTGGCAATCACTCCACAGCTACCATTTTAAAAGCATGATCACATTTTTTTTAAAAAATGAATTGTGCTGTTTCTCAAATCAGATTCATGGACTGACTTCATGGTAACTAACTGAGAAGGGGGCTGAAGGGTGAAGGCTATACATGTGAAATTCATAGTGCTCTACAACCAAATGATCACAAGGATGGAGTGAGCCTCCATAAATGGAAAGTTGCAGCATTTGGGTCTTTTTAATTTAGAGAAAATGTGAGTAAGAGGTGACAGAATATAAATTTATGAAATTATGCCTGGCATGGAGAAAGTGGATATAGAGAAGTTTTCCTTCCTCTGTCATTATAGTAGAACTTGTGGACATCCAAGGAAGCTGAATGTTGGAAGATTCAGAACAGATAAGATACTCATGTGTCGTTAGTGTAGATAGTCCACCTAGCACAGCATTGCTTAGATAAGGATTGGAGACCCTGTGGTCCTCCACGTGTTGGTAAACTACAACTCCCATCATTCCTGGAGGGAGGAAGCAAAAGAGGAAGTGAGAAAGAGTGTTACTCTTCCAACTTCCTCCTTCAGCTGTATGTACTTTGCAAGGAAGGAAAAGGTAACGTTCTTATGACCAAGAGGGAAATGAGTGTTGTGGGGGCTCAAAGCTCCATGGGTGCTAGAGAAAGACCTCATTGGTGCCATGGAATGCATGGGCACCATACTGGCAACCCAGTGGTATTGCTTGTGGAAAGAAAAGCAGCCTATCATCATTACACTTAGCTGTTATTTATTACACTTATACAGCAACCTTCCTTCAGAGAGCTCACAGCAAAGTATATATGATTTACTCAGAGGAATCTTTCATCTGGGCCCCTTAGAGGGCCAGAACCTGCTTAGTTTCATCATTAGAACTTCATTTTGTGCCTTTGGAGCATTTACTGGGCATTTGCTACTACTGACATTGTGTGAAATATAGCAGCCACCAGCAGCAAGCCTTTTGCACCATGCTATGCATTCCTGCACTGCTGGCATTTCCCAGTAGCGATGTATGGAAGTGAGAGCTAGACCA
The DNA here is from genome assembly GCF_964234715.1 of Podarcis melisellensis. Lineage (NCBI taxonomy): Eukaryota > Metazoa > Chordata > Lepidosauria > Squamata > Lacertidae > Podarcis > Podarcis melisellensis. Next base: position 42,734,024 of record NC_138547.1, on the reverse strand, counting down.
TAAAGAAGGCTGATCACCGAAGAATTGATACTTTTGAATTATGATGCTGGAGGAGACTCTTGAGAGTCCCATGGACTGCAAGAAGATCAAGCCTATCCATTCTGAAGGAAATCAGCCCTGAGTGCTCACTGGAAGGACAGATCCTGAAGCTGAGGGTCCAGTACTTTGACCACCTCATGAGAAGAGAAGACTCTGATGTTGGGAAAGATTGAGGACACAAGGAAAAAGGGACGACAGAGGACGAGATGGTTGGATAGTGTTCTCGAAGCTACCAGCATGAGTTTGACCAAACTGAGGGAGGCGGTGGAAGACAGGAGTGCCTGGTGTGCTCTGGTCCATGGGGTCACGAAGATGACTAAACAACAAAGGCATTCCTGTGCAACTCTAGCACCAGTGCATCAGAAGTCCCTTTCAGAGTGGGCAGAATTGAAATGTGTGTGTCATGTGCATTATCCCCCAGTCAATAGGGAGTTCTTCACATTCACCCAAAGGATCCTCCATTAAGCTAAGTGCACTGTACCTAGCAATCTTCACTCTCTTTTTTCCTGCATGTAATCTCATGAAAGGACCAAAGTGTGTGTCTTTCTCATCTTGCCTGAGTCACGGTGTGTGACTTTGATTTCAGTTCCGCTTGAAACAGAATGTACATAAGCTCTTGGCGGGGGCGGGGGGAGAAAGGAAGAATAATGTTGAAGGAACAACAACCAACAGTGGCAGCTCCAGTGACCCAAAGGACAGAAGTCAGAAATGTCATTTCTGAGGCTGAACTCAGCAAACGTTAGCTATTTCTCACCCAGAGCAGTGAAGCCAAATCTGGGAGCTAATTCTCCTACATAAAGACCTTACAGCAGGCCAGTTCACACATGTGTGTTCATCACTTAAGAATTGTAGTGAGGATCTGCATGTGTGAATATGAAATTGCTGGTTAAATCATTACGGTGAAGGATCAACTAGCTCCGCATGTTGTTTTGGGGGTGGATGGGATAGGACACAATGTCTTCAATGTGTTCTTCTGGACCCAATACCCAGATTCACCCAAAGAGAGAGTGCAAGGTAAGCAGAAGATGCTGCTATAATCTCTTCCCTCCTGTCACTGCTAGCATGTTCAGAGAGAGACAATGGCACCAAGGAGGAGGAGAGCCAGGAGGCTCTAGGGCAGATATGGCTTTGGTCTTGGTGTCTGGGGTTGATTGGGATTTCTCCTTCTGGTCATAAAGTATGTATCGGTGCCACTATAGAAAAGACTCTGCTTTTTGTTTCTCTCAGCTAGAGGTAGTTTTCTTTGAGCCTCTACAATGCACACAGAGACCAAATAAATTGCCTTAACTCTGATAACTAGCTGTGGGTCCCAATTATCCAATGATCTTTCCTGGCCCTGGACTAGAAAGGGTGAAAGATTGCCTGGCTATCAGTTTGGATCTTGACAGGTTCTTATGCTGCCCAGTGGACTTTAGAAATACACTGTCTTTGAACATGGAAATTCTATTCACCCACCATGATTAATGAGTGAAGCACAAATTTGTATATACTGGGATGCGGGCAGCAGAACCAAGTAGTAAAGCATGACTAGGCAGCCTGTAGCCTTCCAAATGCTGCTATCCCTAACAATTGCGTAATGCTGACTGCAGCTGATGGGAATTGCAGTGCAACAGTACATGGGCTCCCCATCACTTCTCTAGGGATTGGCAGTGGGACCCCTGCTAGTGTGTGGGCCTCAACAGGTGCCCAATGAAACCAATCCTGGTAGCCAGGACCATTCCATATTACATTACTGTACATGCAAAGGGTTTGGTTACATTTGTTACTTTTGGTGGACTTACTTAGGTTGCTTTGGGAGCAAGTGTGGTGTAGTGGTTAAGAGCGGTAGACACGTAATCTGGTGAACCGGGTTCGATTCCCTGCTCCTCCACATGCAGCTGCTGGGTGACCTTGGGCTAGTCACACTTCTCTGAAGTTTCTCAGCCTCACTCACCTCACAGAGTGTTTGTTGTGGGGGAGGAAGGGAAAGGAGAATGTTAGCCGCTTTGAGACTCCTTAGGGTAGTGATAGAGTGGGATATCAAATCCAAACTCTTCTTCTTCTTCTTCTTCACAGATACAGTATCTGTGATGACAGACAACCAAAAATCAGGGACAGCCTTTTGATACAACAGCAACATTATCCCCAAGCAGGAATGCAAAAGGCATCATCTTCCACTTCATCCTGTATTCATCTCATGCAGTACTGTTTCTATTTCACTGCATCTCGATGCCCACTGTGGCAAGATTATGTAACTCAATTAATTAATTAATTAATTAATTAATTGTGGAAATTACCTTGACAGCATGTTATCCCACTCCATTCATTTCAATGCAAAGGAAATGCAATGCAAATGAAAGGAAACACAATCAATTATGCATCATTTGTGGCCTGAGGCAGGGGAATGACAACAGTGAATACTGATCATCTTCACTAGATTGATTTTCATCCTGGACATGGTGCAAATAAGGAAACATTGGCAATTGCTGTTACCATTTCTGTTTTCATCTGAATTCTCCCAACATCCCTACCTGCAAGTGTTATCATTTTTACTTTTACACTTGTCTGTGTCCTTTCACCCTTAAGCCCTCGGTAAAAAAGATTTCCTAAGATCTTTGTCTAGTGGCCTGGCCACGAATGGAAACTGTGGAATGATCAGCAGGAAGGAAATAGCTTACAAAAGCTGATCTGGTGGTCCCTTGGCTCTCCTGGGCAAAAGGCAAACATAACACATTCATGAATAGATGCCTCATTCACACACACCCCAAAAAACACACTTCCACAGTATGTACTCAAATGTCCTTTCCATACCAGAAGCCATTTTTGCTGCTATCTTATTTTGCAAATGTAATACCTGTACTTTGCTGACATTTGGGAGGAACGGCACCTGCATATTTGGAAGAATGGGTTCATCCATGGCTAACTCTGATTTTTTTTCCATCTTCATCCCAGTTGGCAAAGGACTGCTCTCATGACTAAACCAGTTTCATGGACCAGCCATCCCACTGCACTGCAATTAGTCACACGAGACCTTGCTCCAATAACAGGGCAATGAATACCTAGAGGTTTTGATGGGGAAAGGCATGTGGTTGTTGTTGTTTTATTATACCATTCAGAGCTTAAGTGATAAAATGCTACAGAGTGCTAAATTGCTAGATCTCATAAACGTGCGTCAGCACACCTGGGCAAATAATAATAATAATTTACACCCAGCATTGAAATTCCCACTTATATTTAATGGTACTCAGCAAAATAACATTTTCAAGTGCTACCCATATTTCTGCACTTGGGGTGGGGGCAAATTGTTTATTCTTTCTTATTTCATGAAAATCATCACTACAAATACATTTCCTTTTGCATAGAAATTCCTGTCTTGAACCCCACAAGGGAAGATGTCAAGGGTGGGCTACACTGGGGGGCATCTCCTGTGCATTGTCTAAAATGGGGTGGGGAAACATTTTTAAGGCCAGAAAGTGGGAGGGGCTCCAAAACCTCAAGGACTAGAATATCATGTAATACAGGGTAATGGGGGGGGGGAGGGATAAGTTCAAAGTTTCCCACAGATGCTGCATGGGTCAACCTGTCAAACCCAAATTTATTCCATCTTATCCAGGTGATTACAGTGGCTAGAAGAAGAAGCCATCCCCCAATCTACTACAAATATGGAATTTATAGACCAAGACTAAACAAATTACACCTGCCCACAGACATTAATCAGACTCGTGTTTTTTGAGCTTGATCATTATTCAAAACTATTCCAAATATCCACTGCAAACATAACTCAACCTATGGTTCATTATAACTCTATCTAACTATTGACTGCTCAAGCTGCTCAGATTGTTCACCTAAAATATATTGCTTTCCCTCTCTTTTTTCCTGATGAGTTGACAAGTTTATTAAGAAGCACAAAGCTTTATAAATCAGCCCCACTTCCTGTGTTCGTCTAAATCTGGGTCTATATGAGGAATGATGAGGTTTTATTTCCATAACAGAGTTGAGAACAGAGATACATGGTGGGGCAGAAAACAGAGTTTATATCTAGTGCTGAAGAGACTTCAACCACCCACAAAGTCTGTGCTCAACAGGATGGTACTGTAGATAAAAGGTTTCTTGCTTAGTTTGAGACTTTGGCTGCATACATACCACATATTAAAAGCATATTGCTTCCCTCAAAGAATGCTGGGAACCCCTCACAGAGCTACAATTCCCAGTGCCCTTAACAAACTACATTCCCAGGAATCTTTGGGGGTGTCATGTGAACTAAATGTCCTTTCAATTTGTATGCAGCCTTTGCCTGGGGAGATTTTTTGTCTAATAATAATAATAATAAATAATAATAATTTATTATTTATACCCCACCCATCTGGCTGAGTTTCCCCAGCCACTCTGGGTGGCTTCCAATCGAGTGTTAAAAACAATACAGCATTAAATATTAAAAACTCCCCTAAACAGGGCTGCCTTCAGATGTCTTTTAAAGAGAAGATAGCTGCTTATTTACTCAATAATTTTCCTTCACTCTGGCTCTGTCCAGCAGCAAGAAGTTCCCAGTAGAAGAGTCGTTACAACTAACTGGAGTGGCGAAGGGATGTTCCATATTAAGAACATTAGAAAGGTCTGCTGGATCAGGCTAGGGGCCTTTTGTAGTCTGACATCCCATTCTCACGGCATCCAGCCAGATGCCTGTGGGAAGCCCATAAGAAGATGCTAAGAAACCTCATTGCTGTATCCTTGGCCTTCCTGACCCTCTGCTGCACTCTACAGTCCCTGGCTGCACTCTGCCTAAGGACTGTGCAAAAGCTTAAAACCAAACCTTTAAAGTAGGGCTCCACAGAGTCCAGTGCCGGCATTTTTTCCAGATGGTCCTCACAGGGTTTGCCTAAAGGTAATGGGACATGCCACCAGACTGCACCCCCCATTTCACAAATGGGGCAAGAAAATTGTGTATGTGTGGGGGGGAGGGATTTGGGCTTAGATCTGAAGGATATTAATAATAAATCAATAATACATAGCAGTCAGAGCTAGCTCTGTTCTGCAGGTAGCATTCATAAATTCTACAGTATGCATTCTTTTATGAAAGCAAGCCTGGGGTTTTCTCCTTTACAATTTATATTTCCTAAGCTTTAGCACCCCGTAGGGTAAATTGAGTTGTTTGGAGGAGCTGCTTTTGCAAGTGTGAAATGTTTTCCAGCACCAGGGCAATGACATTTATTGGATGGGGCATTTTTTTCCCTTTTACAAAATGATCCAGGTGGGTAGACCTGACTGTGGGCAACTCTCCTGGTCCCTCTGTCTGCTTTTCATTTTGCAACGAAGGTCATTTATTGATAGCTCTCCAAGAAACAAAAAGAAAAAAAAGGAATTGATTGGTAGCAGAGAAAGCTAGAAATCACCTCTGGGGTCATTTAGCTCAGCTTTTTCTGTTAGGGAAGGATTTTCTTTTTTTCTTTTTCTGATGTACAGCAATTCTACAAGGAGTCTTACAAAGCCTTCCCCCCCTGCACACACTTGGCAACGATGCTTCCCTCACTCCCTGCAGTGATTGATGACTGCATTGCTTTCTCAAACACTTAGCAGGAAGTACAACGGTTTGGGGAGGACCCTAATAAGTGCAAGATAAGAACAAAAATGCAACAAGAGAAACAGAGAGGGCTAAAGAAGCATTTTATCCTTCAATGAAGCACCATGCTGATGCTATCACGACACAGAATGCTTCAATCCAAACTCTTACGTGCACAGCTTTAGCCAATCAGAAGCTCATGGCAATGAACTCTTGAGTAGGGAGGTGACTTAGATGTGATAGGGATGCATCTAGACATGAAAGTGCAAAGAGAACCTAAGGTAAAGGTAAAGGTAAAGGACCACTGGCAGTTACCATCCAGTCACGACTAAGATACAGTCATTCCTGGGGTTACAGATGCTTCAGGTTGCATTTTTTCGGGTTAAGGATGCGCCAAAACCTGGAAGTACCAGAACAGGTTACCGTATTTTTCACTCTATAAGACGCACCAGACCACAAGACGCATGCAGTTTTTGGAAGAGGAAAACAAGAAAAAATATATTCTGAATTTCAGAAGCCAGAACAGCAAGAGAGATCACTGCGCAGTGAAAGCAGCAATCCTTCTTGCTGTTCTGGCTTCTGGGATAGCTGCGCAGCCTGCATTCGCTCCATAAGATGCACACACATTTCCCCTTACTTTTTATGAGGGAAAAAGTGAGTCTTATAGAGCAAAAAATACGGTACTTCTGGGTTTCAGCACACACATGCGCAGAAGCGCTAAATCACACTTTGCGCATGCACAGAAGCACTGAATCACAATCCGTGCATGTGCAGACATGGCTCTGCGAGTTGCGAACACTGCCGGTTGCGAACGTGCCCCCTACACAGATCATGTTCGCAACCCAAGCGTCCACTATACTTGCATGCAAATAAAAGCTAAAGAAACTGCTTTATACTGTGTCTGAATATTTGCCCACCCAATCCAGTCTTGTCAACTCTGTTATGGCAGCAGCACTTTAGTAACCCTATGGCCCTCTGGACTACAACCCTGAACACTGGCCAGGCTGGTTGGCCAGGCTGAACAGATTCCCTATCACTGCTTCAGGGGCTCAGACAAAGACTTCAATCATTTGGCACGTCTAATGTTCATCTGAAGTTGTTTCATGTTGCAACGTGCACAGAGGAAAGCATTCAAGATGCTAAAGGAAACTAAGCCCCGTGAGAAACAGTTGAAGAAGTTGGGTATGTTTAGTCTGGGAAAGCAGAGACTGAGAGGAGATATGATAGCCATCTTCAAATATCTAAGGGTTGTTACATGGAAGAAATTAAATTTTGCTTCTTATGGTCATATTTTGTAATCAGGACTGGCCCAAGCCTTGTTTTCTCTAGCACTGGAGGCTAGGACCCAAAGCAATGGATCCAAGTTGCAAGAAAGGAATTCTGAAATGAACATCAGGAAGAACTTTCCAACAGTAAGAGCTGTTTGATGGTAGAAGGTCTAGGTTGTAGACTCTCCTTCACTGGAGGTTTTAAAGCAGAGGCTGAATGGCCATCTGTCTTGGTTACTTTTGTTGAGACTCCAGCATTGCAGGGAATTGGACTACATGACCCTCAGGGTCCCAGCCAACTCCACAATTCTACGATTCTATTATTCCCACCTAGTGTGCGCCCTCTGCCCTCAGACTGGTGAGGTATTGTGAGAGGCCCTCAGTTCCTCAGCTCAAAGGCTATGGTCCCTGCTGCTATGAGATCTGGCTCAGAAGTTCCCCTGACCACCAGGCTCAGAGCCAGGAATGCAGCTTGGCTTCTTAGTCAGTGAGACACTGTCTTGGTGTCTTGGTCACTGCTGGACTCTGGTGCTAACACGGTAGTACTGTGCCCATCCAAGGAAACTCAGAATTGTACTTTTACATAATGACATTTGTGTCTATTTGTGTTTTACTTCCTTTGTCTTTTGTTACATGTCTGTGTTTTACTTCCTTTGTCTTTTGTTACATGTCTGAATACATACGGGATGGTTCAATAAAATCAAAGTTATACAAATGTGATAAATGTGAGAAAACAGCAACATAAAATGCAGTTGCAAGGCAACTCTGTGCCTCACTTTTGAACTATCTTCTTCAGTGTAAGTATTGGAAACCAACATAGTTATACCAATCTTCCTAGAATCAGTTCCAATCTCCCCTCACCACCCCCCTTATCCTGAGTCACAACATTAGTCCATCTAGCTCAATACTATCTGCACAGACTGGCAGTGGCTCCCAATGATTTCAGACAGGGGTCTTTCCCGTCCTTATCTGGAACTGGTAGGGATTGAACCTGTGACCTTCTATACGCAAGACAAATGCTGTACCACTGAGCTATGGCCCTGCTCTATATCTGTCGGCAGCTCTGCAGATAGAAATGAGGACTCCTTGGCCCACTGTCCTCCCTGCTTTAAACATTTATATCGACTTTTGAAATATTTATACATTTGTCATTTGGAATATTTATGTAACTATACAATTCATGCATTTTTAGAGATGACTGAAGGAGTTTTTATAATGCAAAATAAATTATATATACTGTATTTACCATAGACTGTAAATATTTTATTAAATTGTTACAATTCATTCAGTGTGGATAGAGAATGGAGAGTGCAAAAACCTCAGCCTCAAAGAGGTTTAAAGTCTTATTCTCCAAGGCAAAGCAAAGCTGTTTTTAAAAGGTCTTGTTGACCAGGTGGAACAACCTTCTGAATGGTATTCTTGGATCGCTGAGTGAAACCAGCAAAAAACAAAGCCAGGTATGCTTGAGCATGGGGGAAGTAGGAAGCTCACATGACTTTTGTTCCCTATTGCACAGCATACTTTAGAAGCTAGATGGCTCAGTAGTCTGACTCAAGACTCAGCTAGACACATTTTAAGTGCATTATATAAATGTGGCACTAGATGGCAATGGTGAGCTAATGGCAAATTCAATATATTATTTTAAAAAGTTTAAGCATTTTCACAGCGCTTTTTTTTTAGCGTGTGTAGATTTCACCTCAGTGTAATGAGGCTACTTCCCATATTCCTACGAGATACTGTTTCCAAGGAAACTCATCCCTACCCAACTTCCCCATCTGTAATGTGTATGTAAGCCACTTAACATTGTTGTTGTTTAGTCGTTTAGTCGTGTCTGACTCTTCGTGACCACATTAGGGTTGCTATATTTCAAAAAGTAAAAACCAGAACAGCTTTTTTTAGGAAACCCCAAAAATTGTTGAGCTTCCCCCCGGACATCAATTCCAGTAATTCTGGTAGTGTCTGGACGTATGGTTGTTCTACTCAATATTATCTCCTTCTTTGAACAGACACATGTTCATCGGTAGTGTCCTGTCATTATTCATGATAGATACTCACAATAATGAGTTTATGAACACCTTGCTGTCTCTCTCACGTACATCCTAGAAAATTAATTTTTTAATAGATATTTTATTAGAAATAGATATTTTATTAGAAGAATTTCATTTATTAAAAAGTGGTGAGGGGGGGGCATGAATGAAAAGAAAAAGAAAAATACTCAGTTACACTTCCAGACATTATTATACAAATGTGTATCGTCTTATTATCCAAATGCATTTTTTTAATCAATAACCTCATGTATTCTGTATAAGGTCATTCCAAATATCATTATATTATCGAAACAAAGTCTGCATCTATACATAATCCATTCGTATGTTGCTAATATTGTCATGCTGTCAAGCCATTGATTAAGGGGAATCATATTTCTATTCTTCCAATGCATCAGCATCAGTCTCTTAGCCACCATTATACTGGAAAATTAAATTGTGCTTCCTATGGTCATATTTTGCAGCCAAGGCCAGCCCAAGCCTTTTTTGCATGAATTAGCTTTGCGTGTATATACCTGCACACGCACACACAAACATTGTTATAAGTTGTGGGTGACAGGGTTTGTCAGTGACAGGTTCCCCTAAATTTCTGGGTCTGATGGGTGTTAGAATTTAATCAATGCTTGAAGTGTTAAAATTGTCTGCCAGACACTGGATTTGTCAAAGTGTTAAAATACAGGCCAAGCCAGTTTCTCACAATCAGCGGATCACTTGAGAGACGGGCCATTAACAGAGAACAAAGACAGGGAGATGGGCTATCAGCAAAGCAAAGAATCTGTGCCAGCTGGTAAATGGATGGAGCCCCAACCTTGAGTCTTGAGATAATTAGCAGAGACAAAAACAAAGTGTAAAGTTTAGAATTGCAGTTGTAGATGATGAGGGCTAGAAAAAAATAGTTGCAGTCTGTTAAACAAAGCAAGCTGCAGAGTGACGGAGGTATGGCTGGAGTCTGCTTGGACCCAAGGCTACAGCTATGGGAGAAGTAAGAACCTTTTGGCACGTTAATGCTTTGAACCCTTCCATCATAGCCTGGGTTGTATGTATGTGTAAATAAACTATATGTATCATAAAAATGCCACAGTCTCTGCTGTGCCTCATTTCCAAAGGAAACGCAAACCCTGGGTAACCCCTGGAATCTCACACCATTCAGAGACTGGAGTGGCGTGCAACAATAGAAAGAGTGGAAGGTGCCAGATGGACAATAGGCCTTTTTCATGGCAGTTTTAATGAAGCTTAGATAATTGTGAAAGCCTTCCAGGTCTGAAGTCAGAGGTCTCTAAATTAGACAGCAAATTAATGACATGTCGTGAGCAATCATGCTGATAGCCCAAGAGTATACAAACTATGTATACAACCATTGCTGTAAACATGTTAATGACAAGTTAAGACTCTGATCCGTATGGTTCTGCTGAATGGACCCGAGTAACTAAAAGTCCTTGCAGCCTTGAACTTTACCCAGAGCATGACTGGATAACCTTTTCTTGATGCTGATTAGCAGTCAAAGTATATTCCAAATTTAGTTACACGCTCCCAGCATTCAAACGTATTAAAGCTACATAACATGTCAATTAGGCTTATGGGCTTAAAAGCTCTTCTGTTCTGAAAAACTCTCTTAAGCCTCCGGACAGACGCAGAAGTGAAACTCCTTAAGGAGCATCTCCACCCATATTTGGAAACAATAATCTTCATTTGCCTTACGGTGAAAGGAGCTGTCAGTCGGGTGCAGTGGGGAAAGTTAACACACATCGCTTTTGAAAATGAAAACGGGCCTCAAGATACAATTCTAAATTTCCACCCAGCAAAACTGTCGGAAAACTTTGTGTTCAACTTATTAAAGAATGTTCGTCACTGCACACCATTACTGGCTAGAAAGAGAGAAAAGATTAAAAAGTGTTAAGAAAATATTTACATCCTGATAATCATATCTTATATTCTATCTCCTATCTTTGGGAGCTGGGTATACACCAAGCCACCTGTAGAACAAAAATGTAGTTTTTCTCAGTCTGGAATCATTCATGCTCACCCTCAACATGTTGTTTGCAATATACCATATTTTTTGCACCATAACACTCACTTTTTTTCCTCCTAGAAAGTAAGGGGAAATGTCTGTGCATGTTATGGAGGGAATGCCTATGGGTGGCATGCCTACAGATTTTCTTCCTCTAAAAACTATGTGCGTGTTATGGTCGGGTGCATGTTATAGAGCGAAAAATACGGGAGATTGAATCTAGATACTGCCATCCCCAAGAGTGGGTATGGTTACTTGTTAAGCATTTTAAAACCTTCCCATTGATTATATTATCCACAACTATTCCTCCCTGCACATACCCTAAATTAGGGTTTCCTAAACTTGGGTCTCCAGCTGTTGTTGGACTACAATTTCCATCACCCCTGACCACTGGCCCTGCTACCTAGGGATAATGGGAGTTGTATTCCAAAAACAACTGGAGACCCAATTTTGTGAAACCCTGCCCTAGATGAAGGAAGTGCTATAATATACAGTTCCTAATTCACACTTGCATGCATGAAAGGGTTAACCTGAGCCCTGAGTTCAAGTTCCCACTGGGTGTAGTTTAACAGACTCCCAGCAGCCTTTGCTTCTTCACTCTCTTTCTCTCTCTGCTGCTTTGTGGAACAAGGAACCATGTGGCTTTGGCTCCCAGCTCAGGAAATGCTACCTGTGATTGAAAAGACTCTTGTCTCATGTAAAGATTGTGTGATTCTTTTGTTAGGAAATAATGTTATTATATTTTTAAGTCATTTGGAACCCTTTTTCATCACAATTTTGCTGCCAATGGATGGAGACATATTTGCTGTAATTTCTGGAACTCTGAGTAAAATCTTAACTTATTTACAAAGCTAAGTGTCTGTGATTTATTCTAATCTATGTATTTCCATGGGTCACGTTGGTTTAAAGGTGGATGAGGGCAGAGGTAAATCTAACCAAGTTTTAATGTGGTTGAAGCGATTGCTATTGTGCTAACTCAGCTGCGAGAGAGTAAGGATCTTTCTTCCAAACCTCTCTCCAACAAGAAGGACGTGGTGGTTGTGATCTTGGAATATACCCATCCACAAAGTCATTGGACAGGTAGGGATGCACACATACAACCATTGCCAGGACTGCTTACATCTGCTTTCATGCTTTCAAATGGACACACTGCAAGCTAATGCAGAATCAATCTGATATGTTCTTATTTTGGGAATGAAACCAATTTCTAAAGAAGCACTTTTCAGCAGCAAAAAATAAATAAATGAAAAGAGCATGTAGAAAAAAACAAGTACTTAGTTTCTATTGACGCAGCCAGGGGAAGTGTGCTGCTATAGTCAAAACAGCAGCAACTGCACAAGAGAAAGTTATCAGCAGACTCAGGGGAACCCCATTGTCTGTAGAAGTACAAACCCCATGATTTACAGCACTCCCCATAACAGCTTACTGAAGACTGAATATGCTTAGTGCCCATGAGTGGGTTGGGGAGGCAAGACTGAAAACTGAGTGGGAAACATAATGGAGTGCTTGGGAAGAGAGGATGGAGGAACTGACACAGTTGCAGATTGTCTAAACTAGAGCAAATTCTCATTGTCTTGAAAGGTCATTTCCTGATTTAACAGCTTGGCCCAATTGGCGCAGGACGGGTGAAATGTTAAGTTTCCTATAATGCAATGCAGGGAACATCTGTAACAGGGGTTGCTACTGGCAGTGAATACGAAACCTAACATGGTGTCTGCCCTGCACCAATCAGAACTGAACAGATCCTTGGCTCTAGGGATGAGGTTTGCTATTCTGTACCTGTTTGTTTGGTTTTTTTTAACCCATGTACTTATGCAAACTTGGTCCATTGTGGCTCACATTTCATAAAGCCCATGTCACCTCAGCCCAAGCTTTGAGTTTGCGATGATACTGACATTGTTTCTGATTCTCCTAATAGCACTGTGAATGCTGCTTGCATAATGTATACAGTATTGCTATTTGCAGTACTGCTGCTGCTAATCATTGCCCACCATCAAATATTGATTTGCATGCCCCCGGGGGTATTATAATTTGTGTCTTGCCTTGCAGCTTTTATCTTTCTTTGATCTCCATGAAAAGAGACTCTACATTTATATGATAAACTGCGATTGTCATGAATCTGATGACTCACTCACGTGTTCTTGAAAAAAGCCCAAAGAAAGTGGGATAGGAGGTGTGACAGAGAGTTAGTACTTTGCCCCTCCTCCTTTCTTGTTTGACTTCTTTCAAAGTTTACTCATTCAACAACCCACATTGCTTTTTGTTTAATATATATATTTTTTGGTTTTTTTAGCATGTTTTTCAAGCATAACATCCCATTTTAAACAACATAACAGACCTTTGGCTATCACAGCCTAGGATTTCCATCAACCTCGACTGATGGTTTTCTATCTTCCTTTCTAATTTTGCATTTTATTTTAATAGTTATTGCTGTAAAATCCAAATCCTACATAAACTCCTTCTTAGTCCTCTTTTGCAATAATTCATATAGTTCTCCTTACAAAACTTATTGTAACCCTACAAGTGATGTCAATTGATTACAATTATCTTTCAAATATATCGTAAATTTCTTCTAGTCCTTCAGGAAAGTCTGGTCTTGCTGGTTCAGAATTTTCCCACTTAATTTCGCCAACATGGCATAATCCATCAATTTCATCTGCCACTCTTCTTTTGACAAAAACCCACATTGTTAGCCCCCACTAGGTTTTGTTTATTGTCTTGGTTTATGCTGACAAGTGTCACATGCCTGTATAGTTTGTATACTTCACTTTTCTGTATAATTTGCTATAAGTCTTGGAGCTTGACATCCAAGGAAAAGGTGTCAGCATTGCTTCATCTTCTGTATGACAAACAAATTAAAACTTGGTGTTAATGTATGAGGAATTGAGGATGAGAGATAAGACTAAATAAAACTTGTGCAGTTCAGAATGACCTCCGTTTTCTTTGTACATCTCATAGTACCATTTAGCACCACACAAACAATCAGGTCAGGCAGTACGGAAGAGAGCTATATAAATAGGCTTGCATATTTCAGCAGCATAACAGATCTCACAATGAGCAAAGTAGCATATTATAAAGGCCTGATTCAAAAATAAGGCATTAGGTTCTTTTTTTCCTCCCTGCTGCAAAAATCTATACTGCTAAATATTGCTAGCAGTCGCACAAAACCTGATCAGCTTATGCAGCTTGTGAATGCTTTAAGGTTCAATTGTTGCAAGATTGGCTCTCTTTCAAGGAATATCAGCCTCATCCTATAAACTTACTGGAGGGTGATAGGCAGGTCTGGCAGATGCAGCAGCACTAGCAGTGCCATGGGAGGCGGGAGGCGGGAATGTTGTGAGGACTGATACCCATTCTGGGATGCATTGGCTCCAGAAGGTGCCCAAGTATTGCGTGCCCAGCTGCAGAGTCCCCTGCCCAGCGTGCCAGACTGCTAGAGATGAATGAATGGACACGACAACTGTCTGAGATTTGAAATGGCCACAACTTTATTGATTTCAGATGGAGGAAGTATTGAGCATGTCTCTCTCTCTCTCACACACACACACACACACACACAACTGGAGGGGGTCTGAGATACAACAGGGTCTATTTGGGGATGGCTCCATCACAAAACACAGGCTTATGCAGATGGGCCCCCAAACGCTGAGGGAAGCTCTGTGGCCCTCTATCCCTACACAACAGGCTCTTTGGTCAGAGACTTCCCTCCAAAGCCCTCTAATGGTACTGTTACCACCGCTGTGAAGAACAGGGAGTGGGTGAATCACCACTTCACTGCCACCCCAATGGTATGGAAGATTATAGGATTCCGCCCAGGGCCTAAACCTCCAAAGTTGTGACTAGTGCTATGCGGAGGAAGAAACCTGCAGAGCTGGGGAGATTCCTTCCTGGCTCTGAATGTGGCAACCGTCAAAAGACCACAGCAAAACCTGGCTAGCTGAAAAGAAACAGTTAGAGCAGTAATCAGCTATTAATGAAGGGGTGGGAAGGGTGGGTGACACCCCTGGGTGACTGGGTGCTGCACTCGGGGGGGTGGCTGAGTTAAATTGATGGTGGGCAGACCTGAGGGAAGACTGCCTCCCCCAGGTCTGCTTGCCATGCCCCCCACCCCCGGGGCCTCCATAGATTGGCCCATTTGAATTAACGGGTTTTGGCAGGAACCCATGGGCCTCCATGGCAGCCAAAGGAGGCGGCCGGCAAACAAAGATGTTGCATTGTGTCCAAGAGGGAACGAAGTGCCACATCAGGACACAATTGTCACTCACCCTCAAAGATGGTAAGTGGCCATTATGGGTGCCAACACCACACCTGGTGATATTTCTTGCACACCCAGCTCCATCTCCCATCAGCTGACAGCAGTGCACTTGAACAAGGGAACAAGTACCCCAAGATCTGCTTCTATATCAACCAACCTGGCTGTATCGTGAGTTATCCTCAGTGTCTCTGGCGATGGCAGGAAGTTTGAGGTGCTCTTTAAAGGAACTTCATCTTGCAAGCTGAAAAGTGTATGAATATTACTGACAGGTTCCCTACTCTTCAATGACAGCTTTATTCATCTCCTCATGCACCTCTGTTTTAAAATGAAAGGAAGATTAAGCAACCAGTGCAAGCACTGAGCGCAAAGTCACTCTCTCTGTGGATCAAGCACATCCTCCAACACAATAGCTCTAACAAAGCCGCTCCATTTTTCTGTTTAAAAATAGGGCAGGTGAGTGATGACCACATAAAGGGGGGGGGGCTCAGCCGGAAAAAAGTCACCACTAAAGCCTTGCAAATATATATATATATTTCTTTAATTAACTTATGATGGCAGACGAAATAATGTTTCATGAAAACATTTGGTGCCATCATTTTTCAAGTAAATCTTCCACTCACTCAGAAATCCATTGTAAAATCAATCATGTTTTGAAACTATTATTTCCAGCTTAAGAGTATTATTCATCAGGCGATAGATTTGTGGAGAGACCATAGCGTGCAAGAAGTCTGAAGTCTCCAAAGTTCCAGGACACCAACTTTCAATTTTTGGGCATTCATGCGGAAGCAGCCAAATCAAGTGTGCAAAGAATACCAACAAGGGTTTAATGTCAGCCTAAAGGCCATTAACATCCAGAATAGGTTTACAGAGACAGAGTGACTATGCCCAGTTTCTTTTTCCACTGGAAAAGTAGAGTTACTATCAAATTGTGCCTAAAATGAATCTTTTGGATGCACTTTTGAAGGAATGTCTTTAAACAAAATATGCATGGGAACTAAGAGTATTAAACATGTTTCTAATGGGCTTTACACAGGAAACATAAAGTCAGATTATTGGGCTATCTAGATCCATATTATCTGCACTGACTGGCAGTAGGTCTCTAGCCTTTCCCAGCCCCACCCGCAGATGTGGGGATTCAACCTGGGATGCAAAGCAGGTCTTCTGAGCTGCAGTCCTACCCCAATGCTTTTTTGGGGGGGCGGGGAGTACTTAAGGGGATGCAGCTCTGGCACCCTTTTTCTAGAAGAACAGCCCTGGTGTGGCACTTACTGTAACAACTTCATGGTGAGTACCAGTACCCATTTTTTTATAGAATAAAAGCACTGTCCTACCCTATATATCTAAGCTGTCTCCAAATTTAATCTGCAAAGAAAGTTGGGAAATGTCTATTCAATAAAAAGGTTAGCAAAAATGTACCTGAGAACTTTCACACCTCTTACAGCAAAACTTTTGCAAGCTATGGGGAGATGCACAGAAAGATTTTTATTGGCGGGCCATCCCCGAAAGGAAGCTGGTCAGTATATTGATGGCAGAAGAGTTTGCAATGATTGTTCAACATTCCAGACAGTGGTTGCTTAACATTTGTCAAAGTGAGTTGGCATTTTTCCACACCAAAAGCAAAGGCTCTTGGAAGTTGGCCAGCTGCAGAATTGACTTAGGAGTAACTCTAACATTTCTTAAACGATATTTTATTCTTTTCATTAAGCATTACAAACATTTGGTGTGGAAGATTGGAATGTATTTATGGGGGAGGGGGATTTGATAATGTGGAGGTGTGAATGACAACAAAGCCATGGCAAGCCATGCTAACCTTGTGTTGGTGTACTCAACTAGAGCCTAATGATGCCCAGAGTAATCCAGGTAGTTCAGATTATTGAATAATTATTCATCGGCTGTGCTGTGTTACAAAAGGAGAACATTACTTTGACCTTCCACCCCTTGGGGCTTAATAAATCGCAATTCACAGCACACCACTTCCTGATTGAAATAGTTGGTAGACAAGATTCAGCTTTCTGCAGTTAATGAAAAAGGTTTATATGACATAAACCCAAACATTTTCCAGGGGGCAGGGTGTATTCAATCTATGAGTGGTTTTTTAAACACTCCCAGGGCAGGAGATGACCTTGCTGTCCTACTCCCCAAGTGCCAAATTTAGGGCATTTATCATAAAGGCCTCTCCAGCCATCTATAACTGGCAGTCCCCCTTCCCACTTGTCTAATTTTATTGCCCACTTGCAGCAAAGTGATTGCAATGAATGATATACGAGAGCAAAATCAATATGCCCGAAAGGAGAAGGGTACATGTTAATCTTTGGTCATGCAGGATGTGCATCTACCTTGTCATAGCTTTTTTGCGACCAACACCATTGCATCTCCCAAAGGGTGGTTGGAATCATCAGTAATGTGGTTCCTTCAGTACAAAAGCCCCCTGTTTCTTGTACATATTCCTAAAAGCCAAATGACTCTTGTTCCAAGGTGTTCATGACCACTTAGGCTTTGGGCAAAAGGAAGGTTTTTATTTCCCTTGTTGTTGCTTCACAAAAAACAGTGAACAGGTCCGTTTTGCTCTCCCAGACATTGCTGAACTGGACAACTGAACATAGGAAGCTGGCTTATATTGAGTCAGACCATTGGTCCATCTACTTTTGTACTGCCTGCTGGCACTGGCCCTCCAGGGTTTTTCGGAAATGAACATTCCCAGCCCTACCTGGAGATGTGGCAGATTGAACCTGGGACCTTCTGCCTGCAATGTAGAGGCTTTACCACTGAGCTCTAGCCATTCTCTATCACAGTTAAGTGGTGTGAAATTCCCCTCACAGAGCTTCAATACACAAGAGTTCCCTGGGAAAAGGGATTGATTGCGGGCACATGCGCTAAACCCTGTCTGTGGTGCCTACCCCCTTTTCCCAAATGATGAGACAAGAGACCAGAGTATGGGTTCAAATTGGCCACAACTTTATTGAATTTTAGAAGTGGGAAACTTGGCACAGGCCTTGGCAGGTAACCCTCTCAGCCCGCCTGGCTGAGGATATGCAGGCAGTTGAGGCCCAGTGAGAGGGGACTGCAAAGCGCAAACTTACACAGCATGCCCTTCCACTGACCTCGTCCGGGGAGTTTGACCTACATGCCGCCGCTCTAGGGCCAGGGACTCCCGGTTTTTGCCCTTTAACGGGCCCTGCAAGCGCCGCCGCATGGGGAGGGAACATGAATGCATCCCCCCCAACTTGATGTTAGACTAAAGGCTACCTTGCCAAGGCCTAAAACCACCAAAGGTGTGACAAAATTGCTACGGGGAAGGCGAAACCTGCCAATGCAGGGAAAATTCCTTCCCGGTTCTGAATACAGCAACCTTCTTACGACCACAGCAGCGCCTGCTGGCCTGGAAGGCAAAATATTAGCCTGTAAAGAAGAAATCGTTAAATTAAAGATCGCTGACCTAAGCTGAAATTAAAAGGCAAGAAATACTAATTGAGGGAGGGTCGGTGATCCCAGAAGGAAGAGCAGCAAAAGAGGCTTGAGCCCAAGAGTCAGCCTCTTTTCCTTTGGCCTTAGGCCCACCCCGGGCCAGCTGTCCATTGTCCTCCCTGGCGGGGGCGGGTCAAAGGCCAGCTCAGGCAGGTGGGTGGCACCCACCCAGGTGAGCCTCGCTTGGTGCCGCAAACCCCGCCCACCTGTGGGGAAGGGAGGGCGGATATTGTTAAACCATGCTGGAGATTCTCATTGTGGACATCCTTCTGATCTGAGAGACTATGGAGTGTGCCTCCAGGGGGGAAGTCAAATGCTTTGTGTGGAGAGAGCTAGTCCTTGAGGTACTGGGGTCTCGAGCCATATATGGCTGTATAAGACAAAACCAACTAAATTGAGCCTGTGAACTAAAAGGTAGCCAGTGTAGTGAAGTCAGAATTGGTGTAATATGCTTAGGTCTTCTGGAAATCAACGCAGCAGTAAAAGAATCAGAATGAGATTAGATAGAGCCGTGTTCAAATCCCCACACACCTAGAAAAGCCACTGTGTGACCTTGGGTTACCTCACAGGGTTGTTGTTTTTTACAAGGATAAGGAAGACCAATATATGCTGGTCTGAACACTTTGGAGGAAAGGTGGAATGAAACGTAAGAAACAAAGCTTATAGTCCTACTTTCACCAAAACTGGTGTCAGCTCTGCAAGGCTAAGTAAGAGTGTGGAAGGAACATAAGGGCTGCATCCAGGAGAGAATACAGGTGACAGTCCTCTTCCAACCCATGCACAGGAGAGCGCTTATCTGTGCCCCGTGTATCATCTGGGCAGACTTGGTTCCAGCTGGCTGTTCTATTACAAGAGTTCATGGACACAGCTGACAAAGCCAATGCCCCCTCCGGGCTTTCCCCTGGAAGAACCTGCCTACATCTGAACTGCTCCTGTCAGCCTGCCACACCACTTCTGCCAGTGGCCTGATGCTGCCTGGCATCTGGGCAAGGGCCTTGCCATATACACTCAACTTCTGTGTCACTTAGGAGACTTTGCTTCCAGTCATTCATGCATCTCTCTCTCTCCCGCCACCCCCCCCCCTTTCTCTCTTGCTCTCTCCATTTCCCACAGGCAAGTAGGGGGACACATAATCTCCATTCTTGTACTTGCATATTGACTGACTGAACATTGGACCTCATCTCTTCTACATTTTGCAGAGATTTGTTATCCTCAACTTCTTTTTGCAACATTCCCACCCACCATCTCAATGCATTCAGGCTCCACAGTAGCCACTGTTTTCGACATGTCTCTCTGGTTGGCTTTTAATTTTAAGATCCCCAGAGGAAGAATTAAACTGTGGTGGTTATTATTACTCACAAAATCTTCATCTTTAGAAACCAGGCTGTCCTGAACCATGAAAGTCCAAGTTATGGGGCAAGGGAAGAGATGCATTGCCATGCATTGTTTAGGAAAGGTGTTACTGTGCCTTGGGCAGACTTTTTTAAAAGGAAGTAAAACAAAGGCCCTTCTCATTAACCAAACTGAAAAATATTGGGTTATATGAAATGAAGTTGTACTCAGAGTAGACCTATTGAAATTAATGGGTCCAAGGTAGCCATGTCCATTGATTTCTACAGTAGTCTACTCTGAGAAGGGTCACATTTACACCATACATTTAAAACTACAATTCCCACAGCGGTTTAACTACTACTATTTATTAAATTTGTAAACTGCTCTATACCTGCAGGTCTCAGGATAAAACAAAATGATACACACACACACACACACACACACACACATATATATATATATATATATATATATCCATACAAATAATTGCCATAAAACAGCATGGTATTAAAAGCCCTTTCATTAAAAGCAGTGAGTTCCCCAAAGCCTGTTGGAAGAAGAAAGTCTTCATCTGCTGGATGAAGCCTAAGATGGGAGCCAGTCTAGCTTCTCTAGGGAGGGAGTTCCAGAGTTGTCTGTGAGCAGCCTACTCCAAAGATCTCAAAACCTGGGCAGGTTTGTATGAGGGAATATAGTATTTCAGAAAACTTGGACCTAAGCCATGTATGGCTTTATAGGTGATGACTTGGAATTGTGCCCAGAAACAGACCAGTACTGAGAATACCAGTAGAGCTGGTGAAACAAGGGAGTTGTCTCCTCCCTATAACCAGACCTAGCCAGCAATCTCGCTGCAGCTCTTTGGGTCGATTGAAGTTTCTGAGCACATTCCAAAGACAGCCCCACATAGAGCATGTTACAGTAATCCAAACAGGGTATAACTAAGTTGGTGTCACTGTGGCCAAATCAGGCATCTCAAGGAATGGCTGCAGCTAGCTCACTAGCTTTAACTCTGCAAATGCCACTGCAGAAACTTGGACATCCATATGCCTTTATGGGAAGTATTACCCCATACAGCACATTGTGGAATCCCTGTTTTCCTGTTCTGTCTTCTGACTAAGATCACCTATGTCTTGTCTGGATTAAGTTTGAATTTATTCACCCTCATCCAGTCCATTACTGATGACAAGCCACTGTTTAAAACCAAGACAGCTTCCTTGGATTTCGGTGGAAAGGAGAAACAGAGCTGGGTGTCATCAGCATGTCAGTGACCCCAAAACTCCAGATAAACTCTCCCAGCTGTTTCATGTAAAAGTTGAATGCCATGGGGAACAGAGCAGAACCATGGCATTGAACAGGAGTTCCCCAGAATCACCTTCTAGGTTTGCCCCTCAAGGAAGTAACAGAGCCACTGTAAAACAGTGTCTCCAAGTCCCATCCTATCAAGGCGGTCCAGAAAGATACCACATGATCAATGGTACTGAAAGCCTCCAAGAGGTTTAGCAGAATCAGCAGGGACGCACTCCCCCTGTCCAGTTCCTGGTGTAAGTCATCCACTAAGACAACCAAAGCTTTCTCTGTTCCATAACCAGGCCTGAAACCAGATTGAAATGGACCTAGATAAGCCATCTCCTCCAAGAACCCCTGGAGCTGAGATGCCACCAAGTGCTCCAGTACCTTGCCCAGACATGGGATATTGAATTCCTCTTCACAGCGGTAGTTCACTACATGGAATAGGAAAGTTCCTCCTAAGAACTTTCAGCACCCTTAACAAACTACATCTCCCATAATTCCTTGGGGGAAGTCATGACTGTTTAGTGGTGGTTTAATAGTGCTTCAAAAATATGCTGTGGTTGTGGCTAGGAGTAGGGTTTTGCAGGGATAACTGAATAATTCTAATAGATTTGGAAAGACGAACCACTGACTTCCTCTCAGGAGGCAAAGTGAAGTTTTCCATTCCAGCACCATTTAGCTGTCATGGTATCCATGTTGAGCTGTAGGAATTTGAGGCTTTTTAAAAAAAATCCAGGAGCTCAGAAACGAGAGCTGAGGCAGAGCCAATAAATGAAGTGGAACCAGTAACACCTTTCTCACCAAGTCAAAGGCCCAGTTCCAATAGAAAACTCAAATGGCTAGCCTGAATGAGTGGGCCAAGTTCAAAGCCTGAGAATATTTCACTGCCATGGAGCTACAGTTCCAATAGCTCAC
Organism: Podarcis melisellensis; assembly: GCF_964234715.1. Classification (NCBI taxonomy): domain Eukaryota; kingdom Metazoa; phylum Chordata; class Lepidosauria; order Squamata; family Lacertidae; genus Podarcis; species Podarcis melisellensis. Next base: position 42,711,871 of record NC_138547.1, on the reverse strand, counting down.
CACAGGGGGCAGCCACATGAACAAAACTGACAGCCTCCATATTCAATTTACCCTGCACATTAGGTCAATATTCCGTAGACATTCAGCATACCTTTAATCAATATTTTGAGAGCTTCCCCCACCCCCTTCAGTGAGGATTTATTTTCAGGTGGCAGTTTCTATGTCTCTGCTGAGATGCAGAGCTGTACGAGGCTAGGAAACTTGTTAATGAAATCCATCGGGATTTGCAGTTCTAAGGTTGACAAAAGCATTAATTTGGGGAATGCAAATGTGATGTTCTTCGAAGCAGAAGAGGGACAGTGTACCACAGTGCTGAAGTGATCTGTCTGCAGGTCATGTTTCAATAATCAAAGTCACTTTTCTCCAAAACGCTTTTCATAAATGAAAATATCTAGGAAATAAATCAACTCTTGCGGCATAATAAGAGTCGCTGACCTACTTCCTAAATAGGACACCAATGATTGCAAACACTTCTGGGAGAAGTATTTGCATATAAAGTTCTGCAATTAATGACAATTAAGGAGGAGGGTTTTCAAATATCATGCACTAACCTCGTTGCATTAATGAAGTTGGCTGCATTGTTAAAAGGAGACAGCAAAATGTAGGAGACAAAGCAGTCTGTGGTCATATCCTGAAGAACAGAGCTAATGGCTTTTAGAAGAAGATTTCAAAAGGCATTCCAATTAGGGTTATAACATTTACAGAGCCATTCTCTACCCAGATTATGACCAGGGGGAGACACCACAGCTAGACAGGCAGAATGTCTGCCTTTTCCTATTCATAAGAACATAAGAGGAGCCTGCTGTATCAGTATAATAACCCATCTTGTCCAGCATCCTGTTCTCACAGTGGCCAAGCAGATGTCTGTAGGAAACTAGCAAACAAGAACCAAGACACACTCCCTTCCTGTGGTTTCTCGCAACTGGTATTCAGAAGCATTACTGCCTCTAACTTTGGGCCTGAACATAGCTATCATGATAGTGTCCTCCATGAATTTATCCAATCCTCCTTTAAAGCCTTGCAGGTTGGTAGCAATTACAGTGGAACCTCGGGTTACGAACGTGATGTTCGCAACCCCCAGCGTTCGCAGCCCACAGTGTGCGTGTGCGCACATGTGGGTCATGATTCGGCATTTCTGTGCATGCGCAAAGCACGATTTAGTGCTTCTGCGCATGTGTGAGCGCCAAAACCCAGAAGTAACCCGTTCCAGTATTTCCAGGTTCAGCGCGGTGCACAGCCCGAAAAATCGTAACCTAAAGCGTCTGTAACCCGAGGTACCACTGTACTGCCTCCTGGGGGGCATGAATTCCATAATTTAACTATGCACTGTGTCAAGAAGTCATTTCTTCCAACATTCAGCTTCATTGGATGTCCATGATAAATTTGGGGTAGCCTCCATATTTTGTAGACTACAACTTCCACCAGCCTATCCAGCATGGATCAGAGACAGGGTATCAGCTGCTGGAAGACAGCAATGGGAGAAGGATATTGTGCTCGTGACCTGCTTGTGGGCTTCACAGAGAAATAGTGCTGGCCATTGTGTGAAACAGGATGCTGAACTTGCTTTGTTGACTGCACTAAGTGGAAATATGAACCTCAACTTGCCCAGTTGTCAGAAGTGATGGGAGTTGTTGGCCAAAGCTCCCTGTTGTGGGAGTGTGCTTTTACAGCACAAGTCTACACAGGTTTACTTGGAAGTAAATCCATCAGAATTTAATGGGTCATAGGCTGCCTTCACACTGCAGTTAATTTCAATTCCCTGTTTTTTCCTAACTGTTCATTTCTGCATTATATTTGTGCTTTCACACAATGTAAAAGCTACTTCTGGAGAACAAATGGAATATAGTGCATGCTTAATGCTTTAATTCCATTTTTTTAAAAAAAATCAATTCATAGCCTCCTTAACCTAGAAAATCACCAGAGTAAAATGATGAAATTTGGGGTGCCATGCAGTTGTTTTCTGCTGTCTTCATGGCAGAATCATGAGGTAACAGAAGCACACATGTGGAAAGGGTGGCAAAGTAGTGAAAATGTCCAATGATGCTTGTTGTTGTTGTGTCACATCACACCCACTGGTGTGAATGAAATTTAGAGCAGCACACTGGTATATCAGTAAAAATGCCGCAGTTCCAAAACAGGTACTGTAACGTGGAAGGAACATTGGAAAATGATACAGAAGCAGTAGCATTTCAATCAGGAAAACTAGTGCAACATTCCGCATTCTCTAGTAAGCGTGGTAAGGACAGCAGTCCTAGAAACACAGTGGCAACAAAAAGTATTCTTTGGCTTGGAAAACCGTCTCACAAACACAAGGGTGAAGATCCATTCAATAACAAGACACCCAGCTTCTGGAAAACACTGCACATGGGCTGATGCGTTATGCGGCAATGCCACAATCCTTCCCTTAACAAGGAACACTTGACATTTAGGACTTTGTACTGTCATGAAGCAAAATAGTTACCTTGAAAAAGCCTTTGCTATGGCAACAAATTGTCCCTTTCCTCTCTTGAAAGAAAGTTCCATTGATTTCCCCCCACAACTTGGAGATATAGCTGTTTTAGAAATGAGAAAGCTGCAAGGGGAAAATGTGCTACTTAAAGTCCTTTAAGTCCTGCACTGTTGTTGTTGTTTTAAAGAGCAGATTCCTAATTTACTTTTTCAATGTTTTCAATCTATCACAGAAGTCTTCCACCCATGTCATTCCACCCTCTCATTCTAGCAAGGGTCACTGAGAAGGTACCTGGGGCCCCCAAATCCTTGCCTCATGAGTAGAGAGGCAAGTTCCACTGAGGTCTCCTTAATTTTCTGGAAGACTCTTGGTATGTCAGGTCTGATACAAACATACTGTACCTCCTTTTATTTGGATGGTGCCTTTCCATAGTTAAAACTATGCTCAAGGTAGCTCACAATATGAAAACAATTTCCATGATTACAAACATAATGAAATAGTGATAAACAATAAATAAAACACATCAAAAAGTACACAGCCAAAGTGAATGATTTCCACATTAAATCATTGTAAGATCTAAAAAGAAATATACAAAAAATAATATCAGCAATAATAACCCCCAACCACAAACCCCTAAACAATTCCCCAACCCAAGAGTCTGTTCAGCAGCCTCAGCTTTTGTAGCTGAAGGGCCCAAGCCAGGTGGAAAAGTCCTGCCAGGGAGGGAACAGGTCTTCCAGGGCTCAAAGCCAAGATAGTCCCCTTCAGAGCAGCATAGGCCTTCTGAGTCTCAGCAGAGTCTAGCCTCCAGTTGTTAAGTCCAGATCTCAGTAAGAAAAACAAACTCTTCTGGATTGACATTACAACAAGGGAAACACAAAGTAACTGACTCACAGAAACCAGCTTATAGAGGATTGGACAAATTCGTGGAGGATAAGCTATCAGTGGCTGCTAGCCATGATGGCTATGCTCTGCCTCCATTGCTGGGGGGCAGCAATGCTTGGGCATGTCATGTGCTAGGGAGCACATGGGTGCAGACGGATGCTGTTGCACTCAGGTCCTGCTTTGGGGCTTCCCACTTGGGCATTTGGCTGGCCACTGTGAGAACAGAGTGCTGGACTAGATGGGCCGCTGGCCTGATCTACCAGCTTTCCCCACAAACTGCAGCCCCTTCACGCTGCAGCACAGTGTTAGATTGCTGGCCACCAAGGCAGCAGCCTTAGCACAGCCCAGCAGGGACGGTAGGCCCATTTGGAACTGCTGTGGTGCCACTCAGAAGGCGGCTCTCATGGGGATATGGCATAACACAAAATGACTCCTACAGGATAGGATGAGTAAAGACAGACCAGAGATAGGTTTGCTTCCTAAAGTAGAGCCCAATAGCTACTCTCCACTGTGAAGGTTGATGCTGTAAAACATGGTTCTCCATTCTTCATCCCCAACATTACCCTTTCCTTGCCCAAAAATACAAAATTCCCTCTTCTACACACACGCACATGCGCACTATAAAACAAATTATGCAATTATGCAAATAGCTAAAAATTCCAATTAAGCGTCAATTTGCATAATTCATTTTAAAGCTCGGCAGTAGCAGAACAAAGACTGCAAAAGAAAATGTGAAGAAACCTCAAAATGCACAACAGCCGATAAACGACAGGAGGAGGCCGCCATGCCCTCATCTTCCCTTTGCCATGGAGCACTTCCTGACAGGAAGTGGGAAGGACAGTGTGCCTATAACTGTTGGACCTCTGACCAAACATCCTTCTCCTTGACACTGCAGTCACCACACAACTTGAACTGACAGCTGGAGCAGTGTTCTTGCTAGGAGGGAAGGAGAAAATAGACTTTCTGCTGCTGCTTGTTCTGTAGCTGATGGTTTGGACCATGCTGATTTTCCTCATCCTCCCTCTCTCTTGCTGACCCCCCAAGTGTACCTATTTTCCAGGGATAGTCCCGGATTTACAGAATCCATCCCAGTTTCTGAATGGATCCTGGAATGCCCCACTTTTCCTTAGGACATCCACATTTTCATCTAAGAAGTGTTGGAGGGTATGGAGTTGTGCAGCCCTCGAGCTAAGGAGATAAGTACAGTACATATACAGCCTTTAGAAAACATCTGAAGCCTTGTATAGGGAATGTTTTTATATGTTGGAAGCCACCCAGAGTGTCTGGGGCTACCCAGCCAGATAGGGAGGTTATAAATAAAACAACAATAACAATAACAGCAACTATTATTATTGAACAGGATGTCCCTGTTTTCATCAGTGAAATGTTGGAGGACATGCTCTTGGTATAATTTTTCTTGCAAGAAGTGGTGGTGGGGAGGTGGGGAGAGAGAGATATATATCACATAACAACTTTTGACAATATCGCAGTAAACCAGCTGCAGGAAAACTTTGGCCATCCAGATGTTACTGAACTTCAGATCCCATCATCCCTGGCTATTGGCCCTGTTTGCAAAGTTTGATGGGCGTTCTGGTTCAGCAACATTGATCAAGCATTCTTTACTTTTAGGATGGAAAAAGATTCCCTATGTACCCAACACCATCAGCAATAAGACCCACAAATATGTTTGTAAAGTACTAAAAAGGAAACATTAAAAAGTAAAGCACAATTATACAGAAAGGGAAATGGACAATAATACTCTGAAACAACTACTTATAGAGCTGTTTCAACCACTAAGTATTTTTCAAATATGTCCCAATTAGTCCTCAGTCCAGTCATTCAAAACTCTTAATTGTCATGCTTTCAAAAAGATGGTGTTAAAAGACATCTCTGAAGCAGGGGAAAAACACAAAAGGGTTTATTATAATTGCACTTTGAGAAAAAGATTGGTGCTGGAACAGTTAGGCGTAATTACAATATTGTTTTAAAACCTGCTGCTAAAGATAGAGCTATAGTTATTTTGAATAAAGGTGACTACTTATAATAAGTTTAGAGACAGCCCAATGATTCTTCCTATTATGTATGCATTGATCATGATCCTACCAGAGATTTCAGATTTGTCAGTGGTTGCTTAGGTTCAAGTCAGGTTTGAAACTGGCTTGAGTATTGGCTAAGGGGAAATCCAGCTTGTCCCCAGTTCTAACCAAAGGGAGAAACTGCTTACGTGTAAGATTCCTCAAGAGATTTTCCTGGCCCCAGCTGGAGACAAAATGGGTGCACCCTTATCCTGATCCAGCAGGGCAATTCTTACACTGCATATGTAATGATCTGCACTACAATCTCTGTGCAGTGAGAGGTTTCCAGATTTCCTGCATATACTCTATGTTGGCTTCCTTGAAATGAAGACACTGAAGACTTCTTGTGTTTTTGCAATATATGACTTTCTTTGCAAATATAGACAGACTGAGTGTAGGATTAATGCCAACAAATATCACTCCCAGTCAGAGTTCTAGTGGGGACCCTCCCCCCCCCCCAGTCATTGCACTGTGTATTTTTTCAGACTTGGTTCTGGCTGTCCATCATTTTTTCCCACATGGCAGGCACCTCAGTGACATCACTTCCAGTTGGGGGCGGGGAGGAAAACTCTCTTCCAGAAGGACCTCCAAGCATTTGCTCTAACAACAACAACATCAACAACAACCTGTACAACAAAAGGGAATTTGCCAGGCTAAGCATCTCATAAATGCTTGACCTCTTTAGCCATCTATTTCACTGGGTGAAAACCTATCTCTTTCACTCTCTCTTTAGCCATCTCAGTCACAGGGCTTGAAGGTAGAGGAATTCTTGAAAGGTCATTCAGACCAACTTCCACACATATACCCAATCCAGATACCACCCCCCTAACTATTTTCTTTCAAGGGCCATTATGAAAATCACACACTTCATCTCTTGCCATGTAGCTCGATAGATGCCTTTTCTGTGCCCCTTCTCCCAGTTAGCATCTCACAAGAACAATATTTTCTTCTTCCATTGCCTCTGAGCAAAGGGCAGAGTCCTAATCCTTAGTGACACATGCAGTGATCGCAACTGACTGCTTAGTCCCTTTCCAGCTCTTCATTTCTAGAGATGCTGCATTTAATTAGCTCGACAGGATTTAAAGCAGCCAACCGGGCACCTTTATGTCAGATCTCCAGTAGTCATCTTTTCTTTCTTTTTTCACATTTTCCTTCAGTTTCCCCACCCATCCCTTCCCAACTTCTGTCCTACCTTCTGCAAATAAGGTCATTAGGTTCAACTCTCTTGCGGGGCACACAGGCAGAGAACTGCTCTCTGGCACATGAAGTGAGAGAGAGAGGGAGAGGGAGAGAGAGAGAGAGAGAGAGAGAGAGAGAGAGAGAGAGAGAGAGAGATATGAAGATAAGCAAAAAGCACACACAAGTAGGAAACAACAAACTTAGCTAAGATGTTCATAGTGCAGAAATGGGAGACTTTGCAGAGCCTGCAAGTATCTTTGTGGTATATGGTGCATGGAGCCTGGGGCTCACAGAAAAGATATCTCACAATATAAAGATTTCCGAAGACTTAGAAGATCTGGGACATTTTTGTACTATGTGATGGGAATTCTATCATTTATTCCAGGCATGTCCAAAAGGTAGATCGCAGGGTTTTCCTGGTACATCCTGGTTGAACTCTGGTCCCACAGCAATCTCTTTACAAAAAAGCAAAAACAAAAAAACCACAAAACCAACCAACCAACAAACCAACTTTGGCTTCCTAAAAAAAGCTCAAGCTCAACAACTTTGGCTTCCTAAAAAAACCTCAGCAACTTTGGGTAGATCACTGCCAGTCTTTTTATGACAATGGGTAGATCACTGCCAGTTTTTTTTATACTGTGAGTAGATCACAGTCTATTGGGAGTTGGACGTCCCTGATTTATTCCAATACAATTAACCTTCAGGACTCTTTGGTGCTACTAGTGTGGGAGCTATGGCCCTCTTCATGTTTCTGCTGACAGATGTCTCCTCACATCTTCTGATTTTGATACAAGGTTGTCTCTACACATGTGCAACTGTTTCTGTGAAATAATGTACACCTGTCAGTTTGCCTATGTAGCAGCCAAAAATGGAAATCTACAAATAATCTTTATTTAATGCAATGGTTACAAAAAGTATTTTTTGCAGCTTTAATTTAAAACAAAAGCAAATGCAGTATTGTAAATCAAATAACAGAAAGAAAAACTCTGACAAGTTTGTAAACAACTGGTATTGCTTTGTTCAATACAAAAAGAACAAAGAACATTCAAAGAATCCTCCTCCCACTCACAGACACTTATGGAATGACCTTCTGAGAGAACCTGCAGAGTGAAAAATGAAATATGATGGTCAAGATAACTTCTTCAAGACAAGAGGAATGACTGTACTATGCTAATAGAGCTATATGGGTTGCCTGAGATTTGTCATGGCAGGCTGGGAGCAAGTTACTTGTTTAAAGGCCTTTTTTAAAAAAATATAATGACTGTAATTTCATTATGCAACGACTTTTATGTGTGTTTTGTAACAATGCAAAACAATTATTTTAGAAGAAATGTCAATGCAAAATTGATACCAAGTTCTTTAAAGAAGAGAACATGGAGGGGTAGCTGGGAGTGCCCCCAAAAGGAGTGGGATCAAGATACAATATGGATCAAGATACGATAGGAATAATGCAACAACAAATAGGTATAGAGGTGATGAAGAAGGTGAAATATTTGGGTATTTGGATAGCCCCTAAGAATATTGATTTGTATCAGAATAATTATATACCAGTGTGGAATGGAATAAAAAAAGATCTGGAGGTGTGGGGACGTATGAAGTTATTGATGTGGGGGAGGATTTCAAAGATAAAGATGGACGTACTGCCTAAATTGTTATTTCTGTTTCAGACAATTCCAGTAATCAAGGGGACGGTGATTTTTAAAGAATGGCAAAGAGTAATTTCAAGGTATATCTGGCAGGGTAAGAAGCCAAGAATTCAATTTAAGTTATTAACAGATGCTAAAGAAAGAGGAGGCTTCGCCCTGCCAGACCTGAAATTATATTATGAAGCTTCATGTCTCTGTTGGTTGAAGGATTGGGTAAAATTAGATAATACAGAGTTGTTAGATTTAGAAGGATCTGACAATATATTTGGGTGGCATGCATATTTATGGTCTGAAAAGAAGAAAACCCACAAAGGTTTTGAGAACCACATTTTCCGAAGATCGTTGATAGAAATATGGGATAGGTATAAAAACATACTTGAACCAAGAAGTCCGCACTGGTTGTCTCCTTTAGAGGTTATGAGTGTTAAAAAAATCAATATGAGAAGGAATTGGATTACATATGGAAATTTGATTGTTAAGGAGGGGGGAAATGGAAAATGAAACTCTATGAAGATGTAAAAGTGTACGTATATGATTGGTTGCATTATTTCCAAATAAATGAAATGTTTAAAAAGGATTTTAAGGAACATGGATTTGAAGAGAAAGATTCAAAATTCCAAACAGAAATAATAAATAATGAATATAAAACATTATCTAAAATGTATAAGATATTGCTGGAATGGCATACAAAGGATGAAGAAGTTAAATCTGTTATGATACAATGGGCCAGAGATTTTGGATATAACATACAATTTAATGATTGGCGCGCTATTCAAGATGGCGACCGGCACTCTACTAATGTGAGCCCGTTGATTTTATCTTTTTATCTTTTTATTCTCTCTTACCCCTTTTAAAGACTATTTTAAAGACTATCTTATTTCTTTTAAAGACTCCTTTTAAAGATTATTTTAATGAACATTGAGCCCAGATAAATTTAAGCACCTCACCGCGAAGAGTTTACAGGAAGATTCATGGGCTGTTCTCACCACAAGTTTGGAGGCACAGACGGAGCATAATTTAGTGTTATGCCGATAACCTTTGGCACACTACTCTTCCTTGAATAGGATACTTTCAAGGAAAATACTCCCTCGACTCTTTGAAAAACCTAGGGAAGATAGAAGAGCGAGGTAAAGGGAGAGATGACTCAGCAATTCAACAGCCCTGCTGAAGCGAGGAGAGGGGTTGGAAAACGCTGCAGAGAATCTGAGGATTTAGAGGAAATGGCATGTTTGCCCCTCACCAAGCAAACCAAAATCAGCGAATTCTTTCATGGAAAAACAAAGGATACTTTTAATATTCCAACCTCGAATAGCTTCTCTCCATTAGCAGAGATAATAGATAAGGAAACTACACCGAAGGAACTTTCCGCTAAACAACCCACTGACCCCCTAAACAACACCATCATGAGACCAAAAGGTCCCAAAAAGGTTCCAACTATTCAGGCGGAAGACTGCATCAGAGAACAAGAAAACCATCTCTCTGAATTACTACTTGAACACTCTACCACGCTAGACCTTGTGGCTAAAACCGTGGACTGTATCTTTAAGTACATAAGAGACATCAAAGGCTCTTTAGAGAAGATCATATCCTTTGTATCCCCAAAAGTTAATGTCAGCCCCGTAGACGTTTTACCGGAGGATAGGGCCGAACCAACACCCAGAGTACCTGCCCTACTGCGCTCAACTCCGCAGACTGGCTGCAAATTTGAAAATGAACAAACTATGGAAGATCTACACACCACATCTTCCTACAATCTTTCACTACAAGCCACTAGACTTTGTTTAATTATCCTCCCCTTCAAAGGTCAGGTTGTTAACTGGTCGTCTATACATGTCGCAAGAAGGCATCTAGCTGAGCTCTTGGGCATAAATCCCCTTTCCATCGATCTAGAATCCACTGTCCACATTTACAGCAAGCCACACATGCAGAGGATACTGCTCACCTTCAAATCTAAAAAGTTTCCAACTTATATGATGTCCCTACGAAGCTCCCTGACTAATTTTGGAATTTTTATTACAAGAGTTTTTATCAACACTAAGATTTGCCCTCTTATACCCTACCTTCCAGCTAAAAGGAAAGCAATTAAAAATGAGGGCACCCCACCTACTACGAGCTTTACCTCTCCACCCTCAGACTTAATTAGTTGGACAGAGACCCCCATGCCCCTCCTATCAAAGGCTACTCATCTAGAGAATTCGATGGAGCAGGAGTTACTTGTTTCCTTCTCCCATCTCCCAAAAGCCGAACAAACAGAGATAACGGACAGACTAGATGAGTTATTACTCTACCTTCGCAACCCTGAAGACCTAGCGCCCATAAAAGAGGCAAACACTCCACCTAACTTGGAGCGAAAAATGGAATATGAATCTCCTCAGGTCACGTCAGAACACCCCCCCCTACTCTGCCCAACTGAAATCCACGCCGAAATCGCTGTGGCGCCCCTAACCACATTACCGGAGCCTTCACCACCCAATGGCTGCATCTTCCACGACTCCGGGAAAGTCCTAGATGCTATTGAAGAGACAAAATGACTCTCACCTCTATTACTATCCTGGAACGTTGCTGGGTGGCAATCGAAAACAATGGACAAAGACGTTCTAAGCTACGTATCACAGTTTAAGATCATCCTGCTCCAAGAAACCTGGATGCAAAATCCTTTCGATCTACACAATTATTTTGCTTTCCACTCCTGTGCCTCAATTGGCCCCAAAGGCGGAAGACCGGCGGGTGGTCTGAGCACCTTCGTATCGATAGATCTAGGAACCTCCCCCACCCAATTGAAAATCGATAAAAAATGGATTTTGGCTGTGAAAATATTCTCTACCCACTTTAAGATCATATGCATCAATGTTTATATTCCCCCACTCATGAAACAAACTGATCTTAAAAACATCTGGAACGAACTGGAAGACTGCATTCTCCTTGTCTCAAATAAGTTTCCCTCTGCCTCCCTAATCATTGGTGGGGACTTTAATGCAAGGCTAGGTCATTCAGACGAACAACTAATCAACGAAAGTGGAATGGGTCCCCTAAATGCTAATGACGAACACTGGCCCCTATTCAGGCGTCATTCACTTGACCCAGTTACCAATTTCGCTGGTACATGTCTCTTTCTAATGGCACTTAGATTAAACCTTGTTATTTTAAACGGCCTCTCCTCGGGAGACTGTCCTGGCCAATTTACTTATTGGTCAGGCTTAAGGCATTCTGTTATTGACTACATCCTTGTCTCCCAAGAACTCTTTGATGAATATATTGAATTCACTGTAGATATAAGAACCGAAAGTGACCATCTCCCTCTAAATCTTAAAAGGACTGAATTTTGGGAACCCTCTAGATGTGGGCTCACCCCACAGACCCCTGATCCTAATGTTCTACAACAAATAGGCAGATCCAGAATCAAATGGTCCCCTTATGTTAATAACAATTTCAGCATTTGGACACAATCAATGGAAGGTCAACTCCTCTGGGCTGATCTGACCTCCAACGATACTGAAGAGCCCTCCCCAATTGGCCATTATAACACATTAATCCGAAAACTCCAACCGCTATTGTCAAGACTCGGGAGATCTAGCCACAATGCGTCCCCTACCAACAAAAAATGGTTTGACCGCGAATGCATCCAGGCAAAACTTATACTCAGGGAATGCTTTAAGGTCTTCCAGCAAAATCCTAACCCTATCACTAAATTAGAGTTACAACTTAAAAAAAAGAACTACAAAGAGTTACTAAAAACCAAAAAAAGAACCGCAGACTCTCTCACCTGGCAGGCCCTCATAAAAGCGTCAATAGAAAAAGACAATACCAACTTCTGGAAAATTATTTCCAGCCAAACCAAAGCTCCTAACGAGGGCACAATAATCCCTGCAAACTCATGGGAAGAGCACTATAAAGTGCTGTTTAGAGAACATCGACCTTCTGCGCTGCTTAACATCCCCTTAGACAATGATACATCATGGCCCCCAACATCTGAAACTGAAATCACTTCGTTAATTCTACAAATGAAATCTGGCAAAGCCCCAGGAAGTGATTTCATTGTTGCTGAACTTCTGAAAGCGCAAATAAACTGGTGGGCCCCGGTTCTTGCAAATCTATTTTCATATATAGATAAGACAACTGAAATCCCTAAAGATTGGGGACTGGCTATAATTGTGCCTATATTTAAAAAGGGTAACCCCTCTGACCCATCTAATTATAGACCAATTAGTCTTCTGAATGTGATCTGCAAACTTTATACAAAACATCTATGCCTAAAATTATGTGAATGGTTAGATCATAATGATTTACTAGAAATTGAACAAGCAGGGTTTACATCTGGACGTTCCACTATTGATCACTGCTTAGTGTTAGATTATTTTGTCTATAAGTATGTGAAACATTGGAAAAAGTCACTGTATGCAGCCTTTGTGGACCTAAAGGCAGCATTTGATTCTGTATCCAGGGGTAGGCTCTGGGCCAAATTGGCCAATATGGGTATTAACAGAAGGTTATTACTTCTGATGATTAAGCTTCATGAGAACAACACCCTCCAGATAAGACTTGCACAGGACGGCAGACTCTCTAGAGAAATCCCAGTCCAAAGAGGAGTTAGACAAGGATGCCTATTAGCCCCATTTTTATTTAACATCTATGTTAACTCCCTGGTCACATGCTGCCGTGAAATCGAAACCCACCCCCCCGTGTTCTCTAACGGCAGAAAAGTACCAGTTTTAATGTATGCGGATGACGCTGTTCTTCTCTCTCAAACCAAAGTGGGTCTGAAACGTGCCTTAGGAAAGTTTAGTGACCAATGTAACACTGAACTGTTAACAATTAACTTTGCCAAAACCAAAATTGTACATTTTAACCGCTCCTTCAGGAAAGATAATTGGAGCGTAAAGGGAAACGCCATTGAACAGACTAAGACCTTCCAATACTTAGGCATTACTTTCTCTTACAATGCCAAATTGTCAACACACCTGACCACATCAGCTATATCAGCAGGAAGAAGTGCAAATGCCATCCTTAGATTATTCAGAAGGAAAGGAGCTGGCTTTCTACCGATGGCCCTAAAAGTTTTTCAGGCAAAATCTTTAGCCCAACTCCTATATGGCACTCAAATTAGCCCCTCTGTCAACCTTAAGACCCTTGAAACAGTACAATCAAAATTCTTAAGATCACTATTTGCCACCCCAAAGTGTACACCTAATGCAGTCTTAAGGCAAGAGGCAGGACTACCCAGAGTGGAATTAAAAGTCTGGGAGCAAGCAATATCCCTCTGGCTGAAAATCCATTACAATCCTAAGGGACTGTTACCTTGCTTCCTGGCCGCAGTTCCCTATCCTCCTTGGCTTATGCAAATAACTAACAAGATCAAACAAATTGGCCTAAACCCTGAAAATCTCTTTCTTGGAACTCAGAACAAGGCAAAGGCAATTATCACTCAGAGACTTTACGATGTCGAATTACAACAAGAAGGCGCCCTACTCCCGGAGACATATAGATGTTTAAAAGCTTGGCCTAACTTTGCAGCTGCCCCTTATTTAACTAACATCACTAACGAAGCTTATAGATGGGCTTTCTCCAGAGCCCGCTTTGAGACAATGCCCTCAGCAGTGCTGTACGGCAAATTCACGCGGGTACCGATGCATGCACGTCTCTGCCCCTGTATGTCTGATAGGGTAGAATCTGTTACACACATCCTTCTGTCCTGCAGATTTTATAGTGAAGAGCGAGCTCGACTTATCTTGCCGCTTTTGTCAAAATTCGTACCCCTACGGCATTATTTGGAATCCTCCCCCAAAATTCTAAGAAAATACCTTCTGGAAGATTCCTCGGGCTCAATATCATATGAGGTGGCCAAATTTTGCGCTTTAGCAATCAGGAAGCGTAGATTTCTGCTGTTGAATGGCACATAGCGAAGTTCCCTTGTGTAATCTTTTTTCTTCTTCTTCTTGATGTTCTTGTGGATCCCCTTTTTGTTTGACCTTGTGATGTTTGGTGTCGCTGGCTTTTGCCGCAACAAAACTTGGTAAACTTGGTAAACCTGGACTTCTGAAGCCCACCCCATATTGCTGTGTTAACCGATCTTTTAATTTTTCTTATAAATTTTTACTCACCCATTATCTATGCCTAATTAAGTATTCTATGTATATGTTTGGTTCTTGCTCTTATTTATTTAATAATTATTCACTTAGATTCATACTGTTATGCTACTTATTTAGATGTTTTGCTTATGCTGGTCTATGACCGTAATAAAGAACTTGAACTTGAACTTGATTTAATGATTGGACTAAGTTATGGAATGAAATTATTAAATTTACTGCATGTACTGCGTTAAAGGAAAATGTTATGAAAATGATGTATAGATGGTATATTACACCGGTAAAACTTGCAAAAATGTATAAAACATGTAAGAAATGTTGGAAATGTAAGGAAAAGGATGGCACTTTTTACCATATGTTGTGGGAATGTAAGAAAGTGAAGAGCTTCTGGGAATTGATATATAATGAATTGAAGAAAATGTTGAACCATACATTTGTTAAGAAACCAGAGGCCTTCCTTCTAGGAATTATAGGAAATGAAATAAATAGAAAGGACTGTAAACTTTTCCAATATGCAGTAACAGCTGCAAGAATATTACTGGCCCAGAAATGGAAACAGGAACAAGTACCAACATTGGAGGAGTGGAGAATGAAGCTGATGGACTATGCAGAACTTGATAAGCTGACAGGGAAGATCAGATATCTGCGAGATCAAAAGTTTATAGAGGACTGGGGAAAGCTAGTTGAATATTGGGAATGTATAAGTGATAATGAAATAACGTTAGTGGCATTTAAAGAAGCTCTTTAAAAATCTAAGAAATATTGTAAGAAAGAAAAACAGGTGTGGGAGGGAGTGTTAAAAGGCAATAGCAAATTTAGGAAATGTGTAATCAAAAAGTTTAATTCAGACGATTGTCAGAGAGGCTGAAGGAAGTCCAAAAACGAGAAAATTTGTTAAAGTTGTAATGTGGTACGATATGTATTTGTCTTGATGAAAATTAATAAAACATTACAAAAAACAAAAAACAAAAGGAGTGGGATTAGGAAAGAATCCCTGCCCATCTGACTGGGTTGCCCCTGCCACCAGTGAAATTCCTACAAATTATCTCAGTGATTGCCCTGGGACATAAGGGTTCAGGTGGTCCCTAACATATTCTGGGACTAAGTTGTTCAGAGCCTTGTACATTAATACAAAGACTTGGACCTGGCTAAGTAGCAGATGGGCAGCGAATGCAGATGTTTTAACAATGGCGTCATATACGAGTTTACTAGTTACTTATCTGGTGTTAATTTCTTCCAGTTTGTGCTTATCCCCTTTAGTTCTTATTAAAGAGGCAGAGGAGAATTATCTGCATAGTGTTGTGAGCTTTGAGGTGCCAAACCCCTCTAATCCCTGGATCCAGCAAGTGATAAAATCTAATCAAGCCAAGTTAGTTTCCTGTGTGGTGATGGCCTGGGTGATGAGCCATTAAGGGGGATTAAGGGGGATTCTGGGAGATGGCAAATGTGTGAGGGCCTTCCCGCTCTCCCTCACCTAATAGCTGCGGCTGTGGGAGAAACAAGACCCTTTATGGTGTTAATGCTGTGAATCCCCTCATAGGTAGTATACAGTATATGTATAAAGAAACCGCAGTCACCACTGTGCCTCATTCCCAAAAGAAAACATGAACCCTGGAACCCCTGAAATCTCACACTACTTGGAGACTAGGGTGGCATGCAACAATATTAACTCTCTGGCCTTGGGACTGTCAATTTACTGTGAATGAGCCCATTAAAATTTGATAGTACAATGGAGCACTATATGCATTTCTGACACCATGGTTCCATTTTTCAGTGATTTTTCTCCTTCCAGTGATGTGTGTTGGTTATTAAGCAAGCAAACACGCATGAGAGGAGGCTGGGGATGGGTGGAACCAAAAGGCTCTGTCCCCAATGATCGGTCTCTTCTAAAACTGAACCATTGCTCAGAGTCTGAAGCTCTCCCTATCCACCACTTTAAACGTGACATTTTGGATTGTATGTGAGCATGTCTGTGCTAATGAACATAAGTGTTAGTTAACAAAAGCCTCTAAGCTCCCTTAACACTTTAGCTAGCAAGAGGGGGAGTGGAGCAATGCAGTTATAATTTTCAAAAGGGACAGAAGGAACAATCTCTTACGTCACCCTCTTGCAAGTGGAAGGCAACCAGCCAAGCTTTGATGCGAGCATATTAAAGCAGATTGCAGGTTTTTTATTACCTATAAATCTGTGATTGTTATGGCCAAAAGAACCTTGCTGTCGAATGAGAATATTAAGTACAGCATCGCCTCAAGAAACTAATCCTGAATAGCTGGCTTCTCCACTCACTTTATACTCTAAAAATATAACGGGATAACTTGCCAACAGCAATCAAGGGAGAGGCACTGATTCACAACAACTAGGAGCCTGGCTGGCATGCATTTGAGTCCAGAAACTGTAACAAGTAACAGTTTGGCTCAGATACACATTGAAAATGTCATGCAAATAGGTCTTTAATGGTAGAAATAATAAATATATATATATGTCAGGGCACTTCTGGCACTCCTGAGAAAGGCACAGTCTAGTTCATGGAGTACCAGGGTTACATCCAGAGACCATTAGAGCGGGGGGGGGGTCTTCTTCAATCTGAGGGCTTTGCCTCATTGCTTCATGTGCAACCTTCCAGCAGTGGGCATGGCCAGAGGAAAAACTGGACCAAGCAACAGATATGAATCTTTCCTTTGTACAGTGAGCTACAAATGAGCCATGCCAGTATTAGAAGTTTCTACGCACATGAAAGGCACATCTTCACCCTCCATGCAGGCAAGCAAGCAAGAGGTGTTAGCACAGTGCATGGAAGCATTCCAGCCAGTCAAAAGCCCTTAAGGAAGGCACAGAGGAAAGCCGGTGACAGGAGAGTCCTGATGGCCAGATAACAGAGGCCCAGAGCTCAGCATTTGGTGCCCTAAACAAGAGTTTCAGCGCCCCTGCTCTAGAGCTTTGTATTGTTACATGCATTGTGGAGCATTGTGCATTGTTGGGTAATAAGAAGGGAATACCAAAGGACTCTGTGGACTACATAACCTCAGTTCTAAGATGCTACAGCTGCAATTACAATTACTATTGGCCTTGACCTCACTGGGAAAATTCTGATAGTACTCCCCCGCCCCCAACTCTAGTTTCAAAATTGTGATATAAAAAACCCCAAAACATAGCAGTTATACCATGTAGTTTCTGTTGTACAGTGGTGCCTCAGGTTAAGAACTTAATTCATTCTGGAGGTCCATTCTTAACCTGAAACTGTTCTTAACCTAAGGTACCACTTTAGCTAATGGGGCCTCCTGCTGCTGCCACACTGCCGGAGCGCAATTTCTGTTCTCATCCGGAAGCAAAGTTCTTAACCCGAGGTACTATTTCTGGGTTAGCGGAGTCTGTAACCTGAAGTGTTTGTAACCTGAGGTACCACTGCAGTGCCTCTTGTCTGAGCCATGGAGACAGTAGAGCAGATGTTATTCAGATTGGCTGGGGGCAACCCAGCCAGATGGGCAGGATATAAATAATAAATTCTTCTTCTTCTTCTTCTTCTTCTTCTTCTTCTTCTGCTGCTGCTGCTGCTGCTTCTGCTTCTTTGTTGTTGTTGTCATTCTATTGGCCATGCTGCTTTGGGCAGCCAAGGTGATGCAGTGGTTAGAGTGTTGGACTAGGACCAGAGAGACCAAGACTCAAATCCTCATGCATCCATGCAGGAATCTCAATTAAAGTATCCATGACAGATGGCCTTCCAACCTCTGCTTAAAAACCTCCAATGATGGAGAGTCCACCACCACCCAAAGGACTCTGTTCTACTGTTTAACTCTTCTACTGTTGAACAGCACTTACTGTCAGAAAGGTTTTCCTGTTCATCGGAATCTCCTTTCCTGTAACTTAAATCCATTGGTTCGAGTCCTACCCTCCAGAGCAGGAGAAAACAAGCTTGCAGGACTGGACACAGTAAATTAGGATATTGCTGAACATTTTTCAGGAGGACTTCTTTATAAAAATCAAAGTGATGTGGACATGTGGAGAACTGAACTTAAGACTGGAAAAATGAGAAACTGAGAAACTGTCAGAAACTGAAACTGACAGGTTCACTTGTCCCTACCTTTGCCCCAGTATCTCTATGACATTCCGCCTCTCCAATCCTGCTTAAGCATTTTTCTAAGATGCTCTAGATATTTCTGAATTCCAGATGCATTGTGCTGGGAATCCTCCTACCAGTACTCTACATGCTTCTGATTTCCCCTGCTCCAGTAGTGAACCCACAGAACAATATCTGGAGGTCGGTGGGGGAGGCGGCAGAATATTTTTGGAGCAGCATTTGAAGAGCCCTGTGTATTTGTCAGCTACAAGGTGAACTCTTAACTGTAAAAGACAGGTGAGCAGCTCTTGCAAGAGGAAGAAGAAAAGGAACTGAATAGTGATACACAAGGAAATGTAAAATATAAACTGTTGTAAACAAAATCTGCCCTTTTTCCCTTATAGGGTATCCAAGAACCTGTATAGAGTCCTGTCAGGGAACTGACATCAGAGCCGAGTGGAGAGGTAAGGCTCCCTAATGATGCCGGAGAGGGAACCAGCAAGGAGAGAGAGAGAGCTTCCGCTGGGGAAGGAAACCAAGGTGACACCAGGAAGAAAGGAAAGGCTGAGAGTACTTTGGAGGGGAGGCTCCGAGACTCTTCCAGTGAGGTCAGTGAGGAAAGTGCAGGACCACCCCTTGGCACACCCACTCTGCGCAGAAGGCTTCCACGCAGAGAAGCGAGGAGGAGATTATCTGTTAAGGAATTCTTATGTTGGAGGAAGTTTAGGAAACGCCCACTGACGGATTTTGCCAGTGATTGAGACAGTCGCGTTTTTAGGGCTGTCAAACCGGGAAAAGGTCCAGCTACGTAGCCAGCTTGGAGCAGTTTGGAATTTACGCACAAGCAACCCCAATTCCCATTACAAGTCCTTAAGTGGGTTCTCTATCAGTAGGAGAAAATAACAGAGGCCAACCAGAGAATACTGAGAAGCAAAGCAGCTAGTAAGCCTGATCTTTATTAAAGTGTTGCAACAGGGTTCTCACTCACCACATGCAGGAGGGAGGAACCCAGAACAAAGGTGTGCAATCCCTTATACAGTCATTGTTGTTATTGTTTAGTTGTTTAGTCGTGTCAGACTCTTTGTGACCCCCTGGACCAGAGCATGCCAGGCACTCCTGTCTTCCACTGCCTCCTGCAGTTTGATCAAACTCATGCTGGTAGCTTCAAGAACACTGTCCCACCATCTCGTCCTCTGTCGTCCCCCTCTCCTTGTGCCCTCCATCTTTCCCAACATCAGGGTTTTTTCCAGGGAGTCTTCTCTTCTCCTGAGGTGGCCAAAGTATTGGAGCCTCAGCTTCACGATTTGTCCTTCCAGTGAGCACTCAGGGCTGATTTCCTTAAGAATGGATACGTTTGATCTTCTTGCAGTCCATGGGACTCTCGGGTTAAATATGCTTCGAGTTGAGCACATTCAAGTTGCGCTCCTCGGCAATCTGGACGTAACAGAGCGCATTACTTCCGGGTTTCGCCACTTGCACATGCGGAGACGCTCAAAATGACATCATGCACAGAAGCGGCAAAAAACGACGCGCGCGTGCACAGACGCGCCATCACTAGTTATGTTTACCTCTAGATGCGAACGGGGCTCCAGAATGAATCCTGTTCGTATCTAGAGGTACCACTGTATAGACTTTTGAAATTCCCACTCTGTAGCTCAAGACAACTCATACATCATACATACATCAAAGAAGGGGCAGTCTACAGCAGAATCCTGTCTGGCAGGAAACCTGTTAATGGTCACTGACTGGATTACCTGGGCAGCCTGACCATTCTTTTGTGATGGTTAATACTTTAGTTTCTGAGTCCAGGTCACAGGCTCACCTTATTCATACTCAAATGTGCCCTTAAGGCAGGATTTGTGAGCACAGAGACAATGGGGAGGCTTTTCCCATTTCCTTCCTCCTTGCAGATACACATTTAAGGTCAATTTGGGAGAGTCAAAATGGTTTTAGGACTGCTCTCCTGCGGCATATATATTTATGTATGTGTTTGCCTGGTACATTTATGAACACTTATTTTATAACTTAGACCTTATAATTCTTATAACAAAACTATGAACCAAAGCAAATGTTTAGATGAGCCTAAAGAAACAGCTTTCCTGACAGAGATGTATAGTTAAAAGACTGCTGGCAAAGTGAGAGGTTCTAGGCGAATAGGAAAATAATCGGATGCACTCTGTGTGTGAGTAAATGTGTTTCACGCTGGCTTCAGATCATATCTATCTAACTCTATCTATCTATGTATCTTTCTATTAGTTGGCACTGATACTGAAATTGGTCTGAATATGTGCAGGGGCAGTAGGAATGAACGACTCAATTGTCCCTGGAAAGCAGAGGGAAATGTTGGATTCTGTTAGTGTACCTGGAGCATTAATGGAATTCATTGCTGCTCCAATCGGTGGGGTCACCACCAATGCACACACACCGTTATCATTAATAAAAAATATATACCAGAGTAGCAAATAGCATAAAAGCAGCAATAAAATTGTGTTCATAAAACAAGTACAAAAGAGGTCACAAATCAGTAGATCAGATTTAATATGCCAGCAGCCCACTTTCCGAAACAATACGTGAACCAAAGCACAGCCAGACTTCAAAATTCACACTTCCCCGAATCATGAAATGCAGTTGCCCAGCCAAGAAATAGGTACAATAAATGGAAACATTACGATAAAGTATGGATAGACATGCATATATTAGTGAAAACAACATGGGGAGAAATGCATTATGTCATGGGAAACTGATTTGCAAAAGTTTGTTTGTTAGCCAAAATTTTCTATGAACATCTGTGTATTAGGAGATATTTGCACTAAAAGCTTATGAATTTTCGTGAGTTCTTTTTTAAATTAATAAATAAATAAATGCAAACCTATGTGAAGAATTTAAGACTGGAAAAACATAAAAATGAGAGCAACAGAAATTGAAAATTAGCCCATGGGCATGTGCTTATTTATATGAAACATTTAAAGCTCCTTTCTCCAGTGGAGTCAGTCTTCCTCTGCTCCATCGACTCCTGTTGGAGTCCATGGAGCAGAGGAACATTTCCTGTACACATTTCCTGTACATCCTGTACATTTCCAAACACATGTGTTGCTTTAGATGGGGGTGGGAGGAACTAGGGCACACGGTCGCCCAAATAAAGCACCTTTAAGTCTCATCAATCTCACCGAGAGAACGAAGAGAGAGAGAGAACGAAGCATGAATTTAACTCTCATTAAAATCTGCTAGCCTAAACTACAAGAAGCTAGCATGACTTCCATTGTGCTGGTATAATGCATTAAGTATAATTGTGTAATGTACATTGACATGGAAAATAAATATATAATATGACTATATTGTGAAGCATGGCTGGAAATTTCCATTGAAGCTGAAGAAGAGCCTAGCAGGTTAATCATTAGTGGGGCTGTATCATGGGACTGTATCATGGTGGTTCGGTCACATGAAAGAGATAGTATTACAGGTCTATACAGATGCTAATCTGTAGGCATCTACCTTGGGTGGGGTGCTCTTTTTGTTCCAAGCTGTTGAAGAGAATGGACTGCGAATCTCTGTCTCCAGCAAACAGCCTGAGGCTATTGAAGGCTGCAATGGAGAAGAGGTGGAGGTTTGATTTTTAGCTGCAATATATCTGTAATCTAAGTTATCAAGCCTTATGCTGGTGTATATTCCACTCGGTTGCTAGGCTAGGTGACTGAGCTGAACAGAATTTGGAGAAGGGTTAGTCTCCCCATACCCCATTTCACCCATACCACAAATCTGGAACACCACTTTTTCATGACTTATCCCAATCTCAGCTAAATTGGCCTTGTCTGAGTCAGGTTGAGGGACTTTAGCTGGTGTTCCAAACTTTCTCATCCCAGTGGCTGTTGAGTTTGGATCATGATGTAAATCTGCCTCGATTGTGTGGCCTGGACCCAATGTTGAATCTGCCTTTACTTTTCAATTATTTAAAACTTTAAACACAAGGACGTCATTTAACTATTTCTCCTAATTGCTGAGTGTTTAAAATAATTGTTAACAGTACTTCATACATACTCCTGGGACAAGATGAGGGTTTTGTTGCCATTTTCTCAATGACATTCCAAAAGCAATTAAGAATTTATGCTGTCACTGTTTAAAATGATGTGGTTTTCATTAAAGATTCATGTCACAGGCGGAAAAGGGTAGAAAGACCAGTTCCCCAGTTCCTTCCCCAATACTGCAGACTGCCTTTATTACTGCTGACAACTTTTGAAGTGTTGGGATTAAATCTTACCCCGGCATACGACTTTCACAAACACACTTTAATACAAAGAGTTGTCAAAACTGTGCGCTTTCACTTGCAATTTGCTAGTGAAGAAAATATTAGGTGAATTGGGCCTTCAGATATTTTGGGTGACTATATCTTTAAACTGTTTTCTCATAGCATGAAAGTTAGGTCCTTGGTGAATTTCCTGGCTATAATATATACAGTTTCTTTCTTATACTTTCTCTGTGTTTGTGTGTGTTTTGTGAGAGGCAGTATGCCACTGAATTCCAGTTGCTGAGAATCGCAAGTTGGAAGAGTTCTGTTGTACACAGGTCCTACTTTTAGCCTTCACATAGGCTTCTGGCTGACCACTTCAAGAACATCAGAACATAAGAGACTGCTGGATCAGAACAATGGCCTATGCGGTCTGGCATCCTGTTCTCACAGTGGCCAACCAGATGCCCCCATGGAAAACCTGCAAGCAGGATCTGAGCACAAGAACACCCTCCCCACATTCTGTAGTTTCCAAGCATCTGATATTGCTAATAAACACATTTTATGTTCAGATTTGCAAATGTCCACATTTTTGAAAGCCATTTCTCCTCATACAATGCATTTCTGTATGCTGTTTTCAATAATATCTTCATTTTTATGCAGACTTTCCCCTGAAAGGTGCATTTTTTGTAAACATTGTTTGGATGGAGAACTGCGTCACAAAATTCGGATAAGTGTGAATTTCGAAGGCTGTTCTTCAGTTTGTTTCTGAGGTTCAGAAAGTGCCAATTTGATCATTTGGCTTTAAGTCCATACTGAATAGAATTTCTCTTCCATCCCTAACAACTTAGTATTCTATCTAAGCAGTAAACTGAGATTGGTCTTAATTGTGGTTTGCTGAAATCACACCAACTTTGTAAACTGTGGCTTGAAGGTGACTTCTTGTTGTTTTCTTAAAAAACCCAAACTTAAATTCAATCACCATTTTGTCAGTTTTGGACAGTACAGAAAGCTATGGTTAATCAAAAACAGAGCTGAGAGCTTCCAAACTTCCCTCACACCTGCCCAGGAGCAGGAGGAACAGTACATGAAGCTAGGTTCAATAGGTTCATTTCCACAATTCCATCACCATGATACATGGTTTATCATAACATCTGAATGTAGCTATGGAATAAAGAATTGGAGGGTCCTATTTTACCTAAGCAGTGGGACTAGGTTTTAGCTTCTGTAACAAATGTGCCATTAGATTATAAACTATGTTTTATACAACAAAAATATTATTTAGAATTTATTTGACTCCATTACGTTTGTATAGAAAGGGGCTATCTATGACAACATGCTCCTGGAGATTCAATAAGGAAAATTCTTCTTTGAAACATGTTTATGCAATATCCTACACTTAATTTTTTTTGGAGGAAAATCCTAAGATGCGTAAATACCACTATGACTGGAAAAAATAAAATTGTCGGATGATATTATTATTTTAATCTATATACCAACTATAAGGGATTTGACAACGTGTCAACATAGATGGAATCTCCAGACCTTTCAAAAGACTTATATTGATTAAGATAATACCATGGCCCCCTTCAAATAATGGACAGAATGTTAGTATTTTCATTCTCCATTGCTATCGGATCTCGTGAACCACTGTTTACATTCCTTTGTGACAGGAGTGTGGGAATGGAACTAGACCCTGTACTTCCGTCCTATGTGCTTTTGTATTTTTTTCTCTTTGTTCGTTTCTTTTGGACAGAGCAGACATGTGAAGGTGCTGCTCACACTAGCCATGTTTGTTGTTTTGATTTGTAAATAAATGAAGCTTTCGCGATGCCAATGCCTCCACAACCTCGCTTCTTGCTGTTACTCTGCTGATGCATAGCGTGCACACAGCTCCACCGGAGGTGGGTTGCTGGACACCTGTGTGCGCTCCCTGACCGGGCCATGGCCAAGAGGGCTGGCACATATACAGAAGACATGACCACTCTTGCAGCATACAAACGAATATGTAATGATATTTGGAATCCATTTATAAAAAGTATAACTTGCTAATAATATTACATTTGTTGAAATATTTGTATTACTTATACAGTGGTACCTCGCAAGACGAATGCCTCGTAAGACGAAAAACTCGCAAGACGAAAGAGTTTTTCGTTTTTTGAGTTGCTTCACAAGACGAATTTCCCTATAAGCTTGCTTCGCAAGACGAGAACGTCTTGCAAGTTTGTTTCCTTTTTCTTAAAACCATTAATACCCAGAGTGCATTGCTTGAAGAGGTGCAGTTGCGACTTGACTTCGAGGAGCAACTCATAGCACGTGGTGTGGTAGCCTTTTTTGAGGTTTTTGAAGACTTTGGTGATTTTTGAAGCTTTTCTAAAACTTCTTTTGCAGCCATTTGGTAAGTTAAACTTTTAAAACTTTTTTGGGGATTTTGGATTTTGTGTTGGGGTGTTTTTTAGGAGGTTTGGTGCTTTTGAATTTTATGGATGTGAAGCACTGATTATTATTTGGGGGGGGGTTTGCGAAGGTAGGAGCTGTGCTGCCATGGGGCCCAAGAAGACTGCTGCTGCAGAGGCCGGCAAGAGGAAGAAGGAGAAGAAAGAACTGAGAAGAAGTTGCCAGAAGTGGAAAGATGTGCAGGCTTTTGCACAGCGGCACCACCCTGACAAGGACCTGACATGTGACCTTTTGATATGAGGGTCATGTCGTCTTTCAGGGAGGTGCTGAAAAGGCGGATGAAGCAGCAGACCATGGACAGGTTCTTCAGCAAGAAGCAAAGAGTGGAAGAGAAACCTTCTTCGAGTTGTCCCCCAGAGTCTTAGAAAATGTATGTACAGTACTGTACACTTTGGTGATTTTTAAACTTTTTTTTACCATAGGAACGCATTAATTGATTTTCAATGCATTCCTATGGGAATCCGTGCTTCGCAAGACAAAAAATTCACAAGACGAAAAAACTCACAGAACGAATTAATTTCCTCTTGCGAGGTACCACTGTACACCCATATATCGTATCACAATTTCAAGTATTTTTGTTTGTTTTTGTTTTCTTTCGCTTTGTTTCCTCACTGAAAACTTTCAATAAAATATACTTAAAAAGAAACAGAAAGACATCTGAAGGCAGCCAAAGCGGTCCTTTTTCGTTGTTGTTTTTTAAAAGAAGACTCTGCAATGAGTTCCAAATATTTTGTTGATATCTTGTGAAATTGCATTGTTGTGAATAAATCTTTGCTGACTGCTCCTTCGAAACAAAACAAAAACAGGACAGATACTTTCTTCTGTCAAATAACATTATAGTAAAGCAAGCACATTCTTCCACTCCATATTTAAACTATCATTCTCTGTGAAGATGAAGCACTGGAGTTGGGCCATTCTCAGATCTGGGCCAGGCACAAAATTTTGTGAAAGGGTCATTTACAGTCACCTCAAAAAAGAATAAATTAGAGGCCGGAGTAAAATGAGACATTAAAGAACCCAATACAGCATCTTAAAATAATGTAATATTCAAAAATATTTCTTTTTCTGCAATCTCTACTTGTGATCAATAATCCAGAAAAGGCAATATAAAAAGAAACAAATGAAAGGCAATTTTAAAGCTAATTGTGCCAGCTACACCCAGCCCTTTGTCACCAGTATCTCTAAATTCTATATTTAACACGTAAAAGGTCTGGTGGCATTAAAAATGAACAATTTGACATCAATGTTTCCTCCCCATTTTTAACTTGGTTCTGCATGGAATAGCAGTTCCCAGAAAGCATTTATGGTTGAATTATGTCTCAGAACATTGGCAAAGAAAACTAGCTGGTGCCCCTGTAATCCAAAGATGGAGGGGGAAAGATATCTAGAGCAGTAGTGGAGCTGAGTAAGCTTTTTGAACTAAGATGGCAATTCTATGGCAAATTCCACCAGGGTGAACAGGTTAGGATGCGGTGGCTCCTTTGGCTAGCGTGAGGGTGGGTGGGGATCCTAGCCCCGGGGGCACAATTTTCAGGGGGCACAAATGAGGTGCCCCTATGCAGGGATCCCCTTCCTGCCTTGCCTGCCCCCCTCACTGAATGGCTGCATGGTCAGTGCTGGGGAGGTTCACCCATCAAGGGCTGCATTAGGTGGCCAGGCTCCCCTCTGCACAGGCAGGCAAGCAGCACAACATGGCCCTATGAACCCTCCATGCTCCATGCCTGCTCGGCATCAACGGAGAGGCTGTGCTGGCATGGTAGGTTTTGTTCATCCTCCACGCCATGCCCCCGCCTCCACCCTGGGTGCATGTGCCCTGGGTGCTAACAGACAACACAAGGATGCCATAGGAACATAACATGAAGTTGATAGGTTAGGCCAACTTCCCATCTAGTCCAGCTCCCTGTTCTCACAGTGGCTAACCAGATGCCTGCAGAAAACTTGCAAGCAGGATTCAAGCACAAGAGCGCTTTGCCCTCCCATGATTTCCAGCAACTGGTGTTCAAAGCATTGATGCCTCCCACTCTGGAGGCAGAGAATAGCCAGCACAGCTAGTAGACACTGACAGCCCTCTCCTCCAAGAATTCGTCTAATCCTCTTCTAAAGCCATTTAGATTGGCAGCCATCACTGTCTCCTGTAGGAAAGAGTTCCATAGTTTATCTATGCGCTGCATGAATATAGATATATTTTTAATCTGTCCTGAATCTTCCAGCATTCAGCTTCATTGGATGTCTATGTGTTCTTTCCACTTTTTGCAGTGCACCAGCCAAGCAATGCGCTCAAATTCATGTAGCATATATTACGGCAAAATGTGCACGAAACTACATATATGAGAAAGAATAATATATTAAAATGCATTATATTTGGGAAATTTTCTTTGGAAAAAAGGGGGCATACAAAAATATGAATATTAAGAGAAATTAGCATTTTAAAATGCTCGTGAATTTTCATGAGTGCTTTAAGAAAGAAATCCGCAAACTGACGTGGGAAGGCATTGAGATTGCAGAGAGAGAGAGAGAGAGAGAGAGAGAGAGAGAGAGAGAGGAAGAACTGAAATTATCAAGTGGACCTGTCCCAATGCAATACCCATAGTTACCAGTATTGTTATTTCTCATTGCATCCAGATTTTATCACAAACCTTCTGAAATTCTGCACATGTAGGGATGATCATGGAGTGGGGAGTGGGGTCCGGAGGGAGCGCACTCCCCACCCGCATGCAGCCACAGTCTGCCTGCACGCATGACTTTGGGGTGCGAGGCACCCCCCCCTCACAGACAAGCCACAGCTGTCTGAACATCTTTCCCTCTGTCTAACCTTTTGCGGTCTCAGTAGTCCGCAGTGCCTCGTCTGTAACCTTTGTCTCTGAGACCTTTTGTCTCCTTCATAATACACTGTGCAAGGGGAAAATGACGCGGTGGAAACAGGTGCCAAAATAACTTTGTACCACCCCACTATCTCGGGACCAGAAGATGTGTAAAGGTCACAGCCCAAAATGTATCTGCCTGGTTTGCATATTTGTGTCAATAAAAAGAAGCTCCACAGGGCTGGCCGGCAGCTTGCATGCAGCTCACCTGTGCGCAGCTCGCCTGCATTATCAACTCCTGCCTCATGTCCATCACTTCATGCACACTCAGGAAAATAAACATAAAATCCCAGAGCAGATCCAGAGCACCCCTGAAGCTGTTTTTCAACTTTTGTTTTACACGAGGACACAGAGGAAAAGAACACTGGAGCGCTCGCTCTCTCTCTCTCTATATATATATACTGTATCTCAACAGCCTATTAATAATTCAAATAGATGCTGACCTATTCTGCCCCCACATCCCATCATTTATTTGTTTTCTTTGGGTTTATCAAAAGTGCCCATCAAGCCTCTCTTGGTGCACCTGTAGAAAAGATATGACTGCATGGCAACATAAATCCACCTGACATAATGTCAAACGTGAAAACTCTCCTTTGGGAAAATCCACCTTTTGAACTTGCTCCAGAAAAGGAGCAGGTGTGCCTTCTAGCAAATACAACACAAAAAGAAATCCTAAAAAAACACAGGCATTCATTATATTCTGGAACAGTCACCGCATTTCAGCAAGCAAGCCAGGCCTGAAGAATCCCCCCCCCCCAAGTTAAAATGCCCACCAGTGGCTACATTATAGATTGTCACATCAGTCACTGAAAGAGCCATAGCTCAGTGGTGGAGCAACTGCCCTGTGTGCAGAAGATTCCCAGAGGTGGAATCCACACACATACAGTGGTACCTTGGGTTACATAAGCTTCAGGTTACATACGCTTCAGGTTACAGACTCCGCTAACCCAGAAATAGTACGTCGGGTTAAGAACTTTGCTTCAGGATGAGAACAGAAATCGTGCCCCGGCAGCGCAGCGGCAGCAGGAGGCCCCATTAGCTAAAGTGGTGCTTCAGGTTAAGAACAGTTTCAGGTTAAGAACAGACCTCCAGAACAAATTAAGTTCTTAATCCGAGGTACCACTGTATTAAAAAAACACTATGAAAATGCTTTTTTAAAAAATGTTTTGAAAAATACAGTGGTACCTTGGGTTACGAACTTAATTCATTCTGGAGGTCCATTCTTAACCAGAAACCGCTCTTAACCTGAGGTGTGCTTTTGCTAATGGGGCCTCCTGCTGCCGCCGCGCCACCAGAGCATGATTTCCATTGTCATCCTGGGACAAGGTTCTCAGCCTGAGGCACTACTTCCAGGTTAGCGTAGTCTGTAACCCAAAGTGTTTGTTACCTGAGGTACCACTGTACATTGAATTTGGCATAGCTTACTGTCGCCATCCAGTGTCACATTTACATATTGCACTTTACAACACATTTAAAAAGTTTTATTTGCAGTTGAGTCCTGAGTTAGGCAGACCAATGGTCTGACTCAGTTTAGCACAGCTTCCTACATTCCTGGCACCCTGAATTCAACAGCTGAATCAAAGCTCCATAGATGGAAGCAACTGTAGTCTGTCTTTTTGCAGCACCTCTAGAGGGTGCTGGAATGCAGTTAAGACTTCTTTCCTTTAAAAAAACAACAACACTCCTTACCTACCTCATCAAAATGTAAGTCCACCCGCTACCTGAACATGCTGCGATCTTCACTGCAATCCTGTTGGTATTATTTATGTATTTATTTATTATTTAATTGCAGCAGTTATTTGCTGCTTTTCAAGCTGACCTTGCAAAGCAGTTTACTTAAGATGGTTACAGCAATAAAGATTTTTTTAAAAAAATTAAAAAGTTACAATAGAATGGAAGAGACAACTTGTTTGTTTAAGAAACACATGCTACTGTCTCTTCTCCCTTCCCCTCTCGGGGCTAGATGGTTCTGGGTGACAGAAGAGCCACTTCTCTCTCTCTCTCTCTCTCTCTCTCTCTCTCTCTCTCTCTCTCTCTCTCTCTCTGTGTGTGTGTGTGTGTGTGTGAACACACACATGTATGCTATTTTCCACTAGCTTGGTGATGGATGAATCATCCCCCCCAAAATCACGTGTTTATGGAGATTTCCCTCATTCCTTATGGAGACCTTCTCTAAGGTAGACTAGAGGTATACAACTGTGTTCTGAAACCCTCCATAAGGTAATATAAGGTAATACCTTTATTAGGAATAAAGCATATGCCACAAAACAGTGAACAGGCTTTTAAATGCTCCAGAACATTTCAACAGGCTGGATGTTAAGCGAAGTGTGTGTGAGAGAAACTTCCCCCGCCCCCATCTCTCCCATCAGACCCACCCAATTTCAGTATTGTCAACAACAATAAGTGCAGGATCTTACAGTTCCTAAGAAGCCTCTGAGGACTACCCAAGTGGACAGGTTCCTTACCCTCCAGGATTGTTCAGATCTTCCAAAGCTGCCTTGAATTTCACTCCAGGCAAAACCTGGTGGAAGCTCTAGCCCACTACCATCCACAGCTATTCTAAATTATGTATCTGTCTCTTTCTGGCCAGCTGTCTCAATACACTGCAAGAGTGCTTCATTTTTGGCTTGCTCATCTAACTGGTGATCTGCAAACAGATGTTCCGAGTGAAATGGGAAACCCGCTGCCTTTGACATGTATTATTCCCATGCCAGATGGCGGGCAAAGAATGACACTATCTGCTGAGAGAAGGGAATTGTGTTTGACATGTCCTTCATTTCGATGAGCAACATGGCACTGCTGGTCAAACTTATCATCCAGTCCATCAAATGCTACTTGACAGGCCTAGGCATCTGCTAGGATGGCGAGTGCCTGGGTATGTTTACATGACATAATAAGAAGTATGGCTATGTGGAGCAAGCATTATTTCAATTATTTGCCAGGTTACTGAAGAACTGAAGAAGGTCCCGCTGGACCAGGCCAATGCCCTATCTGGTCCAGCATCTTGTCTCTGGGAATCCTGCAAGCAAGACCTAAGGGCAACAGTACACCCTCCACCTGCATTTCCCAGCAACTAGCATCCAGACATGATGGTGGAGGTGGAACATTGCCTCCATGGTCTGTGGAGGCAGAACATAGCCTCCATCATGATTAGCAGCCATTGATAGATTTATCTCCATGAATTTGTCAAACCCTCTTTTACAACTGTCTTAGCTGGTGGTCATCATTGCCTCCTGTGGAAGAGAGTTCCCTGGTTTAAGGAGGACTTCTCTCTGTCCTGAATCTCTCAGCATCAGGTTCGTTGGGTGTCCTACTGTTCTAAGAGATGGAGAAAACCTTTTCTCTATCCATGCTGTTCATAATTTTATAAACCACCATCTTACTTGCCTTTTCTCTAAACTAAAAGGGGGGGGACTGCACTTGGACTTCAAAAGGTCTAACTGAACAAAAGGAAACTTTGGGAATTGTCTCCATTTGGAAAAACAAAAACAAAATTCCAACAAAATTCTGCAGTAAATGTCAGTTTCAGAAAAAAGGGCCTGTACCCACTGAGATACTCTGGCATGCCGCATACAAAAAAAGGGGGGGGTGGGAATATTTATACATTTTGGAACTGCATGCAAAAGGACATGTGAAGCACAAGCCAGGGGGCTGGGGCAACAGTGTTTCTGTTTGTTTGCATCAGGACACCTCCCCACTTTCAATCCCCGCATTTCTGAAGCATAATAGAGGGGAGAGAAAGGAGGAAATGGTGGGGCAAGATTGCAGTTCTCTGCTGATCAGGTTTTACAATGTACTGCTCCATTTCTTCGCTTTCCATAGCGTCCTTAAAAACAAAAGCAGGTAGAAAGATCATATCATAATGACAGACAGGGGCAATAATGGAAGGTGACCATTTCCCCAGATAAAACCCACCAGCAGCCCTTCTCTACACCTTCCTTGAGAGCATGGATGTCAGAGTATTCCAACAAATGCAGAAATGACCATGCTCACTTATTTGTCCCACTGGAACAGAGGAAGCTGCCTTATACTGAGTCAGATTTTTTACCTATCTGAGTGTTGTTTATTCTGACTGGCAGCCATTCCCCAAAGTTTCAGACTATGAGTCTCTCCCAGCCAAGGGTTGAGTCCCAGGGCTGTCAGCATGCAAGGCAGATGCTCTACCACTAAGCTACAGCATAACAGCTCCATGTCTGGACTCTGGAATGGGAATCAGCAGATATGGTTGGTATTTGCTGTTGTTATATGTTACAGGCTTGAATACATTCCACACCCACCCACCCATTTGCATTGTGTTTCCTTCGCATTTAAATGAATGGAGCTGAATAAGTACGTTATGTAATATTGCAACAGCAAACAGCAAGAAAAATAATGTAGTGTTTTGGGGGCAGAGGGTGAACTGCAGTGGAAGGGAAACATGCTGCATGTGATGAACACAGGGAGGAAAGGAAAGCGATGTCTTTTTATACCCCTACATAATATGGCTGAAATGTGCCCCTGGAACCCGAAAACTTGCATTTGTTGCTACACCCGTTTTTGCCCTGATCTCCTTTTTGGAGGAAGAGTGATTAATAAATATCCTAAATGAATTCCCCAGCAATTCCCGCCCCCCATGGCTAATTCCTCTGATCCCCTCTCATCCTAGAAGAAACCTGGTGCTGTCAGTTAGCTAGCAAGTCAGAAAGCAGTCACTGCAGGGCTGTAGTATTGTGAGAGACAGGCTGCAAGTCACCAGGGAGCCTCTGGGCACATTGCAGCTGGTTCACAGGTTGCTTTGTGAACAAACCACAGAAGTTTGCCTTTTTGTGAAAGAGAAGAGCCGGGGAAGGGAAGAAAAATAAGTTTTTCAACCAGAGTCCCCCCTCTTTCTTTCTTTCTTTCTTTCTTTCTTTCTTTCATTCATTCTTTTTTGCTGGCATCACCTCTTAGGTGCTGACCAAGGGCAGTTGCCATAGGCTGGGCAGAAGCAAGCACAGTTTCAGAAATAACCTCCAGGAACTGGAGATTTGATTTACAATGTGCATTCGTTCTTCCCCAAAGTGCAAACTCTGGCACCTTCTGTTATCGTCCCCGAACTATTGCCGTCTCTCACAGGAGATCTTCACAAAAAGTTGGAGCGTTGGCATTTCTTTGCTTTGGGTCCTTTCGTAAAAGAGTTGACGGGGATGCTCCAAGCATTTGGGAAAATGAAAGGTGGAGCTACAATCTGAGTATCTAGACACAGGAATGTAGGAGTTTGCCCTAAGAACTTAAGAAGAGCCCTGCTGGAGTAACCAGTGGACCCTGTATTCCAGAATTCTGTTCTCAAAGTGGCCACCCAGATGCCTCTGGGAAACCCACAAGCAGGACTTGAGCACAAAGGCACTGTTCTTTCAACAGTTTCCAGCAACTCGTATTCAAAAGCACTGCTGCCTCCAGCCATAGCTAGTAGCTTTTTCCGGTTCAGCATTGTATACCGTTGTCATAGCAATCTTCAGGTGTCTGTCTCAAACACAGTTTCCATGTGTGGGCAGTATAAGGTTTGCTTGCTTGAAATTAAACACAAAGAGAAAGTTTTGTTTCAGAAAAAGAAGCGTGTGAGAAGGAAAGCGGAATGGACACAGCAGCTCCTATAGGAAATAAGGGGAAGGAGATTATCTATCCTTGTTGTAAGCCTCTTTGATGAAGAAAATAATCACAAGGCTTAATACAAAGTGAGACAGCACCCCCTTATGGCTCAGTGAAGAAATGATAACAGATTTTGCTGGAAGGAGGGGGCGGGTGGACCCAGTAGCAAGATATTGGATACAAGGATAATTATTTAGGTCTGGTAATTTTAACATTCGATCTCTTTATGCACTTTCTTTTTGGAACAGCTAGAACTCTGAAAGTGCCTGAGTGAAATTGAATTGTTAGTGGTGAGGGTAGTTTATAGTTTTAATTGATTTTTAAACATGCTTGCAATTGTTCTTAAATGTTTAAAATTTTAATACTTTTGGGTTTGATGCCCTAGGTTTCTTAGAGAGGAAGGGCAGGGTATAAATTTAATAAATGATGCAATAAATGAATGACTGAATAAAATAATGAAATAAACAATATGTAACAAAATAACAACAACAACACTACTTTCATTGTTTATACCCTGCCCATCTAACTGTATTGCCCCACCCACTCAGGGCAGCTTATTAGATTTATTGTGCAAGCAAAGTTGTTTTGGGAATGGTGCTGTACTAAACTATTAAAAACACAGAACATTAATTTAGGCAAAGTTCAGATACCCAGCTAGTTCTCCAGCAGTGATTCCCTTAGTGCTGCAGTGGAAACGTTGTGAAGTTTCAGTGCTGATTCATTCAAAATAGTTGTATATAAATGGCCTTGCATAGCCATTTTCAAACCCAGTGTTAAACACCTAAGCTATGAATGAAGCAGACATATGAGTTCACAGAGCATGCGTTTCTTGATTATTGGAGGGTGATGGGAAGAGCCATAATTCATAGGTAGAGATGCGTCATGGGCCAGGAATCAGCTTCACCTGCTGACCTTGCTGTTTCTTGCTTCTTGTGATCTTGGACCCTTGATTTTCTTGACCCCTGGGCCGTCTGACTACATGACCTGAGGTACTCCTGACCTTAGGACTAAACCTTGTGTACGGACTCTGCTCCAGGCAGGTATCCCTTTGAGACTTGGTTGGTTGGCTGGCCTCTCCTGCTACTGAACTCTGCTGTGGCTGGGCAGCAAGAGGCTACGGCAGGATGGGGGAGAAATTCTTTTTAGTTTGTATTTAAAGGTGAGCCTGTTTAATTCAAATTTTCTAAAACAGCACCAAAACCATAGCACAACCATACTTCAAAGTCTGCATGTCTCCAAATTTCACAAAGCATTTCTCCAACCAAATAACACCTACAAAAATGCATGTATTAAAGTGTGCCTAAAGATGGTTATTTCTGTGAAAACATACAAAACTGTATTGCATTGTGGTAAAATTACTTGCAATGACATGTACATTATACAAAGTTGCATGCCATTTTCGGCTTCTACATGCAATATTTGTGTTCTACAAATGGGAATGGGTGATTCTTTGGATATCTCTATTTCTTATTTCTCTGATCTTAAGTTCATTTATCCACATTTCCACATCAGCTTGGGATTTGGTTTGTGTTTGTTTGTTTAAACTCCTTGTGAAAATTCACCAGCATTTTAGTGTTTACTAAAATATACACATTTTTGTATTTGACTTTGCTCATACAAAATAGGAACATTGTATTCTATTATTATTATTATTATTATTATTATTATTATTATTATTATTACTAATATTTTTACCCCGCCCATATGGCTGGGTTGCCCCAGCCACTCTGGGCAGCTTCTAACATATATTAAAACATAATAAAACACTGAACATTAAGCTTCCCTATACAGGGCTGCCTTCAGATGTCTTCTAAAGGTTTTATAGTTACTTATCTCCTTGGCTCGGGGTTGCCTAACTCCATCCCCTCCAACATTTCTCTGATGAACATAGGGATGTCCTAAGGAACAGCCTTGTAAATTAATACAAGAACCTTGAACCTGGCCTAGTAGCCTATGGCAGCCAGTGCAGGTTTTCGAGCACTGGAGTTATGAGCTGGCAAAGCATGGATAGCTCAGTTGGTTACAGCATAGTGCTGATAATGTCAAGGTTGCAGGTTTGATCCTCTTATGGGGCAGCTGCATATTCCTGCCTTGCAGAGGGTTGGACTCGAATCCTCTACAATTCTATGATGCTAATTGTCTGTCCCTATCAGCAGTCTAGCTGCAGCATTTTGCACAAAACTGTAGCCTTTGGACCAGATCCAAGCGTAGCCCCACACACACTTCTGGCATACACTGCTTCAAGCCAAGCCAATAATCCAATAAATAACAGTTCAGTAAAGTACTGGGGGGTGGGGGGCATTGGAACTGAAACTCTTATTGAGAAAAATGAGCATGAGCTTAAGCTCTAAAGAGAAATTCATGCTGATTTTGTTTCTTTTTACAAGTTTCTACCTTGGCAATAAAGACAGATTTCTACCATAATGCCATTAATGTTACTGCCATCTTTATTAGTATATTTTTACCATGGGAGACAAGATGTTATTCTTTCTAATCTCAAATATGATGTTTAATACGATCATTCCAGACACATCTCCTCTGGTAGTTATTTTATTACATTTGCTGCAGATGATGCAATACTCAATTATCTGCCTTGTTATTGCTACTACAGCCTTTGGTTTAGAAGCCAAAACCACCATTTACTGGAATAAGCTGATTTTATGAGTCATATAATCTGCAGCATGGCTTAAGAGATATTCATGACCATATCCCTTACTACCACAGCTCACTGGTGTAGCATGGAAAAAAGAGTCTTCCAGCCCTTTAAAAAAAGGTGGCAGCATGGCATGTAAATAGTTCAGAAATGCATGAGTATCTTCCACAATTCAAAACCTACACATCTGTTTGCAGGCATGGTTGTTGTAGGTGGAGATTGGCATTCTAAATCACCATAGTCCGCTTGTCAGCTGCAGGTAACCTATATAGAGCAGTATGTGATGCACAGCTACTGCTATGCTAAAAACAGCAATGATAGCTTAAAAATCTTGAACTGGTAAATGTACTTTCTGTTGTTCTTGAACTAGACCACTATTATTGCTTGCATAGAAATCTGGAGGTTTGCACTGGATTTTCCAGTGTCCATAATGATTGGGGCTCTGTGGAGAGATTGAGCAACAGCAGCAAGATGGCAGGTCAGGGGATCTCCAGGGAGTTTCAGAATGCAAATCAACATTAGTAGAATCATGTCAACCATGATGTCAGGGATGGCCAGCAACGCCAGTTTACAAAAGTATGCTTGCATCAATGGTTTGTTGTCGATTGTTTACTGCTTTATGTTCCAAATGGAAGCTTTGGAATAATCAGGCTCTATGGACCACCTAGCCCTTGACTTTTCAGGTACACAGCTTAGAAACCACTTTACTTTCAAGCCATGCTCAGTACATGTGCACTGCCTAGAGAACATAGGCTATGGGCCAATTTTTAAAGTACACTAAATAAATAGATGTAAGTTAGGGGGTGTCAATGGACTGGAAGGGCTCTGATAGGTGTGTGGCAGAGGCAAAGAGGCTGGAGACTGACCCAAGAGAGGGGGGCAGCAATTTATGGGATTTTGCGCCACCCAAGAAGCAGGAGCAAAGGCAGAAGAAAAAGGAAAGCTTAGAGCAGTCAGAGGTGGAGGTGGAGGCACAGGACCTATTGGAAGCATAGGAAGAGGCTTTCAGGCAAGGCGTGAGGCAGTCAAATCTGTGCAATCCCTGCCCACTGTCTCCTAAAACCAGGAGGGGTTTGAAGATGGAAAGGTAGTGGTAACTTCCATGCAGGAGAAGTCTCAGGTTGTGTTTGTGATTAATCTGCTGGAAGGGGAGGCGAGCCACTGGGTAGTCCCCATTCTCATTGCTCAGCATGCCCACCTGCTAAATTATTATGCTTTCATCACAGACATAAACAAGATGTTCCAAGAATCCCAGAGTCCAGCTGCAGAGACTGAGACAAGGGAGGGATCCAGTAGTGATCTACACCACCAATTTCTGTTTGTTGACCCAAGACATGGGGTGGAATGATATAGCGCTGATGGCTCAGTACCACTTAGACTGAAAAAGGAGATAATGGATGAGCTGATCTGGACCAGGCTGCCCAGCACCTTGGCATTTGATTCAATTGTGTGTGCAAATAGATGGGTGGTGGGAGAGTTGCCGCCTGACTTGAAGGTCAGCTCCTAACAAGCCTGGTCCTCTACACCTGACCTCCCCACTCTTAAGCCCAAGCCAGCTGGTGGTTTCGCATTTCCTAGAGGGTAGTACTCCAGGAACTCATCAAGGAACTTCCTGGACTTCAATGACAAGGCCCAAATTCAGCGCTTCCTTTGCAGTATTAGATATATCTATAAGTTGCCCTGACAGTACTTTACATTTAGTCTCCAAAGGCTGCAATGCTGCTGACAAGTCTGATGCCAAGGCTGTTTGGATTTTATCCACGTAGTCATCAGATCCCCCCATCTCATCAGCTAGAGTACTAGAACCTCCTTGCGCCATGTCAGTGTCAGAGGCCTCTTCTGATAGCTCAGAGCAGCCCATGTCAATTTCAGTCCTCAGATCGTACTTTCCAATTTTGCTATTAGGTCCCCTAAAACCTCATAGCATTATCTTTCTGAAGACAGCTTTAAGCACTGGAGAGCATTTATTAGCAGGAGACTTAATTTTAAGCCTTCATTAGGATTTCCAGCAAGCCACACCCCACCTTCTAATGAATTTTCATTAGCAAATCTGTGGAGGGCATGTGATTTGGACCCAGGGCTTCCAGCCTCATGCTATGTCACTATTGTTGACAAGGCAGTTAAATTGAGCTGTCTCTTTACTAGAAGTCTTACACTACAGTTTCTTGCCTTCAGTGGTAAGTGATTTCATTTCCCTTAAGTGCTTCTTGTTCACTCTTCTGTTTTCCTCACCCACACTCTGTCAATACCTTTCACCATGTTTGATGTCAGCAAGACCTTCTGACCTTGCTAATGCTCTTCCTACTTCCAGGTGATGTGGTTCCTAATCAAGTGATGCTCTGCGATTGATCCTCCAGCCATTCCAACTCTGCCTGTGTGCTACAGATTCAATAGAGGGTGGCTGCCTACAATCTTCCTGCTGCAGGAAAGGCCCTCTTAAGTTTAAATGAAAAACTGTGTAAGGACTTCCTTTTTAATCCCTTAGACAGAGGAGAGCACCTGAAGATGCAGCTATGCTGAGTACAGAGCTCTGGTAGCAACAGCTGCGCTCAGGTGGGAGCCCTGAAAGAGATGCTTTGGAAGACTGTAGGTGGAGTATATGGAGTGTTAGAGGATAGGTAGTACCTCTGTCGGGGGGCATGTTGCATGATAGGTTGTCCACCTTTGGTCCCCACCCTTCACTCAGCTCTCACCTGTGGATCCTAGAAGCTGTCAGCATGTGACAGCTGCCACATGCTGGGAATGGCTTCGACTGACTGGCTAAAGCAGGTGAGGATAGTTGATGAGTGTCAAACCCTTGGTGAGTTAGGGACTTCCCCTGTATGGAAAAACAGGCTATGGTGGATTGGTGTATTGTCAAACCAAATAAATGGCAGCCAACATTCCCACAAAGATATCTGGAAGCTGTAGTTTGTTACAGGTGCAGAGAATTGTTAGGAGACCATTATTCCCCTAATGAGTTACAATTCCTAGAGTGGTTAAGGAATTGATCCATCTTTGAAGAAAATTCTAGGAATCGTACCCATGGGGAGAACAGGGGTCTCACGACCACTCAAAGAAGAAGAAGAAGAAGAGTTTGGATTTGATATCCCGCCTTTCACTCCCTTTAAGGAGTCTCAAAGCGGCTAACATTCTCCTTTCCTTTCCTCCCCCACAACAAACACTCTGTGAGGTGAGTGGGGCTGAGAGACTTCAGAGAAGTGTGACTAGCCCAAGGTCACCCAGCAGCTGCATGTGGAGGAGCGGAGACGCGAACCCGGTTCCCCAGATTATGAGACTACCGCTCTTAACCACTACACCACACTGGCTCAAAAAGCCCTTAACAGATGACAGCTCCCTTAATTACTTGGGGAAAGCTATGAATGTTGGAAGTGGTATCGTCATGCTCTAATGATGTGAATGTGGTCTGTGACTGAGAGCAATGGAACACTGACAGTGTTGGCTTGGGAGGTGGGAATGGAAGATCTGGTGGGTGAGAATATATTATAGTACACTGAAGGTTAGCATTATTGTTGAGGGATGTATACCATGAGTTTAAGGAACTCCTCTCCACATAGTCACTTCTTCCACATCCCAGCTCTTAACAATGAAAAAACTCAGCTTTAGAGGCTGGCAGACAACCCCAAACATGCCCTTTAGCACCGTAAGAGGTCAGAAGGAAGTTGTCAGTTGGGAGGGGAAGGTCCTTCCCTGCCCCACCCCATTTCCTCTCCCTGAAACCTTCCTTTCCACCTGCGAATGCCAAATACCACATGGATAGGCTCAGCTGGTCAAAGCATGGTGCTGACAATACCAAGTGAGACAGCAGCATATTCTTGTACTGCAGGGGTTGGACTAGATGAACCTCAGGGTCCCTACAGTTCTATGGCTCTAAATACACCTGCTCTAGGCTGGCTGCAGCTCAGAACAGGTGTATTCAGTTCTCCTTCTTAGGCTCTGGGTTCCACTTTTCTTATTAGGAGCTGAAGTGTACCTTATAAAAGCCCGGAGACACAGTTGATTTGCATGCGTTACTCAGGGAGAACCCCAGAGATGTTATGGGGTGGGGAGTAGAATTAGAGATCCATTCAATTATTTTCTCTCAACTATAATCAGCAGCTATTCGTTATGGAGATCATTCTAAATTACTGAAAATTGTGTTAGCTATTTTAGACTATAATAAAAGGATGTGGAGAAATATTAGCATTCTGAAGCCAAATTTATATTGACTCATCTTTCCATTTTTCATTTTAATAATGTTTGTACCAATGATAATGTGTTAAAGAGACAGCTTGTCATGGAGTGCCATCTTGTGGCAAATCTCAGCTAATGCTGTAGCATGGCACAGAGGTGGTCACATTTTTTATGTTCAAGCATGAGTACTGGTGGTTTTGCAGACCAAATGGCACTACCCATGCACAAGAGGTATTGCAGAAGTACCAAAAAAACTAGTTAAAACATACTGAGCTCCCAGCCCTTCCCAAATAGCCCAATGATGGTAGTTAATTCTCAGTGGCAACAGAGTGCTGGGTGGAAGAGGAAGAACAGAAAACTAGGTGTGAGAGGAATATTCTGTACTTCATGCCTGCCGGCACAATAGGTGTGCTCCACATGGAGCAGATTTGTTGCAGACCCCACTTGCCTTTTTGATATCTGTTAGAAAGAGGGAGAGTCTGCCATGTGTGGGGCAAGAGCACAATGTCAACATGGAATGATGTCACTCTACTGCCTGCACTTTACAGAAGGGTTGCAAACATAGTGCCCTCCACATGTTCTGGGAATACAACTCCCATCAGCTCCAACCAGCATGGTTAATGGTCAGGAACCATGGGAGTTGTAGCTGAACAATATCTAGAAGGAACCACTTTGGCTGTCCCTACCATAAGGATACCATAAGGGATGTGGGTGGCACTGTGGGTTAAACCACAGAGCCTAGGGCTTGCCGATTGAAAGGTCGGCAGTTCGAATCCCCGCGATGGGGTGAGCTCCCGTTGCTCGGTCCCTGCTCCTGCCAACCTAGCAGTTCAAAATCACATCAAAGTGCAAGTAGATAAATAGGTACCGCTCAGGCGGGAAGGTAAACGGCATTTCCGTGCACTGGTCTGGTTTGCCTGAAGCGGCTTAGTCATGCTGACCACATGACCCGGAAGCTGTACACCGGCTCCCTCGGCCAATAAAGTGAGATGAGTGCCGCAACCCCGGAGTCGGCCACGGGTCAGGGGTCCCTTTACTTTTGCCTTTACTGTAAGGAAAACATCATTTTCTTCTGCTACATAGATCAATCCATCACAACACATATGCCTTGGAAGCATCTCTTCTATGCTCTATGGTTCTCAGTTTATTACTAACCATTCACATCCATGTGTATAATTGACCCAGGAATCTTGAATAATTCTGTTGGACATGAAAACAGGAGTGGAAATTCCTGCATGTTTGTTAGATGTTAAGATGCCAGCAAATACAAGTGGTGTTTGCTTATCATTGTTTAGTCCACAAACATGTAAATACTGATGCCATTTACTGCATCATTTTTTAACATTTTCTTTCCACTGAAATTACCTATTTAAATATCAAGGATTGGAAACAGCACCATCTGTGATGAACCCAGATTGGGAAAGAAATCATTGCCTTTCGGAATTTAGATAAATCCCAGTAAGGGCATGTCAAAACACAAAATGGCTGCCATATCCAAGACTGAACCACATTATGGTGTTGGATATCCTTCTTCAGCGATGTGCAAGGAGAAAACCTCTTTGCACCTTTTCTGTACTGTATTTGGAATAGAGAAGAGCATGGGTGGTAAATTCTGGAATCCAATGTGATGTGGACCTGCTTAAGAGGGGTGCTCAGTGAAAGGGAAACTGAGCCAGTATAAATAGGAGCTGCCCAGTGTTATGGGTGGAGGGGGGCTGCCTTAATTTTGTGCTCACAGATAGCAGCAGCCCAACCTGAGTCCACACAGCCTGACAGTGGCCATGGCACTCAGCAAGGGCTACGCTGCACAGTTTAAACAAGAATACATGCCATACATACATTTTCCCTGCCATAAAACAGCCAGAATTGGGACTCCAGCACCATTTCAGGCAAGGGATCTCACTTGACCCCATTTTACTTCATGAGAACTCAACTGCCTGATCAGGAACATCTTCATTCCTTCATTCATAGCTAGCCAATCACAGAGAAGATCCACCTTACACAACAGTGTAGTCTACAGGTGAAAATTATTATTAACAGGCTCTGCAAAGCATGGCATCTGCAAAATATGAGCTAAAATCTCTGCAAACCTCAGCTATTTGACTCCCTGTGGAGGTGGTAATGGAGGCCACAAGCCTTAAGTAAACTAAGGGAAAGTATCAATCAACAACATTATCCAATATTGCCACAATGTTAGCCCATGGGGAAACTTAATAAATTCACTAAAAATCAGCCATTTAATCAATTCTCTTTGCTCCAGTGGTGCTTTGCTCCTATTGGGAAGGGGAAGGGGAGGGAACAGGAACTATGATGTGGGCGGCTATCAGTCCACCATGGTCCATATATATATGTGTATGTGTGTGTGTGTGTGTGTGTGTGTGTGTGTGTAATTGCGTGCTGAGGTCCCCCAAAACCCCTACCAGAATAACTCAGACATCACACATAATTTTGTTTAAGGTTTTTGGCATAATTTTGGCCACAACTTTATTTGCATACAAATTGTGAATGGTTGCTTAGGCATTGGTTATGACTATCTGTCATCCCCCGCCATGGGGGACAGCACTGACTCCCTAGTCAGTCTCGGAGGAACACGGGACAGAGTCAGCTGGAGCTGCGTCACAGGCCCTCAGCTACTCCGCGCATGCTCCTTGAAGCTTACCCGGCCCGCACCCTGCCGTCAGGGTTTGGACGAAGGGGATGGTAAGCTTCAGAATTCCTTTAACGGAATACCCGTCAGCAGCAGCATTGGAGGGGCAGGCACAGCCAATCCATACCCCTCCACCAACCAATTTAAACCAATGCCTAACCGCCAACCTTACAAGTTGTG
This sequence comes from Podarcis melisellensis, assembly GCF_964234715.1. Lineage (NCBI taxonomy): Eukaryota > Metazoa > Chordata > Lepidosauria > Squamata > Lacertidae > Podarcis > Podarcis melisellensis. The sequence goes on along the minus strand of NC_138547.1, from coordinate 42,668,700 downwards.
ACGATTTGCTAAGCAGTAGGCAAAACCCAAAAGGCACACACTAATCAGCCAATTGGTAAATTCCTACTGGGCCCCCGCACCAATGCGAACGACCCCATGACAGGCATAGCAAGGCCAAGCGGAAGCCCAATCAAGGGAGGGCGGGCGGGAGATCCGATGTCCACAGCGAAAGAGAAAGAGAAAGCTGTGGACCTTACATATATAAGGGCATTGATCCCACCCCTAAATTGGCTACATCCAATTTACCCCAGTAACAGCTTCATCCAATCTGCTCCAAGCCATTGCCATCAATGGCCTAGTCACTAACTGGGGTTTTGTCCGGCCCCATCCGCAACACGTGCTCTCTCTTTAAGAGAACACGCTTTGCGTGCTGAGGTCCCCCAAAACCCCTACCCCAATAACTCAGACATCACACATAATTTTGTTTAAGGTTTTTGGCATAATTTTGGCCACAACTTTATTTGCATACAAATTGCGAGTGGTTGCTTAGGCATTGGTTATGACTATCTGTCATCCCCCGCCATGGGGGACAGCACTGACTCCCTAGTCAGTCTCGGAGGAACACGGGACAGAGTCAGCTGGAGCTGCGTCACAGGCCCTCAGCTACTCCGCGCATGCTCCTTGAAGCTTACCCGGCCCACACCCTGCCGTCAGGGTTTGGACGAAGGGGATGGTAAGCTTCAGAATTCCTTTAACGGAATACCCGTCAGCAGCAGCATTGGAGGGGCAGGCACAGCCAATCCATACCCCTCCACCAACCAATTTAAACCAATGCCTAACCGCCATTCGAGCTCTTACGCTCGCCGCCAACCACTCACAAATTAAACCACACCCTCAACCTGGACACCATAGCATCCAACCACACATCATTCCCAACTGGCGAGAGATGAACCCCGTCATCCCTATAAAATTGAATCGCTTTGAATGAAATCAAAGGGTGAGGGATCACAGATCCGCCCAGATTCACCACCAGCTTGCTTGCCGCGGAATTAATCCGCTTCCTTACACGTTCGGTGGCAGCTGGGCAAGGACTACCTCGCCAAATGCGGCGTTGCAATAGCTGTGACCAGAATAGCTTAGTAGATGGCACCAGTGCCGCCAGTTCCCCAAGGTCCTGTAATATGGCAGCACGCAGCCCGTAGCAGGAGGAGGATACCATATCGTTCTCCCCGAGCTGCACCACGATCGCTGAAGGAGGGCCAAACTGGAAGACACGCCTTCGCATGAGAGGTAAGAATTCCCTCCATAGCATCCCCCTTCTGGAGATCCAGGACACTTGTACGTGCTGCGGAAATCCCAGGCCAACACCCAGTCCAGACTGGCGAGCTCTGTCCGCAGCCCAGTGCACAATGCTGTGCCCTACTATCCAGATCCGGATAGCAGCCCAACCTAGGGTTAAAACACACATATGTAAGTACAACAACGCATCATTTCCGCACGTAAACTCTGAATGCATCCGACCTCCACCGACCCAGGTCCTTTATCCTCTTTGCTGACAAACCCCAGTGGGCAGCAGTTGTAGCCGCACCAATCCTAAATGAATGAGGGGCAAACTCTGAAGCCGGAAGGCCGCACGCCGCCACGGCTTTACGCAACACGCCAGTGAACTGTTGTCTCCCCAGCGGGCAGCCATTTTCGTGAATGAACAGGGGCCCTTCACCACCAGGACGCAATGCTAAGTACTTCGTAAGATCTTTTACTGGGCAAGGGCCACTTTCCCCCGTCGCAGGGAGCGTAATAACCGCACCCCTGCCTAGTTGATCCGTCTTCGAATTCCGGACGTTAACCTGCAAATCCATTGAAGACACGCTAACATCCTGCAATAGCAAACCCCTTGAACCCCCATCCCGTTTGGGCTCAAGGACCACCTCCCCGACTCTGAGGGCCCCAAAGAAGGCTAAGGAAAAGGCTGCTGCAAATAGCCGAGCCTCAAACTTCGACCAACAGATGCTCCGCAGCTTAGCCCGCATCTGCGCCAGTAATTCAAATGTAATAGGCCGTCTGGATATGGGCCTGGAAGGGGTGAGTCGCCCCCATCCCTCCAGGGCCCTCCGCACTACAAACTTCCCACACGGATCTTTGTTAAAATATGACTTATTAAAAAAGGAAATTGCTGTGGAGTGCAGACGCAGGGTCCTAGCTGCCCGACGCATCTGGAACAGATGTGCCAGATACCGGAGTACCTGAGAGGTGGAATGGAAGGTGGAAACTTCCCCCGCAGACTGCCCATTAAATGATAAAAAATCCGCCCAGGCCTTCTCATAGGACCTCAAGGTAGAAGGTGCAACAGATGCAGCTACTCCCTGTAAGACTAAGTTCTGCCAATGTTCCAGAGATGATCCGGGAAAATTTCCGGACGGTCTCGAGCCACTGGCACCAGGGACCTGAAACGCTCCATCTGAAAACGGGACAGAGCATCAGCAATTTCGTTAGAAATTCCCGGGACAAAACGGGCAGAAAACACAATGTTAAAACGCAAGCAATGCAAAATGAAGGCCCGGAGAAGGGCGGATACCCTAGGGGATCGTGAAGACTGCTTGGCCAGCACATTCACCACCGCCTGGTTATCGGTCCAGAAACAAACACGATGATCCTTGAAATGCTCGACCCATAAGTGCACAGCCACTACAATGGGAAAAAACTCAAGAAAAGTTAGGTCCCGAGTTATAGCCTGCCCCCGCCAAGCAAGGGGCCAGCGTTCGGCACACCACCTACTGTTCCAGTACAAGCCGAACCCTAAGGACCCCGCAGCATCAGAATGCACCTGGAAGTCATTGTGGAGGTTCAAAGTGTCCTGCCACAATGACACCCCATTGAATTCCTCCAAGAATTCCAACCAAATAACAAGGTCAGCCCGTACCTGAGCAGGAAGGCGCACCCTGTGATGAGGGGCCTGTAAACCCGAGGTCAACCTGGCCAAGCGGGAGCAGAATGGTCGCCCAGGGGAGACCACCCTGCAAGCGAAATTCAAATGGCCCAGCAACGACTGAAGTTGCCGCAAAGAGACCTTCTTTAAGGGAATCATATCCTCAATAACCTTTCTCAAATTGATTATTTTCTCGGGTGGCAGGCTGGAGGTTTGAGCTACGGTATCTAACAAGATACCCAGATAAGTCAGCTGCGTAGAAGGACCCTCGGTCTTATCCTCTGCTAAAGGGACGCCCAGATCTTCCGTTAAGGAAGCGAAGGCCTGTAATAACACTACGCAGTCCCCAGAATTGCCCGCCGAGGTGACCAAAAAATCATCGAGATAATGCGTGACACCACTCAGGCCGGTCTTTTCACGCAAAGCCCACTCCAGGAATGAGCTAAAACACTCAAAAGCCGCACAGGCAACTGAGCAGCCCATGGGCATAGCCTTGTCGAAGTAGAATCCACCTTCGAACTGAAATCCCAGCAGCCAAAAGTCATCCGGATGAATAGGCAGTAGCCGAAATGCTGATTCAATGTCGCATTTTGCCAATAAGGCGCCCGGTCCAAACTTCCAAATCATCTTGATCGCATGATCAAGAGAAGCGTACCTCACAGAACAAAGCTCCGGGGGAATCGCATCATTTACTGATGTGCCTCTAGGATGCGAAAGATTATGAATTAGGCGAAACTCCCCCGGAGCTTTTTTGGGAACTATACCCAGAGGTGAAATGTGCAAATTAGGAAAAGGGGGGGTCGCGAAAGGACCGGCCATGCGGCGTAAAGCTAATTCTTTTCCAATTTTCTTACGCGCCACCTCTGGCATCTCCCTTATTGATTTTTGGTTTGCCGGTTTCTTGGCGACCGGGGTAGAGACCACCGGGATTCTAAAACCCAAAGAAAAACCATCACGCAAGTAGGACGCCGATTTGGCATCAGGGTATAACTTCAACAACGATAGTAGCGGCTGCAACCGAACCGGGGTATAGGCCAAGGAGGAAAGGATACTATTTTCCTGCTCCCGCGACAGGGGCTTGGGAAGCGGCTTTCGGGGGCTGCTGCGAGCCCCCTCCTTTCCGAAAGGGGCGGCGGCCTCCCATGCACACCGATGCGGAATGGTTCCCGGAACACTTGTCACACGTGTGCACGTATTTACAGGATTGCCGTGTACAAGTGCCCTTATTGAAATCCCAACAGGACGGTTTACGGCCCAACTTTGTCGGGGCCACCTTGAATTTCTGGGTATCGGGGACCTTCTTATCAATACGAGGGGCCACATAAGTGGTCCAGACATCCAAGTCCTTCCGATCCCACCGGGCCGTGGGGATCTTGGCCGCCCTACGCCTAAAATTCTGGTCGTAAGCTAGCGCAGCAGTTTCTCCAGCCATTGTGAAGGCGGAACGGACTATGGATAGGTACACCCATAGATGCAAGGATCTCCTAGGATAAGCCACAGCCATGACTCCAGCAAAAACCTGGAAACTGTCCAGCCATCGCTCAAAAGTCCTATCTGCCTTCGCTATGACCGTCCGCTTTCTTGTAACAGGCGGACCCCTATCCAGGGGCTCCTGGCCTTCCAATGGAGGGGCTAGGCTGAATATATCAACGTAGCGGCCATCCAATATCCTAGAACGCAATTTAGCCGACAGGTGAGCCCCAGGAATAATATCCCTGGCCGAGATGGTGGAGACTTTGACGCCGGGCACCAGTACCCCTTCGAGGCAGTCTTGCACCGCCCCGTACCTAGCCCTATGAGAATTGGCCCTCCGTTCCCAAACCCATTTTGGAAGCCCCGAGGTTTCGCCGAAACCCCAGTATAGCTTAAGGGGCGCTTCCTCATCACTACTGGAACTCTGGGAAGAAGTACCTGATGATGAGGACGAGGTGCCTCTACGTCTCCTCTTAGCACGCCTTCTGGAGCTTTTCTTGCGGCGGCGATGCCCGCCCGACGAGGTCCTCGGAGGGAGAGGGAGGCTGTCCTCTACCGACGACTCGGATACATCGCCCTGCTGCGGAGTGGCTGGAAGTGACTGGAAAGACACAACCTGTGAATGACCAGGGCTCGAACTCCCCACAACTGGGGGCTGCGCAGATGAATCCCGCGCAACGTGACCCCGGGCTGAAACCCTCCTCCTGGCCCCGACCCTGGACGGAGGCCGACCCCGTGGCGCGGCAACCTGGGGCGCAGATCGAACCGGGGACCGAGCCTGTTGCACGTCAGGTAAGTAGCCACCAGCTGACAAAGGCCCACTCTCCTCTCCACTGGATGATGACGGTAAGAATGAAGCGCCCACAGGGGGAGCCGGCGCAGCAGAAGAGGTCGACGGGGTTGTGCAGCGACGCATCACACCATCCAACTCCGCCTCCATCCTTGCCAGGGCAGCTGGGTCGCCAGCCAAACTAGAGGCCATGGATTGGAGGCGTGTCAACGATCGGCCAGGTTCAGGAGAACGTAGGGCCTGAGACGGGCCTTTTATAGGCCGCTTTGCAGAGGGGGCGGGACCCGACTTCCTTGTTGCCTTCTTCGGGGCCATTCCTACTGCTGGTGTAAAAGAAAGGTAAACTTAAACCAGATAAAATAGAAATTAAATGCACAAAATTAAAATAAAATTAATAAAAGAGATTATTGTAAATTAACGTTAAAATTAATTGGATACCCAGCAGCAGCTGACAACCCAACCGGCACCACTCCTCGATGGCGTAACAGCACTTAAAGAGGCCCGGCAATAATAGAAGACACCACGAAACAGGAGGCAATTCGGCCCACGCAATATACCAACATCCACTAGGGGCCGCCACCTATTAAAGAAAAAATTCCCTGCAATGTACCTTGCAGCCACTAGAGGCCGCCACTCTCCTGGCAGGCCCTGCTATTACAGGGCCTGACCACTGAAATGTCCCAACTCCAAGAAGAGGCAAATGGCGCTCCCGCAAAACCTGGAAACTGAAGAGGGCAGCCAGGGGAATCCACCCTGAGGCGAGGTGAGGCCCTCCAAGCTTCAAATACTCCCAAAGGCCCCGAAAATATGGGGGAGGAAAGCACAACCCCAGCTGGGCCGACTAGGCCGCAGCAGGCGAGGCCGCAGGCCCACCCACCAGGCCAGCGACTCCCGGCGCGGGGCGGCCCACCGCGCTCGTGCCCGCGGATCGGGGCCTCTACCAGAGTCCGGGAAGGCCCAATAACCCTGTGAGGGGGGGAGGGGGCAGGCGAGCGGAGGACGGCTCCCCCAATCCGGGCCGACTAGGCCGCGGCCGCGCCGCAGCGCACTGAAGCCCCCGGAGACCGGGCCGAAACGCCCAGCGCAACGCGGCCCGCCAGTCGCGGCGGCCACGCTCCAGGCGCCGGGTTCCGGGCCTCCCAAGTGGCTCCGACAGCCCTTGGGAAATGGGGGCCGATGAGGCGGGGGCGGACAGGCGCCGACCGGGCCGACCAGGCCGCGGCGGAACTGCGGCGCCCGCAGGCCCACACGCAACGGGCAGTCGCTGCCCGGCGCGGCGCGGCCCACCGGCCGCGGCGGCCCCGCGCGCGACGCCCGCCCGGGGATCAAGGCCTCCCCCGGTGCCCCAAAGATCCGACAAAACTGGGGGGGTGCGAGCAAGCGGAGGACAGTCCTCAGCCGGGCCAACTAGGCCTCGGCGGATCCGCGGCGCCCGCAGGCCCACGCGCGGGGACTAGGCCTAAACAGAGGCCCGCAAAAGCCGACTACCAATGGGGGGGGTGCAGCAATAACGGGGGCACCCGGAGGAGAAAAAGGGGGTGTTGCCCACCCGGCCCGGGCCCTCCGGCTCGGCCGAGAACCGGGCCGTAAGCCACCCGGGGCCAGGAGCCTCGCCCCCCCCCTAAAGGGAACAATGAAGCTAAGGGGAAACAAAACAAAAACAAACCCAAAAGAAAGGAAAAACAAGAAGAACCAAAGAAGTAAAATAACAGAAAAGCAATGCTAAAATTAGAAAAGGGGGAAGGAAAAGAGCAAAAGGGGGTGAAAGAGAAGCCAAAGATTATACAACCAACTCTCGCTGAATTCACTCGGTGCAGATCCGATGTCCACAGCGAAAGAGAAAGAGAAAGCTGTGGACCTTACATATATAAGGGCATTGATCCCACCCCTAAATTGGCTACATCCAATTTACCCCAGTAACAGCTTCATCCAATCTGCTCCAAGCCATTGCCATCAATGGCCTAGTCACTAACTGGGGTTTTGTCCGGCCCCATCCGCAACACGTGCTCTCTCTTTAAGAGAACACGCTTTATTAAATGTTTTGTTTTACAATTTTGAATACTCATTTAAACATCCTTAAAGTATCAATGACTTCCCTTCTTCTCTTTCCATGGTTCATTTTGCATACCATAAATCCCTGCATATTTTACATAAACTAAACCATTCAGTATTCCATTATTACATCCGGCAAAACTTATTTACACTGTTGAATTTATCTTAATGCTGCCAGCGTTTTCAAGTGTACACAATTCCCCCCATATATTCAATAAACATTTTCCAATCTTCTTTAAACATATGTTCTTCTTGCTCTCTTATTCTATGTGTTTTTTAAAATATAATTTTTATTAGTTTTTGCACATATTTTCCAACATAACAACTCAAAAACAACATAACAAATCTTTGGCTATCACGGCCTAAGACTTCCTTCAACCCCTTCTAGTAGTTTTCTAAATTCCTTTCTGATTTTGCATTTTGTTACTATACTTATTGCTATAAATCAAATCTTACTTCTACTATTTTTAATTATTTTCACAATAATTTGTAAAGTCCTCCTTACAAAACTTTCTGTAACCCTACAAGCAATGTCAGATAATTACAATTGTCTTTCAGATACAACATAAATCTCTTCCAGTCCTTCAGGAAAATCTGGTCCTGCGTCCTGCTGGTTCTGAATTTTCCGTGTTAGTCCCACCAGCTCGGCATAGTCCATCAAATTTGTTTGCCACTCTTCCTTTGTTGGCATTTCCTCCTGCTTCCATCGTTGGGTGAATAGTATTCTTGCTGCAGTGGTCACATATAAAAACAATTTTTTATCATTCTTATGAATTTCTGTACCTACCATACCAAGTAAAGAGCTTCTGGGGTTTTTTGGAAATGTATATTTCAACATTTTAAAAATCTCATTATACCCATTTCCCAGAAGTCTTTCACTTTTTTACATTCCCACCACATATGGTAAAGCGTGCCCTCCTTTTCTTTACATTTCCAACATTTATTATTTGTTTTGTATATTTTGGCTAGTTTCACCGGTGTTATATACCATCTGAACATCATTTTCATTATATTTTCCATTAATGCACTGAAGGCAGTAAAGTTTACTCCCTCTTTCCATAATCTCCCCCAGTCCTCTATTGGTATATTATGCCCTATGTCTTTAGCCCAAAATCTTTTGACTACATTCTTCCACTTACATTTTTCTATTCTAGTTACATCTTCTAGTGTAAGAAAACACTTTTTAGAAAGATACAAAAAGGCGATACATTTGATAAGTCAATTCTGCAATTCTGGGCTGCATCAATAGGAGTATAGCATCTACATCAAGGGAAGTAATAGTGCCACTGTATTCTGCTCTGGTCAGACCTCACCTGGAGTACTGTGTCCAGTTCTGGGCACCACAGTTCAAGAAGGACACTGACAAACTGGAACGTGTCCAGAGGAGGGCAACCAAAATGGTCAAAGGCCTGGAAACGATGCCTTATGAGGAACGGCTAAGGGAGCTGGGCATGTTTAGCCTGGAGAAGAGGAGGTTAAGGGGTGATATGATAGCCATGTTCAAATATATAAAAGGATGTCACATAGAGGAGGGAGAAAGGTTGTTTTCTGCTGCTCCAGAGAAGCGGACACGGAGCAATGGATCCAAACTACAAGAAAGAAGATTCCACCTAAACATTAGGAAGAACTTCCTGACAGTAACAGCTGTTGGACAGTGGAATTTGCTGCCAAGGAGTGTGGGGGAGTCTCCTTCTTTGGAGGTCTTTAAGCAGAGGCTTGACAACCATATGTCAGGAGTGCTCTGATGGTGTTTCCTGCTTGGCGGGGGGTTGGACTCGATGGCCCTTGTGGTCTCTTCCAACTCTATGATTCTATTCTATGATTCTATGATTCTATGAGTGGGTGTGCGGAGGACTGTCATAAGGGTTGGAAAACATTGTGTACAGCAGCACAAGAAGATAAAGAAGATGATTAGTAAGGTGAATATAGATAGAATGCCTCTTGCTAATTTGTGTAGCCAAGAGGTTTGAGGCAGCCATGACCAAGGATCCCAGTGAGAAAGACCTTCTTGAGGGATCTTTCGAAGGGAATCAGCTAGGGTGTCTATGGAATTGAGGTGTCCGTTAATATTGAGGGTCTGATCTGATATGAAGGAACAACACATGGTCCCTATTAATTTGCATACGCCTCCTTGAGACAATAATAAATAGTCTAGAGAAAGATGATTTTGAATCGTCATCTGACGCACCTTTGTGAGCTCAGTAAGGACGGAATGGGTGGTAGCTTCCGAGCCCTTCATAAATTGTAAAAGGACATCGGTGAGTCTGAGGAGGTCTAAATGATTTGAGAAAGCTCCGTAAGCTGGGAGGAGGGCTTGAAGCCACGTCTCCCCATTTGGTTTAGGTCATGGCTATGTTGTGGGTGTTTCCCAAGCGGCCATCTGGTGGTGATAGGGTTACTCAAAACCCTGAATGAATGTGACCGAGGAATGGACCCCTGCATGTGAATTCTAATCCACATATAGCCTCTCTGCCCACAGACCCAAAACAAGCCTCCCAGGGGTTTTTCTATGCGTCCTGTGCAGAAGGCAATTATGAGATCTGGCAAGGGTGGCTGTTGTGTGAAGGAAGTCAGTACTGCAGTCAAGGTGGAGGTGAGGGAATGAGCGGGTGTGAAAGTGGTTGCAAACCAGTGTGGTGAGTCGCAAACCAGTGTGGTGAGTCCCTCGGGGTCGGTGTGAATGGTGACAGTACAGGTGCTGGATCCTATGAGGTCTCCAGTTCCCAAGAACTCCTTGCACACAGGTCCAATAGTCCGACCACTCAGGTAGATGTATTGGGCACTGGGTTTCAGGAAAGCAAGTTTGCGCTGTAAAAGGTAAGTGGATCTGTATTGATCTAATGTGAAGGGCGTGCTTATGAAAGGCACCGCTTCTTCAATATGTGACAGAGTGTGGGCACAAATCCAGCACTGGGAAAGGTTGGTGGTTTGCACAACCTTCTGTAGAAGTTGTACTTATGCATTTCCTTGCCATGCTGATAGTCTGAAGGACTGAGGCGGAGGGGTTATCTCTGGGAGTTTGACATGTCTCGGGGCTGTTTCTATGGGGTGGAGAGGATCCTGAGATTTGAGGAGTTTTAAATCATTTGCTATACCTCCACACTGCTGCGGCCCCACTGGATCCCATTCCAAAACCTTCCCTCCACCCACGGGATGTAACCAGCCCTCGAGGTATGCCTTACCCACCCAGTCAGGATTTGTGCACAAATCCCATACACAACAGAATCTCCGGACACAAATACCTTGAATAATGGAGGTAGTTGTCACGTTACTGCAATAAAATCCATAAGTCCAGTGTTCATGGTACATTGAATCTGTGTAGCTTTCCCAGAGTCCCTTTCCAATCTCAGATGGTTCATATTGTCTGATAGCTTTTCCCTATTGGGTTTGGACATAAGTTCCGTTATGACAGATCAGGCGGTTCCATGAGTCCTCGAGGGTGTAGAAGGCTCATCCCAAGATGGCATAAGAGGTGGTTCTGACAGTTAGTTCCCAGGCTTGGGTGTTCTTCAGTTGTGGTCGGCAAGCATGGGGGAGTAGAGCCCTGGTGCCTGGCAGACAGAAGTGGAAATCTCCAAGGGCCCTGAGGTTCTTGGTGTCAGCAATATCCTGGTCAGGGTAGAAGTGTTTGATAGGAGTGTCCCCACACTGGAGCCCTGGTGGAATATGGGTGGCAACTGGAATGAGGATAGAGATTAGATGCAGGGATGCCAGGCAGGCAGCTCTCAAGGAATGCATAGCGATTTACCTGAAAAAGACAGACAACACAAAAGGGAGGGGGCGACACGAGGGAGAGAGATTATCTTGAGTCAGAGTGGGGGTATTTCTCCTTCCAGAACTGCATTCTGATAGGAGGGTGGTCGGGGTCTTCTGGGTAGGATCGATAAGTATCCTTGAGAGCCACTTTTCTTCAGGACTCTTCCCAGGTCCCTCTCCAGTTGCTAGGGGACTACGATTACCCCCTGCTGTCATCATTAGGGAGGTTTCATTGTCAGTTGCAGTCGTATCCGATGGTGGGTTGGGGTTTGTGTCAAGGGAAGTCGGAGGATTGGACGTCTTGCAGAAAGTGTAATGGATCCACGCATTCCTTTCTGACACCTTAATTGCAGTGGGTATCGTAAGAAGAACCTGAAAGGGACCCTCCCATGATGGTTCAAGGGTGTCCTTCCTGAAGGACTTGACAAGGACCCAATTTCCAGGTTGAAAAGCATGGGCAGCTACATCCGGAGGAACATTTTGACCTGCCCCAGCATACTGGTGCAGTTCTTTAAGGTGCCTCTGCATCTGTGTGACATAAGTAGTTAGCTCATTCTCTCCCACGTCTAGTTCAGAAATTGGGAGTTGGGTAGTGTGAGTAGGGGATGGGCACCCAAACAAAAGTTCATAAGGGGAAAGTTTCAATGAGCCCCTTGGCTGACTCCTGATGTTGTGTAACACAAGGGGAAGGGCATTAATACACTTGAGTCCCGTTGCTGCACACATTTTCCCCAACTGATTTTTTATGAGTCCATTCATAGTTCAGTTTGTCCTGAGGACGGGGAATGATATGGCGTGTGCAGTTGCCATTTGATACCGAATGCCCTTGCCACAGCCTGTATTATTTCTGCAGTAAAATGAGAACCACGATCGCTATCCAAGTGTCTAGGCACCCATACCTTGAGATAATTTCTTGCATTAGGATGTGTGCCACAGTTTGTGCAGTTGCATGCTTATAAGGGTACGCCTCCGGCCAAAAAGTCAGCTGATCTGTGATGACAAGTATATGTTTGCAACCCAAACATTTAGGCAGTTCTGCAAAGTCCAACTGTAGGCTCTCAAAGGGAAAGAAAGCCCATGGTCTGGAGCCAGGGGGTTTTCAGGGTTCCCTTTTTGGGTTGTACCTGGTCAAATAGTACAGTTCTTTGAAACAGCCTTGGCATATTGGTGAGCGCCTGGGGCATACCAGTGTCTGAGAAGGCTATCAGCCAGCCTATTTGCCCCCCAATGTGTGCATTGGTGTAGAACACATAAATGTTTGGGAACCCATGCTTTTGGCATTATGAGGCGGTCGTCAGGAAGGGTCCTAACCTGGCCATTTTTGTGCCCCCCTAGGTCCTGCCATTTTTTAATTTCTTCAGCTTGGGCAGTGTTATACATCCATGTGAAATCAATGTCTGAATGGGCTACAATAGCTTGAAATTCATTCTGGGCTGCAGGGAGACTGCGGCTTGTTGAGTTGGCAAGGCGGTTTCCAACAGAAATAAAATCAGTTCCATTAGTGTGAGTCTTGCAATGAATCATGGAAATGGCTTTAGGGAGGTGTATTGCATCCATGAGTCGTTTCACAAGAGGGACATGAGAGATTTGGGGCTGTCAGAAATCCCCTTTGTTTCCATAATATCCCAGTGGCATGGACCAAACCAAAACAGTATTTGGAGTCTGTATATATATTAATGTGTTTCCCCTCACTCAGTTCACATCCTCTTATTAGGGCGATTAATTCAGCCGCTTGTGCACTGTACCTGGGACTTATGGGTGCTGTTTCCAACACATGCTTGTGGGTGACTACAGAAAATCCTGTTTTGCATACGCTTATCTGTGAATATGGTGAGATCAGGATCCTTTAAAGGAAGGTAGTGTCAGTCCTCCTGGGGTTTTTCAGCCAATCTGACAGCTTGGGTACAGTCATGATGGGGGCTGCCGTCTTCAGGAAGTGGAAGAAGGGTAGCGGGATTGAGGGTATTAACCCTTTTGATATGGACATTTGAGGGGGTCAGCAGGGCAGCTTCATATTGCCTGAGTCTAACATTGCTGAAATGTTGGCAGCCGTGTAAATTTAGCAAGGTGGCTACTGCATGAGGGACATTTAGGATGAGTTCTTGGTTCTGTACGATTTCTAGAGCTCTCTCCATCAATTCAGCTGCTGCCGCTATTGCCCTCAGCCTACTGTCCTTTTTGCAACGCTGTCTAGCTGGATACTATAGTAGCAACTGGTCTCTCCCATCCCTAGAAGGTTTGGGTTAGAACACCTGAAGCTACCCCTCTCTGTTCATGGACAAACAGGGAAAAGGGGAGGAGATAGTCAGGGAGTCCCAGAGCGGGCACTGATCTCAGTTCACGTTTTATGGTCTCAAAGTTTGTAAGGCACTCTTTATTCCATCTAAGGGGTTCTGGTTCATCTTTATTTGTCATTTGTAACAGCGGTTTTGTTAGTACACCATACATAGCGCTGGCTTTTACTTTTATACTGCAGTTGGGGTTTTATCCCCACTTTTCCAGGAAACACAATAACCCACAGTAGACTCAATCTGGACAACTCCGAGGATTAGTACTGTGACACACCACTGTTCGTCTGGCCTTGACTTACTAGCTGGCACAGTTGTTGGCGTTCCTGGCTACTAAGCTAACAGTGCCGTCAGCGATCTCAACCCCCCCATCATTAAATCAGCCGGGGAGCCCACAGCAACCTCCTGCCTCTTACAATCTAAACTCAGAGTTCCCTACTGGACACTTGCGCAGTGCAGTGCCAGATCGGGACTCAGGAACAATGGAAAGGAAAGGAATCAGACGCCCTTGCATTCTCTGGCTCATAGGTCATCTCTAACAAAAATCACCATGGCAGAGGTGCGCCTGCGCTTGGGAGTTATAATTTTGGAATTATAGTTTGGTTCAGAAGTGCACGACCTTTTCTGGACACCCTCCGAGAGACTAGGTCAGCAAATAGAATTAAAGGGGAAGAGGCACACAAGACCCTCCTCTGGGCAACTCAGATGGATTCGGGTCTGTGGTGAAAATTAGGTGATGGAAAGGGGGGGGGGAGTTTAGATTCTGAAGGAAAGAAAGGAAGAGTTAAAAATTTTTGGTTGCTGTGGTTTAGAGAACCCACTACCCGTGTTTCCTACTTATACTCACTTTGCAAGTGTGCTGTCCCTCTTCCCTCAGGGAGCTTCCGATTTTGAAGACAGCAATGCTGAGGAGAGAAAAACCAGAAAGAACCCCCCCCCCAAAAAACAGCTGGCTCAATCACCACTACTTTTTCCTGGTTGGTCCCGCTGAGGATCCCAGTTAGAGCTGGGATTCAAAGTCTGCCAGGGAAAGATAAGCCCCCCTTGCAAGAGGCTGTGTGCACTTGGGTTCTTAGTCCTTGACACCTCAAAATCCCGGTAAAACTGATTCTCCTGGCTGGCTTGCCAAAAATGAAATAAATATTATTGCTTCCCCAAGGGGGTCCTAGCCTTGTAAGGAGGACTGGACCCTCGGAAGGAGCACGGTTGTGGAGGCTCCATACCGGTCGGGAAATGACAGAGACCACACCAGGATTGGTGAAAAAGCAAAGTCTGATCTTTATTTTCAAAGAACAAAAGACTGTTGCAACAGGGTTCCCACTCACGTAACAGAAGGACGGAGTGAGAACCCTGAACAAAGAAATTGCCTTTACTTAAATACCATTTCATTTCCATACAGATCAGTGATACAGAAAATGACATAAATGGCGCAAAAAGAGGATTAACATAAGGTAAGTGGGATGTTGTAAGATCTTGGATGTTGTTAATGGAGATGTTGTCCACTTTGAGGTTGGGAACAAAAGGTGTTGAGTGGTTTTTCCTCTTCAGGGGATCTTGACTAACAGTTCTGTTTTTGCTTCATTTTCAAGAAGGAATTCCGGAGTTTTGGGGTGATCAGTATGCAGATTAAATGGCTGGATATTTGGGAAACGGTTATCAGTGTTGGTGTGAAATCCTGTTTCTGCATGATTATTAGTGCTGGTGTGAAGTTCCGCTCTGCATACTTTTATTAATTAAACTGATTTTATGTTGCGTTTTGTGTGTATTCACGATGTCATTTGTAGACCCAGTAGGTGGCGCTGTGGTCCTTGAAGGTATTTTGACAGTTTGTGAACGGCAGAATATTGACAGTATTCGGCAATGCAGAGTCAGACAGAATATAAAATCTTTTGGCTACATTCTTCCAGTTACATTTTTCTATTCTAGTTACATTTTCTAGGGGGGGGGGGAACACTTTTTAGAAAGATATAAAAAGGTGATACATTTGATAAGTCAACAGTTGCATTCCTCAGCTACATTCTTTAGTGGCATTACAGCGATACATCCATATAGATGTGCAAGAAGCAAAAAAGATACATTATTTTGTTAGCATAGAAATACGTAACACTGAGAGGTTCATTTATTAACTCCCCTCTCTGATCATGGCTTCTCTTATGACACATTGGAAGACTCAGGAGAGGCCCAATGGAAGTCCTTCTTCCCACAGCACACAGTTAAGCTGTGGCGGTGATGGCCACCAACTAGGATGGCTTTCAAAGAGGATCCGTCAAATTCACGGAGGGTTAACATTGGCATAAGACTGCCAACGGCTACTAGCCACAATGGCAACCGGTGCTGGGAAGCCAGGGCTCTTGCGCCTGGGTCCTGCTTTGTGGGCTCTCCACAAGCATGACTGGAAGGTCCCTGTGGGGACAGGGTGGGGGCCTAGATGGGCTACAGGCTCTTTTTGTGTATTTGTGAATGTCACACTTGGAAACCACACACACACAGTACAAAAACCAAAGCCTCATATATGGTTTTGACTGCGTGTTTATTTCAATTATATGTTCTGGTACTTTTCTTCCTCAGAAAACAAAATGCATTCCCTTCCTTCTATTATCCCATTGTTAAAAGAAAGACTCCAACAACGAAAACCCTCGCCTCACATTTCCTCCCTCAGCCCGCCATTAACGGTCCCACGCGCTTTTTGAAACCTAGGAGAGCCCTCCCGTTCGGCGCCGACTTCCACGATTTGAGGGGGCAGCTTTCTCTCCCTAACATTTCATTGGGCGGCGCTGCCGTCACTCTTTATAGAGTGTATTATGAAAAGGCGGGATTGGCGGAGGAGGCGTCGGTGTCGCTAAGCAGCCGTTCCGCGCGCACGAGACGCGCGCGCGCCCGCGCTTGGTCTCAGCCTCTCTTGACCCGCCATGTTCTTCTCGCTTTGTTGCGCGAGATCGCGCTCCACCCGCCCACCCGCCCCGCTGCCGTTGGCCGGCGCGTGAGGGCGCTCAGCCTCTCGGCGTTC
The DNA here is from genome assembly GCF_964234715.1 of Podarcis melisellensis. Classification (NCBI taxonomy): domain Eukaryota; kingdom Metazoa; phylum Chordata; class Lepidosauria; order Squamata; family Lacertidae; genus Podarcis; species Podarcis melisellensis. The sequence continues at coordinate 42,652,468 of NC_138547.1, read as the reverse complement.
GGAGGAGGTTCTCGCGAGAGGGCGCGCGAGGTTAGCCCCGTACTCGCGAGCGCGAGCGCGCGCGAGCTCTGCCTCCGCGCAGGCGCAGTCGCGAGGCCTTTTAAACCCCCTCTCCCCTGCTGCTGCCGCCGCCCCCTACCCCCCCTCCGCCTCCGCCGCACGCACTAACTACTGCTGCCTCTCCCGCCGCCGCCTACTTGGGGCCCCGCCGCGTCACGTGACGGCGCCAGGTTTTTAATGTTTACATTCGAAGCGGGCGGCCCGTGGCGGCGCCCCTCCCCCGCTCCCCGCCTCATTCTCCTCAGTCGCCTCAGCAGCAGCAGCAGCTCCGGCTTCAGTCTCCTCGGAGGCGTCTTCCCCTCAGCGACCGTTTCGCTTTCATTTCCGGGCAGCAGCGGCGGCGGCGACTCTCGGCAGCCCCAGCCCCCAGCACCACGACAACGGCGGCGGCGACGACGACGGTGGTGGTGGCGAGCCGCGTCGAGGAGGAGGCGAAGGAGGAGCAGCAGCAGCAGCCGCCGCTCGCCGGCCTAAGCCGCCGCCGCCTCTTGCTCCACGCGCCCGCCAGGGACACGGAGCCCGGAGGCCACAAGAAAGGAGGAGCAGGCGGCCGCGGCGCCGCCGGCTGCCTCAGCCGAGGAGGGCCTTCCAGCGCCGCCAGCCCAGCCTCCTGCCCGGCAGCAGACATGGAGGAGCTGGTGGTGGAGGTGCGCGGCTCCAACGGGGCCTTCTACAAGGTAACGGGCGGCGGAGGGACGGCCTGGCGGGGAAGCAGAGGTTTAATGGGGGGGGGCAGGCGCCCGCCTCGCGAAAGGGGCTCCGGGGTTGCAGGTAGGGACCTCCGGCGACCTGGTCACCTGCGCCCTCGCCCCGCAACAGCCCCCTGTGGCTGAAGGGCTGCGGGCCTTTTTTTGAGGGGGGGGGATCCCTGGCCCCTCTCAGTTTGGCGGCGGGGGTACGAGTTGGTTAGGGTGAGTTGGGGCGCGTCCACCTTGCGCGTTCCTCTTCCCTCAGGCTTTGGGCAGACTGGTGTCCTGTTGCCTTGTGGGGGGGGGTTAATGGTTTGCTTTGTGTCTGTGTTTTTATTATTATTATTATTATTATTATTATTACGCCTTTTGTGTTTCCATCTTGCATTACTATTCCTTAAGTTTGTACACCGCCTTTTTGCGCTGCGATCCGCCCCGCGGTCTGCAAAGGGAAGGTGGGCGTACGAATTTAAAGCATGATTTTAAAAACGTGCATCGGACTCAACCGCTCCTTCTCCCGCAGCTGCGAGCCGGGCAGAGGCGCCCCAAATGGGAAGCGGCAAAGACCCCGAGCAAGAGAACGGGGCTCCCTCCTTGGGGCTTCCAGCAACTGGAATCTTTTACCGCCTCGCAGGCGGCGGGGAGGGTGTGTGCGCGCACTTTGTCCCTGGTTTTTGTTGTCAATTGTACTTTTTAGTTGCTTTATTCAGCGCACGGCAACCCAAAACTGCAGACAGACAGACGACACACCCACCTGCCTGACAGATAGGATAACTAATATGGAAAAAAGAAATGCATGAAAAACATCCCACCTGCTTCCAAATGGCCAATATTGGTGGTATATGCAGTTCATTTTGGGTGTCTCTATATTCTATGCGTATGCTCATGGGGTCGTTTTGGTAAAGGGTAGGTGTCTGAGTTGGGCAGTAGTTAACCCAGCTGAGTTAGGGATACCTAGTTTTGATGAAGAGAGTTGAGAGGGTAGGAGGCTAGTGATGCCGTGGTTTCTTTCCCTGGGTGATTGAGGCATGCATCCCAGAAGCCTTAAAGGTGTATTTGGGGACCCAGTTAAATATAGAAACAGTGGGGGAAAGTGTAGGTTTTGAGGAAGAGTTGCAGGAGACATTTAACTTGGATGAGGGGATTCTAGTAGGTGAAGTTGAAAGAGTGTGGCCATACATGAGATGCCCAGCCTTCGTTGCTCCAAGTGCACCAAAAATTTGTAAAAGTTCTTTAAAATTGAATCCTCATGAGCGCCTTTTTAACTAACACTATTCCTTGCTTCAGGTGGGTAGCCATGTTGGTCTGACACAGTTGAAATATATTAAAAAATTGTCCAGTAGCACCTTAGAAACCAACTAAGTTTGTTCTTGGTTTAAGCTTTTTTGTATATTTCGACTAATTCTTGCACCTGTGGTTCAAACTTGCATTGGTCTTAGGTTGGCTTCTGCAACAAATTAATAGTTAACTTCAAACTGTTAATACATTTGTATCAGTTTGCTGAAGGTTCTTTTTATTTTTCCTTTCACAAAATATTCTCAACCAAATTATTCAGGCATCCTCTGCCCTGTCTCAGCCCTATTGAAATCAAAATCAAAATTATTGTGATTCATCTGCTAGCATATTAGAGTATTAGACATATTCCATTTGATAGTGGAGAAATTGGCTTAATGGCAACATTCGGAACATGAAGTATCATTTATTGTAGATTTAATTCAAGTATCTGTAATTTCCAAAGGATTCAGTGGTATCAACTTCTGAACCTTAGTTTTCCTAAGAACAATACCTAGGGCATACTGTAGTCCTCTAGGCATTGCGGTTGGTACAGAAATTGAACTAAAAATCCTAACTTGAGCAGCTAGGATCTGCCTAGATTCTTAGAAGACATTTGTGCTTAAAATAGTTTATCACTGTTAACTTTCACTTTTTATATAAACACTAGAAGGTAGATCTTAATGCTTAACACTAGTAGATATTTGGGCATTATTTCTTCTCTCTGTTCTTTTTGCAGCGCCTTTGACCAAAAGAGTTAATACTTAGCCTCTTAAATGTCCACATGGTTTAAGACTATAAAACCGATCAAACGGGCCAGACCTAACCAGTAGTTCAGGTGGAATTTTCTGTCTAGATGATGCAAAAGAAGCAAGAATGAACTTGGGAATTTGTTTCTGCAAAAGTTACCTACTTGTTATTTCCAAACCAAGACAGTTAATTTCAATGTATCAAGATAGTTGTGTCCAAACAAGACCACTGGTTGTTATTAGTGGGGGTTTCTGATACTATTTCTTTCATTCCGTTGAAATAGGTGTATTTTTACTTTCTAAATGTACAGGTTTATTAATGCTGCTCTCCAGCTGCAATATGTACAGTTAAATTAATTTGAATCCAGCTACAATCAGCAAGTTACTTAAATAGAACTAAATAAAAGCATCTGCCTATAATACTATGGAAGCATGCAGTGGTTCTTAAAAGTTTTCTATTTCAGGACCGCTGTGGAGGGTTGCTTTTTCTGAATTGGTGGACTTGTGAAAAGATTCCAGATTAAAATTCAGAAGTTACATTTGTCCCCTCTGAGCCTAATCTTGCAATGCTAGTGCTCAAATAGTGGCAACTACCTATTCACTGTGTGTGTGATACCATACTTTCTAAACATTTGAGTAAAGATGTTCTGGGGTGACTGGATAGTAATTCTGCAACTTTAAATACTAACTTTAAACAAACTTTTTGCTGTAACATATTAGTAATAACATTATGCATGCCATACATATATTTTGGTACTCTTTTGCAATTGTCATTTTTCTCTTCCATGCATGTAACGTGCATAAATTCTTAGCATAGCCAACCAACTGCTATATTGTGCCAGTTTGTTGCATTTAGAATAAGGATTCAGAGTTTCCATATTATGCCATTAAGAATAATTTGTATTTAAATGATATCGTAATAGTAATACCTGTAAATTCTCACTTCTCTTTTGCAGGCTTTTGTGAAGGATGTGCATGAAGATTCAATAACGGTTGCATTTGAAAATAAGTACGTATGGTCCTGGTACTGACTTGAATAGTTTTAGGAGATGCACTTATGAATTTTATATAATCCAGAAATGTAGTGGCATTGAGGTAGTGGATAAACTTAAATAAGTTATTATTTTGATATTTCTCTTGCAGCCTTGCAACCAGTTTTCGAAACTCCCATTGTTCTAGGTGCATTGTTCGACAGGGAATTTCATTAGCATGAGCAGTTTCTGAGCTCTGGGCCAAATATTTCCAATTAAAACTGCAGAGTGGAAGGAAAGGAGGACCTTTTTCTGCCTCCTCACTTCCAGCTACTCTCTGAAGACTGGAGAAGAAACCTTCTTAAGTATATTAGGGGTAGGTGGGCAGGGGAAGGACTAGACCATGTGAAAAATGAAAATAATGTTTCAGCTGCAATTCATTCATTTTCAGCTTTGTATTCTTGTTATTAAAAAGCACGCCTAGACATTCTCTTCTTGCACCCATAACCTAGGTTTAAGGTGTCATTTAGCTCCTAGCTTTTATATCTCAATTTCTAACACTGCTTGCAACTACTTCCAGAAGCAGTTGCCTGCCATTGCTGGCATTTTCTTTGGAACTCGAAGGCACTTGGTCAAATGTTCGGGGCGAATGCATGCTATTATTTCTCACAAGTATATCCTCACCATTAAACACATGGCAAAAAATGAGTTGCTGTACACTTAAATAACTCCTCCCCTTTACACCCATAGCTGAAGAGTTCTGTGCATAGAGATGACTATGTAGGTTGGCACTGGGATATTTTTTCCATGTGGGGGAGACGTTTCCCTAATGCTGTAGAATAGTTTATAACCTGAAGAATTGTTGAGAAGTTTTATATAAGGAGATGAATTAAAACAAACAGCATGTCTGATAAAGATTAATCCATTTCAGTATTTAACATTATTGAACACTAAAATTTGTTTTCTTGAATGATTAACACACTAATCCAGTTGTCTTTGGTGAACGAATTACATGTATAAATATTATTGTTTACACAGCTTAGATAGTTTTATGATTAAGTAGTCTTAATCTTAAGAAAATAATATCAATTGCAGGTTCAGTTGCTCCTTTGAAAGCTACCTTCAAATGCTAACCTTCTGCATTTCTTTCTTGCTCCAAGATACGAAGTTGCATACCTGAACTCAGGAAGCCATAGTTTATGGTTTTTCATGAACATTCCTTTCTTGGCTGATTGTCTCTTCCCTGCCAGGCTATGTAGGAAACAAGTCACAATCCATGGTTCAGACCTTAATGTTAAGCCAGGGATTGTGTTTTCCTTTCTCCATGCACTTGCATGTAGGGGACAAATATACCAGAAAGAAGCAGTCAGGGTAAACCGTTAATTCTGATTTACTGTGACTTACAAATGAGACCTGTGAAAATGTTCTGTCTTGACCTCTTGTATGACAAAGTGATAAACCCTGACCCAAGTGTGCTTTATTGAAATCAGTGAAATGTTCATGTGATGCATTTCACTCATGGCACTCATCTTTTGCTGCCAACTCACATCACTTTTGGTGATATGCTGCAATGCTTCTCTGCGATATCTCAAAATGAGAGGTTAACTGTTTAACAGTCTAACACTTTGTTTTGTGTAACAATGCAAACCTGAAAGTCTTATGAGCACCTAAATCAGGACTTTTTTTTTTGACTACGGATTAAGTTACTGTGATTAATAATGGAAAATATAAATATTATGAAACCTGTCTTTCCCCCCCCCCTTTTTGATGTCTTTTGTTAGGGTTTGTGATTTTGTGTTGACTTAAAATAGTGCTTCAACTGTCAATATACTGTTCTAAGGTTGATTCCTCCTCCTTTGGAGTTAGATCAAGAAGCTGTTGTGCTATGACTATTACTCCTATGCAATGAAAGTGAGGATTGGAGAGAGCATTTATACAGTTTGGGGCATTTTAAATTGGAGGTGCACAACTCAAATTAATAATAATAATTGAGTTGTGCACCTTCAATATACACATTTGTGCACGAGCCTTCAAAACATTCTATAACATTAAGCATAACGCAAATAGAAAAGCATGTGTCTAGAACAGTGTTTCCCAACCTTTTTTGGGCAAAGGCACACTTGTTTGATGAAAAAAATCTCGAGGCACACCACCATTACAGCCCCGTGACGTCAGCGCGCAGCGTCACGCCGGGAGGGACACACAAAAGTGTAACTTTCAATTTTTTTCCCTCCCCCTTACCGGGGAACCTCCAAGCTTTGGGGGTGGGGGGGGGAGGAGGCAGCAAAGCGAGGGACTGAGGGACTCCTCCAACGACAAGGGTTGGGGAAGAAGAGAAAGGGCTATTCCGCTCCAGTCACGGGAGGGGAATATGTACTGGCCCAACTGGTGTGCGGTCTTCGGAAAGCGGGGTGCGGGAAGGAAGCCTAGGCTCGGGGTCCACCGACCTCGGCGGAGAAAGGCAACAACCGGAGCCGATTACGAGCCGGCGCGTGCATGCAGCGGCTGGCCTCAAGCTTGGGAAGCTGCGCGCGGCGATGTTGACGCGGGGCGCGTGAGAGCTTGGGGGCGGGGCGGGAGAGAGAGAAAGAGTTGGCAGCACCAGGCGCTGTTACTTATTGCGCTGCGGACGCTGCCAGCAACTGCGGTGGTTGTGCGGCGGCCGCCGCCGCAGAACGTCCTCGTCAGTCAGCTGAGCTGCCTGGCGGCGTAGGGAGCCGAGGGGCGGGGCTTCCTTTCTGAAGGAGCTGAGGGTGGGGGTCCTCCGGCGCCTTCGGTGAAACGGCGCCGGCCCAGAGCGCTTCTAGGAGGCTGCCTTTGTGCGCGACGTAAAGCCCTCTTTCCCTCCCTCCAGCCCCGTGTCACATGTGGAAAAGGGGGCTGGATCCAGTGACGCAACTCGGAAAACTGTTAGGGAAGCCAGAGCAGGAAAGTGAGTGGGAGGCGGCGTCGCCGCTTTTACCCACGTTTCCTTTTTGAAAGAGAAACCAGTGTTTCCCAACCTTTTTTGGACTCGCTCGCGGCACACCAGGCAACATCTCGCGGCACACTAGTGTGCCGCGGAACACCGGTTGGGAAACACTGGTCTAGAAGTTCTTCCTCTGCCTCTGTTTCAAAGGTTTTTCCAGCTCTTATCAGAGACTGATGAGAAATAAACTTTCTGATATCTTTGCCTGCCAATCTGCACCATGTAGGATCCCTCATTAAACTTTTTTCAGACATGTTTTTTGTTCCACCACTGTAACAACTTTTCAACAACCTTATTACAGTACTTCAATTTTTTTCTCGGCAACCCATAGCATGATATTTTCACTAATCTCAAAATTTAGATGAAGGAGAAGCTGTGCAGTCAAAATGATGCAACCATTAATCTATTTTTGATATTACTGAGTGCATTAAACAAAGATTAGAAAATTAGTGTTTTACATTCTTGGTGGGGGACTACAAGCTGTCAGTTAGTCCACAGGCCTTCCATCGTGCTGGTTTGCCTTAAATTTTGTCAAATAAGTCAAAAGAAATTTATCTGCGGCAATGAGTAAAACAGCTTTTGGTTACATTTTTAAAAGGCTATTTTTTAATATTTCAGAATTACAAAGATAAAAATCCATCTCTTTCCCTCATTTAACACTCTTTCCAAGTTAGTTAGCTTATATAATCAGCTCATTGCAGACTCCTAATAATTTTGAATTTGTTCAGATTATTCCAGCTCACAGGGTTAGGGTCCAGGTAAGTAATCACTGGCCACTGTTCTTTATTGATGTTGTGTACTTTCTGCTTCACCTGCTTCAGCCTTTGCTTTTATTTTGTATTTCAGTTGGCAGCCAGAGAGACAGATTCCTTTCCATGATGTCAGGTTTCCTCCACCTGTGGGTTACAATAAAGATATAAGTGAGAGTGATGAAGTTGAGGTAATAACTGTTTTAATTGAAGTTTTTAGGTCAGGGGAGAACATAGATAAAGTTGTAGGTTTTTTAGAGGAACATAATTGCAGTCTGTGTTAAAACTTATTTAGGCTACTTTTTCAAGCAGTGTGCATCAGAAGCAATTCACACCCATTAAAAATCCATTTGAAAGAAACAATCACACAAAAGATCTAAACCAAAACAAACCGTACAGGCATAAGAAATCCAGGAAAACAGTAGATGTTAGTGTGTGGACACAAAGGTACAGGTGTGCATGCAGTCAAAATAGAACATTTTTCTGTTTACACTTAGATTTTCACATTGAGAATCTTACATTATTACTAGTTGAGAGCTGATGGTGTAAGCAGGATGAATAATATTACATGCAAACTCCAGAAGTGTCAAGGAGATCATTTTTAGCAAAAAATGCAATTCTGCTGGCTAGGTCTACAAAAGAACCCCAAAGTGCCATACTTTCATCATTCTGGATTTAATTTTTAAATCACTTTTTTAAAAGAAAGATAGCTTGCCAGTTTGAAGTAATCTAGAAATAAGACTGTAAGTAGAAAAAGAAATATTAACAGAATAAATCTGATTATTTTCCACAACTTCACTAATTCAGTGGAAACAGGACTATGAACTATCTTTTCTATACCCATCAGAGATAATTTACTGTTGCATGTCTCTCCTTAATTGTAGCCTCAATCCCACATGCTACATGCATCGAGAGCTTCTCATAGAGATCTGTCTTGACCCAGCCTGATGCCAGGCTGCTGCTGACTTGCACTTCAGCACAAACCCTATGTTGGGCAATTAGTTCATGTCCAGGAGAGATTCTTTTGCATCTCAACTTGGAACATACAGCAACCTGTTACTCAGTCTCTAGCCCTTGTCTCTAATCGTCAAGCAGCTTGCATGCATAGGATTTGAAGCAATGTTGCGGGTTTTCCAGAAAAAATTGAGGATTGAAAAATTTTCATTGACCCCAATTGATATAGTTCTGACTGATAGTGTGCTTATTTGCCTGGGTTTTATTAAACTAAAAGCATCCACTGTTTTACTTGATCTACAAATATTTCAGACCTTTTCCAATAACCCAAAATCATTTGAACTGCAGTGTTTGTTTAAAAGCTTTACTTGGAAATTCCTAACTGCACAATCCTCTACATGTCTCCTTAGGAGTTAGTCCAGCTGAGTAACAACAGGCTTACTTCTGGGTACTTAGTTACAGACTTTCAGCAATTACATATATTCCCCATATGTTTAATGAATTTGTTGAGGGTAAGATTGTGCCCACTGGTGCTGTCCCATAATTTGCACGCATACAGCTGTTTACACCATGCACAACTGGATTGCCTGGTACAAACTGTATATGCATATAGTTGTACAGAACCTGCTCAGAGCCATTCTCAACTTTCTCACACTGGCTGAGGCAAAGCCTGATGCTACAATCCTGTTCCACTTCCATGCATTCATTGAACATGTATGAAGAACCAAAGTATAACTGTGAAACTGCCCAAACTGACTCTTAATGCATTCAGTTTTTTTTTGAAACATTATTTTTTAGAAATAGAAAACTTGCTATTGAAAGAGAGTAGAAAATATCCATTACAGATTCTTTCCCCACCACACTCGCCTTGAAAAAACTAGCTTCCAGATCACGCCCAGATGAGGTGCAGGATGGCTTTGAATATGGCTAGATCATGTACATTTAATACAGCAGAATGGTTATGGTGCTGCAACTCAGTGGTATGTAGGGGGATATGAATAATAATCTCTTTTCAACTACTAATTTCCAGTATAATGGGGAGCATTATTAGTGTGGTGTCCTGTTTTTCCACTAGATCATAGGATTGTAGAGTTGGAAGGGTCCAAGAGGGTCATCTAGTTCAACCGCTGCAATGCAGGAATCATTTGCTCAATGTGAGACTTGAACCCATGACCCTGAGATTAGGAGTCATATTCTGTGACTGTGTCTACTGCATAATAATATGATATTCTACACTGTGATTTTGTTTAGGTTTATTCCAGGGCTAATGAAAAGGAACCATGTTGCTGGTGGCTGGCTAAAGTGAGAATGATAAAGGGTGAGGTAGGAATATATATAATTTAATATTCTGGCATTGACATGTTAAGTGTAGCTTTTGGATTTCAAGTTCTTGTGGGTCTCTTTTCAAGTACTTCCAATTTATTGGAAATTTCCTCCTAGAACCCAAGTTTAAATATGTGTCGAAGGGACGCAGATGGCGCTGTGGTCTAAACCACCAAGCCTCTTCGACTTGCCGATCATAAGGTTGACAATTCAAATCTGTGTGACAGAGTGAGCTCCCATTGCTTTTTCCCAGCTCCTGCCAACCTTGCAGTTTGAAAGCATACCATTGTGAGTAGATAAATGGGTACCACTGCGGCAGGAAGGTAAATGGTGTTTCTGTGCGCTCTGGCACTCATCACGGTGTTGCGTTGCTCCAGAAGCAGTTTAGTCATGCTGGCCACGCGACCCAGGAAAGCTGTCTGTGGAAAAACGCAGACTCTCAGCCTGAAAGTGGAGATGAGCACTGTACCCCGAAGTCAAATTTGACAGGACTTAACCATCCAGGGGTCTTTTACCTTTTACCTTAAATATATGTTAAAGCAAAAAAATGTAGTTTCTCCCAGATGTAGTGAGACCCCTTTGAAGTACAATTGTAGCACACATCACTTCTCAGTTAAACATTCTCTTAGACAATTTTGTTCTTTTGAATTAGTTTTATGTAATAGAATATGCAGCCTGTGATGCTACCTACAATGAAATTGTCACAATTGAGCGTCTACGATCTGTGAATCCCAACAAACCTGCAACAAAGGATACGTTTCATAAAATCAGACTTGATGTACCAGAAGATTTAAGGCAAATGTGAGTATAAAGATCTTTTATAAAGAGTTTTAATTCATTTTTTAAAGTTTGTAATACCATCTCATTATAGTTTTTGTTCTACTCCAATAACAACAAATGCTTGACTTTTACAAAGATGTTTACAAATACATTGCAGTTTAGATAGTTCTGAAAGCCCTGAAAGGCATTGTGTACAGCAACATAACATTTAATTAAAATATTGTATTTATTGCAATAAATACATGAATATGAATGATTAGGATCCCAAATCTCACCTGTCACTATTTAATTGCCTGTACATGTATGGGGCAGATAACCTAACTAGTTGAAACCAAATGAAAATGTGTAAGTATAAATTTAACTACCGTTGGAGGCTTGTGAATTATTTCACTTTTAGTCACTTAAATATCATACATGACTCAGGTCTTTTTCCTAGACTGTGGCATTTCATTGTTATATTGGCATTGTTGTGATAAGGGCAGGTCAGCTGAGAAACACAGTGGAGCTCTTGGGCAGCTCTTCTCTTACCTCACACTATGGTGCAGAGCATACCAGGTTATACTGTTCTTCATGCAATCCTGTGATTGCTTTAAGATATGATGGTTCCATTAAATGAACATTCTGAATTTTTTAAGTACTTTGTGTTTTAGGTGTGCTAAGGAATCCGCACACAAGGACTTCAAGAAGGCAGTTGGGGCATTCTCAGTCACATATGATTCTGAAGCCCATCAGCTTATAATTTTGGTATGTGTTTCTGCTTTTGATGTATTCAAACTGTTTTACATTGGATGTGATACTGATCAAAGATCTCTTTTCCTCCTGTCCCCAAATTCTTTAGTCTATTGATGAGGTAACAACAAAACGCGCAAATATGCTCATTGATATGCACTTCCGAAGTCTTCGCACCAAGTTATCGTTGATTATGAGAAACGAAGAAGCAAGCAAACAATTAGAGGTACTGAATCTCTTTGTATTTGAAAAAAACCTGCACTGAAACTACCAGTAACTATTGAGACCATATAATTTGAACCTAGCTGAACTTTTGGAATGGTGAATACCGTAGATTCCAGTGTATTAGGCACCAATTTGAGGGGGTCGTCTTATACGCTTCGGCAGCTTCGCTGGGCAGCGGCAGTGGGTGGCGGGCTCCGTGCCGAAAGGAAGCCACCCAGCAATGCTAAGCCGGCTTTGCTGAGCGGCTTCCTCCTGGCAAGGAGCCCACTGCTGTTTTGGAAGCTGCCGTCGCAGCAGCAGTGGGCGGGGCGCTCCGCTCCACACCGGAGTGGAGCCCGCCGCCCACGGCAGCCGTACCCGGCGTATAAAACGACCCCCAACTTTTAAACCTCTTTTCTGGGGTTAACAAGTCATCTTATATGCTGGAATCTACGGTACTTTAAAATGCTAACAGATTTTCCACACGTAATTGCTTTGCTAGCTTAACTGATTGTATTTGGTACTTTTTAAGGCATCTCAAAGAGAGCATGAGGAACTTTGCTGATTTTGCACTCCTCTAAATTTTCATTTCTAACCAAGAATGCATCTTTTCACAGAGTTCAAGGCAGCTTGCTTCACGATTTCATGAACAATTCATTGTACGTGAAGATCTAATGGGTCTGGCCATTGGCACTCATGGTGCTAATATTCAACAAGCCAGGAAAGTACCAGGTGTGACAGCTATAGATCTTGATGAAGACACTTGTACATTCCATATTTATGGAGAGGTGAGTTGCATCTGTTTCTCTCTTTCTCTCTCACTCTCACTTACACATATAAACACAGCTCTGATTCTAAGACACTGCAGCCCTTTAACATCCATTTTATTTGTATTTCCTATAGGACCAAGATGCAGTAAAGAGGGCAAGAAGTTACCTTGAATTTGCTGAAGATGTCATCCAAGTCCCCAGAAACTTAGTAGGTATGTTGATTTGAACTATGATTTTGAAGCTGTTCGAAATCTAAGGCTCAAAGCAAGGAGTAGTTGAGTGCTGCTATACCAAAGAAGGATGTCAAAAATGCCATAACGTTTTCAAAAATGCCAAAGTTCTAGTGCTTTATTAAAGAAAAGTGCATGCTTATGAGCTTGTCAGGTTTCCTAGACTTTACAGAAACCGCAGCAAGGAGATGGCTTGTTCATATCCAAGCAAACATTCACACACTCTAGATACAAAGCAACATACACCACTTTGACCTGATTTCCCATCACTTCACCTGACCGAATGAGGGCATAGATGGCAAATACCCAAATCTCACAGATAGCTTCCCATTTCTGTTCTCAGAGCCTAGCAACCAAACCCCACAGATAAGGATAACATCAAAGCTAGCCAATTAGTCGATATCAAAGCAAGTGAATGTGAACATATATGAGCTCATGATTACATCAACTACCAATTAATTGTGGATTTTCAGAAAAAGAAAAAGTTCATGAAAAGTTCACTGTTGGTTCAAAAGCTAAGTCAGTGCTCTTTTCCTTGGAAAGATCAGAAGACTATTTGAAACATGGCTATGCTATTCTTTAAGCTTCAGTTGTGATACATGTGTTGTGGTTTAACATCCTAACAATACACACCATAAAAAGTCCACACATAGCTTCTCAAAACCATGCATTAGACAGCTTTAAGTTAAAAGATGCTTTTCTGTATTAACACTGAGGGCATTTACCAGGCTTTTGGAATAGGCATTTTAAGTAATCGAACAAGTGATATATTTCATCTATTAATTGTGTCTCTTACTGGATCCAGCATCTAGCAATTGATCACATGCACTAGAGCCAGGAGATGCCATCCTGCATATTACAAATATCTAGGAAGCCCATATGGATAACTTTTTGCTCCTCTTTTGTACCTTTCCACTATCTGAGCATTTCAGTTCTCAAATTATGAATACTTGACTTGCTAACTAAAAAGCATAATATTTACTTTTCCTCATTGAGAGACATTATTTTGTCCACTGAATCAGCACTTGCTTACTTAACATTCTGCACCCCAAAAGCTGGAAGAACCACTTTGTTTAATTGAAATAAGTGTTAACATATTTCAATTTGATTTCAGTTTCATAATTAATTAGTTTATTTATAAATGTTATAAGTTTATTTTGTTTATAAAAAAATATATAATAGAAATAACAAAGCAGTTTACAATAATGACTATATCTAATAAAACACAACCAAAAATCCAAGACCCTCTGCCAACTGTTATGGAGAGATGTAGTCTTAATTATCCTATTTTTATATTCTTATAAGTTTAGAGTCAAACAGAAATCTGCCTCTTGCGTTTAAGTAGGTATAATCCTGCAGTGCATGAGGATCAAATAACTGCAAGTTATAGGGTTGTATGAAAATTAGTTACAGTAACCAGGTAGCATACTTGCATTTTAAGGAGATAAACTGATTAAAAATGGGGATATGCGATTGAAGTTACTGTTTATAAAATTGTGGTTTTTTAAATTTTTCATTATGCTAATCATGATCTATAACATCTAGAGCACCTGATTTGGATTAAGATGAATGTACATTGCTGTTTTGTGATAATGTGGGGTTTTTTTGTTGAATTAGTCCAATTTTTAAGCCATAGGCTAGGAGAAAAGCGTAAATACGATAATCAATGGAGATGGAGCATGTGTGTGTGCATGGTTCTCAATCTCACAGGGAAGCTTCTATGGTCACTCAACCAAATTCACTTACAAGCCCCATGGAAGGGAGTGGTTGGTATGCAAACTTACTGTAGCAACACATGGTTGAAACTTTCAGATAGTTGCTGAAATATCTTTTGTGCTAATATTTCTATTTGTCTGATCAAAACCCTAAATTCTCCCTATTGTGTATGTTTTTATAATAGGAAAAGTTATAGGAAAAAATGGAAAACTCATTCAAGAGATCGTGGATAAATCAGGTGTTGTAAGAGTGAGAATTGAGGCTGAGAATGATAAAAATATTCCACAGGAAGAGGTATGTGAAGTGAAATAAAGTTGAAAAGTTGACTTGGTTTATATGCTGTTTCATATTTAGCGAGGGTGGGGGGACAGATGCAATTTCCTAAGCACTGTCCATTTCTATTATAAAATTTATGCATATAGGTTCTAAGTTAACAACCCTGCCTAATTATGATTGATCTGTTTAAATAAACCTCTGTTTTAAGAATAATATTTCATTGTGCAGTGGTACCTCTGAATGTGAACGGGATCCGTTCCAGAGCCCTGTTCACATCCTGAAGCAAATGCAAGCTGTGCATGCACGGGTCGCAATTCGCCACTTCCACGCATGCACGTGACATCATTTTGAGTGTCTGCGCATGCACACACGGCGAAACCCGGAAGTAACGCGCTCCGCTACTTCCGGGTCGCCACAGAGCGCAACCCAAAATGCTTAACCTGAAGCTACTTCAACCCGAGGTATGACTGTACTTAAAAGTGCCATTAAAGGTAAAGGTACCCCTGCCCGTACGGGCCAGTCGTGTCTGACTCTGGGGTTGCGCGCCCAACTCGCTTAAGAGGCCTGGGGGCCAGCGATGTCCGAAGACACTTCCGGATCACGTGGCCAGCGTGACAAGCTGCATCTGGCGAGCCAGCGCAGCACACGGAAATGCCGTTTACCGTTTACCTTTCCACTAGTAAGCGGTCCCTATTTATCTACTTGCACCCGGGGATGCTTTCAAACTGCTAGGTTGGCAGGCGCTGGGACTGAGCAATGGGAGCGCACCCCGCCACGGGGATTCGAACCGCCGACCTGACGATTGGCAAGTCCTAGGTGCTGAGGTTTTACCCACAGCGCCACCCGCATCCCTAAAAGTGCCATTAGTTATCCTTATTTTTAGCCTGGTCGCTATTTCCATTTTAGAAATTAAGACCTTGAATTAGGAGAGAGGGGAACTTTCCCCATGAATACACAGCAGGTCCATGGCAGAGGTGAAATTTAAACCAGGATGCAAGTCCCCGGAGTAGCTTATCTGATAACATTAGCTTGATATTGTTGAAAACTGAAGGTTTTCCTTTATTATGTTTGGATAATTCGTACCAGGGTGGATTTGATTTAAATCAAATTGATTTAATCAAATTGATTTAAATCATTTTTAATTTTTTTATACAGAAAGACTAATTCTTGCTGGTATAATCTTAATATTTACAACCAGGGGAAGGTTTCATTTTTGGAATAATAAATTTTCAGAGTAGTTTTTACAGTTATATCAAAAATTACTGATTTGGTTATACTATTAGAAATACATAAGCAGATAATTATGAAATTATTGTGAGGTTTAATAAGTAAACTGTTTATATTTGGATAACTTTTCTGCTGTACTTTATTGGCAGGAGAAAAATTATCATTTCCTTAATAACAATTTAAGCAATTTATTTAACTAAAGCAATAACATTGTAGCATATGTATCCATGTTTGTTAACTGGTGTGGTTAAATGTTTTTGTTTAAAAAACAACAACTTAGTTTTAGCACAAATGAAAAACTTAAAACAAATCCTCATTTCCTGATGCATAGCCTTTGGACTATAATGTAATTTAAATAGAAGACTATACTTAGAAAGATCTTTACTCCAGAAGCATTTTATATTTAAAAATCTGATTTAAATCAAAGAAATCCGATTTAAATACAAAAAATACATTTTTTAAAAAAATTAAAAAATCATTTATTTTTATCCACCCTGTCCTGTACATGAATAACAAACCATTTCCCATGTATAAATTCTTGTGTAGTAAAATGTCACCATGCACATACAAGTCAGTATCATTAGACTTGTGTGAATCCCAAGGTTTTCAAAGGTATAATAAGGATTGCCCAATGGACATAAAAAATTGGTTGACTGGGGGGCGGGTATGAAATGGAGAACTGTGAAAGAGACTGGCTTACAACCCAGGCATCTTAAAGGGTCATAATACAGACTTCCTTTTTTTAGGTTCTGAAAGAGCAACAGATTCATGTATGGGAACATCGAGAGTTGTATTTCCATTTCAGAATTTAAGTATATCTCACAGCTTAGGTTTTGGTGATTGTCTTTATATCCTGCTGTATCTTATGGGCTCAGAACTTTAATAGATTGAGTCCAAAGTTTGGTGGTGGTATTTAGCCAAAAAAATTGTATTGTAATTTTTTGTACAGTTTTGTACAATTGTACAGTTTTGTACAATTGTAATTTTTTTAAATTGTACAGTTAGTTCCAGTAGCATATTTGTCATTTGCCTTTGGTTTTTTTATCAAACACATGTATTAATATTTAAAACACAAATCTGTTGCATTGGCCCATTGCATAATTTCTCTGGAACTATAAAGTGCTTGTATGGTGACCATGTCTCAAAAAGCAGAAAGTAACTACTGCAGAGAGATACTTGCACACTTAAGGTTCTACCAATGTATACTGTAAATTAGGCATATACCTATTTGCAGTTTTCAAATGTTTCTTTAAAAGGTGGGTTGCAGTGTTTATATCCTGTCAAGTTTTGAGTTGAAGGTTCTGTGTTAACTCCTATGTATTTAATGACATCACTAATACTTGCATTCCTTACACTGCAGGCGTTAGTTGTGTCATCAACTGTGGCAGGGAGAAAGCAAAAACCTGAACTCAAAACTTGGCAGGTAAGTAACATTGAACCTCCCCTCCCCTCGTTTTTTTCCTCTTCTTTTGCAATTTGCTTTAACACTTAACGTAAGTGATAACTGAAGGATCATCTTTTAACAGATAAATGTACATTTAACATGTAACAATGGAAGGGGAAGGCATGGTTTGCTGGGGAGAGGATACTGTTGGAGAGGTGGGGGACCCAGATTTCTACTTGCAATCTGCTCCCAATCTCTTGCCCATTCTCTATTTTTAACACTCGATTGGGAGCCACCCAGAGTGGCTGGGGAAACTCAGTGAGATGGGCGGGGTATAAATAGTAAATTATTATTATTATTATTATTATTATTATTATTATTATTATTATTATTATTATTATTATTTTCATGCCTATACCCTTGGAGGCATAGGGGAATTAGAGGTGTCACTGAACTGTCTTTTTCCTCTTGGGAAGGCTGCAAATACTTATGGACTTTGCTCCCTAACTTTACAAAATGTAATGTGTCATTTAAGTGGGATAACCACTCCCCTAGGACTATTGTGCCCTCTGATCAGCTGGTCCTGTTGATGAACACCAGGCCAGTACTTAACAAAATCTCAGATCTGATTCTGGATAAGGGAACAGACCTGCCACATATTACCAGGACCTGAATGAATCAGCTGGTTAAAATCTATCTGACCCAGCTTTGCCCACCTAGGTACTCAATGCATCACCAATCCAAATTAGATGGTCTGAAGGGGAGTCATTGTCCACAAGGGTAATTATGTTCATAATATTAATATAATTATTATTTATACCCCAGCCATTTGGCTGGGTTTCCCCAGCCACTCTGGGGCAGCACACATCAGAATATTAAAAACCTGATAAAACATAAAATATTAAAAACTCCACTAAACAGGGTTGCCTTCAGATGTCTTCTAAAAGTAAAATAGTTGTTTATTTCCTTGACATCTGATGGGAGGATGTTCCACATGGAGGGCACCACTACTGAGAAGGCCCTCTGCCTGGTTCCCTGTAACCTCACATCTTGCAGTGAGGGAATCGCCAGAACATGAAACCCCCTCTCTTCTTTCCTGGGTGATGAGAGTTGTACCTGGTGTTTGGTCAGAGAAATTGATTGGGGCTGCTATGGGTGTCTTGTCAACCTCAGAAGCCCACTGTTGAAATTCTGCAAGGCAATCTGAGGAAATTATTGCCTGCCTCCATGTGAAGCTAAGTGTTGCCATTGATAAAGTTTCTGAAGTGTTCAGCATATCATCCTGTCCATTTTTATGGAATCTGTTGCAGTTACTCATGCCTGAAGATGTACACAAGATGTATGCAGCTTGCTATGTGCTCTCTGCCCATGCTCATCTCATCTGGTTTGCATCTAAGAGTTGGGAACACTGTTTTTGGATTGTTTCATTCCTGTACAGGTTCTCTCCCACCTTGTGCTGGACGACTCTGCCTGGGTCCCTTTCATCATTCCCATTGCTATTTAATACATATATGAAGCTGTTGGGTGCATTCATTTGGAGGTTTGGGGCAAGGTGTCACCAGTATGCTGAAGATACCCAAACAGCTACTAAATTCTTACAACGTGTAGACACTGTGGATGGGCAGTTTCCAGGCCGAGCAATTGAGTTGTATACCTGCTCTGGATGGAGTTTTACTCTCTCTAAAGGAGCTGGTGCATAGTTTGACTCTGCTGCTCAACCAATTGCTACCTCTAGAAACCCAGCTGGCCTCATTGTCTTGGAGCGTTTATTACCAATTTCAGTTGGTGTGCTAACTTTGACGGTTCCTGGACAGGGATACTCTTGCCATGATGGTCCACGCAATGATAAACTCATGATTAGACACTTTCAGTGCTCTGCACATGGGGCTACTCCTATGCCTGGTTCAGAAGTTGCAACTTCAGATGCATTCATGGCACACTCAGCATTGAGATCAGCATCTGCTGCCTACTTACTTGTGAGCCAAATTCAATGTTTTGTTCATTTTATCCTGGGATGAGGATATCTAGCAGACCACCTCCCACAGTACAGATCAAGCTAATTTGTAAGATCTTCTGAGAAAACACCACTGGTCAGTTCAGGACCAGCATGTTGTCACTTTAGGACAATGCAAAAGTGGGCCTTTTCAGTGATAGCACTCACTTTCTGGAATCCCCTTCCTCAAGTAATTCATGAGGAAGAGATAGTACTGACTGCCAAAGAATTCTTTAAACCTTTGTTGGCTTACACCTTCATCAACTGACTTGTTTTTTCCTTTTCTTTTGTACACTGCTTGGCTTTAATTGAGATATACAGGTAGCTCACAACTGCTTGCATGTGAGATTTCAACTTTGCACAGTAGAAATAACATAGATTAAATACACGAAAGGCAGAGTGGTTTTTTTGTGCAGTTCCCCCGCTCAGAAAGAGCTTTTAAGCTCTTCCTCGCTTGCGGGTTGGAGGGTAGGCCTATTCAATGCAACAGCTCCAGAAGATAAGGTTGCTTCCCCCAGGGGCAGTTCCAAAGCATGGTTTTTTGTATATATGCACCATCTCCAGAATGTAACCCTCATGTAAGTTGTGAGTTATCTTTATTATGAATAAATATAATTTTATAGAATTGTATCCAAAGTTCTACTCAGAGAAGACCCATTGAAATTAATGGACATGACTAACCTAGGTCCATTCATTTCAGTGAATCTACTCTGAGTAGAACTTAGTTGGAAAGAACCCACAGTCTTTATGTAAACCACCTGGAAGCTAATACTTTATTATTTGGTTGTAGTATTTTATGTTGCTTAACAAAATTCACATAGATTTTAAATGCCATCTGGAAAGTTATGAGTATCGATAGAGCTAGGAATGTTCATTCTTTTCCTAAAGAAATTGCAATTGCTATGGCTTTGCACCTGAAGATCTCTGATTCACCAATTTCTTTCTAGGGAATGGTTCCTTTTGTCTTTGTGGGAACCAAGGACAGCATTACGAATGCCACAGTTCTTTTGGATTATCACCTCAACTATTTAAAGGTAAGGAAAATGAACATACTTCGTGGGGAGTGGAAAAGTTAGCTTAGAACAGCAATGTCCAACAGGTTGATCGTGATCTACTGGTAGATCCCTGTGAGGTTTTGATAGATTGCAGTCGATCTCTGGCTCCCTTTCCTTAGTGCCCCCAAACTGACTTCTGCCCCCCTCGCCCCCCCTCCATAGCTGTATGATCTCTGGGAGGGAAGATTGAGCTTTCTCTGCTGCTGTTTTGATCCATAGTGATCTTTTTGTGAGTGACTTTACCCCTTTCTCCCTAGCCTTTCCCCCCCAAAAAGCTTTTTTTAACCCCTAATAAAAGCTCAACAGATTCGAGCTGACCCCCCCCCCCAAAAAAACCCGGGGCTTTACTCCCCCAAAAAAGCTCCACAACTTTGAGCTGAACCCCAGAAAAACAGGGGTATATCACTGCCAGTTTTTAATTCTGAAAGTAGATCTCTGTCTCTTGAGAGTTGGCCACCCCTGCCTGGCTTAGGACAATGGTTTGTGATATTTTTCTGAGTTTCTAAGCTGATTCAAATTCTGATGTTAAATAGCTATATAGGAAACAGAATTCTTAACAATGCTGAGTAACTGGTTTAAATCCTGACATTATCATATATTTCTTAAGCCAGTTGTGGAAGAAGCCAAACCTCTGACCAAGACACTTAATAAGATTGGTTAAAATGGCAGTAACTTCCTGTAACTTATTTCTCTATTTATAGGAAGTGGATCAACTGCGTCTAGAGAGATTGCAAATAGATGAACAGCTTCGACAGATTGGGGCCACTTCCAGACCACCACCAAACCGCACAGATAAAGAAAAAGGATACATGACTGATGATGGCCCAGGCCTTGGAAGAGGTAGCCGACCCTACAGAAACAGAGGGCATGGGAGACGTGGACCAGGCTATGCTTCAGGTAGGTAACTTGGATTGTTCAGACTTGTACCCTCCGATTTGTTATGTGCCTTTATTTGTTATGTGGTTGAGTATGTCTAAAAATGTGAATGAGTTGCAGATATGGAAATAAATGTGACTTCTACATAATAGTTGTGACACCTACTATGTTCATTGTCAGGTTCATTTGGTTATGTCTTAATGTCCATTCTGAAATACTATACAGATTGAACATCTATAAATTTAGCTTTATTAACGTATTAATGTACCTTAAGTTGAAAGTAATGTATTGAGTTCAAAGATCCTAATTTCTTATCCAGAAGGAAAAATTACCTCTTCCATTATCCATAATTGGATAGTGAGGTTCTCATTTGTTTCTGGGTGCTGTATAACAAATTACAAAAACACCATGAAAAGCTTTTATTTTTACTGAAATTTTGACATTGTCATGTGAACTGTATTGGTCAGTGTCTCAAACTGTTGTGAATATAAGTCAGTCTACACATTGTTCTTGTCACTACTTACTTACTTTATCAAACCTTTATTAGGCATTATGGAAATAAAACCTTAAAAGAGAAAATAACATATAAAAGCCTTGAAATATATATAAAAAAGGCAGCAGTTTGCTAAGTACATATATATATATACATATAGAGTCTATAAACTATGAGAAGACAAAAATTTTGGTCTTCTCGAATGGTTGGAAATTAGAGAAATGGAAAATAAGAGGGCAAGAAATCCAACAAGTGAAAATCTATAGGTATCTGGGAATCTTATTCCAGAGCAATTTAGGGTGGGCAACCCATCGCACAAATGCCATAAAACAGGCAAAGTGCATCTCATCAGCAGTTGCCCGTTTTCATTATCAGAAAGGTAATCAATTTATTCCTGCGGCAAATCAGATATTTCAAACAAAAGTGCAATCCCAGATATTCTATGGAATCCCGCTATGGGTCCAAGCATATAACAATGATTTAAAAAAGATTCACTCTAGCTTGTCACTACTTGCAGTAGCCTTAACAAGCCGTTCTGTACAATTTCTTCACACATGCTACATGTAATCAGGACTCTTATTGCAGCTATGTCAAAGCAAATTTTAAACAGCAGCTCATATAATAAATTCCTCTTCATTCTTAGCACTAGTGAATTGAGCTGAGATCCCTTTCTGAAACAGATAAGCTGCTTAAATTAATATAGACTAGAACCTTACTTTTACATTGCCCTTGCTGAGAAATATTACAGAAACTATATGAAACTAATATTTTAGAAAGAGGCTAGTTTTAACCGGTGGGTCATTCAGTTGGTTGGATTTTTCTAAAATATTATGAAAATAGACTGTGGTATGTCTTGGTTTTTTTAAACTTTGATAGGAGCTAATTCTGAAGCATCAAATGCTTCTGAAACAGAGTCTGATCACAGAGATGAGCTTATTGACTGGTCATTAGCCCCAGCAGAAGAAGAGCGTGACAGCTACCTTCGTAGAGGAGATGGGCGAAGACGTGGTGGAGGTGCACGTGGTCAAGGAGGAAGGGGTCGGGGAGGTTTCAAAGGTGAGTAAATGATTATGATACTACATGGCAGATGAGCTATTAGAGCTCTTGATCACGTCCTGTACAGCTGGTGTGTGTCTGAAATGAAGAAATGAAGCTAGTAGTTTTGCTGAACAACATTGTAGCAGTAACAAAAAAAAAACAAAAACCCGTTTAAAACTGAATCGGGCCAAACTATATTCTATGCGAACTGAGGAATGGTAGAGGCAAAATAGCAACTGGAATTTCCAGAAAGCAAGGAGTGAGAGAATACAGAGGAGAAATACATATCATTAAATACTGTTGTCCACTCACAAGAAGGACACCAAATCTGCCCAATTAACAAGCTGTTTTGTTCCTACACAATATATGTCCCTAAAGTTGCACAGCTTGGGGCTTATCAAGGCAGGTTTGCTATAGGTCCTACCCTAAGCTGCTGATTAGAGGTTTTTTGTGACTCATTTAACTAAAATGTTTTATGATTTTTATCTATCTTAATGTGTGAACATCTAATTTCCACCAGAAATGTAAAGCATTCCTTTTTTACATTTATATATCACTTTCCTACCAGTATACTCAGTGCAGTTTACTATTTAAAAAGTACCGTATTTTTCCATGCATACGACACCCCCCCTCATGTATCAAGACGACTCTTTTTTTTAATCAAAGCACTGGTATATTTAGTACCATATATTTAAACAGCAGCGATCAGGTTGGACAAAGTTGTTGAGCTTTTCTTCAGCAATCACAAGCTTGCTCAGCCCAGCACTAAGCCTGCACTGAACACAAACCCCTGTGCATTAACCATCTGTGTATAAAACAACCCCCAATTTTTGACTAATTTTTTAAAATAAAATATTGTCTTATACTCAGAAAATACGATAAGATCCAAAGAACAACAATAACAGGGAAGACTTTTCTAAAATCCATTTTTGATGTGCAGGAAATGATGAACAGTTGCGAACAGATAACCGTCAACGTAATTCAAGAGATACTAAAGGGAGAACAGCAGATGGGTCACTTCAGGTAAAAAAATCATTTGTTTATTTGTTTATTTATTTATTACCTATGCACTCATCAGCATCTGCATAAATGGAGTTGCTCTTGATAGTCATGGAGTGATGCATCCATGCAGACCTATCCCTGTCTGCATAAGAGTCCCCCCCCCCACCCCCCTGGCAATTCTGCAACTTTACATTTGGTCATTGGAAGTTGCCTCAGTAATGGTATATTACTACCAATGACTGAAGATGTTCATTAGCCCAAGGGGGAGGGCTAATTTTTAGCAAGTCCTCCTTCATTCCTTTGTGTGCCCCTAAATCTGACTGGGTAAAATGAACACTTTGAGCTGGTGTAGGAGGGGTGGGAATTACCTAAAATTGTTGTCGCCTCCCCCAATTCCGCTGGTGGTTACCGTCCATCAGTGAACAGACACCATTTGGTACCACCCAAAATAATTTTATTTAGGTTTTTAATCTCCATCGTTCCCAAAGGATCAAGTAGAGTAATACTTTTGGACAGTTGACTTAATAAAAGCTCTGAAATGCATTTTTAGAAATTAGAAATCCTGTTTCTAAAAATATACAAAAATAAACCACTGTTTAGCTTTAACTACTAAATGCTTACCTGTAGGAGATCAACTTCCATCTTATTTGGAAGGTAAATTCCAGGTTTTGTTGGGTTTGCCTAGGAAACCAGTCCTGCAAAATTACTAATAGCTATGATACATACAGTCAAGCGTTGCAGAAGGTTCTGACCTTTGTACAAGCCTAAATGCCTGAACAGTATTAAAAATAAATTTGGTTCCTTTTAACGGCACACTTCTAGAATATATTTTATTTGAAGAAGGGGGAGAACTTCTTAGAAAAAGTGCTCTCCAATGAGTCTTGATAAATGTTCCTTTTTAAATTACCAAAGGGGTATGCTTTATATAACTCTAATTTGTTTCAGATCAGAATTGACTGCAATAATGAAAGGAGTGTCCACACTAAAACATCACAGAATACCTCCAATGAAGGTAGTCGGTTGCGCACGGGTAAAGATCGTAACCAGAAGAAAGAGAAGTCGGACAGCGGGGATGGTCAGCAACCATTGGTGAATGGAGTACCCTAAACTGCATAGTTTGAGAAGTTATATTTCCTAAACTGTTTCAGTAAAACTTATTCCACATTAGATAAACTTATTAGGCCAAAGACAAATAGTAGGCAAGATGGCGCAGGGCATGAAATGAATATAAAAAGTTCTTTTCGCCTTTTTTAAACATCAGTATGCAGTTTTTTCAAAATAAGATGTTTTACTTGCATTAAAAATACCTTGAACTTCTGGAAAAAATTGGTTTTAAGTACATATTGCACTTCAAACGATGAAATAATCCATTTGTTTGTTTATAAAATAATGAAACTGTGCATAGGTATTTCTGTTCAGTTGTACCATTTCAATGAATTGGTCAAAATCACTGCTAAATTTCAATTTTTAGAATAAATAGTGTTTGCAGTAATCAGATTGGGCTTCTGTTTTTAATCTTTTAGGAGTTACTCACCTTAAACATTAAAAGGTTCTGTTTTATGTCCTGTGTCAGTTCACATTTTGGTTCACTTTTTCAGTATTTTAGTGAACCTCTCGATATATGTGTAATGTAACTAAATTGTCATTTTCATTAGCAAAAAGTTGTATGATCTGTGCCTTTTTTATATCTTGGCAGGTAGGAATACTATATTTGGATGCAGAAATCAGGGAAGCTGAGTTGGAAACACTAAATGTACAATATATGTAGCAAAACTTCTCCAACAATTAGTACTTTATTAGAAGAATGCATGCTTTCCATATTTTTTTCCTTGCATAAACATCCAGTTAGGCAATTTTAAGAATAGAAAATTTATTTTGCACTGAAATAATGGCAGATTGTGTTACTGAGATGGTGTGTTTTGTTTTTGTTTCCTTTTCAGACAGGACAAGAGAAGTTTTTTGTTTTGTTTTTGTTTGTTTTTTTAAACCTATTTCCATTTGTGATAAACTAAAACAATTCATGGTTACTGAGGGAACAAATTGTAACTTGTTCATAAGCTAGTAGTTTGTGCCTGCTGTTGGCCAGAGGACCAGTTTTAAAGAATAGCTTTCTTTTTAGTTCCCCTACATTTTTGTTTGAAATTTGGAATCTGTCTCAGATGAGAAAGGAAGTTGATTTCTATATGTGAAACTTAGAAAAATTCAGGGATAGTGTAGTTCAACAGCCTTGGAAACAGAACAGTCTTACAAGGTCTCGTGTACAAGTAGATTCAAAACATGTTACTGAAGTTGGCATTAAGTTTAGTTGCCCATAATAGGGGTGGGGGATGCTTTTTATTTCTGATCATGAATGAAATTGTACTTGGAAAAAAAAAGTGTAACAGGACTTCCACTTTAAGCTATTCTGTTTTTCTTAAATTACTCCTGTAGGAGTTTGGGTGATTATGTACAGAATTGTACAAACCTGGCCCTTGTATCTGCATGTTGTGCATTTTTGTTTCTCTGCTGCTTTTTCTCCGCCCATCCACCCCCTTGCATACAAGCAAGCATATAAAAATGGCAACAAACTGCACACAACTTAACAAATATTAAAAAGTCTTAAATATTGCCAAACTTTAAATGTTGATTTCTAGTTATTTATTTTGGGGGAATGTATAGTATTTGAAAAAACTGAAATTGGTACCTTGCACACATCATCTGTAAGCTGTTTGGTTTAAAATACTGTAGATAATTAACCAAGGTAGAATGACCTTGTAATGTAACTGCTCTTGGGCAATATTCTCTGTACATATTAGCTACAACAGATTGGATTTTATGTTGACATTTGTTTGGTTATAGTGCAATATATTTTGTATGCAAGCAGTTTCAATAAAGTTGGATCTTCCTCTGCTAATGGATGTTGATGCAATCTTTATAAATGATTGCTTTCAAAAAATCAACTTAAAAAGAAGCAAGAACCTATTTTATTTCTGTGTTAAATTGGAAACATTGTTTACTCCAGATGTGTGAAAGCTGAAACATTTTCAGTTTCAAGGATTTGGCTGGTAATGTGCCATTACTGGTTGAACAGTACATATTTAGCAATTATATGCACTAATTTTACACTCAAGGCTGACTTCAGTAAGGTGCTAACTAGATTTGACTTACTAAAACTGTAATAGGTTAATCACATTTTCAAATGACATTTTTGCAGTATTTTTGTGCTTTAGATGTGTATCCCTTTCCAAGTCAAAAAATCCACTGTTTATAAGTATTCGTACAATTTAAAAAATTGTAAAATCAAAATGTAAAACTCATTTTGAAAATCATGCGTGTTACAAAAGGTTGAAAGTGCAGCAAATGTCTGATGTTTGGGTTCACTTCCTTATTGGTAACTTCACATACAGTTTAATGAATTACAATTATTTTGAAAAATAAAGTTTTTTTAAAGAGTGAAAGGTATCTGTGAATGACCACAAAATTCAAGTACAATATAAGATAGCCCTCCCCAAGAACTTGAAACACAAAACCAAATTTGTTCACTCACACTATTGTATCAAGGATGAAGAGAAAATGTTGACTTGTTTCCATAAACAAGGTTGTTTCTGATACTAGTAAATGTCTTCCACAAAATGATTCAGTTTCATGCCTTGGACCAAATTATTTATTTTATTTAAACTATATATACTGCAACCTATAAAATCAACCTTAATTTGAAATGCCTGCTGGTATTACAAAGTCTTCTTGGAAGTTAAGTAGGGAGGGGCCTGTCTTTGGCATTGGCCTTGACAAATAAATAACTCAGGCATTTTTAGGGGTAAGTTATTTCTATTGACCCATGACACTAGCTTTTTCAAATGTGGCTTGACTATTGCCCATTTCTGGCTGGGGCTTATGGGAGTTGTAGTTCAGCAACATCTGGGAGGCCAAATATTCCCCACACTAGCTCATTTGTTGTAAAATAGAGAGGACCTTATTCCTAAAAACACTTGTCTTGGGCATGGGAGAGAGACTAAGATACAAAATGCTCAGGCTCCTTGTGAATTTTCATCTAGAACACAACAAGGTATCAACCTAAGCTTTTTGACAGTTCACCTGAATTCAGTATGGATGCTTCTGCATTTCAATAATACTCCTGTTTCTCTGAAAGGGGTGATTTATTATAAAGTTTTTTGTCTAAATAATCATCACTGTAGATGATATAGGCTATAACAAGCTCCAAACTTGCTTTCTCCCTAACCTTGTCTTCATTATCTTGACCAATTGAAGAGTGCTAAGTATTACCTCCATCATTTATAGGCCCATTTGGAGAGGGCTGTTGCATGTTCCACTTCCCAAAAATGGGAATCTCAGATGGTTTTGTAAAAACCAGAATGTAAACTAGAAAGAGCTGGGGAAGCACAATTCACTCTGCAGCTATGAAGGAGAGACCATTTTAAGTCCATGGTCACTTTAAAAAAACAAACTTTGTATTTATATGAAGTCTAGGCACTCTACCTTTTCTAGCAGGGTATGCGTTTTGCAAAAAAATAAAAATAAAAAATTAGAGGACAACTGGAAAGCAGGCCAAGGGTTCCTGTCCTGGCACATTGTGACCTCTTATATTACCAGCACCACTACAACAGCAACAATTTATTATATGCAGAGCATGTTTATGTGAACTGGCAAAAAGTTTCATTACAAAAGGGTTAATATTCTTGATGCAAAATTGCTTTCCCACAAAATCATGACTTAGAAGCTGGTAAGTCTTTAGGTTCCTTAAAAAAAAAAGATTTAATGAGATAAATTGAGACAACAGGCCCCCATCCATGCCATATTTGAAACTTCTTGAAAATTATTCAAAACTGCATCCACCACAACATGGAAGGTGACTTCAAATGAACTTGAAAACCAATTTGTCATAAGGCTTTGGTGGGTAGAAGGCTGCTCAGAGTTGGGTCGCTTTTGTTAATAAGCACATTCTGATGAAGCAACAGTTGTATCTTTTTGGCCTCTAAACTTGTCAGGAGTAGGAGATAAAACAGCTGACGGGAGAAGTAGGAGAGCATTTTATATTTGCTAGTTGTAGACCTTTCTGTAGTTGGCCTGCACAGTTGCCATGCTGTGACTGCAGAAAGCCAATCAATAAACAGTTATGTGTAGACCTGTTTTTTATTCATATAACAAAATTGCTGAATGGGTTAAAAGTATGCAAAAGGCCCAACAACATAAGTTGCACCAAGGATCCTGTAATTTGTTTCTATTTCCTTTGTTTTGTGTCTATTCACAAGAATTCCAGTTAATAATAATAATAATAATTTATTATTTATACCCCGCCCATCATTAAAAGCTTCCCTAAACAGGGCTGCCTTCAGAAAAGTCTGGTGGTGGTTCTCATTGACATCTGGTGGGAGGGTGTTGCACAGGGCGGGTTCCACTACTGAGAAGGCCCTCTGCCTGGTTCCCTGTAACTTGGCTTCTCGCAGCAAGGGAACTGCCAGAAGGCCCTTGGCGCTGGACCTCAGTGTACAGGCTGAACGATGGAGGTGGAGACGCTCCTTCAGGTATACTGGACCGAGGCCGTTTAGGGCTTTAAAGGTCACCACCAACACTTTTAACTGTGCTCGGAAATATACTGGGAGCCAATGTAGATCTTTCAAGACCAGTGTTACGTGGTCTCGGTGGCCGTTCCCAGTCACCAGTCTAGCTGCCGCATTCTGGATTAGTTGTAGTTTCTGGGTCACCTTCAAAGGTAGCCCCACATAGAGCGCATTGCAGTAATCCAAGTGAGATAACTAGAGTATGTACCCTATCTGCGGGCAGATAGGGTCTCAGCCTGCGTACCAGATGGAGCTGGTAAACAGCTGCCCTGGACACAGAATTGACCTGTACCTCCATGGACAGCTGTGAGTCCAAAATGACTCCCAGGCTGCGCCCCTGGTCCTTCAGGGGCACAGTTACCCCATTCAGGACCAGTGAGACCTCCACACCTGCCCACCTCCTGTCCCTACAAAACAGTACTTCTGTCTTGTCAGGATTCAACCTCAATCCGTTAGCTGCCATTCATCCTCCAACCGCCTTCAGACACCCACACAGGACCTTCACCACCTTCACTGGTTCTGATTTGAAAGGTATCATCCGCATATTGATGAACACCCACCCCAAACCCCCCTGATTATCTCTCCCAGCGGCTGCATGTAAATGTTGAAAAGCATGTGATAACCCTGAGGCACTCCACAAGTGAGAGCCCAGGGGTCTGAACACTCATCCTCTACCACCACTTTCTGAACATGGCCCAGGAGGAAGAAGTGGAACCACTGTATGACAGTGCCCCCAGCTCCCAGCCCCCCAAATGGCCCAGAAGGATGTTATGGTCAATGGTATCAAAAGCCGCTTGAGAACGCTCCCTCAAAGAGAGAAGCATTCACCACCCTGCAAAGCCCATCGCCTAGCCCTTTCTGGCTAGCTTTTATAAGCCAGGATGGGCAAGGATCAAGGAGACAGGTGGTTGGTTTCATGCGTCCAAGCAGCCTGTCCACATCCTCAGAAATAACAGATTGGAATTGATCCCATTCAACTTGACTAGACAGGACTCTAGCACTCTCCCACCTCGGCCCTGCTCTCATGGTGGAGTCTACCTCTTTCTGAATCTGAGCGACTTTATCTGCAAAAAAAACTTTGCAAAATCATTGCAGGAGATCATGTGGCCCTTACTGGGCCCCGATGGAGCAGGTGGTTCTGCTAAATTGTGCACCATCCGAAAGAGTCTCTTGCTGCTGTTTTCTGCAGATGCAATAGAGGCGGTGAAGAAAGTCATCTTCACCGTCACAATTGCCACTTGGTAGGCTCAACATTGAGCTCTAACCTGTGTCCGGTCAGATTCAGAATGAGTTACCGTATTTTTCGCTCCATAGGACGCACTTTTTCCCTCCTAAAAAGAAAGGGAAAATGTCTGTGCGTCTTATGGAGCGAATGTGTGGTCCCTGGAGCCAAATCGCTGTTGCCTTGTGCTCCTGGGGTGCTCTTTGGGGGTGGGGGGAGGAGCCACGGTGCTCTGCAAGCAGAGGGAAGACTGTGTGCTCCTGGGATGCTCGGTTGGGGTGTGGAGCAGCAAATTGCCGTCTCTTACTGCCTCCTAATTCAACTGCAAAGGATTGCCTAACTGGATTCTGAGCTCCATTTGAAGTTTAAAAACATTAGGTTTGGGGATTTCTTCAAGTAGCAGTTTTGCAGAAATAGTCATAAATACATTCAAAGCATCTCCACAAACCAGTAATAGTGAGCTCAGCTAAAACCGCATCTGGCTCAGTAACAGTTTAAACTGCACAACTATAACCAGACATCCTGTGTATTTGTGTGTGGACCATATTCCTAGCAGCTAATCTTTATTGCTGAAAAGAGGCACTAATATTTCACTCCAAATCTATAATTCATTATACAAATTCTTACAAGTACAGTCCACCTATACCAAACCAAAAACATTGTGTTCTCTTGTTATTGAATGGAAGCTATTTATTTGCCCTCTTTTCCTCCTCTGTTCTTTGCTCAGTCACTCCATTTTGAATCTTCCTTTCAAAACAACCATGCCTGTTTTGAGAAAACTTCAGAGATTTAGGAACTGGAGCGCAATCATTTGATCTCTTTGCTGTTCCTCCATGCTCCAAGCACTTCTCATTTGCCCAGCCCTGGTTTCTCTCCCTGACTATTAATATTCTTGATTAATAACAGTAAAATGCTCAAATTTTAGTTTTCATGACTGCTGCCAATACTGACTTCCCAGTGATAATGAAAACAGCTACATTATAATGGAATGTCTGTCCTTTTCCCATTCTCTTCATTATATACCGTGGCTCGCTTTAAAGCAGCAAAGTGGACAGGAGTACAACATTTGAGTCAGATTTTCTCTCTCCTTGTTTTCCTTCTCTAAAAACTTGGTGCGTCTTTTGGTCAGGTGCATCCTATGGAGCGAAAAATACGGTGTCTGCCACCGGCACTCTAGCCGTCTCAACGATTGTTTCATTGCCCTCAGATCAGTGGAAAACCACGGGGCTGTCCGGGCTCCATGCTATCGGAGAGGGCGCTTTGGAGCCAAACAGTCAATAGCCCTGCTTAATCCTCAGGATGAAGTTTTTCATCTTGTCTCTTTCCCTACCATTCCTTATGTTGTGATGAAAAGAAACCACTTTTTATCCTTTAAATTATCTTCATAATTGCTTTAAGTGGTGTGGCCTGTCCCAAAATGAGAGGCTGCAAAACAAGAAAGGAATGAAGTCTTGTGGCCAATAGTGCTTCTGAAACTCAAAGTGTCTGTCTTTTATCTGCGCAAAGATCACACCTATACCAGTGTCACTAGCTGAGTAACACAGCAGAGCTTTAGAATCTTTGCCCTTTTCTGTTTTCAGATGTTTTAGAGTTGACAGTGGAAAAATCCTTTTGCTCACACAGTTCAAAGTAAATTGTTTATTGCCTCAAGTCAACCCGACAATTATTCACACTATATGCATGTAGTTAAGAGACCCTGGTACATCATAAAGAGGTTGTAGTCAAATTAGTAAAGAGACTCAAAACTGGAGAAAGGTCCTCACTTCTGAAATCGAAGGCCACAATTTGCTGGCTGCTAAATGCAGCCTTGGCCTTACACCCGCCAACGCATGTACGCATTATCTTGAGGACGTAGGGTTGGATTAGTTGTGCCAGAAGCCTATAGCCTTGAGCTGTTTCAAGAGGCCTATCACACAGCTGGTATCCTAATCTTGAACAGAAATCAGATAATCAGATGCAGAAGAACGGTAAATTGAGACACAACCCAAGGACATATCCCCAAATTACACATAAGCAAAAGTGCCACGTTAATACTCCTGATTCTGAGCTTGGGATGGCGGGAGGGGGGGTGGCGGCTTCAGCCACTTAACACCTTGAGTTCTTCTCAAGCTCTCAAACTCTTGGCTGTAAGAGGTTCTTCCACTTTTTCCCAGTGAAAGTAACACAACCTTAGGCACTTTTTGCCCCTTCCTAGCTAGCGATCACTAGGAGCTTGTTCTGTTTCATTTCTCTCATATCCCTGGCTATGTAATGTTACATTTTCTTGATCCAAAGTCACGGTGGTACATGACAAATGCCTAAGATATGGTTACCAGATGTCTTCGTTTCTCGGGCAGAGTCCCTGGATTTACAAATCTGTCCCCGGACAAAATCCGTCCCCGGAATGTCCCCAGATTTCATTTAATGTCCCCAGATTTACCATATTTTTCGCCCCATAGGGCGCACCTAATTTTTTTTGGGGGGGTGGGAATAACGAAAAAAAATTGTTTCCTCCCCAGCTTCCCCCAACCCCAGCCCCCAGAACAGGCTGCTATCCGCAAGCCATGGGAGAGCTGCGCGACTTCGTGCAGCTCTCCCACGGCTAGCGGAGAGCTGCGTGAAGCCCGAAGCCTGGGGCGTGTTGAGCTCGCTTGTGGAACGCTTCCTGAAGCCTGGAGAGTGAGAGGGGTCGGTGCGCACTGACCCCTCTTGCTCTCCAGATTTCAGCGAAAGCCTGCATTCGCCCCATAGGATGCACACACATTTCCCCTTCAATACGGTATATTTTAAGTGTCGTAAATTTATTAGTAGGGAATGAATGTTGTGTGATTGGTTCAATGACACAAGACACATCATATGGGGACTTCCGGTGAGGCAAAATGGTGGGTGCCACTACACCGAGCAGCTCCTGAAGCCATCCAGAGCCAACTGCACTACCAGGCTGGTTCTGGGCTGCTGAAACTGCTGCTGCTCCACCACTGCTGAGGTGGAACTGGAGATGCCTGGCACGTCAACTGGGGGAACCATTGAACCCCCCCCCCCGAACCCAAATTGAGCCAGGAGCGAGAGCACCCAGCCACCCGGCTGACCCCAGCAGTGCTCTGGGGCCATGGAAACCCTGGAGCTGACGCAGGGAGAAGGAGGAGAGAAGAAGGAAGAGAGAGGAAGAGGAAGGAGAAAAAAGGGGAGAGCCCTGACCTGGCTACGCCACTGCTAAGGAGGAGAGCCCTGGGAGGACATGTGGCCGAGCCCAGGCCTGACCCAAGCCTACTATATGGCGGCTAGTGTTCCAAGAGAGCAGGCCGGGGGCCAGTGGATGGCCAGGTGACAGAGGAAACTACCGAAGAGAAGATATTACTTCTTTTTAAAAAACAAAACAAAAAACAAAACTTTTTTTAATAACTTTTTTTTCTCTTTTCGGATTCTTTGAAAAAAATCTGGTAACCTTTTAAGAGTCATTTGAGACCTTAAAGACTTGTGGCATAATTTCATTCAACAACAGATCATGATCTTTAAAATATCCAAACTGGTTAAAATAGCCACCTCTCTGGAAGTCATTACCAAGCGTGTAAGTCATAATAGAAATCCCCATAGCTACAACACTGAACCATTTCCTTAAAGAGCCTGCAAGCTTACAAGTGTGCAGTGACCTCAAAATACAGAAATGTATGTAACTTCAGTTGAGCCATAGGACAATTGATTCTTTTCTAAAAGCTAGAAAGGGTGGCTGGAGACCTCTCAGTATCTAAGGTTAAATGAATCTACTTTAACCTTACTGTGAGTTTTATTTATCAGTTTTATCATAACCCTGTATTCGGTTAGATGATTTGTTTCTTCTCCATCCATGTCTCTGCAGTTAGTATGAATTAGGATGCCCTTAGTTTGCTTAGTAATATTAAGGTCCTGCACCCCGGTTTAAAGTAAGCAAGATTTGCACTGTTCTCTGGAAAGTTAAGATCTGCACTAAAGGTTTCTACCATTGGGAATGTCCCATTTCTGGCTAAAAGTCAATCAGGGTTTGCTGGTTAAACCCAGAGCTGATTTGATGCATCAATTTAATTTGATTAAAATATTACTAACTTTGAAGTGAGAGGCCACTAGGGCAGCAGATTAAACATTTTTTTAAAAAAAAGAAACTTTCAGAAACTACAGGTGGTGAGCATTATCAGACCTACCTCCCTAACACCTGCAGGTAGTGTTCACCATCCTGACACATGAGGTAATGAATTCTGGGTATCTGCTGTGACGTGTTATTTATTTAAAGACAAAATTATGTGGGATGGGGAGAGTCTGATTGTTTTACTTAGGTGAGAATCTATGCAAATTCAATCTAGCTACTTGAGTAAAGTTCAATCCGCTAAGGTTTCTTCAATCAGGTGGCAGCATGATTTTTATTATCACCTTTGTTGCCTATCTTATTCCATTGAGCTCAGACCACTGTACTTAGATGCACCCCGATACATTCTCAAAACCCCCCATTAAGTGCAATGCCTGAGAGAGGAAGATTGGGCCAAGGCCACCCACTGTGAACTTGGTTATCTTCCCCAGCTAAGTCTAAACTAAGGATGTGGAGCCTGGGGCCCTCCAGGTGTTGGGCTCCAGTTGTTGCATTGCAGAGGGTTGGACTAGATGACCCTTGTGGTCCCTTCCAATTCTACGATTTTAAGTTCTCACCAGCCCCAAGCCACCATGGCAAATGGTCATGAATGATGGGAGTTCAAGAGCAACTGGAGGGCCACAGGTTCCTCAAACCTGGTCTTAACTCATAACTGCCACACTAACTCACCCTCATCCAACCTTCATCCAATGACCCTTTCATGGTCTGAAATGAAGTTTATGGAGTTGAGAGGTTTGCTGGACTGAGCTGGCAAGCGCCTGGAGTGAGTCAGCAGTAAAGCACACGAAGCAAGTGGAGTTAATGCTTTATCAGCAAAAACAGGGTCTGCATAGGAGTGCCAGGCCTAATGAGCACAGCAAGTCCTTTTTGGTATGGCTTGCCCCCCATGAAGCAGTTGCAGAGACTGAAGGTCCCCACCTTCCCACAGCTGCCTAAGTCCCAATCTCTCCAGGATTTTCCCCAAGGAATCCAAGACTGAAACTGTGTGATGCTGACCTTGTCCACACTCTACATGCCTCTCTTGGTTCTACGGTACAAGGAGGGAGGGGAGCTTGTTGCAGCAGGAAGGGGAAACACCTGTTGACTCTTCACCAGCCAGACTCATCTCTGCTTCTTGGCCTCCCTCCTCTCCTACTTCAACTTCTGTTTCTAATTCTGGACTTCTCTCTGCCATAGACTCTCCCAGCTCACTAAACCCTGTTACCTCTTCAGCTTCTGACGTCTCCTCTTCCCAGTCTACTCCCTCTTCTCCCTCTGACCACTCCATCATCCCATCACCAATCCCTGAGCTCTCAGCCTTCTTCCCCTGGGGGTTTCCCAGCTAGTTCCTCCCACCAATCCTCTGCACCCAACCAGTCCCTGATATCAAGTGTGATTCTACAAAGTGTTTTTTTTAACATGTGGAATTGATCTGGGGTTCCCATGCAAAATGATTGTGTTGCCCCATGCAAAAGTAATCCAAGTAAGACAAGACTTTTGAGTCTTCTTCCCTCAATAAGCAGGTGAAGGCTTGCTGGAGTTCACATTATTTGTTTTTCATTGCAGAAATAATACTGATGATGATCTCTGTGACCCAGATTTTAGCAAAATGCTTGTGTGTATTGTATCATGCTGTTGGCCCAAGTGAGTATTATAAAGAATAGTTCTTAAACATAAGGTAGCTTGCAATGTTTGACAATAGAGGAATTGCTTGGGAAAACTTATAAGGCCACCAGCTTTTAAAATTCAAGGTGTTGTGTGTGGGGGGGGGGGTTAACAGAATGGCTAGGCACTAGTTGACCATATCCAATCTGTACTCTGGTTGTGTGTATCTGTTGATCTAAATGGCATGTGGGCAAACTGGTAGCCTGGATTAGTTCTTATCCCCCAATCAATTTCTTCCTCTCCCTCTCCCTACTACTCCCATCACTGCTTTGAAAAGTGCCATCACTGGTGTCTGTGACACCAGTCAAGCTTGCAAAAATATATCATTTGCCCGACAATAAGTGTTGGAAGTGTAAAGAAAACGAAGGTACATTTTTTCACCTTTGGTGGACGTGCCCAAAGATTAAGGTCTTCTGGGAGATGATCTGCAATGAATTGAAAAAGGTATTTAAAAATACCTTCCTGAAGAAACCAGAGGCCTTTCTCCTGGGCATGGTCGGCCAATTGGTGTTAAAGAAGGATAGAACTTTCTTTATGTACGCTACAACAGCAGCAAGAATACTCATTGCAAAGTATTGGAAGACACAAGATTTGCCCACCTTGGAAGAATGGCAGATGAAAGTGATGGACTATATGGAACTGGCGGAAATGACTGGCAGAATCCGAGACCAGGGAGAAGAGTTGGTGGAAGAAGATTGGAAGAAATTCAAAAACTATCTACAGAAATATTGTAAAATTAATGAATGTTAAAATGATGTTGGATTGAAATGAAATGGCATTAGCAACAAAGCTAAAAAGAATATGTAAAAATGGATTGATAATCAGATGAAGATATGAAGTTTTAATATGTTAAGACATAGAATTAAGATAAAAACGAAGAGGGAAAGGATTTGCTGAATTAACTATGTGAACTGGAATACAAAAAAGGGAGATGTGAGGAGGTCAGGAAACAAGTAAATGAAATATAAGATACGAAAAGATTGATCTGTTTTTAACTGTTTTTTTATTTTTCATGCATTTTGTATTTTTCTTTGTATTTTTGTACTTTTTCTTTTTCTTTTCTTATTCTGTAACTTTCTTTTGTTTGTAAAACTTCAATAAATATCTTTTAAAAAATAATGAAAAGTGCCACCACTCAGTGCTGAAGTATACATGCTTTGAATGCAGTAGGTATCAATTCAATCCATAGCCCAGGGAACGTATTGCCTTTGTGCTTAAATAGGACCACTAGGCTTAAAAGGTTGGCCTACTGGGTCATTTTCAGTTAACAATCCCCAACTTTCCTAAGCTTAGAAATGATTTGAGAGCCCTAGCACTTGTCTGAAGTTGTAGACAGCTGCTGCAAGTCCTGAGCTAGCTCAAAAGTAGCCAGCATGTTTCATTCTGGCAGTTGTTGGATTTCAGCTTCCATTAGTCCAATGCAATTTTGCAAATAGTCAGGATTATTTGCTGTCATCCAGCTCACAAATGCACCCAGGCACCAGTTTAGTGAGATTTGAGATGTTTTGAGATGTTACAGAGAAATGGAACTGAGTGACATCTTGCCAGAAAGCTTCTAATGAAAAGCTCCACAGCAGCTTTATGTAGATATTAAATAGTGTTGGAAACAAAATTGTGGTACCCAACAACTCCTAGAGGTCCAAGGTACCATCAGTCAATACTTTTCAATGGAACAGACCCTGTAAGTAGTAGTGAAGCCACCACAAAACAAACTACGAACTCACTCAGAGCAGACATACACTGTGGTCTGTGGTATCTCAACCCACTGAGTCATCTAGGGGAGTCAACAGGTTCATGGTGCTTCTGTCTTTCACCCGAATGTCACCCATCAGAGTGATCAAGGCTGATTCTATGCCCAAACTGGCCCTGAACCTGAACTGGAGTATATCAAGATAACCAGTTTCAACCAAGAGCGGAAGCACCACCTCCTGGGTCCAGGCCCCAGGGTGGTTTTTTCCCCAGGGCTGGCTACATCACTGAAGACACACCACTTTACCCTCAACAGCCAGCAAGAGCAGCACTCAAGTCCATATGAAGCAGATAATTTTGTCCTTGCAGATTTTCTTTTACGGCCTAGGACCCTTGTACCTACAGGACCGCCTCTCCCAGTATGCCCCACGGAGGACCTTAAGGTCCATAAATAGCAACACCCTAGAGGTCCCGGGCCCTAAGGAAGTTAGATTAGCTTCAACCGGAGCCAGGGCCTTTTCAACACTGGCTCTGGCCTGGTGGAATGCTCTGCCTCATGAGACCAGGGCCCTGCAGGATCTGATTTCTTTCCACAGAGCCTGTAAGACAGAGTTGTTCCACCTGGCCTTTGGCTTGGAATCGATTTGATTTCCTCCCCCTCTTTCTTTTTCCTTTCTCCTCCTGTGATGAGGCTGCATTTTATTTGTTTTAATGTTGTATTTTAATCTTGTTTTTAAGTTGTATTCATTCAACTCGTTTTTATTATTGGTTGTTAGCCACCCTGAGCTGGTCTTGGCTGGGGAGGGTGGCGTATAAATAAATAATAATAATAATTGGTTGTTTTTTGTTTTTTGTTGTTGTTATTTTCCACGGTAGGCATCTGATGGCTCCAAGACTGGGTTAATGAGGGTATAATAGCTTTTCTAAGTGGTACATGGGTTGCCAAGTAGGCTGTTTTCTCCACGTTAACCACCACACAGGCACGATTATGTGCTCTTCCATGTGTACAGTCTCCTTCAGAGCAAAACTTATACGCCTTGTACTGAAATTGTCTCCACCTGCCTGGAACTCCTCAGTAAATCGGGTGGTTGCCTAACTTCCGCAGCACCAGAGAGGACATTTGGGTGCAGTTGTGTCTATGGCCCACCATGCCTCAACATTCCACAGGGAGACTAGGACCTTGGCAGAATTGCCTTCCGGAAAATCTCTTGCAGCATTCAGGAATCCATCAGCTTCCACACATCTCTAGGAGTGCACCAGATGGTCTCTGATCCTCATGGGATAGCAGCAATTACCCTCCCAAAACCAGTGCTACCTTTGTGGAGCACTGAGTATCTGGGAAGCCATCGGTGGTCAGGTTGATTGTTCCCAGCTAACCTATTCAGGACTTGGCAATACAGTGGTACCTTGGTTGTCAAACTGCTTGGCTCCCGAACAAATCGGCTCCCGAACGCCACAAACCCAGAAGTAGTGTTCTGGTTTGCAGACGTTTCTTGGAAGCTGAACATTTGATGTGGCTTCCGCTTGAGTGCAGGAAGCTCCTGCAGCCAATCGGAAGCCACACCTTGGTTTTCGAACAGTTCTGGGAGTTGAACCTGGACTCCCAGAACGGATTCAGTTTGACAACCAAGGTACCACTGTATGCGCCAGAT
Source organism: Podarcis melisellensis (assembly GCF_964234715.1). Lineage (NCBI taxonomy): Eukaryota > Metazoa > Chordata > Lepidosauria > Squamata > Lacertidae > Podarcis > Podarcis melisellensis. The sequence continues at coordinate 42,613,099 of NC_138547.1, read as the reverse complement.
TGGCTCCTTCATATACTTACAAAGCATGGGTGAGTGAGATTTTATTTTGAACTGACCTGATATTCTCCAACCACCACTAAGACAGAAGGCATAGTACTCAGTCCATCAGTTATCTGAAGAAGAGGGGATCAGAGGCTGAGAGGGGGAAAGTGTTTTGATTGGGGCGGGGAGGGGGAGAGTTTAAGTGGGAAAACTGTATTATGGTACTTAAATGAGTTTTCCCCTTGAGTTGCCGTGCAGGAGTTTGACTTGTTCTGTGTTTTTCAGGTTCTGCATTTCCGACCTTGGATGATTTAAATGAAACTGAAGTTGCTCCCCCTGAGCCAAGGACGAAAGTACAGATCGTATCTGAACAGCTGGTGACCTTTTTCAACCCAGTGAGTAAGTGCTTTTGTAGCATCATTTTTCATTGCCCCCTCTTCAAGTCCTTGAGAGGATTAGAAATGTTTGTTACTGTGGTCCTTCAGTGAAAGGTCTCTTTGTTGAGCTATATTGAGGGGTGTTATTCTATGCAGAGTGCCACGTTTCATGTTTGGAAAAGGAAATAAAAAGGGGTTGTCCAAAGGAATCAACCCTCAATTTACTGTCATGTTGCAGCTGCACATGGATCACCCATACTGGTTTGTAAGCATCTTAGAATAATAGAATTGTAGAGTTGGAAGGGACCATGTGGGTCATCTTATTTGAGAAGCCCTCAAAGCCCTCCTGATGCACAGGACTAGTTTGAGCAGTTCTTTGGATGGGCTGAGATGCTCCCAATGCAGAATTAATGGTAGGTATCAAATGTTTGCATAGTGCTGTATCTAGTAACCCAACAATGCATTGACAGCAAAAGAAAAAAGTCAAGGCAGCAGTAGCTGCTGTTGTTATTTGTTACCCACCCTTCGCCCTAAGATCCCAGAGAATGTTACAAAAATTGAAAACACAACATAAAAACAGTTTGTTTTCAACTTGCAAAGAGAGAAGAGGGGACCATTTTTAAAATAGACATCTCAAGCGTCAAATGTCAGGGTAAAAAGGGGCATCTTTAGCATTCACTAAAAGATTCAAAGTGAAGAATCCAGACACACTTTTGGCGGGAGGGGATTCCACAACTTAAGGGCTGCCACAGAGAATAAGCTTTCCTAGGCTGCCGCCACCTGAGGGTAGTGGAACAACCAAAAGGACTTAGAGATACATTGTGGATATTCACGGACATGTACATAGTTATCCAATGGTGGTCCTGCTCAGAGTATAACCATTGAAATTAAAGGACTTAGTCTCTTTATGTTTGATGGTTTTACACTGAGTAGGACTTGTATACAATCCATAAATCCAGTGCTGGGCAGGCCAATAAAGCAGGGTTTTCCTTTCTCTCCCATTCTTGGCTCTGGAGCCAAGTGAGGATTCCCAGGTAAGATCCTCCCTGTATTGTGTGGGCAGGTAATCCCTCCCCTACCTGGCCTGGTCTCCTTGGCAACGCTTCCCCCAGGTGGGATTGGACAACTGACTGAGGTAGTCGGAGACCTCCAGGTATCCCACCTGAGGGAAGGCAAAGCCAAGCTGATGCTGATGGAGCCGCTCCAGATCCAGGGGCTGCGCGCGCCCACGCAAAGGGTGCCCCCCGTTTTAAGCAGGGAGCGGTCATTCTTGCCATACTCCAAGAGCATAGGGGTTGGGCCAAACAGGCCAATGGAGCACAAGGCAAGCCTTGGTCTTCCTCCTGCTGAGCTGTGGTGCATGGATCCCCAGCATGCTGCACATGTGCTTGCAGGTGTCCACCGCAGACTTCCCTGGGCCCCGCAGGGCCCCATCCCCCCTCTAAAATGAATCTTGCAACAATCCTTCTTTAGCCAATGGAATGCTTTTCACCCACCCTCAGTTCAATTGTGGCAAGGAGGCAATTTCAAGTGAGTAACGGCTGGGGGCTGGGTAGGAGAGCAGCTGCATGTGTGTCGTGCCCATGACCATTTTTCTTTGCTTACAAATGTGCCCACAGACTCCCGAAAGGTCAGCAGCACTTGCTGCAGTGGCTGGATGCTGAAGAAGTTGAAGGAGAAGAAGGGCGACCCTGCTTTCGGTTCCCTCTTTTTCTCCCACTAGTGGATTTCAGAATCAGTTTGCTGTGCGTTGTAGGGGCTGCTTTTTACAAACGAAGCAATTGCAAAGCCCCATTAAGTATCTTTGCAAGCCGCTTAGAGACTATTGTAGTTAAGTGGTATATAAATTGTTTAAATAAATGAAAGAAGGGCCTTGCACAGATCTTGCTGCATGGCTCTTTTGCTTTTCGGCGGCAGTGTTGCTGTTTCCACCAAAAGGAGAAACAGACTTCAAAGTGGCACTTGGAAATAATCAGCTCATTAGTGTGTGGAGATTGCCCAGTTTGTTCCAACCTTCAAAGGTAAAAGGCCCTCCTGAATCTTATTCAGATACTCCAAAGCAAAGGGCTCAATCCAAAACATACTTTCAAAACCACCACGTTGATGCTTGACCCCTCTGTGAGCCTTTCTGTGCTTTTTTTCTGCTACTATTCCTTTTCTCCCTTGCATGGAGTTGATGCATAAGTGAGAAGGAACTCTCAGCAAATTTCCAATAAAACATAATAGCAGCCATTTGCATATCCCCCCCCCCCCCGGAGAAAGGAAACATGTCTCATAGAAAGAGGACACTGAGCTAATTTGTATGCATAGATCAGGGCTGAGAAACCTCTGGCCCTCTGGACGTTGCTAAACTACATATCCCATTAGTTCCAGCCAGCATAGTCAAGGCTGCTCAGAGTTGTAGTCCAGCAACATCTGGTGTGTGTGTGTGAAAGGTTCTTCACTCCTGATATAGATACAAACAGTGGCGTAGTGGGGGGGGCGGGGGGGCGACCGCACCGGGCACAACATCTGGGGGTTAGGGTTAGGGGGTGCAAATCCACGGGTTAGGGGGCGCAAATCCACAGGTTAGGGGGCGCAAATCACTTGCCTTGCCCCGGGTGCTGACAACCCACGCTACGCCACTGGAAACAAACATGGATTCAGAGCCATCTTTCCCATAGGGTTTAGTGGTGCGTCACACCAGGGCACTGGCCTCTCAGGGGCACCCCAGCAAGTGGAGGAGCTGCGTGGCTTTGCTGGTGACCTCCCCTTTCCCTGCACACCCGCCATCTGCGCCCTGCCAACCATAAGGCTGGTGGATGTGCAGCTTCTCCCCCAAGCCTCCTCGGGAGGAGAACGACCCCCGCAGAGGCTTAGGATGGAAGCTGTGCCCCACCAATCATATGGCTGGCAGGCCCACAGCTAGCCTCCCAAGCCTCTGCGGGTATCATTCTCCTCCCGAGGAGGCTTGGGAGGGGCGCAACGTCACTCTCAAGCCTCTGTGGGGATGGCTCTTCTGCAGCAGCATGGGGAAGAGTTGTGCTCCCTCCCCCCAGATGGCTGACAGTGAGCAGCTATGGCCACCCCAACACTATCCATGGTAATTTGGGGGTGCTGGGCAGATATTTGCACCACAGTGTCACATCTGCTAAAGATGGCCCTGCATGGATTCAAGCTATAGTACTTCTAATGTTGGACCCACTGAAATGAATGGACATGACTAATTTAGGTCCACTCATTTCAATAGGTCTGCTCTGTATAGAATGCTCTTGGATACCCTGTAGTTGGGGAAGATGGTGACCAGGTGAACTTCATGCCTGCTCAGTCACCTGCCCAGATGTTGTCACTCACTGTTGACGGGAGACTCTAAGAACCCTTTTGCTCTCTCTTCTTAGGGTCTTCTCTCTTTAAACCAGACTTGGACTGAAGAGACTTAAAGGACTGTTCTCTTTAAAGTGGAACACATGGCCACCCTAAATGGAAGCAGCGGTCTGGAATAACTTTGCCTCGTGCCTCAGTGTGTACATGTTTATACTGGGCTTGGAACTGAAATCTTGCATTTCTGCTTCATTTCCCAAAGCGTGTCGACCCAAAACAAATCAGGCAGTGGTGCCTTGCCAAGCTGGGGAAAAGAGCAACAAGTCGTTGTGTCTGGAACACAAGTGCTGCTTCTCGTCTAAAAAGCATGTTCAGTTGGACTGCTACACTCCACTCAAAGACCGTAAGTGTCATTCTGCCTCCAGGGCTCTTTCACTTGTTCTGCAAAGCTGGACACACATAGTTTCTTATGCCTACACTGCCACCTTCTGCCAAGACCTTGTTGCTGCTTTTCCCAGGTGGCACAGCAGAGTAGTATAGATACAGGGTCAGGTTTGTAAGCAGTAGTGGCTGCTGGTGACCCTTGGGATTAGTTGGGGCAGAAGCCAGCAGTAGGTGAAGTCAGAGCCAATGAAAGGCAGAGCCAACTCGCTCTGATTCCCCCACCCCACCTTCCTCCATTCAAGGGATAACACTGAAAATCGTGGGGAGGAAGATGACAATGCATTGCCAGCCCCTGGATTGGTTGTAATCAAGGAGGCAGGCAGGTGAGGGATGGCTGAGAGCAGCTCAGCTTCATGGGGCGGTTCCCCACTTGCCCTACTTAATGGACCAGCCCCCACTGCTTGCAGGTCTGTGTTGAGGACTTACATAATGCACCAGGAAGCTCTCAAATGAGCATGAGGGGCCATAGCTCGGAACACAGGATTTTCACACAGTAGGTCCCAGGTTATATCTCTCTCCTTGCCAGCTAAGTAAAAATCTCAGCCGATCTGGGAAATATTTCTGTCTGAGAAGTCATACCAGTCAGAGCAAACAGTGTTGGACTAGACCAGGTTAAGTGTTGTGCTGTACCACTTTAGTTGTTGCTGGGCTACAATTCCTTCATTCCATCATCCCTAACAACAACTAGAAGGCGACAGGTCCTGCACCCTTTGACTTCACAGAGTAGTGATCTGTTTCATTTTACATCAGTGCACACAGATATTATGGCTCCCATTGTGTCTTGGAGTGCATCTTCAAATGGTTCTTCAAAATTCAATGTGCTTCTCCTGTAGAGTTTATTTTCCATCCAGTTTGTCTGTTTGTAGAGTGGTTTTGGTACTTGAATGCTTCAGGGTGTGCAGCATATGTCAATAAACAACACGTGCTTATAGTCCACAAAGCACACGCTGTGTGCATTCTAACAATCTGTTGACAAAACACATACCCTTCACAGGCCTCTTAGACTCCAGCATCTCACAAATTATTGGGTTACCTCCTGCAATGGGTAATTGGCAATTTTATTGCCCTGTTCAATCCTCTGATTCTTCACTTCGCTGAACATGTTTGCTATTTTCCCCTGCCAGTTTTGAGAACAGTGGGAGGCAAGGCCTGTTGCTTTCATGTGGTCTTCATGGAGGCTTCTGGGTGGCCTGTTGGAAAGAAGGCTGCCAGGCTAGGTGGACCTTAGGGCTGATCCAGCAGGATTTCCATCACAGTTATATTTACAACAAATGTAGATCGGGAGCCAACAAAAACCCCTCTGCAGCTAGTTTCACATGTTTGGAGTCTTTGAGTTTGTTTGTTTTCTCAGACAGGCAGCCTCTCTTCTTCTGATGCCACATGACAAACTGCTTTTGTAACTTAAAAGGGAGGAATTTTTATTTTACTTATTTGCAATGTTTATATGCCAGCAACATTATAGGGGGGAAATATTATGGCACTGAACTGCATAAAATCAACAATACAGCCATTCCTGTACCATAGCTGTCAACTTTCAGATTTGAAAATAAGGAATCAGCAACCTCGAAAATAAGAGATCAGAAGCCTCACCTGTCCCGGGGACAGTCTACGGGATATCTGACAATCCAGGGTAGCAGCGGGAAGCAGTGGAAAACAGTGCTGGAATAAGGGAATTTCCCGCAAAAAAAGGGAAGGTTGACAGCTCTGTCCTGTACAGGGATAGCCTTGTCCATCGTAGTCCAGGAATTGGTAACCTCAAGGCTGGATTACTGCAGTGCACACTATGTGGGGCTGCCTTTGGGCCTGATTAGGGAGCTACAGTCGGTGCAGAATGTGACAGCCAGACTGCTGATGGGAGAACATGTGAGCCCATTGTTAAAGCATCTGCACTGGCTGTCCATCTACTTCCAAAATAGATTCAAGTATATACAGTTTTACCGTATATACTCAAGTATAAGCTGACTTTTTCAGCACATTTTTTATGCTGAAAATGCCCCCCTCAGCTTATACTCAAGTGAGGGTCCTTTCAGGCTGCTCTTTCCTCCTCCTCCGCCTTTGGCGCTGTTGGCGTTGGCGGAGAAGGAACAAGCAGCCTGAAAGCAGCCCTTTTGGGCTGCTTGTTCTTCCTTGGCCGCTGCTGCCACCACCAGGTTTGTGGTGTGGTAAACTCAACTTTTCCCAGTTTTTTGTGGTAAAATTGGGTGCCTCGGCTTATATTAGGGTTGGCTTATACTCAAGTATATATGGTAATTCACAAAGCACTGAAAATTTTAGGGACCTTAGGGAACACCTGAACCTTTCTATCCCAGGACAATCACTGAGATCATCTGCAGGCATGTTGGTGGTGCTTCTCCAAGTTGGCAAGGCTTATTTGTCAACAACAAGACCTAAGCCCTGAGTGTCATTGGTCCAGCATTATGGAATAGTCTGCCAACAGAGATTCAGCAGGCACCTTCGGTTTCCAGTTTTAAATGCCTGCTGAAAACTTTCCTATTCCAATAGGCTTATGCAGGCAATTAAGGCTGCATGTCTCCATAATAGCTAGCTGATTTCTGATTTCAGAATTTTAATGTGGTTTTTATTGTACGGTTTTACGTATAACTGTTGCAAACCACTCTGATACTTTGTATGAAATAAAATTGCATTCATAAAGCAAGTCCCAAACTCGTTGCAAATCAGTAGAGCAGATTAATGAATCAACATAGCTTGATCGCCCAAGGGAAGCCTGAGTAAACAGGTGCATGTTAAGCAGGTGTCTAAACAGTGGGTGCTTATTGGAATTGCATTCCAAAGAGAAGGCTCTTGCTTTATTCTATTTAATTTATTTTTACTCAGACAAATTATATACCACTTAAGCACAATTGTCTCTAAGTAGCATACGTCAAACTCAACAGTGCAATAAATATATAAAACCAGTTTAAAACTATAAAATCAGATCTGACTGTTAAAAGGCCTGCTGGAATAAAAAGTGATCATAAGATGAACCTCAGGAGCATATGGCAATGCTAACAGCATTGAAATATCTCAGCAGAGGTGCAGAATGTAAAGCATTCCCAGAGATACCCTGGTCTTCAAGTTGTTCCACAGAAAGACCTTAAACTTGGCCCGGTATCATATTTGCAGCCTCTGCAACTCCTTCAGCACAGATGTTTTGCCCTGTGAAAGAGGTACCTCCTTCAAAAACCTGGCAGCAGCCTTCTCCAGCTCAACTTTAATGGATGCCCCACAAATAATGCAATGCTGTGATACATTCTGGAGGTTACAGATGCCTGGACTTCTGCAGTTAAACAAGCCCGATCCAGAGCTGCCAGGAAGGGCTACAGCTCAGTGTAGGACATCTGCTTTGCATGCAGGATGTCCCTGGTTTGATATCCATGTAAGGCTGGGAAAGATTCCCTGGAGTGCCTCTGCCAGTCAGTGCAGACAATACTGAGCTAGATGGACCAATTCAGTACAAAGGCAGCTTCCGATATTCCTTAACAGCCATAGGCAGTCAGAGCCACTGTAGTCACTTGTGTGTCCAATGACAAAGATTCAGCCAGGAGTGTACCCCAGAATGTTCAAATTCATATTGTGATAAGACAACCTTCCCCAACTGGGTGGCCTCAAAATGCTGCTAGGCTCTAACCCTAACCCTGACCCTGACCCTGACCCTAAACCCTAAACCCTAAACCCTAAACCCTAAACCCTAAACCCTAAACCCTAACCCTAAACCTAAACCCTGACCCTAACCCTAACCCTTAGCTCTAAACCCTAACCCTAAACCCTAAACCTAAACCTAAACCCTAACCCTAAACCCTGACCCTAACCCTAACCCTAACCCTGACCCTGACCCTTAGCCCTAAACCCTAACCCTAAACACTAACCCTAACCCTAACCCTAAACCCTAAACCTAAACCTAAACCCTGACCCTGACCCTGACCCTGACCCTGACCCTGACCCTAACCCTAAACCCTAAACCCTGACCCTAACCCTAAACCCTAACATTAAACCCTGACCCTGACCCTGACCCTAACCCTAACCCTAACTCTAACCCTAACCCTAAACCCTGACCCTGACTCTGACCCAAACCCTAAACCCTAAACCCTAAACCCTAAACCCTAACCCTAACCCTAACCCTAACCCTAACCCCTAAACCCTGACCCTAACCCTAAACCCTAACATTAAACCCTGACCCTGACCCTAACCCTGACCCTGACCCTAACCCTTAGCCCTAAACCCTAACCCTAAACACTAACCCTAACCCTAAACCCTAAACCCTAAACCTAAACCCTAACCCTAACCCTAACCCTAACCCTAAACCCTAAACCCTGACCCTAACCCTAAACCCTAACCCTAAACCTGACCCTGACCCTGACCCAAACCCTAAACCCTAAACCCTAAACCCTAAACCCTAAACGCTAACCCTAAACCCTGACCCTGACCCTGACCCTGACCCTGACCCTAACCCTACTACCCTAACATACCTCACAGGGTAGTTATGAGGGCCAACTGGGTGTTTATGCCACCTTGCAGGGCTGCCAACTTGAATAAAATATTGTGGAGGCCCAGGTAAGCACCACCCTACATAATCGATCACATGACACGGTGCACACACACCATTTGAATGGCAATGCCCATCAACTTTGCAGGAGACCAGCCATGGGGCAGAGCTTCAAGCTCCAGCACCAGGGGGTGGAGAGCAGGCAGGGGCAGGCTGGCATGCATCAGGGGTGGGGTGCGTCACCTGCAGGGGCGGGCCGCGCATCCTGGGGACATGGCGCGCCATCTGCAGAGGCATGGCATGCGTCCTGGGGGCGTGGCACACTGCCCGAAGGGGCGTGGTGCGCATCCTGGGGGTGGGGCACACCTCCTGCAGGGGCAGGGCACCCAGTGCAGGGGGGTGGGCAGCTGCGATGGCTCCCTACTGGGATCACGCTGCCGGGGGCAGTGCACTCCCCCCGCACTCTTCCTCTGCCAGTGGACCAGCCCCTGAAATATTTTATTGCGGGGGCTGGAGCACCCACGGCCCCTAGGAGTTGGCTCCTATGCCACCTTGACCGCCTCTGAAAAAATGTAATAATGAAAAATACAGGCATAAAAGGACATATTAATAAAAAAAAGACCTACCCACATGATGCTGACATGATACCCTGCATGAATGCTGTGCAATAGAATGTACTTTCACCCAATTATTTGTTTGCTTGTGTTGCAACACAAAAAAATCTCTAATAAAACTAATTTTTTAAAGGGATATTAACTGTAAAGTAATTGTTCATTCCCCTCCTATAGGGAATACTCCCCCCAAGACACTTCCCTATCTAACACTCAATTTAAAATGAATGCCTTATCACAGCTTCCCCTGGCCTGCTGCCCTCCAATAGCTCTAACTCGCATCAGTTTTGACCCCAGGCCAGGAATTCGGGGGCTGATAGGAATGAGAGCACTTTAGCTGTTACACCACAATGGTTCTCCTATGTTTCTGTGATAGCACAGGAGTGTTGGTTTACATCAGAGCAGTTTGAACTCAGAGTTGAATCCCAGAAATAAACTTTTCCCAATAAACATGTAACTGCAGTACAAAACTTAACATCCTCTATACAGGGGCAGCGGAATGAAGTGGTAGAAGTCCAGAGGCAGGAGTGTGGACATTACCATGTCAGACTGCCTGTGAAGGAACATATATTTGTTTTAAATCTAACCCACATTAAAAACAAAACAAAACAGAGAGGTAGAGATTCTGTCTTACTCCTGTGCTAGCTTTCTAGCTGCAGAGACTTGACTGCAACAAGAAAGGAGTTGGGAAAGATCATGGCACCCAAAACATCACCATTCTGTAGTGATTTTAAAAAAGGATATGTGTGTCCCAGGACACTTGCAGGATATGCTTCATAACTTGGGTAGAAGGTGAACAAAGTGTGTAGCAGTTTGTAGGAGGAGGAGATGCAAGACGTTACCATGGAGTGGTTTATGTGCAAGAGGGGTTGCACAAAAGGAGGGGAAAGGAGGCATGGGAGTGAAGGCATGTACAAAGGGGTATAAAGCAGAGCTACAGAGTAGAAAAGGGAAGTGGCTTCAGAAATCAGGTTGAGCTTAAGTAGTTGCATGGGGTGGGAAGTGGAAGCTCCAGGGGGTTAATGTGGGGAAAATGGCAAGGGTGGTGGTGGAGCAAACAGGAGCACAGCTCCTAGTGTACTATAGACATCCACGTGCTTTGGAGATTATTTATTGCAGATGTGGCCATGAAGCAAAGCTGACTCATTACTAGGTTGTAGGACAGTTACAAGCCAAGCTGATGTTGATTGAACTGTAACAGGCCCTCAACAGATCCTGCGGATGCTTGGTGCCGGGATAGGAGGACTGATCCTTCTTGCGTGTCTTCCATGTTGCTGTTTTATTCTGGAGAGGAGGTAAGAGATACTTCCTCCTGTGTAAAAGCACAGCTGCATTATGGGGCACTTCAGCACTCTCACAGTAAAATGCAGTGGAGTGGAGGGAGCAGAGGCGCCGACTCCTAGGGGCCAAACCCTTTTGGATCCCCTCAACATTTGCTTGTGAGGGACACCCCCCCCCATGTTAAAAAAAAAAAGATCATGTCAGTTTGGAGGAGCCAGGAACACAATGGCAATGTGGCCTTAGTGGCTGGGTCATCCTCCTCCTTCTCCTGGTGGCACCACACTTGCCCCACCACACTTGCAAGTTGATGTCTCTAAGATGGAGGGACTCTAACTCAGTGGCAGAGCACATCCAAAAGTCCAGTCTCTGACATCTCCTTTAAAAGGACCAGGAAGCACGAGATGAGAGGACATTTCCACCCCATATCTAGAAGATCCACCTTGATCACTGTGACCTCCTGATGGGGCATTTCTGGAGGTTCCCCGTGCCCCTGAATTAGATTGGCCTTCACTTTAGTGTGGCAGGCCCTGCCCTGTGGAATTTCCTCACAGAGCTACAATTCCTAGCAACCTGAACAAAATACAGGGGCAACCATCTGCTTTATATGATTGCTGAATGTGCTTTAAACATATGGTATGGGTGAGGCCACTGTCCAGGGCAGACAATCCTGAACTAGGCAGGCCGACAATCTGATCTGGGGTAACGTAGCTTCCCTATGTTCCCACACAAACTTATAGCACAAAGTTGCTCAGCTATCAAATTATTTACCATGAAAAATAAATTGCCCTCCCTGTGCATATGGAACCACACACACTCAGGCATTATTCCTCTCCCCTCGCCAGATGGTTATTTGTTGAAAGTTTCCACACATGGACCTCCTGCATAGAATCTTTGCATTTACAATTTCCTCTGCTCTCAGCACCCAGTGCTGAAACTGCGGATAGCCAAGCAGAGCCACTGGCACATCTCCAAACAAGAGACTAGAATTAGCAAAGAATGGTCTGCTAAGATAAGCCCTGGGAAATGAATGTGTGAGAGATGGGATTCATATCAATGCTGAAGTGATTTGCCCAGGAAGGACTGTGTGGAGTGGATGGACTGTTAATATTGGTAGGAATATTATTGGATGTTGCTTAAAAAGGCCTTTTTAAAAAAGAAGAAAGCAAGCAAAAACGGCCATAATTAACTAGATGTTGAACCATTTTAATTTCTAGCACACCCTCACTGAAATGTTTGAATACATCAAAAGAAGCAAAACTGTAAGGAAGAATTATCTTTTCTAGTTTCAAGATGGCACCTCTTTTGGCATAGGGTTCCAGTGAGTTATTTCAACACATCTGCAAGAGTGTAACATATACTGGGAAATTACCAAAGCTGTATGTGGGTCTTTCATCTGCAGGTGCATTGCACAAGTAAAGAATTTCTCACCTGTTGCTGCTGCATTTGGCTTTTGAAAGCTAAATTGGACATGACGGATTGGCGTGCCTTCCTTGTTCGTATATAAAGGAGAAGATTTAGGGGGATAGGGCTTACTGCAGCGTTCGGGGACTTGTAGCCTTCGAGAGGCTGTTGGACTCCAGCATCCCTGACCATTGGCCATGCTAACAGGGGCTGATTGGGGGGTTGATGTACAACATCTGGAAGTCCACATGCTACCCACTCCTGGTTTACTGGAACTGAGCTGGGGGTGGAGAAAAATGGACAGAGCAAATAGACTAGGGTGGAAGGAAGCAGGAAAAACCCCTCTCTCACACTTTCCTATAACATCTCACTTTACTGGCCGAGGGAGCCGGCGTACAGCTTCCGGGTCATGTGGCCAGCATGACTAAGCCGCTTCTGGCGAACCAGAGCAGCACACGGAAACACCGTTTACCTTCGTGCTGGAGCGATACCTATTTATCTACTTGCACTTTGACGTGCTTTCGAACTGCTAGATGGGCAGGAACTGGGACCGAGCAAAGGGAGCTCACCCTGTTGCGGGGATTCGAGCCACCGACGTTCTGATCGACAAGTCCTAGGCTCAGTGGTTTAACCCACAGCGCCACCCACGTCCCTTTTGAGTGAGATTACTGGTTCTTAAATTCAGTGCATCTACTCTGACCTACGGTAGCTCAGGTCTCAGACAGGGATCCTTCCCTTCACTTGCTACCATGAATGCATAATGTCCCAGGTTTGATCCCTGATATCACCCTGTTAAAAGATCAGATAGGAAGGGAAGGGAAAGATGCCTGCCTGAGCCCTGTCCAGTTATCGCCAGTAAGTGCTGAAACTGGAAAATAGTCTTACCTGCTACCAGACCAGGGGCAGATCTATACTCATGGTTTTTAATGTTAAGGAAGAGTTAAGGAATGGTTTTGATAACATAAATGGACACATGACTTCCTACTTTTTATGTTAATAATGCGTTATTACCTTGTCCTTTTTATAGCTTAATTTTTAATCGTTTAATGCTGCTACATTGGTGAAACACTGCTCACATGTCCCCCCAGAGGGAGTAGCAGAGCAACCAGTGACCAGCAGCATGGAAAGAAAGAGCATTTTGGAAAATGGTGTGGCTGGGTATTACTTACATTTGACCGGGCGGGAGGGGGGCATGATAAAAATGTTAAATAGCAAGTGACATTTTAGAACGACATATCTAATATCATTTTGATATGGGGAAATAACATTGAACAGGTCAGCATAGCTGCAGCCCTGGTTTACTACCCTTCCCACCATTAAGTGTATCCGGAATCTGCCAGGAAATGCATAATATTCTCATTGAAGTTTTTTTTTGGTGGCATTTCAGCCCATGTTTTAATGCAGTACGAAGAGGCCCCAAAGGAGATGATTTTGAAGAAGACAGTGATGATGAGAGTGATGAAAGCAGTGATAGCCATTCTTCATCATCCGTCCAAGATGATGTTGAGAAACAAACGAGCAAGAAGGAAAAGGGCAAATAAACCACTCACCACTATTTGACCAACTTTTGTATGTGTGTTTTGTATTCATGTCCTCAACCTTTCCATTTTTTCAGTGCTCACGACAGCTTATATAAAATCACAACACACACATATAACACAAAGAATTAAAAAAGATTATAATACAATCCAGCACCAAAAGTAAAGAAAAAAGCAAAACAATAATTAGGCAGGCTCCCTCAAGGAGGACAAGTGCGAGAGGACATATAAGTTTGAGTCTTGAAAACTAAAAGGAAACAGGAGTAAAGTTTACCAAATTCTGCGGGCCAGAGTGGGTCATGGTCGAAAAGGCCCTGCTCATGTAACTTAATGTTACCAGACGTCCCCGTTTCCCAGGGACAGTCCCCGAATTTACAAATCAGTCCCTGGACAAAATCCATTGAAGTTGAAAAGTGTCCCTGGATTCATGGAAAAAAATCTGGTAACCTTAATGTAACTACCAGCCTCCCACCTATAGGAGAGGATATATGGAGCCAAGCCTGTAATGATGGACTCAGTGAATGGGCAAGTTCATATGAGAGAAGACAGTCCTTTGGATAAGCTGGTCCCACACCATTTTAGGGCAGCTCCCTCTAAACAGTCCTCCCCTAAAACAGCTCCCATCAGCCCCAGCCAAGGGCCACAGTCAAATTACCCAAATGCTGGTTGTCAAGCCGTGTAGTTGCATGGGGTGGGAAGTGGGAGCATGGACTCTGCATGCCGAAGGGTCCCAAGTTCAAGCCAGTTCAAAAGGATCTCAGTGGAGATGGGAAAAGATGATTACTAAAGATTCCAGAGAGATTACTGCCAGTCAGAGAAGGCAGTATTGTATTGGATTGGATGGGAGGCATAGTCTGACTCAGTTGAAGGCAGCTTCCTATGATCAACGGCAGACATTGAGGTGTCCCAGGAGCAAGAACGTAAGAAGAGCCTTAGTGGATGAGGCCTCCAGCATCTTGTTCCCACACTGGTCACCCAGGTGCATGTGTTTCTGATGGTGTTTTGTACTTTAATCAGAGATGAGGACCTTTTACAAGAATGCCTTAGACAGTCTTTTAAACAAGCAGCCACAAGATGGTGGTATAAGCAAACAATTTCCCATTGCTTTTCATTTTCCTCTGGAAGTTGCTATGCATGTGATGATCCCATTTAAAATGAAGAAGCGTCTTAGAAACATGAACTGGTTTTTGTTTCATTCTTTTAAAATTAGCATGGTTTATCACTTCCCAAGAAGGCAGATACTAGGATGCAAAGCCACTCAAACCACTCAGTAATAAAGGCTCTGTATTAGATGAGGGTATGGTGGCAAGGCTTACTCAGATTTGCAAGGGCACATGTTTCTGGACTCAAACTCCCATCAATCCCAGCCAGGATGGCCGAGGGTCCAGCATTTTTGGAGCCGTAGACGAACAACACCTAGGAGCAGAGCCGGATTTAGGTTTGATGAGGCCCTAAGCTACTGAAGGTAATGGGGCCCTTTATATGTCCAGCTGTCCTTTGTCAACAACAAATTGTTGCGGCTTTTTGTGTTGAATGTATGCTATATGGTAATTTATAGACCTAATATATATCGAAAGCCATTTGCACATAACAAATAGGAGCCTACACAACACAAAACACTGTTGCTGTATGTAGGTTTTTTTATTTGTTTTTTTAAAACTTATATTTTGGAAATGTACATTCACTCCCCCCCCTTTAAATTTTTTTGAGGACCCCAAGAGAGTGGGCCCCAAAGCTATAGCTTGTTTAGCTTATACATAAATCTGGCACTGCCTGGGAGGCTCCATGTTCATTGCCTCTACTATATAGCATTATTCCTTGGATAGCTCAGTTGGCTAGAGCATGGTGATGATTATGCCAAGGTTCCAGGTTTGATCCTTGTATGGGGCAGCTGCATATTCTTGCACTGCAGGGGGTTGGAATAGATGATCCTCAGGGGTCCCTTTGAACTCTACAATTCTAAGAAACTATGGAAGTATAGACCTGGATTTGTGGCTTAGGTAGGACATATTTTATTGGTTGGTTTTATTGGAGAATTTCTATACTGCCTGTCTGCTAAAGTGGTCCCTAGGCTGCATTATAATATGTGCACTACTAAGTGAATATGATGTAAAGTCCCTAAAAATAAGGGGGCATCATCCCACCAATGTTGAGCATAATGGAGTCCAGTTTAACACAGCAGAAAAGTTAAAACATATCCTTAAAGCTACCCTGTTGAATTCCAAGAGACATTTCTTGAATCTCTGGAGAGTGCTCAGTCAATGCTGGTTATGTAGTTAACCAGCTAACCGAGTGTGAGCTTCATCTTTCTGACCTCTTTACAGTGCCATAGTGAGAACATACCACTCAACTGTCCCGAACTGAGCGGGACATTATGGATTCACCATAACTGCAAATGCTTCTGTTTGAATTCCGGAGTGTCCTGTTTCTGCCGCCTTGCCTCTGCCTCCGCCATGGCCTCCACCACTGCTGCCACGGCCTCTGCGGTAGCACACCCAGAAGTGGGTGCAGCACATCCGGAAGCACACTTCCAGAAGCGGACACACCACTGCACCTAGGAAGAAAAGGCCATGGGCAAGGCCTAGCCACAGCGGCAGAGGAGGAGAGACAACCGGCAAAGGCAAGGTAGCTGCAGCATGAAGATCGGGTGGGTGGAGACAAGAAATAGTGTGACTATGAATGGAGTGGGATGGTGGGAGAAAGAGTGAGGAGTTCGGGGGTGGGGTGTGTTTGTGTGCAGGATGTGTTTGTCCTGCTTTCCCATCCAGAAAGGTTGGATGATAGATGAGAATGGTTGGTGTGATTTAAAACTATATGAGGTTTCAGGTTTGAGAACAAAGGAACACAGGAAGTTGCCTTATACTGTGTTAGGGCATCAGACCATCTAGTTTAGTACTGCCTACACTGACTGGCAGTGGCTCTCCAGGGTTTTGGGCAGGCTTTGCTCCCAGCTCTACTTGGAGAGGCAAGGAAGTAAGATTGGGAACCTCCACATGCAAGGCAGATGGTCTGCCACTGAGCTATGGCATTTCTCCAAGACATATACTCAATGGTGAAGGGCAAGGCCATGATGTCCTGGTGGAATGGAACATTTCCTGGAATGCTCTTATCTTTTGGGAATCCACTTCATTTCAAGACCCCTCCCTATGAGGTCAGAGAAGGTCCTTGTTTTCTCAACCAAGCTCCCAAATTAAAACGGTCAAGGAATAAGGGAAAGGTTTTGAATTTTTTAAAACAGTATTTCATGATATGTAAATATCAACAGCAAATGCAGAGAACCATAAAAGACTATGGCAGTAGAGGATGGTCCAGTAGGGCAAATGGGACGCTGCTCCTCATCCAGTTCAGGTGCTGGCACCGGCTACCTGCTCTCCCCTCTTTAATCGTAGTGTCTTCCGTAGAACTCAGCAGGGAGGGTAATGGGGCAAAATCAGAATTGGTTAGATCTGCCTATCATTGTTTCTGGCTCTCCCAACTGTTGCCTCTTCTGCCTTCTGCCCTAGTAGGCACCAGCTATCACTGTACCAGGGGTTATAAACAATGTTAGTAATACCTAGATTGGGCCCATTGGAATTAATGGACATCACCAAGTTAGATCCGTTTCAGTGCAACTACTCTGAGTTGAAAGTAGTCGCATATAACCATTTATGGTTTGCACATACATAAGAAAGAGTCTAAACAGATCAATTGGTAGATAGGGTTGGAGCCATACATTCTCTTCTTCTTGAAGTTTTCCATGATAGTTCCTGAGATCAATGAGCAGGCTTTTGGTTTGTAGTTGTCTTCTGTGTTATTGTGATTGCAGCTGTATTTAGCAAGACTGCTCTCTGCTATTTAAATATGTTTCTCAAGTTCATAAATTTGAGGCCTACAACCACAATGAATACTGTTAATTTTAGCATGTAAGACCCACGATTACTAGTACAGCAGCATCTTCAAGAATAACTCTTTGACTTAATAACTGTGTAGCATTCTTGTCTTATGTCTGGTTTCTTGTATCTGTGTCTCTCTCTCTCCATAGGAGAGCTTTCAGCAAGCTGCGTTTTAGGTCAAGAGTTCATTTTGTAATGAACTGAGGAAATGTTATACATGCATTTCACTTTTTTTTTGTATGCATTTGGGGGGGGGAATACACAGGAAACTGCCTTATAATAGGGCATAGTATTTGACCACCTCACACAGTATTTCCTACTCTGACAGACAGCAGCTCTTTCTAGCAAAGGTCCCCTCACCATCATCTGTTACCTGCTCCCTTTTTTTTTTGTTTCAGTTGAGGAGGCATTTGCTGTGAAGCAAAAATCAATCCCCATTAAACCTGTCTAGTTTACAGCGGCAGGAGGGTTAGATGTTGTAACATTTGGGACTTTTTAGTTTGGGGGGGGGGAAAGGTGAGTAAGAAGTGACAGAAGTTTATAACGTTAGGGAGAAAGTGGGTGGCTAAAAGTTTGTCTCCCTCTTTCATAACACTAGAACCCACAGACAATCCAATGAAGCTGAATGTTGGAAGATTCAGTGTGGATTAAAGGACAGAGAATGGATTAAAGGACACACCGCAGAGTTAAACTATGAATCTCACTCTCAAAGGAAGCAGTGAGGGCCACCAACTTGGATGGCTTGAAAAGAGCTCTGGCTACAATGGCTGTGTTCTGCCTTCCACAGCCAGGGGCAGTAGTACTTCTGAATACCTGCTGGTGGAAACCACAAGAGGGGACAGCGCTCTTGCACTCAGGTCCTGCTGGAAAGCTTTCCACAGGCACCTGGGTAGCCACTTTGAGCACAGGATGCAGAACTAAGTTCATAAAGTGCAGAAATATTTTGTTTAAGGTGTGCAGGTGCAGGTGTGCTGTGCGACACACAAGAATGCCCCACATCCATGTTCTTGTTGTGCTGTCCATTGCTGGCTCAAGCAACCTCTTTGCTTATGCGGGGACTGGGGAACCATAGCTCACTGGCAGAGTGAAGGGGTTGTTGCATCCAATGTTCACCATAGTCAAGAGTTGACCCATTGAAACTGATGGACATAGCTAACCTGGGCACCTTGTCTTCAATAGGTTTGCCTGCAGAAGATCCCGGGTTCAATCCCCAGCCATTGCCAGTCAGTGTGGACAATATTGAACTTGATGGACCAGTGGTCTGATTCTGTATAAGGCAGCCCCTATCTTCTAATGGAAATAAAACAAAGAAAACAAAAGGGCATCCCACTTTCTTATTGCTCACTAACGGGGGGGGGGGGGGCTTGCTTGCTTACTAATAGAGATGGAAGAATATATCATTTTCAGTTGGGGAAAATGCAGCCAGTTGCTGTTGTTGCCTCCGTTTCTCATTTTTCCAATCTAAAGTTTAGTTCTCCACATTTCTGCAGTAATTAGCAAATTTTCTTTTTTTAAAATCATCACGACATTTTGTAAGCATTTGAGTGGGAATTCCTCCTAATAAAAACATTTTTGTATGCAGTTTTGAATAATGTATATATTTTTGCTAGTAACTTTCCCTGATATAATGGCATTTTTGTATGCCATTTTCACTAATATGTTTATTTTTATGCACACTTTTCCCTAAAATACACATTTTAGTTGGTTGAACCACTGCATTACAAAATTCAAATAAGTGCGAATTTTGACAGATGGCTATGGTTTGGTTTTCAAATTGTTTAAGAAGGTGCAAATTTAATTAAATTTGGCTTTAAATGTGAACTGGGTCCAAATTCTCCCTTGCTCTTATTCACTATGACTTGGTAAGAGGGCTTTATCAAACCTTTAACTTATTCCACCCCAGCTGGAGAGCTGAAAGTTCATAAGGATGGCACTGTGACCTGTTGAAGAATCTGAAAAGCGAGAATTCTTAAGCTGTTTCGTAACTGCAGTATGAAAGTTAATTGAGCATTTTGAACTAGCTTGGTGCTTTCATGAAATTGAGGAAGTAGGAATGATTCCAACTGATGTGCCTTACAATCTAAAGCAAACATGATAAATGAAGGATGGGGCCTACTACCCAATTAGCAGCAGCTAAAAAAAGAGCTATGTAAGTCATAAGTCATAGGTGGACATAGTGTTTGCCTGTATCTGGCTGTTTGCCTTTCACAACTTCATTCAGAGGAATTGTATCACAATTAGTCAGCGAGGTCTCTTTTTGCAGAATGATCACTATGTCCTTGTTTTTAAATACCTGCAGCAGCATTCTTTCTTATCATAGCAATAACGTACTGTAAAATGCAAGCTATGAAATATGTTATACTCATTGCTATTTTTCTAGGAAAAGACATGACAGAATGCACAATGAATGCCTCCCTTGTTCTCTTGTAATGGCAATGGCGCCCACCTTAGAGGTGCCAGAATTCAGTTCCATTTAGTTCTAGCTGGGAAAAAGTCCTGGTTGTAGTGATATGTGTTTGTGGTTGGGAAGGGGAACAGCCACAGGGCAGACACAGCTTTGGCACAAAAGACAATCTAAATTGTTCATTTAAAACACACCAATATAATCAAGTTATCCCCTTCAAAAAACAAAAACCCTCTTTAAAATATAAAATAAAACTAGTGATTTCAATATCGTTGTACTTATTAAATCATAAGTGGCTTGCCTGGGTAGGCTTCCTGAGACAAAGAGAAGGTGTGTGCCTAATATAAATAGGGAGCTCCAAAGAGTGTGTGCTGCCCAGGGCCGGCCCAACCAGGAAGCGAGGTGTGGCAATCGCCTCAGGTGGCAGGATATGCAGGGGCAGCAGATCCAGCCTCCAAAAAATGCTTTACCCGCTACTGCCAAAGCCACAGCTGCAACATGGTCCTTGGAGGCTGGTTTCTACAGTGGCTTCTTGGCAAACAGGAGGCGCTGCTGATCTCCTACCACCCTTGTTCCCATTGCAGATCTTTACTCACCCCTTCCCTGGCAGGGGGTACACTTTCTTGTTCACTTCAGGTGCCAAAACGTGTGGGGTTGGCCCTGGTGCTGCCACACCAAGGGATTGATTTATTGCAAGTGCGGAATGAACTTCCATTCATTTGCAAGGTGCCAGAAGGTGTGAACTGTTGGAAATCTGCCACTGTCATCGTGCTGGAGGGCAAGCAGCCAAAGTCTGGGGAAAGCCCTTAAACAACTACAGATGATCTTCTTCCAATTTTATTGGCTGACAATTCCACAGAGATAGTGCATGAGAGAGAAGCAGCTGAGCTGGAGAGAGGGGAGGGTGCAGCTGAGGTGACAAGGATTCCAGTTACCTCCTGTGAGTTGGGAGTGGGGGGGGGGGCTTCACAGTGGCTGTGGAGACACAATGGTGTGATCCTTGCATCCAACAGGCTAGAGGCCAAGGAGGATTGCCCTCTACTCTCTTGGCTACCCAGAGAGACTAAGGACAAGTATGGATGGCATAGCTTTAGTGGTGACTGTGTCCCAGTATCTGTTGCCTAAGGTCACTTTACCTAATGGTAGGGCCAGCCCTGGGAAGAGAAGAGGAAGCTTCATAAGAACTTAATGAAATTTGCAGGTCATTGCTCAGGAATTCTAAAACAACCGCAAAAGCCAGCACAGTTTTAAAATTGGGTTAAAATAACAGTTCTGTGATTCTAAGTCTAAAAGATTCTGTTTGCCATCTTGATTCAAAATGGCCTCCAATTGTGTCCAAACATAGACCAAAAACTGTTTCTTTATTTCATGTACCCTCAAGCAAATATGGCTACCTCTCTAAAAGGAACATGGGCAGATCCACACCATATATTTATAGCACATTCAGCACACATTAGTTCTGTGAAGGGGAAACTACAGTTCCCAAGTTTCTTTTGGGGGAAGTCATTTGCTTTAAATATGCATGGGATGTCTTTTAAAAGCATGGTGTAGATCTGCCCTAAATGTGAAGAGGTTTATTAACCCCCCCCAACACTTATAAATTCAACATTTGTGTAGTTCACTGTAGATTAATCGTTTTACACACACACACACACACACACACACACACATACACACAAAATTAAGCAAAAGAATAAGGACCAAACGGAAAAGTATCAAAGAAGTAATGACATTTAAAGCAAGCACTTTTCTCTCCAACTGAAGCAAAATAAAATCCTAGCCCAGGAGGCGAGTTTCTGAAATGGCAGCTTTTTCTATGCTAGTCGAGTGTCATCCAGATTCGATCCTGCTGCAGCGTTCATTCTTTGCCAACAACTGCTAGCGTCCAATTGCCCACCTTCCCCGCTGTTGAGCTACATCAAGATTAGATGCAGGGAGATGAGCAGGCTTACAGCTTCATCTGTTGGCACCGCAGGAATGTAGAAGGAAAACAGCATGGCAAGCGGGTTGGGGAGAGGAAAGAACTTTGGAAGAACTCATAATCTGTGGATTGTTGTTTTTCAAGGCCTTACCTTGAAATAGCTAGCATATGGAGCAAAGAAAATGAGAGGGAGACGAGGAAAAGGATTTTCCCACTGAGAACAGGGAGAAGATGAAGGAAAAACCTCCCTCCAGACAAAAACACCATCAAAGGAATTTATGTCCTCTCATTTTTCTGCCGCCCAAACATGAGAGGATGAAACAAAACCATTTCACAACTCTTATTACAGATCCCATCAGCGGTGGCTGGTCCAGTCGGGAAAATGGGGCACTGCCCCACAAAACACTGCCAGCCTCCTGCACTTGCCTGGCTTCTTATTTATAACTGGCTCAGGAGGCCACACTGCCTGTCAGCTTCCTCTTCCTTAGGCCACATTCACACCATACATTTAAAGCACTACAATGCCACTTTGGATTCCCCCAAGGAATTATGGGAGTTGTTGTTTGTTAAGGGTGCTGAGAGTTGTTAGGAGGCCCCTATTCCCCTCCAAGAGCTACAATTCCCAGAGGTCCCTGGGAAGAGAGATATTCAGGGCTATTTGTCAGGAGGAACTCACAGGAACTCAGTTCCAGCACCTCTCAGGTGGGCTCCCTTGCTTATTTAAAGAGAGCAAGGGAGGTGTTCATGGTAAGTTCTGGCACCTCTTTTTCTTGAGAAATAGCACGAGAGACATTGGTTGTTAAATTGCTCTGTAAATTGCAGCTCTGTGAGGGGAATTAACAAACTACAGCTCCCACAATTCTTTGGGGGAAGCTATGGCTATTTAAAGTGGCATCATTAAAGTGTTTTAAATTTATGGTGTGAATGTGACCTTAGCCTTGCCCTTGCAGAACTCAGCAGGGAAGAGAATTAGTTGGCTCTGCTTCCACATACTTTTGGGCTCTCTGCTGTCTGCCCCACCAGTCCCAGTAGGCTCCAGCCAGCAGAGGATCCTACACATTCTTCTGTAGCCAGAATGACATCACCATATGCAAGAGAGGGGTATCAGCTGGGGGGGGGGGGACCTGAGTTTTGCAGATTTATGTATTTTTTAATAGGAGCCACAGAACCTGGGGACATTGTGATGGGGAACAAAAAGCACTATCTTCTAAGAATACACATCCAGTGTTTTGTTGTGGCATTCTCATTAACAACTAGTTGCTTTGCGTGTGGGTTTTTATGGTATTAGTAGTCTGTTAAAGACGTTTTCATTAATTGTGGGCCTGGTAGCCAATTGATTGATTTATCAGCTGCTGAAATTTGCACAGAAGTAAAACAGTATTTCCAAAGCAAGCGGCATGATTTGCCTGTTAGATTATGCATACATTTATTCTACATCATCTTGGAGTTATTCCCTTAAATGAGAGAGAGAGAGAGAGAAAGAGAGAGAAAGAGAGAGAGAAGGAAGAATGCCTCTTTCAAGGTAGCACCTAGAATCTTTACAAGCACGTCAATTTGAATAATATTTTCTTCATACAAAAGAAATATGATGCTCCATTCATCATGCCCCTCTTTTTAGTCAATAAAAATGCTTAATGATTAATTGATTAGACATTGGAACCCCAATTAAGACAGGTATTTAGCTCCTGTGATGTGTTTTGCAAGCCAAGACATGCTTCAGGCAATGTACTACAGCAATTCAGACAGGGTAAAGTTGTGAACCACTGTTGTGCCCTCTGCACACTGATTAACATTCATCTAGAACCATGTGTCAGTGTTGGCTATACAGCAAAAAGGGATGTGGAAGGGGTGTATAAAAATGTTGGAATGGGAAGAAATTTAATCCCATGAAAATTAGTTCAGACAGACCACAGAATACTTTATTTCTGCCTCTATAATGAAACCTGACTGAACAAGGGACCTCCACTCATTCTGCAATCCAATATAGACTCCCCCCTTGTTTTGTTTAACCCTGAACACCTCCTGTCCATGCATGGTGCTGCCCCTCTTAGCATATGTGCAGAGACCTCCACATTGAGATGTTCTGGAGTGACTTGTCATATCAAGAAGAAAAGTGGGAGGAACTCAAGGAGCTGGAGTCAGGAAATCCCAGGGAGGGACCTAGCAGGTTTGAACAAGTTTCATGTGGTTCATAGGCGGTCTTGGAATTGTATGAGGAGAAGATCATGGATGTGGAACTGCACCCTGGAATAGATTCCAGCAGGTTGTCAGAAAAGAAGCCCACCGGACTCTCCCAAGCAGCCCCCTTCTCCACAAGAATTTCCTTGGCCATCATCTCCTGTCAGTGGTACTCCAACTGCAGGGGAGCTGCTAGAGTGCAATTCTACCTGTGAGCTAAGGACATGGAGACACCAGAGTCAGTGCAAACAGACAGGTTGGGCTCAGCTCACTCAACTGAGTGTGTATTTGGCTGCCCATCCCACAAATGCTTCTTGCTTGCTCTGCTAAAGCTGTGCCTGCCCTGCTCTTTAAACCTGGGAGGTATGTCAATGGATGGATCAGCAGCTTACCTTGCTGAACCATGTGTATCACATGCTGTGCTTTTAACCCTTGCACTATCTGTGCACCTTACTGATTTGAGCATTAAAGATTTTGGCAGAAATAGTAATCTGAGTTTGAATTCTTCATCCAGCAAGAGCAAGGCTGCCTGCTGTTCCTGCAACATATCCAGTTTGCCAACTGTATACCTGCCTCCAAATCTACCTATTGTTGCTTAATGAAATTTATCTTACCTTATTCAGGCCCTACATAACCCTCATCCCAGATAAGCAGTGTATGATTTCAACTGTCCAGAATTAGCATAATAAGCATTATTCCATTCACTCAGGTTTGTAAAATGTCCTCTTTTTCCAGGACAAGGCCCCTTTCCATGGGTAGAGTCATCATAGCAATCCATAATTAAAAGTAGAAGCCAACAAATGTGGCCCCTTTTTTGCTCTTCAAAATATGGCAATCAGTCCAAACAAATCCAGAACAGCAATTCTTAATTTTATTGCCAATAATGCACATAAAGAACCACCTAACCATATATTTGCCTAATGAGCCTCATAGCTTAAAACCAGAGGTCATGGTGTATTAGTTAAACAATAGGCATTGTTAGGCCCTTCTGGAGAGAACAACTCCAGATGCATATAGGAAGCCCACAAGAAGGAGCCACTGCAGAAAAGAACCGTTCTGATGTGGCCACCCTCCAGACCTCTCATGGAGGAGGCACATGAAGAAGGGCCTCACATGACGATCACAGGGTCCGGGTAGGTTCACATGTAGGGAGGTGGTCCTTGAGGTATTATGCTCCTGATCCATCTAGGTCAGCTTTGTCCTCTCTGTAGCAATGAATAGTGGGGTGTAGCACACTGAACTCCCTGCTGCCTTGCCCCTCCCCTCCTTGGTAATCCAAAGCTATTAAATGTCTTGGGAAGCCAACAGCACAGTCTCACCTGCATAGCCCTGCTGGACACTGTTGTCTGCTGAGCCATGGGCTTTCCACCTCTGCTGTGCTGGTCCCAGGGGGAAAGTTACCGTTGGCATAGTCAAAGTCCGGTCCTGGGTCACTAGCCTGGAAACAGTTCACAAGGAGCGGGGCAAGGTCCGAAGCAGGAAGCCGGGCGGGGACAGGAACACTGGAGGGTCAGGTCTGGGTCCAGGCAGGAGCAGGTACTCAATGATGTTGCTCCCACAACGTGGGACCAGGCTGACTGCCTTTATCTTCTCTGAGGCCAGGGGCAGTCCCGGCCCCCAGGAGACCCGCCTCTCCTGACCTTAAGGCAAGCACTCCTCCTGGGAGAAACCAGTTCTCTCTGCCTCTCTGCCCTAAGCCTCTGCAGTTCAGGAGAGGCTGGGGAGTTACTGGACCCAGGGGGAGACTCTCCTTCCTCTGGCAGGGCCGGGAGAGGCACACCTGTAGGCACTGTGTCCTTAATCACCTCTGGAGCTGGAGTGGAATCACCTGGTGTCTGCTCCTGAGGATCCGGCACAAGTGCAGGCGCTTCAGATCCAAGGCCCTGCCCCAGTTCAGCCGCCCTGGAGGCGGGGACTCCTGTGCAGGCTGGGATTCCTCCGGTTCAGCCTCTGAATCGGATTCCTAGGCCATCACACCTGCAATGAATACATATGGCTTGAGAATTGGCTGCTGGTGCTAATTGCCAACTGACAAGATTACAGTCATACCTTGGGTTGAATATGCTTCATGTTGAGCGCGTTCGAGTTGCGCTCCGTGGCAACCTGGAAGTAACCAAGCTCGTTACTTCCGGGTTTCGCTGCTCGCGCATGCACAGATGCTCAAAATGATGTCTTGCGCATGTGCAGAAGCAGCGAAAAGCGACGCATGTGTGCGCAGACATGCCGTTGCTAGTTACGTTTGCTTCTGGATGCGAATGGGGCTCTGGAACGGATCCCGTTCACATCCCAAGTTACCACTGTATTGGAACATAGGCAGCTGCCTTTAACAGAGTCATACCATTGGTCTATCTAGGTCAGTATTGTCTTCACCGACTGTCAGAAGCTCTCTGTGACAGCCGTACCAGGAAGTGCGAGCAGTTGAACCTGAGACCTTCTGTGAGACCCTCTGCTGCTGGGCTGCAATATGGATACTTGCTTCTAGTAACCATTTGATTTAACTGTCAGATAATACCTGGTGGTGGTTGTTTTAAAGGCAAACTGCCCATGTGGCTATAAAAGCTACAGGTACCCTCCAGAAAATACAGAGTTAAGTGTATGACTTACACTCCAAGCATGAAGTGCAAAAGCATTTACAACACAGAGGATACCAGAGATTTCTTCCCCTCCTACCATCTGCTGTAATTTAAAACTATAGTTAAAGGGTATACAGGTAGTTTCATCCATAACTCTTTGAATCTCCCTTATTTTATGGGCTTCTGCCAGGACTCTTACTGTTACTTTAATGGAGTCTTTTGTAGTTTAATTTTATCTCTATATGAACTAGGCACTCACTCACAGGTAGACTTGCTGGTAATATTGCTTCCTTGTGAGTCATTAGTTGTTTCATATGAGCTGGATATACGATTTACTCGTTTTTACTCAACTATAAAAGACACTGGAAAATTCCAAGCCAGACGGGTTATCGGGCTTCCTGAAGGCATGGCTGCACGATTTCAGGAAATAAATAGAATGCACAGATCACACAAACTCTTTGCCCTTCATAGTTTCTAAAAGCTTCATAAACATTCTCTTAAAAATTGGATTCCACAGCATGGAGAGTTATTTTATTGCAATCAAGTTTTTCCATTTCCTAAACACTTTCACCGTGCCTTGCTATAAAATGGCAAGCTTCTATTATTATTATTATTATTATTATTATTATTATTATTATTATTATTAGTGGTTTGTGGGACAGATTCATAGGAAAACCTCAGCATAGAGGAAAATGTTGATGCAGGAAGGTGTGCAAGGGAGTGAGATTTCAAACAAGTTTTGCTTCAAGGTTCTAGTTATCTTGATCACAGCATCTTTGGATAGCAGGCAGTGTGCTGGCAGAGTGAACTGGTTTTATTGCCTGCCCACTGGATCTACCTGGCAGTAGCAGACAACCCTTTTTACTTCCCACAAACATAAGAACATGAGCCTGCTGGATCAGGCCAATGACCCACCTAGTCAAGCATCCTGTTCTCACAATGGCCAAACAGATACTTGTGGGAAACCAGCAGGGTTCCCCTGACAGCAGGCAGGACCCGAGCACAAGAATGTTCTCTACTCCTGCTGGACAAAGATCCAGAATGTCCCTTGTAAAATCTCTTCAGCACATTGTGGGAAATGTAAAGCGCATTTGCCAGTAGTGTGTTATGCTTCCATGGTCTTGCATGGGTCTCACTGCTTCCACTCAGATCAGTTGGATCCCAATTCATACAATCCTTTGCATACTTTTCTGGGAGTAGGTTCCGTTGAACTCAGTGGTGCTTGCTTCCGCCTGCATACATCCAACCAACTTGTGAAACAAACTGAGCTTTAACAAAAGATATTCACCCAGCTGAAATACCACATTTAGCTTTTAACTGGCCATGCAAACAATCTTACCAAAAATTGGTACCATTTAACAATGGTTGCAACTTGGCCCCGGGTGCCCGGGGTCATGGGTGCCATGCAGTCTGCATGGCCCTGGTACCAAAATTTGTGGATGCCCATCCCCTTCATGGGGAATTTTGTGGGTCACCATAAGGCAGCTTCTTCTGTTCATTTAACTGGAAATAGGAGGGGCTGAACATGTGCTAAGCTGTGGCCCTTCCTGCAAATGCCATGTAGAAACTTCCTCCTGTGTAAAGTA
This sequence comes from Podarcis melisellensis, assembly GCF_964234715.1. Lineage (NCBI taxonomy): Eukaryota > Metazoa > Chordata > Lepidosauria > Squamata > Lacertidae > Podarcis > Podarcis melisellensis. The sequence continues at coordinate 42,585,148 of NC_138547.1, read as the reverse complement.
CGTATGGGACAATGTATCCATAAATTCATAACTGGAGTTCCACAGGCATCTTTTGGCAATGTTCCGTCAAGTACCGAGTTAGCATAGACTAAGAACATAAAGTCAGGAAGGCTCTTTGCAACAGCCTAAAGGTTGATCCATGGAAATAAACCTTCCAAAATTGTGCATCACTTTAGCTGCCAAATATAGGGAATAAAGACTAAGGTCTGGATCTCTTCCATATCCTGCTGAATGTAATAACCCCTTAATTTATTTGTAATGGTTTCCTGGGCACATCTTAAATCCATCTTGATTAGGTTTTGCAGATCCCAGCCCCCCCCCCCCCAGCTATGTTTTATGGTTGCATTTAGAGAGTTATATGTTGACATAACTGTCTTTTGGCTGCTCCAAGAAGCATTTCTTGGTAATCTACTAGTGTCCATCTGTTCTAATTTAACTCAATACATGATGAAAGCCAGGTAGATATGCATTCCAAATGGCAACAATCCACACTCTTTTCTAACCTAAACTATTGGTAGACCTGATGGAAGATGCTAAAGGGGCCTTAAAAATTAATTTGGGGTGGGGATAACACTCATTTTGTATTGGTTAACCCCTCATGTTTTGGTTCCAGAAACATGATTCCAGGGTTGGTAGCAATAATTACAAATGCTATTAACCAAAGAACTGTGGTATGACTTTCCCTATGTTGGGAACAGTCATAGCTCAGAGGTAGAACATCTGCTTTGCACATAGAAGGTCCCAAGTTCCATCTGCAGTATCTCCAGTAGGGCAGGAGAGGCTTTTGCTAGAAACCCTGGAGAACCACTGCTGGTCAGTGTAGGCAGTTTCCTGTGCTTCTGTGTACACATCTATTTATTTTTTTGTTAATTTGTTGCTTAAATTCATATCCCTCCCTTCATCACTGCCATGATCCCAGGGTGTTTCATTTCTATACCGTTTTACATTCTTAAGAGAAAAAAAATCTCAAAGCGGTTTATAGCCTACTTGAAAACGTCGAATGAAACCACCCAAAACAAAACATTGCAGAAGAAAGTAAAATATAAAGTATAAAGCAACATACATAACAGGAAACTAAAACGTTATCTTAAAGATTTCAAAAACAAAACATTGCAGTGGTCAACAACAGAATGCACATTTAATGCAGCAAAGTTAACAAAAAATAAAACCCACCTTATATATTTCAAAATAAAACCTTACTAAAGGAACTCAAATATAAAATGTGCATTTAAGATAGCATAATTAGCAAGACAAAAAAAATATGATCATAAGCACAGAATGTATCTGCTGCTGTGGCTGCCAATTCTGGCAATAGCGGTTCATGGTGGGAGTTGGCTGTGGAAGTTCAGGCTCAGTGACCTGGGTCTGCACTAAGAGACAGCAAAGATGGTCTCCTATTAGTCCCCAAGGAAAGCCTGGGAGAATAAAATTGTTTTTATTTGTCATCAAATAGACAGAGACAACAATGCCAGCTGTATTTCAGATGTTAGAGATCTCAATTACTGAGGAACTATCACAGGTTAGGTCCTCTCTGGTGGGGTCACCATGCAATGTGCCCCACTCATTAGTGCAACCACAAGAAGTGGCTCTCTTACGATATAGATAATCTGTTAAGTACCTAGGACCCAAGTCATTCAGTGTTTTCAAATGATAAGACCGACAGTTTAAACTGGGCCTGGTAATATATATACATAGGCAATGCAATATATCCTAAATTGGAGTACAGCCATCCCACTCAGTGGTGATGGTATTTGGACCAGCAGTAGTTTCTGTACCGTCTTTAAGAGAAGTCCCACATACAGTGCATTGCAGTAATCTACCCTGGAGTTTGAGTACTGGGGAGACCACATTTCTTCCTTCTAATCTAGAGAAGCCCCATATTTTAACATAGCTTTAAATAACCAGATATACAGAACAACAGTAATTCAGCAAGCCAACAGATACCTAGGTATTTATAAAGTTTAGGGAGGTGGGCTGATTCCAACTCTCATGGCCAACTCAATCTCCCCAAGTAATTTATGACACTTCTTATTTTATTTTTTTTACATTAAAAAAAAAGTTTGTGTGGTATACAACAAACCTAATTTAGAAAGCATTTCATTTTATATCTGGTGGAGAGGAAGAAAAAAGGGGAGAAAACCAAACTCAAGGCCGCAAATGACAAAAGATACTATTTAGAGCCCAGATGGCAGCATAAAATAAATAGCCATTTCCTCCATAGAAGCACAAGCAATTTGGCTGCGCGGAACTGCGTTTCCAGCCGAGTTCCTTGAAACAGATGTCGAGATTGCTTGTGCCTGGAAACTTTTTAGGGAAAAGCAAGATGTTCAGGTAGAAAGTATAATAACAGGCACCCTCAGCTCTTTGGTGTCTATGCAGGGGAGATGAGTATTTACAATAAAAAAAAAATTGTGAGCTTTCTGATGCTCGGCACGTAAACAATTCTCTTTGGACATGGGAGGCAAGATCGATACAGCTCTGGAAGCTTTCATGATTCTCCTCTTTTTATCTATTTTTTTTCTGCCTGTTGAGGAAGAAGGATGGGTTTTCTCGAAGAGAAACCTAAGGAAAAATCTCAATAATACGTCAAATATGGAGGCGTATAGATACCATCAATTGGGTTTTATGGACTGGTCGTTTGTGTTATTTATAGGGGAATGGGGACACCATCAGTTTGATTGTATGAATTGGTCACTTCAGATACTATTGGTGCGCGCGCTCTCTCTCTCTCTCTCCCCCCCCTCTCTCTGCTCATCCATACTGTCGTTTAATGTAGACACGAAGAAACCTGTGCCTCTATTAATTCTCCATTGTTCATATGACGTTGTCCTCTAAATCACTGCCTCCCCACCCTTTCCCCTCCGTCAGTCTGGATTTTCTCTTACCAGGGATACTCCGAAAAGGGGAAGGAATGAGTAAATGTAGACTGAGGGAGGAGAAAGTTTGGGCAGTGATTTATAGGAGAACATTATATGGACAACTGAGAATTAATCAAGGAACAGGAAGCTTACAGTCCACATTAAACAGTATGGGTGAGCCTCCTCTCTTCTTTTAAGTCCAAATTGTCCTCAAAGCACTTTATAACAATGGCTCTATTGCCTTAGGCATCAGAGACAACATGCCTCTGAAGACAGGATGAATCACAAGGTTGTTTCTGCCTCTGGAATCTGGATTTCCCATTGGGGCATCTGCTTGGCCAGTGTATGCGGAACTAGGTTGGATGGTCATCTGTCATGAATGCTTTAGTTGAGATTCTTGCATTGCAAGGGATTGAACTAATGACCCTTGGGGGTACCCTCCAACTCTAAGATTCTGTAATTCTATGATTAGATGGGCCACTGGCCTGATCCAGCAGGGCTCATCTTTTGTTCTAATGTTATAAAGGCATGGGCTGGTGATAATCTGGCCAGGGAGAAAAGAGGATGTGTGTTTGTTTGTGTGTGTGTGTGTGTGTGTGTGTGTGTGTGTGTTTGTATGTGTGTGTCTACAGTCATTGTTTCTCTTGAAATAACCTGCTTGCACATTTTTTTAATTAAAGCCCATTGCTGAACCTCCATAAAAGCCACAGTCGGTACTCTAATGACTGCAGAGAGATGCACAGCCCTGTTCCTCATACTCACAGAAAGACGTTTCACCAAACACTGCAGTGCTTCTTAAAGCCTAGTGGAATTCTGTCGGTTGCTGGAGAGTGGGGAGGACTCCTGCTGGAAGGAGGAACCATTGCTCAGTGGTTAGATTGCACATTGTGTATGTATATGGTTCCAGATTAGCCCATGGCATAAGAAAGATTCAGATAGAAGGGATAGGAAAGGCCTCTACTTGAGACCCTGGAGGATCACAATTGAACTAGGTGGACAAAGTCCCCTCTTAACAACCATAAAAAGCTACAGCTTGCAGGTTTCTTTGGTGGAGCCCACGGATGTTTAAAGTGAATGTGGCTATATCTCATTTACGGGAAGGCAAAAGTCCATAAAGTTTTTACAAATCATTTACTCAGGAATGCATTATATAAAGTCTGGAACAAATATAAATTGCAACTGGAACCACAAACCCCCTGGTGGCTTTTGATACTGGAGGCGCATGCCGTGAAAAAACTTAATATGAGAACAAACTGGGCATTATATAGACAACTACTGGAGAAAGATCAAGGAAAACTCAGAATAAAACCCTATGAGAAGATACGACAATATGTGTCAGATAGATGGCAATACCTGCAACTAAGAAGTGTATTTAATTCAGATCTAAAAGAAGGTTTTGCAAAAGAGGATTCTTAACTGAGCACCACAATATTACAAAATAATAAGAAAATACTGTCTTAAACATATAATCTTTTACTTGATTGGGAATTGATGGATGAAGAAATGAAAGAAACTACGATCAAATGGGCTCAAGATGTTGGACATACGATATACTTAGAGCAATGGGAGAAATCCTGGTGAGAGGATAAAAGATTTACCACCTCTTACATGATTAAAGAAAATTTTGTTAAAATGTTCCTTAGGTAGTATTTAACACCAGTTAAGATGGCCAAAATCTATAAATTGAAATCCAGCCTCTGTTGGAAATGTGGCAAAGAAGCAGGAACAACAATACACATGTGGTGGGGCTGTGAGGAGATTAAGAATTTTTGGGGAGTAATACATGAGGAAATGTTGAAAATCCCAATTGTTAAAAAAACAGAGGCATATCTCCTAGGCTTGATAGGGAAAGATATACCACAAGTGGAATAAAGATTTTTTCTGTATGCAACTACGGCAGCCAGGGTAGTGATTGCTTCTAAATGGAAATCTCAAATCTTGCCCTCAAAAGAGGAGTGGATTTGCAAATTAAATGAATATTTAGAACTGGCAAAGCTAACCTCAATCATATAATATGAGTCAAATCAAAAATTAAAAAAGGAATGGAAATGTTTCAAAGATTAAATGTTAAAATATTATTCTAAGAAATTATGCTAATATGCCTAGAATAAAAATGTAAATTACATCTATGATTTGGAAAAGAGAAGAGATAAAAGAAATACAAAGAATGATACATTTGAAGAATGCAAAGATAAAGGTGGAAATAGAGATTCTAAGAAGTCGAAGTGTAGCGAAGGGAAGCTGCGGGTGGGGGGGAGAGTATTATATGATATGTAATATTTACTTTCAGTGTTTCTGGATTGTTTTCAATCTATTTCTCTCTCTTTGTTGATGTTTTTTTTCTGTACTACTTACTTAAACAAAATAAATATATAAAATTTGGGGGGAGGGGAATAAAAATAAAGTGAATATGGCTAAAAATGTGATCTAACAGAAGGTAAGTTCCTATATGCTTAACAGGCTAGGTTCTATGGCTTCTTCTTCTTCTTCTTCTCCTCCTCCTCCTCCTCCCCCCTCCCCCTCCTTGTTTCATAAATCACCTTCTTTATAAGCCTCAAGGTGATTTACAGGGACCGTATGGAAACAGCTTAAAACCATTTTGAAAACAGTGCAAACCTCCCCTGAAGATAAGTTTTAAAACAATGCAAAATGAACACCTTGAAACAGGGACCTATTTATCTGGCTGAGAAAGCCTGTCGAAACAAAAATGTCTTCAGTTGTTTCTGTAAAGTACAGAGAGTGGGCGACTGTCATATCTCAACAGGGAACATCTTCCACTAAGCAGGTGCTGTCATCCTGCTCTGAGCTACTGTGGAGAGGGCTTCTTATACCTGAGGGACTTCAATGAAAGACATTCCTGTAAAATGCAGTGGGCGCAGGTGCACAAGGTGGTCTCCAGTTGGCATACCTGTCTAATGATGAGGGATTCCCTTCCATAGATGCTCAGCATGAATCAAGCAAGCAGGGCAAAATGATCTTGTGAAATCAGTGTATACAATTGTGCATACATCTGGTTGTATTGCATTTTGCTCAACGGGTGCTTTGGAATTCCCATTTGGGTTAAGGTTAGCTGATTCTTGGGCATACATTTGACAAAACAGGCACTTCGGCTGCATACATAATATGCCTTCAAAACATATTTTAAAAAACATTCCCCCTGCCATCAGGGGCGCTGTAGTTTGTTAAGGGTGATGGGATGTAATGCTATGCAGGGGTGATGATGATGATGATGACCTTATTAAATTTCTATCCTGCCCTTCCTCCCCAAAGGGACGAGGCCAAAAAAACAATCTAGCAGGAAAACAATGTGATTAAAATAAAATTGTAATATATTTAAAACATCTGAAAGGAATTAAGAATATCAAAAAAATAAAAATGGTCATATACCCTCATATGTAATAGTGGATGGATCTAAACACAGGAAAATAAACGCTATAAATAAGTCAGAAATGAGAGGGGAAAATATCTATGGAAAATCTTGTTTTAAAATTTCCTGCTCTCTGTCATCATCTGATATTGCGTGTTTATAGCTCGTTCAAATCACTGTTGCTTTCCTAATGTAGCTGAGTCCAAGTTTCAATGAGGCCAGGATCAATAATATTTCAGCCACCAAATGCCTGGGTGAACAGGAATGCGCTGCTGATTTGCGTCCCCCTGTGTTTCCTGTTGCACTGCTGATTTGTGCCCCCCCCCATTATAATTCAAGCCTTCCATTTCCAATTGCAGTTTTCTGAGGTGATATTTGGAGCTTACATTTGGTGAAGTTGTATTTGCTATTTGTTTTGCGTTTTTTGTTTTGATGCTTTTTTCAGTTAATTTGTTTTTGTGACTGTGTGGATCCCAGTTCAGCTACTGATTGATTGATTGATTGATTGTGTGACTGTGGAAATGAATAAATTCCAAACAATGACTATCATCAGTGCAGGTAAGATTTTTTTTTTTAATTTCTATTTTATCATCTACAATACTGTTTTATTTATTTTATAGTACAGTACATTGTTTATTGCTTTCATTTTATGGATCAATGGTCTCATAAAATAGTAAAACTCATGTTAAATTGCTGTTTCAGGGGTTGTTTTTAAAAGTTTGGAACGGATTAATCCATTTTGCATTACTGTCTATGGGAAAGTGCACCTTGGTTTTGGAACGCTTTGGTTTTGAAACAGACTTCCAGAACTGATTAAGTTTGAGAACTAAGGTAACACTGTAATGAGGGAGATACACACACCACACCTGGGAGGACCAACCAACCGTCACCATTTTACGTGGTAATTACCTGCAAGTTGAGTAATACAATGTGCATCATCTTTATGTATGGAGCTTAGATGAAGCAGCTTCTTCCCATCATGGCTGGCTGCATATTCACCAACATATTACTTCCCCTAAAGAATCCAGGGAACTGTAGTTTATTATGCATGCTGGGAATTGTAGTTCTATGAGAGGTAAACTACAGTTCTTGGGATTCTTTGTGGGAAAGCGTTTTGCTTTAAGTGTATACATAGCCCATAATTTCAATTGATGGTAGCTGCTTGCTCAGCCAAATGCACCTTTCCTGCGTCATGCAGTTTGCTTAGGGTAGTTGCTTTGTATAAATCAATTATTCCGTCAAAGCTACTGCTAGTACTACAAACTAGCTTGTATTAACTTAGATGCCTTTTGTGTCTTTAAAGGAACACGCTGCATTTGACGTATAGCCAGGAAATCTAAAGGAACATCTACGATGAGAGAGAAGCACAACTGCATGAAGGCTGCAATTGCAACCCTGTCTACTTAGAGGTAAGTCACATTGAATTCAATGAATGGGAAACAAACATATTCAGTAAAAAGTAAGCTGATAAAAAGACTAGCAAATAAAGTCAGGAGACAAGCAAATTCTCTACGGTGTTCACAGCTGTTAGTTTCATAGAATTGCCCTTCCAAACAGATGGCAAAAAATGGGGGGTTGATGCCTCCATGTCCTCTAGGCATAACAATTACAAAAATGCAATAGAGGATGCAAGTACAACATCCCTGAAAGATGTGACTACAGATGCTGAAATACCTCCAGTGAAGGATAACTTCCCCCTGCCCCCCTGAGGCAGCTTGTTCCACTGTTGAACAGCTCTTACCATCAGGGAGTTCATGGAGGGTAAGGCTATTGGTGGCTACTAACCTTGATGTCTTTATGTTCTACCTGCACTGTTGGAGGCAGTAATGCTTCTGAATACCATTTGGCGGAAACTGCAGGAGGGGAGAGGGCTCTTGTGCTCAGGTCCTGCCTGCAAGTTCCCAGAAGCATCTGGCTGGACACTAGGGGAGTGGAGTGCATAGACAGTAACCCATTTGTAGCACAATAGTTTAATTTTTCTCAGTCTGGACTCATTAATGCTCTTCCTCAACATGCTGCTTTCCGTCTAGATTGATGGGTGTGGTTGTTGGATATCCATTTGATTAGGTTATCCATGCCTTTACGCCCCCTGCACATGCCCAGGTGAATAAAGATGGAAGTGGTCATTACAATCTTGGTGTACATCCACCCACGATGTCATTGGGCAGAACTGCCTGCATCTGCTTTCAAATGAACGCACTAAGGGGCAATGCAGAATTAATTTGAAATGAGCTTTCATTCTCAGAATAAAAGCAGCTTCTCAGGAAATGCTTTTTAGGGGCAAAAATATGCGGCGAAACTAGCTTGGCCAGAGCTGTTTGGCAGTGGAACAGACTCCCACAAGAGGTGATGGACTCTTCTTCCATGGAGGTTTGTACACTGAGGTTGGATGGCCATCTATCATGGATGCTTTAACTGCTATTCCTGCATTGCACGGGGTTGGACTAGAGGACTATGATTGGACTATGATTCTATGGGTGTGGGCTATATAAGGGGTGAAGTGCTGCATCTCAATGGATTCTAGAATAAAATGTCATGTCTGCCCAGTCTAGGATGCATCAGGGTTCTTCTTATGTTTTAAATATTCGTTTTTTGTTAGGAAGTTACTCCTAATAAAGTTCGTAAAAATATCTTGCCCTTCTATTTCCACACATAGGTTCTAGACCTGCCCTCTGGAACAACAGAGAACAAGCCGGCTACATCTTCTATATGACAGCAGCCCTTCAGATATTTGAAGGTTGCTCTCTTGTCTCCCCTTAATTTTCTCTTCTCCGTTCATAGATTTTATGTTGGGGTTACATTCCAGGCCCCCATGTGCATAAGTGAAATGCACGTAAGTGGGGAGCTCCCTGCAGTACATATAGCTTCCTGTCCAACAGCTGTTGTGCAGGGTAGCATGGCAGCAAGAACTACTGCATGCCCATAGGCGCCGACTCCATGGGGCCTGAGGGGGCCCGAGCCCCCTCAAAAATTTTATTGGGGGGGCGGAGCCCCCCCAATAATTAAAAAATTTGTCGCGCGCCTTGGCTCCCTTGTCGCGCGCCTTGGCTCCCGCGGCCGGCGAGGGGAGCCCGGGCCGCGCGCGGCTGCTGCTGCCGCCGCCGTTTGTGGTCATGGCGGAGCTGCCGCCTAGGGAGGAGGGGAGAGGGGGCTGGCGGGGGGGCAGGCGGTGAAGGGGGCTTGGCTGCGCTCTCTCTCTCTCTCTCTCTCTCTCTCTCTCTCTCTCTCTCTCGGGCTCTCTCTCTCTCTCGGGCTCTCTCTCTCTCGCTCTCTCTCTCTCGCTCTCTCTCTCTCGGGCTCTCTCTCTCTCGCTCTCTCTCTCTCGCTCTCTCTCTCTCGGGCTCTCTCTCTCTCGTGCTCTCTCGCTCTCGCTCTCTCTCTCTCGCGCTCTCTCTCTCGGGCTCTCGCTCTCGCTCTCTCGCTCTCGCTCTCTCGGGCTCTTCCCGCCCAGGGCTTGTGAGCATCTGCTCTGAGAGGAAGATGGAGGTGACTTCCCTTAAAGGTCATGGAATCATAGAGGTGGAAGGGACCCAAAGGTCATCCAGTCCAACCCCCAGCAATTCAGGACTCACAGCTAAAGCATCCCTGGCAGATGCCCTCCCCCCGACCTCTCCCTAAAAGCCCCTTCCCCTGTCTGACTGCTCTCACCACCAGAAAGGCCTTCCTAATGTTTTGTGGGAATCTCATTAAGCCTACAGAGCTATATATGCAAATGGATCTACTTATTCTTTCCCTTGAAGATACATTGATTCGTTTGTTACTGTGGTTTCGATCAATACTTTCCAAAGATCTTTACATTTGTCCATGCATGATCTTTGTCTGAAAGCTCATGGGTTGCAGGAGTTGTCATAGGAGGTTATATTTTTGTCCTTCCAACTGTTATGGAATGTACCCTTTCAACTTGACAGATCAGGGAAGTTACCTAGATAAAATCCTGTAACACAATGTATCAGCCTTAATCATTTTGCAGATGTTAAGGGGGGGCAGAGCCTGCAGCCACCATCCCTTTCCGGTGGGGAGGGGGCAGAGGAAAGACAGGAAGCTTTTCCCTGCAGAGTTAGACCCCTTGGCTGCGTGGCCCTCAGGTCCCTTCAAACTCCTGGGCGTTTTGCTGGTGGGGGGCTGCGTGGGGGCCTGGGCGATGTCAGAAGAGGAAGCTTGCAGGCCTGGTTGTCTGTTGGGGGCAGCAGGAAGAGGCGGAGGGCAGGATGTGCAGCCCCTGCCTGGCTTTCCTGTGGGACCAAGGAAGCGGCTGGGGGGGGGGACTTGGCCGCTGGCCTTTGTTGCGGAGGTGGCAGTGTGGGAACGCCAGTCCCAAGGGCAGCCTCTGGGGTCTGGGTGCTGCTGCCTGTCTCTTGCCATGGACTTGGCGGGGGGGGGGCTGTGCTATTGGGCTGGCAGAGACTTAACGGGGGGCTGCCTCTCCCAGCCAAAGCTGACCCACAAAATTGCAACCCAGTATGTGTGTTTGTGTGGGGGGGGAACCAGCCTGCGCAGGGTAAGCCCCGATGGGGCTCCTGGGCTCCTTCTGATGCATGAACATTGGAGGTTGTCCTTTACAGCTCAGCTCCCCAAGGGGCTCAAAGCCTCCCAAGTCCATTATCAGTCGGAGACGAATGAGTGGAAGCTGGAAGAAAGGGGGAATCTTTATTTTTCTGTTGAAACAGAGCTCTCCTTCCCACTGACATTTGCAAGGAGGGGAGGACCCCAAACAAAGGTGTGCAGCAGCTTTGAAAGACTTTTCCGGCTCAACATCAGGAAGAGCTTTCTGACAATAAGAGCTGTTCAGACGGTCTCTGCTCCCTGGGAGAGGCTAGGTGGCCATCTGTCAGGGATGCTTGAGCTAAGATTCCTGCATTGCAGGGGGTTGGACTAGATGACCTTGGGGTCCCTTCTGTCTCTATGATTCTATGATTAGCATAATACAAGCATCTCAGGAAGAGGCATCTACCAACAGAAATCCAAGAGTGTGGCTTCTCTCCTGTCTGTCAAGGGACCTGCAGATGCTGATTGCCTTACTTGGCCAGTTCCTTAGGACTGGTACATACAGTCATACCTCGGGTTACAGATGCTTCAGCTTAAGCATTTTCAGGTTATGGATGCACTGAAACCCAGAAGTACCGGAATGGGTTACTTCCAGGTTTCGGCACTTGTGCATGCGCAGAAGCGCTAAATCACAACCTGTGTGTGCGCAGACGCAGCAATGTGAGTTGCGAACACTGCGGGTTGCGAACGTGCCTCCCACATGGATCACGTTCGCAACCCGAGCGTCCACTGTACCTTGGTTCTCGAACAGAATGCATTCCGGGAGTCCATTCGACTCCCGGAACCATTTGAAAACCAGAGTGCGGCTTCTGCCAGAGGAGCCCCCTGCAGCCAATCGGAAGCCGCACTGGATGTTCGCCCTCCAAAAATCATTTGAAAACCAGAACACTCACTTCTGGGTTTCGATTGTTCAGAAGCCGATTTGTTTGGGAGCCAAGGTGCTCGGCTTCTCAGGTACAACCGAACCTGAGTCCTTGGGGGCACCGCCTCCCCGGGCGGGAACGCTGCGGGTGCGCGAGGGAGGAGGGCGGCCCCCGGGGGCTGGGAGAGCCGGGCTGCCGTGGCCAAGAGGGCTGCTCTGCTGGGCGCCGCTGACATTGGAACTTAGAAAACTTCCCGGGGCAGGACCCCGGTATGGGCCCCCCCAATATTTTTTATAAGTCGGTGCCCCTGTGCATGCCATTTTGTAGCTATTGGAGTCTCTTTTTTCTGGATGTTTGGCTCACTGATGTCCTCTTCAGGCTCTTCAGACAGGTCTCCTTATGAGCCACAATGTACTTTCCAGCTCTCTCCCACCATTTCTGGTTAGAATTTTTTTCATTTTTAATTATGTCCAAGCACCGCGCGTATACGTGGTCACGTGCGAGCTGATGACATGTAAGTGTGGGGATGCCTGTACTCTCATTTTAAAATGCACAATTTGTGTTCGTGTAGGCTGTGTATTTTTCCTTTTCTCTCTGCTGTGCCTGTCTTTAGAATCCTGTGCTGCATATAAAATTGTGTATATTACCCCCAAAACTGCACCAATTTCAAGAGGACTTAAAAAATAACAATTGGCAAACTGATAAGAAAATGTGAGGAACTAAGATAAAGATTGGAAAAATGAGAAAGTGGGAGAAACAAGAATTAACTGATTTGCCAATCTCTGTCCAAGAGGAAGGCCTGAGCTCAACAGCCGAGCATCAGTTTCCCACGCAGAAGGTCCCAGGTTCAGTTCTTGGCATCTCCAGGTGAGACTGTGAATGTCCCCCATCTGAACCCCTGGAGAGCTGCTGCCTGTCAGTGGGACAATGCTGAGCTAGAGGAATTGATTGTCAGACTTAAATATAAGGCAGCTCCCTATGTTTCCAAAGCAGCACCTTGTCAGCCTGCCAGCACTCTCTGACTTATCCAGATCCAAGGCTTTGCAGCTGGCGCATATTTTAATGCCAAATGACTGGCACCATTGATGTTGGAACACATAGTCTCTTGGTGCCCACACTGCTTGCACATTCATTTCAGTATGTCGCACTGTGTAACTACTTTTTGCTGTTGTTGCAGCTTAAGTTTATATCTCCCCAGAGGTATTTACCCCACTCCCAGAATTCACACAGAGGAGAATGTGGGTCCCCTTTGCCAAGCAGCCGTCCGCCTGATAAAATTAAGAAGAAAAACAACAGAAAGAGAAGCAGGGAGACCTCCTGTTAATTTACTGCCCTGAAACAGTCAATTAGAGACTTGCCAAACTGTCTGGCATTCGTTCCAAGTCCTTTGAAATGCCAACCCCCAAATGAAAGATGGAGGAGAGGATATTGCCTGGCTCTTTCCAAGAATTGGCCCAAACAGCAACCACAATGTGTCAACTTGCGAGCTGGGGCTAGTTTTGCTGATAGCAGAAATAAACGCCTGTTGTTTGTCAGAAATTGGGTTCAATTTTCCCAACAATAGTGTTGCTTCCCATGCTACACTAGTCTCACATGCTACTTCCAGAAGTGTCTGGAATTTAGCAATGCTCTGTGTTCATTCTCTCTCTCTCTCTCTCTCTCTCTCTCTCTCTCTCTCTCTCTCTCTCTCTCACACACACACACACACACACACACACACACACACAGCCTGAATCTCTAATTGAAGTCTTGAGGGAATATTTGGATAGCTCAGTCTCCATTGGATAGCTCAGCTGGTGGACCATGAGACTCTTAATCTCAGGATTATGGGATTGAGACCCACATTGGGCAAAAAGACTCCTGCATTGCAGGGGGTTAAACTAGATGACCCTTGTGGTCCCTTCTAACTCTACAATTCTATAAGAGTCTATGAATCCACAGCTAGAGTGAAATAGCCCAACGACACTGACATCTGCCAAGGACAGTAAAAGAGGTGGAGAATGGTAATAACTTAGTGGAAGAGCATCTGCTTTGTATTCAGAAGGTCACAGGTTCAACCCCAAACATCTCCCAAGTGGGGCTAGGAGTGTCCCCTGCCTGGAACCTCGGAGAGCTGCTGCCAGTCAGTGTAGATGACATTGGGACCATTGGACCAATTGGTCTGACTTAATAAAAAGAACCTTCCTATGTTAATTTGTGAGTCTCAGAGCTGAGGGTAAAGGAAAAAGTTGGCCAGGTGGAGCAAGCAGAAAAAGGACAGACAGCTGTTGGGTCAGCAATCTCAGGCAAATAGACTAGTCAAAAAATTAAGCAGCTGCAAAGGCCTGTCACATAAAAAGGCATTCAAGAGATGCATGGAAGTCAAAAGTGGTGGTTCTTACTGAATCTCTGGAGGAAGAGTCCTCCAGGGCATGAGACCAGTGGCACCAAATGCTGGACTTCTGGTTGAGGCCAGTCTGGTTTCTGTAACATGGGAGACAACTAACACTGTTCCTCTAGATGATTTCAGCCATTGGGCTGGGATATAAGAGCTCAGGCAGTCAACAGCAACAACAATTTTTTTATTATTTGTACCCCGCCCATATGGCTGGGTTTCCCCAGCCACTCTGGGCAGCTCCCAACAGAGGACTAAAAACAGAATAAAACATCAAACATTAAAAACTTCCAAATACAGGGCTGCCTTCAGATGTCTTCTAAAAGTTGTCTAGTTCCTTATCTCCTTGACACCTGCTGGGAGGGTGTTCCAGAGGGTGGTCAGCACTACCGAGAAGGCCCTCTGGTTCCTTGTAACCTCACTTGTCGCAGGCAGGGAACCACCAGAAGGCCCTCAGAGCTCTAAGTGTCTGGGCTGAGCAATGGGGGTGGAAACGCTCCTTCAGGTATACAGGACCAAGGCCATTTAGGGCTTTAAAGGTCAGCACCAACACTTTGAACCGGTGTTATATGGTCTCAGCCACAGCTCCCAGTTACCTTAAGACTCTTCTAAAAACACAAGTAGAGAAAAAACAGACCTTGTAAGAGTCAGGGAGCGATTGGAATATTTCTGCTGCCCTGTAGAAGTGTAGATATTCAATTACTTTAATATGAGCGGAGATTATTCTAAGATTAACAGTAATCATGAGCATTGGCATAGGGGAGCAGATGATGCCTGTACCATGGAATTTGTTACACACTTGGGCTTCAGAGTGATTGATTTTATTCAGCCATGATATGCACTTGTAAAAGTAGGCTTTTTCTGTCCATTGATCCCATGGGGAGCAAGCGTTTAATGTCAACGCTGAATGTTAATGTACAATTAAAACCAAAACAAAATCGATATTCCTAGCGGGGAGGGAGAGAATGGGTTGCCATTCATAGGCTGCCTTGCTCATGAGATTCCCGCCCTGGTTCATGAAACTGCTCCAGTCTGAATGGTCTGTGAACTGCAGCTGTCATTTTTAAAAGGTTTTGGACACACTGATGTTTATTGTAGTTTAAACCCCCCTTTCTTTCTTTTAGTGGTGGGCTTTAAAACATTTACTGCCAATAATTTGGAGAATGGTGTGGGTTCTTTATATGTTAAGATTTATTACAGTCAGGAAACAAGTGTGTGTTAAACAGTCTCTAACCTTTCTTTAATAGCAATCCTTAAGCCAGGCCTGTACATCTTGGGTGACTCATAAGCCATTTGTTTCTATTGTAGGATACTTCAACATAGCCCTGTTTATTGTATGATGCAGGCACTGGCCTCAGGCCAGGCCAGGCCGTATGTAGGGCTCAGGCTTTTCCATAAGGGGACAGAGCTTTGATGTTGCTTCAGCAACAGTGAGCTTAGGTCCTATATGCATTATGCATTGAAAGCACAATGATGCCACAGTCATGGCTTACCCCAAGGAATCCTGGGAACTGAAGTTTGTTAAGGGTGCTGAGAGTGCTTAGGAAACCTTCTCAGAGCTACACTTCCCAGGCTGGTTTAATGGTCCATCCCTCATAATAATAATAATAATAATAATAATAATAATAATAATAATACCTTTATTGTCATTGTACAACCTTCTTCCCAGGAAATTCTGGGAATTGTAACTCTGTGGTGGAAAGAGAAGCCTGTTGTCAGGAATGGAAATCAGTCCAGTATTCATTTTCATCGTGGGGTTGTTGTTTTTGAGTTTCCAAACAATATGTAATTAACTGCCCACTCCCATTGTTTTGAAGTTTCCTTTACACCAAAATGAATGTAGACTACATACATTGCACAAGTAGTTATGCAACTCATGCTAAATAGCAGAGAGCAAGATGAATAACAAAGTATTTGATGGAAAGCGAACAGCAGCAGAACAGAAACAGGGGCGATTGTGGCAAATACAAGTTAGAATGGAAATTGCTGCCCTCTTACATTCTTCATTGTCACTGAGCACTCTGTAACCTTGCTCCTGCCAACCTCATTTTGCTTAAGTTCTTTTCAGGCTGGTGCTCACCCAACTTAAAGAAAACATTTTAAGCAGAATGAATGAATGACTCAACCAATTTGAGCAGAAGTCATATTGCATCATCAATAAATTGAAACATCATAGTTCAAGACTCCATTCATTCTCCGGTGCATTAGTCCTCCTATTTAGGAGAAGTCTTGAAATGTGAGAGCTTTTGCCATCAAACTCTGTTTTTCTTCACTTGATTCATCTTTTGTCTCCTCTGTGCCAATTATTTCTAACCAAGAACTGACAACCTCTTGTCATTCATTGTTCCTTCCTTCCCACATCTGCTCTCAGCATTGACAAAATGTTGAGGGGGTTTTTTCAGACCCGCATTGATAATTTGACTGACAATAGTTTATAATCTTGTAATAATCTCACTGCAGGATCTGTCAAATGAATGATCCTAGTTGAGAGCAGGGGGGAGGGATTGAAATTTAATTATAAGATACATGTTTGATATTAGGAAAGGATAAAAGTGATTCTTAGTTTTTATTTGCAGAAGAAGAAGGTGCCTTAATTTCCTCCTTTTGGCTGCTGAGTGAAACTGAAAAAAAAATGTAAAAGGAGAAAACTATGTTCTTTACATCCAGTGTTCTAGCCCAGTGGTTCCCAATGGTTTACTTGAAAATTGCTGAGAGTCTTGGTGGTAGGGTTGCCATATTTTAAAGAGCAAAAAAGAAGACGCTAGGATGGCCATTCAAAGCAAATAAATGCAACATGTCTCAAATTTTCCCCTGATAAAGAGGACGTGTCCTGGGGAAAAAAAGAGGACACATGGCAACCCTACTTGGTGGACTACTTAATGATTTTTCTTCCTGCTGTAGCAACTGTAATTCCATAGAACTCAAATTTTAATACAAGAAATACCTCGGGTTAAGTACTTAATTCATTCCGGAGGTCTGTTCTTAACCTGAAACTGTTCTTAACCTGAAGCACCACTTTAGCTAATGGGGCCTCCTGCTGCTGCCGCGCCACTGGACCTCAATTTCTGTTCTTATCCTGAAGCAAAGTTCTTAACCTGAAGCACTATTTCTGGGTTAGTGGAGTCTGTAACCTGAAGTGTATGTAACCTTAAGCATATGTAACCTGAGGTACCACTGTACAAGAAATAAATGCGATTAAAATGTGATTAAAAATCAATACTGTATGAATATTCCGTGTGATGGAAGTGCTGTTTCTCATCTTCATGCCATGGATCACCTGAATTAAATCCATGGACCACTGGTGGAGCCCACAGATTGCAAACCCCTAAGTCTATATAAATGAAGAGAGTTGCCTTATCCTGAGGCTATTGGTACCTCTAGCTCAATATTGTCTTCTAGATGAGTGAGGGAAAGAATATGGTGTTCACATGTGGCTCCATAAAATGAAATATGTGTCATTTTCTGTTGAGTGCACTTCTCTGAAGTTGTTTGGCTTTGTGGGTCCTTGCTGATAAAACTGTACTTTTTGACCGTCAATCACAGAGAGTTCTCTTTAGCCCCTGACCCAATGAAATCCTAGAGGCATAAACCACAACTGGGATAAAGCAAAGGGAACCACACAAGAATATAGTTAGGGATTGGGGTGTGTGCAAATATGGCTGCCTTCCTCTGGCATTGGTATGACCCTGGTGCCTGCATCATGGTTTGCTCTAACCCAATATATACATGATATGCATGATCCATATACATGGATAGTTTCACACCCAACACTGAATATTTTGGACTCCCATCAGTTCTGGCCAACAGGGATGCTAGGATTTGTAGTCCACAACATCGGGAGTGCACCAAACAATGGAAGTCACTAAGAAGTGTTAGAGAAAATCAAAGTGCAGCGGCAGAAATAAGGAATCTGTGGCTCTCCAAATATTGTTGTACTATAGCCCCCACCAGCCCCATCCAGGATAGCCAGTGGTCAGAGATGATGAGAGTCATGGTCCAGCAACATCTCAGCATCCATGGTTCCCCATACCTGGACTATGAAAAGGAGTTGCAGTTATAGTGGGCAGAAAGTCTTGTTCAATAACAGAAGTCACTTGGGGCTTCCACCATTGGGCTTATGCCTACAATCAAGACAATAACAAAAAGTTACCTTGTGGTACCTTTTCCATGTCAATATGGAGAGATGAACTGTCTTGTCAAAATACCATATGGGAAATCGGAAGCATGAAAATGTAAAATTCTCCGCACCACTAGGTGGCATCATAAACAAGCAGCTTAAGAACACAGGAACTGGACTTAACACTGAATTGTGTGGGATATTCAGTCCTATATAACCAACATGCTTAACTCTAATTAATGCATGAAGGAGTTAAGACCAGTGGTGGATCTTGGGGTCTCAAATATTAGCAGTGTCCCGTTCAGTGCCCAAATTTGGTGCCCCCGCCTCTATCCTTCAATTCTACATAATAGTTGTGGAACCCCCTCTGGCGCTCCCGAGTCTCTACACCCGGTGTGACTGAACTGGTCACGCTCCCCTAAATCCATCTGTTAGGACAATAGAGTATGTGGTCCTGTCAGGCTTAGCAAGGCCACACGCCCGCATCTTGGGAGAAAGGGTTACTCTCTCTTCCACCCTACCAATAAGGAGGTCCAAGCTGGATGCCCCAAGCTTAGACCATGTGGCTTAATCAGGCCATCTTTGTGTCTCTATACAAATAATTTAAAAACATTTACCACTTTTGGAACCTAAGTTATACTGCCTGTCTTTTGTAGCTGCTGTATGAGAAAGACCTTTACTCTAACCTTTGAAGTGTTTTAAGTAAACTATTTTTAACTTGCCAAATGTGTGGCTTCTTTCTATGCTAAGAGAAGAGGGGAACTTTGGAAGCAACTTAGAAGGGGATATTTTGAAGGTCTTACTGCTCATATTTCCACACTTTACTTTGCTGCATATTTTGTGATTTTAAATTTCTGCTGGTGTTCTCTCACCAAAGAGTACTTGCTATAAACCTAGATCTTGGCATCCAGGAATTGTCCTTTTTATACCTAGTGCAGTGGTACCTTGGTTCTCGAACTTAATCCATTCCGGGAGTCGGTTCGACTCCCAAAGCCATTCAGAAACCAAGGCATGGTTTCTGATTTCCTGCAGGAGCTTTCTGCACTCAAGTGAAAGCTGCGTCAGACTTCAGCTTCCGAAAAACGTCTGCAAACCGGGACAAACTGTTTGATTTGTTCAACAACTAAGCCATTCAAGAACCAAGGTATCACTGTATATATAAACGCCTTTTAAACAAAATACAAAAAATTAACAAATTGCTCTCCATGGAAGTATCTCCCCCAGTCCTTCCTGGAGATGTTGGGGGGTGACACCTCAATCCTTCTCCATTCAAAGCATGTGCTCTATCTATTGATTGCATTGATATCTGACCTTTTACTGTTATTATTTTGTTTGGCCAACAGCTTAGATTGCTTTAAAAGAGAATTGGACAAATTCACGGAGGACAAATCTATCAATGGCTACTAGTCATGAAGGCTGTGCTCTGCCTCTGAGGTCAAAGGCAGTAATGCTTCTCAATACCCGTTGCTGGATCTCTTAGGAGGGGAGAGCACTCTTGTGCTCGGTTCCTGCTTCAGGGTTTTTTATAGATACCTTGTTAGCCACAAGATGCTGGACCAAATGAGTCATGGCCCTGATCCGGAATGCTCTTCTTATGCTGCTATGCATTGTACTGTTCTTTACTATTCTGTGGTTTACTGTTAGCTTCTTTGAGCATCATTTTGGGGGAAGGCAGGGTACAAATGGAACAAAACCATTGACGGCTTAAGGCAACCTTCCCCAATCTGATACCCTCCAGATGTTTTGGATGACAGCTCCCATCATCCCTGGCCATTAGTCATGCTGTGTGTGACTGATGGGCATCAGAGACCAACAACATCGAGAGTACACAAGATTCTAGAAGTTTGGCCTAAGGCTACCATCACCAGCCTTGCACAACCATTAGATGCACACTACTTACATTTGTACACATGTAGTCTCTCGCTCTCACACACATCTGGAATGGTAGTGTGAAATTGCAGCTGTTTATTAACTAAGGACACTGGTCTGTACACCAGCAAGTCCTGAAAGTCTGAAATAAATTCAGTGAAACCAGAATATTATTTTTGCCCCCTTCTCTGAAATTTGGTCCACTCCTTCCTTTCTTGAGTTTCTCCGTCACACAGCACCTCTAGGTATGAAAGAATAGGAGGGCAGTGAGTTGTGACTCTTCTCTTGAACCCAGAGATGAAGTGGGCCGTCCCTGAGTCTGTTCCAAGTAAGAGAAGTTTATCTGAATCAGATAAATAGGCTCCTTTTGAAATGTGAGGTGCCTTTATGTTGGCGATGAAGCAGCCTCTTCTTTTCCCTCTTCAGACGAAACTTGCTCTCTGTCTGAGCACTCTATGCAGAAACCTTGGGAGAACAATTATTTGCTATCTTAAGATATCATGACACACATCCTGGATACAATAACCAGGAAGCTCATACAAAAAGATGAAGAAACAGGCATAAATGCCTCCTGTATCCTCCTTTTCAATCTCTCCAGCTCTGAGCTGAGTTTTCTTCATGGTTCTTGCACATGCAGAGTTCTGAACTGATTTCCCCTATCTCAGGAATAGTGAGCATGCTCTGTATGGAAGGAGGCCCCAGGTTCAATTTTGGGTATCTCCAGATAAGACTGAGAAATAATGATAAAGTGGGTTTCCTGCATAAGCAGGGGGTTGGAGTAGATGACCTCAGAGGTCCCTTTCAACTCTCCGATTCCTGTTTAAAACACTGGACAGCTACTGCCAGTCAGAGTGGGACAATACTGAGCTGGATGGATGAATGGTCAAACTCTGTACACAGCAGTTTCCTCTGTTTCTTTGTCTTAAAAGCTGAGTGGCGAGAGCATCTGCTTTGCATGCAGAAAGTACCAGGTTCAATCCCTGGTATCTCCAAGTAGGGCTGGAAATATCTCCCATCTACAACCCTGGAGAGCCTCAGCCAATTAGAATAGGAATTGCTGAGTTAGTTGGACCGATGATATGATTTAATTTAAAGCAACTTCTGGTGTTCCTCATAGTAACTCTCCCTGTCATGGGCAGGCCATTTAGCTGCCATCCCTGTTTATCTTCTAAAACAGCAGGGAGGGACCTCCAGCTTGAAGACCAAATTAGGTCTGGCAGGGGTCCTAATTTGACCCATGAGGCCGTTTCCCCCAAACCATGTCCATTTGATATCATATGTGTTGCTGTGTTTGATATAAGAATATAATAAGAGCCTGGTGGATCAGGCCAAGGGTGCATCTACTCTAGCATCTGGCCGACTAGATGCCCCAGGAAGCTCGCTCATAACGATGCAGCTTCAAAGGAAGTGATGGAAGCTTAAAGAGTGCTCCCAATTGTTTATTGGCAAGTATGGCTTGCTGACAGCACCAATCAGCTGATTGGCTCTGACAGCAAGCTCTTCTGAAGTTGTCTATTTGTAGATGTGGTTTCGATTCAAAGCACATTTGTAGTTGGGCATTTTCTCTCTTTGTAGACAGCTTTCGCAGTCTGCAGAAAGAAAAGTGTCCATTTGCAGGTGTAATTTGAATTTAAATGCCCTCAAATGGACAAAGCAGGGCTCACTGTCAATGACAATCAGTTGATCACCACCTACTGCAGGCCTTGTTGAAGTTATCACCTAACATCATAGTGACTTCAGGGGACTGGCAGGTGGGCAGCCCCACTCACATATCAAAGTGGCCCAGAGGGGGTGGGAGACGGGAGGATCTGACTTGCAGAGACTGAAAAGGTTGCCCAATCCCTGTTCTAGGACTGCATCTCACCACATGATCCTTCTCACACAGGAAGCCTTGCTTTGTTCCAAGAGAATTTGTGGGCTGGTGAGACAAGATGTTCTGTTGTATCACCCAGTTTATAGAAATCCTTCACCTGGAAGCCTTACCTAATTCCTTCTTGGCCTCTCTACATCTGGTGGCCTCTCTACATCTTGTTCCACCTTGTACGTACTAGTTGTTAGCTTTTAGTTACATGCCGTCTAGTTTACTGTTTGTAAGGAATAGCATGGTCTTCACAGAAGCATGTCCCATTTGAATTCAACAGTTGGGTGTAGAATTGCACATTAAGCCATCTCAGTTTCTTTGCTGCTCAATTTTCATAGTTCAATTGCTTTAAAAATCCCTCTATATATTTTATTTCTTGATTCTTGAAGGGTATAATCCTTTGGTCTCTTTGTGGTCCTGCAGGTGGTAGGGACCCCAGAAGTCACAGGGCATAGCAGATTTCCTCTCCATGGGTGAAGAAGAAGACCTGCCCTCAGAGGGGGAGAGCCATCCCTCAAAGCCCCATCCCAGTCACAGTGCAAAGAATATTTGCTGGGACTTCCTTATCATTGGAACATTGTCTCCCAGATCTTATACAGAGCCCAGACCAAGCAGGGTTCCACATCATGCATAAGTTGCTTGCGATTTTTCAGATATACCTTCTGTCCACCATGAAAACAAAATGGCCATACCAATATGGACCTCACTCTGATGCAGGAAATGCATTTTTATGACAGAACTGCTAGATTCAGTGATTGCACAGCAATCTATCCAACAGTGAGACTGCTGGTGAAGGGGAACGTAGATGTCATTGCACTCCAACTCCCATAGCAAGGCTGGTGGGGTTCACCAGAGGCTGGGAGATAATAAATCAGATAGGTTAACTCAGATGGGTTATCAGATGGGTGAACTCAGCAGGGTGATTAGAATTCAAGTTTTAAAAAGGCAAGCTTTAGAGTACTTGATTTGTGTTTCTTGCCCTATTATCTGGCTCCTGAGGTGCAGGTATCATTATGGAGAGATCTGCTTGGTGAATAAGCTGTAACTTCATATGGCATTTCACTTTTGTCATGTGAATGATAATCTGTACTCCATGTTTTTGTACCCTTTTCTTTTTGTTTATTGTTTACTGAAAATCAGCAGAAGGCATATGGGAGTTGGAGCCCAACAGCTGTTGGAGGGCCACAGGGCTGGATCTGGTCCTTGCTGTTAGCAGAGACTGAATGTTGAAAATCAGTGGTGGGCTGTGGGTGTTAGGACTAAAATAGTGGTTCTAGTCATCTCAGAAATTTGCAGCAACTAAGAAAACCCAGCTTTCCCACTTTGCAATTTCACTTTCAAATACGTTTGATCATGTATTGCTAAGAAGGCAGAGTGTTTGTAGTAGTTGCATGCCACTCTTAATTAAAAGAAAATGTTACTTCCATAGCACCTTTTGAGAGAGGATATCCTGGTGAATCCCATTAGATGTGCTAATGAATTTGCACTCTCTGCAACCCTGTGGGATGTGGTAACAGTTTTATTTACTAAGACAGGCATCAGCCATTGAGATGTGATGCTCAAGGCCAGGATCACTGGTGTGAAATCAAAGTAATGCCAGGAAGATGTGGTGTAGATTAAGGCAATGGGACCCAAAGTTTAAGATTTTCAAGTTCTAAGCTTTGTTCTGCAGGGGCAATTGGGGATTGGTAAGAACATGGAGCAGGAATGGAGATCTGGACTGAAAAAGAGAAGAGAAATCAGGTTGCAGGAGCAAGGATGCTTCCTAGCAGAATATCACATGTATAAATGGGTGAATCAAACAATTTTGGTTTCTCGGTTTCTCATTTTTCCAAACTTAAATTCAGTTCTTCACACTTCCAGATTGATCTGCTGTTGCTTTTTAAAGTAAAAAATGCACTGGCATTTAATGTAAAATTATCCTAAATTATGCAGTTTTGTATGCAGTTTTGTCTGACATACATTTTTGCAAAAGTGTTTTCCTAATACGTAGATTGCATTTCTGCAATATGCTACATTACACATCTTAATGCACACTTCACCCTATTATATGCATTTGTATACACATTACTTCACCCAGAAACCGCATTGCAAAATTTGGAGCAATGCGAATTTCAAAGGATGGTTGTGCTTCTGTTTGGTATATTGTTTCAGAAATAGCAGATCTGGTAGGTTTGCCTTTACAGTATATGTGAATTGAATCAAAGGGATACTCTGTTTTTAATTGATTTTTTTAAAGAATAAAAATGCAACATAAAATGGTAAGTAGCAGAAGCTGGCCTGAAGCAATATAATATAGCCAGAGTGGGATTTGTAAACAGCAGTACATATTATTCACTGCTTATTTCAAAGCAGAGGCCAGTAAAGGCATTCTGACCCAATTCCTAAAGCATGACATAGCTGGCATCAAGCAAAAACCTCTGGGGAGGTTTTCTATCACTGGGGTGCCACCACTGAAAAGCCCCTGTGTGGAAACAGGGACACCTAGAGAAAGGCTTCATAGGTCAGGGGATATTTCAATATTCATGCAGCATCTCCCATTTTTGCACCCCTCTCCCATATAGATGCTTTGTTTTGTTTTTAAAGAAAATTAATTGGTACAAGGTTGCCCATAGCTCTTTAAACAGCCTTCCCAAGCAGCCAATTTAGTTCCTTAAAAAAGTTATTTAACTAACTGGCTATAAGTGATTTGAATGAAGGGTGTTTTTTATTGTTATTATTTCAATGCCTTGCGGCTGAGACAATGGAAAGCACACCATGACTGGAAGCTTTAATCAAGGTCAGATTCTGGAATTTTCCTTCATTGTAACTGGGGATCTCTTTGGTGGATTTAACCTTTCAAATGTCTCTTGAGTTTAGACGGAGACAATTGGAAATTGCAGAGTTTAGAGAAAATGAAAGATAAAGTGCGAGACTGGTTACACTATGCTCAGATTAAAGAAGTGTTTAAGAATGACAAAAAGTTAGGATTCCAGGTGGAGAAATCGAAATTGGAAACAGAATTGTTAGAACCTAAGACCAAGGTACTTTCAAAAATGTATAACTTGCTGCTGAAATGGAATACACAAGACGAAATGGTTAAATCGGCTATGATAAAGTGGGCTCAGGATATTGGGCATAACATTATGTTTGAGGATTGGGAAAGGTTGTGGACCACTGGGTTGAACTTCACCGCATGTAATGCTCTGAAGGAAAATGTAATGAAAATGATATATAGATGGTACATGACCCCAGTGAAATTGGCTAAAATATACCATTCGTCTGATAATAAATGTTGGAAATGTAAGGAAAATGAAGGAACATTCTTTCACCTCTGGTGGACCTGTCCTAGAGTGAAGGCCTTCTGGGAAATGATATATAATGAGTTAAAAAAGGTGTTTAAGTACACCTTCACTAAGAAACCAGAGGCCTTCCTTCTGGGCATTGTCGGCCAGAATGTGTTAAAGAAGGACAGAACATTTTTTATGTATGCTACAACGGCGGCAAGGATACTTATTGCTAAGAACTGGAAAACTCAAGATCTACCCACACTGGAAGAATGGCAGATGCAGCTGATGGACTATATGCAACTAGCCGAGATGACTGGCAGAATTCGTGACCTGGGAGAGGAAAGGGTTGAAGAAGACTGGAAGAAATTCAAGATTTATTTACAAAAGTACTGTAACTTGGTTGAATGCTAACAAGGATGTCAGAGTAGAAACAACTGTCTACCATCAAATTATATTTTATATTTGAGTTTAATCTAAATTATTGGATTTAAGATTATAAACAAAATGATAATTTGCTTGGAAAAATTTTCTTTTTAATGATGCAAGTGGAAGCAGGAGGCATGAGGGAGTCCATAGTAGAATGAAAAGATGTTATAAAATTTATTTTGTTTGTTAAATGTGTATTCGTATGAAAAAACCTTAATAAAAAATTATATGAAAAAAAAAAATCAAATGTCTCTTGAGTTTAGCCCTTCAATATGTTCTTTGCTTGGGCCTCTCTGTCTTAGATGTTCTCAATGCCAGGTAGCAGGTCTCAATGACACTATTATTTTAAAAAGTTAAAAAGGCTGTCAAACAAAGGCAGTGGTGGCGTTGGGGTGTTTGGGAGGGTGGTATTCAAATACGTTCATTTAAAAACAAAAGAAATCCAGCAAAAGTCAACATTATTGTTTAATAATTCAACCTTTAAAGGGCTAAAAGGAAGATAAGTTATGACTAGTTATAAGATAGAGATTTGAGGGCTAGGCAGCTGTCAGACATAAAAAGGGCTCAAAAACAGGGCTCTGGGTGGATTTAAGGCTGAGTTGAAAGCTTTCGGTGGAATGTCCCCCCAGCCCCACCCCAAATTTGCAGTAAAATTTCAACTCAGTTTGGGAGCTTAGGTGAGTGGCTGACTAGGGATGAAAAGCAGGACATAGCTCTCTGTTTTGCAGAAGTACTAGGTGCCTACCATCTCCACTAATGCCCCTTGAAACAATTTTAGGGTGAGAGAATATAACAATTTTGGTTCTTCTCCATTTCTCATTTTTCCAACCTTAAGTTCTGATCTCCATATTTTCCTTTCTTTTCTTCTTCTTCTTCTTCTTCTTCTTCTTCTTCTTCTTCTTCTTCTTCTTCTTCTTCTTCTTCTTCTTCTTTACATGCACATAAAACATACCAGCATTTTAGAGAAGGAAGGCTTTGTACACAATTGTATACAATTTTTTCATGACACACACGTATTTGTGTGTGTGCGTGTGTGTGCGTGCGTGCGTGCGAAAAAAATTGTCCAAGCTTATTTACTTATCACACTTTCGTTTTCTAGATAACTGCATTTCAACATTTGGAAAAGTAAGCTTTTCAAAGGATAGCTGTGTTTCAGTTTGCATCTTGTTTAGGGATGTGCCGATGAGATAAGTTCCCCTTTAAATGCAAACTGAATAGAATTTCAGTTTAAGGGACAGCACTTATACAATAACCCTGCTTCAGGAATTATACAGTTGCCCCCTTTGCCGTGGCACCACGCTCTGACGTCCATCTGGAGTGCTATGTGCGTTGGCTCTCCTCCCACAATGGTTTAGAACATGATTCAGAAAAAGTTCCACACCTTCTGGATAACCCTCCATGGACCACAAGACAAACCCAGAGACTCACTTTTATGTATGGTGATTATGATGCCCCTTCCTTCTTGACAGATTGTTTGCAGTGGGGCTTATGTGAAGGACCACCAGGGACCTCCCCACAGCCCCTCTGTGTATCTCTCCTGCATGAATGCAGGATAAAGAAATGCTGGTGGAGAATGGCAGGGGGGCAGTCTTGTAGCCAGACAAAACTTGCCATGTCTGTTACCTGCAGTGGGGCCTGATCAGACAGACCAGCTGAAGAGAAACTCATTTGTTTGCATTGGGGCTCCAGAGTTCTTTATAACTGAGGAGGATGGGAAAGGAAGGGCCGGGATGGTTTGACTGGAGTTCCAGTTGAGCCATAGCCCAGGAGGGGGGAGGTGGGAATGATAGAACCATAGAATTATAGAGTTGGAAGGGGTACCAAGGGACATTTTATCCAACCCCCTGCAATGCACGAATCCTGCCCACAGCCATCCTTGACTGGGCTTGAACCACCAATTTCTGGTTAACAGCCAGACACACTGACCCATTGTGCCACCTATGGAGCAGGCCTTTTTTTCCAGCCTGAACCTGACGGAACTCAGTTCTGGTACCTCTCAGGTGGGTTCCATTTCCATTATAAGAGAACAAGGGTTCATGGTAAGTTCTGGTACCACTTTTTAAAAATAGAAAAATAGCACTGCCAAGGACTCTCTAGGAACTTGAGGGGTCAGCAGGCTACAGGATGAGGTATAGGACCTGACACTTAACCCAACCAGTGCCCACCCCCAGACAGGGAACTGCAGGAGGGTATTCGCTGGAGGAGGAACATATGATACAACACTGTTATCCCCAATGAACAACTGTTTGTGGTTGTGGCAATTTGTGAGCAGGAAGACTGGCAACATGGACACCCTGGAGCTTTTGATATATCCCTGTCCATGGAAGTTCAACAGCTTGTTTTGCAAGAATAAGATTCAGCAGGATTACAGGGAATGATGGGGGAGGCAAGGGATGGAGAAGAAAAGGAGGGGGGAACCACTCGAAAATATTACAATGATCTTGTTGAAGGGTACAAGAAAATCTCCCAGGATAAGAGGAAATAAATGCTAGATTGCAATTGTCTAAAAGCCGAATTATTCTTTGTTTCACCAGGTTATCTCCCCCGCACCCTGTTCCTTTTGGTATTTATATAGCCTAACAAATAATTCTCCTGAAAAAAGGAGAAGGTGGGGGAGATGGCCCAAGTATTTTAATGAGAGCTCCACAGTTTCCATGGAGATCAAGAGTCTGACAGCCAAGTACTATAGCATGCTCTAAAAAGCAGTCTTGTTTCAGTGGAAAGCACAGTCTTGAGAAGAATATGTGGTTTCTTGTCTTGCTTTTTTTATTTTCACACCCATCCAGACAGTGCCCATTTGAAACAAAGCTCAAGTCTAACCTTCCGCTTGTCCACCTCAGACTATTAATTGTCAAGACCATGATTATTATCTTCATCTCAGTATTCATCTCAGAGTTTGGCCAGGGACCCCAAGTATCCATTGTATTTGGATTCAATTAGTACTGCCTCCAACAGCATTCCTTTCCACATGGGCAGCTTATGATGGAAAGGTGAGACAGAGGTTCACCTGGGGCCAGTGGTTGCCATTTGGCTACTTTCCTCCCAGAGCTTCTGCCATCAGCAGCCATTCTCACCTAACATCTGAAGGTGTGATGAGACAGTGAGGCCCCCTTCACTGGCTCAGTGGGGGCCAACTGCCATTTGGCTGCCTCCTCTTCCAGAACCGCCTCCACTAAATATATACAGTGGCACCTCGGGTTACATAAGCTTCAAGTTACATACGCTTCAGGTTACAGACTCTGCTAACCCAGAAATAGTGCTTCAGGTTAAGAACTTTGCTTCAGGATGAGAACAGAAATCGTGCTCCGGAGGTGCAGCAGCAGCAGGAGGCCCCATGAGCTAAAGTGGTGCTTCAGGTTAAGAACAGTTTCAGGTTAAGAACGGACCTCCAGAACGAATTAAGTACTTAACCCGTGGTACCACTGTATAAGAGATTTGCTGACTTTACAGTCATCTTTAAGGAACGCCATAGTTCAGTGAGAGAACAT
The DNA here is from genome assembly GCF_964234715.1 of Podarcis melisellensis. NCBI lineage: Eukaryota > Metazoa > Chordata > Lepidosauria > Squamata > Lacertidae > Podarcis > Podarcis melisellensis. Next base: position 42,556,111 of record NC_138547.1, on the reverse strand, counting down.
TCTCTGCCTGTACAAAGTTCTGAACTCTCCCCATGGCATTTCCAGTTCTAATTACCTTGCAGGACTGGGGAAAACTAGGGAGATACTGCTTGTCAAAACAAATAGTATCAGACATGAGTTATAAGATATTCTAGTCTAGTATGGATATGTTCCCAATGCAAAGCTATGCTTTGGAAAATATCAACAATTTTAGACAAGGGCTAGATGACATGAGTTCCCAGAATAAGCAGAATGGATAAGGAAGTGCTGTGGTCAAGGTGACCTTTAGGACTCTAGCCATTTAAGGAGTTTATTTATAAACTAAGGACAGCACATTTTTGTCTTGTGGACAAACTTATTTTATTTGAAAAGCACGAGCTGACCACAGACTGATACATTAGCTGAACAGCAGCAAGCAATGAATGGGCCTGCCATTGAGTAGCCAACCTGATCATCATGCCATTTCATGAAGGACTGCTTCAGACAACCTCTTTATTGAGCATTCATCTTGAATTGCTTACACAAAGCTTATGTGGTGGTTAGATTGTCTTTACTGAGCATTCGTTCTGATTTGTTTGCCCCGGGGAGATTATACAATGAGCATTCCTCTTGAGTTGCTTGTGGGGTGTTTATGCACCTTCATGTTAATCATCTGTTTATTCCACACCTGTCAGTGCATAGGAGCCAACTCCTAGGGGCCAAGGGGTCTTTGCCCCCCCATAAAATATTTGAGGGGAACACCACCACCCCCACATTGATGGGCATTGCCATTGAAATAGTGTGCATGTGCAGCATCATGTAGGGTGGGACTTACCTGACCCCCATATTTTCTTCAAGTTGGCACCCCTGTTTCAATGTATTTCCCAATACTTTCCTAACCATAGAAGTACTGTTTCTTTTTTAAAGTGGATTTGCTGCACAAGAGCAACCCAGCTCCTAAATCCATGTTAATGGTGCAAACTGAATTTTCCTGCTAGATGCTTGATTCCCTATCACAAAATGCTGACAGGCTTGAGGTGCTCTAATTGTGCTTGCTTTCACCCCAAAAAGAGGACACCAGATTACATAAAAAATGCATATGTTAAAGTATACATTCCAAGATGTATACTATAATGTAAACATAAATGCAATTCTCACTATGTGGGGCAGGCTGTGATCGGTGCCTGGTCCTCTTCAGTGTGCAGCTCAAGTGCTGTTGATGGGCAACCTCCAACAGACACACTCCCCTTCCCTCTCTTTCCTTAAGGTTATTTATCATTGATTGATGGATTGATTGATTGCATTTATATCCCCCCTTTCCTCTAAAGAATTCAAGATGGGACACATCGTTCTCCTACCCCATTCTATCTTCGCAGCAACACCATGAGGTAGGGTACTCTGAAAGGTAGTGAATCTAGCCCAAGCTCAAGTTCAAGTGAGCTTCATGGCTGAATGTTGACTTTAACCCTGGTCTCCCAGGTCCCAGCCTGACTCTCTAATTACTACTGCATACTGGTGATCTATTTAGGAAGCCCTTCCATCAGAGAATACCAAGGAGAGTCCTCTGTTTGTAGGCAAGTGAGGATGCATGTTTGCCCTGCTCCTTTTCCACCTTTGGTTAAATATTGGGAAGGCTCATACAACACCTTCCATGATTCAGGGAGGCTTTGAAGTTTAGGTGTTCCCCTTGTCCTATAGCGTCTTTTGGTAGTTGCCAGGTATCATTTAAGACCTTAATTTTTCCACATTACCATATTAGTTTTGATAACCACGCAGAGACAGATGGCTGCATGTCGGCTTTCCAATGCGAAGGAATAATTTCCCCAGCTCGAGCTGGTGTAATGAGAGAGCCGCATTAAGCTGAAGATGAGGCGAAATCGAAGCATCTGTCAGTCCTCGCCTGCCAGCTCTGAGATGCTGCCGACAGACTGATATTTCACAAATAAAAGTTGAGACTATTATAGATTTGTGACACAAAAAAAATTATGGTGTTGGATAACAATGCTATGGCAGATGTCACAAAGTCCATGCTTGAAGGTTTGGGGGCATTTTCCCTCTCATTCTCTCTCCCTCCCCTTCATTTTTTATTGCTGGTCTCTGTACCTCCTTGGAATCAGTCCTTGCTCTGCACAGCTTGTGTGGAGTGTGCTCATTATACAGGGGGGGGGGGTTGCTTAAAAAAAATCTGAGGAAACAATGAGGCTAGGATGAAATTGTTGCTCATCTGGTGATAGTCCTGTTGTTCTGCTTCTGAAGTTATCTTTGATCCAGAGTTTGCCTTTTATTTCATTCCTTTAAAACAGGGGTGAGGAATGTTTTCCAGCCCAAGGGCCGCATTGCCTTCAGGGCAAGCTTCTGGGGCCACATGATAGTGGTGGGAGGAGCCACTTGCTTCTGTGCAGGCAAGTAAGAAGCATGGTCAGAGTTAGAATGGAATCAGAGAATCATGGAGTTGTAGATTTGGAAGGGACCATGAGGGTCACCTAGTCCACCCCTGCATTGCAGGAGTCTTTCACCCAATGTGGGGCTCAAACCCATGGCGCTGAGATTCAGAGTCTCGTGCTCTACTGATGGAGCTGTCACAGCTTCAGTTCAAGGGCACCTTCCAGGCAGGCAAAAACACTTGAGAAGGATGCAAAGCAGGCAGATGGGAAAAAATGGCTCCAGAGGTTTGGGTCCTAGGGAGGCTCCCTGATTCTGAAATTTCCCATCCCTTCTTAAGAAAGCCACTTGATATGGAAGCCCCAGAGATGTGACCAGCATGATTTCCCACATAGTTTCAACTCTGGAAGCATATCCAACTGTTGTCGGGGTTGATGTGGATCTTGAGATTATGTACCTCAGCACATTTCAACTTCTCAATGTTTATTTCTGACTGCAGGCCTGAGAACATTATTAAGGTCAAGGCTAGGCTTCTACTGCTTCCTGCCTGGATCCAGCTATCAACCACAAGCAACAGAAAGGAGGGTGAAGCTAAATTAAAGCCTCTTCTTTGCTCCTAAGAGCCAGTGGCCATATCACTAAGTTGTATAGTTAGGAAGCATAGGAAGATACTGTAGACTGACACCTTATACCAAGTCAGGTGGAGAGGCCTTAGCCCCATAGAGTTGGCGTGCCTGACTGGCTACCAATGAAAGTGCAGCTTTTGACCTTAAGGTGCCAGGTAGTAACATTCCTCTTCTCCCAGGTTTTTTGACTAATTAAACAATCTATGGCATTTTAAACTGGGATGATATGTATATTGTATTCGTTCGTTCCTGTGATCCTTGGGTGAAGGGCACTATAGAAATTTTGTAAATATAATAAATGACTTGGGAGCAGAGTAAGCAAGAGGGAATTTCCTCTGACATGAACCTGCCTAAGCAGGTCAGTTCCAACATGAGGATGCCTCTGTAAAGTGGACCTCCTACCTAATGCTCTGGAATCAGGCCGCATTGGTGCCCACCTCACCATTTGGCACTGAGACCAATAGTGTGTGTGTGTGTCTGTGTGTGCTTGTGTGTTTTTTAAAAAGGCTGACTTTTAAGGTTGACTTCTCATTTTTCTTAAGCTCAGCTCTCTGCGTTTCAGTTTGCTATTTTTAAAGAAGGTCTCATGAAAATTTGTCAGCATTGCTCCCAATTTACACCTTTGTAGGCAATTTTGCCTAATATACACATTTTTGGAAATTTATTTATATGGTGGTGGTAGATAACCAGTAGTTTGGTTATTGCTTGAGGTATTGGAAGTCCTGTACTGGGAATCCTTTAAAGCAAACAGGAACCCAAGAGGAATTGAAAGAACCTTTGCCATGCAAAAAATGAGTATAATTTAAATTTTAAGCCATGCTTTCCTTCATAATATTTTTTTTATAAAAAAAACTAAGCATAGATGCAAATTGCACTACTTTTGTTTTGTTTTAAGTAAAAAACAAACAAACCACACACACCATCATGGTAACAGATTGTTGAGCTTTCTGTATACAGCTTGGGCATGCCCTTGTTTTAAAATCTGCAGTCGAATGTAAGCTGGAAAACCCTTAGAATTCAGACCTATAGATCTAGACTCTTTGTTTTCCTTTTGTTTGTTTTCAGGAACTGGCTTCCTTCAGCACGTAAGCATCCTGAGCCGTTGGTATATCTCCTCTGATGCCATCTGTTAGAGTGGCTGGATGCCCGCTTGCAAGGTGCAATGCCAATTTCAGCAGGACATAGGTGCCAATGCAACATAGATTTAGCGAGATGCTCCATGGGCAACCCTCCTGGTGGGAAACAGCAACAAATTAGGCCCCTGTGCTTCATTATGTGAGATAACATCTGTTTCTGCCATCAGCATCCACATTTATTCCCCTTCTCTCGTCTTTGCATGCTTGCAGGTTGCAGAAAAGGCAAGTTACAAAACAATTGCAAAGCTGGTGTGCTCTTTTAACAGATGCTTATCTTTGAAGCTGGGAGTATTTACCTGTCTTTTCTGTCTTTTTCTATTAGTACTCTGTGCTTGACTCGAGAGAGAGAGAGAGAGAGAGAGAGAGAGAGAGAGAGAGAGAGAGAGAGAGAGAGAGAGAATGGAGCATTTAACAGGATATCCTCAATGGGCTTTAAGCAATGTTTCATCTAATCATCACCTGGAGCCCAAAGGAGTACCTGTTTCTCAGGTTCAAGCTACACATTACCCATTCAGCTAATAATAATAATAATAATAATAATAATAATAATAATAATAATAATATATGGTGATTAGGAATGGTGGGGAATGTAAACAAAAACAGAAATGGGAGGGATAATTGTCAATGTTTGATTATTCATTCTTTGTCTGGAATGGAAATCAATCTGGCAATTACAACTGGTATTCACTGTTGTTGATTTAATGATATGTAATTGATCTCACACACACACACACACACACACACACATTGTGTTTCTTTTGCATTGAAACAAATGGGATGGAATAATGCAAGGGCAATGTAACTTACATGCCTTACATAATTAATTACATACATTACGTTATGTTACATAATTTTGCCACAGCTGACAGCGATATGAAAAACAGTTTTTCCTCCCAAAACATGAACAGCAGCAGAATGGAAACAGTACTGCATGCAATGAATACAAGGACAGGAACAATGCCTTCTGACATCAATGATGATGGTGGTGTCTTACCCACTGTTCAACCTTAAGGTTCTAAGGCAGGTTAAAACAATGCAAAAAGACAATATTAAAATCAGTTAAAACAATTCATGATCACAATAATAGGGTGGGAGATGCATGCATACACACGTGTGTGTGTGTGCGCACGCACACACACACACACTATGAAAAGCCAGGATAAAGAGGAGTGTCTTCTGTATATGAAGGTGCCGGGTGCATCTCTGTGTGCAGAGAACTCCAAAGTTTAGAGACTACCACAGAAAATGCCTCTCTCCCAGGCCACCACTCTGGGAACATCTGAGTGTGATGGGACTACCAAGAGACTCCCTCTGCCAATCTTAACACCCAAGGTGTTCTGCAGTGGTCTTTCAAACATATGCAAATTGGGCCAATTTAATACCCTTCCTTTTTCTTCCATATAACCTACCATACTTTTCCATCTATAAGACACCCCCATGTATAAGACACCCCCTATTTTGGGGGACTCAAATTTAAGAAAATGGGGGAGACGGTACAGAGTTGTTGAGCTTTTTTTAGGGGGGATTGCAAAAGATCGCTCCTCACCCATACACGTTGCTAAATCCACCTCCTGCCTGTCCCATTGCCGGCCCAACTGCTGGAGCATCAGCTGATCAACACCACCCAATGATGTAGCAACCAATAACACACACAATAGCTGCTGACAGCCTCATCAGCAACCAATCAAACGTCCACCCTATGCACTACCCCCATTTTTAGCATGATTTTTAAAGAAAAAAACATAGTCTTATACATGGAAAAGTATGGTAATTTTGACTAAGTCAATATGTGGCAGCCTTTTCCAAACCTTTAGATATTGTCAGTAAAGAGTATTTTCATCCCCCATTTTAAACTCATGGTTTTCCAGCAGTGAAAACTTGGGAACAGGACCCCCCCCCCATTAGCTATGACAACAAGATGCTATCTACAACATTGTTTCATTTTTAAATTATATATATCTTTGCTGTTAATCACTTGCCCTACATTCATTCACTTACTTACTTACTTACTTACTTACTTACTTACTTACTTACTCACTCATTTATTATACCCAAATGCTTTGGGATTAAACCTCCAAGGCAGGCAAGCTTCATACAATCTTCCTTTTTCTATTTCTCTATTTTCCTTCATTATTTTTTTGTTTTGTTTTGTTTTTTGGGTTTCTTTGAGGGGGAGGGGGATGTTCAAAGTTAGATTAAGCCTAGGTCCTGCTTAATGAGCTGCTTCTTCCTGACTTTTTCATGCCTAAAATTCCTCTTACTCAGCGGTATGTTCATACTATATAAATTATAAAATATCTCAGATCCTCTTCATACACAGAAAGACCCTTACCCTATGCAGTAGCATATCCTAAGAAAAACAGCAGGGGGTTTTGAGACATGGGGAGCTAGATTTCTTTGATACCACAGATAAACACACACTCATCTGTTTGATGCTTCTATTTTAGTGGAAGAGTTAAGATCAGCTTCTCATGTAGAATCTTTCCTGATATATTGTAGTAGGAGCACCTTTCCAATTGATGGGGTAATCTGAAAACTTGGGATGTTTTTGTTTAGTGGAAGAAAGATTTTGGGGGCATATCAGCTGCTGCTATTGTGTGGGTATATCAGCAACTTCATGTTCCACAGTTAAGTGAATTTAATGTTCTTGTGCTAACAATTCCACTTTCAAAAATAAAAATGAAAACCAGACTTTTTGCAGTAAGGGAAATGATGGGACAGTGTGCTGGGATAACAGTTACTTCCCTGAAACAAATCAGAATGAATGATTAATAAACAGCTGACAACATATAGCCTCATTGCAAATGCTGTACAAGCCAATTAGCATGAATGGTCAATAAATAGTCTGAAAGTGGCCTTGATCTTCCTGCGCTATCAGTATTCATAACCCTGGCATGAAACCTAGTTCCACCCAAGGCAATTGAGTTATTGGCTTCACATATTGGCCTTCCATTTTGTCCCTGGAAAGTTTATGAATGCTAATATTTATGGATATGTGCCAATTATCCCATGTTTAGCCAGTTTAGTTACTGTCACTTCTTTTTCTTCCAGGTAATTGAACAACACTGGCCAGATAAACCATATCCTTCAACCATCCCACTTTAACCACCCCAGAATTATAGAAGCCACCCCAGCTTCCGATTGGATCCTGGGATGTCCTGTTTTGGCTCCACCCTCTGGCTCACCTTAGACACCACGTCCCAAATTCTTTTGGGCAGGAACATGTGGGGCTTTAGAACCACAGACCTAAACCAGAGAAGCTGCTTTTCAATTAGGTGCTTCAAAATAATCACACCTCTACCCAAAAAGCAGATGGAGAATGGGAAGTAGGAGCCTTTTGCTGGGTATATATATGGTCTGAAGGGATACACGCTCTCTTTTCCCCTCCCCTCTATGATTGACCGTGTAGGACTCTCTGGTTTGGGTCTATGGTTCTGAAACCCTATGCGTTCCCCACTCAAAAGAATTTGGGAAGCTGCAACTTAGGTGCCGGAGGGTGGAGGGAGCATTGTGGTGCGAAGCAGAAAAAGAGAGGGCAGAGGACTGAAAGCAGGTGGTAGTTAGTACAAGCAAGAAGGCAAGATGAGGGGAAATGGTAACCATTAGTGGAGTTGTTAAGAGGGAGATAGAACAGTATCCCCAGGCACAGGAGGAGACTGGGGGGGGGGCTGGGTGTGCATGCATGTGTGTGAATGTGTGTGTGATGCCTTTCACCCCTTTTCTTCTGCCTGCATAGCACAAAAAATGGTCAACAGAGAGGAAAACTTCCCTTTTTTTGCCCCTTCCACTTTAAAAATCCATGTGTGTACTACTTACTGGTAATTAAATAATGGAACTTGTAGGGAAGAAATTATCCACAAGGCAGAAAATGAATTTTAGGTTTCTTATTTGCTTTGGTGGGTTTTCTTCTTTTTGTAAGAGGGTCACAGAGTGCTTTTGTATTTAATTGCACAAGTCAGCTGGCTCCCACATGGATCCCGATTTTCTTCTGTGGAATGTTGGAGGGTATGGATACACAGATTGTTGGAAGTTCTGCTGACAGGTTGGGGTGGGGAGTTTTACTTCTCTGCAAGCACAGGTTATAAACAAATATGAAAGTCAAAGATCATAGAATTCCAGAATTAACAGATGGCAAGTTCATGTCATCTTCTCCAACCCAGCAAGCAAAAAGGATTAGACCGCCACAGTAAATGAGAAGCTGAACTTGGGGTAAGGATGTGATCTATATGGAGAGAATTTGACATATTTTGCAATTTATATGGTGCATATATATGCTACAAAGTTAGAGGAATTGTCTTGCGTGGGAAGGTCAGCAAATCATAGCAAATTAAGCAAGTGGCCAACATAAAGAGATTGGTTGTTGTCTAGGAAGTGTGCAGAAATTTGTTCTTATTTGTTCTGCCTGAAATGGCACGTTAACTGAAACACAGCTACCTTTTGAAATCACACTTTTCCAAACTTGGCAGTGCAAATCTCCAGTGGGATGCGGAGTACAAATAAATATATCAGGAGAGTGTGCATTAAAATGCATATTATTGTTGAAAATGTCATTTTAAAAATGTACTATATTTGGATAAATTGCCTGCAGAATTGTATATATTCAGGAGCATTGAGTACAAAGATGTATGTTTTGAAGAAATGTGCACTCTAAGATTGGATTACACCAGGAAAAATGAAAAAAATAGATGGAAAACTTATATCTCACACAGGAAACATATTGGACGCAAACTCCTTTTGCAGAAATAAAAGTTAATGAATTTGTAACTACGAATGAAAGTCAAGAAACCAATGGCTGTTAAACAAAAGATTAAGATTGGAACTGTTGTAAATGGATTAATCAAGACTGGGAAAGGGGGAAGAAATAAGAACTTCACATCCTGAAACCCAGTGCATGGGAAGTTTTTTAATAATTGGCTCTGTTTTTCATTGGATTGTAATTTGGTATTGTGACAATTTGGCTTTTATTGGATTTGTATAAAAAAAATAATAAAAATTATATAAAAAAGAAAAAGAAATGTGCACTAAAATTCAGGCAAAATTTTGTGAGGACTTTTATTATTATTATTGCAAACTGATGTGGAAATGTGGTGAACTGAATTTAAGACTAGAAAAATGAAAAACAGAAAGATTGACAGATTTGTGCATCCTTAGAAGGGAATACTGCAAAGCAGAATATTCCAGATACCATGAGCATGTAAACAAAAGCATGTCCTATCATGGAATGAAAATAAAATTTCTAAAGGTCATTAGCTAATATAACATGAGGGAATATTTCTTAGCATGAAATACATATTGGTCTTTCAAATTCCAAGCAAGAACAAAACCCTCATTCAACAAGTACTGCTAAAGGATGGGGAAAAATGTGGGAGTCACTTTCCTCTTATTCAACTTTCTACATGTAACCTTGATCCCACCACCACCACTAGAAGAACAGAGAGACTCATGACCAAATTTGTGTGACTTCAGGTGACCCCAAAGGCTAGGAGTGCCTTTAACAGCTTGGGTTGGCAATACAGCTTTGGCCATTGCTGGACTGCGATAGCCTGTCCATTGTTGTCCATGTGCCAATAACCTCCAGATTAGATTACTACAGTGCACAGTATGTGGGGCTGCCTCTGAGCCTGGGAGCTTTGGTTGAGGACAGAATAATGCCACCATGTTATGCTGCAGTGAAAGAAATTGACTGACTTCCAATCAGCTTTCAGACAAAGTTCAAGGTGCTAGAAGCTTAGAACTAGGATACCTAAAATATTATCATATCCTTTGTATATAGGTTGCCACTCTACAGGAGACCAGGATGACAGTCTTCAAGAGAAGAACTGCACCTTTTTCTGGCAAGGAGGGGAACCTGAAGATCCACCTAATAACATCATAGGTTTTGTGGTGAGGAACTCCCTTCCATCTGCAATAGAACAACCGACCAAGGATTGAGGCTGCTTGCTTTTCCTTCACCTCTCAATTACCTCCAGTCTGGTTAACGTCTTGATTGCTTATGCTCTCACTATGTGTTCTGACATATAGAACAAGGACCAATTATTTGACAAACTAGACAAGGTTGTCAGGAGGGTCCCAGCCTGTGAACACCTAGTCTTGCAGAGAGATTCCAGTGCTAGAGTTGTGGACGATTAGCACACATCAGACAAGTGCATAGGCCACATTGGTATTGGCAGCATGAATGAGAATGGACAAAGACTGTTTGAGCTGTGTTCATATCACAGCCTCTGCATCACAGACACGTTCTTCTCTACCAAGGCAAAACACCGAGTGTCCTGGAGACATCCAAGATCAGGCCACTGGCACCAGCTGGACCCAATTGGCACAGAACGTGTTCATGTCACATGAAGCAACCACACAGTCAATTGCTCCCTGGTGACAAGCAAAATCCTTCTCCAGCCAAAGAGGACCCATAGCACAAAGCAGAAAGTGCAGCCATGAATTAACACTGCCAGAACAGAGATACCTGAACTTTGTGAACACTTCTCTGATTCCATCAAACAAGCTCTACTGAAATGCCCCAGAGACAATGTCAAAGCAAGAGTGAACTACATCAAAGAGGCAACCTGCAACACAGCTAAGTCCTCTTCTGGCAAAAGAGAGCAGCAGATTCATGACTAGTTTGAGGCTGGCATCAAGGACAAGGAGCCTGTTGCTGCAAAGTGTAAGGCTCTTGTGAAGTACAAGTGTGTGCTCTGTGAGAAGACACTTGCTGCACTGAGAAAGGCAAGGAGCAATGCCCAGCAAATTGCCAGACTACTTGCTAAAGCTGTGTTAGAGTGTTCAACTTGCTGCTGACAGTATCAACACTTGCAAAATGTACAAAGGTATGAAGAAAGCCATTGGGCCAACAGTCAGGAAAACTGCACCGCTGAAAGCTTTGTCTGGAGGGATCATCACAGACCATAGCAAGCAGATGAAATGATGGGCAGAGCACTATCAAGAACTGTACTCACAGGGAAACATAGTCACTGACATAGCAGGTGACAAAAGCACACTCCAAAGAAGCTCTATAGAGACTCATCAACCGTTTTGTCTAAACCTACATGGAGTTCAGCCTCACCATTAGCCTGATGAAGACTAACGTCTTGGATCAGGATGTCACTAGCACTCCACGCATCAGCATTGGTGACTACGCACTTGATTTGGTCTAGCTGGGCTCCAATGTAACCAACAGCCTTTCCATAGATGCTGAGATGGACAAGCATCTCCAGCAGGGTATGGGAGAATGTGATGCTAATGTTGGCTTGGTCATGTCTACAGAATGTAAGATGGCAGGATCTCAAAGGATGTGCTGTAAAGAGAAGTGGCTTCAGCTAGCAGGCCCATTGACATAGCTACTCTCCCTTACAAAGATGCCTGCAAACATGATATGGAGGCTGGCAACATCCACCACAGCACCTGGAGATACCCAGCCAGGTTAAATATCCATAGTATAGACCAGAACATGAATTATCTCTGGGAGGAGTGCAGAAAGAAGAAATGCTATAGTACACCTGCATCAACACAACCAGATGCCTTCATCTGCCCCAGCTGCAACAAAACATGTTTCTCCTGTATTGGTCTCTACAGACACAGCAGGAGCTGCAACCTTCCAACAGTCTGACCACCTCCGAAGGAGCAGTCCTCCATTGACTCCTAAGACAGATGGATGGCAAACAACATATTTATCACAGTGCTCTGCAGAAGAGGGCCTCCTGCAGGAGGTGCATTCTACCTGATGTAGGAATCAGACCCTTAGTGTGGTGGCACCTAACCCTTTGGAACTCCCCCCCCCCCAATTACAAATAAGACAAAGGCTGCCTTACTGTTTTTAGGCACCTATTGAAAGCTTCCCTTTTCCTTTTAAGTCTGTATTTGTACTGGATTTGAAATTGTTTTTATATATGTTTTGCTAATTGCTTTGGGATGTTTGGAAAGTGATTCATAAATTTGATATATCTATATGAACCTCCATGGTCATTATAATCCACCAGAGGCGGCTTGCTTTTAGATTGCTCCTCTCTTCATTTTACAGGCAGGCTGAAGTTTTTCTATTTATAAAAAGGGGTTTTGTCTCTTGATGTCCCTGTTCTGTTGCCACAGTTTATATGTCATTTTGCATTTTGATTTTCTTGTTTTAATTGGCTTAGCTGGCTTTATCTGTTTTGGTTTTTATTGTTATATTGTACACTGCTTGGAGAACAAGTTTCAAAACAGAGAAATAAAGCCATTTGCTGATAACATTTTCCACCCCCCATTGTGACCCCCATGTGAGAACACGGGGAGGTTCAGATCCCAGATTGAGATATGAGGTGAGCCCAGGGAAGGGATATATTTAGGAACACAGTAAGCTATACAGAAGGGACACGGGTGGTGCTGTGGGTTAAACCACAGAGCCTAGGACTTGCCGATCAGAAGGGTGGCGGTTCAAATCCCCGCAATGGGGTGAGCTCCCGTTGCTCGGTCCCTGCTCCTGCCAACCTAGCACATCAAAGTGCAAGTAGATAAATAGGTACCGCTCCGGCGGGAAGGTAAACGGCATTTCTGTGCACTGCTCTGGTTTGCCAGAAGCGGCTTAGTCATGCTGGCCACATGACCTGGAAGCTGTACACCGGCTCCCTCGGCATATAGAGTGAGATGAGCGCCACAACCCCAGAGTCAGTCACAAATGGACCTAATGGTCAGGGGTCCCTTTACCTAAGCTATACAGAGTCTATTTAGATCAATATTGCCTACACAGAATGGCAAAAGCTCTCCAGGGTTTTAGGCAGGAATCTCTCACAGCTGTACCTGGAGAAGCTATTGGAGATTGAACCTCGTGTCTTCCGCATGCAGTATAGGGTGTTAGGGAAGGCATAGTACCTCTGGTGGGGGACATGCCATGCTCCTTCTAGAGTAATTTATTCTCCTTTGGTTCCCACCCTGCACTTGGCTCTCACCTGGGGCTCCTAGGAGCTATCAGCATGCAACAGAGGTCACACCCCATGAATGGCTTTGACTGAGCAGCCAAACCAGGCAAGGGTAGTCAATGGGTCTCGTACTCTCAGTGAGTTAGTGAAGACAGGCTCTGGCAATTTGGGCAGACAAGACAAATAGTCAAGAAGGGGATTCCTGTGCATGTGTAGAGCAGCGGTTCTCAACCTGTGGGTCCCCAGATGTTGTTGGACTATAACTCCTATCATCCCTGAGATCTGGTCTTGCTAGCTAGGGGTGATGGAAGTTGTAGTCCAACAACATCTGGGGACCCACAGGTTGAGAAAGGTTGCTGTAGAGGGAAGTATTGGTAGATGGGGCTCATCCACCTTGAAGGTAGCCCATCTAGGATAAGAAAACTCTGATCCTAAACCTTTGCTGTCTTGCAGCTATACTCATTTGTGGGAAAGGCGTTGGTGGAAAACCACAAAGAAAAATGCATACCCACTGCCTTGCAGGACATCTTTGGGAGAAGAAAAGGAAAAGGAGTAAACCCTACACAAATCTTGGGGGGGGGGGAGCCCTTAAGATAGTGGGATTGTGGCTTCTGCACCTCCTTCTGGCAACACCTGTAACCAAGCTGGAACCAAGCATATTGTTCTGCTTTCCTTTGGACCACAACAGCAAGTCTGAGAGGGAGGCTTTGTTGTCTGAGCAGCCCAGAACTTCCATATACACGGCCCAGGCTTGTGTCCTGGAGAGGTTACTTTGATGCTGCTAATGCAGCAAAAGCAATGTTGACTTTAATAGTGAAACTAGTAAACCTCGTAAATCTAGCCTCCATCAGCTACAACCTCCAGATGAACTTCACAAGAATGACCATGTTTGAATTGTGCCAGAATGTTTTTTATATTTTTGTATGGAAATAAAATTCGCCTTTTAAAATAGGGATGTTGCTAGGTACTTAAAGAACTCAATACACAGACCCAGAATAACAGATGGGTGAATCTGTTCCTTTCAGTTTCTCTCAGTTTTGCATTTTTCCAATCTGAAGTTAAGAAAGGTTTCTGTATCAGTTTGCAATTTTTTTGAATAAAAAAGGTCTGCATGAAAATTCCTCACAATTTTAGTCTTACAATGTACACTTTCTTATGTAATTTTATGTAATTGTTATGTAATCTTTATTAAAATGCTCATTTTTGCAAGCTATTTTCTCTACATGATGCTTCTTTGCATGCTATCTTCATATGCATTTTATTGCACTCTAATACATGCATTTCTAGTGTATTTTTTTTTGAGGTTGGGGAACAAATTGCAAAATTCAGAGAAGTGCAAATTTTGCAGGATAAACTCATTTTGGTTGATGTATTGCTTTGGGAGGTGCAAATTAAGAAGGTTTACATTAAAAGGTGAAGCTCATTTTTCCCGTCTCTACCCATAACACAATTTTGTACAATTTTTCAATTTTTGTGTATGCATGCCTCTGGGAAATTAAAGGCAGCTGCTATTTTATCCACACTGCACTTATGCAGTGCACTCAGTTTAAAAAAAAAGTATCAAAAGGTGGTTAATAAAAGTGGTGGAGAATTGGGCAATCCTGGCTGCAACACAAAAAACTCAGGACTCAGAACTCCAGCCCTTCCCATCATAATGCCCCTGCCCTGATTTTACCCTAAAACAATTCCCCACATTCCATGATCTGAAAATGAAAACCTGCTAAGTAACAATCCACACCCACCCACTCTTGTTTTTACTACTGTTTCAATATCTTTACGACGTTGGGTTTTTACTCCTGGCAACTAATAAATGATATTATGATATAATTATATAATGATATGCTTATTGGCCCTCAAACAATGTCTACTCTCAGACGTCCCAAATTACTACTCTATAATCAGCTTTTAATGCTGTCATTTTATTAAAATCTGTTTCCATATCTTTATGATGTTGGGTTTTTGCTTCACTGTCCTGTTCATCTCAGAGTTCTGTAATTAAAGCTGGAACTTTGCTTCATTTTCAGAAATTATTGTGCTGCAAAAGAAGGAATTATCAAAAGTGCAATAATATTAGACAAGGGAAAGTGTCAATACTCGTCATTTAGAGTCTAGGTACTACAAAAGAAAGGAAGGGAAGGGAAGGGAAGGGAAGGGAAGGAAGGAAGGAAGGAAGGAAGGAAGGGGAAAAGGAAAAGGAAAAGGAAAAGGAAAAGGAAAAGGAAAAGAAATTGAACATAGACACATGCACCCCATTAAAACTTACTACAATAATAGCAGTGATTAGGCCATCATCATGAAAGGGATCACTGATTGCACACACCCAAAAAAACCCCTCATGGGTTAATGTGGAACACACCAGTGATTTTTAGGAACAATGCTGCTGGATGTATTTATTTATTTATTTATTTAGCAGGTGATAGCAGCCAGGAAATTAAAAGACGCCTGCTTCTTGGGAGAAAAGCAGTGACAAACCTAGACAGCATCTTAAAAAGTAGAGACATCACCTTGCCAACAAAGGTCCATATAGTAAAAGCTATGGTTTTCCCAGTAGTGATGTATGGAAGTGAGAGCTGGACCCTAAAGGCGGATCGCCGAAGAATTGATGCTTTTGAATTATGGTGCTGGAGGAGACTCTTGAGAGTCCCATGAACTGCTTTGAAGATCAAACCTCTCCATTCTTAAGGAAATCAGCCCTGAGTGCTTACTGGAAGGACAGATCGTGAAGCTGAGGCTCCAATACTTTGGCCACCTCATGAGAGGAGAAGACTCCCTGGAAAAGACCCTGATGTTGGGAAAGATGGAGGGCACAAGGAGAAGGGGACGACAGAGGGCGAGATGGTTCTCGAAGCTACCAGCATGAGTTTGACCAAACTGCGGGAGGCAGTGGAAGACAGGAGTGCCTGGCGTGCTCTGGTCCATGGGGTCACGAAGAGTCGGACACGACTAAATGACTAAACAACAAACCTGCTAAGACATTATAATTTGTTTCCTCCTACATTAAAAGGAAACAGAGGTAGGATCAAAAATGGTTGGCCCCAGTGCTTTTTTCCCTTAAAAAAAATGTTTAGGGATACTCTCATTTTGGCTGCTACCCTTCCCCCTCACCCTCTTCCTCCCCCTGAACCCCTGGATGAGGGACTTGAGGCAGCGGCAGCTCTGAGAGGATGGGAAGGCCTCTGGCGGCAGCTGCTTGAGCAAGGAGGGACAAGTGTTTGCCAGCTGGCTCTAGCCCAGCAAGAGGAGGAGGAGGAGGAGCACCATGACATCCACTGCAGCCACCCCAGACCCTCCCCAGGCACCAGCGAAGAGAATGACGGAGCTCCAGTCCACACTGTTACTGCGGAGACAGCTGGGATGTTGGTCCATTGGTTAGCCAGGGCAACACAAAATGTTTAGGGATACACATACCCCTGTGCCCCCCCCCCCAGAAAAAACAGCGGTTGAACCGATGGGGACAGCATTGTCTGCAGCTAGGGGTGGAACCTGGAGAGCGTGTACTTTCCTTAAAAGTATCACTACACCTAAGAAAAGCCCTACTGGATGGGTCAAATGAACCACTGAGCACCGCATTCTGTTTCCCAACAGCATCCAAATTGCATGCCTCTGGAAACTACTCAAGCTGGGTATGAAAGCATGAAGTGGTTAATTCCACAAAGTATGCTGTCCTGCCAAGCTTAGCTATGCCACTTAATTTAGCTTGGAATGAAATAAGTAATCAAGCCTGTTGTTCTCCCCCAGCCTACCTGAGAAGCTCAGTGTGTTTAGAGGTTTGAGCTGACCCCTGCAGCTCAGCCGCGTGGCTCTCATCAGCTACTCTTGAGTTCCTATACAAATAAGCGCTTCTTGGGCACAGCCATTGTAGCTAGGCAAGGCTGCCCAGCGCCAGTGACCAAGGAGGGAGCCCATTAGAGGACATATGGCCCAAGACTTCCTCAACCCTGAATGTAAGAAGAGCTCTGTTGGACCAGAATCCTATGAGGAACCTTGTAGTCAGGATGTGACTGAAACAGCAGCTCTCTCACTTCTGATTCTTAGCATCTAGTATTCAGAGGCAAACTGCTTGATAGCCTCACACTATCAACAGAGGTAGCTGTTGATAGCCTCACATTCTGAATTTGTGGAATCCTCTTTTAAAGCCACCCAAGTTTAAAATGATGGTGGCCATCATTACATTTTATGGAAGCAAATTCTGCAGTTCACCTAAAAACTGCACAAAGAAATATCTGCTTTTATCTACCTTGGGTCTCCCAATGTTCACCTTCACTGGATAGCTCCAAAGATATATCCTGAAGCAGTCTTGGAGAAGTTATGATTTCTCACCTAAACAGACCATTGGTCTTCCATCAACAATGACACACATTTGTCTGTGAGCAGACGATTAGGCCTGGGTTCCCATGACAAAGCATTTTCATTCGAATGGAAAATACACTTCAAGAGCCTCCACACGGCTTCTTCAGATAAAATGCAGTATGTGTTTCTTAATTATTTGGAGAAAGAAAGGAAGAGAGGAAGGGAGGGAGGGAGTAGACTTGGAGATTAGAAAGCATCTTTTAATTTGGGCATGGATGCTCTTGCTAACTTCCAAGCAAAGATGATGAATTGCAAAAATTCCTAAAACTTATTCCCAGCAGACTGTCAGTTTGCACTTTTAAAAGCAACCCTTGAATGATTTACTGGCGCTGGTAATAGCTCGCAGCTGCGGCAAAGGAAATCCCGTTGCTGTTTTGCAAATTTATTTTGCTTCATATGCCTTTTCTCTCCTCAAAATACGTCCCTCGTCTGGTCATTATTGCTGGGCCAATTCCCAAACAAAACGGAGTCTGTTCATTCACCATCCAGTGTGCTTAGTATATTATATCCTGTCGGTCATCCATCCCCTTCCCCTCCCCCCACCCACTTTCCCATGTGCTTCATCGTTTTGCTTTTAAAATTAATGTATTTGTAATTGCTTAACCTTTTCTTCCTCCATGTGTAGAGGGACATTTCACCAAGAGCTGACAATACCAAGGGAGCAGGAGCATGGATAGAAAAGTGGTTATTTCTCTCTATAATGTATAAAACATATGTCCGAACACATACGAAATCAATACTGGATGAAGCAAACTGCAGCCAAGATGTGATTTTTTTTTATGTTTGTAGAGAGACCTGAGTGCCTGGGGAAGCATTAACCCTGGAATGCAGTCAAATGGTATATTTTGGAATTATAGGAACCATTGCACAAAATGTCACCAAGCCAAAATTCGTTTAGCAACAATGGCAGAAAGCGAGTGGTTAAGAGCGAGCAAAATGGTTAGTATTAAGTTCTGAAGCTGTAACGTTCCTTATTTAGATTTACAACAGCCTAAATAAGAGGCAAAAAGTTAGGCATTTTGTGCTCAGATTCATTGTTTTTTCATCATACTCTTTCTCCTGGGAGATAGCCATGGATTGCATCCAGTGGTGCAGTTAGGGAAATCTAGACTGTGTGCTTTGTGGGATTCCCTTATTTAATGACGGCGTGCATTTATTTCACTTCAAAATGTGGTGACCCAGCCCTGCTGCATTTGGGAACCCTCCTTCTCATTCTACATAGTGGAGCCCTGGACTTCTGCCCCAAAGACATCATAGGACAATAGGACTTCTGCCCCAAAGACATCATAGGACAATAGGACCTCTGCCCCAAAGACATCATAGGACAATGGTCTGTAGATCAGTGGAAGAGCACCTTTGCCTGCAGTTGGTCCCAGGTCCAATCCCCAAAGGTATCTGCACATAGGCTGGAAATGTCCCTTATCCAAAACTCTGGAGAGCTGCTGCCAGGCAGTGTAAACAATACTGAACTTGATGGACCAATGGCCTGACTCAGTTTTAGGCAGTTGTGTATGTTCCTGTGCTCACTGTTTACCTCCAGCCCATTCTCGCTCACAGAAATTCTGTGAGATAAGTTAGGCTGGGAAGGAATGACTGATAAAAAAAAGAAAAAAGAAAGAAAGAAAGAACCGCTACGTTTCTTGACTGACAGGGAATTTGATCCTAGCTCACCTAAGCCCAAGTCTGACATCCAGTCCATTACATTGCACTGGCTTTCAGTTAACATCTCACTCTGAAATGTGTGCTCTTCATATGAAAATCAAGTTTAGCTTTCATTTGGCGCTCAGTATTAAAAATGACCCATGTTGAGAAATGGACACATTCCATTTCCCCCCAGACATTTGTGTGCATGCAGCAACGACTGAAGTAGCAACATGACACAAAATACAACATTGAATAAATGGGTGCATAAACATTCTGTGGTTAAGCTGTATTTTGGAAACTCTTAAGATGGGATATGATCCATTTTTATTTTTTTTAAAAAGGTAGTTTTCCAAGCAGTTATTTACATTGATTTCTTATTTGTCCTGAATAGTTAGAATGTGGTGGGACTAATATTCTGTTACTTTAAGTATAGAGTGGGGAAGGAGAGAGGGAGTTGGCTCTCGTGTTTCTAGCCCTCAATGGTGTTTGATCTTGTGAGAGCACTCTTTAAACATTTACGCTTGGAAAGGCTGTATTTTATTCTTGTCCCTGTATGCTGTAATTCTAACTCATGATTTATTGGTTGCATTTCACTGCATATTAATTGCATCTTTTGCTGAATTTAATACACTGATTCTGCTTTGGGGACCTTTGAGCCACCCCCAAAAACCCCAGCATTGTACTTAAAGTATCTATTTGCAAAGAATTTGTAATCCAATGTCTGTTGAGGGACGACATACCCAAAACTACTGAAATTGTTTCAGGATATTTAGTCAAGATTTTAAAAGTCAAATTTAAAATTACTTAATTTTACTTAATGGTGGCTACCGAATCTTTTATATGTTTTATGCGTTTAATATGTCTGAATTACCAATGTTTTATTATTATTATTATTTTCTCTCTCTCTCTTATGATTTTATTGCCTAAATTATGCCAATAAAGTCTGAATGAACAAACGAATGAATGGAAACAGTATTGTATATAAAAATAAGGGTTCATTTGTGATTCTAATCACCGAGTGTCTTCATTTTTAGGAATTAAGGAAGCTGCCCTGTACAGAAGAAAACCAACAGGCTATCTAGTTCATTATTGTCTACACATTATTGTCTACTCCATCCATGCCTGGACATGCCAGGGATTGAACCAGGAAAGTTAGCTAGTTAGTTAGTTAGTTAGTATCCAGGCCTTCATCCAAAGATTGTAGCGTGGTTCACAACATAAAAATAGAAAATGAGAACACAAAATACATAATAAAAAGGAAAGAAAAACAAACCAATAACCCACCTTCCTACCAACATATTTAAAAGTCCATGGATTGCTTAATCAGCCAAAGGATGGGCTATAGTCCATTTTCACCTTCTGCGTGCAAGGTAGATGCTCAAGCTAAGTCTTGTTTTAAATGGATGCAATAGAAAAATGAGATTTCACAATACTCAGAACCAACAAGGAACCTGAGCTGAAAGCATTTTGAAACCAGCAATAATGAAGGCGCAAACTGAAAATCTTGTCCCTCTTTTCCCCCCAATGCAAACTCAATATTGCACGGGGTGAATTTAAGGTCAGCTTTTTTGAGTGAGTCATCAGTAGTTTTTTTTTTTAAAAAAACCCACAGCAGCAAGTGTTAGAGATGCATGCAGGATAATGCGCTCATATCTTTGGTTGAAGTTTAATAGGAAAACGGTCCTCCTGTCAGCTAGCATCATACATAATAATGTTAACACCACTACAAGCAGGTTGTGGTTTATTGCTTCAATTTCTTATGTACTGGCAAGAGAATTAAGAAGATTGATGCTTTAAGATGGTAAAGCTCAGTCAAATTAGGAATCTGAGTGGAGGGGGGAACAACACTTCTTCGAAGGAGCTAGAATCAGTCAGGGATTTGTTACTACTTAGCATCAAGCCATGGGATCACCAAGGCAGATAAGCACAGGTTTGCTTGTACTACTTCAGGATCAAGGAATTATGGGAATAAATGCACAGTGGGATTTCTAGCTAAGTTCTGGTGCAACCAGTGGTTTTATGTTCAACTGGTAGGGATGGTATAGGACATGGATTCTGTTCACATTCAAGGCTCTCCTATGCTTTTCTCTTTGTTTTGCTTCATATCTGTTCAATATGTATATTGAAACAAAGACGAGTGGGACCTTCAGCAAAGTATTGCAGCAAGGAGTGCTAATACTTTTTTCTCTTTCTTTTCAATATAAAACTTTATCATCATTCTTTAAAATAAGAATAATGAAACTGATGCAATTGTTGCATCCGAGGTTGAAAATCAGTCTTATACTGAGCAATCCTATACACGCCTACTGAATGGGACCCCATACCATTAGGTCCAGTCATGGCCGACTCTGGGGTTGTGGAGCTCATCTCGCTTTATTGGCCGAGGGAGCCGGCATACAGCTTCCGGGTCATATGGCCAGCATGACTAAGCTACTTCTGGTGAACAAGAGCAGCGCACGGAAACGGTGTTTACCTTCCTGCTGGAGTGATACTTATTTATCTACTTGCACTTTGACGTGCTTTCCAACTGCTAGGTTGGCAGGAGCAGCTACCAAGCAACAGGAGCTCACCCCATCGCGGGGATTCGAACCACCGACCTTCTGACCAGCAAGTCCTAGGCTCTGTGGTTTAATCCACAGCACCACCCATGTCCCTTACTCTCTAATAATTATTTTTAGGATTGCTGTCTTGATTAGTTACTCACCCTCCCAACCACACACACACAGAGAGAGAGAGAGAGAGAGAGAGAGAGAGAGAGAGAGAGAGAGGCAGGACAAATGCACAAGAGTAAGCGCAGTGCCTTTGCAAAGCTCACAGCTGCTTTTAATTTTGTTGAGGAGCTGAGAAGGAAAGGCAGAGTCATTTGGTGGGCCTCTTACAGAACCTTGGAAAATTACACTGCCATTGACTAGAATACATCAAGTACAAAAGGGACATATAATGGGGGGGGGGAAGTAGTTACGCACCTCAGCCCTGAAATGTAGCATTACATCCATCCAGAGAGGTAATCAGTCTTGCCATCATTACTGTGCTGCGTGATCACTTCTCCTTAGCATGATAGGAGTGTTGCCGGAGACCTGTGGGTTGGCGCAGCTGGGCTGCTCTTCAAAACCTGCCTCTGTGGTTCTATCAAAGCTCAGAAAACATTTAGTGGTGCTGAGCCTGTCAGAGAACAATGGCATTCAAGCTTAATGGAAATTGATGCAGAGTGCTTTGTATGATCAGTGGTGCAAAATTCTGATGCTCTGTCTCCACCAGTGCTGAAAAAATAGGCTTTGGTGCTTTCTGACTGCCATCACCTTCCCTTTGTCCCCAGTTGCAATGAGCAACCACTCATTGGAGCAAGGAGCTATAGTAGATCAGACTACCGGTAATTGACCATCTGGTCTAGGAATGGGGGGGGGGGGTTGCATCCCTCAGTATTTGGACTCCAACTCCCATCAGCCTCAACAAGCATGGCCCATGGTCAGAGATGATGGGAGTTTTACTCCAACAATATCTGGAAGGTCGCAATTTCCCACACACATGAACTTCTAATCCAGGGAACAGGGCACTGTGGCTCTCTGGATCTCATTCAACTACATTGTTATTATTTTTTCTGTGCATTGGCCATGCTGCATATGGCTGATGGGGCTTGGAGTCCAACAACATCAGAAGGGCCTTAGCTTCCCACACCTGGACTGATCCATCAACCCATTTCCAACAGTGGCCAGACATAGTGTTATGAGTTTGAGGCAGTAGGTTGTATGACAGACCCTTCTGATCCCTGAATCCAGCAAGTGTTGAATGCTAATCGAATCTTCTAATTCTGAAAATAGCAAAGCTAGCTTTCTGATGAGGTAACAGAGGATTATGGGCCTCGGGGCCAGATGGCAAATGGGTGGAGCACTGTCCCTCAACAGACAAACCCAGAGTTTGAAGTAAAGTTTTGCAGGGATGTGACCTGCAAGAAAAGCAGCAAGCTTGGGAAAGAGAGGAAGAGCAATGTTTGATTTCTGTTTGAATCCAAGGCTGCAGCTAGGGGAGATGCCATACCCTTTTGGGGGTATAAATTCCGTGAACCCCTCCATCGTAGGCTCAGGTTGTATATATGTGTAAATAAACCATATCTCATAATGATACCACAGTCTCCACTGTACCTCATTCTAAAAGGAAACCTGATCCCTGAGTAGAGGCCAGGAACCCCCGGAATCTTGTACTGCTTGGAGATTGGGGTGGCATGCAACAATATGTTTCTGGGGAACCTAGTGGCCTGAAAACAATAGCCTTTCCTTGCTTTCGCTCAGCCTAGCAAATGATATTCAATATCATACGCTTAGATGTGGAGGCTGCGTATAACTGCCATGATGACTCATAGCCACTGATAGCCTTTCTCTTTATAAATTTATCTAAGCCCCTTATAAGCCAGCTAGGTTTTTGGCCATCACATCATGTGACAGCAAGTTACATAGGTTAAATATGTGTGACAATTATACAGAGATCCAGTGTGGTGTAGTGGTCAGAGTGTCAGGCTAAGACCCTGGAGAACAGGGTTCAAATCCCAGCTCAGCCATGAAACGCATTGGGTGACCTTGGGCCAGTCGTCATCTCTCAGCGTAACCAACCTCACAGGGTTGGTGAGAGTATAAAATGGGGAGGAACAGAACCATGTATGCCACCCTAAACTCCTAGGAGGAAAACAGTCAAGAATTATGGGAACTGTAGCTTGTTAAAGGGGTTGGGGGTTGTTAGGAGGCCCCTGTTCCTCACACAGTTACAACTGCATGGCTTCCTTTGTAAAAGGATTGTCTGTTAATTCACTCAAGGAACTGGCACTCTGTAATGGGAATGAAGTTCTCCTATGAATGCTCAGCCCTACCGCTTCCAGAGTGCAGTTGTTTAAAGTAGCATCATAGCACTTTAGATGCATTGTGTTGTTGTGATCTTACTCTGGGACATGATGAGCCTAAGCCAACCATAAGTTGCTTTGGATGACAACCGCTTTCAGCCTCAGTCAATATAGAGTGTACTAGGTTGGGTAACCTGGTTTAGGTGACTCAGATCTGGGTCCACCTTCCTAGTTGCAAGTGATATTCTCAGAATTGCAGCCTTGCTATTTATCACAAAGTTCTGGTTCTAACTGATCATCCCATGATTAAATCAGAGAATGGTTAATCCAAATACATGTGAAGACTCAAGGATATAAGAAGAGTACTTCCCCGAGAGTGCATTTTCTTCTAGTGTGGTCTCTAGGAGACAAGCTATCAAGTTGTCCAGTTCTCTTTAATTTGGTAACGATTGTGGATATATTTTTGTATGTGATTAATGTTTAGTTAGAAATTACCACTAGAGCTTGAAAAATTCACACTAGCTGTTTTTCTCTTTAGGGGAAACGAAGCCCATTTTTATTTATTCAGCTGCCTCTCTCCCTTTCTCCTTTATGCTTTTCCTACTTGATTCATTGAGCTTTTCTGTTTCTTTCTTTTAAGAAAAGAAAACAAACTTCGGAAGTCACGATCCAGAAACTCACCAGGATTCTTAGATGAGTTGCAAGGACACAAAGAGAAGTTCTACAGGCTGGGTCTAGAGTAAGTGGTTTGCGGATCACAGGTATAAAACCTCTCCCAGTGAATCAGTTTCATATGGTGCTAGCCCTACTCAGAGTAGACCCATTGAAATTAATAGACACCACTAATTTATGTCCATTCATTTCAGTGGATCTACTCTGACTAAAATTTTGTTGTTACAGTTTACACAGAAGTAAGTTTATAAATTGTTGTTTGATCTAGCAAAACACTTACAGAGCACCTTTCATGCAAAAATTGCAAGGTAGCACGGTTACAAGTGTGCAAAAGATAGCAGCCCTGATATCCCCTTCTGGGTGGTAAGAGAATTTAGGCCAGCAGAGGGCCATGGCTCAGTAGCAGAGCATCTGCTTTGCATGTAAAAGTTCCAGGTTCAATCCTGGCATCTCCAGATAGGACTGGGAGACCCTCCTGTCCCAAATCCCAATCAGTATAGACAATGCTGAGCTAGTTGAGCCAATGTCCTGACTCTGAATAATTCAACACCCTGTATCTTTTCTTTTTTTAAAAAAGATGATTTGTGTGTGATTTGCTTTGCTGTTTTGAATCTCCAGGGCCTCCTGGAGGGCCTCTTGGAGAATTCTAGCCAGAGGGAGGCCAGCTGCCAGGTCAATTCCACCAGGGTTTCTACACAACCCCAAAGATGTTGCCACTCAACCCCAAAGTCATCCAAGTAAGCTGTAGCAACGTCAGTGTTGAGAAGGTGGCCCAGAATCTCTGCGCACAACACCATTCGCTACTGAGGAAAGCCAATAAATTATATAATCCAGGGATGGGAGACCTTCAGCTGTAAGGCCAGCTGTGTCCTTCTAGGAGTCTCTATCTAGCCTTCAGAACTCTTCCTAGGCCATACATCCTCTCCTTGGGACATATCTCTCACTAGTCTCCAGAGTGCTTTTGCCTGGCTGGAATGTTTCCTTGAACTCTGACAATGCCTTTTGCTTGCCAGGACGAAGGAGAGAATGAATGTGTGTTTGCAGAAACTAGCCTGCAGTACAAGGGTAAGAGATGTGTTTGTTGCTCTGCCCACCTTTGCTCCTGACCCCACCCACCAGCACGTGGCCCTCGGAAAGCTGCCAAAAAGGGCAATTGGCCTCAGGCTGAAAATGATTCCCTGAACTCTCATATAAAAAATAAGCATACAAAGAAACACAAGCCCCACATATCCTTTTGTTTTCTTGGAGCAAAACCAGGAGCTCCCATTTAAGTAAATGCCTTTATTTCTAGTTATCTTTTAAGCTCCCTGCATAGCATGACTTTGTCATGATGCGTTGGCTGTGATACAACGGAGAAACTTGTGACCTGAAACTGGCAGGTTTTATTCCTAGTCTCTGCTTGCTGGGAGGTCAGCTAAGCAGCCTTTTGTGAACGGTTTAATTACTTTGGGGCGTGCATGCAGAGAGATGCTGAAAATAAAATAATGGTGTGCTTACCTGGGCCAGCAACGCGGAGGTACAATTCATTATTAAAATGTGCCCCTCCTGCTCACTTAATAGCAACTTCCCAATCACTCGAGTTTGCCTGGGAGGAAACTGAACAATTTGTCTCCATTCTGTCTAGGTCAGTGGAATCCTTTTTTGTATCTGTAAGCAAGTAAGTCAGCTCCTTGGTATTTTAATGAGAAGAGAGCAGAAGGGGCGGGGGGAGGGATGTGCAATGCAGGTATCTTCTCAGAGAACAGCAGGCATAAATAGATTTGAATACAGGAAGCTGCCTTATACTGAGTCGGGCCATCAGTCCAGTTAGTAAGCTCGGTATCCATTTAGCTCACCGCCCAGCAACGGCCCTTCAGGATTTCGGACAGGAAGTCTTTCCCAGTCCTACCTGGAGATGCTGGGGATTGAACCCAGGATGATCTGCATGCAAGCAGAAGGCTAGGTGCTGCTCCTACACTGAGTAGACCTGTTGAAGTTAATGGACATGACTAAGTCGACACCCACACAATACACTGAAAGCACTATGATGCCAGTTTTAAACAGTCAAGGCTTCCCCCAAAGAATTCTAGGAGGTGTCGTTTGTGAAGGGAGCAAAGAGCCCCCAGGAGCCCTCTATTCCCCTCAGAGAGCTACATTTCTCAGAGTGGTTTAACAACAAAATCCCTGTTCAAAATCCCTACAATTCTGAGAATTGTAGCTTTATGAAAGGAATAGGGGGTGTATCCTAACAGCTCTCAGCATCCTTGAGAAACTACAGTTCTTTGGGGGAAGCTGTGACTGTTTAAAGTGGTGTCATTGTGCTTTAAATCTATGGTCTGGATGTGGCTAAACTTAGGTTCACAGGTCTACCCTGAAGAGAACTTAATTGGCTGCAAACCAAACTTTGCAGCTACAGGCGGCTTTAAAGAAGATTTGTCAAATGAGCTCATTAACGCAAAGCTTTGCAAAGCGTTTCCATTTCAGACGTCATGAGTCCTGATTTTATGATGTTTTGGCGACAGCATTAAACCCTCTCCGATTCTGACAGCATGTAGCCAAAGAACTGCAGAATGTATGCGGGGACTCCAGAAGTTCCACTAATTGCCTGTAAAACGCAACTGCCGACTTCTCCCTTTTGGCAGACGGGGCTACAATCGACATTTTCCCTAACTGCACAGCAACCAATTGCTCCTAGTTCCATTTGTTTGTTTCAAGCTAGAGCAATAAATGCCAGGTATATGTGTGTGTGTGTGTGATTGTCTAATGTAGCAATGTGTGTGCATTTGCACAAAGCTTTGACACATTTGCATAGAGTGCGATTCTTCTCTTCTGACTACCTGGAACCTTTAGTATGGACAAGTCTGTCTTATTTCCTTCCTGTGTCAATGTTGTGTGTTTTGCATGTGTTGTTCTGCCCATTAAACTTTTTTTAAAAAAATCGGTACAAAAAATAGTATTTCAATGCATACCGAAATCTGTATTCTCTCACAGCAGGAAGAGGAAACCTGAGAAGCTTTGTTTATGTCAGGCAATGGAGCCGGCAACAGCAGTAGTGGTAGATGCAAAAGTCTGATGATGAATAAGCTTAGGATCTCTCTATGAGAGCAGAGCGAGGAAAGTTTACTGGACTGCTTCAAGAACCGAAAAGAAGATGTGACCACGTTGCTTGAGCAATATGTTACTTTGTATATTGTAATATTTATATATAATTATTTTAATACTGTTTCCAGTATAGCTTTGAATCTCATTCTTGCGGTGGAGAGCAAATTCATTTTCTACTCTGGACAAGTTCCAGATCAGGGATTGCTTTGTAGCACATCTAACAACTACCAGTTAGCATAAGGCTGAATTCAAAGTGCTGGTTTTGATCTATAAAACCTTACACAGTACAGGACCTCAAAATCTCAAGGACTACCTCTTCTCACTGGGACGCAGG
Organism: Podarcis melisellensis; assembly: GCF_964234715.1. Lineage (NCBI taxonomy): Eukaryota > Metazoa > Chordata > Lepidosauria > Squamata > Lacertidae > Podarcis > Podarcis melisellensis. The sequence goes on along the minus strand of NC_138547.1, from coordinate 42,528,215 downwards.
TGGCACTGTGGATTAAACCACAGAGCCTAGGACTTGCCGATCAGAAGGTCAGTGGTTTGAATCCCCACAATGGGGTGAGCTCCTGTTGCTCAATCCCTGCTCCTGCCAACCTAGCAGTTTGAAAGCACGTCAAAGTGCAAGTAGATAAATAGGTACCACTCCGGCAGGAAGGTAAATGGCATTTTCGTGTGCTGCTCTGGTTTGCCAGAAACAGCTTAGTTATGCCGGCCACATGACCCGGAAACTGTATGCCGGCTCCCTCGGCCAATAAAGCGAGATGATCACCACAACCCCAGAGTCGGTCACGACTGGACCTTAATAGTCAGGGGTCCCTTTACCTTTTACCTTTACCTCTTCTCACATATCCAACACAGCCCTTGTGGTCTTCATCAGAAACCATTCTCAGTCTGCTTCACCCGAAGGAGGTACAACGAGAGATGACCTTTTCAGTGGTGACTCCCTTGTTGTGTAATGTTTTCTCAAAACAAATGTGTCAGGCACTATCATTTTCAACATCCAACCAACTAAATGGGGTGACTCTGCAGGTGAAATGATAATTTAGCATTCCTTCTACACTATATTTGGGGAAAATATTCATATGTGGAGCGAAGTGTGTTAAGGAATTCTGTCAAAACATTCTCAACTCCAAGGAAACTTTGGGAGAAACCATTATTTTTAATGGCACAAAACTGGTTTTACTGGTCAATAGGCCTACAGAAGGAGTCGTCAACCTTTTTAGGCCAGAGAGTACATTTGGAATTTTGAGCAAGTGCTGCGGGCACCAGTCACAAAATTGCAATTGTTGGCTGTTGCATGACATAAAATGGCCACCACATCTGAAAGACCTTGAAAAGGAGACACAAAATGGGGCAGGACCATGCCTCCTATCTCATGCATTGTGGATTTTTGAGAGGATATTCATGGAGACACTTCATGGGGACCATACGTAGTAAGGGCTGGTGTGCTGGTGACCCCTGACCTATAGAGTGTTCAGTGTTCTCAGATGGTGCAAAGCCAATTGAATGGTTGAAGTGGATTAGTTAGCAAGACAATGTACCATATAAGATTTGCATATTAAAAACACACACTAAGATATTATGAAATGTACAATAACCCCTTTGGCAGGCTTCAAGCCAGTGCCTGGGGTGTGTGCAAGGGAGAGAGATATTAATGGCACGTAAATAAACATGTCCTTTCCATTTAGGTCACCCTTTTCGGTTCCAGAAGTCATTTTAATAGCAAATCATATCAGATGTTTTCCAGGACAGGGTGCATCTCATATGCCTGCTGTTGGGTTCATTATGTCAACCTGTCCTTCTTGTGTCTCCTTTTAATTGCATTTTATGTTCCGCAGAGCAGTGTGTTGTCTGGTGGGATGTTTATTCACTGTAACAATTAAGAAAGGGGCTTCAGAGCTGACTCTGCATTCTAGGTAAGGAGGTGGAAACAATCTAAATGACTGAGGGAGTGGCAAGGGGGGGGGGAGAGAAGCAAAACAGAGGTGAATACAAAGACAGGTGGTAGGAAAATGAGGACACCGTTGTTGTAAAGTATTGTTATTTATTTAAAAAGCCAATATATTTATAAGGCTTCAGCGTGGAGAGAGTGGAATGACCATAGAATTAGCACAGGAAAATTAGAAACATCTCAGGAATCACTCAAAACATTCAAGGAAGGAAATCATATATTGCATTCTGATTAGTGCAATCACTTGGGGAGGGGGGTGTTGGCTATTCCTAAGGGGTGATGAGAGCTGTGGTCCAAACATCAGAATGGGGAAGGCTGGTGGGAAGGTAAACAGCATTTCTGTACACTGCTCTGGTGTCAGTGTTCTGTTGAGCCAGAAATGGCTTAGTCATGCTGGCCACATGACCCGGAAAAACTGTCTGTGGAGCGGACAAACGCCAGCTCCCTCGGCCTGTAAAGTGAGATGAGCGCCACAACCCCAGAGTTGTTCGTGACTGGACTTAACTGTCAGGGGTCCCTTTACCCTTTCCCTTTACAGCTCTTGGCTGAAGAAGGAGAGAGCTGAACCATGATCCCAGATCTGGGTGACTTGTTGAACCAGGAATAGGGAACCTTCTTGGCTAGTGGACTAGACCTTTGTCTCCTCCATCCCACCCCTTGGGCCAACTTTGAGAGGTGGTACCAACCACTTGTCAATCATCCAATGTCAAAGATGGCAGGTGGTGGTACTGCCCCTCTCTTAAATTGAGCCCATGGGGATGAGGGTGAGATAATGATCAAGCTGGCATGTGGTAAGCTCAGGCCTGTTTTCTGTAGGGATCAGCTGTATAAGCAGACAATCCAGCTGTCTCTACCTGGCCCACATATAACATTACATAAAACAACAGGTGGTCCAGAAGCTAGGTATGTTTTTTTAGAAAATGGCCTGGTGGTCCAAATTTGGCCCATGAGTGAAAGGATCCCTCTGAGTTTAGCTGCCATGCTGTGTTTGTTCTGGGACTGTAACACTTAAGGTTGGTGGGGAGATGGGATGTGGTTCAGTTATTTCCTGCAATCAGCGAAAATAATTGGCTGCACACTGACAAACTTGTATACTGGGGAGAAAACTGGGCTTCAGTTCTTTTCTTTGACATTCATTTTCTTATGTATAAATTGCCTTACTAGTCTGACACACACTGCACCTTGCCAGTCAAAAACAAGTTTGCAAAGAGGGGAAAGGAACATTATTATTATTATTTTTCCCTTGAAGGCTAGTTTGTTGCTCAGGGTGTTATTACTGTGTACCAAATAAGAAAGAAAAAAGAAAGGTGAAAGTTGCTCCTTGAATGGAAATTTTGAAAAGAGAGGCTCCCATGGGGTCTTCCAGGTGATTCTGCCACGTCTGACTTCGAAGTCTTTAATGTAATTTGTTCAGAGCATTACACGTAAGGTCAAATTCAAACGAGGCTTGATTCAGTTAAAGAGGAATAACAATGAGGACTAGTGTGTTTCCGTAAAAGCTCACAGGGTGCATTTACATTCCCATTCCACTTTCAGGTCCATGATTGTGAAGCTGATTTTAAAAGCATGGCTACCTGATGGCTAAAAGGCCAAAATGTATAGAAAACCAGAATTCATAACAGAAATCTGACGCTTGGAACATGGTTTGGCTGGACACATTTAGCCATTCTCAGTATCAGAATAGTACTGTTAAGCAATTCGCACATGAGCAGGGAAAAATCCAAGGATAACACTAAATCAACTTTTGGCAACCTGATCCCAGGCACTGTCTTCACTTTCTCTCAGACCCAAGCAACACAGCAGCATCCTGTTAAATCCATATCTTTAGGTACAGGAAGTGCCATGAGAGGCAACTGCTGGCCACTACATATAAATCTGATGGGTCTAGACCTCTGTATGGTGCAGCTGCCACTCAGTTGAGCAACATCAGCTTTGGGGTGGTCTTGGCAGTTCAGCGTCAGCTGTGACGAGACCTGCTGGGACTCTAGGACCCTGACATCTGCCCCATCATAGCTAGTACTAGGCCCATGCCTAGAATCAGAGTATTGGATCTAAAAAGCAAGGCTAAAAAGAAAAATCCCACAAAGCTAATCTATACCTTGGAAAGTCCTTCTCAAGGTTTAGAAGATAATTCTATTTTCAATGCAACCCTCACCAGAAGCCTTGGAAAATCTGGAACTCTACTTGATACTCTGATAACACTGATAGTCTCTGCTTGGACTTTTAACCCATGTGCAACTGTACTCATTCTGCATGCCCAATTTATAGTTTCATTCCTCATCTTTTGATTTTCATCTGTTGTTCTAATTGCTCTTTCTGTTTTGCATACATTTCAAAATGAAATAAATAAAAACTTTAGCAAAAACAAAAGAAAAGAAAATAAAGGTTCAAAGGAAAATGTCATTCCAATCTAAAGCTTGAAAATTAAATATTTCCCACAGCCCCATCCCAAGGCAATAGGGACTTTAACCGAATTGGTCAGTTTTCAAGATGAGTCATAGAGGGGTTAGAAAAGGCTAACCAAAGAACAATCAAATCTTGCTAGCTGCAATAGCTGCATGCATGGAGAGATAACAATTTTGCTTTGGAAATAAAGACTGAATTTTCCTCTGATCCAAAAGACAGCACTGGAAATAAAATAAAATTATGGAGGCCTTCACAAATACTTTATTCCATCTTAAATCCTCCCTACTCTCCTCATGCCAAAAAAATATTTTAAAAAATACAAGCCGTGAACTGGTGTTTTGCTGCCTATAAATCCCCGTTTCCTCTTGTTCTGAATTCCTGCTGTGCCTTTCTCATCAGCAATGTCAGAAATTTTCAGCAAAAGTGGAGTTTGTCCAGGTGCTATTTAACAGCTTCTTACGTTTGGCACACACTTTCTAGATTCAGACAAACTCCATCTCCTATTTTGACTCCTGTGCTCCTCACAAAGCTATGATTTCCCTGGGGAAAGGGATTGACTGTTAATCACACTGAGAATTGTAGCTCTTGAAAGGGGGTTGCAGTTTCCTAACAACTCTCAGCATGCTTAACAAACTACAGCTCCCAGAATTCTTTGGGGGACTGTTTAAAGTCATCCGAGGCCCCTCTCTATGCCCCATCCCTCAGAGGTCTGGAGGGTGGCAACATGAAAATGGGCCTTTTGTGTGGTGGCCCCTCAACTGGAATACTCTCCCTAGAGAGGCTTGCCTGGTGCTATAATTACATGTCTTTAGGCATCAGGCAAAAACATTCCTCTTTACACACACATTCAACCACTGAATAATCTACGGCCTGTTAAAGCTGGAGCAGGGGGCTGTTGTTATGATTATTTTATTATTTTGCTATCTGGTATATGCTTTTTGGGACGCAGGTGGCGCTGTGGGTTAAAGCCTCAGCGCCTAGGACTTGCCGATCAAAAGGTCGGCGGTTTGAATCTCTGCGGCGGGGTGCGCTCCCGTTGCTCGGTCCCAGCGCCTGCCAACCTAGCAGTTCGAAAGCACCTCCGGGTGCAAGTAGATAAATAGGGACCGCTTACCAGCGGGAAGGTAAACGGCGTTTCCGTGTGCAGCTCTGGCTCGCCAGAGCAGCGATGTCACGCTGGCCACGTGACCCGGAAGTGTCTTCGGACAGCGCTGGCCCCTGGCCTCTTAAGTGAGATGGGCGCACAACCCCAGAGTCTGTCAAGACTGGCCCGTATGGGCAGGGGTACCTTTACCTTTACTTTATATGCTTTTTATTCTGCTTTTATTCTGTTTTTTATTGTTATTGATGTTCCATAAAATGTGTTCTTAATGTTGTACACCACCCTCAGGTCTTTTGATAAAGGGTGGCATATCAGTCAATCAATCAATAATAAAGTGGCATGACACTGCTTTAAATATATAGCGCAGATGGGGCATTTGTTTCAAACAAACCAAGAGCAATAAGCCAAGGTGATTTCTGGCTTACTGCTCATGGTTTATTTTGTTAACATTAAATGTCAAGCTATGGGGTAGCCCTTTTTCGCCTTGCTGGTGTGATGAGGAAGGAGGAAACCCCACAGGGACCTGATCAGTGCAATGAGGCAAGTTTGCCATTGAGCCATGCTTTAAAACAAACGACAACTTAATGTGATGTACGAAGCAGCCCTATGTATTGGTTACACTTTCAGTTGGCCATGGATATTGCTGGTTAAAGGAACGGATATCATTGGGAAATGGCTACATATTAGATCTTGAAGGACATGAAAACAGATCTGGCTGCCACGTTTATCTGTGGTGTAACAAGGTTGAAGTTCATAAAGTTTTTTTGAATCATGTTATAAGGAAAGCGGCATATGAAGTATGGGGTAAATATAAAAATCTATTCAAACATAAAACACCATGGTGGCTCTCTCTCTGCTTGAAGCAATATTGGTGAAAAACAGAAATATGAGAAATGACTGGGCAACATATAAGTAATTATTAACAGAAGTAGATCAAAATTTAAAGTTAAGGAGGTTTGAAGACATAAGAGAATTAGTAGCCGATTGGTTGCAATATCACCAACTTAATGAAGTGTTTAAGATGGATAAAATGAAGTTTTTTTCTAAACAAAACCTCCCAATTTGAAAGGGAACTGTTAGAAAATAAAACTAAGTTGATTTATAAAATGTATAAACTTCTATTAGACTGGCAAACGAAAGAACAGGTCAAATCGGTTATGATTAACTGGGCGAAGGATTTTGGTTGTAACATTGAATTAGCAGCATGGGAGAGGTTATGGACAATAGGATTAAAATTTACAGCCTATTATACTTTGAAAGACAACTATATGAAAATGATGTATCATTGGTACTTAACTCCTAGTAAATTAGCTAAAATGTATAAATCAAAGTCTAAGACATGCTGGAAATGTAAAGAGAAAGAGGGCACGTTTTATCACATGTGGTGGTCATGTAAGCTGATAAAAGGCTTTTGGGAAATGATATACGATGAATTGGAAAAAAATGCTGAAAATAACTTTTTCTAAGAAACCCGAAGCTTTTATTTTAGATATTTTAGGTCCAGAGATCTCAAAGGACCAGACAAAATTATTCATGTACGCAACCATGACTGCATGGATGCTGCTAGCCCAGAGATGGAAAGACGGCGCAACTTCGACCAAGGAAGAGTGGCAGATAAAACTGATGAACTAGGCTGAGATAGCAAAACTTACAGGAAGAATTAGAAACCAGGAAGAGGCTGACTTTAATAAAGAATAGGAAAAGTTTATAATTTACTTTTAAAAATTACTGTAAACAATTACCCTGTTTTCATGGACTAAACCCCCAACACTCATATAATGAAATCTTGGGTGATATAGCACCTGTGAATTATGGGGAAACAGAAGCACATATATAGGGAAGGGGTGGGGTGTGGCAACATGTCTGATGTTCATTCTGGACTGAGAAAATTTGGCTGGGGCAGATTCTTCATGGTCGGCCTTGGGGGGTGGGCAACATGCACTGCACGGGGCCCCTGACAGCCCTTTGCCAATGCCAGGTGCGCACGGCAGAGCCAGCTGGCAGCTTCAGTGCTGCGCTTGCCATGTGTCTCTCAGCCACCACCATTGCTGTGGGTGCTTTTCCCGCAGTAACTACATACCTGGGCCTGGGGCTGAGAGTTGGCAACATGAACGAGGAGGAAGGATGCGAGCAGGACAGGAGAGACTCTGGCAGCAGCGCACATGGTTTGTGCTTGCTATTGCATCTTGGCATCTGTGCTCTGGCTCAAGACTGGTGCACCAACTCCTAGGGTCTGAGGCAGTTTCGGCCCCATGTCTCCTTGCGTCATTGTGCACGACGTCATGACATTGCACGGTGTCATGTGCATGGTGTCATGATGTCACGCAGAGTCCCACACAGGCCCCCTCAAGCCTCTTAAGAAGATGGCTTCTCCGCTAACGTGGATTATATGTCTAGACAGTGCTTTTCTTTCAGAATAAAAAGGTGCCGGTACTCAGCATGAAGTGCCACACTTTTAACCAGTGCTTTTCTTCTAGACAAAAAGCTGTCGTTACTCCATATCTTTGAGTACCCCCAGAAAAAAGCACTGTGCCTAGAAGGTCTGTGTCTTGTAGGTGAAAGAAAGGAACAGAAGGGAATTTGCTACCCTAAATCAGAAGACAGAGTAACATGTCTGGACAGAAAGATTCATATTAATTTGAGCAATCATGCCAGATTTTCAATTTTTCAACGATTATTCAAATTGCGTGGACTTTCCAATAACAATACATCATTTGACTTCCCTACTGTGGTTTCTTATGTTATCTTGGAATTACTGCATCTTGGAATTAACTCCACTTCTTATTTAGACTCAAAGGTTTCCTTAACAAATATACTTAACTGCTTGTTCTATGTTAATGCTGCTAATGAATGTATATGTTCACTATCATTTTTCAGATAGTTTTCCAGATAGTTTTCCCAATCTTTATTAAAAATACTTTCTTCTTGGTTTCTTATTCTTTCAGTAGTTCTGCCATTTCAGCGTAGTCCATTCATTTTATCTGTCACTCTTCCTTGGTTGGGATTGTATCTTCTTTTCTGAGCAAGCGTTATTTGGGAATCTGTTGCTGCATACATAAACAGGTGTTTTTTTCTTCATGCATACTTTTTATTAATTTGTACAAATCAAAATACAAATCAAACTGTATCAACACTCTTAATGTTTTACAAAGAAAATAAGAAAGGACTTCCTTCTGCTGTTCCACGAATCGTCCATAATAACAAAAAAAGTGAATCCGCATTCTTTTGTGTGTAGTGCCATGAGTCGTTCTCATTCTTCCGTGTTCCATAGGCATTACCCTTAGCTTTTTACAGAGCACCTTTGAAACCAACTAGTGTTATCTGTTCATCAGTTAAGCTTTCCAGATATTCCGTAAAACTTTCCCAATCTTTGACAAACCTCTGATCTTTTTTATATCTAACTTTTCCTGACATCCTGTCCATCTCCACATAATCTAGTAGTTTAGCTCTCCATTCCTCTATAGTCGGCGAACTCTCTTGTTTCCAGTTTTTGGCAATCAACACCCTTGCAGCCGTTATGGCGTATTGAAACAGTTTGTAATCCTTCTTTTTTATCTCCTTTCCTACCAGACCTAGTAAGAACGCCTCTGGTCTTTTTGCGAAGGTGTACCTTAACATTTTCTTTAATTCATTATATATGCTTTCCCAGAACTCTTTGACCTTTTGGCATTCCCACCACATGTGGTAGAAAGTCCCTTCCCTTTCTTTACACTTCCAACATTTGTTGCAAGATCCGTACATCCTGGCTAATTTTACCGGAGTCAAATACCAGCGGTAAAACATTTTCATTAGGTTCTCTTTTAATGACACACAGGCCGTGAAATTAAGGTGGTATTTCCAAAGTTTTTCCCACTCTTCAAAGTAGATGTTACGGCCAAAATCTTTAGCCCAGTGTATCATTACCGCCTTAACTTCCTCGTCGCCTAAGTTCCAGTCTAATAGTTGTTTATACATTTTGGATAGAGTTTTTATGTTATTCTCCAAAATCTCAGATTGGAATCTAGACTTTTTGTCGGCATATCCTTTATCTTTAACGTCTTTCTTAAACATATCGTTTATCTGGTGATAGTGTAGCCAGTCATATACTTGGGGTTTGACCTGCTCATACGGCCTCATTTTCCACTTTCCTTCCGCCTTCATTAGGAGTTGTTCGTAGGTTGCCCAGTTGGCTCTCATGTTAGTCTTTTTAACCGACATAACCTCTAGTGGAGACAGCCATTGGGGTGTTTTGGGTTCTAATACATCCTTGTATCTTTCCCAGACCTCCAACAGGGGACCTCTGAATATATGGTTCCCAAATCCCTTGTGTCCTTTCTTCCTCCCATGCCACAAATAGGCATGCCACCCTGATCGGTTATCGTGGCCCTCTAGGTCTAACACTTCCGGTTCTTCCAGTTTTATCCATGTTTTAACCCAGCATAGGCAGGATGCCTCGTAATATAATTTTAGGTCTGGGAGAGCGAAGCCTCCCCTCTCTTTTATGTCCGTTAATAATTTAAATTTTACTCTCGGCTTCCTCCCCTGCCAGATGTATCTAGAAATTTCCTTATGCCAGGTTTTAAATATCTTTATGCCTTTAATGATCGGGATATTTTGAAAAAGGAATAGAATTCTCGGCAGTACCGACATTTTAATTGTAGCTATTCTTCCCCAGAATAGCAATTTGAGCCGACCCCACGTTTCTATGTCTTTCCTGACCCCTTTCCATACGGTTTCATAATTATTTTTGAATAAGTCTATATTTTTTGGTGTTATCCATACCCCTAAATATTTTAGCTTTTTTGTCACTTCTATTTCTGTTTCTCTTTGTAATTCCTCCAATTTGTCTAATTGCATATTCTTAGCTATTATTTTTGTTTTCCTTTTGTTTAATTTGAAGCCCGCTACATCCCCAAATTGGTCGAATTCTCTAAGTACCTCTTTTGTTGAATCCAGTGGGTCTTCCATTGTTACCACCAGATCGTCTGCGAAGGCTTTAGTTTTATGTTCGTGGTGGCCGACCCTGATTCCTTTTATTCCTTTGTTATCTCTGATGGAGTTTAGTAGTATTTCTAATATCGTTATAAATAACAGTGGGGACAGTGGGCATCCCTGTCTTGTTCCTTTAGTTACTGTTATTTCTTCCGTCTCCACATTGTTTATCAACAGTTTTGCCCTTTGTTCCGTGTAAATTGCTTTTATCCCGTTATAAAATTCAGTACCTACTTCCATGTATTCCAGTTGTCTCAGCAAAAATTCCCAATTTACATTGTCGAACGCCTTCTCAGCGTCCACAAATAACAATATACCTTGTTTGTCACATCTTTCTGTTAAGTATTCTATTATATTAATAATATTTCTTATGTTATCTTTCATTTGCCTACCCGGCAAAAAGCCGGCTTGGTCTCTGTGGATATTTTTTACTAAGATGGCCTTGTATCTTTTTGCTAGGACTCCCGCAAAGATCTTATAATCTATATTTAGTAGGGAAATAGGTCTGTAGTTTTTAATTTGTTCTAAGTCTGAATCTTGTTTTGGGATTAGTGTAATCATCGCCTCCTTCCACGTCTCCGGTATTTCTCTTTCGTTAAGAATGTTATTCATTACTTCTTGTAGTGGTGCCAGTAGAACCGGTGCCATTTCTTTGTAATATCTACTACTAAACCCATCTGGGCCTGGGGCTTTCCCATTTTTTAAATCTGTTATTATTGCTTTAATTTCCTCTATCTCAATTGGGGCATTTAATTTCTCTTTGTCTGCTGGGGGGATCTTATTAATATTCTTAGACTTTAAGTATCTCTCTATTTTTCTAGTCTTGTTCTTTCCGGTGTTTCTAAAGAGCTCTCCATAGAAATCCAAAAAGGCTCTCCTTATTTCCTTGGGTTTATTTATCTCTTCTCCTTCCACCACTATCCTGTTTATCGTATTCTGTTCCTTCCTTTTTTTCAATTGCCAGGATAGTAGCTTTCCCGTTTTGTTGGCATGTTCGAAGTTCCTCTGTCTCAGTCTTTTGATTTTCCATTCTATCTCTCTATTTACCAGCATTGTGTATTGTGATTGTAAGATTTTTATGTTCTCTTTTATCTTCTTATTTTTTGGGTTTTGAGTTAGTTTCTGCTCGTTCTCTGCTAGTTGTTGTATAATTTCTTTTTTCCCTTTTTCTCTCTTTTTGTTCTTAATTGCGCTCTGCTGGATAAAAAAACCCCGCATCACCGCCTTACCTGCGTCCCACACCACCTTCAATTTTGTGTTGTTTCCTAAGTTATCCTCGAAATATTCTTTTAATCTGGTTTGGGCTTTTTCTACTACCTCTTGATCGTCCAGTAAATAATCTTTAAGTTTCCATCTATTTGATCTGCTTTCCTGCCCTCTTAATTCCATAATTAATGGGTTGTGGTCTGAAATTGTTCTGACCTGAATCTCCACCCGTACCGCTCTAGTAGTTATCTCTTTCGAAATCCACATCTGATCCAATCTTGATGATGAATCGTTAGGTTCCGAGTGGAAGGTATATTGTTTTTCCATGGGATGATTGAATCTCCAAATGTCTACCAAGTTGCAATTTTGAATAAGGGAGAAAAACGTTCTGGGTAGCTTCCCTTCTCTACCCTTTGTTTCCCTCAATCTGTCCATTTCTAACGACATCACTCCATTCATGTCTCCCAGTAGTATAATTTTCTCATCAGCGTAGTCATACAGCTTTTCTTCCAATCTCCCGTAAAATTCTGACTTATTATCATTAGGCGCATATATTCCCACTATTATTATCTTTTCTCCCTGCCAATTTATTTTCACTGCTATTATCCTTCCTTCCTCGTCTTTAAATAACTGTTTCGCTTCAATTTGTTTTTTTATATAAATCACCACCCCCCTTTTTTTCTTCTGGTCTAAGGATACATACTCATTCCCCAATCTTTGATTAATCAGAATCCTTTTGTGCTTTCTCGCAATATGTGTCTCTTGGAGACAGATAACATCCAGACTTTCCTTCTTCAAAATATGTTCAATTCGGTTCCTCTTTCCCTTATCATTCATCCCATTAACATTCCAACTGTATACCTTTAACACCATTGTGATTTAATTTGTAGGAAAAAACAGGAAAAAAAAAAAAAAACAGCTGTTAGTTTACGATAACTTTTAAAAAAAACACCACCCAGAAGTTTTTATTTTAAGAATATTAGATGCAGAGATAACCAGGGACCAGAAAAAAACACCAGAAAAAAACACCTAAACAGGTGTTTTTTTCTGGTCCCTGGTTATCTCTGCATCTAATATTCTTAAAATAAAAACTTCTGGGTGGTGTTTTTTTTAAAAGTTATCGTAAACTTTTAAAAACTCATTACAGATCATTTCCCAGAAAGCTTTTACTACCCAAGACCACCACATATAATAAAAAGTACCTTTTTTCTCTTTACATTTCCAACATACATCTGATTTTGATTTATACGGTTTTGCTAGATTACTAGGAGTTAAATACCACCTGTACATCATTTTGAAATAAAATTTGTTTGAAATAAAAATAACATGTTTGGTAGCACATTCATTTCTGTAAGTGACATTCTTCCCAGCATAGGCACTCTCATCCTTCCCCACACTGTTAAGTTTTTCTTAATTTCTCTCCACACTTTTAAATAATTATATTTAAAGACATTAATATTCTTTGTTGTTGACCAAACTCCTAAATATTTAACTTTTTTTCCAAGTGTTAATCCAGTTGTTATTTTTAGATCTCTCTTGGGTTGATCATTCACATTTTTCAGTAAAATTTTTGTTTTACTCTTATTTAGTTTAAAGTCTGCCACTTCTCCAAATTTAGTTATCTCTTCTGGAGGCTTTGGTATATGAACCAATGGCTCTGCCTAATTGCCAGAGCAGTTTAGTACTTTGTATACCCACTTCAGCCTGGAGAGACCTGGGTTCAAATCCCCACTCAGTTACAAAGCTGACTGGGTAAACTTGGGCCACATGCTATCATTCTATCTGCTGCACAGGGGTTGCTGTAAAAAAAATCTGGGGAGAGCCATGATCAGGGTTGAATCCACCATTAAACTAATAAAGCTTAAGCTTCAGGGTTCCTAATCCTGGAGGGGCCCTAAAAGCAACTTTACTTCTCATTGCTTTAAAAAAATTGGACCCAGTAGACCCAATTTGATTTGCACAACTCAAATTGATTGGTTTTTGTTGTTGTATATATTTCAACAATCCCAAAGTTTGAGAGTCAGTAGCACAGGCTACTGACATACCGCTTGTTATTTTCTGCCTGTTCTGCCATTAAGAACTTCTTGGATCATTCTTTGTCTAGCTCTTCCCCCTTGACCTTACTACTTTGGGTGACCCTACTGGGAGTACAAGACTCCTGACGACCCTTCGCTCACAAGGGCCATAGGAACATGCAAGCCCACTCACCACTACAAGGTGATGATCCAGCGAGTGGGACAGATGTCGCTGTAAAGGTTGTTGTTTACAACTCCATTGAAGAAGGTAACAGGATAAGCTAATAATGTTAGGTATATTCACCGTCAGAAGGAAAATATACATCGGAAAATGATAGGAAGTCCAATTATTATTATTATTATTATTAAGGTTAATAAATAGAGAAGAAAACAAGAGATAGTAGAAATATAAAATTAAGTTTATTGTTTGTTAACAAATGGGGTATTACTTCTATATGGTTGTTGTTTGTGGTATAAGATTTATACACATGTATAGTTAAAGAAGATGAATACAGTGGTACCTCGGGTTAAGTACTTAATTCATTCCGGAGGTCTGTTCTTAACCTGAAGCACCACTTTAGCTAATGGGGCCTCCTGCTGCCGCCGCACCGCCAGAGCACGATTTCTGTTCTCATCCTGAAGCAAAGTTCTTAACCTGCAGCACTATTTCTGGGTTAGCGGAGTCTGTAACCTGAAGCGTATGTAACCTGAAGCGTATGTAACCTGAGGTACCACTATACTATATTTGTGGTATAAGTTTGTCAATAAAGTATTATTTTTTAAAAATAAAAATAAAAAGAAGGTAACAGGGATTACCCAGAACTCATTTTTGGTTGCGAAGGTTCCCTCCATAACAGTTTGAGCTTCAGAGCCCAAAAAATGTTGGTCTGCCACTGGCCATGAAATTGCCTTGAGCTTGAAATGTGGCCCCCTTTTTTGGTAATAATTAATTTCTGCGGCTTCAGGCCTCCAAAGGAAGGGCTCTGAGGAAGATTTTAAATGGTGGGCAAATTAATCTGGAGGAAGGCAGCTCATATGTGCAGGAGTGACTTATGGGTGCACTCTTCTGTCTTCATATTGTAACATAGGGCCTTGATATTTACAGGCACTATCAATGATCAGTCGAGTTATTCAGCATGTACCAAGAGGTGGCAGTTAATTAGGTCATTGATGAATGAGAGTATGACTTAGCAATGAATTGATGCAAACAGCCAAGTTAAAACTGCAATGAATTAAAAAGCCAAGCTACATGAATAAAATTCAATCTGAAGGGAAAATTCAATGAATTAAAATGTCAGCATAGGGGGCCTCTCAGAATTAGAATTCAATGTGTAGGATCAGTTAATCATTTTCATAATTATTGCAGAGCAGGCAGGCAAGGCAGAGGTCAGCAAAGCCGACGGCAAGCCATTTCTAGGCGTTGGCGGATAACACAGAGGTCCAAATTAACATGTTGGTTAATCGCGGTTTGCCTGCACTAAATTGGCCATTGATAAAATTAATTATTGGGCTTAAGTGAAATTAAATAAGGCACAACCGCTTAAAAATAGCAAGGCAGCCGGCCATCCCGAGGCACGCATAGGCATTTTTCAGCACTGGTCATAATAACATACTATAAAAGAGAACTTTGGTGTCAAATTAGTGTTTTAGATTAAATAGACTGAGGATAAAGAAGCAAAAGTTCCTTGCGGGTTGGCTTAACTGTCTGATTTAGACATGGTTATTTCGCTAAAAATTGGCATCGCTCCTGGCTTCTTCTTACAGCTTAGATAAGAGTTGGGGAGTCTCCTGCAGCCTGGAAGCCACATCCCCTTCTGCGCAACCTGCTAGTGGGGGGTGCGGCCAGATGCAAAAGGGGGTGGAGCAGAGAATGCACATTCCCTCTTTGTACAGTTGGCTGGTCTCTACAGATACTCTCTCACACCCATCTCTGTCCTTTTAACCAAAGAAAGGTGGCACTCAAGTAAATTGTGTATGTATGTAATAGTGCCAGTCATTCAAATCAGAGCAGTCAAGTGGGCATATATGGGATTTATATATTAACACCTTGGACTTGGTCCACTAGCAAACTTCTGTGTAAAGTGTGGGCAAAAACAAGCTCCACATGTATACTATTCTGTACTTGCAGAGTCTGTATTTGTGCTGAGGAATTCTTTTTGCATGTACACTGGTACCTTGGGTTAAGTACTTAATTCGTTCTGGAGGTACGTTCTTAATCTGAAACTGTTCTTAACCTGAAGCACCACTTTAGCCAATGCGGCCTCCTGCTGCCGCCGTGCTGGAGCACGATTTCTGTTCTCATCCTGAAGCAAAGTTCTTAACCCGAGGTACTATTTCTGGGTTAGCAGAGTCTGTAACCTGAAGCGTCTGCAACCTGAAGCATATGTAACCCGAGGTGCCACTGTACAGTTGTGCACAAGTAAACCCTATTTGTGGAATAACCAACCTCCTATAACCGACATGCTTCAGTCTAATTAATGCATGAAGGGGGTTAATGCCATAGACTAAGCTTTCATGCTAGGCTTAGCTATGTCCACTTCCCTTATCTTGGGAGGAAATGGGCAATGTTCAGCACATGAAGCAGTTTGAGTTGGTTCTTCCAGCTCAGACTAGAGATGTAAAATTTCCGGAAATTTTGAAGCCTGTTTTTTTCTGGGGAAAATGGGAAATTTGGAAAAATTGAAAAAAAGGTCAGTGTGAAGTGGTTTTACAAATTGCATGGAACACAGTATATATAAAAGTATTATGCTTGCAATAAAACAGGTAACCACCCCCCTTTCCCTCAAAAGCAACAAAAAAAGCAAGAAACCATCAACATAAATAATAATCAGATTTGCCCCTTAGGACCAACAGCAAATAAAGTTAAGGTCCATCTCAATATTTAAGCTCCGTAGACGGTATACCCTTTGAGTAGTGCTTTTAAAAACAACAGAAGACACAACATATACCTGCTGTTTATTCTATCTCATTTTCTGAACTACTGCTATCATTTTCCATTTCTTCTTCCTCTTCCTCTTTGTTATTTTCCTCATGGACTTCTAAAAAACAACTTTGGGGGGAAATGGGAAAAAACCTGCCCCCCCCCCAGTTTTTGAAGGTTTTCCCCCAGGCCTTCCCTTCTCTACTTGAGGACAGCCAGGGCAAAGCGCAAGGCAATTTTTTTGCATGCGAGGCCCAGAAGGAACCAACATCCAGTTACTTAATAGTATGTTCCACTAAGGCTCAAATTCAAATTCTGTTTGAAAGGAAAAGGAGTGTGTGTGTGTGTGTGTGTGTGTTTAATTGAATTTGTTATTATATATTATAAACCGCTTCTAAATAGTTTACAAAAATATAGAAAAGAGCTTCTAAACAGTTTACAAAAATATACAACAGAACATTAAAATGATTGATAAAACACAGTTAAAAGCAGGTATTTAAGATTATTCAAAAGATGATTAAAGTCAGCAGTGGTTAAAAGGAAGTAAATCACATGCAGCTTCTATGTATCCAGCTGGGCTGGCCCTAACGAAAATGTTTTGAGCACTTACTGGAAAGAGTACAGTGAGAGCACCTGCCTGGTGTCAGTTGGCAAAGAGCTCCAAAGTGGGGGTGCTGGAAGGCCGGGGGGGGGGAATGGAAAATGGGGGGAGGGACAGGGTTTTTTTCCTGTTTTTCCCCAAAGCCATTTTTTTCAGGAAAAAATGGGGGGGGGGGGAGTTTGTGGAATATTCAAACTATATCAAACTCCCCCCACCCCAATTTTTCCAGGAAAAAAAAAACAGCTTTGGAAAAAATGGGGGGAACTTGGTGGGGTTTTTTTTCATTTTTTCCGGGTTTTGAAAGGTCTTCCCATCTCTAGCTCAGACTGCATGGGTCTCACAAGTCACTATGGAGTTAATATACCAATAATTTAGGAAATTTCACCACTTTCGAACTAAGCCAAGTTTTACTGCCTGTGCAACTTTTTCTGAATGTTGTATGGAAAAGCACATGAATTTGACCTTTGAAGAGTTTGCAAGTAAACAGTTTTTAACTGAAACACGTGGCCTTTTATTATGCTAGAGGAAGAAGGAAACTTTGGAACTCACTTTAAAGGGCATATTTCAAAGGTCTAACAGCCTATTTTTCCACACTTTTCTTTGTTGCATATTTTAAATCTCTGCTGCAGTTCTCTCACCAAAAAATACTTTCCCCCAACTTGGATTTTGGCATCCAGGGAATGCTCCTTTCTATATACCTATTTACTGAATGGGCAGTGATCAGTGGAGTAACCAGTGCTTCTCTAGACTGAATGTGTGTACCAGAGGAGCATGTGCAAAGAAATATGACAGAATTTGTGTCCATCTTCTATAGATCGTAATGAAAAATAAATAAGAAAAATTCTGACACTTCAGCTGCATGCACCCCATACATTTATAGCGTATTGACAGAGCATGACTTCCCCCAAAGATACTGGGAATTGCAGTTTACGCCTCACACAGCTACAATGTCCAGCACCCTTAACAAATTATGTACTAAAACTAAAACCACTGTCTTATTTAGTAACATAGCTCTCTGGCACTTCCTTGAAAGCTGAAACAGTTACACATCCGAAAGCCGGAAACATTTAGTCTAATCACAGAGCTATGCATTAATTTTTCATGCAGGAAGAAGGATTCCCCTCTTGGCTTATATATAAGTTACTGTAAACAAAGAAAGAATATTAAAAAGTATTCTGTCTGGTTTATAGCATTTATTATGGCCAAATGAACAGGATAAATCAAGTCACCAGATAACTTAACAAGGACTCTAAGCAAAAACTCTTTATTCATTACATGTTCATCCAATCTTTTCTCCATAGAGCTGAGAGTTGAATATGAAATTCATAGAAGAGATGGGCCAGGCACCATCTCTTCTCCCCACCACCTGCACGGCCTTATTTTATCACTACAGCTCAAGGATGTGGAGGTTGGCCTGAGAGATGGTGCCTGGCCCAAGATTACCCAGCAAGCAACACAGCTAAGTGGGGGAATTTCCCAGTCCTAGGCCACATTCAAACCATAAGCCTATTGTGCTGTGATACCACTTTAAACAGTCATGGCTTACCCCCGCCCAAAGAATTCTGGGAGCTGTAGTTTATTATAGCTAAGAGTTGTTAGGAGGCCCCTATTCTCCTCACAGGGATTGGCTACTAAAACACTCTGGATATTGTAGCTCTGTGATGGGAATGGGGCGGAGGCTCCTAACAACTGTAACAAACCACAGCTCCAAGGATGATGATGATGATGATGATGATGATGATGATGATTTTATTTCTACCCCACCCATCTGGCCACTCTGAATGGCTTGCAACAGAACATTAAAAACAGAATAAAACTTCAAACATTAAAAGCTTCCCAAACCAGGGCTGCCTTCAGATGTCTTCTAAAAGTCTTCTAGTTGTTTATTTCCTTGACATCTGATGGGAGGGCATTCCACAGGGTGGGTGCCACTACCGAGAAGGCCCTCTGCCTGGATTCTATGGGGGAAGCCATGACTGTTTAAAGTGGCATCATAGCACTGTAAATGTACACTGTGAATGTGGTCTCAGTTATGTATAATTCAGGGGCTGGGAACCCAGGACCTAACATGGCCTTCCAGGCCTCTAAGTCTGGCCCCCAGAACTCTCCCCCCAGGCTACACCTCCACCCACCTGGCCACCCAACTTAATGTTCAAGTTCCATACCTCCCTTGAGTGTTTGTGCCTGGTCAGAACCTGCTATTGAACACTGATCATGGGTTTTGCTTGCCTGGATGGAGAGGAGTGTGTGTATTGTTTGACTCCCACTTGTGGACATCGCACTCTGTCTCAGCACAATTATTTTTGAAATGATCAAGCTTAGATCAGGTTACAAGGTGAGCAGGTCAGTGGTTAGAACAGGGAACCAAAGGTCATGGCTAGGCATAAACTAAGGCATTGTCCCAACTCTTGACATGTCTCCTGCTTGACAGGCACAGTCATTGGCACATGTCCTGTCCTGAGCCATTGATCTCGGGCTTTGGGATGCTTGATAACCTGTTAACACTAAATTCTAGGCTAGGTGGACAAGTGATTTGACTCAGGACAAGGCTGTTTCCTGTGCTCACAGCCTAGCCCTCACAACCAGCTTAGAAGTCCCAGCACCCAGGTACACAAAGCGCCTGGCATGCACCACTGAAGCAAAAGTGCTTTCCGAAATGTGTTCCACCGAAACGGCGCTCAGCTCTGATCCACAGCACCCAGAGATGCCTGCCAGTCCCCTGGAGGAAAGCCAGATGGGTAAAATATGAGAGCGAGAGGTGTGGAGGACATGGTTAGAACAAAGCAGGTGGAAAAGAGGAGAGCTTCTTAAGTATGGCAATAAATCTAAATAAATAAAAGAGGTCTGCCGTGAGGCATTGGGGGTAACGGTGTTTTTTTTGCTGAGCTAGGTTGGAAAGAAGCCCAGAGAGGCTGCCAAGGCAGGGGAGCAGCTGCAAAATGCTAAGGTGTGGATATTTAGCTGTAATCTGCTCTAACCCTGCATATAATATGATATAATGCATAGTCCACCGTGCGCTCGGTAAGCAGAAAGAAAGCCATGCATTGTATTGGTGGCAAACCACTTCCAAATAAATAAATAACCAAAATAACCCGTATGATGCCCATCACAAGAACCTGGCCTGGAAAGAAAGAAAGAAAGAAAGAAAGAAAGAAAGAAAGAAAGAAAGAAAGAAAGAAAGAGAAACATTAGCAAATGTAGGCATTTTGTTTTGTTTTCTGCCCTCTCTGTGTGATTCAGTCTTGGGTTCCTCTTTGCTTGCTAATCGGTAGCTGGTTTCTACTCTGTCCTAACAGGGCATGTTGAATTTTTCAAGTTTCAAAAATGAAGGATGCTTAGTGGTTTATAGGGTATAAGGTTGAGGAAGAAGAAGGGGGCAGAGAGTGGGTTGGAGTGGTAATACTTAGTGTAGATGTGGAGTTTTTATGTCAGCCTCACTTATGTAGAAAAGACTCTATAACCTGAAAAAAAGACAATGCACGTACTTTTGTAAAGTAGGAAAATCTTTAATAACAATAAAAATATTTAAAAATGAAGGATGCTAAAAAGTTCTAACAAGACTTGGGAATTCAAAAGATATTATATATTTTATTTTTCCTTGGCAAGTAAAATGTGCATAGAAATAATTGAAAATGATCCCAGTTGTACAATATATTATATATTATAGAATACTATTTATGTGTATTATTATTTATATATTGTTACTATTATTTAGTATTACCCAACATTTTCAGAAGGTAAAATAATTTTGTTTGTTTTCTGAAAGCACTTCTTCATCATTTGCTTCTTCATCAAACTTAGACCTACCTTGTTAAATGTTGTTCAGTCACAAAACGATAATAGCAGATTTGAATTCCTCATAAACATATTTGTAAGACCCATCACTGAATAAATTTGCAAAAATTAAGTTCCACCTTCTAAAATGACATGGCCTATGTCCCCTAAGTGCTTCACTGTAAGAGTCTGGTGGACCTGCACAAACTCTGATCCGTGTAGGAGCAGAAACTGTCACTATTTTGCAGGAGGGAATAAAGTGCTGGAACTTTAGGTTTGTGCAATTAAAATGGTCCAAAGTGCTTTGTTGCCCTAGCACAAAAAAAAATCTGCATTAGCAAACAAGCAAATGCAATTAAATAGAACTGACTTTTTGCAGTTAGGAAACTGATGAGGAAATGCACTGAAAAGTGTGGAATGAAAGAATTCTTAAAGAGAATATGTGTAAACACCCCACAAGCAAACAAGGATGAATACTCACTGCCGTACAAGTGCCTAATAAGCAAATCAGAACAAATGTGCAACGAAAACCAGACCTATAGGGCAGATCCACACTGTACATTGAAAGCACCTCTGATACACACTTAAAGCACATGATTCCCCACAAAAGGAATCCTGGGAACAATGTTTCAGAAAGCTCAGATTTGATAGATTTGGCTTCTAATACACACTGAATTGAATTTCTCCTCTGTGCTGAGTAATGAGGTCAGGGCCTGCAGTTTCACCTGGCAATGTGACGGAATATATAAAACATACAAAATGTGCAAAGATCGCAATCATTGCAATATCAACATTAAAAGTTGTTATATTTCCCCTGAGGGATAGCTCAGTTACTCTAGAACAGATGGGGGACCTTTTTCAGACAGGGGGCTGCATTCCTTTCTGGAGAACATGCTAGTGCCACATCCCCATAGTGGTGGGTGGGGCTAGGGGCAAAAGTGGGCGGAGCAATGAATATAATTTTTACCTCTGCTCAGTAGGCTACTTTCTACCCAAACCTGTGACAATTTTGCTCTGTTCAGAGGACAAATCTAAGCCTGATTTCAATGTAGCAGAAACAAAGTCTGAGGGTTACATTTTTCAGTTTCATTCCCTTGTAACTACTGCCACTTTAAGGGTGAGATTAATCCTCTGTAAGCACACAAGACTACTTAATGCTCAAGGATGAGTCTTCAGGCACATGGCAAATACATTTCCTATACTTAATAGAAGTTAATCAAGCATCACTAAAAAGAAGATGCATGACATTAAAAGCATAAGGAACTTTATAAAATACTAGCATTACAATTCTAAAATATTGATTATTGATGCAGAGCTATGATACCCTTGTTAAATCATAATCACTTGAATCAGGAAGGCTACAACTGGGCAGCAAGCAAAAGGTGATTTCAAATGAAAGGGATGAGAGATGCTGAAACAGAGGGATATTTATACCTTTGAAGTCAATAAATTTTCTAACCTTACTCAATTAAAAAAACAAAACCCAAGACTGTATTCCACAAAATACCGAACTTCATGCAATGATTTGATAGATCAGCTGCCCAAAATACTGTTTTGAGTTGTAGTTGTCAGGCCAGTTTGTGTGCCGGAGGAAGTAGGCTGCATGCAAGACCCTTCTAGTTCCTGGATGCAGCACAGATTCACTTGCTGGAATAGCCAGGCCAGCGTGTGTGATGGGCCATTAAGAGAACAAAAGGGAAGGGAAAAAAATTCCTTCCAGTAGCACCTTAAAGACCAACTAAGTCAGTTCTTGGTATGAGCTTTCATGTGCATGCACACTTCTTCAGATACACTGAAACAGAAGTTTCCAGACCCTTCTATATAGTGAGAAGGTGGGGAGGGGTATTACTCAGAAGGGTGGTGGGAATGGGTGATTGGCAGATAGCTGTGATGAGCCTGTTGACGACTCTTAACGACTGCAATAGGTCTTACAGGAAAAAGCAAGGGGTGATACCCCTCCCCACCTTCTCACTATATAGAAGGGTCTGGAAACTTCTGTTTCAGTGTATCTGAAGAGGTGTGCATGCACACGAAAGCTCATACCAAGAACTGACTTAGTTGGTCTTTAAGGTGCTACTGGAAGGAATTTTTTTTGTTTTGACTATGGCAGACCAACACGGCTACCTATCTGTAAAAGGGAAGGGGGTTCTGTGTCAGTGAGCAAATGGGTGGGACCTCTTTTAGGACAAAGCAGGAGTTTGAGGGCAGAGCTTGATGTGATGTGACCTGAGGGGGACGGAGAGCTGCAGGCAGAGAGAAAGCCATGGCTGATTTCTGTTTGAATCAGAGGCTGCAGCAATGGGAGAAACAATACCCTTTTGGGGTGTTAATGCTGTAAACCCCTCCATCGCAGGCTCAGGTTGTATATATGTGTAAATAAATGACATATCATCAAGTCAGCACAGACAGCATAAAGACAACTGGTTAATAGTTATTTAGATTTTCAGAATTTCAGATTTTCAGGAAGTGATTCTTGAGAAGTGGTTTTCCACAGCCTCCTTCAAGCAGGCAGGGACCAAACTCTCTCTCAAGGATGCAGTTCCCTTCCCCACTCGCTTTTATCAGGCAAGATAGGCAATGGTCCAAACTGCAAGTGGTCGCCCTGACCCATCCAAGCACCTTATCCATATCCTTGAGCCTTACTAACTGAAACATAGCCAATGTAAAAGGAATAGATAGTGTTCTGGACACCCCTTGAGATTCATCTGTTGAACCTTGACAGCAGTGTCAAGTTTGTGGTGGATGGAAGAGATTTTATCCTCAAAATGCTTTGCAAACAAGTCACAGAGAACTACCATTGGTTCTGCCACCCCCTTTGGGCAAGACTGTAAGAGGTCCAACACTACCCAGAAAAAGCTTTGCCATACAGCACATTGAGGATGAAGTGCTGCCTGCACTGACACTAAGTAGTTTGATGATGAGCCTTCACTAGTGTTCAATTTCATTCGACTGGAACTTGCCTTCACTTGCTTTCAAGCTGCCTCCCAGTTTGTTTCCTTGCCCTAAACTTTAAAATATACCAGGGAGCCAAGTGGGCTTCACAAAACAGGAGAGGGTGCTCAGGAGAAATCATGTCAATGGCATGCCAGACATCAGCCAGGGCTTCGAAAGGAATGCCAGTCGTATCAGAAAATCCGCCAGAGCGAACTGGAAACCCATTGGATCCCTTAGCCTCCAAGGGCGGACCATCCTTATAGGCCTACTGCCTGAAAGCTTCTGAAAGTCTAAATCTCAGCAGGATGTTAGTAGTCCATGATAAGGGACTGGTGTCAATATCCTCCATTCTCAGATCACCCTCTTCCTGCCTAGATAAGAAACCAAAGTCCAGAGTATGGCCTGTCACATGCATTAGGTTGATGACATATTTGGACAGCCCCATGGCAGCCATGGTCCTAAGCCACTCCAGAGTCAGTTGCGTTGGCATGGATGTTGAAGTCCCCCAGTACCAACAGTCTGGGAGACCTCAACACCACCTCCAAGACCAACTCAGGCAGTGAGACTGTTGGGCTGCAAGGTGGGCTGTAAACCAGCAGAATCCCTAATCTGCCCCAATTGTCCAGTGTCTGGAATGCTCACCCTAGGCCCACCAAAACAGCCTGGAAAGAGAAAATCTCTATATACAGCAACTCCCCCTCGAGCCTGTCCTGATAGACACTGAGTACCCAGGTGGACACAGCTGGGTGAGACCAACTCCACGCTGCTCATCCATCCAGGTCTCAGTGATACAAACCAGATTGGCCTCCTCATCCATAATCAGATAACGGATGTGGGAAGTCTTACCCAGCAGCTGCAGACCTGAGGACTATCTGATAGGACCCCAAACCCAGAACCACTGTGATTTGGACCCCACATGCTCCCCTCTTCCCAGATACATCCTACACCCCTTAATTTAAAATCAACACAAGTTTAAAAGGACACAAGTTAAAAGAAGTTAAAAACAATTTTAAACATTTTAAACAGGGCAATAAAAACAACAACAGAACCCCCCACCCCTCAGCAAAACCCCCTCAACAATGTCCTGTCTGCTTATCCACCTCATTTTTTTTGTAGTTGCAGTCAGTCTGTGTCCTAACCCTTCCATGCCAGGTGGAAAAGGCCTACAAGACAGAGAGCAGGACTCACAGCTCTGATGACAGGGGCAGCCCAAACAAAAAAATTTAGCAACAAAACAACATCAAGTACAAATTGCTATTATTATTATTATTATTATTATTATTATTATTATTATTATTATTTAAAAATGGATTTCTGAGTAGAAGTTACCTAGACATGCTATCAAGACCTAAATTATAGAGAAATATATTTGGCTCATATCAGAAGGTACCAAAAGTATCAATGATAAAAATAGCATTTGCCATGAATACAATTTGTTTCACTATTCTATAAAGGTGGATAGATTAAACCAGTTCAATTCAGAGTTGTTATTGTTTTCAACAGCATACATAAGCATGTTGCAAAGTTGGGATGGAAGGTAAAGATGCAACAGTCTGGTATGCCAGCCTGCAGTGGCATAGCATGGGTTGACAGCACCTGGGGCCACAAGGAGGGGGTGTGGGAGGGAGGGAAACAGAGTATGCATATTCAACCCTGATGGCATCCACATTGACCAGGAGATCACAACCACAGAGATAAGAAGAGGTGTTCCATTGTCTGGAGAGGCCACTTCCTGGTTCACATGAAGAAGCTGTTTTCAACAGAGCCCAGTGCCAGAAGCATGCAGCTGTACTGAGGTGTTGGATTTTTGCACCCTTAACAATTTTGCACCTGGGCCCTTGTCCCCCGTGCTGCACCACTCCCAGCCTGGATTGCATCTGAAGGACATTACAGAAACAGAACAATGCCTTTTATTCCCATTTTAGTAAGCCTGATTATGTTGCATTAGGATAAGGAAAATCAGCTACAGGGCCTGTTGCTCTGGAACCAGAAAAAATAGGAGCCTGGTTCTGAGGTCCCCCACCAGCTACTGTAGGACATTCTTGCCCGCAGGTCTCCGCCTTTCAGTCTCCAAACTGTGAGATTGCACAGCAGACATTCTTGAAACAACGGGTCTCTTACAGGTAAGCAGCTGTGCTGCATCTAGCTGTTAAAAATAAAAATAAAAATCAATCTCTCTCATGATCCAAAGTACAGCAATAAAGATTACAATAATTCCCTCTTCAAATGGAGGTCTGGTCTTAAATATCACTATGTAGCATTGCCTCTGTGGGGTTCCTCCTCCATCTCTTTTTCTCCAAGTCCAAATCGATTTTGCTCCATTTACAAGGGAAAGGTATTCTTTTTCAGCTGCCAACCTTCCCCCCCCCCACCTTTCCAGACCTGATATCTGGCTGTCAAGCTGCCTTCTCTCTCTAAAATATAACTCCCAACCCCAATCATCACCAGTTATTAAAACGCTCACAAACTGAATGATACACCCCCACCCAACCCCAGTTTCACACTTCAGTGCTTGGGGAGGGGGTTATATCAGTTATGTTCGAGGATGTAATTTGAAGAAATGGGTTTGCACGGGTGTAATGTGAAGGCAGGATCATTATTGTTGGTTGTGTCTCACAAGTAATGAAGGCGCTCAGTGAGACTCGTCAGAGAGAAGATGGAATTGCCAGTATGGGCAGGTGAAGGTGAGAAAAATAACATCCTTGACTTGTGTTCAGGGCTGTTTCTGCTCTGGGAACCTAGAGAGTCCATAAACAGAGAAGCCCATGATGCTATTTTTACAGAACAGGACTGCATTTCAACCAAATTGGCAACAGCAGTACATTTTATCTTTGCTTGTTTGGGGATGTTTCCCCAAATCGAAATCTCCCCATTAATTCTTGGGACCCACTGTCATAGCAGTTGAAGATTTGTCTGCTATCCTTTTTAGGAGAAATTGATTATTATTTTCTGAGACGATGTTTCTTGGCATTATAAGACAGCTAAAGCAAAGCTGACCAGCAAAGTTTAATTGGCTCCCTAAAGGTCTCTTCCTCTTCCAATAATAAATCCAAAATATCACTTAAGATAACCCAAGACCTTTTGTGTAATCATGCAGGATAATTTTAGAACATCAAATCAGGCATAATTGCACAGTTCCATGTGCACATCACTTTAAGGTAACAATATAGATAAATAAAAATTAGACAGTTGTGTATAAGGAGAAATTTACAGCTGCTCTCAAAATGTCTCTTCTTAGCAGTGCAGAAGAATTAATGAGGTCATTTTAAGAGAGAGAGGGGGGGGACTAAGCATAGATGGAATAACCAGCGTGTTTAATTTTCATCTCAGTTTTAAAACAAATGCAACCTATGTAGGCTTAGATGTATTGGCTGCACGATTAAGAGAAAATAAAGTATCTACCGTCTTCTTCAAGCGGACATAAAAACAGACTTGCTGAGTCTGAATAATCTGGTCTATAAAACCTGGTGTAATGATGCCCAGATCGGAAAGTCTAATGGATATAAAGTTCCAATAGTGTGGTTTTACTCCAGCAATCCAGGGAGTGTTTCCAGGCAGGGGATTAATACTGTAAATGGGTCATTCATATCTTGCAAATAGGTCATGGGCAACATGTTTTGTTTTGTGTTTTACTGTTGTTTTTCCATAAAGGATAAATCTGGATTAAATGGGTAGGGAAATACTGACTAGTATGCCAACAAAATTGTGTGGAAGATGTGAAAGATCAGCTAGTGTCCACTTTTTCCTCAAAAAACAAACAAAAACAAAACCACAACACAACAATTTATACATGTGTAGAAGCAGCTTGTGTCTGTTCATTGTGATGTGTGAACAAGTCTTGTGTGTAAGAGTGTACCATGGTATGGTATGGATCTTGCTCCCACAGGCGGCAGTGATGGCCACCAACTTGGATGGCTTTAAAAGAAGATTTGACAAATTCATGGAGGAGAAGGATATCAGTGGCTACTCATCAAGCATTTCTGCAGGTGATATTTATTGAGCTTTCATTCTGATTTGCTTGTACAAAGCTGACAGGGAAGTTTGATTCTGTCTGGTCTTTAAAATCTCCAATGAAGGAGAGGCCACCACTTCTTGAGGGAGGCTATTCCGCAGCCGAACAGCTGCTTCAGTCATTTCAATATTTCTGGGCAGGGGGTGGACCCCCCCCCAGTATCAAGGGGACCGCCACCCCCACTGCCCATGGGCCTGCTGGGTGGGGGTGGGAGGCAAGGAGGGCCCCCTCAATGTGGGGGGAGGCAACTGGTGCCTTTGGCAACCAGAGTTACCCAAATAAATTTTGGCTCCTGAGGCAGACCATAAAATCTTACTCCTCTCCTTGCCAAGGGAAGAAGGGGTAAGTGAAGATCTGCTGCCACTGTGGATCCCCACTGTGGATTCTGTCTCACCTTGACTCATGGGTGGGCCAACCCTGGTGGCTTACTGAAGAATTCCAGCACAGTACACTCTCTAACCAACTTCAGCTGAGAAGAGTGGTATGCTTGAAGTTTGAGCACTCATGTCCTGATCCCTACTGTTTACACAAAGCATCTTACAACCAACCTGTTGTCAACAGCTGAAAAGTAGCCTCTCCCTCCAGCAAATGAAATTGGAAGGTTTAAGACTCATGATACCTTACTGCAGGGAGGAGAAATATTTTCCAGCTCAAGAGCTGCATTTTCTTCTGAGCAAGCAGGAAATCTCATGCGCTTTGCGAGATTTCACCAGAACCCATTGCCGTCGCCTAGATAAAGGATTCTTTGGTGGGTTGGCATGAGGTTGCAGTGGTGGCGTCAGAGTACAGTGGCACCTTCCTGTTTCACCTCGGACAGCAAAATGGGATATGCCACCCCTGGAAACTTGTAGCTATGTATGTGATTTGGTGTCTTTGAACGGGAAAGTCTCTTGTTCTATGTACCACTCTAATGAATGATTCTCCCAACCCTCCAGGTCAAGGCATTAATGTATTTCTGCATAAATATCTGGGCTCCTCTCCATCCCAAAACAACAAGAGACTCTTATCTGAGATCAAGGAAAAGATGTTTAGTGAAACAGAAAAGAGATACTGGCTCCACAACAGGGAGTGAGTCTTGCAGCAGCTGCTATGCTCAGGCTAGAAGCATCAGTCTAAGTTTAAGGAGCCCAAGAGTAGGGCATTCTATTGCTGCACTTTATGAGGGAAGGTGAAATGGGAGCACTGCTTCCCCAGCTGTAGTGGCCATATTCTGGGGGAGGAAGTTCCCATAGCCTCTTTTACATGTTTACATTCCTGTGCCACCCTCTTGCTCCTACTTTCTGGCCAATGAACTCTGCTGCTCCATTCCTGAGCTTGGCAATGTCTCAGGACTCAGGAGACCGTAAAGCCAAATAATGTTTGTTTTTGTGAATAAGCATGTGAAGGATGAGCACTGTCTTCATTGAGTTGAATTAATCTGGTTATTATGGGAATCCACCTCCTAAGTCCACTTGAGATGATGGAGCGTGGAAGCACGCCAGCAAGTCTTCCCTTATACTTATGACCACAGGATGCACTCTGATCAAGTATTCAATAAAAACAAAGTCAAGCATTTGAAAGCTTTCAATACACAGGGGCCAGAGATCCCAGGCATAGCAACGGTGTCCAAGTAGAACCAACAGTTGCAAAACCACTTTAAGAGCTCTGGGGAAGTCAAGGCAACAACAATTAGATCCTGTAGGAATGGGCACAGAAGATGTTTCACCAGTAGCAGCAGGAGCTGAATTAGGATAGCAATTAGAATTCCAGTGTCTTTGAAGCCATCGTTTCATTAATGCTCTGGTATCACAGAAACATTTCTGGAAACTCAACCTCTCAAGAGGGCACAGCAGGGACTCCTTTAAATATGATTTTATAACTATCATTATTAATCATTACATTTTTTATCCCACCTTTCTTTAACGAAACTCGAGGTGGTGTTAATGGGGTTCTCAGACAGTCTCCAATACAGGCACTAACCAGATATAGGCTAGGGATACTCAAGTAATTTGACCTTTGTAAACTCTGACATTCACTGATGAAATCCACACCTCCTGGACTAACATTTGGATGTAGTTAGCATTCTTTTCTTTCCTTTTTTCATTTTGGTGAGAAAACACCCCAGTGAGTACTGAGCATGACCAGGGGGAGGAGAGACAGAAAACCAAGGGAGGAGGAATGGAAGAGAGCTGCTCCAAATAGCAATGCCCTATCCTTCAATGCTTTCTTGTAGGCAGGGACATAGGAGCCAACTCTTTATTGTGGGCTTCGGCCCCCACAATCAAATATTTGAGGACCCCCACAAAGTTGATGGGCATTCCCATTCAAATGGTGGGTGGGTGTGCACTGCATCATGTGATCAATTATTTGGGGCGGGGCTTACCTGGGCCCCAACAATATTTTATTCATGTTGGCACCCCTGGGCATGGATGTTAAAGAATTGATACAGAAATGGAAACAGGAGTAGAAATTGCCATTGTCCAATTAAGTCACCTCATGTCCAGAACACGAATTAGTCCGGCCGATATTATCAGCATTTGCTGCTGCTGCTGTTTTCAGTCAGCAAGTAATGCAGAACTGATCACTCCCGCAACTCCATTTCCATTGTGTTCCCTTAGCACTGAAATGAATGCTGCAGAGTAATGTAATAATACAATACTGAGATGAATAATGCAGGTTTTGTCAGAAGTGGTCTGCAGAGGAAGAGAAACAGCTGCATGCAACAAACATGGGTCAGAGCTCCAATCAATGCCTGTTTATACCCCTAGTTGCTGGGTCTGGGTATAAAAATACAATAACAAATGTTTCTGTACACAGTCCTAGACATTTGATCTTCTCCCTGACAACTACTCAGTGGCGTAGTGTGGGGGGTGCAGGGGGGGCCAGCCGCACCGGGCACAACATCTGGGGGTTAGGGTTAGGGGGCGCAAATCCACGGGTTAGGGGGCACAAATCCATGGGTTAGGGGGTGCAAATTACTTGCCTTGCCCCGGGTGCTGACAACCCACGCTACGCCACTGCAACTACTCTTCTATGTGCAAGGGGTTTTCATATGGGAAAGCATTTGGTCTTGCAGTCTCACACTAGTAGCTGTGAATGGTGCAGTCCACAATCACTTTCGCCACAGGGTAAGAATCTATGAAGGTGCAGGCAGCACTGGAGGCCAGAAATGTTTCTTACCAGGCTAGGCTTCTTCACCAGCTATGTGCTATCTGGACAAAGTAAACCTGGACTCACAGACCCTCCAAGTGTCCCTATTTTACAGGGACATCCCTGATTTAGAGAAGCCTTGCCGGTTTCTGATTTGATCCTGGAATATCCTGCTTTTCCTTAGGATGTCTCTATTTTTATCAGAGAAATGTTGGAGGGTATGGAGTTATCCAACCCCCCGAGCTGAAGGCAATCCTGTATAGGGAATTTTTTTTTTAAAGTGTTTAATCTTGCATTATGTTTTTATATATGTTGGAAGCTGCTCAGAGTAGCTGGGGCAACCCAGCAAGATGTGTGGGGTATAAATAGTAAAATTATCATTATGGAATGGGACGTCCCTATTTTCACTGGAGAAATATTGGAGGGTATGGACTCAGTCATGCACATGCTGATTATATCCAGACTAGACTTCTGTAGTAATCTCTGTGTGGGGCTGTCTTCCAGATAGTCTGGAAACTTCAAGTGGTACAAAATGTAGCTGCCACAACACAAATAGAGGTCTAGGCAGTTGGCTTATATTATACATGAGTTGCATATGAATTGCACAAATGATTATGCAATCAATAGTAGTGGCTACCTTTTCAATTCCATGTGCAACTTAAAGTACCAATACTAATCTGAATGATTTGGGACCAGGTTAATTGAAGGGCCACCTGTACTGATATGGGCCGACCTGGGCTCTCAGATGAGTCTCAGGCACCCTATTTTCTAGCCTGCCATTCACATCTATTAGGTTGTTGAGTACCAGGTTCAGGACTCTTTCAATAGTAGCCCCACAGCTTGGGAATTCCCTACTCCCAATGTACAAAGTGTAGCTGTGATATTCCCTTTTCTCAAGGCCTGTTGGAAATTAAACATATCAACTGAAGAATGTGCAAAATACAACTGAGATATGCATATTCCCCAAAGCCTGTTGGAGATTATGCATAATGGTCAAAGAACATGAAATACAGTCAAGATATTCACATTTCCTAAGGCCTGTTGGATATTACTTATATTGATGGAAAAATGTGCACAGATTATGCACACATGCTCCATGAGATATGGTAAATGTACATAATGGCTGGTTATTACCCAGCAGCCAAACAATGAGAAGGTCTGCCACTCCCATCTCGGAAACCCATGTGCCAAGTTTGGTGAGGGTATCTCAAGCAGTGGCTGCACCTATAGAGAAGAGATGGACAGACAAGGAGATGGACGAACCCTGTTCCAAAATATATTGTAATTTGGTTTTTTTATTGTCTCATTTTTTTTAAAAAAATGTATACTGTCTTGTAAAGACTTTCTCTAAAAAATGGGTATATATTTTTTTAATAACCTACTATTTCTCATAAATATTGGAAGGATCCTAAAATAGTTATGTTGCTACATAGTTCTTACATTTTTTTAAAAAAACAACAACCACACCCAATTTTACCTGATGTTGAATTATTTTTTTGTAGAGCTGCTCAGAATAAATCAATCTATATGTGCATAGAAATCACATGGTACAGCCTTCCTTGGACGGCAGACCACTTCAAACTGCAGGTTAATATCTGCATGTTTCATTGTTTTAAAACAACACCTTTCTGTGTTTGCCACGTTAATATGACGGTCCTTTCCTAGTTTTCTGGTCTCAGTACAACCAACAACCTCAAGAAAACCAAGCTTCTTTGCTATGGCAGCTTTACAGATAAATGTGGGAATCAGACTTCAGTTTCTGAATCAAAATCATTATACTAATTTCTACTCCATAAACACTGAATTAGTGTCCCATCCCCCTCTTGCTTCAGTGTTAGAGACGGCTTATGATGTTATAAATGTAAAGCTAAATAGAGATTAAAAATACTTCACAATAGAATGAATTAAAACCTAATTACAAGTGCTCAATCTCATTTGAATTTTATTTCAGCACTCAAAGACAGAAGCAAAAGAACGTAATGAGATAGGACCAGTTTGGATTCCAGAACAGAGCTAATCAAAAAGAGTTGCAACTGTATATAACTGATACTTTATCAACTTACACTGGGTTCTTGTTAGTTTCCAGACCCAATTCAAAGGGCTCAGTCCACAGGCAGAGGAGAAATTTGCTCAGTTCGCTTTTCACTGCATACAAACCTGATTTGACCTTTCCAAACTTCCAGGTATATCAGAATGTAACTGGTGATTGGCTGGCATCCTTCTGTCTTAAGAGGCAATGAAGGGCACCTCCTGGTGTGAAGTAAAACCACTAGAGAATCACAGCACCTGCTGTGGCTGCAGACACTTTTAACTAGTAACTGTTGCCACCCATGTTGTTTTTGCTGTGTGGCAGCACTGAAGTGACCTCTCAGGGGTGCAAGCATGGGCAGTGTGTATAGAGGTCCTGGGCTGCCCAGAGGACAAGACCTCCCTCTTGGGCTCACTGGTGTAGTCCAAAGGCAAGCAGAGCACCTGGGGTGTAAGGGGAATTAGGGGAGGGGCAGTGCCTCTGGTCATGCTCCTTTTGGCATAGTTTGTCCACCTTTGGTCCCCATCCTGCACTCAGCTCACAGCGGTGTCTCCTAGAAGCTGTCAACATGTGACAGCAGCCACACCCCATGAATAGCTTTGACTTGCCTGCTAAACCAGGTGAGGGTAACTGATAGGTCTCAAACCCTTGGTAAAGATGTATCTGAAGAAGTGTGCATGCACACGAAAGCTCATACCAAGAACTGACTTACTTGGTCTTTAAGGTGCTACTGGAAGGATTTTTTTTTTGTTTTGACTATGGCAGACCAACACAGCTACCTATCTGTAACT
This sequence comes from Podarcis melisellensis, assembly GCF_964234715.1. Taxonomy (NCBI): domain Eukaryota; kingdom Metazoa; phylum Chordata; class Lepidosauria; order Squamata; family Lacertidae; genus Podarcis; species Podarcis melisellensis. Next base: position 42,494,858 of record NC_138547.1, on the reverse strand, counting down.
GGAACCCTTGGTGAGTTAGGGAGTTCCCCGCATTCAAAGACAGGCTCTGGCAGATTGAGCAGATGAGACCAATAATGGGTCCAATGGTTCAGAAGGCAGTTTCTGCCCATGCTTTAGAAGGAAGTGAGGAACAGATGGGGCTTGTCAACCTGGTAGTCCATCTAGGAGAAGGAAAACTCTGATCCTAAACCTCTGCTGCCTTGCAGGATATCTTCTGGAGTAGTCTTAGCCTGAAAAGGCTAAGGAGTAAATCCCACACAAATTCAGGGTGGAGTCCCTAAGGCAGTTGAATGGCAGAACAAACACACTTTCTTAAAAGATTCAAGTAGGTAGCCATGTTGGTCTGACACAGTAAAAATAAATAAATAAATTGTCCAGTAGCACCTTATAGACCAACTAAGTTTGTTCTGGTATAAGCTTTCATGTGCATGCAACACTTCTTCAGATACCTACCTACCTACCTACCTACCTACCTATTTATTTATTTATTTATTTATTTATTTTATTTTGACTTTCTTAAAAGATTAGATTTTTTGCAATAAGTAAAGTGGTGAAGAAATTCCCTAGAAAGTGTGGGATAATGCTTCCAACCTGCTTGCCAGCAAATCAGAATGAACACCATATTCTCTAACCTCTGTGCAAACAGAGCAAAATGAATGTTCAGTGAACAGTTATCTAGAAGTAACTTTTATTCAGGAAAATCTGGATTGTCTAAAGTGTCATCGTAAGATAGAAAACACTGGATTGTCTCCTATCAATTCTTGGCACCCTCAGCAGACTACAGTCCCCAGTTTATTTGGGGAATCAGTGACTGTTAAAGTGGTCTAAGGGTGTTTTAAATGTAAAGTGGTACCTCGGGTTACAGGTTCAGGTTACATACGCTTCAGGTTACAGACTCTGCTAACCCAGAAATAGTGCTTCAGGTTAAGAACTTTGCTTCAAGATAAGAACAGAAATTGTGCTCCAGCAGCACAGCAGCAGCAGGAGGCCCCATTAGCTAAAATGGTGCTTCAGGTTAAGAACGTTTCAGGTTAAGACCGGACCTCTGGAAAGAATTAAGTACTTAACCCGAGGTACCACTGTATTGTGTGGATGCGACCTGAGTCCTGTTAACGATTGCAATGGGTTTTTTATCTTCAGTATATATATATCCCAATGACCATTATTGTCCGAATCTTCGCAAACCTCCATCCTAGTCAAATACAATAAATGATTGATGGATGGATGGATGGATGGATGGAAAAGTGCTTTTTTCCTGAGATACTAACTTTCTGCATGTCATTCCTTGAACAGCTTCCTGTGCAAAGATAAGGCTTGCTTTCATTGCTCTGATCATTTGTACATTTGACTAGTGTTGTGTGGAGGGACATGCACCCCAGGGCTGAAAAATGTCCCCCTCCTGCCCTCCTGTGTTTGAAATTCTAGAATAAGAAACTGCCTCTTTCCCCTCAGCTGCTATGTCTGTTGGTGACATCACAGGAGACCATACATAGACAGGGCTAAGGAAACTAGGCCTCAAGGGGGGGGGGTATATTAATAAAGAAATGATGACTGAGGACCTCCCCCTTGTGACACGAGTGGCATGTGGACTCCATGGCACCCACAGAAACCAAGGCCCCCTGACCCTCCCATTTTTAAAATGTTTTCCCAAAATCCATTAGTTTTTGCAGGGCTGCAAGACCGTTTGTTTTGGCAGTTGAGGGATTGTTATTATTTTTTTATTTGACCCTTTGTGGGAGATTAATAAACTGGTTCCTTTGACTTAAGGTCCCTGTATCCTTTTAAATAAATTGATCTGGACAAAATGGGTGATTTAAGAAACCTTTTTATTAGACACACTTGCAAGTGGGGTAACCCAAGATCAGGCACATCTTCAACAGGAAAAACACATCTTCTAATGTCGCTTGTCCATCCGCAAGTCCCTCCTTCCACGTCCACAAGAAGGGGCCTGCCAGTTTACAGAAGTATCGCGTCCGCCTCATTAACATTTTACCTACACCGAATGGTTCCATGGGTCTATCAAAAGCATAAACTCCATTAGATATTAGCAATCTAAATTCATATGCTCTGGAGACTATCCAATAAATGCATTTCCTTTGAACTTCCTCTGTATTATCATCTGCGTACATTGCATTTTCTGACCACCAGCTCGATGGATTTAAAACAAAACATAGCTAGCAATTGGAAAGAGGGCCTGGTGTTTGCCTTGTTCTCTGTGTTGATTTAACAGCAAACTAAATGCTGTTTTATGTTACTCTGTGTGGTACTCCTTTATATTATCCATCGTGAAACTATACGACCGTAAGTCACAGGCACTGGCAAGACTTATCTGTGCTGCTCGTAAGGAAATAATGTTGCCTGATGGTGGGAAATATCAGAGAATATGTAAATATTCCATAGGTGTGTTGGTGGGGGTGGGGGGATACGTCCATTAAAATGATGAAATGATCCAAACACCCTGCCCGCACAAATGACATCCTTGCACAATTATGGAACACTATTAAAAGTTGCTGTGTTTACAAACCTGGTGTCTAGTGATGCAGTTATTTTGATCAAATATATGGTAGAAAGATATAAGTATTCTATAATGTTTCACAGTACAATTCAGCAGCTGTGGAGTGTTGAATAGCAAGCTGTGGGCTGCATGTTGACTTCATGTTCATGCACATGGAGCTACATGCATGTGCCCTAAATGCAAATGATCCTAAAATACGTTAAGAAATAGAAATAAAGATCTGGCAGCTGGCATGTGTGAAGCAGCAGGCTGCTCACTGCTTGGTGCCTTAAAGTTCATGTGCAGTGAATCACACTACTGGCAAGAGACACCATCTATCCACTCCGAGGTTTTAATTTCAAGTGGGTCCAATTGTACCATTAGACAGAGTGCGACAGGTGTATCTGGTGGTTGATGGGTGGAGAGTGGCAATGCGATGCTAGAGGACTGTGCTGTGTTTGTTTCACAGCCTGCCTTGAGTGCCCTAAGCTAACCTGGAACCTTGTAGTGTAGATGTAGTGTAAGATGTAGTGTAAGATGCCATCCCATTGGCAATGTGAAGCAATATTCAACTGCTGGTCCATCTGGCTTCCACAGGTGAAACTGGAAAGGTTGCCATCTTCCTTTTGCCTTAGGCAGCAAAATGCTTTGTGCTAGTCCCGAACTGAATCCTGAAGAATGACACTGCTAGATGATAAACCCTCAGGCCACTCCTTAAACTGTCTTATTTCTTCTGGAGACCAATACGAGGATTGTGCTTAACTGGAAGAAAAACAATACTCTAGATCTAAAATGGCATGATTGTTGAGCCAGCTAAGATCCATTTGATAAGGGCCACATTACAGTTTTATAGCAAATGTTAACAATTTCATAGCTCTTCCCCGAAACATCATCCTATCTCTGGTGAACTCAAAAGGTGAGCTTGATTACGAATGCAGCAGGAGATTGGTATATCAGCAGTAAGGGCTGTACTTGATTAGTGCATACAATGACATTATTAAGAGTAGGAAATTGTCTGTAAAGGCCATGAATGCAGCTTTAGAGTATGAACAGTATTCCTGCACATCTCTACCTTCCCATGTGATAAGAAGTCAGATAATTAACAGTCAAGCTACAAGATACTTTGAAAGTCAATCAAAAATTAATTAAGAAATTATAAATCGGTCAATAATGCACCAAAAAGTCTTGTAATGACCTCAGTTATTCTGTTTAAGCACAAACAAGATCATCACTTCTGTTTCCCATCCAATGATAAGATCTTTGCCAATTAACGTAAGTCTTAATTAACTCTCTAAGGTGCTGAACTTTAGATGTCTTGCATAGTGTGCTTTAATGTTCTAATTCCTTGTCACAACAGTGTGTGCAATTTCTTGATTTAGCAATATTATTTCATTACAGTTGCACTCATATTTATCCTACCATCTTTAATTTTATTTTTAACCCCCCCCCCAAAAAAAAACCCCGACAAAAAACCAACAACATTATTAAATTGGTGCTAATGGAGCAAATCATTTCAAAACTTAATGGGAATAAAATGGAATGGAATGGGGGAGGGGGGAATAAGCTTAGAACATTTTATGGACCACATATTTAAAGCAGTACCATACCACTTTAACAGTCATGACATCTGGCAAATAATCCTTGAAAGTGTAGATTGTGGGTAGGCAAACTAAGGCCTGGGGGCTGGATGCGGCCCAATCTCCTTCTAAATCTGGCCTGTGGGCAGTCCGGGAATCAGCGTGTTTTTACATGAGAAGAATGTGTCCTTTTATTTAAAATGCATCTCTGGGTTATTTGTGGGGCATAGGAATTCGTTTATTATTATTTTATCAAAATATAGCCCAGCCCCCCACATGATCTGAGGAACAGTGGACCGGCCCCCTGCTGGAAAAGTTTGCTGACCCCTGGTATAGATTGTTAAGGGTGCTAAGAGTTGTTAGGAGTTCCTTATTCACCTCACACAGCTACAATTTTCAGAGTTCCCTAGGTAGAGGGCTTGATTGTTTAACTATTCTGTGAATGTCTTTTACAGAGCGATAATGATTGAAGTCCACCCTCAACACAGAGAATGTTATGGTGGGATCTCCTGGGGTAAGTTGTATACCATATTCATTGTCTTGTGAACCTATACATAACTTATTTAGATTACAATTGGGGCTTTATTCTTCTGCATGATTGGACCAGTGAAATACATAATTGATGGATTGTATGAGTGCTCTTCATTGTTTTGTTATGAAGGTTATGAGCCACCCCCAATTTCTGCCAAGCAAACCTGCACGTAAAGGGCACTATACAAATTTAATAAATAATAGTAGTAATAATAAAGATTCCAGGAGGTTCCAGGGGCTTGTCCCATGGAAATTTCAGTGGAGGGAGTGCAGGGTTTACAGCATAGATGCTGGCTCCTAAGGGCTGAAGCACTTTTGCTCCCCTCAATGATGAAAACCATATAAAGAAGGTGCCAGATGCAGCTCTGTGGAAAGAGAATTGCACAGCTTAGGGGCTGCCACAAAGAAGGCCCTTTCCCAGACCGTCAACACCACCCCAAGCTTCAGAGGGAGTTGGAACTACCAAGATTGCCCTGTCTCTTGATCTTAACACCCAAGTGGGTCAGTTAGAGAAGGAGGCATTTTTTCAGATATTTTGGGGCCTAAGCCATTGAGAGCTTTAAGCACTAACAAGGGCCAGAAAAGTACCTGCAACAAATGTGGCTGATTTAAAATAGGGGCTATAGGAACTGTAAATAGAACCTCTGCTGCATTTTGGACCAGCTGAAGTTTCCAAGTTGTCTTCAAGGGCAGCCCCACTAGGGCTGCCCCTTGGCTGTGTGGATAGGCCAGGCCTAATGTTATGCTGAATGACTGCTTGCCTTCTACTTTTCTGGAAATCACTGAAGATTTAGGTGCATGTAAAACAGAGCTTAGCATGGTGCACAGAGTTAGACTGCAATCAATCTTGAATGCATCCCCAGAGTGTACTAACATTTCCTTGCACATGGGTGCTTTCCCAAAAGCTAGTAAATTACCTGTTTAGAGAGATTAAGTGAGGGGGCACAGCAACACGCAAACTGTAATTTAAAGGGACAAATGCCACTTGCTCTCTTCCCTTCCTTGCTGAAATTAAAACCTCCAGGAAACTTAATGGGCATCTTTCATAAAGGGAAATGGGAAGCGGAAAAGGCTGCAGTTGCTTTGGTAAAGGAATATTTTTTATTACCATTCAGAGGCATTTCATTCTCTTTTCGAAAACCACAAGTACCAAGAGGAATATTACACCCATAACTTGGTTTGCTAAAAATTAATGCAAGGCAAAATTATGCTAAGAGAACTGGCTGAGTTTAATTGCAGTTCCCCCTGTAAAATATTTTGATGCTACTGCTGTAAAAATGCAGAATGAGAACATTACAGTTCTATTAAATGCCAGTAAATTTAGAAGGTAAGTCATGCTCACCACAATGTGGAATATTCTGTTTTTCTCCCCAAAACCTTTTGATCTTCCTTATCTGTAATTTTCAAGGGCTGGTTCACACATACGTGACCCAGCAGGGCAATTTTTATTAATTGACATACCGGCTTTCACTCCAGCGAGCTCAAGGAAACCTACATATCACAACCTCCCACATTCAATCCTACATCAATAGCCTAGTGAGATCATTGTTAGGATGAGAGAGTATGCAGCTGTCCCAAGGTCACACACTGGGTTTTCTGGTACAGAGCTATAGCTTGGGGGTAGAGCATCTGCCTTGAACACAGAAGGACCCAAGTTCAATACCTGATTTCTTTGGAGGGTCACTGCCAGTCAGTGTCAATAATACTGAATTGTATGGTCTGTCTTGCCATAAGGCAGTTTCGTATGTTCTAGCGATGATGGTGAGGCTGAACCTATACACTCCTCCCCAAGTCCTAGTCTGACACTGTTAGCTACTATACTTAACTAACAATCATCAAATTTTCAGATGACACCAAGCTGGGAGGGGTACCCATTGCTGTTGAATACAGAATCAGGATTTAATATGACCTAAACAGACTGGAGAACTGGTCCCATACTAACAAAATGAATTTCAAAAGGGACATATGTAAGGTTCTACACTTAGGAAGGAAGAACCAGATGCAGAAATATAAGATGGGTGGCACCTTAGTTCTTAGTAGACCACAACTTTCACATGAGTCCACAGTGACTCAATATATATAAGGCAGCTCCCTATATTTTGACTGCCTCATTGCTCTTGCTTTACTCACCTAGGAACAAAAAATGGAAGAGGGCTATTGCATTTATGGGCTTTGCAGTGGCTTCCCGTTTGCCTCTTTGGGAACAGAATGCAGACTCTTGGTATAAACCAGGAGGGCTCTTCTTGTGTTCATGTGGTGAGTACCAATTTAGGAGGTGGATCAGAAAAAAATAATCATGGAGGATAACGTTATCAATGGTTACTAGTCATGATTACCTCTAGGCCTATGAATATCAGATGCTGAGGAAGAAGAATAGGGGAGGCATTTGTGTTCGTGTTCTGGGAGCACCTGGTTGGCCACTATGGGAAATAGTGTTGGTGGAAATATTGAGGCTCAACAGTGACATAGCTAGCTGCTCGGGTGCCCAGGGAGGTGCAAATGCCCTGCACCTGGGGGTGGGGCAAGCCGCCCACAGAGCGGGACAAGCTGGGGCAGAGCATGCTGTGTGGAACCCCCACAGAGTCCGCAAGCCCCATGTTGCTGTTTTAGGCAGTGCGGAGCCTGCAGGGGCCCGAGCCACCACGTCACTCCCCAGGAGAGACATGTGGCTTGGGCACGCTGCAGGCCAGGCCCCAAAGTCACCCCCCTCAGTGATGATACCTGGGGCTGACCGCACCCACAACACACCCCTTCCTACACCACTGAGTCTCAATACCCAGTACCCTGTGGGCTTCAGTCTGAACAACGAATAAAATCAAGACTCCAGAAGAAATCAGAACAAGGTTTCATTTAGGTGTTGCAAGGCTAGTATGACACAACCTCAACCAGCAAGTAGTGAGGGATGGCACAACAAACATGCAGTACAAGCATTTACAATATACATTTACAGGGAAAGGGGCAGTTATGTCCATATATGGCAGTGCAGTGGTACCTTGCTTCTCAAACTTAATCTGTTCTGGAAGTCTGTACCAAAACTAAAGCGTTCCAAAACCAAGGCGCACTTTCACACAGAAAGTAATGCAAAATGGCTTAATCCGTTCCAGACTTTTAAAAACAACCCCTAAAACAGCAATTCAACATGAATTTTACTATCTAAGGAGACCATTGATCAATAAAATGAAAGCAATAATCAATGTACTGTACTATAAAATAAATATAACAGTACTGTAGATAATAAAAATTGAAAGTAAAATTTTTTCTAAGCTGCACTGATGACAGTCATTGTTTGGACGGGGGGCTTTTATCCATTTCCGCAGTCACACAATCAATCAGTAGCTGAACTGAGATTCCACACAGTCACAAAAAAAATTTAACTCAAAAAGCCTCAAAACAAAAAATGTAAAATAAGGAACAAAAATTGAAACAACAAATATCACATCAGAACACTGCAATAGGAAATGGAAGGCTTGAAAAACAATGGGAGAGTGCTCTTCATTGTACACAAAATGGGACGGGACGCAACACAACGGGGACGCAAATCAGCGGCCAAACAGAAAATATAGGGGGACGCAAATCAGTAATGCAACAGGAAAAAGGGGAGACACAGATTCGTGGTGCAACAGTAAATGGGGATGCAAATCCGTGGCGCAACAGGAAACACAGGGGGGACGCAAATTGTTATGTACTGAAGTTCTCACCCTGGGCCAGCAGGGGGATACTGTAGATACTTTTCACTCAGGTCCACGTCAGTTATTTTAGGTGGGAAACCCTGGGTTGTTGTTGCTACAACGTTGACAGCCGGCTGCCTATAAAAGCAGGCCGGCTAGGCTGTTTGCTGTTCAGTTCTGTCCAGCTTACAAATAAAGAGCTGCTCTGGAGAAATCGCTGTGTCGTCTGCTATGTTCGCCCACAACTTAACAACACAAATCACTGACGCAACCAGTGACGGATGAACCCTGTCCGGCCCCCGAGGTGGGTCAGCCTCCACGGAGTGCACATGTATGGCATCCTGCACATGATGTCACACATGCACACTCCGTATGGGCTGCTCCTTGCACGCAGTGGTCCTATCGGCTGCCTCTTGTAGGGAGTCCATACGAGGTGCCACCTGCACGGCGATGGTACAGGCTGCTGCATGATTGGCATCCCATACGGAGTGCGCATGTGCGGCATCCCGTACGAAGTGAGCACGTGCGTCAGCCCATACACTCGCTGTGCGGGAGGCAGCCTGTATGGAAGCCCGTATTGACGATGCATGAGAGTGGCAGCTGATACGTACGCCGCGCGAGTTGCACCCATATGGACTGCATGCACATTCGGCTGATCTACCACTAGGGGGAGGCAGTTGCCATCTTTCAACCAGCACAGGGTGGCATCTGCAGCGGTCTGCCCTCTCTTCCCCCCATTTCATACGCCCCTTGGTGCAACAGGAAACGGAGGGCGCATTTCAGTGCCACAACAGGAAACGGGGGGGGGGATTGGTGGCACAACAGGAAATGGGGACCCAGATTCATGGCGTAAGAGGAAGCACAGGGGGACTCTAATCAGCGACGCAACCAGTGATGGAGGAACCCTGTCTGGCACCCGGGGTGGGTCAGCCTGGACAGTGTGCGCATGTGCGGCATCCCATACAGAGAGCGCATGTGTGTCATCAGCTTAGGCACTGGGCATGCACAGTGACCATACAGGTGGTGGTATGGTGCTCAGTACATACGGGATGCTGCACATGCGGCCTCCATGCAGGCTCCCACTTAATCGCGGTGGCCATACGGGCAACTTACTAATGCGTGTTGGATGTATGGCCTGCCATTTGCTCTGCGGCCGAATGGGCTGCCGTATGAGTGGCATCCCGTACGGAGTGTGCATGTGCCCCAGCTGGTTTGGACTGCAATGGATGCTCTACCATTGAACTACAGTTCTGCTATGCCATATCCAGGTACACACCCACACACCCCACACAAGCTGTTACAAAAATATGCAAAAACTGATTGTGTCTGGAGCTGCAGAAGCTGTGAATAGCTTCACCTTGTGGTGAACTACTGAACTCAAGGCAGTAACTTTCCCCTGACATACTTTCAGTTCCAGGACAGAAAGAAGCATAACAGCAGAGGTGGATTTAGAGATGCATGATTAGTTCAGTTGCACTGGGTGAGGAGCCTCAGGGGCACTACAGGGAATGCAGCAACTTTGTTTTAGAATAGTGTGTGTGAAGTGGTGGGCACCTATGAAATCTGAGACGCCAAGGTCGATCACTGATAACAGGCTTCCTGTTCCAGTTGAATGTTGCTTGTGCAGCATGGCCTCCTCAAGCTCTGGCATAATCCTATATCCTTTGTTAATCTTAGATCTTCACTTCCTCCTTAATGTTTCCTCCAGGCTTGTCTGCTTAATGGAGGGCAAGGTTATCAATGGCAGCTTGCCATGATGGCTGCCTCCATGGCTGAAGGCAGTATGCCCTGGGACAACACTTGCTCAGAATCACAAGTGGGGACATGACTGTTGCACACAGGTTCTGCATGTAGGCTTCATGCTGGCCTCTGTGAGAACAGGATGCTGGACAGAACAGGCTTTTGGCCTGCTCCACCAGAGCTTTTCCTTAGTTCGGACTTGCTCTTGACTACTGGCTGGTTCCATGGCTCCTAGTTCCTGGCTCAGCTCAAATCGTTGCCTGCCATCCAGCCCTGATGTATTGCCTCCTGGTTTGTAGCAATTGATTTATTTGTGCTTGCCTATAGTAAGGAATGAGTAGATCTGTCAGTTTTCTCTGCTCTCAGTTTATCATATTTCCAATGTCAAGTTCAGTTCTTCACATTTACATCAGTTTTTGATTTTTTCTAAAAAAAACCTCATGAAAATTCATCGGCATTTTTTGTGTGAATTTATCATAATTTACACTTTTATGCAATTTTGTCTACTGTACACATTTTTGCAAAGCATTTTCTCTAAAGTAATGCACTTTTTGCATATTATCATCACTAATATATCTATTTTTATGTACATCGTTCCCTAGGGTACGTACACATTACCTGGCTGGAGAACTGCATTTGATAGTTGTGTTTCAGTTTGCATATTGAGGAACATGATCAGTTCAGTCGCACTGGGTGAGGAGCATATTGTTTTAGTAGGTAACTCTGCATTTGAACTGTGAACTGAATCAAATCTCTCCCACAACTCTGTCCTATGGGTCTGTGAGGTGGCCATTTATTTTGACTGGTGCCCTTCAAATATGTTATCAAAACAGCTTTCAATAAAACATCAAAACATCAGTAAAATAACTTACACGTTAAAAGATGTTTAAAATAACCATATAAAATAAAAGCATTAAAAAAATCCATTTTTTTAATTCACGGAAGTACTGAAATCAATTTGCAACAGCTATATCTGTGACAAAAGAACAATATTAAGCTCACACTGCTATTGAAAAAACAGAGTCTTATTTAATTGGGGTGCTATATGCACAAATGTTTTAAACTGGGGAGGGGCACAGATTCACACAAGTTTTTTAAAAAAACACCACCACAAAAACCTGGGGTATTTGTTTTTAAATGCCTTCTGGAACTGGAAAGATGTCAAAGTGGAGCCCAGGCAAACTTCTCTGTGGACAGCATTCCACAGCTGAAATGCCACCACTGAAACTCTCTCTCTCTCCAGCAGCCTGCCATACCTCAGCCCATGTGAGAATTTGGACAAGGACTTTTAATGAAACTCTCAGGGAATGGGGAAGTACAGGTGGAGACTAGTGATCCTTCAGGACCCCTGTTGCAAATCGATTTTACTATGGCTTTGCCTTTCTTGCCTCACCATCAGTCCCATGGAAATGGTTTTTGGTTGCAACCACACCGCTGCAATAACTAGCTCAGGTAGGAGGCTGGAGCAGGAAAGGAGTGGCTGAGAAGCAGTGGGATCTGTGGAAACCCCTATTGCAGGGGTAGACAATGTGTACCACCCCAGATGTTGGTGCATTCAGCCCTGGGGTGCCTAGCAGGTACTAAGAGCCAAGGGAGCAACAGGGGGCTCTGGAGGTGTAAACAGACTTTGAAAGGTTGGCATCACTGGACCCAGTTAATCAGTGCTGTTTAATTGATTAAACTAAATAGGTTTGATTGGATTTTGAATAAATGTGCAAATAATTGCTCCTGTTTTGTGTTTTATTGTGTTATTATATTCCTTAGTACTCAAATAGCTCAGCTGGTTAGAGCATGGTGTAGATAATGCCAAGGTTACAGATTCAATCCCCTTATGGGACAATTGCATACTCTCCCTGCATTGCAGGGGGTTGTACTAGTTGATCCTCAGGGTCCCTTCCAGCGCTATGATTCTATTAATTATTTGCAAACTGCTACTGTGAATGATGCATTTTATAGGGTAGGGGGCACTGGGGATGAGTTGACGGAAACTAGGGGGATAGCCTAAGAAAGTTTGGGAACTACTGATGTAGAGCATTTGAACCCTGGTCTTGGGAACTTTGGATGCCCTAGATTTAAATGCAGCCTCCTGAGCCAATAAATGCAAACAAAGCCTATTGGCTGGAAATCTGACCCTTTACGGTCCGAAGGAGACAACAAAAGCAGGTGCACAAAACTTTAGGGCAAATAACATGGCTGATGAGTGTGGTGTAGTGGTTAAGAGCGGTAGTCTCGTAATCTGGGGAACTGGGTTTGCATCTCTGCTCCTCCACATGCAGCTGCTGGGTGACCTTGAGCCAGTCACACTTCTTTGAAGTCTCTCAGCCCCAGTGTTTGTTGTGGGGGAGGAAGGGAAAGGAGAATGTTAGCCGCTTTGAGACTCCTTCGGGTAGTGATAAAGTGAGATATCAAATCCAAACTCTTCTCTTCTTCTTCTCTTCAAATCTAGCAACAACTTGGCAGGAGCGGTTGTCTTTTGTGTCTACTTGCGGTACCCCTCTTCTGCCCCCCCCCAATCTTTGCTCCTGCTGTCCCTCCACATTGCCCCCAACTCCAAACATGCTTTTGAAGAGTGGGAAATCCCACATATGTCTTCTTCACTTGATTCTTTTAGCAGGCTTCTGGTTAATATGTGCAACAATTTCTCTAGATGTGCCCATCAGCACTCTCATCCTTTCAAAGGACTCTGGCAGCCTTCCCAGAAAAGCAAGACTTGGGTCACTGAAACCAGTTGCCAGGAAGGCGGATAGATAATCCTCATTCCAGCTATTTGTTCAAGATCCTACTTCTCCTTCTATGAAATAAAACGTGCCAGAAAGTCCATCGCTTTAAAGAGAAAGAGTTGCCTCAAAGGTTTCAGGTGTGTACACATTTCGCAGCAGCATTTCAAAGGCTTACACAGACCCTCTGAATGGTGACCTCAGAGTCAGGTTATGCGGAAAGTCATTTATCACACAGTACAACTCCATCTGTGTAATCATATTTTCCTTCCTTCTACTGGTGCTACAACCTCCGCTTAGATTGGGTCCGTTCCCTGCACACACACACACACACACACACACACCCTTGCAATCTGAACATCTTCAATACTGAAGGACAGAAACCAATGTAGAACCACTATGGCAAGCTAAACCACACAAATTTCCATGTTGTTTCTTGTGGACTATCACCCACATCACATATTGCCTCCTTGGGGTTAAGGCAAGTGAGTGTAATAACTTACGGTGATGAAAGTTGTGGTATTGGCACACCTAGCCCTGAGCAAGTATCTGATATGAAGTCTTCAGAGCATGAATCAGACACCTCACCGTTTGAGGTCCTTGTGGGGCAGTGCTGAGGATCTCCTTGAAGAGCCCTCCAGGTGGATGCCTGGTAAGAACTCCTGGAAGAGGTGGAGTGCCCTGCCCACAGTTTTCAAAAGTGCAGGCACCAAAAGCTTTGGGTCCATGATGAAGAGCAGCAGCACAGTTTGTGTTTATGGACCTAGAGGTGTTGATCCAATTGTGAGTAAGCAAACCCCAAGACTCCTTCACTTGAGCCAGCAGCTGGGTTTGGGTGTGGTTTAGGGGACCGCAAACCCTGTCTTCTGGTTGCTGGGGAAAACACAGATCTGTGGCTCCTGGTTTGGTTTCCTCATCTTGCTGTGTTGCACCTTGCTTCAATGCCCTGTGATAAATTAAGCTTGTGCTGTTGTGTGACCTTGCCTCTGGATCATCTTTGATTCCTTTTCTGTACAATAACTACTGGAGGACCACAGGCTCCCCAGAATCATAGCCCTCCAACCTTGGCTATCCCACGCCTGGGAGGGCACCCTCCGCACCCCACACCCCTCGAGAGAGCGCCCACCCTGGGCAGTGCAGGCATATGCTCCACTGCTGTTACCAGTGTCAAGTATTGGAGTGAAATCAGCGTAACGTTTGGAGAACCACTTTTTCTACTGGCTGTAGCAATTGGAATGTGCTGTGCTAGATGCTGTATGATTTTTAATTATATATTTTATTGCTGCATTTATTACATATTCTGAATTCTATAGACTTCAAATTATGATACAATGGAATGCAACATAAGAGAAGAAGCAATCAATGCAATTAAAAAACAATATGTATATTAAATGTAATTGTCAGGGAACTGCCATCAGGGCCGGAAGGAGAGAGCAGGCTACGGAGGGGTCCCAGAGAGCGTTCCGGGATGGGGAGAGGCAGCCCATCTTCTGGGGAAGAGAATCAGCGTAGCACCAATGGAGAATGGGGGCAGATGGGGGAATCGGCAAGGCGGCCCCATGACTCCTTACCAGGGACCAGCGGGGAGAGTAAGGGTCCTCCGCTGCCTACACCCTCCTTGCGCAGAAGGCTTCCGCGCAGGGAGAGTAGGAGGAGACTAGGCGTCAAAGAGCTTCTTTGCTGGAAGAAGTTCAAGAGACGCCCACTGATGGATTCTGCCAGCAATTGAGACAGCCACGGGTGAGTGGCTGTCCGGACAGAAAAGGTTCACTTGGGCAACCCAGCCAGGTGTTGCACTGGTTTACGCACGAGCAACCCCTAGAACCATTACAGTAATAGATGTGCAGTCTCCCATCTTCAGTCACAAAGCCATGGACACCCCCACAGGATACCTGAATGAAACTTGTTTGGGAACCCCTGGCCTATTTACAGCTTTTGCCAAATGCAGACAACAATAAAATATATAAAACGTCTGTGCAGAAGAGTGGGATTCATTTAAATAATGAATTGGGGCTACATGACCACAGCAGACTGCAGAATAGAATCAGAAGAACCTACTGGATCAGGCCAGTGGCTCATAGTCTAGCATCCTGTACTCAGAGTGGCCAACCAGATGCCTGAGGGAAACCTACAAACAAGAGCACTCTCCCCTCCTGAGGTTTCCAGAAACTCGTATTGAGATACATTGCTGCTTCTGGCCAAGCAGGCAAAGCATAGCCATTGTGGTTAATAGCCGCTGACAGCCTTATCCTACACAAATTTGCCCAGTCCTCTTTGACTGTCTTCTTTGGATAGGCCTGTGTGCTGCTGGAGTCTCATGGTGGGAACAACACCTCCACAATGCAGTCCTTCTTCTTACAGTGGGAGTTTCTCCCCCTGCCCTCCGTGTTTTTATAAAACAGCCAAGGGAATCCAGGAGAATGAACTGCTAATAATGAGAGTGTTTCACTTTGTGAGGAAATAGAAATGCTGTTAGAGGAAATTATGAGACTTGGCGGGGCTGGGGGGTGACAGATAAAATGGCAGAGAGACAACTCAAGGAGGGTGTCTATGTGAGTCTGTCTTAAACATACCATCTGCAATTTGAAATGCCTGTCGGTTTCCAAGTGGAAGTTCTACCCATGAAGGGCTGACGTGATGGCACCTTTGTGGTATCAGTGCCCCGCTTGTGTGCATTCTTTCCTAAACCACAGTTTAATTTTACATCGGCCTGACACTGTGCTCTTTCTCAGTCAGTAGGATTGAGTCAGTTTGTGTTTAACATCAGGCTTATCTTAACATTTACATTGCTAAACCGTAGATTAAATTGTGTGCTATGCATTACATAAGGAGATTTGCTTTCTTGTTTTACTGATGTTTACACAGTGGCGAGGGGCGAGGGGAATTAAGTTGGACATGAAATGGAGGTGGGGGAAAATCAGTCATTGGCTTACCCAGAAGTACTGTATAGGCTATAGCAGGAGGTATGGGTGTTTGCTGGAGAATGAAAGGGGGGTGCATTCCTTTGGTGAAAGTATGGGTGGGTAATCTGTGGACCTCAATACACATCAGCCTCAGGCATCATGGCTAATGGTAGATGCAGCACTGTGGTACTTGTTCCCACAGGAGGCAGTGATGGCCAGCAATTTGGATGGCTTTGAAATTCTTGGAAGAGGAGAAGGCTACTGATGCCTCCACAGAACAGGATTAGACACTACATAGACATGGCTAATCCATCAGGCTCTTTTGATTTTCTAATGTCAGGGCTAAAGGAAATGTAGTATCCAGCTATATTTTACTCAAAGGAGACCCATTAAAACTGATAGACCTAAGTTGATCATTGCCATTAGTTTCAATGAGTCTGCCATCAGTAGAAAGTAATGGAAGACTACCCATTGTAGAATGGTATCAAACTGCTACTGGCAGTAGAAACGTAGAGTTAGATCCAGACTGAAGTTGGATCCACACAATATTTTTATAGCTTTCCCCACAGAATCCTGGGAACTGTAATTTGTTAAGGGTTCTGGGAATTGTAGTGCTGCGAGGTAAATTGTGAGGAAAAGGGCTCCATGGGCTCTGTAAATTATAGTTCCCAGGATTCTTTGGGGGAAAGTTATGTAGCTCTGCCTGTCATTGGCTTTGGCTTGACCTTCCTCTGTATGTGTTAAATATAAGGTGTGGATGTGAAATCTTGTGCATTTGGTAGGTAGCTGTGCATACTGACCAGAACAGAAGGGCTATCCTTTTCTTACATATGCATAGGTGATATCATTCTACAGCCAAAGCTTGCTTCTCTCGGTGTGAGGTTTAATCCACACTACAAGGATGTATCCCAAATAGCAATACTGCTACACAGATGTTCAGTGATGCCTCTATCACTTTTGAGTGGAATTACCACAGCCTCCTTCCTTCCTTCTTCCCTCTCGCCATCCCCCTTCCTATTGTGGGGTTGGAAGGAGAGGTCATCTAACCTTAGCCTCTGTTCAATTCAAGATCTTACAATCAGGGGTGTCAACTTGAATAAAATATTGGGGAGAAGGGAAATATGCCCCACCCTGCAAAACCAATCACATGACGGGATACACCCACACCATTTGAATGACATTGCCTTGGGGCGGGCGCAAAGGGACCTCAGCTCCTAGGAGTTGGCCCCTACGTTTACAATGTAGGAGGCAGTTACAAGTATCCTCTGCTTCTCTTGAGGCATGCTGTTGTTCCAGTGCCATAACTTTCTCATGAAGTTTAGCCAAAATCTGATTGCCAACCATTTCCACTGGCCTACTAGAGTAAGCCTGCTCCATCTTCTCTGTGACAGGCCTCCTGATCTAAGAAGGGTTCTATCATGCCTCTCCTTAGTTTTCTCTGGGCTATATGCCTCTTTCCTTCTTTTCTTCCTATGAAGAACTGCTGCCAGAGAAACTCTACGTTGTAACTGCAACCCGTTTATGGGCTTCCCCTAGGAATCATTCCAAAAGTGCACCCTCAGAGGCAAAGTTCTGAATGACCAGGCCTTGAAATCATCCAGAAAAATTGCTCATGTTTTCTGGAATGTGGTAAATCTCAAGTTTCGCCACATGGGGGCACATCCAGAAGAAACTGTCACCCTGTGAAAAATGACAGGTAAAAATCACATTGTGGCAGGTTTTAACTTATTGTGAAAGACTGTGGGGATCTGGCTGCAGCAAGGACAGTCTGGGAGGGTTACAAAACATCAAGCAGCACCAGATTGGGACATTTTGACATGCTAATTGGAAAAAACCCACCTCTCTAATTCTGTAGCCTTACTCTGAGGTAAATATTGGGGGAAACTGCCATATATATGGAGGCAGCTGATTCATTTAGCTCATTGTTGTCAACAATGTTGGATCTCCAGGTTTCAGATAGAATTTCTTTCTAGGCTAACCAGTACATGCTAGGTTATTTGACCTGCACTGTCTGCATGCAGTGCAGGTATTCTACCCCTGAGATATAGTCTGTCATCTCACACCTCTCCCTGTCACCTTGGCAACCCTTATTTTGCACAGACCTAAAAACTTTCTCTGATGTGTAGATGCCTGGCCATTGTGTCATAATGGCTTGAATTGAACCAGCCCGGTGGCCAGGCGGGTTGGCATATACTGGCCCATGGATTCCTTACCCGTCACAGTTCTGTAGCTTGCATTTTCCCTTCCTATCCCAAATATTAGCTATATTTTGACATTCATTAATTTCTTGGGTTTAGCAGAATCTCTCCTTCCCACCCCCCACATAGCAAAGCTATGTGTTTCTGCCAATTGCTGCTCTTGCAAAGGGGTCACTGTGTGGTTTATCATTCATATAGAGGTGGCTGGAAGCTGTTAGGAAGAAAGGCTGAGAGGCCAGAGGAAGGTCGAGCCAAAGCCAATGACAGGCAGAGCTACCTAATTCTAGTTTTGTCCCCCATTCTCCTCCTTGCTAAGTCCTACAGGGATGAAGCTGAGAAGGAGCACCAAGAAGATGACAGACAGGGGCACATGCTAAGCTGGTTGTAAGTAAGAAAGCAAGCAAGTTTGGGCTGTCTGAGAGCAGACTGAGGCTGATAGGGCTTTGCCCCATTTGTCCCGATGTGCCAGTCTCCACTGCTTATATATATATATATTTCAACTGTGTACAGAAATGTCAGGCCATCTGCTACTGCACTCCTTATTCATATTTATTTGGAGCACTTGTACCCACACTTCAACCAAAAAGGCTCCCGGGGCAGCTTACATACAATCAAAGAAAGATGGTCCCTATCCTCAAGCTTGCAGTCTTAAAAAATTAAAAGAGTGGGAATCATGGTGGCTCAATACTTTATTGACTAGGGGTTGCCAGGCTTAAGACGGACAGTAGTTGACTAGTCAGACATGATGATCTCTCCTACCACCGAAGGCAACCAGTAGTGCTCTTACCTTGTGCCAATCAAATTGAGTTTATAAGTCATAACTGTTGCCTCCCGCATTGCTTTTGCTGTGTT
This sequence comes from Podarcis melisellensis, assembly GCF_964234715.1. Classification (NCBI taxonomy): domain Eukaryota; kingdom Metazoa; phylum Chordata; class Lepidosauria; order Squamata; family Lacertidae; genus Podarcis; species Podarcis melisellensis. Next base: position 42,476,178 of record NC_138547.1, on the reverse strand, counting down.
AGCAGCACTGAATGAACCTCTCCAGGGCATAAGCCTGGGCAGCGTGCATTAAGGTCCTGGGCTGCCCAGGTAACAAGATCGCGCCCCTTGACCTCACTCATGTGGTCCAAAGGAAAGCAGAGCAAGATGTTTGGCACCAGCTTGGCTGCAGGAGTTGCTGGAAAGAGCTGTGCAAGGTGCCATCTAACTGCCTTAGGGACTCCACTCTGGATTTGTGTAGGGTTTACTCCTCAGCCTTTTCTTTTGCTGAAGATGTCCTGCAAGGTAGCAGGTACAGATGGTTCCTCAGGGTGTACTCCTGAAGCCTTTTTCAGGAATCAGTATATCTACAAGGCAGCAGAGGTTTAGGATAAGAGTATTCCTTCTCCCAGGTGGGCTATCTTACCAGGTAGAGAAGATCCAGCTGTCCCTTGGACAGGAGGGAGGAGGAAAATAAACACTAAAATTCAGACACCAGTTTCTAACTAGTTGTTCCTACAGGGACTAGCTGGCACAGTTCAAGAGCAAGGATGTTCCTGATGGAGCTGGGCTTCCAGAAAAGCTGATTAAATGAACCCTGCTTACTGTCTCTCCCACTGAGAGAGAAAGGCTGCCCCCAAGTGACAGTTGAGGGAGAGGAGGCCGGATGGAACTGGCCTGTTGCAGCAGAGCCGATGGAGCGAGCTCTGCTTCTCAGCTCTCTCAATGCCAGCTCTCATGGTATTTAATGGCTTTTGGGAACCTTACGTCAGCACCACACACTCATTACCTGTGTCTCCATGTGTGTCTTCCCACTTACATTTTGACAGCAAGGATGAATCCAATGGATTCAAGTTATAAAGAAGGAAATTCTGACAGTAAAAGCTGTTCAACAGTGGAACTGACTCCCACCAGGAGGTGGTGGACTCTCCTTCCTTGGAGGTTTTTAAGCAGAGGTTGGATGGCCATCTGTCACGGATGCTTTAGTTGAGAATCCTGCATTCCCTATGAATTGTGGACATGGCAGCCAACAAACAAGCTTGTATGCTGCAGGAGCTACCTCTTCCCACAATCTGGAATCAACCAGAATTCTGGGCGCATGTCTGTTGGGTTGCATGTGACTGGTCCAAAGTCACCCAGTGAGCTTCATGGCTGAGTGGGGATTTGGACCCTGGCCTCCCAGGTCCTAGGCTGACACCAAAAGCATTACTCCCACCGCTTGTGATGTGGGATTGCTGATGCTGCAGATTTAGATAACAATGAAGTTATTTGAATGCTGAAAATATTAACATCAATATTCATACATATTTTTAATTGTATTCCAAGAGGCCATAGGTATAGCCGGGGGGGGGGGAGGCAGAGGGGCAGTTTCCCCAAAAATCAATACAAATCCGAGGTTCTGCACCCCCTAACAACCCCCCTCTGTGAACAATCCTGGCTATACCCATGCTAGTGGTGCCACAATAAAACTGCTAGCACATTTCCCAAGTTAAGTAGGGTCCAGTATGGTTTCTAATCCCTGCATTGCAAGGGGTTGGACTAGATGACTCTAAGGGTCCCTTCCAACTTTACATTGATATTCTTATTCTTATTCTAGTATTGCATGCACATAGAGCAACCCACAATGACACCCGTTTGGAAGCGACCAGAACCCCCGTCTCTCGTCCGTGGCACATGTGAACTCTACTCCAGCTGCGAATTGGCGAGCGGGGAGGGATGCTAATGCAACGCGTCTCCGAGTCGTGGCTCTTGCCGCTCGCTCCACCCCTTGTGGTGGGTGTTGATATTGCTGCTGCCGCCGCTATTTCTGCCTCTCTCAGCCAGCCAGCCAGCGAGTCAGTCAGTCAGGCTGCTGCTGCTGGCTGTGGCGGCGGCGGCAGCAGCAGCAGCCACAGCTGAAGCCAGTAGAAGCGAGCGGAAGGAGCTGAGAGCAGCAGCAGAGCTGCCTTCCTCCTCCTCCCTCCGGCCGGAGAGACCATCGCCAGCCCCGGCTTGTCCTCCAAGCGCGGCGAAAGAGAGAAAGCCCAGCTCGCTCTCCAGATGCGCTGCTAAGCCTGCCCTGCCCCGGTGACTTCTCCTAGCCGGGCTGGGGGAAGGCGGACCCGGGGAGGGGGGGCAGCCAGCGCTCGGAGTCTCTCCTGCCTCCCTTCGCAACCGCTATGGATCTATTCGACTTTTTCAGGGACTGGGACTTGGACCAGCAGTGGTAGGTTTGATTTCCCACCCCGCTCTTGAATTTCATCATCCTACTGCGATGCCTTCGGGTTGTTGTTATTGTTATTGTTATTGTTAGCATCATTAATAGTGCAGCTCAGAAACCTTTTGTTGCATCTTCCTCTCCCCCCTTCTCAGTATCTTTAATAATAATATCGAGAGCCATGCACCCGTGGTGGTTTTTGTCCGGAGGTGCGTGATGCGCGTCGCATGCCCTGTTTTTCGGAGGATGCTCCAACTTGGAAGTGGTCCATTTGCAAAACAGGCAGCATCTATGGAAGAAGTCGGCATAGCCTCGCTTCCCTTGAACCCGCTCTAGCATACCATTATTTGAACCCCCTCTTTGAACCTATTCCCGACTCAATCCGATCCCCTGGGGGTGGTGTGGTGTTTGGGGGGTGGGCGTGGGGGTGTTGTTCACGCATCTTTCATTTTCCATGTTTCAAAATAGGTATCAGGACCTATGCTTTCTTGAACCTGTGGGATAAGTTGCAAGGGTGTGTGTGTGTTGGCTACCAAACCAAAAGCAACAAAAAACAAGGGGGGTTATCCAACCAGCAACACTCCCCCACACTGTTCATACATTGTCTTCATTGTGGCTTTCTCAAATGTGCAGTTTAGTGGTGTCAGTTGCAAGATTTCTGTCTCTCTCGTTTCCAAAACTGCCTGTGATTGTCCCTCCTCCTACCCCCTCTACTGATCCAGAACTGAAGTGATAGGGTCCCCCCCCTCCCAGTCACTGTTAGATCTCTTATTGTTTTAACTTATAAGCTTTGGAAATATCTTGACCATTACCGTGTTTTTCTCGAATTTCAGATATGTTGTGATTTGCAAAGAAGAAGGGAGTTGTGTGTGTTGGTTGTTTTTTATTGTGAACTTGCTGCAAAAAAATAAATCAAGCTTGGCATCTTTAAAAAAGAAAAGAAAAATTGGGGTGTTGATACTGGGAGAGCAGAAGTAGTGCAGAAGTTGTGATTTGATTCTGTATTTAACTTGGAAAACAGAGATGCTTTGTTGCCCATAAATATTTAAATATGATTTGCCAATGTCTGGACTGGTTCTGTGTTTCACTCTGCCAAGCTAACAAGTTGCAATTTGTGCTTTCGCTCTAAAATTTAAAATAATAATAATGAGCAATCGGATTGTGGCCATTTGAGGTAGGCTGTAATTTACTAACCAGGCAAGCAAAGTAAGTAAATGAATAAATTTGCATTTTGCATGCCTGATTGGCAAAAATCTTGGTGACATAGGTAATATTATGATGTGTTTTGCTGAGAGAAGGGCAGAATCATTATAATTTGCTGGCATTTTAAGTAAATAATTGCTGAAAATACTAATAATAAAACATATAGATTTTATATCAAGCTAATCAGTGACACTGTGTCAAACATACTGTAGTTGCCCAGCTTGAATACCCTGAAACACTGTCATGTTTTCATTTATTTTATTTTTATAGCGGTTGAGAATCAGTCCTTGGGACCATAAATTACTTGGTATCAGTTTTAATCAGCAAACCAGCATTGTGGATCTTGTGAAGTGTTTTATCAGCTCTGTGTAAACCATCACATTATGTCACTTAATAACCTTGCCGTTGTTACTTAAAAGTAATAATCACAATAAAATTAGTGCTCAATTAAATATGCTGCTTCACAGTATCTTTACCCTGCCAAACTAATTTATTTTTGCAGACAGCTGATAACCACTGTATTGCTACTCAAACAGTATTTGCATACAATTTGCCTAATTTATGGTGTGGGTAACATCATTAATTTAATGGAAGCCGTTACAACTGAGCATGGAGGTGTCGTTTGGAAAAGGAAGCATGTTGCGGTGTTTGTAGAGTCCAACACTGGCTGGGATCAGGATGGTGAATGTTGAAATGATGTGTTTGAGAAAGAAGGAAACTGTTAACATGTGTTTTTGTTGTTGAGATTTTGGTGGGGGTGGGGGTGGACAAGTGTTACAATATTTCCTCCTCTTTCCTGATCACCATTAACTTTTTTTATCAAAATATTGCCGTTTTGATTTTTTTTAAGGCATCTAATGCTTTTGGCTGCAGGGGCTCTTTCGAGAGTTCGTCTCTTCTGATCTCATATGTGTCTCAGCATGGAGTACCTCCATAAATTCTTCGTCTTGTGTGCCATAGTAGGCAAATGCATCAATTCGGTGGGCTTGGGTCTGCATGGTGTTGTGTACATGCACTCACTTGGGGGTCTCTGTGAATTTGTGTTGGTGTTCACCAAACTATTTTCTTCTGGTTAGAAAAATTTGCCAGCATACGCACTCACTGAATGACCCCCTCCCCAAACAAGCCATAGTCATCTATAATTTAATGGCTACCGCTACACATTTAAATTTTTAACTTTCGTTCACCCTGTGCATCAGGCTCGTGCCTCTGCCCTGTTTACTGCTAATTATCTGATTGCAGAATGAGTGCGTTTGCTCCTCAAAGTTGGAAGAAACTGTACATTAAAAAACCACCCTGCTTTTTTAAAAAACTAAAACAAAACTAAAACCTGGGTGCAATAGGCAATCTACTCAGAGCTTTGCAGCAATTTGCCCCCGTGATTTCAGCGGCACTTACTCCCAAGCAAGTGCATAAGACTGGGGCTGGAATTGACCAGTGCAAACAATTCTGATGTATGTTGGCTGCTAGCTGTTGTGCGTTTACATCTAAGTAGCCTTAAGTTCTATCTTTAAGGAACAACAAAAGATAATTTGCCAGAGATGAGCACACAGCAGCAGCCAATCTCTCCCTTAACCTGAAAGAAGAAGGGTTTGTAACCCTGGGATAAAAATATGCAGTGAATTACTGCAATACTCTATGTACATCTTATTCCACACAGTCAATGTACATGGACACAACTACATTAAGGAAATGGGATTGTAAATCCAGATACTTATACTGTACAAAACTAGTATAAGCATATGATTTAATGGAAATTTAAATTGTAACCTGCTTGGGGCAGAGAGCTAGACTGAGGTTTAGTTTTCTCTTGATGATGCTATATAAATATAATAATTATGTTGGGAATGGAAGACCAAAAGCTATAGGATAGGTTTGGGGTGGGGTCTGTATCAGAGAACTCCACATGTGTTTCATAGTACATCTTGCAAATGAACCCCAAAGTAAAATTGTACCTGTCTATTTATTCATTATATGTCCCCCCCTCACCTAAGGAACTTGGATTGGAATTTATGTAGTCCCCCTCAGTTTTATCTCCACTACCTCTCAGTATATTAAGCTAAAATACAACAAATGGTCCAAGCCCATCCAAGGCAAATTGTGGCTATCTGGGGATCTGAAGGCAGGTTTCTCTCCATGCAAAATTAAAACTCTGCCCACTACTGGCTCTCTTAGAAAATGACACATGTTAACAGACATAAGGCTCTGTATCAATCTAATTACCTTGGCTACATTCATATCGCAGTTTATTTCATTTCCCTGATGTTTTCCTAACTGTTAATTTCCAGATTATATTTGAGCTTCCACATGACATAGACTAGATTTTGGAAATCTAGTGGCATAAAAAAATGGAAGTTTTGTGGTAATTGCACTAGCATTTTAATCAGGAAAACCAACACAATTTTCCCCGTGTCTGAGTGGACCTTTCATCACCTTGTTTATGGAGATGTGGAGGCCCAGAAAGAAACCTGGGCAACATGGAATGACAGTGCTCTCCTCAAGCCACTTTTGTGTTTTGATATTACCTGGTCCTTTACAAGGAATGTGGAACCAGATAATGTTGGACTCAGAACTCCCATCAGCCCTGGTCTACATGACCCTTGATCTGGGATGATGGGAGCTGGAGTCCATCAGCACCTGGAGGGTCACAGGATTGCCCCTCTTGTCTCCACTGTGCCCATGGGACTTTACAGCACTAAGCAAAGCAAGGCAGATTCCTAAGGTACATAGAAGATTATATTTAAAGATGGCTGGAGGTTAGGAAGGCCCAGGGGTCGGTAATTAGAAACTCCACAATATGGATGGGCTTTGATGGGGCTGTTGCAGGAAGAGAGAGTGTTGGCACTAGGTGTGTTCAGGAAACAAATAACAACAACAATAACAACAACAGCACCAGCACCACCAACAATTTATGCCCTACCCATCTGGCTGGGTTTCCCCAGCCACTCTGGGCAGGTTCCAGCACATATAAAAACAGTAATAATAAATAAGGACAAAGGAAGAGAACTGTCAGAGTCTGAAGTGCTGTGGTTGATCATGAGGTGGGAAGTCCTGGGTTTGAAATGCAGCATGCCCATCAGGTAACTTTAGCCAAGCCACAATGTAGCAGCCATTCCTCAGCATCAATAGTATATTATACTGAAATGTGTAGGAACATAGAAGGCTTCTACAGAGTCAGGCCATTGGAACATCTAGTTCAGTATTGTTCACATTGGCTATCCAGGGTTTCATGCAGGGGGCATTACCAGGCCTACGTGGAGAGATGCTGTGGATTGATGATGAGACCTTCTACCTGGAAATCAGGTGCTCTGCCACTGATCTAAACTAGTCATTCTCAACTTGTAGGCTTCACTGAGCCAATGTCTATTTGGCTTTTGTGTTGCAGCAGAATCCTAGGTGCAGAAAAAAGTCCTATTATGTTTGATAGTCCAGGGTATTGCTGCTAACAAGCAGTTTTGAGTTATCAGCCTTCTGCTGCAGGGCCCAGATACTCTTTCCTTCCCACTTTTTCAAAAAGAAAAGGAAAATTTTTGCTTACAGGGCATGTGGGGAAACTGACGAGCACAGCCGTGGTGAAGCCCCAGACACCCTACACCTTAATTTCTCCCAAGGCACCTGTACCTGTAAATTAGTTCAATTTACTTCCGTGCAAATACCTGCAATGTTGCAGCACCCCTTTAACTGCTTAGCAATGCCCCTGTTGCTCCCAGATAAGACTTGGTAGGCAGTATGGCACAATGGCTACTCCCTTAGTACTATTAATGAATCAAAGCACACCTTCAAAAAAAGGAAAGATAATGCTTCAGAGGGTTTTGTTTGTTTGTTTACCTCATAAAAAAGAGAGGTTGATTTACACCAGACACCAACAGTAATCCAATTGTATCAAATGGGGAAGAAAACTGGACATTTATTCAAGAAGCTAAAACTCACTAAACTGTAACATAAATAGAAAGGTCAGAAGTTGCCCTGTAGCTGGTGGAGCTGAGAATGGACCATTTGTAGGTCAGGTCTCCTTCACTCCCCATATCCCCCCCCAATGTCTCTCTCCTAAACCAAGGCACCTGCTCCCCACCAGGGCATTCCGTCAAACCTACTTCCTCAACTGGGAGCGGGGAACCCTGCTTGCTTGCCAGACAAAGGTGAACTGTTTTTGGTCTCTACCTCAATACATTTGTACCTCCCTCCCTCCAATATGCTGCCCTGGGATGCCTTCTCAGTTACTGTGCTTTACTGCCCTGAGGCCTCAAATCACTTATTAAATAACTGTTTCCCTCTGAACATAGGGATGGTTCAATGTTGCCTAATGGGTATGTGTGAAATGGAGTAGATAGATTCCCCCCCTTTTTTTTCGCGGTAGGAGTTGGAGGAAATTGAAATACTGAATGGAATACTCATTAACAAAAGAAATCCCATCTCTTTTCCCTTCTGTTCTCTTTTTGGAAGTTAAAGTGTGTTTATTTAGGGAATTTGTATTAGGCACATCCCCAAAGTAATTATTTAGGATCATTTTCAGTTTCCCCACTCCCAAACATAAAGGAATTACTCACCATGCTCCTTGCATGTGGTTGAAGGATTAGGATCTGTCAGAATGAGCAGCAGAGTCTAGGAGGAAATAAAATACAGTCCGGTTTGAGGCTTGGGAGGGTGGAATAAGCCCCACAATTGATTATGCCGTAACATACTAAATTTTTCCTGGTCTTCCATGAGATTGCAAAGGATGTTAAACCAGAGTGGATCCTGGTGTTTGCAAAACACACAGCCTTGTATGCCACTGATGAGTCGAAATGATGAAGTAAGTGTGATGGAGGGGTGGGTTGTTTTGCTAATGAGTAACCTAAGAATGTTGCGGTTTTTTAAAAAAAACACACCAGAGAAATCAAGAATGGACTAATACAAAAAGAGTGAGCTTTTAAGACGTGAAAAGAAAAGAATCCAGTATTTTTGGACAGCTTTATGTAAATGTTGGTTGCACTGTACATATATAAGCCCCATGTAAATCAGATGGAAGTGGGTATGTGCAGTGTGAGTGTGAGATTGCAGGGGAGAGCCTCAGATGCCCTCGGACTTAAGCTCAGGCACTGCATGCAGAAAGTTGGGAGTTCAACAACATCTGAAGTACTATAGGTTCCCCATCCCTGTGCTGAATTATGTGTGTTATTGTTTGTTTTTCAAAAAGTCCCAGATTTACTATCTCATTTAGATAATAAATTGAAAGCACTTAGGAAGATGTGTCCCTCCTTCCTTTCATTTTGGTCTCCAAGATATGACATCTCACCTATTGGCTTGGTAGAACGACTTGCCCTAATCAGCATCCATGTATCAAGGGTGAAGGACCTCAGGCCAGGAGGTTGAATATGGCCTTCTGGGACAATCCTGAGGCCACATCCCCACCTCAGGCCACATCTATCACCAGGGAGTGGCTGTAGCTAAGTGGCAGAGCTTCTGCCTTGCATGTAGAAGGTCCCAGGTTCAATCCCTGGCTTCTCCGGATAGGCTGGGAGAGAACCCTACTTGAAACCCTGGAGAGCTGTTACCAGTCAGTGTAGACAATACTGAATGAAATAGGCCAGTGGTCTGACTCGGTAGAAGGCATTTACCTATGTTCCATGCTCTGTTACTCACTTATCTGTATACGGATTTTCCATCAGCAACTGGAAACTCCAAACAAGTGACTGGTTAAATCAGGCATAGGCAACCTTCAGCCCTCCAGATGTTTTGGACTACAATTCCCATCATCCCTGACCACTGGTCCTGTGAGCTAGGGATCATGGGAGTTGTAAGCCAAAACATCTGGAGGGCCGAAGGTTGCCTGTGTCTGGGTTAAATGATGGTATTTCCTAGGAGTTTGAAATGTTTTTCAGGTTCCTTTTCTTCTTCTCAAACACCTATTCTCCAAATATTATTACCTGATACCATCTGAAGTAACTTAACCAGCAGAAACCCCTCCCCCCCCCCCATGGTATGTATTGGTTGCTGGAAGCATCAACATCAAAATCTTGTATTTGATTGAGACTGTTTTGGCTGTATAAAGAATGCACTCATTCCGGTGCATTGGGAATGGAGGAGGGAATTATTATTTGTGGCAGTGCATCTTTCATGAGATTAGTGGTGGGGGATAAATTTGATTTAGTACGTATTTAAAGGTGAACCTACATTATTTGCACTTTCTGAAACAATATGTAAGCGCAAACACAGCTGCCCTTCAAAATTTGCACTTCTCCACGTTTTACAGTGCAAGTTCTCCAGTCAAGTGATGTGTTCAATGTAATGTAACCTATTCTACAAAGGCTAAAACTCACTTTCATTGTTTCACCCATTTTTGCCTCTTTACCCACCCACTACTGGAATGTGGCTCCTGAAAGGTTGTCCTGAATGGAATGTGGCCCTCAGATTGGAAAAAAAATCCTGGTATATTCTGTCAGATTCAGTCTGCTCAGCTAAGCTTTTTCTTTTCTTTTTTTAAAAAACAACCACCCTATTATCGTTTTCAGTTCAGTACTCTGTCCACAAAGGGAACTAAGGAATACCTAACAACTTGAAAGCTTTTACTATCCAAAGGTAGCTGGCTAATGATGCTTGGCAATTCAAAGAGTTGTTTAAATTGTTGCAGTGTCTCTTGGACATGAACTCCCTGACCCTGATTATCTACAGACTAATGGAGATATCTAGAGATAAAAGGATATCAGGAGAGGAGGGAGGGAAGAGAAAAACAAATTCCTTGTCAGCAGGGATTTGAAGTCTGCTTCGGATGACTTGTAATGATCCAGTGACCTTAAGTTGAGAAATGCCTGAAAGGTATGCTGGACAGCCAAGTGAGTAACTAGGGCTATGTTGTACCTCTGCCGTTGGAGGCAATATGCTTCTGAATGCCAGGTTCTGGTAATCACAGGTGAGGAGACAGCTGCTGCACTCAGGTCCTGTTTTGGGGCTTTTGCTTGGCCACTGCATGAACAGGATGGAGGAATAGAGGGGCCTTTGGGTTAATCCATCAGGTGCTTTTTATATTAACTTGTGTTACAATCTTAAGTTGAAGGAAGTCCCGCGGAGATCAGTTAAGCACATTCCCTAGTGTGCATGCTTCGTAAAGGGGAATGCCTTGCTCTACAAATTATTATTTTGGATCCTGGCCAAGCAAACATCTGAATGCTTATCTACAGCTTGTCTGAACTGCCCTCTTGAATGGAATTCTTGTGTGTAGAAGCCAAGAGCCTACACATGTTAAGCAACAGGCAAAGGAAAAGATGCAGCTCTCCTCGGACTGTACCACTTCAAGAGGACCAGGCCAACAATTACCCTGGGAGGGTAGGAAACCTGTACCCCTCCAAATATTGGTAGGCTCCAGCTCCCATCAGCCTCAACCAGCATCAAGGTTGATGGGAGTTACAGTCTAACACAAGTCCAGCACCCCTTAGCTAGCATGGCCAATAGTCAGGGATTGTGGGATATGCTGGGCTTTCCTGAGCATTCCATCCTGAGCATTCTCCCTAGGCTGTGAATGGTCCTGAGCTACAGCCCTCAGCAGCCATCCTTTGCATTCTCCTTGAGTGCTTTTGCTTGGCTGTAAATGTGTTCTTGAACTCCGATCATGTGCCTTGCTTATCTAGAGGGAGAATCAAGAAGGGAAGCATGAATGTGAAGAAACTAACCAGAGGCAGCCCAGCCATTAGACAGGGTGAGGTCACTGCCTCAGGTGGCAGATGCCCTTGAGGTGACATTCCTGCAGGCGCCCTGCATGCCGTGCTGCCAATGTTGGACAATTTCAGCACCGATTTCTGGCAAGATCTTGTGGGATGTGGAAGATGTCACATGATTTTGGGTGAGATCTTGCCCCAAATGGATGCCATCTAGCCTGAAATTGGTGGAATTGGATGTGGCAGGGTGCATGGCGGCAACAGAGGAAGGAGGGCAGGTGGCACCGGTGGCAGGAGCAGCAAGGAAAAGCAGCACTTTCTGTTTCACCTCAAGTGGCGAAACAGGATGTACCACTCCTGAAACTAATGTACTGTACAAAGGTAACATTTACATAGCTTGTTCCACCCACTTCTGCTTTTGGCCTTACCTACCACTGGCATGTGGCCCTCAGAAGCCTTTCTAGAAGAGGATGTGGCCCTTGAGGTGAAAGCAGGTTATCCACTCCTGTGCTGGAGCGTCTGCAGAGATTCTGCTTTTCGTGACTCTTCAACAGAAGAGGGAGGGTCAATTAACTTATTTCAGTGGGCGGGGGACTTGCAAAGCCAAAGTGAATTTTAAATGTAGATTAGGAGTAAATGTTGACAGCCAAGGCAGCATTACCTCAGCTGATTAATTTATAAGGATGCTGGTCAATGATTTTAACCAACAGCTACGTATAACGGAATCTTAATGGGATCTGTCTGTTAAGATTATACAAAGGAGAAGTGTTTGATTTATTTCATAGGGTATTTCCCCACCGCCCATCCCCTTTCTTCAAAGCTCCACTTTAACTTCATACAAATAATGCATTAGTCACACAGGATAAAATGGCATATTGAATAAAATTGTGATTTTGTCTGCCTTTCATAATCTGATTTAGTAAGGGATTAAATCTGTTTGAGTAGTTTATTCATATCATAAAAAGAGATTGTTGGCTGAATGAAATCTTTTACATCTGCCACTTTCTATCTCATTAGGAAAGACAGTAATGCAAAGCCCTTCATTTCTTTATAACGTATTCCCCATCACCACCACACATCCCCTGGCATTTCTGAGGATAGGTATTTGTTTGTTTGTGGTCCTCTGCATATATTTGTGTGCTAGATTAAGACCGGGTAGGATTAACCACCAAAGTTAAATACTGCTTTTGTTGTTGGAAGCAACTGGCCATGGGGCTTAAGAAAGAAGCAAGACTCAGCTATGAAATTTAGGCAAAGTATAGTGCTTTCACCTTTTGTCTTGTGGGATTCTTGGAGACTTCTGGTTGGCCAATGTGAAGGGAAAATGTTTGACTAGAAGGTCCTTAGGTCTGATCTAGTAGACAGGGCCAGCTCTATCGTGCCTCAGAGTGAGGTAGCTGCCTCAGGCTGTAGCAGATGTGGTTGCTAAGAGCAATGGCAGGATGCTGGAAGACAGAGCTCTGTGTGACAATAGCTCTGCCTGACCTCCCCTATATTAGCCTGCTATATTCAAGTGTCCGGAATGGGCAGGATGCTGACGAGTGTGCACTGGGGGCAGAGGCGGAAGTAGGGCTGGAGTATTGACTTGGGAGAGGGGGTCAGTGATTTGTGGGGAACTGTACCAGCAAGGAGGCAATAGTCAGAGGCAAGGGAAGCTTCAGTGTTTGAGGGTGGAGCACAGGATGGGTGTGAAAAAGACAAGGAAGATGTGGGTTGAAGACAGATGAGCAGAAGAAGTTTCCACACAGGTGTAGGCTCTGGCTGCATGTATGCAGCCTGCTGATAAAAGTGCTGGGGGGGGTGAGTGGTCCCCTGCTGCTGCAACTGCTCTGTAGAGTGCTTACCTTGGAATAGATTACTAGACGCTAGGCTGGTGTGCGTAGGAATCCAGAGCTGTACAAGTGACTGTAAGTGTGATCTTTGACAATAAAGCACTACCTATCTGCTGTGTGCATTCCTTTGGGTGGAAAATGCCCTTGACGTCAAGTGAGGTGGAGAACTCTGTGTAGAATTGTGGTTTCTGTACATCATGGGGAGGGAACCTCATTCCTGGGGCTCCTTGGTTTTCCATAGGCTTCATCCCTTCTCCCCAAGCTACATGACTCACCAGTCCTGCTTTGCACCCTGAATGTTTATGTCCAGATGGAATGTGATGGGCATGTGAATCTGTGTAGAAATTACTCTGTTGTACAAAGGTAAAATTTGCATCTATTGTTCCACCTCTTTTTGTCTGTGGTCCTGTCCACCAGTACCAAAGAGGGAATGCAGTCCTTATGCTGCAAAAGGTTCATCTTCTCTGCTTTAAATGGGTAGAGGGGGAATTATTTTGCCCTTCTCAAAAGAAAAGAAAATGTCACGAGCTGCTCCTGCTGGAAGGGCTCTCCTTGCACACTTAATAGTCTTCATCTCTCTTTGTTCCTAAATTTCTCTGCTCTTTCAGCCTGTTGCCGACACCTCAAATTGTCCAATTTCATTGGGGGTTTTTTCTAGCATGGAACACAGAGCGTTCGTAGTAAAAACAACAGCAGCAGCAACAAACCATGGCAACACCTTCCCTTATGGCTTGTTTTTCTACCTAGCTTACAAAAATTTGTTTCGTAATATTATTTATTTATGCAACCAAGAAGACCCTGCTCTGGAATGGCAAGCAATCTTATTGGATGAACATTGATGATGATGATGATGTTGATGATTTCATGGTATTGTACAGTTGGAAGGGACACAAAGCATCATCTAATCTAATCCCCTGCAATGCAACTTTATATTCTTATTAATTAAAATTATTAGTCACTTTTCCCCAAAAAATAACTCAAAGAGAATAGCGCGTCCTGTAAAACTAGCATTAAACTAAAACAGAGTAAAATCAAAACCTCATTCATTTTTAGAAAGCAGGAGTAAAACACATTGGAAAGTAGTGGACTCTCCTTCCTTGGAGGTTCATGAATGCATTTCAGGGGGTTGGACTAGATGACCCTTGAGGTCCCTTCCAACTCTAAACTGCCATGATTCTATGACCCCACCTATTGAAGGTGGCTACAGATAATTAAAGCCAAATGCCTGGCGAAAAAAGAAATCTTTCCCCCAAGTGCCTAAAGTGTCCCTGGGAAGAGCATTCCATAAGCAGGGAGCCTCCATTGAAAATGCCAGATCTTGTGTTGCCACTCTCCTGACCTTCCATGGAAGGGGCAAACAGAGAGGAGCCTCACAGAGAACCACATTTGCTAAGAACATAAGGTGAGTTCAACCATGTGCTACACATGCAGACTCTATATCCATGGAGCAGGGAAAGGTAGGGATGCATGCGGAACCTCCTGCCCTACTTTCAACAAACAATTGTTCCAACATGCTCAGTCTTGACCTTTCCCTGGGTTGAGTGGAGAAGGTCTGCAGAGGGCTTCTGTTTACATCTGTCAACCCCCAGATAGCAGTGGGAAGCTCCCTGGCAGGGGTTGGGGTACATGAAGACAACAGCCTGCCCTGGTTCTTTGTCTGCTGCACCTGGAATTTTGAAGTAGACTTCCCCTGTGCACAGTAGCATCTGGTGTCTATTGTGGCAGAAAGCAGAGAGCCCAATAGTAGGTGGAGGAAGAGCCAACGACAGGCAGAGCCAAATGATTCTAGTTTGGGCTCCATCTTCCTCCCCGCTGAGCTCTACAGGGACAACACCGAAGATCGAAGGGGAATCTGGCATGCAGTGCCACCCCAAAGACTGACTGTAAAGAGAAAGACTGGCAAGCGAGTGCTGGCTGAGTTTAGTGGAGCAGTGCCCCATTTGCCCTAACGGAGCAGCCACCACTGCCTGTGGATGTAAATTCCATTCCATCTTTCATGAGCTATCCTCTTTGAATTTACCTAATCCTTTTAAAATGTCAGCTGAGTTAATGGTTTTCGCCACCTCTTGTGCCATTGCATTTAATGAGATAATTATATGTGTCATTTCAAGTGCCTCCCCCTCCCCACCTTTGGTGTGTCCTAGATCTGCTGATAGATTCATAGGTGGAAATGGGATTGTAGCACAGTGGGAGGGGGGATCTTCCTTTCCATACCACTCTTAGGGTTCATAGCCACTTGTTCAGAAAAATAGGGTGGCCAGTTGCAAAAAAGGACAGGGCTTGTGTCAGCTGCAGGGGCAGCATTTCCTGTTTCGCCACTGCCACTCCCTCAACCACCTCTTCTTGCCACTGCCACCACATGCCCTGCTGCATCCACCACCGGTGGAGAAGCACCACCATCATTGGCACTGGCTGAGATCTTGCCCTAAATGGATGCAATCTTGCCCAAAATCAATACTGATGGCAATAGCACTTCTCCACCTGCAGTGGAGGTGGCAGGCAGGTGGGGAGCCTGTGGGTGTGCTGCCTTGCAGCTTCTGCCGCCTGAGGCAGCAGCCTCGCCCTGCCTAATGCCTGGGCCGGCTCTGCTAAGCTGAAATCCCCTCTTAAAGTACACTAGCCCTGTCCTCTTTTAGCATCTAGCCCAGTGTATTACAAGCGCCTCAGGGCTTCACACATGATTCACACATGCACAGCAATGCTTTTTTTAAAAATTCCATCTTACTGTTGTCTGATTGCTTTGTCTAATCCTGTACCCAGTGTTACAGTGGCTGCTATAAAATATGGTACAAGCATTAAATAACAGAACAACAACACACAAACAACATTCCTTTAGCTATTTTGGCTCAAGTAGCACTGCTGTTTGTGTGTGTGTTTAAACATAATTAAAAGTGCAGAGAGAAAAAAATTCCATGTTTGTGCCTCTGAGGGAAATGGTTCAGCAGTGGCTAAAACCAAGCAGAACAGACACAGTGAGAAGTTTATCAGTGCATGACCCAGAGTCCTTAAAGTGATCTGTGGTTGGCAGTTGCGCTGTAAGTCTGCTTCTTGTCTCGGTTATTGCTCTGGCTAAAGTGTCTGCGCTTAGCAATTAGAGGGTGAGTAGATCACCTAGAAAGATCAGGTGAGAGTATCTGGTGATGATAACACTAGCTCAGCAGGCAAGCTCCTTGGTGACACCATTTCTGCCATCTCTCTTAATAAAGGCAGCTAATTATGGAGAGCTTGATCAGACTGATATTATTTGCCTGAACGAAATGTGTAATTTCCAGTTAAACAAGGTAGAGTTCAGACTAATAGCCTTGGGAGAAATTCATTGGCCTCCTTATGAGTGTCAACTTGTACCATTAATAGCCATCTTTATTGGATTTTGTATTTGGAAATGTTACTTAGGTTAAATGATGCCCAGCCAAGGCATCTGACATACAAGTTGTATGTCCAAATAATTTGCATGCATTCTGATTAAGTAGTTTAATTACAACTTACATATATCCTCCTGTGCATTTAAAATAACGGCTCTGGAGGAAAAGAGCATGCTTTCTGGATCAGCAGAAGTAGACAGGAGAAATAGTTTTGCATGTGAACCTTGCTTTGAAATTACACATTCTGCTAGCTTATAATAGCAGATGTTTTGAACATTCTTTGTTGAAGGCTACAATCTTGAACACACTTACTCGTAGGGGGGGTTCAGTATTGTGCTATAGCAATTGTTCTGTTAGCACAAGCATTTCAGCTTGCTAAATGGAATGACCCTGCTCTCCACACCCAAACAGTTCTCGCACCCACCCCTAACCAATCGGAGCAGGGGAAAAGTCCCATTGCACCAGCAGAAGTCCTTGTATGGACTACTGCAAGTGGGACTCAGTAGCCGAATCTGGCCCAGTGGAACATGTTCCTGACTAAACGTGCATTGGATTGCAATGTAACTCTTGCAACAACTTTGTAAGGTAGGCTGACATTAATAACTGTACAGTATTACAATCTGGCATGGAGGATGTCCCCTCATTGAGGCTGTATAGTGAGCTGATGCCTGGAGTCGGATTTGCGATGCTGAAAGTAATTGCTTGAAACATAAGGAGCCTCCAAGTGACTTACGAAATTTTAAAAGCATAAAGTGTGGCATAAAAAAGAATGCATTACAGTAAAAAAAACTATGCAGTAGCCTATAAAACAAACCCAATAAAACAGCAGCAGCAATGGTGGTGGCGGGGAGTCTACCCATAGACAGAAAAATCATTATAGTTCATAAAAAGGCTGGGAAATGAGATAAGATTTCACCTGGCGCCGGGAGGAAGTTAATGAAGGCACTAGGGAGACTTCACTGGAGAGAGAGCTGTGCAAGTGGGGAGCCACAACCAACTAGTCCCCCTCCCTTATCAGGACTTCTCATCTTGCAGTCTATTGTCTTTCCCACGACAATGCACCAATTTGTTGGTACCACACCATGGTGGGACTGAGGCTGATTTAATGGAGCCCATAGCTCAGTTGGTGAATTCAGACTTGAGGTGACCTGTAACTGACTTGGTGCAGATTTCACTTGCTCGTTGTGCTGATGGTGGAAGACCTCTTGGGTTTTGATCCAGTTCCTTTCCTTTTCTGGGATGTGGACGCAGCACATCCTGACACTCATTTGAGGCTTGTAAAGAAAATGAAGGAAGGACAAAAATAGCCATGCCTTTAATGGCACTCGCGGCCCCCTGACCACCTGTCCCAGGGGAAAGAGGAAGCCAAAGTGGTTTAAAACAGAAGTGAAACTTTTAGCTGCTCTTTGGCGTCAAGAGTGCAGACCACAGGTGCTAAAAGCTTGGGCAGTGACAGCCATGATATGAAAAGAGATTTTTTGCAATGGGTCCCTTAGTTGTGGGATGAGTTGGCCTTCCTCAGTGCTGTGAAAAGGCTGACATGCAGATCACTAACTCAGTTTAATGCCTCTCTATCTCCTTTCATATCATTAAAAGTGCTCTGCGAATGTTCATTTAGTGCTGTGCCGCTGAGCAACATTCAGTGCTTAAAGTTCATTCCAAATTTGAAGGGCTGGAGGCAGGAGGCAAAAGCCAACTCTCCTCTGAATCAGCATTCTAGGAAATCTGAAGTGTCCGCCATCAACATTGCCTCGAGTATCACCTATCAATGAATTGGCCCCCCACTCCATTTTGTGCCATATGGGGCTGAGATATGGGGCATGGTGTTCATTATTCATGCTAGTATTTTTAAAAGCAAAGCGAAACAAAACATTGTTAAATAGCAAAAGTGTTCAAGGGATTTAAGGGGAGGTGGGGTTTCATGGTGACATCACAGAAGGCTAGCCAATTAGCAGGATGCAGGGCGGCACCTCTGCTCTAGGCTTGCAGAGCTGTGTGTCTCCTGACTTGACCCTGACTCTCTAGAGAGAAAGTACACTTGTGTTGAATGTAATATGGGTGCTTATAAAGTGCCTTTCTTTATGTCTGCCTTTATCATTATTGCTTCTAAAGAAATGTGAAGTGTGCAATGGTGGCTGCAGGAATAAGGCAAAACCTATTTCCTTAGATTCCTTTCCCCCTCTCCCTCCCCCCTCCCCTTACTGGGGAGCACCAATTAGAATATATATTTTTGTTTCCAAATTAGTTTTTGTGTTTTATGCGAAGCAGTTATTTTCTGCAGATGCAATCATGTATTAAGCTCACTAAGTTTCACACACATACACAGAAGTTTTCAGGGAAATTGCAAGAACTCTTTGCTTGGAAAAAAGAGCTTTAGGGCTTTTTCTTTTTTATTCCCCCTCGTTTCTGTGTTCACTAATGTACTGTTTGTTCTAGAGTCACAGCGAGTGGGAGTTAAAGCTTATAAACGCACCGTTTGGCTCTTTAAAAAGGCATTTAGTGTACAATTACGGCTGTTTACTTTCTGTAATTGTTGTGTTTCGAGGTTTTAGCAGGGCTTAGAAAGATGGGTATCTACAATCTTGGAGGGCTGCTTCCCTTTTTAACAAAAAAAGAAGAAGAAGAAAATATAATTATAGCTTATTGAGACAGATATACAGATAATGCAATGTTTTGTATGCTTTTCACACATGGCTATGATACTGCTTTGTATGGTTTATAATTCCAGCTGGATTGAAGGAGACTGAGGTGCTCTTTCTACATTGCAGTCTTGGTGTGGAAGCTGCTTTTCTGTGACTCCAGCCAGTGGTACTGGCACAATATTCAAAAGCCCTGTGGCACATCCTGCACCAGCCGTAGCTCAGTGGTAGAACACATGCTTTACATGCAAGAGGTCCCAGGTTCAGTCCCCTGTCGCATCTCCAGGTAAGGCTTGGAGAGGCCTATGCCTGGAACTTGGAAGAACTGCTGCCAGTCAGTGTTGACAATACTGAACTAGGTGGACCAGTAGACTTCCTATGCCATATGCCCATGAGTCCTCCTCTAGCAAATATTGCCTGGTCAGGATAGGGAGTGAGAATTGAGTGGCAAGGGCCAAGCCCATTGCCTTTCCTCACACTTTCACTTCCTCTTTGTTTCTTCACACCCTTCCACCCACGACAAGGTGTATCACCCCCCTCCCCCCCAAAAAAGAGAGAGAACAGAAGCATAAAGATATGGTGGGGAAAAACCTCCTCCCTGCATGTGCTAACTTTTGGACCCAAATTTAGAAGTAACCACTAAAATGGAAAGAGAAATGCATTTCACCATACTGGGGTAAGACTGAGCAGGAGACCTGTGTGACTGCTCCATCTGCAATTCAGGTGCTGAGTTCAAGGCTTCTGCCCTTTCTTGTTAAGAGTTATTTATCTTTTAACCTGAAGGCCTGCAAACGGATGATTCCTTCAAACAGAGGGCTGTCCTTGATGAAGTAGGATGCACGGCCATCAGATTCACATATCTATCCATTACTAGCACACATGGAACATGTCAACAGCACACAACATTTACAGGCAAGATGGATCAAGATTCTTTTTGAACTATGCTTTGAGGACTGTTGTGTTTCTGGTAGTGTTTTATGAATATGAATGTGGGTACATTTTTTTTTTATCAGCTGTGCCATGCTCTACCTATGGCTGGCTTGGGGGGTAGGTTTGCCCTACGTCCGGAATTTCCTGGACGTATCCGGAATACTGCAGTCGACAGCAGTGTCTGGGCGGAAATTGGTAAAAAAAAAAAAAACTTTGGGCAGTTTTTTTTAAAACAATCACTGTTTGAAATAACCCTAACAAAGGAGTTTGAAGTATTCTAATTATTTGCTTTACGTTGGGAATTATTTGCAGATAACGTTAGGAATTGTTTCACATTCTATACATGTATCTTTGATAGAGGCTGGGATAGGTTTCATTTGTTGAGAACAGATTAAGCCAATCTGCAGAGAGAAAAGCATCTCTCCACTGAAGAGTGAAGTCTGAGTGTTCAGCCAGCAATGTTAGGGTCCCCCCCCACTCCCACCTCTAAAGCCTTTGAGAGTTGTTTCTCAGTCTAGTGTAAACAATTTATTGTTGAAGTCCTGGAATATTTGCATTTTAATTAAAGACAATTTTAATTAAACACCAAAACTTTAATAGGAAAAGTAGACTTTAAGCCTGCGGTTGCACTCACATACCAAGGAGGCCAATTCTGAGGGGACCCCTGCATTGTACATAAATCTAGCTTGTGTGTAATTTATGCCAAGGCGGAAAAGGATATGCCTCTTCCTGAAAGAAACAATCGCTCTTCCAAATAATAATAATAAAATCCGCTCTAGAAACAAGCTAGTTGGAGAAAGGGATGGGGAGTTTAGAAAGGGAAGGCAGCTAGAAGAAATACGCCCCAATTTTCAATACAGTGGTACCTCAGGTTAAGTACTTAATTCGTTCCGGAGGTCCGTACTTAACCTGAAACTGTTCTTAACCTGAAGCACCACTTTAGCTAATGGGGCCTCCTGCTGCCGCCACACCGCCGGACCACAATTTCTGTTCTCATCCTGAAGCAAAGTTCTTAACCTGAAGCACTATTTCTGGGTTAGAGGAGTCTGTAACCTGAAGCGTATGTAACCTGAGGTACCACTGTAATAAGAAAAGTACCAACACAATCTTCTGTCAAAACTTTAGAGCTCTTCTGAATATTGGTCAACACCTATTGATAGCACATTATTTATTTCACTTGCTTCTTCTATGGAGCCCAAGGTGGTGGTTCTCCCTCTCTATGTCTTCTCCTCACAACAACCCTGTGAGGTAGGCTAGACTAAGACATAGCGGCAGGCTCAAGGTCACCCCAGCGAGCCTGGCACCTTCTGCATGGAAAGCAGATGCTCTGCCCCTGAGCTACTGCCCTTCCCAAGTCATGCACAAGGCACTCAGTTAGCTGATTTCACCTACTCCATTGAAATGTATGGCTCATGCAGGACCAGACACTGCTCTCTTACACATCACTACATCATATCTGGTGCTGCTACATGAACAGGGTTTCTCTCTACATCAGAAGTGAGAATCCTGCAGGCCTCCGGATTTTGTTGGACTACAACTCCTTTCATTCCTCTCCACTGTCCATGCTGGCTGGGACTGATGGGATTTGGAGTCCAGCAACATCTGGCACCTACCCCTGTTCTACCCTGCCTGCAGCCTGTAAACATTGGCTGGATCTACACTAATCTAAATAAAAAAAACTAAGAAAAACCCCCGTTATATAGCTCTCAATGCAATTTTCCATTGACTGCTGTACAGTGCCCCCTGGTGTCACATTTCTATAACACATTTATAACGTTATAACTCACCAGTATAGGTTTGTCCATTATCTCCTGTATGGGCCTTCTCTGACTGCCAATGGTTCTCAAGGGTCTCTGGTTGAGATATTTTTGTTACGACAGGCTTTCCCTGCTGGATAAATGGGTCTTTCCCATGAGCGTCCACATGCTAGGTTTTAGTCTTGCTTTAAATGCATTTGCTGTATTTGTGTTTCTGTTTTCAATTATCTTATGTGTAAGTCGCCTTCAGGTGATGGTTTGGAAGGTGATTAGTACATTAATTGTAATAATAATACTATTTCCCTTTAGCTGGCTGCTGATGCCACATAATGATCCTGGGGCCATCTACCTGCAATATATATATATATGCCAAACTGTATCCCCTTTCATCCACTGAACATTACTGGTAGGCAGTGCTTTTTTTCCTAAAAAATGTTTAGGGGTACTCTTATTTTAACTCAAGAAAACCATCATTTTATAGTTCAAATCAGGAAAAATAAATACAGTAAATGGACAAAAGTACAAAGATTCACAAAGTGCTTAGGTGTATGCATACCCCTGTATCCCCCGAGGGAAAAAAAGCACTGCTGGTAGGATAGGGAGATCAGAAGCACATGGCATTGTGCAACCACAGCCTGCAAAGCAGTTGATAACCAGGGAGCAATTTACCTGAATAGTGAGAACACTGTTAAGACATGCTTGGAGCAATCAATGGGTCTAAGAAATATGACCTAGTTGAATATCTCCCTTTGAATTTCAGTCATGGTACCCTTCTTATTTTCTGACATAAAACTGGGGAGGCTTTTTGTACATTTTGAAACCTCATGTTCTACAGCTACTTAATCAGCATAGAGGTGTTTTCAAAAGTTCAGTAGCACTATATATATATATATATATATTTGCTTTCGTAGATTTTCACGGGTACAGGAATGCAGGTTTTGGTGTCCTCGGGTGTCTTCCCGTGTAAAAGTTGGGGTGTCTAGGCGACGTTTCGACGAGGTCTCACTCGTCATCTTCAGGCTGGTGCTTTCGGCTTCTTGTTACTGGAACAGAGCAGGATCTCAGTGTTTGAGTTCCTATAAATACTGTTGAGGGGGTGTGGTGTATAGCCTCCAATGTTCTGGGCAGAGAGGAAGTTCCCAGGCTAGTGTGCCTTTTCTTCTTTTGTTCCTTAATTACTTGAGGGATATCTTGAGTGATTTCTTGAGTGATATCCTGAGTACCACTTAGGTGGGTCATTAGGTGTGGATTAGTTGCTAAAGTCTTTGTGTCTTGACCTCTTGAACTTTGTGAAGAGTTTTTCTGAGAAGATGGCTGTACTGCACTTAGTTGTGCTCTGGCTTGGCTTCGTGTATAGGGGCGAGCTGTGGTTTTGTGGCCTGTGTCAGCCAGATCTGTGTAGGGATTGCAGGGGGGTGCAGCATCCGGAGGTGCCACCATGGTTTGGCTACTGGATGGTGTCTGTAATTTATCTGTGGAGAGGGTCTGGGTTTGGGTCTGGTGTGGTTGATTGGTGATGGCGTTCTGTGTGCCTCTGGATCTGGTGTCAGTTTTTGTGGGGAGGGCTAATTTCCAGATGTCTGGCAAGCGGGATGTGTCGTCACGCTTGTTCATGTTGTGGGGGTGTTTCTCTATCTCGATGGCTTCCATGATTATTCTCTTGTGGTGATGTTCCATGTTAAAGAGCAATTTGGAATCTGCAAAATTAATTTCGTGTCCTGTTTCTTTCATGTGTTGGAAAAGAGAGGAAGTTTTTTCTTCTTTTTTGACGGCATTCTTGTGTTCTGCGATACGTGCATTTATTCGTCTGTTTGTTTGTCCAATGTACGTGGCTGGGCAGACTTTGCAGGGTATTTCATAGACCCCTTGGTTTTCCAACTGGATCTAATCTACAAAAAACCTGATGGCTCCCTAGGACACACTATCTACCGGAAAAAAACACACACCAACCGCTACTTACATGCACAATCACACCACCACCCTGCACAAATAAACTCCGTAGCCAAGACTCTCATCTCCAGAACCAAACGCCTGGCTGACCAAGACCACTTGACAACTGAGTTACAGAATCTCTCAAATGTGTTAATTGCCAATGGATACCAGCAAAACAGGGTTACGAAGCTAATCCAAAAAGAAACACCCCCCAAAAACCAAGACACAGAAGAAAACAATGGCATGGCCCTCCTTCCTTATATCAAGGGCACTACAGATAAAATTAGCAAAATCCTCCATAAACACAATATCAAAACAGCCTTTTGCACCAACCAAAAAATAGCCAATATCCTCAGAAACCCCAAGGATAAAATCCAGTTGGAAAACCAAGGGGTCTATGAAATACCCTGCAAAGTCTGCCCAGCCACGTACATTGGACAAACAAACAGACGAATAAATGCACGTATCGCAGAACACAAGAATGCCGTCAAAAAAGAAGAAAAAACTTCCTCTCTTTTCCAACACATGAAAGAAACAGGACACGAAATTAATTTTGCAGATTCCAAATTGCTCTTTAACATGGAACATCACCACAAGAGAATAATCATGGAAGCCATCGAGATAGAGAAACACCCCCACAACATGAACAAGCGTGACGACACATCCCGCTTGCCAGACATCTGGAAATTAGCCCTCCCCACAAAAACTGACACCAGATCCAGAGGCACACAGAACGCCATCACCAATCAACCACACCAGACCCAAACCCAGACCCTCTCCACAGATAAATTACAGACACCATCCAGTAGCCAAACCATGGTGGCACCTCCGGATGCTGCACCCCCCTGCAATCCCTACACAGATCTGGCTGACACAGGCCACAAAACCACAGCTCGCCCCTATACACGAAGCCAAGCCAGAGCACAACTAAGTGCAGTACAGCCATCTTCTCAGAAAAACTCTTCACAAAGTTCAAGAGGTCAAGACACAAAGACTTTAGCAACTAATCCACACCTAATGACCCACCTAAGTGGTACTCAGGATATCACTCAAGAAATCACTCAAGATATCCCTCAAGTAATTAAGGAACAAAAGAAGAAAAGGCACACTAGCCTGGGAACTTCCTCTCTGCCCAGAACATTGGAGGCTATACACCACACCCCCTCAACAGTATTTATAGGAACTCAAACACTGAGATCCTGCTCTGTTCCAGTAACAAGAAGCCGAAAGCACCAGCCTGAAGATGACGAGTGAGACCTCGTCGAAACGTCGCCTAGACACCCCAACTTTTACACGGGAAGACACCCGAGGACACCAAAACCATATATATATATATATATATATATATATATATATATATATGCATATACTCAAGTTTGTATTGATTGTGTTGCTAATTCTGCCTTCTAACACTGCCAGCGAGCAGGCAGGTAGCTGAATTGTATTTAACTGGTTTTATTGTGATGTGACTAAGATGGATGTCACATGGTCTTCCATTATTCGATGGGGGAGTGTGGTTAATGAAGCCATTAGCTGAGCCAAGGCGAGTCGAGAAAAAATAGGGAAATCACCATTATTCTGAAGCCATTAAGTTGTAATCTGCCACTTTCTCTCCTTACTCAAAAAGGCATCTTCTTTTGAAGGCCTCCCTGACTGTCCTTTAAAGATTCATTAATTCATTAACTTTCTAAAGGAGATGAGGGGAAACACAATTGAAATTTTAATCTGCACGGCATGTCGTATTATTAACATTTTCAGCATATCTGCCTCCACCGTCGGACAGCATCAGGTTAGGGTTAAATAAACTACATTACAGCAAATAATATTCTGTTTCATACCATAAAACATAAAACGCCGAGGACAGAAATTGGTTTCATGGATAAATTGAATTACAATTCAGGGCTAGCATTGTGAAGTCTGTTGTTCAAATTTGCATTCTTCCCGGCAAATGTGAGTGCCAACATCATGCATTAATGTTAATATTCTTTTTCTTCTGCGCTTGACTTAGCGCCCGCACAAATGTGGCTGTCATACGGAGAGCACTTTATATTGTCTTATATTGTCCCGCAGCAACAACAAAGAACTTGACCAATTGACCGATAAAGTATTGATCAAATTAGGATAGTGACAAGGAAATGGGGAATGGGGGGGGGGGTTATATTAACTACCAAACTATTGTAGTGTAAACGATACTAAGATGGCAAAAAAGAGGTCATAGCTCAGTGGTGGAGCATTTGCTTTGCATTGAGAAGGTCGTCAGTTTAATCCCTGGTTGGGCTGAGAAATATCTCCAACTTGGCTCTTAATAAGATGGTAAACCTGTGCCTAGGCTTTACCAAGAGGGGTATAAAAGTGTGGACTTAATGTGTATTGCTTTGTTCCAGAATGTGGTATTGCACATTTTGGGGGCACTTCTGTGCATTCTGAATGGGGCCCTGGATTAGTCCTTCCATTTTTGAAGGAGGCAGGGGGCTGGTGGAATGTTGCTTGTCACTGAAGTAAATTCATCTTCTTAAGGGATTAATGGTGCTATCCCATAAACATGCAGAAATCTGGCTTCTATCAAGTTGGACTGAGTCTTAGGGCTTAATTAGAATGGGAGAAAGTGGAGACATTTTCTAGGCAGAAAAATGAGAGTGGCACATGTGTGACCCTAAGTAGGGTCTATGGGAAGGAACATAGCTCATTGGCCAAGCATCTGCGTTGCATGCAGAAGTCCTATGTCCAATCCCCCACATCTCCAGATAAGGATGGGAGAGACCCCCATTTGAAATCCTGGAGAGCCACTGCCCCTTAGTGTGGACAACATACCCTCCAACATTTCTCCAATGAAAATAGATACGTCCCATTCCATAATGATAATTTTACTATTTATACCCCACACATCTGACTGGGTTGCCCCAGCCACTCTATCTAGCTTCCAACACATATAAAAACATAATTAAACATAAAACATAAAAAACTTCCCTATACAGAATTGCCTTCAGATGGTTCATGGGTTGGATAACTCCATACCCTCCAACATTTCTTGTATGAAAACAGGGACATCCTAAGGAAAAGTGGGACATTCCGGGATCAAATCAGAAACCAGGATGGCTTCTCTAAATCAGGGACCTCCCTGGAAAATAGGAACACTTGGAGGGTCTGGGACAACACAGAGCTAGGCTGACCAACTGGTCTGACTCAGTATAAAGCAGCTTCCTGTTTTCCTATGTCCTGCCAGACTGAGGAGCAAAGGGCCCTCACTTTTTCCTTATTGGCACTGAATTCCATAATGATGCAATGGAAAAAGGAGAGCGCTGCTTACACAAGGGTGCTCTTGGCTTCATGGAGTATTTTGATAGCAGTCAAATAATAAATAGGAGGTCAGTTGACAAAATCTGGCTGGTCAACTGACTGAGTTGGCTCTGTGTGCGGTGAGAGATCTTTGAGCTCTGGGATTCTATCAAGTGTTTGTTTCTGCAGGGCTTGTACTGTCATTTGCTAGACTGAGGCAGCCTGCTCAGGTGGCAGATTATATGGGTGTTGACAGCTCCCACAAACATTTTTTCTGAGTCCCACCCTAGAGCACATGGCTGTGTATAGCCTGTTGCATACCCTCCAAACTAGTCCTGTGCTAATCAGGTGCAATGGTTGACACCAGTGTTGAAGTAAGATTCAACTGCTGGTCTATTTGCCTTCTGCAAGTGGAAATGTGGGATAGGGGAATACCACCTTGCCCCTTTCTTGCTTTTCTTGAGCCAACCCTGCTGTTTCTCCACTTCCTTTGCTGCAAAATGGCCAAGAAGGTCTGAGGTGGTATGGAATTTACCCCCACCTACCCCACCCCCCTGCTAGCTCTGAGACCAAATTCCAGTTCCAGTCTTGGAATTCAACCTTGCAGGATCTCTCTGCTGATTCTGGGTGGGTCATCAATCAAGAGTTCCAGGCGAACACCATGGGTGACTGCAACAGTCACACTTTGAGCCTTTTCTTCCATTCCTCCGCCTCTCTCACTCCTTTCATGGTGATACTGTCAGTTTGATATATTGCCTTCTGTGTTGAGTTTGTTACTTAGGTCAGGAAACCTCAGAGTTGCTTGTATCATCGGTGCTGGAAAGCACAAGTAGCCTTTTGCATCTCTGCTCTGTGCCTTTCGGTGGACGTGCTGGGAGGAGGAACCAGCAACTGAACACACAAACACACACTATTCTCTTCTCTATTCCTCTGGAGTAAATTATGTTTATGGTGATGCAATTAGGGCCACAAAGGAAGTATAGGAGTAACAGCATTACTAATTATATTGCTTTACATAAAGAGTGACATCAATATTATCAAGTACCATTAACAGTCCTTAACGGCAGTACATAGAATAACCTTTGATTTCAAATAGAGCCTGTAAATCTCATGAAACCATCTCCATAGGCTTCCCATTTCTTGATAAGAAAAAGTGATTGTTGGTGAATGTACTCTTTAAAAGCTTTCAATAACCACCTAAAAGCCAACATGTGAGGCTCTTGTGTTTGAGTTCATTCAGAAGCTGAATCCTTATTGCTGGAAATATAAGTTAAGGCCCAGTTTCTAGATGATGTCATACCTCTGGGGCATCCAGAACTCTTCACAGTGCCCCTTCAAAGGAATGAAGTGACTGGGCAGGGGTATAAGGGGCAAGTGCCTGTAACCTCCCCCTCCCCCGATGATACATGCTTAAAATGAATAAAGTTTAAAAAGAATAACATTGTAGGTGGCAGCATCAGATTGGGCTCTCCAGGAGCTCTGCTTCAGCTTGACTGACAAAGCCAGATGTTCACCTGTTCACATTATGTCCACTAGACATTTTCTAATATTTGTGGCCACCAACATATTTTAGGCCTTCCACTCTGCCTGCAAAAAAAGAGAACACACATTTGCAACGATGCAAAGCACATGCACATTCTTAATGCAAATCTATGTCATGTTTTGCAAGTGGGTCAGAGGGCCTGTAGTTCACATACAGTGTAGGCTACCGGGCACAGAAAATCCTCTTGGTACCCCTGCTAACCACCAGGTTGAAGATAGCAAGGTGTAGCCTCTGGGAAGCCCATAAGTTTGGAATGGATACATCAGTCCATTTCAGGTCTGTATCCGTTCTCAAATGTTCATTCATAAATCCATCAAAATTCTGCATTTTTATTTTATTTATTTATCTTTTTTTTTTAAAAAAACCTACACAGTCATATTTGAATGCCTATTTTAATATACATTTAATCTCAATGTACACATTACCCTAAATTGAGTATTTTATTTTAAAAAGAAACATTTTGGTACATTTGGCAAATTTTAAAAAAAACCAATAACTACTCCAAAACTTGGAGAAGTGTGAATTACATCCTGATGCATGCATGAGTTTGGGAGCTATTAATGAGGACAGTTGGCTTAAAAAATTTGGACTTCTCCATCCCTATGCACAAGCGAGCCATGGTGACAAGAGCTCACCTTTCCTTCCCAGCTGCAATTCCGTGGCATCCTGTCTCTCTGAACCTGCAAGCTCTGGTCATCTGTCATGGCTCAGAACAGTTGCTAGAATGATCTTCCTTAAAATTGACTGACCCCCCTCCCTTTTTATGCAAGGATGCAGAACCTCAGGTTCAAATGTGGCCCTGCAGGCCCTCTGTATGGCCTTCAGGACACTCCCCAGCTTGCACACCTTCCCCAGGCCACGGCCATCACCTGCCCTACTTTGGACCCTGATTATGCCTCTTGCCTGATTAGATGGTAGAAAGGGAGAGGGATGTGTAGAAAGCAGCCTACTGTACAAAGGTAACATTTTCATTCATTGCACTGTCCACTTTTGCCTCTGGCTTGGCCCACCACAGATATGTGGCTCCTTGAAGTTTGTGCAGAAGAGAATGGGGCTGAAAAAGGTTCCCCACCTCTGCCCTAATGGGATGCCCCCTGGAGTACCAAGTACAGTGGTACCTCGGGTTAAGAACTTAATTTGTTCTGGAGGTCCATTCCTAATCTGAAACTGTTCTTAACCGGAGGTACCACTTTAGCTAATGGGGCCTCCTGCTGCCACTGTGCCGCTGCTGCATGATTTCTGTTCTCATCCTGAAGCAAAGTTCTTAACCCGAGGTACTATTTCTGGGTTAGCGGAGTGTGTAACCTGAAGCGTCTGTAACCTGAAGCATCTGTAACCTGAGGTACCACTGTACATATGTATAGGAATGGAGCTCCAGGCACGGGAGTAACCCTTCTTGTGTTGTGGTCATGTTTCACAACTCCCAGGTACATAGCCACACCCTGTGCTGGGTAATGCTAGCTGTGAAGAACAGATTGTCATGTCTAGCAATATAACCTGGTCACAGGTGAGGTCATCCTTAATCTAGAATGAGTTCTGCAAGGAAAGCGGCAGTTTTGAGCTTGTGAAAGGGGCGGGGGGCGGGGGAAGCAATCCTCCCCGTGCTCAGCAGCTGGCAGCCAGCTGAGACTGTTGAAAAGCTGGGACAATATTATGCAGATTCAGAATTTTAAAAGTGTGTTGATGAGTTGCCTTTGATCCGACAAACATCGAAGACATTTTCTCGGTCTGTGCCGGGCTGCATTTGCTTATTCATTCAGTTGCAATTTATTTTCGGTTTCCATCTCTATCCTGCCCTTCGGCCTTCCGGGCTGCTCACACAACCGAAACAAGTGCAGATGTAATTGCATAGTGCTTAGCAACTTTAAGCCTTTTCTAAAAGAACTGGAGAGTGGCTGCTTATGCATCCTCACCCCACAGAAAGGAAATGTATCTCCAAAAGCGAGAGAGAGAGAGAGAGAGAGAGAGAGAGAGAGAGAGAGAGAGAGAGAGAGAGAGAGAAACAGACATGGACACAGATTTGTATATGCTGGTTTATATGTATAAATTTGCACCCTGGCAAATAACAACTGCAATTTAAACAAATGCAGGTGACTTGTCAAAAGTGCTCTTCCAGGGAAACAAACAACAGTCTTGAAACCAGCAGTGTTGGTGTGCCACTGTGAGGGTGGGTTGATGTTGAACTACCATTTTGGCACACAGTCATCATCAGGGTTTTCCCCCCAGCCAGAGCTCGCCAACATCTCTCAGGTGAGCACCATAGCCATTCTAAGAGAACAAGGGAGAGGTTCATGGTGAGCTCCGGCTCCTCTTTTTCTCGACAATTAGCACTGCTGATAAGAAACTTTGGATGCAGTATATTACATCTGTCCCTCTTCTTAACCCATACAAACTTCAAAAACAGCTAGGTACGAGCTTTGGGTGGGGGTGAGGAATTGCCTGATTCATAAAGCAAAGACTTTGGACTCTGCCTGACAGCTTCATCATTAGCTAAAATGAACTGTACGAGAAGTGTGCAAAACTGCAGGATTACGCATTCCCAAATCAATGCTTAATTATTGTTTAATTGATTCTGAAATCTACAATGGAACCTCCCCCCCCCCAAAGGAAAAGGAATAAAGGCAGGTTTGAAAAAGAGTTAAGTGACAGTTTTGTATCAAATAAGAAATTGCTAAGAGGCTGAGTATCTTTTCAAGAAGGGCTAGTTTTATGTCAGTACCCCAGGGTTTTTCGAACTGCATATCAAGGCCTGTGTGAAGGTGTACAATTCTTCACACATACAGATTCCACATTCTGCCAGAGAGAGAGAGAGAGAGAGAGAGAGAGAGAGAGAGAGAGAGAGAGAGAGAGAACACTGAGGAATGGAGATGTGTTATGGAAGTAGCCTGTGTCTCCAAATCCCCCACTGATTTACAGTTAAATCACAGGAATGTGCCTTTATACAGGGTCAGACCACACTGACTACTAGCAGTGGTTCTCCAGATTTCATCCATAAGTCTTTCCCAGCCCTACCTGTAGACAGCCAGGATTGAACCTGGATTCTTATCTCTGAGCTACAAACAGCTGCCCCGTGTGGGGAACTATGAGAGATGCAGTATTCTCAAGCTCTGGGCTGGCCTCACTTACTCTAGCTGGCCATTGGGTATTCCTAGACTGGCAGGACATGGCTCTAGTGTGGTTTTGCAGTATGTTGTTCAACCAAGACTCCCTGTTTCCCAACCCTTCCCATCCCATGACAGCTGCTTACAGCTCATCTTGAACAGATCATGCTGTCCCTGGCCCCACACTGCATGATTCTGCTGCCCCCTGGATGCCCTCCCAAACTCCCTTCCCACTTGCCTTTGTCTTCTTACGCCAACTGCTTTTCTGCTCCCCTTACCATTTCCCCTTTTTAAAAATAGTTCCCTGTCTTGTTACTTTCCTTTTGCACCTCATTGCATAAATCCCAATAATGCCTTAATTTATGCTTGCATATCCAGGAGCTTTGTTCAAAATGAGCTGCATCCAAGGTGGAATCGGAGCCTTCTGTTCCTACAGAAATGAATAAGCTGCATGAGGTGA
Organism: Podarcis melisellensis; assembly: GCF_964234715.1. Lineage (NCBI taxonomy): Eukaryota > Metazoa > Chordata > Lepidosauria > Squamata > Lacertidae > Podarcis > Podarcis melisellensis. The sequence continues at coordinate 42,444,357 of NC_138547.1, read as the reverse complement.
ATTCTTTCACTGCCCTGTTTTCTAACCTGGAGTTTTCAGAGTATAATTTAGACATTGCCTCGGTAGTTTATGACCATATAATGTGTAGGTGGGTTGGTGGGAGGTTAGATAGATGCACTTGTAAATGGCAAAAAGCAGGATGGCAGAGTGCAGTCTCCAGCTGTGCATTATTTTACTGCACAGTTTCATGTCTCTATCTTAAGGCATTAGATGCTACTAATTCAGAAAAAGGCCAAAGATTTGTTTTACAGAAGAAAATTTGGATTTGATTAAGATATTGCTTCCAGACCTAATCCCCCTTTTTAGCAAACCACGCTTTTGTCTGTGTGGCCGGCAATAAACTGCATTTGAGGGGAGCGCTTTACAGTGAGGACAAAAAGGCTTCCTCGCCTGGGAATTATCTTACAAAAGCAACATTCGCTGTAATGGCATTATACTTAGATTAATTATAGGGATGCTAGCAAGAACTATTTCATCATTTTTGGCAAGGTCAGCACATTTTTGCTCTTAACCCTCCAATGCAGAGGTTTATAATTTAGCTATTTTTATGTGTCAGGGGTCACCAACTGGATATGACCTCAGAAGGCACGGAGTTGCAGAATATGGCCCAGAAGCAACTTTCTGGGGGCCTACCTCACTCAACAGATTTTAATCAAGGTATGGGTGAACCATTTTGCTCACCATGGAGATTCTCTCCCCCCCCCCGGCCCCCTTTCTCATCGCCTTTTTTGGAAATGCAAAGGACTGCTGCCAAATTGTGTAAGTCTCCTGGCTCTTTTCTGACAGCTGCCACACACAGCTGTAGAGATGAGCTGGTGGCTAGGGGAGCATGAAATGTGTCTAGTGCTTAGCACTGAAGCCAAAATACACCACAACCAGGAAGTATGTTATTGCTTAGGCAAAGCCCCAACCCAAACAGAAAGTCAGTTGCAGCCCTTCCTGTCTAGGGTCGGGGGCATGGTCAGCCTGGGTGGGGCTAGTCTAGGGGAGGTCCACAGCTCAGCGGTAGAGCATCTACTTTGCATAAAGAAAGTCCCAGGTTCAACCCCTGTAGACATTCCAAACTGCAGTTCTCATAGGTCACCATAATGGGGCGCTGATCTGTGGATTCCTGGTTCTACCTCCTGACAGAAAAAGAACCTTTCAATTTGTCTTATACCTAGTCAGCCCGCTGGTTCATCTAGTTTAGTATTCTCCCCTCTGATTGGCAGCAGCTCTCCAGTGTCTGAGCAAGTTCTGCTGCCTGATAACTTCTTAGCTTGGAGCTGGGAAATGTTCCCTCCGCCCCCATGAAAGGCCATTGAACCATGGAAAAATCAGTCAATGATTGCAACTGATAGTGGGTGGGGGCACAGTCAAAAGAAAGAGGAGCTTGCAAGATTATATCATTTTGTCCCTCATCCTCAGATATGACTCTGCCTCAAGTGATGTTTCAAGAAGAACATTCTTTCCTTGCTTCACTCCTGCTGCACATCATTGACCTCATGCTATCTGAGCACATGTGCTCTCCATAACTAGGAAGACTTTACTGATAAGCAGTGCTAATTTACGGAGCCAGGTGATCAATGAGGGGTTGGGCAAATTGCATTTATTTCTTATGTTCAGGTCCTCCCTTTCTTCCAAGGAGCTCAAGGCCTCCAAACTAGAGCAAAGTAATGGGGTGTCCCCTGAAAATATATATAAGTGGGCCATCCTTGTTTATGGGGCCGGCCCACCCATGAGGCAAGGTGAGGTGACTGCCTCAGGTGGCAGGATCCACTAGGGCAGCAGATCCTGGTGTAGATTTCTTTTTCTTTCCCCCCTTGTTCCTGATGTAGATCTTCCCTCACCACTTCTTCCCTAGCAGTAGGGAGTGGAGTGCCATTGTCTTGGGCCAGCCCTACCTGTTTATATGTAGTTTGAATGAAGCCCAGTATGTAGAATACTTGAGATTCAGGCTTTACATTTAGAATGATGGGAGTCAACTTTTGTTGATACACTTTCATAGAAGTGATATATGGCAAGGGAAAAAAGTACAAATTGCTGAGCACATCTTGATTTTCTCAGTCATTTTTTTTTTTAACTCTCTCCTTTCTCCCTCTTTTAAAAGTTTTCACAGGCAAGCACTGTTTTACTTTTTCTCCTCTGAGGCATCATGGTGAGTGCCTCTTGCCAAGGACAAATGATGCCATAAATCAGGACCCAAATCAATGTTGTTATGAGGTTGTAAGTCTGAGAAGCTGTTACGAGGACCCTGGTGTCTTCCCTGCCTCCGACAGCAGCAAGAACCAGGGACTGTCCAGGGTGCAATTCGGAACCTTGTCTGCTCTTTTATGACCCAATATTCCTTTGCCTTACCTTGACTGTGAGTTATCGCTACCAAGCCTCTGTTTTAATTTCCGTTTCACACATACTGTTACGTGATGGAAACAGCAAAAAATAAGCAATGTTAGGAACATCCACATTTGTATTTTCTCAGGATTTTCTCCAAAAACTTGTGTGAATAATTACAAAATAAGATAATAAGTTTTCATTTGAATAATGCAAATAACCATGCAAGAGGAAAACAGAAGGTTTCCCCTCCCCCCCCCCCTTAGTGTGGTCAGCCTTGCAAAGAAGTCTACAAGCTTACAAAAGTGTGAAAAAATGTATGTATAGCATGGTCATTTATATTTATGCTTTATGTATATATTTAATGCTGAAGTACTATGCCCACTTACCTGGAAGTCATCCCCATTGAGCTTTTGAGTAAACATATCCACAATTGCACTGTTAAGCATTTATATGCTGCTTTCAGCATGGTTAAACAATGCAACTTGTTCCTGCAGGAAACAGTGATGGCCACGAACTTGCATGTTTGTTTGGTTGTTTTTTAAGTTTTCAGCAGGAGTTGAAAAGTAGACACATAAGTTTTACTCACTGGGGACCCAGCAAACCTAATGAAACTTCAAATGTTCAACTCTGAGTAGAACAAGCATTGGATATATCCTACCGGGTAGTATTCAGTTGCTTTTACTCAGCGTGGATCCACTGAAATTAATGAACATACTAAGTTAGGTCCATTACATTCAATAGGACTATTTGGAGTAAATCCTGTTGAATATCATTGGGTTCTACTCTGAGAATAACATTGTAGGGCACAATCCTCTGTTCCTATGGTGGCCAGTCCTTGGGAAGCTTACGAACAGGACACTCGCGTTGTCATGCTCTCCCTGCTCAAGTTCCCCAGCAACTGGTATTCAGCAGCATATTGGCTCTGATAACTGGAGGCGTCGTTTGCTTGCCATTGATTTCTGCCCAGGGCAAAAATAGAGGATAATTGGAACACAGTTCACTCACCACCAATCTCATCTTGCCAGCACAGAGAGTTCTTAATGCCACATCTGGTCTCTCCCCCCGCCCTTCCATAGCAGTAATTCCTGCCTTGTGCAAGCGGTAGGTGTTAGTGTAAACAAGGCATGATTTGTGTGGCTGGAATATGGCTGTAGACATTGTGCTAGACATAAAGAACAAGGGTCGGGGCAAGATGACTCTTGGAACTATATTTCATTACCCTTAACACACAGCTTTCGTAATAGAATCACAAGGAGCCAGTTCCATCTGGTAGTCAAGATTTTATGACGGCGTTTTGCTTCAGGACCTAAACTTCCTTAGCTGGCCATAACCTGACCAGTAAGGACCTTTAAGTGGGTCATGAATGCTTAAATAATAGCACGCACACACACACAAACACCCCAAGTCTAGCTGGAGCAAGAACCTCTTTTGTCATTTTGCGAAAAAAGAAAAGAAAATGCTCAATACAAACATGCAACAGTTAGAATGGCAAAGCTAGGGGTGGTGTTGCTGAGGAGACTGGGAGACAGAAGCAGATCAGCACAGAGCAAGCTAGTATGTCTCAGGAATCCTGTTCTCACAGGAGTCAACTGGATGCCCATGGAAAGCCTACAAGCAGGACCTGAATGCAACCATGCTCTCCCCACTTGTGATTCCTAATAGCTGTTATTCAGAGACACACTGCTTCTGACAATGGAGGCAGAACCTCATGGAGGATAAGGCCATGCTCCACCTCCACTGTCAGAGGCAGCATGCTTCTGAATATCAGTTGCTGGAAACTGAGGGAAGGGAGGGTGCTCTTGTGCTTGCAGGTTTTGCCATAGGTATCTGGTTGGCCATGGTGAGAACACGATGGCAGGACTAGGTGGACCATTGGACTAATCCAGCAGGCTCTTCTAAGGTTCTCAGAACACAGCCAGCATGATAAGGTAGCCTTATCCTCCATTAATTTGCCTAATCCTCTTTTGGAACCATCCAGGTTTGTGGCCTTGTTGAGTGAGTTGATTCCATAATTAAGTATATGCAATATGAAGAAGAATTTCTTTCTGTCTGCACGGGATCTCCCAGTATGAAGCCTTATTGAACATTCCCCAGGTTCTAGCATTCTGAGAGAGGGAGGAAAACATACCTCTGTCTATTTTATACTGCCGTGCCCTGCTCCCAGTACTCACCCTTTCTGTAAACTGAAAAGCCCCAAATGCTGTAACCTTTTCTCATAATGGTGTTTCTGTAGCCCACTTGATCATTTTGATCAGGAAGATTTTGCCCCTAGCCTTGGAGGTTTCAGTGCTAATAGCCACTGAGAGACCTCCTTGCCACAAAAGGTCTAATTCTCTTCATACTTATTTTCAAATGTTCTGAATTTCCTGTGTAGATAGCACTTCGGGTAAACCACGTATTGATTGCTGTGTGCAGTGGTGGCAGAAACGTAATATACCCACACATTCCTATCCTTATTTGAAGTGTTCCCCAGGGACACTTCAAGTATCACTTATTCCCACACTCAGGGTAGATTTTACTGGGTGCAAGAATTAACATTGTGTTGGTCATAATGAGCCAGGAAACCATAGCCAATCAGTACCATGTGCCAAAGTATCCTACCATTTTGTTGTTGTTTAGTCATTTAGTCATGTCCTACCGTAGGGTTGCCATTTTATTTATTTATTTTTATTTTATTTGCTTTTTTATTTAATCATACAGTGGTACTTAATTCGTTCTGGAGGTCCGTACTTAATATGAAACTGTTCTTAACCTAAAGCACTACTTTAGCTAATGGGGCCTCCTGCTGCCACTGTGCCGCTGCTGCACAATTTCTGTTCTCATCCTGAAGCAAAGTTCTTAACCCAAGGTACTATTTCTGGGTTAGCGGAGTCTGTAATCTGAAGCGTATGTAACCTGAAGCGCATGTAACCCGAGGTACCACTGTATCACCAGTGCATGTTGTGTTACAGTCAAGTACAAGGTAATAAGAAAGAAAGAAAAACACTTAACTTTATTATAACACATATGTATGTGTGATGGGACGATGAGCTGCTTGTGCGTAAAATGCAAGTCCCTCAGAGTTTGATCAGGTTTTCAAACCTCTGCCTGTGACGGAGCCCCTCCAGCATGGCTGCGTCAATCACTAGTAGAATCCGAAAGTGGCTGCTTTCGGAAACGTTTCCAACATAAAAGCTCCTTAACGGAAACACGTCGTCTGGCCTCTCGGCGTGACAGTTTCCGTCGAGGTGTGGGTGTCCCTATAGGAGGTCCTGAGACCTCCCCACTGGTTTCGCTTGAAGCGTCTCTGAGCCATCCCTCCGACTCACTTTCCCTTGGAGTTCTTGCTCGCCCTCTACTGGTTCCCTCTTCCGCTGCTACTGCTCTCTCAACCTCAGGGAGCCTTTGCACCTGCGGCGCTTTAGATGTCAGTTCCCTGACATCCACCTCCCCTCCAGGGCCCCCTTCACCCCCTCCCGTCTCCTCTCCTACTGGCGGTGAGGAGGTAAAACCCCTGAAAGAACCTCCCTCATCTTCCGACGTCGCGAACACTTCCTTCCACTTGTTGCTGTTCCTACTCTCTAGGTACTCTTCGTCATCAGAGTCCACTCCATCTTCCAACTCCGACTCCGCGAACCCTTCCATTTCCTCTTCCTCATCGGTGGTGCCGAAATACTCCCTCCTAAACCTTGCTATAGGCTGAGGTTTCCTCGGGAACCTTTGGTGGAACGTTTCTGTTAAAACCTCGTCATTGACTTCCTCTGCACTTACCCAGGTGTTTTCTGACTCCGGTTCCCCTTCCCACGCCACCAAATACTCCACCTGATTACCCTTCCACCTGGAATCGAGGATTTCCGCTACATGGTTGCGGCGTTCCCTCTCTTCCAAGGCTGGTCCCCTGACGTGCTCCCCTTCACGTCCCCCCCTGTATGGTGACAGTAACGACCTGTGGAACACTGGGTGCAATTTCATGTGGTTGGGTAATCGGAGTTTGAAAGCTACCGGGTTGACCTGCTGAATCACCTCAAAGGGTCCCAATCTTCTGGGCCTCAGTTTCTTACAACCCCCTTTGAACGGCAACCCTTGGGTTGACAACCACACTTGATCCCCCACCCTTATGGTTTCACCTTCCCTTCTGTTCTTGTCTGCCTGCTTCTTATATTGTGCCTTGGCCCTTTCTAAGTTGAGCTGGAGCTGCTGATGGATGGCTTCCATCTCTTCTACAAAATGTTCAGCCGCTGGAACGCTCCATCTCTCCCCTCCTTCCCCTGGAAATGCCCTGGGGTGACACCCGTAATTAGCCAAAAAGGGACTCATCCCTGTGGACACATTCTCCGCATTATTGTAGGCAAATTCTGCCAACGCCAACTTTTCGACCCAATCGTTCTCTCTGTCATTGACATAACACCTAAGATATTGTTGAAGAATGCCATTTGCCCTTTCCGCCTGCCCGTTGGTTTCAGGGTGCCGGGCAGTTGAAAAATTAACTTCCACGTGTAGCAAGCTCATGAGCTTCCTCCAGAACCTGGAAGTAAATTGTTTGCCTCGATCTGAGATCACCCTCGAGGGAGCCCCGTGCAACCTAAAGATATGTTCCACAAACAACTTCGCCGTTTCTTCCGCTGTGACTGCATGTGAGCATGCTACAAAATGGCACATCTTAGTTAACAGGTCTACTACTACCATGATGGCTGTTTTCCCCTTGGACCTTGGCAGATCCGTCATAAAATCTATTGATATCGCTTCCCAAGGCCGTTCTGGTGTGGGTAAAGGTTCTAATAACCCTGCCGGCGCCCTTCTTTCCCCTTTGGCTCGCTGACATTGGTCACACCCTCTTACATACTCCCTTACATCTTCCCTCACCTTAGGCCACCAAAATTCCCTGGTAACCAACCACATGGTTTTGTGTTGCCCAAAATGTCCCGCCGTGGGGCTATCATGCAACTGCTTGAGTACTCTCCCCCTCAATTCACCTTCGGGTATATACAGTGCCCCTTTGTAATACAATGCCCCATTTCTTTCCTCAAAACCTCCGGGGCTCTCGCCCTCCCCCCTGAGACCTCTGAGCTTATCCTGGGCATATTCATCATTTTCCGTTTCCTCCACCAGTTCCCGTTGCCCCACCAGCGCCGCCCCACACACCCAGCGGTCCTCCGGGATGACATGTCTCTCTTCGATCACCTCCTCCCCTTCCCAATATTCTGGTTTGCGTGAGAGCGCATCCGCCCTGACGTTTTCTGGGCCTGGCACATAACAAATCTCAAAGTTAAATTTGGAGAATTCCTGTGCCCATCTCACTTGTCGTTGGTTGAGCACTCGAGCTGTTCTCCAATACTCTAAATTTTTGTGGTCGGTGCACACTTGCACCTTGTGTTGTGCCCCAATTAATAAATGTCTCCACCTCCGGAATGCTTCGTGAATGGCAAGTAGTTCCCTGTCATACACCGTGTAATTCCTCTCGGACTTATTCAGTTTCCGCGAGAAGAATGCACACGGTCTCCACTCCGACGCACTCCTCCCCGGTTGAAGAAGGACCGCCCCTATAGCCCGGTCGGATGCATCTGTTTCCACTCTCATGGGTTTTTGTAAATCCACATGCAGAAGTTGTTCTTCCGAGGCGAAAGCCCTTTTCAGTTCTTCAAAGGCTCGATCCGCCTCCACCGTCCAAACAAATTTCTTCTTGCTGCTGAGGCAGTCGGTGATGGGCGCCGTCAAGTGGGCAAAGTTCTTGATGAACTTCCGATAAAAGTTCCCAAACCCCAAGAATCTTTGCACGTCCTTCTTGGTCTTCGGTGTCTTCCATTCCAGTACCGCTTGAACCTTGCCTGGATCCATGGCCAATCCCTTGTCTGACAAGCGGTACCCCAGGAATTCCACCTCCTTGGTATGAAACTGGCACTTCTCCAGTTTCACCCACAGCTGGTTGGCTTGCAGCCTGCCCAACACTTCTCGAACGTCCCTCACATGCTGTTCCTCATCTTCCGAATACACCAACACGTCGTCTAAAAAGGCCACACAGTTCTTGTAGAGCAAAGATCCCAGAACGTGGTTTATAAAAGCTTGAAAACAGGCGGAGCCCCCTTGTAGACCGAAGGGCATAACGAGGTATTCAAAGGCTCCCAAAGGGGTAAACATGGTGGTCTTCCATTCATCTCCCTTCCTTATGCGTATCAGATTGTACGCCCCCCGCAGGTCCAGTTTTGTAAAAATCTTTCCCTTCCTTACTCTGGTCAAAATGTCGTCAATTCGGGGCATAGGGAAAGCCAGGGGCTCCGACACTGCATTGAGGGCCCTGAAGTCACACACCAGTCTCGGTTTGTCTGTGTTCTTTTTGTCCACAAAAAACACTGGGCTGCCCCCCACCGCTCGGGACTCTCTGATGAAACCTCGCTTCAAGTTTTTGTCAATGAACTCCCTCAGCTCCTGCATCTCCCTGTCTGACATGGCGTACAGCTTGCCTACTGGGAGTTGGGCCCCTGGGAGTAGGTTGATTTGACAGTCAAAGGGTCTATGCGGTGGCAGTTTGTCTGCTTCCCTTTCGCTGAATACGTTGCTCAGATCTGCGTATTGCGGGGGCACCTTCCCTTTGCCCATCACTTCCATCCCCGCTAGGGTGACTCTGTCTCCTCCCGAGACCTTCCCCTCCTTGCAGTGTTCTAGGCAATGCGCTGACCCAAAGGAGACCACCCTCTGATGCCAGCCCACTAGCGGATCGTGTAGCGCCAGCCAGCTCATCCCCAAAATGATGGGCGCTCCTCCCAGGATGGCCACATTAAACGCTATCTGTTCGGTGTGCCTTGCCACTCTCATTATCATCGGGACAGTCTGTTGGCTAACTTCTCCCCCCAACAGCTCTCTGCCGTCAATCGTAGTCACCTGCAAGGGGTTACTTAAAGGGATGGTCTGTATCTGGTGCTCAGCTGCAAACTCCTTACTCATGAAATTACAGGAGCTGCCTGAATCCAAAAGCGCCTTGACCTTTAGTGGGTGTCCGTTTGGCAGTTCTAGTAACACCTCTATCACTAAAGCAGGTCTGGGAGGTTCTGGCATGGGCACTTTCATTGCTCTTTGGCCTGGCTGCTGTGCCCCGACGGTGGCAGCCAGGCGTTGGCTTTTACTTGCTCCTTGCTTTCCTCTTCCTTTCCCCCAACAGCTCCTGCCATCCCTTGCCATTCCTTTCTTTGTGGGCAGACTCTGGCAAAGTGCCCTGGCTGTTGGCAGAGATAACATCTCTTGGCGCTCTTTCCCTCCTTCTTCCGCCCTTCACTGGGATTTGAAACTGCGCGCGCCCGCGCTGTTCCAACTTCCATCGGCTCTGCCGGCGGGAAAGATGGCTCTGGAATGTCTGGAATGCGGAACTCCCTCCAACGGTCTCCTTTCCCTTCCCGCCTTTCCAAAGCCCTCGCCTCCTGGCGCGCTCCTATGGCCAGCGCAGATTTGGTTAATTGGTCCATAGACTCCGCCCTGGGCCCCCGGGAAAGCTCATCTTTGACGGTTGAAGAAAGCCCCTCTTCGAAAAGCATTTGGATGGGCTCCGCCGATAGGTCCCACCCCAATTTATGAATCAGCATAGTAAATTCAGTCCAGTACTCACGGACAGATCTGCTTCCTTGCTGGCAAGCCATTAACTGCCTTCGCACCACCCCCTGCTCAATATCGCTGGAAAACATCAGGTCCATGGCACGAAAAAACTTCCTCGTGTCCTTTAAGATCTCATTATTCGCTGCCATCAGGGGTCTAACCCAATCTTTCGCCCCGGATTCGAGATGGCCAATCACATACGCCACTCGCGATTCCTCGTCGGGGAAGTCATCAAACTGCAAGTTTAGAGCGTATTGCATCTCTGTTCTAAAGGCATGATAGTTCCTGGGATCCCCCCCGAATTTCTGCACCAATCCTGGTACCTTTCTGGCGAGCGGGGTGGTTTTCTCCTTTCCCTTTTCTGCATCCTGAGCCCTCCTCTCCTCAAGCCTCGCCGTTTGCAGCGCCAACTGGATCTCCAACGCTCTGTACCTTTCTTCCAGGCTTGGACCCCCTCCAGCTGCTCCTGCACCCCCGGTTCCGGCTGGGTTGCTCATGATGCTTCTCTCTGCACAAGCTGGCTTTCGGTGACTTTCGGATTGCTGTGATGGGACGATGAGCTGCTTGTGCGTAAAATGCAAGTCCCTCAGAGTTTGATCAGGTTTTCAAACCTCTGCCTGTGACGGAGCCCCTCCAGCATGGCTGCGTCAATCACTAGTAGAATCCGAAAGTGGCTGCTTTCGGAAACGTTTCCAACATAAAAGCTCCTTAACGGAAACACGTCGTCTGGCCTCTCGGCGTGACAGTTTCCGTCGAGGTGTGGGTGTCCCTATAGGAGGTCCTGAGACCTCCCCACTGGTTTCGCTTGAAGCGTCTCTGAGCCATCCCTCCGACTCACTTTCCCTTGGAGTTCTTGCTCGCCCTCTACTGGTTCCCTCTTCCGCTGCTACTGCTCTCTCAACCTCAGGGAGCCTTTGCACCTGCGGCGCTTTAGATGTCAGTTCCCTGACAGTATGTAAGTAATGATTGTGACATAACTTATTCCTCCAATTAAATTGACTCTTAGAAACTTTGATTTTAACTCCCGTCCCACTCTTCCCCTGGTTTCCTATCTGATATCTTTTCAAAGGATTGCCATTTTAATAGCAAGGATTGTGGAAACTGTGGCCCTCCAGATGTCACTGAAATCCCGTCCACCTCAGCCAACATGGGAGTGATGGGAATTGCAACATTTACATTCTATTTGCAAGTGTCAGAAGAAGAAGAAAACAAACACACAAGTACCTTCCATGATGAAATTGTATAACGTGCAAAGCTCAGGCCTCATCTGCACTGTACAGTATCATTCCACTTTAAAACAGCTACAATTCCCAGAGTTCCCTGGGAAGAGGGATTGGCTCCAGGATTTTATCCGGATTTTCAGTCAAGGGGAGGGGGGATGTTGGACTTGGTGCGTGCATGCTTTTATGAACACGACACCCAGGCATCGACATCTGGTGGCACTGGAGATGGGACAATGATTATAGGTGGATGGGGAAAGAAGGCAACAGGCACAACCTCACTCCCCACTCCATGGACAGTACAAAGCTGTGGTCTGATGTGGACCTTTGAGAGGCAAGGCATTTCAAACATGCTTTAATTACTGTGCCATCGGTCTTCCCTGTGCTTTAACCTAAGATTCCTATGATCTTTTGAAATAACCAGCCATTTCTACAAAGCTCTTTTTTGACTTGACAGCATGTTTGCCTAGTGATTAGAAGAAGGCAGATACACTATTTACAAGCCTGAGTAATTCCTGTGCAAATCCCATCTCTCTCAAGAAGAACCGCAATAACAAAACGAGGGAACATAATAGCTATCTAAAGACTACCAGGGGCAGCCAGTGGGCAATGTGGGCTGCTTAGGTGGTTAAGATCTCTGCTCTTTTAGAGAGTAATTGATGGTGACACTGATGAGGAATATTTCTTTTCAATGCTGCGACCACTAAGAGACTGCTAACTTTAAAAATTCGACTGGTGGTTGAGGAAGTATCCAATTGGCTCCCCTTTTAACTCATTGCTTCAGATATTCAGAAACAGCAGTGGGACCCTGATTTTGGAATGCCTTCTTCCCATAGATTTTAGTAGCACCTACCCTAATGGGCTTTCAATGTGGCAGGGAGGGGAGAAATTATTCACTCTGTATTTTTTCAAACTGGGTATAGAGCTGGGTTGCCTGCCCTCCCCAACTTCTTGAATTGTTTTCTATTTCATTGATGTACTTGGATTTTATTGCGTTTTTGTGTTTTATATTGCACCCTGCTCTTGGACTATTTTTAATAAACAACAGTGGTGCTATTTTTCTAGGAAAAGAGGTGCTGGAACTGAGTTCTGGTGAGTTCCGGCTGAAAAAAGTCCTGAACAACAGGCTAAAAATGGTTAGCAAAATCACTTAAATAATGCAGATGGGGCCCTGAGAAAAAACTCCTAATAAAACTACTGAACGAACTGAACAAAAACAGTGTATAACCTGAGGTGAAACAGAGAAGTTGTTGTTGTTGTTATTATTAATTCTATACCACCCTTCATCCAAGGATCCCAGGGGGTTCACAAAGAAAAATACAAAATGAGAATACAAAATGCATAAGAAAACAAATCAATACCCCCTCCCCATTGACACAAATACATTTAAAAAGCCATCACATCTTAATTAGCCAAATGCCTGGTTGGAGAGAAACATTTTCAGCTGGCACCTAAATATATGTAATGAAGGCACCAGGTGAGACTTCATTTTGTCTTTCTTAGTTCAGGCCTTGTACACAGCAGAGAGACATGGAACTGAACATACAGAGGACAGAATTAAGCAGCCACTCAAATCATGTGTCATCTCAGAGAGTATTGTGCCACTCCTGACTAGTTGCTAAGAAACAACACCTTGGTTAGCTGACTTACTAATAACAGAATTAACGCTTCAGTTACACACTGAATGATCTCTGCTGTTGTACATCCAACAAAAAATCTCTATATGAACAAATAAGCAAAAAGATATAGCATTCAAATGCTTTGGTATAAAAAATGGGCCTTACGGAAAAGGGGTGTAAATCAGGTAGCACAGATACATACAGTACAGTACAGAATACTGTGTGGAATTTGCCTCCCTGTTTTTGACCCAGCCTTGTCTTTAATTGTTTAAATGAGGCCAAGCATGGAATTATCTGTAGGCATAAAGAAATTGTTCAGCCTGGCACTGTGCAAAGCTCCTAAAATGTCTTATTGGGCGGATGTTGGGTTAAAAGAACAAGGTTATTTCTTGTTTCTATAGAAACATGGTAGCGATGAGATAGGAAGAGGATATCTTTCAAATGCACAGTTTAGGAGGGCTAGCTCATGAGAGGACCTGAAGCAAAACAGAAGACCGTAAGTGAATAATTTGTGCCCCTATCAAACCAGCAAGAAGAACTAGGCTGGTTCAGATGTAATGCTAAGCCATGGTTTAGTGTCCGATGCATAAACATCAGACTCATGTGAGTCCCTCCTCTAGTGTTGACCTGAATTTCTTTTCTTATTTCAGTGTTATGGTTTATTCCAGGGGCCCAGATGTAGCTGGTCTAAGCTCCAATGATCCCTGACCATTGGACATGCTGACTGGGGCTGAACAACATGTTCTCCACCTCTGGTTTATTGAAACAAACATTTTCATAAACCATGGTTTAAAGTTGGTTTGTGAACTTCAGTTAAGACTAACCACAATTCTTTGTTTATTATACTCAAATTTACAATTTGCCAAAAATGTTGTTTTTGTTTCAAACATTACAGATTGTGGACAAGACAGAGTGCTTTCGGAAGTGGCAGAGAGATATCTCTAAATTTGTCTGGCAGGGCAAAAAGCCCAGAATTAAGTTTAAGATATTAACAGACGCGAAAGAAAGAGGGGGCTTTGCCCTGCCAGACTTAAGGCTGTACGATGAATCAGCAGCTTTCTGCTGGTTAAAAGACTGGCTACTTCTTGAAGACACTGATGTATTGGATTTGGAAGGTTTTAACAATGCTTTTGGTTGGCATGCATATTTATGGTATGACAAGGTTAAGATTAACAAGGTTTTCAAGAATCATATTGTCAGAAAAGCAGTGTTTAATGTCTGGACAAAATATAAAGACTTACTGGAAAATAAAACTCCAAGGTGGCTTTCACCATTGGAAGCTAAGGCCCGAAAAAGACTCAACATGGAGGCCAATTGGCCAAAGTATTGGGAAATACTAGAAAAAGATGGAGATAATTGGAAATTGCAGAGTATGGAGAAAATGAGAGATAAAGTGCGAGATTGGTTACATTACGCTCAGATTAAGGAAGTTTTTAAACTTGACAAAAAGTTAGGGTTCCAGGTGGAGAAATCGAAGTTGGAAACGGAATTGTTAGAGCCTAACAATTGTTAGAGCCTAAGACTAAGGTACTTTCAAGAATGTATAACTTGCTGTTAAAATGGAACACACAAGATGAAACGGTAAAATCGGCTATGATAAAGTGGGCACAGGACATTGGGCATAATATTATGTTTGAGGACTGGGAAAGGTTGTGGACTACTGGGTTGAATTTCACTGCATACAATGCTTTGAAAGAAAATGTAATGAAAATGATATATAGATGGTACATGACCCCAGTCAAACTTGCAAAAATATACCACTTGTCTGATAATAAATGTTGGAAATGTAAAGAAAATGAAGGAACATTTTTTCACCTCTGGTGGACCTGCCCTAAAGTGAAGGCTTTCTGGGAGATGATATATAATGAGCTGAAAAAGGTATTTAAGTATACCTTCCTTAAGAAACCAGAGGCCTTCCTCTTGGGTATTGTCGGCCAGAGGGTGTTAAAAAAGGACCGAACTTTCTTTCTGTATGCAACAACGGCAGCAAGGATACTCGTAGCCAAGCACTGGAAAACCCAAGATTTACCCACACTGGAAGAATGGCAGATGCAACTGATAGAATACATGGAACTGGCTGAGATGACTGGCAGAATCCGAGACCTGGGAGAAGAGAGGGTTGAAGAAGATTGTAAGAAATTCAAGATTTACTTGCAGAAACATTGTAATTTGGTTGAATGTTAAGAAGGATGCTAGATCATAAATAATTTGGCACCACTAAATTAGATGGAGTTATGAATATAAGTAAGATTTAGGGGGGGGGGGATTTTTCTTTTTTGGATAATTATTGGATTATTTTTAAAACTTTAGGGATCTGAACATAGGGCATCTGAGATCAGAGAAGCAACAAGAGAAAGTTAGATATGAAGATTGGAAACAAGGTGATAAATTGCTGGGAAATATTATTGGGATGAAAGTGGGAGTGGGAGACGTGAGGGAGTCCAAAGAAGCTATGAAACTATGTCAAGAGATATGTGATATTGTTTATTTTTCTGTATTGTATTTAAAAATGCCAATAAATATTTTTTTAAAAAAAAATATTATACTCAAATTTACATTTGGGTGTGGTTAGTAAAAATGGAAGCAAAAGCTTCCAGTCACTTTGTGGCTTCCCAGAGGGCCAGAGGGGAGTAGGGAGCTGGTGAACTTTAAGCTCTTTCACATAGCACTAACTCAGACATTAATGTAACATCCGAACTCAGCCACTGTCTCAGTGTAGACAACAAAACGAGGTTAAGGAAGTGTAGCCCTGGTTTGTTTAGCTCTGGTCTAAAATGACAAATGAAAGTTTCTGATAGGCCATGCAGTATCAAAACAAGGTTTTTCTTAACACCATCTCTCCTTGAGTCAGCAGTTGGGAACCTTGGATAACTAACCGCAGAGATTGCACCCGTCCGGGTCATTTTGTATGAACCACACCGACCCTGCCCGTGCCTCATGTCATATGAAAATCCAATTCAGGAAAGTTTTTAACAGTTCTTTTAACAATTCAAGCGGCAGCTGCAAAGGAAGAATGTTTTCAGCTGCAACTTGAATTTTAAAAGTGCTAAATTTAAGCTGGGTTTGCGAAAAAGTAAAGTTCCTTTGCAGCTGTGCCTTGAAGTTTCAGTCTCCTGATATCATATGATGGTGTCCCCATCTATCTTATCAAAGTGGTCCATGGAGAGTTGACCACTTCTGGATACAGCCCTGTGGCTAAAGTCAGTTCCCCACTCCTGATGTAAGCCTAAGCTTAAGTAGCTAAACTCAAAACATAATCTTCTCCAGTTTAGCTCCCATCTTACTACCCTTCCTGCATTATGGCAAGTTTTAGATTGTAAATTGCTCAGAAGTTGGATATACATTTCTGCTGTTTCACGAACAGCACCATACAAATAAATGAACAAGCAGCATTGGCCAAACATGCTGCTTGTCTTGCCAAGCTGAGAGGCTGCAATGGTGGAGAAGCTTCCCTCACTGTGGTTTGCTAAGTCTAGCTGGGTGGGAAACTTACTGCTTTCAGATATTGATGGACTACAACTCCCACCATCCATGACTTTTGACCATGCTGGCTTTTGCTAATAGGAATGGGGAAACCCACAGCAGATATAATGTAAAGCCACAGTTACTGTACATGGTTAATGCAAACCATTGTTAGCAAATCCAATTCAGCCCTAGATGTCACATTGTGATGTTCAGCCAATCCTTGGTTTACGTATTCCTGTGCAATACTTAGCCATGTCTAAGAATGGTTGTACGGTTTTCAGAGTTGGCTACTTACTTCTGTTTTTGGAAACAGTTCATTGGAATGGAGAGAGCCTTGGTTTGACCTTGCAATCCCTTTTCGATATCTTGTAAAACCAGTCACTGTTAAGTGCTATGTCTGCGTAAGGCCCGTTTGAGTCAGCCTTTGAAATCAGTTCAATATAATGTTATTAACTAAAATAGATACCCCAATGCTTGCGGAGCATTGTTATGTTTCTGTAATTATACTTCAGGCTCAGCATAAAGTCCATCTTCAGCATTTGCCAATGTCTGCAGCACAGCAGGCTCAAATAGTCCCGAGGAATATCTAGAAAGTTGGAAAGGAGCCATCTTGGTTTGACATTTATCTTGAATGGAAGCAGCAGAAGCCCCTGTCTATTGGCATCAAAATGGATGAGCTGGTAGCAAGCCAATCCGTGGTTTTGAATATTAGATGGTCTCTAGCTTTCTGTTTTTATAAACACATCCTCTAAATGACAGGGCGATGTTTGCTGCAATCTTCCTCCCCAGTTGTTCAAGCAGAAGGAATCAGTTTGCAAGATGTAAAAGCCTCGTCAGATCTTGGAAACATCAAGAAAAACATAAAATAAATGGATTAGAGGATTAGACACTACATTTTGGAATGCTCATAGCAGATTTCATAACCAACAGGGTTGTAAACACTGTAACATATTATGAATGGAACATGCAATGAAACGGGAGCTCTTACAAGGACTGTTGCAAATGAATCATCTGTTTGCACCATCTTTATCAGCCTTCCCCAACCTGGTGCCCTCCATTTGTTGTTGGATTATAACTTCCAGCTTGCCTGATTGTTGACCATGCAATCTGGAGGATACTGGTTTTAATGCTGGTCTTTAATATTGTGATGCTGAGTGGATCAAGGCAGCCACTTACTGACTTGGAGTCACTTTTAAAAAAGTAACTCCCCAGTGGGAGTTCTGCAAATTTAAGGCAGCGTGTGCATGTGTTTGTCTTAACCTGGGAATTCAAGTAGTTAGGCTCTGATACCTTCTCCATGTACTACCATTATTCTGCATTTGCTATAAGCCTAGTGGAATGAAATTTCTGCTTCAAAGGACTATTCTAGGATGCAATACCACCACCCTGCTTTGGCAGTCAGGTGACCTCAAGAGCCAATCTCTGTCCATCAGGGCCTATAACAGTTACAACTCCATCATCCTTGACCATTGAATATGTTGGCTGGTGTTACAGTCCACATTGGCTACTCCTGGCCTACAGAGACCTAGGTTCAGAGCTTCTGCCTCAGAAGAATTTATCTATGATGTGAATACATTGCTCTAAGCTCCTGCTCCTTGTTCTACTTTAGGTTTTGACTCTTCTGACCCATATTTGCTGCTCTGAAACTCAACCCTTCTATATTTAGGAACATATAACTTCTTCTGATACATTTGGGTGGACAACTTGCTCACCTTCTGATCCCAGAACCTGAAAATCTGGTTCACATCCAGACTTGGCTGGAAAAAACTAGAGGAATAGTCATTCATGTTTTTCCTTCTTCATAAACATAACATGCAACATGCATTCTCCACACTGTGGTCAGTCTACATGAAGGCTTGATTCACACAGTTAATTGTTCCTCCCCCGAGAAGCAGAGAAAAGATGATGCAGATAAATCATTCATATGGACCTCTGAAAGGAAGATTGCTGTGTTTTGGTCCTCATATCATCCTAGGAAATCCATAGGAAGGTATGACCATCTTGGAATGTGAACTGAGTTAAATTCCATCCTCATCCATAATTTTGAGGTACTGTCACAATGCTAGTCTCTTCAGAAAGAAACAAGCTCCTCCCATACTAACCCATTCCTGTGAGGGTTATGCAGAGCGCAGTCATTTCTGATATCGGTAACAAGTAGCTTTGAAAGTAAATAGCAGCTTCTTGTGTGCATGTGGAGGGGAGGGGATGGTTAAGATGGGCAAGTATGGGGCCCCACTGCCTTGGATGTGCTGTGGTCCAGATGTGGATTGGGGTGCGCTTGTAGCTTCTGTTAGTTTAAAATAACAGAAGAGTAGGATGCCATGAATGGCATTCAAAGACATGGAGAATGTCACAACAGGTTTGATCCTGAGAGGTAGCGAACAGAACATTAGATTTGGCGGCCTCACAAGGCTAGGATTCCTGGGGCCTTTTTAATGAAGTTGTGACAGTGAAACCCGATTAACCTTGTAGTGCAGACATAGCATAAATAGCATTGCTTCCACCTGGTGCTGATATTTAAGATATATATTTTTTTAAAATCTGCAATTAAAACAGTTCTCTTTCCTGTTCCTTTTTCGTGTGTGCTTGGAATCTCTGCATGAGGGCAGATCGGCCCAGTGACTCCTGTGTAATTACAAAGAGTTGGAGAAGGTCTTTGAAGTTGCTTCCAGCTCTGTAGTTCTATGATTTACAGCCTGTAGGCATCTGTAAACCATTCAAGCCAATGTATCCCCTCCTAAGCCTGCTTAGTCCAATTGATTTTCCTATTGCCTTAGCAAAAGCTGGCATGGTCCCACTGACTTCAGCGGGGCTAAGCTCATTAAAGTAGTTTGTCAATTTTGCTGTGAGCTTCATTAATGGATCCTGGTTTCTTTAGAAGTTTCGGAATGTATGAATTCTGTGGTGTTTCATATAGAGTACGTCCTGCTTACACACTTCTTTGAGATAGCTGTGCATTCCTCTACATGCCTACCCCAGAAGTAAATTTCTGTTGAGTTCAGTGAGCTTTACATCCAGGATAGTTTATATAAGACTGCAGCCTAATTTTTTCTGAGTTCAGTTAGATATACTTGTGAGTAAGGATGGGGAGAAATTTGGTTCACTTCACATTTTTATGCAAACCCATGTAATTTGTGCTTCTAATTTATGAACGAAACAGTGCACAAATTGTTTTGCTGCTATCATTCTGAATTCACTCTTCTCTGAAATTTGCCATGTGGTTCTTCAACCAAATAAAATGTACAAAAGGCAATGCATATATTAGGAGAAAGTGTGTATTGCAGTGTATATATTACTGAAATGCAACATAGAAAAATGTGTTACGGCCAGGGAAATTACTTCCTGAAACTTGTATATGCAGTGAAATTTCACACAAAACCATGCATTTTACAAGAAATTCACACTGATGATGAATTTTCATGAGGACTCTATTTGAAAAAATAATAATCCTCACACTGATGCAAAAATGTGGTGAAATATATTTAGGACTGGAAAAATGAGAAATTGGGAGGGAAAACAAAATTCACACACACACACACACACACACACACACATGTTTGATACACTGTAGGTGGGCAAACATGTTTCTTCATGCTAAAGCTGTTGCTAGAGCAGACCTGAGCAACTTGTCGCCCATGTGAAAAACAGCCCGCAAAGTTGTCACTTCTCCCCAGTTTTTGCAGTCTCAGATTATCAGTGAAAAACAAAGCAAGTAGAGCTCATTCCTTGATATCTCAAGTTAAAACATTTCAGGTAATGATGCCAATATGTATTGCATTGACCATTGGTAAATAACAAGAACAAAGAATTATATAAGTTCCACAAGTATAGATTTATTTATTTATTTATATTTATTTCAAATCTAAAAATTATGGGTGGGAAATGTTTAGATCACATTAACAACTATGGACAAACAATCTGTTTCCATGCCTTGAGGCTTTTAATGTGTGTGTGTGTGTGTGTGTGTGTGATATGTGTGTGTGTTCACTCATTAATCCATGTCGTTCCATTTCTATCTCAATCTGTAATTTCTAAAAATTTGCACCAAAGTTCACATTTAAGTGCATATTTTAAATGTGTATTTTTTCCGAAAAATGCATTTCTAAACACTTTATCTCAAAAACATGCATTATAAATGTATGTTGATACTTTTTTCCAGTCAAGAACTACCATCAGAATATTCAGGAAGGGTGAATATCTGTAGATAACCAAGTTACAATCTGTCCATTAGTTCAGGATAGGGATGAAGGAGAATTACGTTCAGAACCAGCCTAATGTCCATTTCCTGGACTGATACATTGATTGGAAAGTAATTATCCCTTAGATTTCACACCTTTCTGGATTTTACAATACACAGATAAAAAAAAGGTATAAACATCTGTAAAAAAGGTGTATTGCTTATTTGTGCCATTTCTGATACTTTGAATCGCAATAAGTTTGTATTAAATTGCATTAATAGTATGCTGAATTTGTTTGCTTTTGCCTTATTTCTATGCTATTTTGCTTTCGATATGATTATATGGATTGTAACAGTTGATCATTTTTAATGCTGCTATTATTATTGTCAGCCACTTTGAGCTCAGCATTGTTGCTGGAAAAGTGAAAAACAAATATTAAGTTAAATTAAATCAATATTTTGTGATAGCATACATATTTAAATATTTTTCTTATAGCATTTAAAAACAAAAACAAAAGACAACTACACTTGACTGTGGAAATAGAATGGACCTTTTAAGTTTATATGTGCAACATTGGCATGGTCTGGGAATAGACTCATCTATCCATTCGTAGTCCAGGAGGTGTGGATGGGGTGTGTGTGAGTTCATAGTGGAGTTTGCCAAAATCTAATTCCTCAAGCACTCTTATTCACAACTCCTCTATCAGTCATTGCACATTGTAAAAGACTGGGGACAGTTTCTAATGAGAGGAGCACACATTTCTGGGATAGATGAGTCAAAGGCAGTGGTGGTTGGTGCCCATTGGTAGGGAAGAAGGCAAGAAAACTACAGTAGGTGGAGCCAGAGCCAATGGCAGGCAAGAGCCACTTCCCTGATTGGTTGCCAGTAATGAAGTATATGGGCTGGTTGAGGGCAGACTGAAGTTGGTGGGGCAATGCCATTCTTCTTAATGAACTGGCCTCCACTGGTGAATGGTCAGTTTTGTGTGTCCTGGAGAAAGCAGTGTTTCTACTAAAATTCCTGCTCCCTCTCAAGCAATGTTCAGGTGGAAAGATATTACATCTTTAAAATGTATGAATAAAAGTGCATACCCCATCAATAAAAATCGTGTGGTGGTTATTTATCATGGGGCAATCAAGAGAAAGTAATCCTGAGAAAATAAAAGTGGAAGGTGGTGATATACCCATACAAAGCATTGCTCCTCTTTTATCCGCCTTTAATTTGGTATGGCAGAGTCATAAACTGTTGTTAAACAGTCAAAAAATTAAATGTTGGTATAATTTATGGCGGTTCCAGGATACTTTAGAGTGCACTTTAATTAGCAAATAACATGTTTATTTTATTTGCTTAGCATATAATTGAGATCGGGAAACTGCATTTTAACTTCCCCCATCACCTTGCTCTTCTCATGCAGTATAATCTTTAATCACTTTTTTTTTGGCGGATTTTATTGCAACATCATACAGTTTATGAAATGGTGCAGAGTTAAATATGCTCAGCTCCCGCTTTGCTGTCAAGGAAATTATGGTTTAGCTTCAGCCTAGATTGGCAGAGGCCTGTGCACAAGGAGTTGGTACACATACTGGGGGTATATGGGAAATGAGCAGGTGACGCTTTTCCTGACAAGGAGGTCAGTGCTGGGAAGAACTTTGTCTTTGGTATTTCAACATGGCAGGCTGCTGTTCGGGGCACAAGGGTAGGGACAGGATGCCAACCTCACCTCAGCTCTCTTAACTACCAGGTCCCCAAGAGTTAGGTCTTCCAAAAGGCAGCATCTGAGTTCTGAGGCCACAGGCACACCACACATTTAAAGCACTGTTATGCCACTTTAAATAGTATTGCCCCCCCCAAGAATCCTGGGAAATGTACTTTGTTAAGGGTGCTGACAGTTCCTTGTTTCCAGGATTCTATGCTATCATTCCCAGAGTGATTTAGCATCCAATCCCTTTTTCCAGTGAGCTTTGGAAACTCTGGAATAGGGGTCTCCTAATAATTGTGAGCACCATTAAAAACTAAAGCTCCCAGGGTTCTTTGGGAGAAGCCATGCCTCTTACAGTGATATAGTAGCTGTTTAAGTGTGTGGTGCGGAAGTGGTCTGAAAAGCTTGTACCACATTAAATTTGACACAGTGCCACAGAATATTCAGTGCAGTATCAATACATTGCATGTTCTGGGCAGCCTAGGGCATTGTGGGAAATTTAACATGGTGGACATCTTTCTGGGCCAGCTGTTGCCACTGAGCAAGCTCATGGCTTGGGGGTGGCCCTGGCAGGGAAATTGCTGGTGGCAAGCTTGCCAGTGGCCTCAAACCTGGAGCCCTGGAAGCAGTAAAAATGAAAAATGGAGGCCATTAGGGGGATCTAGTGGGCCAAAGTTATATCACCTCTCATGTCATCATTAAGTCAGAAGTGGGATGTATTTGGTAGTCATGAACCTGATTTATAAGCTTGTTCATACATTATCCTAAACAAAGGTACAAGCTGTCTCTACCCATGTACAAGGGCTTGTGAGCAAGACTGTGCACATGTTGATTTGTACAGGTACACAGAGTGTATACTCACCAAATGTATTGTGTGAACCTCCCTTTTGAGGGTATCCCTCCTGTGGTGGTCCAAGGAGGAAACATTTACAGGATGGCGCTCCTTTTACCCATGAATATCAAGGACAACAGTCACTGCTATAAGGCTCCCTGTCTTCACCTGTTTGGCAAGCCATGGCTATCCCCAGCTACTTGCAAAATTGCCAGGACCTTTTCTTCTAACCAACTTGGTTTGTATGTCTTGGGGAGCCATTGTAATTCCCCAAAATGCCCCATATGAATTATCGCTTTGCAGCGTTGGGGGGGGAATAAAATGGCAGCCACAAGGAACCTGTGGGGGTCCCAATGCTGGGTCCTGTCATTGGTGCTCTAGCACCTTCTCAAAGATGCTAACTCTGCAGCTGGGCTGGCAGACAAGTGTGTTTGTACTAGATTCTTCAAGCAATCTACACAGGGCAGGTAGCATTGGGACCATGGTTTACCTCTACACACTTTGAAGAAAGTTCCAGCCTTTGGGACTTCTTAGTTTAGAAAAAAGTCATGTAAGAGATGGCATGATAGAGCTTAATAAAATTATGCATGGTGTGTGGAAGTAGATGGGGGTGGGCGTGGGAAATGGTCTCCCTAGAGCTCTCAGACATCCAATTAAGCTGAATGTTGGAAGATTCATGCCGGATAAAAGATGGTACTTCTTCATGCGGTAGATACTTGAACTATGGAACTTGTTTGCCACTGGAGCCACCAACTTGGATGGCTTTAAAAGAGGACTAGATAGATTCATGGAGAACAAGGCTCTTGATAGCTGCAAGTGATTGTAGCTCTGCTCTGCTTCCATGGTCAGAAGCATTGATGCTTCTGAATACCAGTTGCTGGAAACCATAGGAGGGCAGAGGGCTCTTGTGCTCGGGCCCTGCTTACAGTTTTCACATCAGGGTATCTGGTTTGCCACTATGAGACCAGGATGCAGAAGTAGGTGGGATGATGAATTAAGCTCTTCTTATGTTTACTGGATCTGCTGTTGTTTCCCCCCATAAATAAAACAGCAGGTTAATAGCCTAGCCCCATAAAGAGAGAGCCCCCACTGAAAACTGCCATTCTGTCTGAAAACATTTGATGTGGTGTTGCTCCAAGTTTATAAATATATATATATATATACACACACACACACACACACACACACATACATACATATAAAAGCAACCAAAATATAACAGCAAAATATTGGTTTCCGCTTTCCTTCCTATTGTGTACTTGACCAGACTTAAGAATAGTCTGCTGTGCCATTTCACTAAGTGGGGGGATTTGTTAGGCAGGCAGTGAATCAAAGCCCATTAATTTAATTCAATAGGCAATGAATCAACACCCTCCCTTTTCTCTGCTTCCTTCCATTGTTTCTACGGCTTGTATCCATCAGGATAGGGGGAGGGGAGCGAACAAACAGCATTCTCAAGCATAGAGAAAATGTCACAGAATGACAAACGTTGACAGCCTAAAGGCGGAATGTGCCCTGTTTGAAAGCCCTGTTGACACTTTCCCACATGACATGTGCTGTTTATCTTCTATTAGCAAAATGCCTGTCATTATGATGGGTAGGAGTGTGTGTGTGTCTGTGTGTATACATGTGCGGAAGGTGTGTAATAATGCAAGGACACTTGAGGTGTGCGTACATAGGTTCCTTGGAAGTCTGGAGGATGAACCAGGTCACAGACAGGTTTTGCTCCCACTCTGACATTGCAGTGTGCCTAATCCCTGCCCCTCAATGTATCAATGAATTTGTTTATTAATTGGATAAGTATCCCATCCTGTCTAAAGTCTCTGGGCAGCTAATGGTAACCTTGTGTTGATCGATTTATACATCTTATTTCCTGATTTCCCAATGGGTTAAATGAATTTTTTATGGCAGCTAACGAAAAAGCAGTCCAAGTTCAAATGCATGCCAGAACAATCCCACCTTAGGTGGGGAGAAGCAACAACCAGGGAGGAACTTTGATGCACATCCCATGTTTTGGAGCCACCACTGAAAAGGCTGTGCACCTTGTGCCTACCTGCTGCATCTCAAAATTGGGATCTTCTCAGAGCTCCACTATTCTCCACCAGACCATTTTAGATTTCCCAGAAATTCACCATTCCAGTTTTGGGGTTTTTTGGGGGGCTAGGGTTTGGAGGGGCTCATGGACAAGGCACCCACAGTGGTCCCTCATCCTTCAGTGAAATTGTCTCTTCGCAGCCATTGCATGCCAGCTACTGTTGCTCCTTTGCCTCCTCGCTGCTACTACCAAAGAGAGCCAGCAAACAAGAAGGCCATGGCGGATTCTTCTCCACACTTTACACTTGTTTGCTTGCTCATCTTGGATGGTCCATCCGAGATGCAGGAATCTTTTGCCCAATGTGGGGCTTGAACCCACGACCCTTAGATTAAGAGTCTCATGCTCTACCAACTGAGCTGTCCTATTCCATAGAATCTTGAGTGGTTCCTCTGTGAATCCATATGCTTACAAATGCCTGCACTTGTACATAGCATTGGCTGCAATCTTGCACACTCCAGGCTGCCTCTAAATCCTGCTGATTTCAACTCCTGGACTCCTTTGCTATGACAGAAACCTAGTAATGAAACATTGTGGTTTGCTGCCACACTATATTTGACCTAGGAAGAAGGCTGTATTTATTGATATGTCAATTACAGCTACTAAAAAAATACCCAAGGAGAAGCACATAAGCTTAGTCACAACTTATGGTAGAAATTTGGCTCCCATGCAACTTATTATTATTATTATTATTATTATTATTATTATTATTATTATACAATTTTTGGAATACATCTTCTGTGAAATGTGGGCATTGGAACCTCTCCCCTGAATACAAAGTAGCCAACTTTGTTTCATTTAGGATTACAGCCAGATGATAAATGGTAGCTGTAATTAACACATATAGTGGAGATAGTGGAAATGGCAAGACCAAAGATGGAGAGGAAGGCACGGAGTGAAGGGGAGGGGGCCTGGACGGGGGATGGGTGGGGTGGAGATAAGGAAAGAAATATTTTGCTTTCCTCATATACTGGGGTGGTTAAAGAATATTTATGAGCCTTGTCTTGGAGATGTCGTAATGCTGTGAGGAAATATCAGTGGTATTTAGAGCTCAGGCCTAAAGTCCTTTAAATAACGGGTGCCCCCCCAACCCAGCTATAAAGAGAAGGTACATCTCCTGGCATTCCTTATGGAACACCAGAAGAATGGCACGAGCTTCATGTATAATTAATCTCATTTCTCGGCGCAGTATCCATGGAAACCCAAGCTGTGCCACGGCTCTGGATTTCGGCCCACTGGAAATCTCAAAATTCACTCCAACAGGGAAAGGATTTAAGTCCTTTAAAAAAGAGTGTGTGTGACAGAAAGAGAAATATTTTCACACTCAGTTTCTCTTGTTTTCACTGAGATACCTGCCAGCTGTCTCACACAGGCCAAATAAAAGGTGAGTCATTTCTGGATTTTTGGAAAACTAACGTCTTTGAGGCAAGCATTTATAGATAGGCGTATAGATACAACCATACATAAATACATGACTGTAACATCTCAGATTGGTATTGGTATTGTAAAACTGCATAGGCAACTGACAAGCACTTAAACGGTCAATTTTTTGGGGGTTGCTAGGCCCAGTCATTTTAGGCCCTGTTGAGTGATGATAGATATAGATAGATGATAGATGATAGATAGATAGATAGACAGATAGATATATCCATCTGCCTTAAAAACATGTCTCTCTAGGATCAATATTGTCATTACCTTGTGTGTGTATGTGAAGGAACTCACCCAGGCTGCAGTGAAAAGCTATCATCCAGCCCTCTGTAATACTGTACGTGTAAAGAATAAAAACTACATGGAAGTTATTTATAGACCATAAACCCTCTGGTTTCATAAACCATTTTATGCTATTATTTGTCCAAGTCTCCAGTATCTCCACAGAGTTCATCGAGTGCTCTAAAATCTCTCCTTTTGATTTCCTGGCTGTTTGAACGGGGAAATTAATCAGAGAGTAAAGTAGCAATTTATTAACATAAAAAGAGCCACTTGGCTCAATGAACCTGGTTCATTCTTCTTTTAAATAACACTTTCTTATTCTCATTCCTAGATGCTCTACCCTTCCATCTGTGTTCATCTAATTAAAAAAAAATATTGAACTTGGAACACCATTTGTGTACCTAATAATAATGCATATTCTAAAAATATACCAGGTTTGACAAGAAGTATACTAGCTCTGAAATTCTGAGGCAGGAGTATTTGAGAGCTTGGTTTGTGAAATTACATCCATCTTATTTAGGGGGCAGCATCTACAATGGTTAGCATCCTCCTCTTCCTCTCCTGCCCAGAATATGTTGTCTGCTGTGCTAGGTTGGAGTAAGGCAAAGTGACAAAAGGTTACCCTCACTCTCAATTTGATATACCTGCCCTCAGTGCAAATCTCTGTGTCGTCTCTGATTCACTATTTGGCATAGTGAGAGCCAGTGTGGTATAGTGGTTAGAGTGTTGGACTAGGGCGAACCTTTTAGAGACCAAGTGCCCAGCCTGCAACCCAAAACTATTGCAAAGTGCCAACACGGCAATTTAACCTGAATACTGAGCTTTGAGTTTAGAAAAAACAACTCATACATGTTTGGAGCGTGAGGAACAGTTCACGTGATGTGCTTGACTGGCTCTGCCTGACTCAGTCGAGGGGCGTAGAATAGAGCAGTTGGGCTGGGCAGAGGTGCGAGTGATGTGAGAAATGTCCTCAGGCGTGCGTGGAGAGGGGGAGTAGCACCGCCCCGCCCCGCCCCGCGTCCCTCTGGCTTTCTAGTAACAAACTCTGGCAAACTCTGTGCTGTGGCAACGGTGCACGTGCCCACAGAGAGGGGTCCGAGTGCCCCCTCTGGCATGCATGCCATTGGTTTGCCACCACTGGACTAGGGCCTGCAAGACCAGGGTTCAATCTCCACTCAGCCACAAAGCTCAATGGGTGAGCTTGGACCAGTCACCTCTGCCTCTCAAACTACCCTACCCCACAGGGTTGTTGTGGAGGTTAAATGAGGAAGTGGGGAACCATGTATGCCACCTTGAGGACCTTTGAGAAAAAGGTGAGATATGCATGCAATGCAATGCAGTGCAATAAATATTGAAAAATAAAATAAACATGATCCCTAATTGGCGGGGTTCATGTGGTGAAGAAGGAGCCATGGTGGAAGATGTAATTGACACTGAAGTACTGAAGTTGCTCCCCAGAGGGACAACCAATCCATGGTTGAACTGACATGAGGGGGGAAATTCCTAACCATCATTTTTTTTGCACTGAAAAGGCTTGCCCACAAACCTTGAACTAGAGGAATACTGAATCTTGCTTAGCTACAACAACCTAATAGCATGGACTGTTCTCAGGCCAGTTTTTGCACAGCATTCTCTAGCCACTTTCTGAGTTTAGAACCCATGTCCTTTTGGAAAGTGCCAAGTAGTTTATCCAGAGGAGTTTCCAAAGCATTCAGTTGGATTAGATGTGCCTTAGGTTCTTAACTTGAGTTAATGTTGGAACAGGTCATCCCTTCATGAAGACAAGGCCGGGGCAAGGTAACTACCCCTGCACTTCCATCAACAGTAGGTGTCTTGTTCCTCTGCATTTCGGCAAAAGT
Organism: Podarcis melisellensis; assembly: GCF_964234715.1. Lineage (NCBI taxonomy): Eukaryota > Metazoa > Chordata > Lepidosauria > Squamata > Lacertidae > Podarcis > Podarcis melisellensis. The sequence goes on along the minus strand of NC_138547.1, from coordinate 42,415,810 downwards.
ACATGAAAGGCTTTCTCAGCTGTGGAACAATCTCCCCTGGGCAACCTGCCTGGCTCAATATCTCTTGCTTTCTGGTACACTGCCAAAACTTGACCTTTTCAGAAGGGTGCTTGGGAACGCTGTGACCTGATTATTTTTTGGGTGAGGTTTAACTGCCTTGTCCTGGAGTTAATTTAGGTCTGTATTGAGATAATTGCTTTCTTTAGCTCAGTACTGAGCTAAATGAACCAACTATACAGTGCATAGTAAAATTATGAGATTCCCTCCCACAAGAGGCAGAGATGGCAACCAACTTGGAGAATTAAACAAATGCATGGAGGATAAGACTTGTTGTTGTTGTTTAGTCATTTAGTCATGTTCGACTCTTCATGACCCCATGGACCAGAGCATGCCAGGCATTCCTGTCTTCCACTGCCTCTCACAGTTTGGTCAAACTCATGTTAGTAGGATAAGACTAGCATCATGCTAACCACAATGGCTATGTTCTAACTCCAACATATGTGGTTTTATGCTTCTGTATACCAGTTACTAGGAGCTGTGAGTAAGGAGAACACTCCTGCACTCAGGTCGAGCTTGCAAGCTTCCCATATGCATCAGGTTGGCCACTGACCTGATTCAGCAGGACTATTCTTGTGTTCTTATTTTCTTATTATCTCCTCTGAGTGGCAGGTATCCTCCAGGATCCCCTGTGGAGAAAAACCTCCACATCACTACTATCTGACCTTTTGACACTTTTGATATTAGACACTGAACATGACATGTTTTGAGGAGGGGCCATAACTCAGTGGTAAGGTGTGGACAGAAGATCCTAATCGTTGACACCACCAGGTGAAAGCATCAAACAACTGTGATGTGAAAGGCCTGTGCCACTCATAGTAGCTGGTGCTGGGATTAATGGACAAACAAGCTGGCCTCAGAAAAGGCAGCTTCCTGCAAACCTGAATGTAAAGCAAGGTTGCTATATTGCTTTTTGCCGGTGTGCATCTTTTGGGGAGGGGGGCAGTTAAGGTCATTTGCTTCTTAATTGTGTATTGTACTCCTTTTGTGATTTGCATATCATATTTGTTGTTAGCTGCCGTGAAGATCAACACCAATAAAAAAGCTTTTAATAAAATTTAAACAAATGTGTGAAGGCAAAGGTGGTAAAAAGGAAGGGCAATGAAGTTTGCAAAGAAGAAAATCAGGTTTCTTCATAGCTTGGACTAGTAAAGAAGCTTGACCCAGAGCACAGCCCATTGGGCCTGGTGGGCTGGAAGGCAGGGAGCCCAACAGTAGGTGGCGCCAGAGCCAGTGACAAGCAGAGCCCAAACAGCCTAGTTTTGCCTCCATCCTCCTCTTTGATGAGTCCTACAAGGGCAACAGTAAACCTAGGAGGAGGAAGCCGGTTGGTTGTGCCACTCCCTGACCTGGTTGTAAGTAAGAAGGTAGGGAGGTTGAGGATTTTGAACTAATAGCACATGGCAGCATATGTGGTGGTACTGTTTTAAGGTACCAGGTTCCTGGGAGACAGTGTTTCAAGAGATATGCAATATCCCTGGTCAACAGGTCATTCATTCCCCTGATAATTTTATTGAAGATATTTAATATGAATATTTTAGTGGTTCTTTACTGTTAGCAGATAAACTTGTTATAGCCCAGTTTTGGAAATATCCTGTATTTGAAAGGCACATCCTCATCAAACTGTCCTAATAGAGTTTGGCAGTTGGTCCTAACTGAGAAATTCACCAACACAATACAACTAGGTAAAGGACAGAGACACAAAGACTCATTTACAACTGACTGGTACTATTTTATTGAGAACTCGAATAAGAAAAATAATCCCGGATTTTTATGGGCATCTAGATATTTTGGTTGCTCTAGGATAAATCATACCCTGTGTTTTTAGACTGCTGACTGCGTATCCTTATGCTGTATTTTCACAGTATACCTTGGGATTTTCTATTATTTTCAAAAAATAATCAATAAAGCTATTTTAAAAAAAGAGAAGCAGGCAGGTGAGGGCAAGCTGAGATTTTTCAAGGCAGTGCCCCATCTACCCTAATGAACAAGGCTTTACTATCCAGGAGCCCTTATTGGGGTCAGTTAGTGATAGCTGACTTACTCTGGCCTATTAGTTAAAGAATACTTCGTTTGCTGAAGTTGATCGTCTCCCTGCAGGTTCCCACTCTTTTTGACAAAGCTGGGAATGGTATGTACTGGTTTGATTGTCCCCATCCCCTTCCCTTCGAACTCTCAGGTCACCAGTTTGAAAGAGCGCTTCAGCCTTGATTCCTGCCTGCTAGAAATTGAGTTGTACAGTGTCTTCCCCACAAGCCGACATTTTAAGTGAGTGGAGAGCAGAGCAAACACAAATGCTGGTTAAACAGGAGGGAAGCTTGTTTCCGGCATTACACCATCCACCGTCTGTTTTCATCATCCATCCCAGATTGTTTAAATGGGGCCAGTGTGAAGTGAGATTAAAGTGATTTTGATGTACAGCTGGTCTGCCTTTAAATACATTGTCAGAAGGAAGCTGGCAATAAGTTTTAGATCTTGATTCCACCAGACTATGATGGTGCTCAGGTGGACTTGTGTGTCTTGCTGAGCAGAGATTTTTCAAACTTCTTGCCCTCAGGAGACACTTCCTGCATCAAGGTCCTTATTTTGGGGATGGGGTATGTGAGAACAACAGGGGTATCACAGTTGGAGGGAACCAGCAATGTACTCCTACTGGAGTGGCTACATTCCTACATAAAGTCATAGAACTGTAGAGTTGTAAGGGACCCTGAGGATCATCGAGTCCAAACCCCTGCAATGCAGGAATATGCAGTTGTCCCATGTATGAATTGAACCTGCAACCTTGGTGTTATCAGCATCCTCTTCTAACCTATTGAGCTATCCAGTGCACATATAGGAGATGAAAGTCCCTGATAGGCTGAACTGAAAGGAAACAGACCAATTCTGCACTGCCCTAAAAGGCAGAGTGCTCAGACCCCTGTGCAGATTGTTGACCTGTACATGATCATCTTTGCATGTCATGCTGGAAGGGAAAACTCAGGATGGCTGTGCAAATATAATAATACCAAAACGACAAGCGGTCTGGAGTAGATTCTGTATGAAGACAGCCTAACAATATCAGGCTGTTTATATATATATTAGTTTAAAAGAAATATGACGAACAGGGAGCAAGATGGACAGTTAAAACATAATCAGTAACTGGGGCAGAGAAAGTGGATACAGAGAATTTTGTCTCTCCTATTATGCTAGAACTTGGGTTCATCCACTGAAACTGATTGGCACAACAGGCAAAGGATACACTTCTTTGCATGATGATATGAATTTACAGAATTTGCTGTCACATGGTATGGTGAGAGCCACCCACCATAAGCTCTCTTAAAATGAGATTAGATAAGTTTATGGAAGATAGGCATTGACAGACCTATCACCGCTTTATGAGAATCAGCAGTATACTCTGCCACTAATAAAAACTCCTTCAATGATCTTAAAAAGGGGTAGAGAAACTCAGGCTTGGGTTCTGGATGCAGCCATCAGATGTCTCTCTCTGGCACTTGAACGTCTCCTCAGATAACAACACCTTTCTTTCATCAGGCTGCGGCTTGCATCCCAAATGTCTCTGCCTGGCTATAATTCTGTGTCCTTAAATTCTGACTGTGCTTCTTGCTTGTCTGAATGGAAAATAGTGAGGTGTACCTATACTGCAAAGGTAAACTGTACATTTCTTGCCCCACCCACTTTTGCCCCTGGCCCTGCCTACTACTGGCATGTGGCCCCTACTTGGGAATGTGGCCCTCAGACTAAAAAAAGTCCCCCCTCCTGATTTTAGCCATATGATAATGGATTTGTAAAAGGGAAAGTAAGCTTTGCATGTTAAAAATGAAACCTTTGCATGTTAAAAATGAAACCTTGAGCACCCAGCAGGGCTTTTCATGTATTCTTATTACTTACAGCATTTTAAAACTTGATGAGTGCTCAGATCACTTCGCACATTCAGCCCAGTAAACCTTATAACAACACTGTAAGCAAGATCAAAGTTGCAGTAGCCAAGATGGCCAGTAAGATAGTAGCTTGACTAAAGGAGGGTGGGTGGGTTATTGGGTTGTTGTTTTTATTTTGATTATATATTTTTGGTTTTATGTTTTGGTTTTGTTCTGTGAACCACCTTGAGACATCCAGGTATAGGGCGGTGTACAAGTTCAGTAAATAATAATAAAAATAAAGCCCCACAGTGGGAGCCAAGTTGTGAACTGAAGATTTACACAGTCTCTTAATTAGGGATGGGGGGGGGGAGTTGATTGCAAAACAATACATGAACTGAAGCATGGCCATCCTTCAAATTCACATGCTTTCGTATTTCACAATGAAGTTCTCTGGCCAAGTAATGTGTCCCCCCAAAAAAACCATCTATTACGGTAGATTGTGCATAAAAATGTGTGTATCAGTTAAAACAACATACCAAAATGCATTGTACTGTGGAAAAAAATAACGTTATAAAATTGCATACAAAAATGCATAGCTTAGGTGTAATTTGCAGAAAATGCTGATGAATTTTCACAAGGATTTTTTTTTTAAAAGCGAATTGCAAACTGATGTGGAAATATTATTTTAAGATTGGGGAAAAATGTAGTGTATGACTTTCTTTAACAGCTGCCAATGGTGCTAACTAATGTTAATTCTGGCAGGGTTAATTGTGGCAATTTAAATGCCGCTCCCAAACAGACTGATCCCTTGTTTCTCCAGTTAAATAGGCAGCTTTGGCATAAGAAAATGTCTCCATTAATATAAATCTCCCCCCCACCCCCCCAAGGGCTGCAGCATTTATAGCTTTCAGAATATGAATCACAAATTCCCAGGGATCCTGTGGGAAGCAGTATATGTGTGGCCGGGAGCTTGTTCATTTGTGTGGATGATGTGTGTGCATGTTTGGAAAGGAGAGAGATAAGATAAGATTGACTGTGTAACTTTTACTGCTTCAGGAAAATGATACTCAGGATGGCAGGAAATCACCTCGCTGTTGACATTTGGAGTGAAGAATTTAATTTGCATGTTGGCATGTTACAAAGCTTTGAAATATGGCAGTAAATACATTCTTCTACAGGTAGCGCACTGTGTGAATGTGCAGAGGGTGACTCTGAAAATGCAGGCAGCTGTTAACATGTGGGTTAACAGAAGCAGTGAAATCGTTTAGCATTTTGTATTTTTGAAAAAAATAAAATAAAACAAAAAATAAAAGTTCCGGGTCATGCATCTTCTCCTCCCCCCCACCCATAAAATTTCCCCAAATTCTTCTTTACAGGTGACAAAAACAGTGATGCCAACTCAGCCCAGTATATTCTCTGAACACCAATCTTGTTAACACTACATACAAGGCAGGAAGTAAACTGAGAAAAATATATTAACATAGCACAGCTGTGCATATAAATGACAAGGAGGAAGATACATCCCAATTCAGTAATCTTTAATTTATAGTGCAGTGCAATCCTTTGCAGGTCTGCTCAGAAGTTAGTCCCATTGAGTTCAATGAGGCTTTATTCTAGGGATGGCTAGATCAAGTGACTTCCCTTCAGTTTTGTGTGCACATTTTCCTTTAAATATACACTTTTGCTCACACGATTTGATTGCAAACTTTGGGGAAGTGCAGATTCAGAAGGATACATGTACTTCAATTTGCATGTTGGTTAGAGAAGTGTGGATTTTGTAGTTTCCCAATGAAATACAAACAGGGTTTAATTTTATCGCCATTCCTACACATGGCCAGAGAAAGATAGTTGCTGTTGTTTTAGAAATAAAAATGTCAAGATTTACCCAGTTCTAGCCCTAATCAGTATATGAGTTTATTCGGAGGCAGAGAGCAAAAGTAAAGCAAAGTAAGAAAATCATGGTACGGTATTCTTTATGTTAACAAAGATTAATGTTAGGTGGTGCATTAGGTATAAAGTCAATAGAAGTCAAGTTGGGTAGTGTGACCTATTCGACATGGGGGGAATGTAACTCTGTAACTCTCTCCAAGCTCCCAGTGTGTTCCAGATGTAATTCTGAATGAGCTTTCAATAATGCCACTGAAATCTGTAAGCTGTTGATATAAAGCTAGAAGTTTTAAAACATCATTTGAAGGCTATCCCCAAGGTGGTATGTGCACTCAGCCAGGTTGCCTGGAGGAAATTCTTACCTCCTCCAGGTGGAGGACTCTTTACAAATCTGCTTATGATGCAGTACATACCACAGAATGCGATACAACACGCTCAGGGGGTAGAGTTGACCCTCCTTCAGATGATCATTTGTTGCTTTTGCGTACTTTCCTGAAAGTAAAGCTTGCATGCTAGGAATGTTCTAGGCCAATCAGCTTCTTGTTCTGCTCATTGTTCTACTCCAGCATGGGGCTCAAACGTATGACCCTGAGATTGAGAGTCTCATGCCCCATCAACTGAGCTAGCCTATTGGAAAGATTCTTGAGAGGCTCCTCTGTGATTCCATATGCTTACAAGTGCCTACATTCTTGCACACTCCAAGCTGCCTCTAAATCCTACTGATTTCAGCTGCTGGACTCCTTTGCTATGACAGAAACCTAGCAGTGAAACATTGTGGTTTCCCGCCATGCTATATTTGATAATATTATCTAGGAAGAAGTCTTTGGTCAACAGCTGCTAGCCAGCATCAGAAATTCAGAAACATCCTTTCTCTAGAGCAGCCTTTCTCAACTGTGGGTTCTTGAACTAAAACTCCCATCAACCGTGACCACTGGCCATGCTGGCTAGGAATCATGGGAGTTGTAGGCCAACGGCATATGGGAATGAAGGTTGAGAAAGGCTCTCTAGAGTATAAGGAAAGCTCTGCTGGATTAGGTCAAAGGCGCATCTAGTCCAGATGCCTATGGGAAGCCAACAAGCAAGACTTGATTGCAACCATGCATTACCCACTTGCAATTTCTAGTAACTTTATTCAGACACCCTGTTTCTGACAATGAAAGCAGTACTTAATGGAGGATAGGGCTGCATTTTGCCCCCACTGTCTCAGCTCTGCCTTTGGGCTATTTTCAACTTCCTAAGAGAAAAGAAAAAGTCATCACATTGCCTGAAGGTTTTGTGTTCCCCCTACTCAGGTGACAATGTCAGGGCTGATCACCAGCACAACTTTACTCAGCCCTGCAGAAGTAAGCAAAAAAGTAAAATGTCCCAGCAGTTGCTGAGTCTGGGAGCCGCCTGCCATTTTAAATTTCCTATATTGCCCTGTTAAACCCACCTAAGCATCACCCCTGGGGCATTATGGGAAACGTAAATGCTGGCCAAAGGTTCAGTGATGTAGGGAGGCCATCCACCTTGCAGATAGTTCCCCCTCACAGCTATCACTAGCCATACTTTTGAGGAATTCCAAGTTTCACCCCTAGAAGACAGTTGGCAAACAATTGAATCTATCCGTCAGTCAGAACTGATTAAAAGGCTAAAGATCATCAGCTAAAGAAAAGAAAAGCAATTCTGGAAACCCTTGACAGCTTTTGGGGAGGAGAAATACCCTATTTCTCTCCCTTTTCCCCTCCTCTGTCAGAAACACAGCTCCCTCGTAACTTGTTACTGTCTAAAGACATTGCTAACATTGTCACATTTCCTCGTTAGCTTCGCACAGGATAGAATCCTCTGTGTCACAGCTGATGGAACCTTTATGAGCCTTTTAGCCAAATGACTGATGTTCCCCTCGTTATGTCAGATCTGAGGGCACTGCTGGCATCTTTCTTTATTTGCTGTCTAACACCATCAACAGAGCAGCTGCAGTGCACCCATGATCAGCCTGATTATTAAAATGTGCTCAAGAGAGTGCCGACACCAATTTCCTTTCATCCAAAAGAGGCCAGCATACCGTTCGCTCAAATCAACGCTTGCCAGCAAGAGATATTGAGTGCCAGAGCCGGCAGGTGAGATTGCTAAGGCTGGCTTCATGGGATCTGGATGCGGGCCATTTGGAATTAGCATTAAGCTGTTACAGAAAAGCCTAGAGAAAATGATTTTGAAAGCCCTCTCCATATACTGTTGGAATCCCTCCCTTTCCCCAATTTAAATAAAAGAGGGAGATGAAACCTCTCTCTCTCTCTCCCTCTCCATGGACATTTCTGACTTCCCACAGGCAATACATGTTCAGGACATTTATCTGCGAAAGCAGAGATGCATTTTTATTTTATGTTCGCATTGCAGAGCCCAAATGAGAAAGGTCTGTATCTGAGGAATAGAGCACCAGTATTGCATGGGAAATGCCCCAGATTTAGTCTCTGGCAACCTCAGGTAGGTGGGCGGGGTGTGGGTGTGTGCAGACTCCTGCCTATCAGTGCAGACAGTTCTGAGCTAGATGGGCAGCACCAGAAAAGAAAGAACAACCGCTCAGATACAGACCTAGAAATCCTGGACTCGTGCTTAGGAAGCATGACACAAAGGGACGTGTGGATGAGCCTCCTGTCAGTACAAATGCTTGCACTGGCTTCACCATCATGTCACTATGGGTTGTAAATTGTTAAACTGCTCTTGTGCATAGCCACTTCCCTGGTATCAGCAACATCAATATTTGCAATAACTAATGTGCTCTAGGTGGTAAACAACATATTAAAAAGCCTATTATTAGTATTAGTATTTTGTAAAAGGCAATCACAAAAAGGCAGAAGAAACCCCCCCCCCCCAATAAAACAGCATTTAAAACCACTAAAAGCAATTCAAAATGCCTGTGGATTTTCTTTAAGATAGTATTTTGAAGAAAGGACTGTAATGTGGGTACCAGGAGAGCCAGGAGAGCCTTTTTGGGAAGGGCATTCCACCACCAAAAAGGTCCTCTTTTTAGTAGCCACCTGTCACTCCTGATTTGGTGAGGAAACCTGAAGAAGGGGCCTTGGATGAGTATATTCCAGGTATTCTTCTGACCCCAAGCTGTTCTGGGCTTAAAAGTTTAATACTAGTACTTTGAAGGAAACACAGATGGCAAAAGAACTTGCGGAATACAATTGTATTAAGGGACTGGCCAGTTCCCAGTTAACACAACTGCTGCCCAGTTTCGGACCAGGACTGTTTTCAAAGGCATTCCCCGAAATGCTGCATTACAGAGATCCAAGCGGGAGGTTACCAGAGTGTGGAGAATCGTAGCAAGGTGGCATCAGTCCAGATGGGGCTGTACTTGGTATATCAGCTGAAGCTGATAAAAGTAGCTTGGGGCAAATCATGGATGGCTGCCAGGTGACAAAACATGGTTTTAAAGGTTTTTGTTTTTATTTGCTTTTAGACTCATTATTGGCAGTGCATGGACACCTGGATTTAAAATGTTTCTCTGGGTTAGTAAATGATTGTAGGCTGCTTCTAACATATCAATAAAACCAATCCCTGTTGGAAATGGGCCATTTGACTAGATTTGGTTAAAAGCCCAACTTCTTTCTCTGGTTGCTGTTCTGTTTTGCATTGTGCCATGCATTGTGCTATGCAGTGCTTTTTTCCCTAAAAAAATGTTTGGGGGTACTCTCATTTTCCTACTCATATTGAAATACTGCCCCTCAATGAAGGCAAACTTAGATTCACAAAATGTTTAGGGGTATGTGTACCATTGCATCCCCCCCCCAAAAAAAAGCACTGGTGCTATGCCAAAACCTATCCTTCAGTTTCTCCAAAGTCTTCTTGCTCTGTGAAACATCCTTCAATTTTTCTGGTACATTGCCAGGGCACTTGAGAATTTCCTTAGAATTTTGGGTGGCTGGGTGAGTGGTTTTTGAGCTTACCTGATTGTTGTCAGGTGGTCACAGGCAGCATGGTGGGTTTTTGTTTTTTTCTTATCCGTAAACATTACTCCATTATTGCATTCTGCAGCCTCCCTGGGTTGCCCACACTTCCTGGTTGGAAAAGGCCTCATACAAGGAATAATATAATGATGACTTCCCCTAGGCATTAATTGATGTGAGAGTGTCTGCGAAAGCTGCAAAGTGGAGGCCAATGGAGAGATTATTTTCAGAATGAAAGAAAGGATACTCAGAAATATCCCCTTGGCCAACTCACCAGTAAAGTAGACATGGCACAAACCCTGCACTCCACCTATGAGAATTTCCCTGAAATTTTCTCTCTTCTGTTCAATAGTTTTCAAAAGCAATTTATTTTCTCATTCACTGATGGAGAGTGGTCCAAAAAAAGACAAGGGAAGCATGTTCATCTCAGCACTAGTTTAGAACGAGAAGGCTCTCTCCTTCTCTCTCTAACCTCTCTGCTTCCTCTAATAACTAGAAATCTTCTGCAAACAATGTAGTTCAGAACCTCAAGGTTGACCTGCCATGTCTCAAAATTGATCGTTAGTTCAGGCACAGCAGGAAGCTTCTTACTGACAACAAACAGGAACGATTTTGCCACGTTGCTTGAGGTACACTTGGCAGAGCTGTGTGGGCAGATGTTTTCTTGTTTAACCTGGTGCTGAGTGCTTTGTCTCACACCCAACATGCCTGCGGCACAATGGGTTGGTATGGTTCTGACAACTGGCTTGATGCAATTCTATCTATCAAGTAGGGATTGAGGAGGAAATCATTTTTGTTTGCATTTTAGTGAGAAACTGTTTAATGCACATCTTAAACCACCACACAGACCAAAACACTGCTGTCCTTCAAAATTCACACTTCTTGAATTTTTGTAGTGCAGTTCTCCAGCTGCAAAGAATATGCACAAAAATAACATACAAGAAAGCATAATATCAGGGCCAGCTGCTTAAAAAGTGTAGGTGCTTAACAGAACTGCATACAAAAATAAGTTTGGTTGGAAAAAAATTGCACTAAAATGCCAACAGATTTAGGCATGTAAGGGGCTCAGTTAAGTGTTTGTACTCTCCCTCAGTGACATGTGATATGTATATGGCTGCTAATATTCCCTCAATTGAGACATTTTTTTTGGCACTTTTTCATATGCTTTGGGGAAAAGGTGAAATACTGTCCAGAAGTCTTTGGTGGTTCTTGTGGAAGGAGGGAAGATACTTATTGCCAAGGCAACCAACCTATCAACCCAACAACTGTGAAGATGAGCTGCACTCCCCATTTAATTCCACATTTTAGGCTCATCAGTACTATACATTTAAAGCAGTATCATACCACTTCAAACAATCATGGCTTCTTCCAAGGTAAATCAGGGGTGGGGAACCTTTTCTAGCCTGACGGACACATTCCCATCTGGGCAACCTTCTAAGGGCCACATGCCAGTTTGGGGGGGGGGGAGGCAAAAGTGGGAGGAGCAACAAATGTAATTTTTACCTTTCTACAGTAGACTAGTTTCTACACTCAGAGAGAGAGAGAGAGAGAGAGAGAGAGAGTGTTCTGTATCCTTCATCCAGGGTAGTGAAAGGCATTATCATAGCTCAAGAACACACTCCAGCCAGCAAAACCATTCAGAGTGCAAAGCAAGACCAGAGGAAGATATGGCCCGGGAGAGTTCTGAGGGCCAAGTAAAGAGCCCTAAAGAGCCACATTTGGACACCATTCCCAAGGCTCCCTGCCTCTACTGGTTAATGTTTCTTGAGGTTCCATTCTTTGCATTTCTGGGCATCCACTGTACAATGGTACTTCTGGATGCAAACGGGATCTGCTCTGGAGCCCCGTTCACATCCTGAAGTGAACGCAACCTGCGTCTGCACGTCTGCACATGCACGGATCACCATTCGCCACTTCTGCGCATGCGCATGATGTCATTTTGAGCATCTGCGCATGCGCAAGCGGCAAAACCCGGAAGTAATGTGCTCCATTACTTCTGGGTCACCATGGAGTGCAACCCGAAAATATTAACCCAGAAGCTACTTCAACCCGAGGTATGACTGTATACACATCCACACGCACACAAAATAAGATCTTGCTCACCGTGTATCTGCTCTCGTCCCTTAAGGTAGCCTGTCAACCCCATGACATTGATAACTGCTATTAAATTCTCAGCGATGCTAATTAGGTACACAGCAGCCGAGAGCAGTTAACAGTTTTAGTGTCTATCTCAAGTTGGCTCCCAAGGGGTGGTTTCTCATCGCAAGCCTTTCTCCAGAGGGGCTGAGGAAACTAGAAAGGGCCAGCTGAGATTGCTTAAATTAACAAGATGTTGTTTGTGAAGCTCCTATTACTTAGGAATAACAGATCTTGTTTCCTGATCAAAAGGTTTGAGTCTGTGAACCAGTGGAGGGATTTGCCTTTAAAACAGAGCAAAAATCATAGCATGGTTTTCCTTCTAGTAATGTGTTTTCACGTACTGAAAGGACACAGCTCAGAATTAGTCAATAAGCACTGCTTCTTTCAGCTCCGCAAAACCCAAAGAGGGGGCAAAAAAAAGGATCATACATTGCCTGTTATTCTATAGTATTTTCATGGCCCACCTGCTGGTGTAACTAATTAACAGTCATTCTCATTAATTACATTGATCAGGATCATAAAATAATTTTAAAATTGCCGAACATGATCAGCAGGGGTAAAATGGCTTTGCTTTAAATCCCTTAATGACAGATTTTCCCTGCCATGATTAATCAAATAAATATAGATGTATGGAGACATTTATCGCGCACACCCTGGAAACACACATTTGCGCGCGCACACGCGCACACACACATTATTATATTCCCCCCTTTCATGGAAATACATGTCTAGGCAATTACACAAAGTTGATGGCAAGAGAAAGTAGCGTTTCATCCGGCAGCTAATTAAGCAATAAGACACAACGAGGTTGTGTGGAGGGCAGGTGGGTGGAGAGGCAGCAGCGATGGGGGAGTCACATAGTTATTATGAGATAATCATACCTCTAAGGAGAGACAAAGCCAAAAAAAAGTGCCATTGGGGGTTATTTATTTATTCATTTATTTATTACAATGTCTAGGCCATCTTTACATATAAATATCCTCAGAGTGGTTTACAGACAAACACGCAACCCCATCAACAAATACAGCAAGATTAAAAAGCATACAGTAGCAGATAGAAAGACGGTTATTAAAAAAAAGAAAAATAATAATAATTTAACCAATTGAAGTCCTCTTTCTCTTGTTTTTTGTTGCTTACTAAAACATCTTTGCCAAGTGCCAGAACAGGGGATGCTGCCCAGCTGAGTTTTCCCATACCAGGGATGGGGAACAGGTTGGATTCTGCCCTCTACCCCCCCTCCACCTCACATACAGGTTCTGCCCACCTGATCCTACTAGGTTCCTCCCCACCCCAGACCTCCAGCTGTGCCCTGGCTCCTCTGCTTCTTGCCACCTGGGGGTGTGGTTGCCTTTTTGAATTCAGAACATGGTGATCTGGGTTAGGCATAGATAGCCTTTGGCTTCTTGCTAACAGGAAACACTTTCAGATTTGTGGAGAAGTAAATAGGCTGTCCTTTGATCACAGGGATCCAGATGATGGCTTTTAGTGGCTATGGATGCTGCCATTGATTTCACATCCTTCCCATCCCTGGGCTAGAGTCAGGTTCTTTTCATCAGACATCAACAGAGTTTCCACTGCCCTTAAGCAACAAATTTTGTGTTTCGTCTTGGTTTTTTTGGATGTAGTTAGGCCTGATCAGCAGCTTGCTAAAAACAAAACTAACCTAGCAGTTAAGAGATTTGCATGATGTGCAAATAACCTGGTTTCATGAAAACTGCAGAGCTTATCTTTGGTGTGCAGCTGTTGTCAAGCTCGCAGTATTTACTGAAGACTTGTTCAGGTGGCAGCTTCTCTTGAGAATGGTTTGGTTGAAGGAACAAAATATCCGGAAATGAAAGGCGGGAATGTACTAGGAATGAAAACAAAGATATCCCCAATCATGTTGTGTTTATGTGTGCATGTTCCCACCAGTGCCTGCAACATACTGCACCAAACACATTAGCTGCCAGTGTGTCAGTTTGAACTAATAGGGATGGCACAGTTCTTCTACAGTTTTATTTTGGGAGGGGGGGTGTCAATGTGTGCCAAAGTCAGCAGAAGTGGGCATAAAAAAGAGCCTTCCTCAAAATCATTGGTTCCCAAAAATTTCCCCCACATGGGCCATTTTAAAATAGCTGAATTTTCTGCTTGTTGCAGTCATTGCAATTCCACAGGATTCACACTGCAATGCCATAAAATACAACATAAGAAATAAGACAGCAATAAATATACAGTTAAAGGTCAATATGAATGTCCAGTGCACTGGACATGTTGCCTCAGATCCTCAGGCATGCTGTAGACCATCTGAATGAGGCTCACAGACCACAGTTTAGAATCGAGAAGGGGCTGATAGTTTTGTCTATACTGGCAACATGAAACAGTTCCAGGCATGTTTGACATGCACGAGCTTCTGGTGCTTGGACCAGGAGCAGGAGATCCTTTATACTATGCTCAACTATTTGACCATCTAGCATAGCTTAGTCTGTATTGGGTTGGCATTGTTGGACACCGACCAAAGCCCATATGCAACCAAGAGCACCACCACAAGCACCTGGCATCCCAACGTCATGTACATGACATCAGGACATTGGGAGGAGCTGGGGGCAGAGCCAAACTCAGTGGTCATGCAGCTTCAATGGCTGGTAGCTCCTCCTGTGCCTACTCTGGGTGCTGCAGCTGGTGGGAGGCTGCTTCGGCCCCCTCCATGACAGCAGGAGGAGGAGCCAGCCACTGGAGCCATATATTCAGTCTCTGGGCTTTTGGAACATGGGGGGGTGACCCCAAAAATATTGAGGGCCCCCCAAAGGGCTCAGCCCTCAGGAGCTGGTGCTGTTAATGGTATGTGCTCTACCACTTGACTGTACCATGGGGCTGGGACTTAACCCAGTGAGTTACCATCAACACTTCATCCTCAGGCCTCTGTGTGTTCTTTGTACACAAAAAGTTTTTTTTAATAAATGGCTTATGAAGCATTCCCCCCTTTTATTAGCAGGGGGTTAGAAGCCTTTGGACTGGCAATACCTGGCTTTCAGCTCTGGTGAGACAGCAACATGCCTCATTCTCAGTGGTGAAGCATTGGAGCATCTGCTTTGCATGCAGACAACTCCCAAGTTCAGTCCCTGGTATCTCCTGCTAAAAAGATCAGTTAACAGGTGAAGGGAAAGATCGCTTTCTTCCCAAGAGCCCTGAAAAGCTGCTGTCAAGTCAGCAGACAGTGCTGGGCTATAGATGAACAAATAGCCTGACCCCAACATAAGGCATCTTCCTATGCTCCTGCAACAATTGCTCTCTCTTTCTCTATACATCCATCCATCAAGGAATACTGGACTTAGAATCGCTTACAAATAATTCACAACAGCTTTGCAAAGCTGCAGTCCCCAAGGTTGTTTTGCAAAAATCTGCAACACTTAAAACTGCTGTAATTCTGTAGTGCAGAATTTGTACCACAGAGAGAAGGAAGTGTCAGTTTTTAGCTTAAATTGCCATTAAGTAGCACAGCTGAGAAGGAAAGAGATTCTAAAACCAAAAGCAGAAGGCAAGCATTGAAACTCAGATAAGTTCTAAAATGCACTCCAGAACTGCTGCTTAAGAGGATTTGGCATTTATACTGTCAACCTTTCTTTTTGCATTTAAAGACAAGCCATTAATTAAACACAGCCGGAGTCTTAATTATAATAATCCGTTGCTATCATCTTAATGCAGTGGTTGTTGGCACATGGAGCCCCTTCACCATCTCGGATGGGAGTGCTAGTGGGCAAATATCTGAAGAACAAGTTAAGCTAATAAGACAAAGATGAATTACAGTGGAGATGGCCCCTCTTCCCTGTAAGATGTGCGAACCTTTTCCACTGAAAAGAAGGACATCCCCACCCCAACCCTGAGCTTGCCTATGGCATTGATTGGGTCAAGAAGTGTGAGGAGAGCTGGTGTTCCCCAATTTGGGAACCTGTGTCAGCCCAACTGGGACTAACAAGGGAGGCTGAGCCATTTAACGATGTAGTGATGGCCAGGGTGTGTGTACTATGGCAATACATGAGAGGAGCATCCTGGATCAGGCCAATGGCCCATCTAGTCCAACATCCTGTTGCCACAGTGGCCAGCCAGATGCTGTAATGCCTGCAAATAGGACCTGAGCACAACAAGACACTCCTCTGCTGCGGTTTCCAGCCACTGGTGTTCTGAAGCTTATGGTCTCCTCTTGAGCCTTCAAGTCTCTTTACTTGGCTCACAGGCACCTCCCCTTCCCCAGCCCTTGCCTCTCACCTGCCCTGCTCCATAGCATCCTCAGGTTCCTTTGCCCAACTGGCATATGTCTCTCTCTTGCTTGTCTGGATACAGAAAGGTGTCAGAGTGGGTGGAATACCGTCCACTGTACAGAGGTAAGACTCATGCCTGTTACTCTGCTCACATTGAAGATGTACTGTTAACAAGATTAAAGCTAAACATTGCATCACATAAACTATCTCCATTTCTTAAAGGCTGGCACAAAAGCTAAAGTGTTTTATAAATTTTATATGATATATGTTGATTCAAAAGTTGCCTCTAAGAAATTACGTAATACTGCTGCTCAGTTGTTGTTGTTGTTTGGAGATGTCTCATTCCAGTATTTTAGAAACTTCAGTCACATTCATGCCATACATTGAAAGCATCATGACACCATTTTAAACACTCTTGAGAGTTGTTAGGAGACCCCAATTCCACTTACAAAGCTACAACTCCTAGTGTTTCCTGTAAAGAGGGATTGACTGTTACACTACTCTGGGAATTGTAGCTCCATGAGGGGAATATGAGCTATAATCCAGGAGACTCTTCTTACGTTTTTATGTACTGCTGTACACAAACCCCTTGTTATCACTACGTCATTAACTGGCTCAGCCTCCCTTGTGGGGGTTCTAAATACATTTCTTTGTGCAGGTGCTCACTTTCCCTAAACATTTTGCAATATGTGATCCATAAGCACCTTGTGCCTATAACAAAAAATACCCCAGTATTTTGATCTTGGGGGAGAAGCAGTCGGATCTGATAAATGTTTTGTACTGACTTAGCAATAATGAGGCTTTGTCCAACTGTTCCACATGGTATCCACTGAAGCTCCATTTTAAGACCTAATTATCAGCCCATGCAAGGAGAGGAGAGCTGGACTAGACAGATGGAAAGAGCTGTTTTAAGAAGGACTCAGAGGGGGTAAAAAAAGGCCACTGCTGCTAATCATTGGCTCTAAATCCACTCATCTGATGTTATTATTAGCGATAAGGAGCCGCAGCCGGGATAGAATCTTATTCCTTGCAAATGTCATTTAAATAGGATTCTGAACGTATTTTCTTATTATTATTTTCCTCCCCCCAGTCAAGTTGACAAGGCTTTAGTCAAATGGTAGAGCACTTTATTTGTAGATGCAGGGTGGGGAAGAAAAGAAATGCTTTAGTGCAGCAAGTTCTTAAGATGTCAGCTTACTGGTATTGATTAATCATTCAGCCAGAGGCAGCTGCTTCTTTATTAAAAGTGCAGCCTCTCCATGCACCCGGTATCAGATGGAGGAGAAGTTTGCTGATGATTCATCTCTCCTTGCAGGGTTTCAAGGAACCCAGTGGTGAAATCTCCCTGAGGTCTTGGCCTTGGAACCAGCACATATGAGAGCCCATTAGAAATGTGGCCTTATTTTTATCTGTTTATAGGATTTATAACTTTTAATTTTATGCACATGCCCTCAAGATGGTTTGTAAGGCAGCAAAGGAATTTTTTTTAAAAAAAGAACTTTAAAACAATAACAATTGTGTTACTCTTTTTCTCTCTTCAAACAAACCATGATCAGTAGTTACCAAGGCTTATTCTTGGCTTACCCACTTACGATTTGTTTGGGGGGAAACAAAGTACAAGTCAGGTTTGGATGACATGATAAGCCAAACTTTGGCTTGTTTTGTCCACAGCATGGCAGCAGCAGGAGCAGGTGAAGAGGGCTGAGGGAACTTTTAAAGCAGTGTGCACCATCCTACTGTTCATTCCAGTGGCGTAACGTGGGTTGTCAGCACCCGGGGCAAGGCAAGTAATTTGCGCCCCCTAACCTGTGGATTTGCGCCCCCTAACCCTAACCCCCAGGTGTTGCGCCCGGTGCGGCTGGCCCCCCCTGCACCCCTCACGCTACGCCACTGGTTCATTCACATGGAACCATATTTTGCTTTAAATTGTGGTTTAATACAAGGATGGGGAACCTCATTCCCAGCAGTCACATGTGGCCCTCCAGGCCTCTCTACTTGGCTCTCAGGACTTGGTCCAGGCCACATCCCTCTCCACAGGCCACACCCCTCTCCACAGGCCATACCCTTCACCATCCCTGCTTTGAAACCTCCTTCAAGGCGTTTGCCTGGCTAGAATAGGTCCTTGAACCCTGAACTCTAGCTTCTTGCTAGCCTTAATGGAGGACAGAGCAGAGGGTGTGTGTGTGTGGAGAAATTAGTCACTTGTACAAAATTAAAATTAGCATTCATTGCTCTGCCCACTTTTGCTTCTGGCACTGTTCACTTTGGATCTGTGTACCATAGAAGGCAATGCAGTCCTTGGGCTGAAAGAGGTTTATCCACTTGTGGTTTCATATGCTGTGTGAGCTCAGCCAGTCTTGTAAGACAGAAATATCAACCAACTTTCCTGGTGATACTTGAGATGGAACTGTGCCAAACAAGAAATATATAAGTTTTTACATTTCTAAGCAGATTTCAGAATTTTGGTGCTGACCTACAAAGCCCTAAATGGGCTCAGCCCTGTATACCTGAAGGACCGTTTCCACCCTCATTATTCAGTCTAGACACTGAGGTCTAGCTCCGAGGGCCTTCTGGCAGTTCCCTCACTGAGAAAAGTGAAGTTACAGGGAACTAAGCAGAGGGCCTTCTTGGTAGTGGTGTCCATCATGTGGCATGCCCTCTTGTCAGATGTCAAAGAGATAACCAATTATACGACCTTCCATAGATCTTTGAAGGCAACTTTGTATCAGGAAGCTTTTAATGTGAGGTGTATCATGTGTTCTTTTATATTCTTGTCGGAAGCTGTGCAGAGTGGCTGGGGCCACCCAGTCAGCCTATAAGTAATTTCTTACTACTACTACTGCTGCTGCTGCTACTACTACATATACTGCTTGATTGTAAAACAAACAAACCTTTAAAAAGTTCTTAGTAGTACTTCACCCTCACTTATTTGCTCTACTCAGCTTTACTTGGCTTTAATAATAATTACTTGCTTGCTCTCTTGACATTGCTAAAATGATAACCAGTAATCTAGTAACCCATTTGCTTCCCCCACCCTGCTGTCGGTCTTCACTGGTTTGCTGCCAGTTAGCAAGTTAACTCTTTCGACTTCCCTTTGGATTGGAGTTTCTCCTCTCAACATTTTTAGAAAATCTGAATTTCAACATCATGTTCCTAAGGAGGAAAGCAATCCGGTATGTTAAGTGGCTGTCTTATATCCCAGCATGGGCTTTGTAGCTTTCATAATGTCAAAGTACTAGAGGAGGAAATAGTAAAAGGGGAAGAAAAGTGCTGATATTTATGCCATAAAGTCTTGTTGCAAAAGGGAAAGGGAGATGGAAATGAAGGCATTCTGGACAGCCAGTTTTGTTCATGGAAGAGTAATAATGCAAAGGCTGCTCCAGGAGGCAACAGAATGAGCCTCCTTGAATTCTCCTCCATGGAAGGGGTGGGGTGGGAATCCTATTCCCCAGAAATGACCACCCTTCCCAGTGTGTTCACCCACAGCCAAAAAAGCAGATTTGCAATCTTCACAGATCTTGTGGTATATGTGCTTGATGAAGACTTTTTCTGCATGGAGGAGATGCCCATATGTACTTGTGTTTTAAAATTGCATGTGTTGTTGTTGTTGTTATTACCATATTATTAATAATACTAATCTCTATTTATATAATCCAAACAAAGATTCCCAGGATGCTGCATAAACCCACTAAAATACATTGAAACGACACTGAAACTGATGGGGTCTAGGAAGGAGCATTTGATTGGTTTTGGTTTATGTTATTTGCTATGACTTCTTTTGTACTCTTGTTTCCACTGGAACCTGTCATCTGTCATGCATCAGTGAAATTTCTGCATGGGACATGCAGAATATAATACCCACATCCATCTTTTTCGACTCTGGTAAACATTTCTACAGAGCACTGCTCCAGAAGATAGTTGTAGGATTTTATTTTAGCTAACCCAAGGATATTACTTAATTTCAATCTTTAACCAATGAAGAGAAATTGGATCAAAAGGAGTTTAGGCAAGTCACTGTGAAGCAAGAGTTCATGTCACCCTGTATATTCAAAAGAAACGAGATAGCCCATTCTGGGCTCAATATTAAATAAATTGTATGCTGTGCCAAATTGTGGCTTGTTGCAGGCAGACTTCTTCCTTGGCATTGATGGAACTTGCACCTGTGTAAGTGAAGTCTGAAATTGGACTGTAGTATTAGTGGAAGCTAGGTGCAGGTGTCTCCAGAGAAGCTTAACAATCAGAAGTGTCAACTCGATTCTGTCAAACGGTTTAAGGTAAAATGTAATCTGCAGTGCTTGGAAGCTCTTGTAAACTGTTGTCAAGCGGTTTCACTCAATGCTAAATATTTACTTTGCAAAGAAGGCTGCCGGCAGGATGCCAAAAAGAGAATGAAAATCTCTCCCTGCTGCCTGTTTCTTGCGATGGGCCATCTTGGCTTTCTGTAGAGATGACAACATATTACTCAGCACCTCTATTTTGTTGCTGAATTATGATCTTTGCCTCTGGTCACATAAACACCATATGTTTGAAGCACTGTGGCACCACTTTAAACAGACATGGCCTCCCACAAAGAATCTTGGGAGCTCTAGTTTCTGAAGAATGCTGATAGTTCATAGAAGAACCCTATCCCCCCCCCCCAACTACCATTCCCAGAGTGGGTTTAACAATCAATACTTGTTGATGGGGAACTTACAGGAATTGCCTTTGTGTATGGTATTTCAGTATTTGTGCCTTTTCCCATCCCAAATCTCAACAGAAGCACCTCTATTTTTTTCTTTTGTTTTTGAGCTAGTGCTGCTGTTATGGTCAGCCAACTGCAGAGGTCCCAGGCTCCTGCAGGGTGCATGCTTTGGAAATGCTCTTCTTTACCAGTGCACCTAGTTATCTTGCTTGTGTGACTACTTCTCATTCTGGACCAGGCAATAGTGTTGGTGACGAAAAGGAAGAGGGCCCACTTCCTGCTACCTCATTGACTGATTGCCCAGCAAGCAAGTAGGTGGTAGCAGTGATGATGATGACGATGAGGAGAAGGGGATTATGACCCTGGTGGTATGGAGGTAGACTCTCTGAGGAAGTGATATTACTTTAACATGCAGGAGCCGAAATTCCTTTTAAAAATGAGCAATTTTGTTGTTCATTCCCGGATTGCGGTTTAAAATTTGCTCCATCAACATTAAAAGTGTCCCTGCCTCTTATATGATTAAGACTAAAGCTTTAGTTCAGTGGGACATGGGTGGCACTGTGGTCTAAACCACTGAGCCTAGGGCTTGCTGATCAGAAGGTTGGTGGTTTGAATTTCCGCGACGGGGTGAGCTCCTGTTGTTCGGTCCCAACTCCTGCCCACCTAGCAGTTTGAAAGCACATCAAAGTGCAAGTAGATAAATAGGTGCCACTCCGGTAGGAAGGTAAATGGTGTTTCTGTGTGCTGTTCTGGTTCACCAGAAATGGCTTAGTCATGCTGGTCACATGACCCAGAAGCTGTCTGCAGACAAAACGCCGGCTCCCTCAGCCTATAGAGCGAGATGAGCACGCAACACCAGAGTTGTCAACGACTGAACCTAACGGTCAAGGGTACCTTTACCTTTACCTAAAGCTTTAGTTCAGGGGTAGCTAAGTGCTTTTCCCCTGACAGATTCTTCTGCCTCGTGCCAAAGACCCTACTGATTTTGTTGGCAGCAAAACAAACAAAAAGACAAAGTACCTAGGGCAGTAATAGGGTGAAATGGGATGTTTAAACCTGTCTGCTTCATCCAGCATCCCAAAGGAATGCAGATTGGCTGTTCCTGCCCCACTTCAGTAGGACTGGGGGAGAAATTTGATTCAGTTTACATTTAAATGTGAACAAACTTAATTTTGCACTTTCCAAAACAGGATCTGAACAGCCATTGTTTGAAATGTGCATCACACTACTGAATTTTGCAGTGCTATCGAGCAATGTGTGCCAAAAATGCATTTATTGGGGCATTTTTAAAAAAAATTCAAACAAACATCCACACCCCATAAATGGTGGAGAAATGCAGAATATTGAAGATAAGGTTGGAAAAACGAGAAACTAAAATCGACAGATTTGCCCTTCCTTCCTAATCATCCCCATTAAACTCATATAAATGCAGAGGACTGAGATTTCATGTTAGAAAGTGTGGGGAGGGTGGCAGCTTTCCTAATGCCATAGCTGAAATGGAAACCACAAGCTGGAGTTATGAGCTCTGTGTGTGCTTGTCGTTCTCTGTCCTAAACTGTTGATATGCGTGCACTGCATTTTAATTTCACAGCCAGACCCCCAAAGTGAGCAAGAGTTGAATCTCAACAGCCGGGGGTGTGGAGAGTGGAAAGAGAGACAGAAAAGCATTAAAAAAAAAAAAGAAGTCTGTAAAATAAGAAAAACAGAAATGGATGCCATCCCAGCGTAAGGCTACTTGATGGAGCATAACTGAATTTTAAATTACAGATGCTTGAGGCTCTTACCTGTCTTGCCATGGGCAAAGCAGACCCACAAACCATAGCACAGCACACAGAACTGTCAGTAACAAAAGATTGCTTTGGGAATAGCTGAACCCTCTTCACTTCATGAAGCTTTCTCTGTCTGTTGAAAGGGAAGGAAATATTACCTGCTGATTTCCTCTCCTCTTTCTTTCCTTCCATCAACCTCAAGTTAATGCAAGAGACTGAACTTTCACTTGTGGAGGAGGGAGGACATTCTGCCGAAGTAATCCCCGAACTGAAGCTATGAGCCTGAGGAATGGAAATGAGATGCTCCATATATATGTGTTTTCCCAATAAGTCAACCTCATCTGTAGTGTATTCTTTCGCAGACAGGATGCCTTGAAGTCTAGCTTCTACTGGTGTTAATTCACCAATCCAAGCAGACTGAATGGCCCTCAGGACAAAAAACAAAACTAAATACATCCGACAATAGGAGAAGAAACACTTCCCACAATGAACAGAATCCAGCATTCCCATGCATTTATCTATATTTCGTTTGTTTGAGATGTTTTTGTTTTCATGGAAATGCTTCCTCATTTTCTCAGATGAGTTCATCTGTGTAAGGGAAGAGAGGAGCCCACTTCAGACATTCCTATTAAGAGTTTTAAAAAATGGAAAATGGTGGTGTGGTGATGAGAGTGGTAGCTCTGCCCCCTTCCTGTTCTCATGACACACACACACTGTTCTGTATCTGTGGAGGCTCCCTGCGCATTTCAGAAAAGAACAAAGAGGGAGCTTCCACATTTCTTTTCACTTCAGATGGTTATTCTCCATGGGTTACTCTCCATGGCAAGTCGAATAGCAATGGGAGAGGGGCACTAGCATGCTCTTGTTTTACTCAATATGCCATCCAAATGTGGATCAAAATGGCATTGTGACTGTACAGACTTACACAGACATGGACCAGAAATAGTTTGAGCCATCACTGCCTGCTTACATGTTCAGAGGGAGATCCCTAGCAGGGTTTAGATTTTTGAGAATACTCTATTGACTAGAGAGCTGAAAGGCAGTAGTTCCTATCCTGATCTGTATTCATCACCATCATCACTGTTTTCATTCCTCTACAGTTTGGTTTCCACCAAATACTACTTTAGTCATCTCACTGTCAGCTGTTTAAGTTGCATGACTATTTAATTAACCTACTTCATAATTTACATTGTAAATGAAACACCAAAATAATGTTTAAAAGTCATTCATCATGTAACGTTTGCAGACCGCCCCCCTCCCATGTGAACAAAAACTGATTCTATGTGCTGTATTTATTTTCTGTTCCTGAGCCCAGACAAACATGCAAACTTCAGTAACTTCTGCTACTTTTTCTGCTTTCATTGAATTTCCCTGACATCACTACTCTGGATTAAAAAGCAGGAATGGGCCTTGAGCCATCTTCATTCGTGGGAAGAGGAAACCTGTTTAAGGTTATTGTGATAGCTGAAAGTTTGCACACTTGCCAAAACCCCATTGTCTGTGATTAAGAATTCTGGGGACAAGAAAAGGTTTTAACAGAAACTAAAAGGAAAAGGTAGGGTGTGGGAAGATGACTTATGTCGAGTAGAAATGAAACATTTAGATTTTGCCCCTACCCCCTCTCATTCTAGTTGTGCCTTTAGGGAACTGCAGTAGGAATGGAATACATAATATATTGAAAAGGAGCAATATATATTCCACTCGTGACTCAATCCTCCTGGCTTCTCAGTTTCTGAATCATCATGTCTTCCCCTCACTGGAGAGATAAATGTGGCATTCTCTTCAACCCATTTAAGACCATTATTCCTTGGTACATAAAACGGGCCAATTAAGAAAGGCTTTTGTGTATTTGTACATTTTATGTATGGAGGGACAGTTAAAAATATCTTGCCGAAAATGTGTCGGAATGTTCCTTGAATACTTAATATAGCTATATTTTCCTCCCTATCACCTCTCAAGCACTGGGGATGTTGCTGTATACAAATAGTGGCTTTGTTGTTGTTCATGCCAGGTCTGAGCTATAAGATTCATGGAAGTGCCAACATATTTACCAAATTTTGCAAGGGGGGAAAACCCAGAGTACATTGTTGACTGTGCCCATAATGCCATTCTGAGCCAGCCTCCTTTGCACATATTGGATGTAGGCAGAGTTGGCCCTATGATGAGGCAGAATGAAGCAGCTGCCTCAGGTGGCATATGCTAAGGGGCCTGTCCTGTACCCACTATGCTAGACTGCTGCCCTCAAGTGCAGTGGAAAATACTTTCCTTTCACCAATATAGTAGCAAGATCCAACTGCCAGTACAATTGGCTTTTCTGTATGTGCCTTGCAGGAGGGCACCATCTTGTCCTTCACTTCAGGCAGCAAAATGTCTTGAGCTGGCCTTGGATGTAGGATGTTCTGTTTCTGGGCCAGCCCTACTATTAGGCAATGTGAGAGGACTTCCCCAGGCATCAGTTGCAGGGGAAGCACCATTTCCCTCTGGGGGACCGACTGCCTGTTCGGTCAACTTCTTTACATAGAAAGGGACAAGAGGTACCATCTTGTCCTTTACCTCAGGCAGCAAAATGTATTGGGTGCTCCCTGGTTTTGGCAGTGGCAGAGGGCTCAGGTGACAACCGGGGACAGGAAAAGAACCAAATGGGTGTGAAGCCTGTGTGCAAATAGTATGACATGGGCAGAATCATTAGCAGTACGCTGTCTAGGGGCAAGCCAATGTCATGGGAGGGCAAGCTGAGAAGGGGGAAGCTAGATTAAGGAGGAGGACTTGGGAGGAGGTGTAAAGAACTGAAGAAAGGCATCAGGAACCTTCCCATACCAGCATGTTGCTTAAAGAAAAAACATCAGCAGGTCCTTGACAGTATATAGGTGGAAGCAGAAGTTGGTTGGTTTGGCAGGTGACATCCTAATTAAGAGCTTGTCAAGAGCTACAGTTAAGAGTTTGCTCCTAGTTGGTCAGAACTGCCTGCAGTTCTCTTTCCCATGGGTGGTCACTGCAAAATGGACCATTCAATGGACATTCATGGGCATTTCTAATGCTAAATAGACACCTAAAAGACATATGGGTAATGCTATGTCTCTGAGATAATCATTTCCTAATACGAATTTGAGTATTGGAAATAGAGCTGAACTGAATTTTTCTCACCAGACTCTTAAAAAATTCATTAGTTCTCTTTTGGCTTCTGCATATTTCAAAAGAGAAAGCTATCAGGTAAACTTAAGATAATACAACAAATAAATAAACTACCCCCACTACAGAGATAAACAGGATTCAGAGCCCTCACTGCAATTCAGGGTGCAATATAAAATACTACAATACAAATAATATAACTTGATAAGCTTTCAAAAGCAGTGTTTGAATATTATAGGTGTTGTCTTCCTTTTTTTTTTTTACAAATTACAAGATTTCCAATTGACAAGGGCAGACAAAAAAAATTCACATAGAATTCAGGATATCCACAGCAATTTCTAAGTTGTTGGGACCATCCTATCATGATCCTGTGCATTTGTATAGTCAATAAAGGGCAATCAAGTTGTTGCAGATTGATCAATTTTTCATTGTCCCCTCATCGGTGGTAGTTCGTGGTAAAGTTTCTCCCGCAATGCTATATGCCAGATTTTACCATGCCAGTAATACATCTGTATATATAAAATGCTTTCTGGGGCAAAATTTTTATTTTTCTCCCCCCCTTCTCCTAAAAGGAAGGTAGATGGACATTTCCTAGATTGTTGCAAAGTCAGGAGCATTGTGGAGTATAAAAAATAGGGGGTGCCCCCCCAATAAAACACCACTCTTAAGGGGGAAAAGAAAGAAGCTGTGCTTTTGGTGAGCCCTGCACTTGAAAAACTGTTGGGAAATTTCTGTGAAATGTGCCCTCCTTTTTTTTCGTCCACAAACAGAGTGAATAATCTTAAGGGGTCAATTGCCCACAACTTCTATAATACACAGGAGCATGCCTTGCTTTATTTGCTGTGCATCTATTTATTTTTCTGTTTGCACATTTTTACACTGGTTACACAATTCAAAAGCTTTTACAATGAAATAACTCAGAGGCAATAATAGAACAATTCAAAACTATGCCTGTAAAACGAAACAAAAACACTGCATCAAAATAGAAAACAGATTCCAAACTGCAGCAGAAACCAAGACATAGCTAGCATCTGAAAGCAGATTGAAATGATTTATAACCCTTTTCAGGAACACCAGAAGGGAAAATGAGCAGTGAAAGTCAACCAGGCCTTTCAAAAATGGTGACATTTAACCCATGCTAGATAAGGACATGATTATTGCTGAATCAAACTGACGGCCAATCTAGTCCAGAATCCTGTTCTCACAGTGGTCAACTAGATGCCTGTGGGAAACTCAAAAACAGGATCTAAGGGCAACAGCTGTCTCCCCACTTGTGATTCTCAGCTATTTCCATTCAGAGGCAGCAGCGGAGGAAGCCGCTCAGGCGCCTGGGGCGGCGTGCCCAGGGGCGGGACAAGCCGCCCATAGGGGCAGGGCACACCACAGGGCCTCTGGAGTCTGCCTGCCTCCTCCCACTCCTCCCCCCTAACCCTACAGATGGGGGGGAGGCAGTGGGTGGACCATTTGGGCAGTGTGGAGCCTGTGCACGCCCAAGCCACCGCATCTCTCCCAGGCGGCCCACACCCACCGCCCCCACCTTCCTCTGCCCCTGTTCAGAGGCAGAGAAGGGATAAGAGTTTTTCTTCCTCTCTCATAATCGTAGAACTTGGGTCCAATCCCATGAAGCTGGACGCTGGACAGACAGAAGAACCTGGCACTTCTTCATGGAGCAGTGCAGTGTTAAACTCTTGGGTTCACTCTCTCAAGAGGTAGCAATGGCCAACAACCAACATATTTTTAAAAATATTAGACAATTAGACAATGGAAGAGAGGATTATCAGTGGTGACTTGCCACTGTCCACTGTCA
The DNA here is from genome assembly GCF_964234715.1 of Podarcis melisellensis. Lineage (NCBI taxonomy): Eukaryota > Metazoa > Chordata > Lepidosauria > Squamata > Lacertidae > Podarcis > Podarcis melisellensis. Next base: position 42,388,314 of record NC_138547.1, on the reverse strand, counting down.
CATCGCTACCAGGCTTTATACATATGGCCAGAGGGAACAGGTGCTGCTGCAATTCAGCGTCTCAACAATATGCGTTCAGATTTGGGTATTGTGCTGCTTCTCTCGTCTGAGTGCAGAGCTTTTTGTTACCACTTTTTCTCATGTCACGAACACATCTTTGTTTTGACGTGGTTCCTCAATCTTTCTGACAATTTGTGACAGGAGAATGAAGTCGTCTCGTTAGTATTTTTATTTTTATCAAAGAAAAGCCGGCTCACTATTGATGTCATAAGATGAAGAGTGGAGGGTGGAGGAATGAAATTCACATTGGCAATTGCCGGAATATCTCAGACTGATAGGAGCCATTGTTGGCTTAAGTGTTCCCTGGCATAAAACGCCAATTGTCTATGCCTTGAAGAGAAAATCAGCATGTTCACGCAAAATGTCAATCCCTAAAACACAATAACATGTAGTTGCTACTCGAGATTCACTATCAGGAGAGATAAGGGATGTTCTGCTGAATTATGATATGGGGCTTTAAAGCCTTGTTTTGTATTAGATGGTATTAAGTGGCATTCTGAGGTGATAACACTGCATGCTGCATAATACCCGTCTTCTTCGGAAATGGAGAGCAGTACAAACCAAAACTATGTTGCTAGTGATATTTCCCCAGCTGGGCCCTGGCATTTAGCTACTAATATTACAATATTAGCGAAATGTTTGTCAATAATGATGTGGGGGGCATGTATGGAGGGATCAGAGAAACCCTCAAATGACATACAGAGAGACACATTTGGCCTGTTGACAGGCTTCTTGTTAGTCACAGTAGGTCTCCCTTCCATTCCACTGTTGTTGGGAGGAAACGTAAGGGTGACTGGCATTTACATTTATATATGGGAGAAAGTAAATGGCATGTTTTGGGGAAAACTCCTGACCCATGGGCCTAACTTAACAGACAGTTCTCAGTCTGGGGAAACAATCCACCACCCTCTTCCCAGGGAACTCTGGGAATTGTAGCTCTGGGGGTGGAATAGAGGCCTCCTAATAACTCTAAGCGTCCCTGCAGTTCCCAGGATTCTTTAGGGGTGGGGGAAACCATGACAGTTAAAGTGGTATAATCCTGCTTTAAGTTTGTATAGTACAGACGGGGTCATAGTCATAGTCAGTTTCTTAATCTATCACAAGCACAGGTGTGCTCAAAGCGTTTCACATAAAGAAAAGTTTAAAAAAGTAGTGCAGTGACAATACATAATAAAAAAGTATCTCTCCAATATAACACTAAAAAGCAACCAGTTAGTTATTAAAAATTCTTTGCCATTTGAGGCACAGTTGGTGGCAACCTGTAAGAGGGCTTTCTCTGCAGTAGTGCCCTATCTGTGGAACTCCTTGCTTCAAGAGGTTTGGTTATCTTCCTCTCCTGATGTTTTGCCAGGGTTTGTGGACATTTTTAATAAAAAAAACCACAAGAAGAAGAAGCCTTTGATTCAACTGTAGCTTAATTTAGTTTCATTTATTCTTAGCTCTGGCTGTTTGTTCTTTTGATGATGCTTTTTGGTCTTGGCGGCTTTTAGCATCTTTTAAAAATGACTTACTGTATTCCTGTTCCCTTTTTTGTACTCATTTCTAGACATTGCTAAGCACTCTGACCAGCTCCTTGTTGAGGGGTAAAAGTAGAACATACTTTAAAAATAAAAAAAACCTCTTTCCTAAAATGATGTATTGGGAACATTAAGTAATATGGTGGCAATTTCTGCCAGTAAAAGATCCTTCTACTAACTGTACATATTGACATGCATTTTTAATAGCCTCCAGGGCCAGCTCTACCATTAGACAGAGTGCAGTGATAATCGCTGGGAGGCAGCAGGGGCAGCCACTGGCCGTGCTTTTGTGTTAGCAGACAGAACTAACTTACCCAGGTTCATTCATTTCAGTAGGTTTCCTCTTAGCTGAACTTAGTTGAATAAACTTAGTTGAATGCCACTCAGAGCTTCTGAAGGAGCTTGCAGTTTTGTGTTTTTACTGGTCTGAACTTAAGATTATCTGATACTTCCAGTTAAGGGGAGTCTCCCCCACACCTCACCCCAGCTTTCCCTTGGTTCCTCTCTTAACTACTGGCTTTTTGCAGTGCATGTAACTTTGTTGAGGGCCTTGCCCTCCAGTGGTTTTTTTTTAAATGAAGCATCTCCCCATGTCTCCTGTTAATGCGGCAGTAGAATGGGTTATAGACAGCAGAGAAGAGCTTTCCAAACTATTCATGTTGCTGAAACATTTTTAAGACATGCATCATTTCACAACACAGTAATTCAGTTTTAGCAGCAAACCAGAGGTTAAACTACCATTTTTTTTGCTCTATAGGACACACTTTTCCCCCTCCAAAAATGAAGGGGAAATGTGTGTGCATCCTATGGAGCGAATGCAGGCTTTCGCTGAAGCCTGGAGAGTGAGAGGGGTCGGTGCGCACCGACCCCTCTTGCTCTCCAGGCTTCAGGAAGATATCCGCAAGCCTTCGGAGTGCAACGGGAGTTTCCACCGGGCTCCGAAGGCTTGCAGATAGCACAGTGCTGCGCTCCCCGGGCTTTGGGCAGCTATCCGCAGGCCTCCGGAGCCTGGCGGGAGTTCACGCTGGGCTCCAAAGCTTTGCGGATAGCAGCCTGTTCTGGGGGCTGGGGCTGGGGGAAGCTCGGGCTTCCCCCACCCCAGCCCCGTGGCTAAAAACGAAGCCAAGACAGTGAGCAGGATCCATTCCGCTTGCTGTCTTGGCTTCTGCCAAAGCCACGCACAGCCTCTCCTGGCTGGAAAGGTTGTGTGTGGCTAAAGAGGAAGCCAAGACAGCCAGCAGGATGTCTTGGCTTCTTTGCTCTTTGGGGTTGGGGGGGGGGAATATTTTTTTTCTTTATCCCCCCCCCAAAAAAAAACTTGGTGCGCCCTATGGTCCGGTGCGCCCTATGGAGCGAAAAATATGGTAACCCCTTTCCAGCCCCGGGAGGAGCGTTGGGAGCGTTCACATGACACACCTATACACTGCAGCCAACACACTAATGTGTTGCAACACACCATTTGGAAAGCTCTGCAGTAGAGGCTGAGCCATTAGGGCAAACGTGACATTGCCGCACCAGCCTCAGTCTCCCCTCAGCTAACACCCAACCTCCCTGCCTTCTTACAACCAGACCAGCTGGTGGCACTGCTTGCTAGATTCCTCCTCCCTTGCAGTTTTGCCCTTGCAGAACTCAGGAGGAGGTGGAGGGAACAAAACTAGCATTAATCCACTCTGTCTGTCATTGGCTGTGGCTCTGTGAAGCCTTGGTTCTGGCTCCACCTGCCATTGACCTCTCTGCCTTCCACTCTTCCAGCCCCAATGGACAACAACAACTGCTGGTTGAAGGCAGCATACCCCTCTCCGTTTGCTCTCCTGTCTCAGTAAGTTGAACTTTCCCAGGCTGCACAAATGAAGATGATAACCCTTCTGTTCAGGTGGCCATTCGCTTCCCATCTTTTCTCTTGCTGCGGAAGGCATCTTTTCGCCTGCACTCATAGAGTCCTGCTGGCTGCCAGCAGGATTTCTGTGTGTGCTTACTGGGCTGTCGGCGATAATGAGCTCCACCGATGTGTTTCATGTGTCCATCGGGAGAGGCTGTACAAAGGAAGAGAGAGTTCTAGCATGGTGTGTCTGAAAAAGTAGACACAGAAGCCAGCCACTACCATTAGCTCTGAATTTTCCAGCCTTCCAGCATCAAGCGGCATGATAGTAGAATGAGATTGGCAGCTGGTTGTTCGTTTTCACAAACCTCCCCCTCGTCTTGTTTCCAGACTGAGTTGTAAGTTGCGGTGCTCTTAGGCATCTGTGACAGATATGGGCAGGTAGGCTGATCTTTTGACCCGTATAAAATAAATCCAGAGAACAAAGCAAAACTTCAGAGAGTACAATCTGTGCCAAACATCGCTGTAGGCCTGTGGAAACAACACAGTGTTCGAATCCATATATTTGAGCTTCTACTGTTCATTAACACACTGGAATGGCATCACAAACCTGAAAGCAATGTCTGTTTCATTTTACAGCTAAAAAGCTCTGGGTGAAAAGGTTTAGGGACTTTTGCTCTTTTCAGATGTTTCCGAGATATTTTGATCTTCTAAATTTTTATTTTTATTTTATAAAAAAAACAACAAACCACACAGCTTCTAAGTAAATTCAAGAGATGAAAAATGAAACAAACTGGAAATGAAAGAAACCAGGCTGTCCAGCATTTTGATTCAGTGTAAATGGGATAATTCATAATTTAGATAAATATAATTTCAAACATAGATAAACCACCAAGTATTGTACATCTAATGCCACACTGATCTAGCTATACATTTGTAGACAGTCTCATCCCCAATGGTGCAGGCAAGTAACAATATAGTAAGACAGCATGCCAAGCAGACAAACTGAACCACAGTAGGATGGAAACAATGCTGTATGTGATGAGTAGAGAACCAAACAGAAAACAATGCCTTCTTATATCCATATCTAGACATTAGTTTTGCCACACTGAGGATGCCTCTAGACTGTCAGTATTTTGCAGGAGGGATTCAAGTGCATACCAGAACCTTAAGTTTGCACGATTAAAGGCACACTAGTGTAATAAATCCACTTATTTATTTATCAAGCAGCCTGACTACTGGTTGCTGCATAAGGCAGGGGTCAACCCTTCCTAGCAGTCGCCCCCTGGTGTACATCAGGTGTTTCGCCAGAGCCACCATTGGGAAGAGTTCTGTGGCCCATAGACCCCTGTGTGGACACCTGGACAGAAACATTCCGTCCTGGTACCCAAGCAGCCAAAGCTGTGACAATTGCTATGAGGTAGGCAAAAACCTGCAGACCAACCAATTTGGGAAAAATTCTCCTTGGCCCTGAATACAGCAACTGGACATACCATAGCAAGGTCCTCATACTGCCCCACACACTCACCTTTGAGCAAGGGGTGTACAGACTGGGTGGGTGGTGAATCTCCTGGTGATCCCAGAGGGGTACCCTGGGCACGGTCCTCATTTAAAGGGTACACAAACCCACCTCCTCCAGGACTAATGGCCCATTTGCATGGGCCAATGCCTGCTTAGCTGGGAGGGAAGGCCTGTACATCCCACCCCTAACCACACAGTAGCCAAACATGTCCCCCAAGACCACATTCTGCCCCTGTTGGGCAGCAAAGGCTGCTTCCCCAGAGCATCAGGTAAGTCATTATTTCACACAAACACTTGTGCTTGTGTAGAGACAGCTTGTA